>NC_141687.1:335680492-336885492 GCF_964263255.1 Lissotriton vulgaris | reverse complement strand
GGGAAGCGGAGCTCACCCTGCGACGGCCCCAGCCGCGTCCCGGGGCGATTGACTATCGAGCGACCCTCAGACAGGCGTAGCCCTGGGAGGAACCCGGGGCCGCAAGGTGTGTTCGAAGTGTCGATGATCAATGTGTCCTGCAATTCACACTAATTCTCGCAGCTAGCTGCGTTCTTCGTTGACGTGCGAGCCGAGTGATCCACCGCCAAGAGTCACAGGCAACATTTCGAAAACGTTCACCCACCTGCGAGCGCAGGAGAGGCGGGAGGAAGGCGACTCAGTCTGCCGCCCGCGCGGCAAGACGGCCCGGGCGCCCCGTTCAAGGCTTCCCCTCTGGGAGTCAGACTGTACCATTGGGAGAAAAAAAACATTGCCAGGCGCTCGGCCCGGGAGTCGTCCCCTCCCCCCCACCCCCCCGACGACGGAGCACGCAGCCCCACAGCCGCTGGCCCCTCCCGGGGTAACCGGGAGGGACCATGCAAGTCTTTCGAAACCCTCGGCCCAGCCGCACGGGACCGGGTCAAACCGGGTACCTGGTAACGAGGGAGGGTCGCTCCACCTGCACATTAGCCGTCCGTCACAGGGCGGCCCGAGCCGTGCCTGCGGGCTGGCAATCGACCCACCCCACCCTTTTGCCTGGGTCGGAGGCACCAGAAGGGAAGAGCCAGGTGGCTCCCCATCCCGCACGCCTCCCACTGAGAGGAGCCGGGGTCCCCTAGCAGGCCCTCGGCCCCTTCTCTTCCAGGCCACCCTGCCACGCGAGAAGGGCACCTCCTCGGCCACCCCGGCTCCGGTCAGGCTGGGACTCGGGCGCGGGAGAGAACAGCCGGCGCCAGGGCCTTTTGCAGGGAGGGGTGGTACCAGCCCGGGGATGCACGGCCATTCCGTGCCGGGTGAACTAGTGTTTCGCCTCCCGCCCGATCCCTCGCACGTCGGTCGGGCCCTTCCCCAGGGGGAGAGGCCGGCCGAAGTCCCGGTCCTAAACCAGAGCGCCCCATGCGGCTGCGGACCGCTCTGCCAGGCCGGGGCACGCCAGGGCTGTGCCGGGCCCTGTGCCTAGGGTGCATGCTTGCAAGAGGTGGCCGAGGGCTTCGGGCTGGCGCCATCGGTCGCTCGGGCCGCTCCTCCGTTAATGATCCTTCTGCAGGTTCACCTACGGAAACCTTGTTACGACTTTTACTTCCTCTAGATAGTCAAGTTTGATAGTCTTCTCGGCGCTCCGCCAGGGCCATTGCCGACCCCGGCGGGGCCGATCCGAGGACCTTACTAAACCATCCAATCGGTATTAGCAACGGGCAGTGTGTACAAAGGGCAGGGACTTAATCAACGCAAGCTTATGACCCGCACTTACTGGGAATTCCTCGTTCATGGGAAATATTTGCAATTCCTAATCCCTAACGGGGTTCAGCGGGTTACCTGCACCTGTCGGCGAAGGGTAGACACACGCTGAACGTTCAGTGTAGCGCGCGTGCAGCCCCGGACATATAGGGGCATCACAGACCTGTTATTGCCCATCTCGTGTGGCTGAACGCCACTTGTCCCTCTAAAAAGTTGGACGCGGACCGCTGGGGGTCGCGTAACTAGTAAGTAAGGAGGAGTCTCGTTCGTTATCGGAATTAACCAGACAAATTGCTCCACCAAATAAGAATGGCCATGCCAGGGCTCGACAAATCCACTCGCCTGCTCGCATTTGCAAGGGAGAATGGATGAGGACGAGCTATTTTTAGGTCCTACTCCCCCTTTCTGGCGAGTAGAAAAACAAACTAACTTTTGTCCTCTGTCTTTGAAAACGGAGCAAAAGTGACAAGATAACAAGATTTAAAGGCATTTTTATTGCTCACAAAGGGACTGAGCAATAAAGATGCCTTTAAATCTTGTTAACTTGTCACTTTTGCTCCGTTGTCAGAGACAGAGGTCGAGTAGGTTGCAGTTGGGTCGAGGGTATTTTCCAAGTTACTAGACCTGCAGGACTAGTACAATTTTTCAGATTTGTCGAGCCCTGTATGCACCACCACCCACAGAATCGAGAGAGCTATCAATCTGTCAATCTTTTCAGTGTCCGTGCCGGGTGAGGTTTCCGTGTTGTCAAATTAAGCCGCAGGCTCCACTCGTGGTGGTGCCCTTCCGTCAATTCCTTTAAGTTTCAGCATTGCAACCATACTTCCCGTCTCTCCCCCCCCACCCCCCCCCCCCCCCCCTCTGGAACGGTCGTTCTGAGCTGCTGTGGATATGTCCTGGGCAGAGAGTGGTGACGGCATGGTGCGCAGGGCCTTCGGACCTGCTGGGCAGCAGCATCCAAGGGACTGGCGCTAGCCAACCCCCTTCCACTCGGGTCAGACCACTGGGGGACACGAGCTGCTGGGGCCGCTCGGCCTTCACTCTGCTGGGTAGGGTGAACCCTCGAGTCGGACGGTCCATGCGGGGTGGAAGCTCTTTGCTTGAAACAGCCGAGGCTGGCTAAGCAGTCCATCCCTAAACGGACCGAGAGTGCCCAATCGATCTGAGTACAGCCAGGGCATCCCCTGACAGGCCACCCTGCACAGGGGGTATGCTGGCTTAGCATCCCCTGCCTGCCTGCCCCCAGGGCAGGTAGACTCAGAGAAAAAGGGCCATCAGCTAGGGGCTGAGAGGCAGGAGCATCCCCGGGACTGCCTTCCCCCTCTCAGCATGGCCGGACCTCACGGAGGTCTGCCTTAAAAAACTCAGAGAAAAAGGACCATCGGCAAGGGGTTGAGAAGCAGGAGCGTCCCTGGGGGCACCGGCGGGCGGGCCCTGGGACTACCTCCCCCCCTCACAGCATGGCCGGACCTCACGGACGTTTGCCTGAGAGAACTCTGAGAAAAAGGACCACCGGCAAGGGGCTGAGAGGCAGGAGCGTACCCGGGCCCCAGGACTGCCTTCCCCCTCTCAGCATGGCCGAACCTCACGGACATTTGCCTGAGAGAACTCTGAGAAAAAGGACCATCAGCAAGGGGCTGAGAGGCAGGAGCGTACCCGGGCCCCTAGGGGCCCCGGGACTGCCTTCCCCTGATTCAGAATCTCCGGACCTCACGGAGGTCCGCCTGACCCTCTCCCTAGTAATCCGGAGGAAAATTACCCCCCTTTCTTGTAATCCGTGCACTCGAGGTGACAGAGGGGACCCAAGGCGCTAAAATATCCGACCTCCTGGAGCCCTCGCTGGAATCCGGGAGGCAAATGGCACCCCATCGGGACTTCCAGGGAAGCCCGGCCATCTGGTCGCCCCATAGGAAAGTATTGAGGGTGACCAGATGGCTGAGGGGGATCTGGGCGACCAGATGGCCGGGCACGAAAGGGAAGCCATCTGGACACCCTGTGCCCCAGCGAAGGAGTGAGCGGGCGCCGGGGCATGGCGGACCGGAGGCCCGGTGCCCCAGCCATGGAGGCTGCATGGGGGCCCAACAGGCCCTCCGGCCCGGGGCCCGCGCTCACCTTGACAAGCAGGGGAGGCCTTCCTGGGCACAACGGAACCCCGTCCCGGGCCTTTGGCAGTGCGGCAGTGCCTGCAGCACTACCAAAGGCCTGGGACACAGGGTTCAGTTGTCCCCGGGCACCCTGCCATGCGGCAGGACCCAGGACGGAGCCCGGGGTGACGAGGTCGCCCTCCCCGGGGCCCTCATGGGCCCCAGATGGAGCTCCTGAACCCGGCCAAGCAGGGGGAGGCTCCCCAGGCACAACGGAACCCTGTCCTAAGCCTTTGGCAGTGCGGCAGGCCGGGGGACAGGGCCCAGGCCGGAGCACCCGACCTGGGGCCCGTCTGGGCCCCTGGCCCCAGCCAGGGGGCCCGAGCCCGGAGGCGCAGGGGGAGCCTCCCCGGGCCCGCCGCACCCCGTCCCGGGCACCCTAAAACGCGGCAGGACCCAGGACGGAGGCCCGGGTGGGGAGGCCGCCGTCCCGGGCACGCTGCCACGCGGCAGGACCCAGGATGGAGCCCTGGGTGGGGAGGCCGCCCTCCCCGGGGCCATCAGGGGGGGCCCCGGCCGGAGCTCCTGAAACCAGCCAAACAAGGAGAGGCTCTCCAGGCACAACGGAACCACGTCCCGGGCCTTTGGTAGTGCCGGCAGGCTGGGGGATGGGACCCAGAGCCGGAGCACCTGGCCCCGGCGGGCCCCTGGAGCCAGTAAGGGGGCCATCAGGCCCGAAGGTGCAGGGGACACCTCCCCGGGCCCTCCCGGACCCCGTCCAGGGCATCCTGCCACGCGGCAGGCCCGGGGACGGACTCTGGGCTGGGCGGCATCCTGGCCCGTCCAGCTGCCGGCTGAGGACCGCTAGGCCGAGAGGGGTCCCAGAGTACCTTGTCCCTAGTAATCCGGAGGAAGGCTATCCCGGAACAAGTGCGCACCGCAAGGGTCTGGGGACCCTAGGCGCGAATGTGCCTGACCTCCTGAAGCCCCGGCTGGGATTCGGGAGGCGAATGGCACCTCATCGCGACTTCCAGGGAAGCCCGGCCATCTGGTCGCCCCATTGGGTGTGACCCGATGGCCGAGTGGAAAGGTGCGACCAGATGGCCGGGGCTCCGAGGCTCCAGGGATCCGGGGCTGCAGGGCTCCGGGGCTCCAGGGCCCTGAGGCTCCCGGACTGCAGGGTTCCAGGGCTCCTGTGGCTCCTGTGGCTCCCGGGCTGTAGGGCTCCCGGGCTGTAGGGCTCCTGGGCCCCAGGGCTCCAGGGCTCCAGGGCTCCAGGGCTCCAGGGCTCAAGGGCTGCAGGGCTCAGGGGGGGCTCTGAAACTACACGCTGGGCCTCAGGCACGGGGAGGACTGCCCGGAACCTTTGGAGCCCGTACCGGGTCCTTTGCCACACCGCGGGCTGGAGGAGGGAGCCCCGGACGCCTGGGAGGTGTTGCCCGGTCATCGCCCATCTAGTCCCCGGCAGGGAACCGCCAGCCCAGGAAGGGTGTCCGGGCATACCCTTGCCCCTAGTAATCCGGAGGAAGGCTACCCCTCTTTCTGGGAACCCGTGCGTGCCGAGTGACTGAGGGGGCCCAGGGCGCCAACGTGCCCGACCTCCTGGAGCCCTGGCTGGGATCCGGGAGGCGAATGGCACCTCATCTGGACTTCCAGGGAAGCCCAGCCATCTGGTCACCCCATTGGAAAGCATTGGGTGCGACCAGATGGCCGAGTGGAAAGGTGCGAGCAAATGGCCGGGACCGACATGACGCCAATCTGCCTGCCCCGAGCCTCCGCGGGAGGGCTCCCGCCTGCCCTTCCAGGGCTGCAGGGCTCCGGGGCTCCGGGGCTGCAGGGCTCCAACCAGGCCCGGGAGATCAGGGAGTCTGCCCAGGCACGAAGGACCCCTGTCCCAGGCACACGGACCCTCAGGACGCTCCCCTGTTTTTCACGTTTTTTCCCCCAAAATTCTTCGTAGTGGCGCTACGCAAACTACGCCCAGCCCTACAATAGAGTCTTCGCTAGCGAAGCAGCTCCGCTGCATTTGCAGTCTCGGCCTAAAAAGCACCGGAACCATGCAGGAGTTGGAGCAGACTCTAGCTGCGATTCAGATGCTGGGTTCGACTGCCGTTTTGAAAATGACTTGTGAGTTGCCTTTAACAAGAGTTTCACGCAATGTAAATAAAACATTTCAAAAACACAAGCAAAACACTACAATAAGTGTCTGCCGTTGCTTGGAAGGCAGCAGTCAGGGTATGCGTTTTGGATGGCCACAACAGGTTTGGCACAGGCCCTGGCCTATGCCAGGCCTTAAGCTCAACCGCCACTCCACACAGGCAGAGGCCATGCTAAGCAAGAGTTGAAAATTAACTACATCAACAACATTTTTACAATTAAAATGCAGTTTAAAGAAAGTGTTATTTTTCTGACTCAGACGTGTAAAAGCAAGGCAGGTCACTAGTTAGTTATTTTTATGAACACATGCACCATCTACATACAAAACCACTATTTGCCAATATGTGTACACACGCAGACACACCCACACCACACCTCCAACACACACACACACACACACACACACACACACACACACACACACACACACACACACACCCCTACCCCACCATACACTCATCCCCCCCCTCCCCCACACACACACCAGAAACCGCATCGCAGACAAGTGTGAGGTGTTATGTTGTGTGTATTAATCAATCTTACTGGTGAATTTGTCGTTCTAAGCCTTTGAGCTAGAAACATAAATTGTTTTTTAACCTTTTTTTCAATACATACCGATAAACCGGACACCTTGCAGTTCTATTACACCGTTTCTCTTTGTTGCAGTATTTCCTGATATTGCTGATAATGTTATTAGGCTGTAAGGCAGCACGATGGAATTAAACTTCTGCATTGCCACATTTCTTGCTTTGTTTTAAGTTCCCAGACCAATATATGTCCAGTTTCGACTCTGCACCAGTACATGAGGTTCATGGAACTTCAGCTTGACCGTTCTGCATGTTTGTCTGTGATCATGCCAGTGCCAGCCTTGTTGAGGTTTGAGCCGTATCCAGAGTAGGGCTCACCTTCCTGGAAATCGTCCACCTTTAGGAGCTATAGAGGAGCTGCTCAAAATTTGGCCTGTTTAGGCCAAGGAGTAATAGGTGAAATGTAGGCCATTCGAAGTATGTGAAGGTTCTTCTACGGTTGCTCTTCAAGTTTTTACCAAACTCTTTTGGCATGACTGTACCTCAGTTGGCACTATCACTGCCATTAACATTGCATTGATCTTGCTGAGGTCGTTCATTTGTTTTAATGCAACTAAATTGGCAGTGTCTCTGCCTTAAAGTTTTAGCCATTGTGCTTGTTCCAATTTTCCCTGAGCCATTCTAATTATGCTGTTTTGATGCCAATACATAGAGCTTCTCAGCCCCTCTGGCTAGAATCTGCTAGTATTAAGTAGTGCCACTGCAGAAGTTGCTACATACACATAAACCTCCAACAGAAAATATTTGATAGACCACCTTGCAATCGGCCACCAAGGCATAGATTTGACATAATTGACTCTATTCACTGCAGAAGCAACCTTGGCAATCCATGCATTAACATCCAACAGAGCATATTGGAAGGAACTCTTCTTATTTCCTGGATCAGTTACGTTGTCTGCTATTGTACTTAGTAACACTGCACTTCCCTCTCAACAATCTTGCTACATAGTACTTTTTGAATTAGACTTCTAATTCATCTACCTCTGTTGGAACATAGACCTTGGTGAAGCCACTTCTCTTGCCTAGCCAGAGATCCAGAAAGAATAAAAGGGAAACAATGTGCAAACATGCTTTCCTATTCTATGACTGGGACTATGGGAATGATCTGTCCCAGCTTTCAAACGCATCTCCACACTTAATATCTCCTGGAAAGAGCTGAAATTCCACTTCTTTTTAGGTCTTGCCTAAAGCGGTGTATGTGCTGTTGCTTGCTAGTTCTTACCTAACTAAGACTGTGCAAGCGTGGTCACTTACGAGGTCTTTTGTTTTCTAACAGTGGGCTTAGAGGCTGACCATTACTTACTATTGGTTGGCTTCTTTGTCTCTCTCATTTACATCTTATTGTTGGCCTGCTGAGGCTTCCTTCCCCTTCGTGCGTTTGTTCCTACCTCTGAAACATGGACGCATTACTTGTGTCCTTCCAGTGCTCTATTTCTTTTTTTTATGCGCTACTTTTTTCTTTTGTTTAAGTACTCTGAAAGTAATTCAAATAAAACGCATTTCGATGGTTCAGGAAAAGCAGGTTACTTCGGGAAACTGTCACCTGTTTGGTCCATTTCTTGGTGGCCTGCTTCACTGGGGCAATTTCAAAGGTGAGAAATTTGGGAATAACATTTGATAACAATCTACATTTTGTTCCCCATGCTAACCAAGTGGTGTCCACTGCCTTCTTCAAACTAAAACTCATTCCATTCTTACCAGAAAGCGCAGGAAAGACCCTGGTTAGTACGTTAGTAATATCATCATTGGATTACTGTAATGGACTATTTGCAAATGCACAATGTAGGGTTATTAACAAAATGCAGACGGTCCAAAATGCAGCTGCTCGGCTGCTTTCAGGGACTCCAAAATTTCAGCCAATCTCACATGTTATTCGGAGTTACCACTGGCTAGCGATCAAGAATCGCATAAAATTCAAAACCTTATGCCTGACCTATAAGGCTATTCATAAACAGGGTCCTTAGTTTCTAATAGAACAATTGGTTTTTCATTGTCCTTCAAGAAATCTTAGATCTAAGACTGCACTTCAGCTATTAGTTCCCCGTACTAGGACAATCTCTTGGGGAGATAGACGTTTTGTGGTGACAGCAGCAAAGCTTCGGAACACATTACCTTTAACCACATGGCTGCTGCGGGGATTTTTGCGCTGTGCTGCAAATTGCTATTCTGCTGCAGATATGACGAGCTCAGCTCGTCATCAGCACACGACACCTGTGGGTGATGACGAGCTGAGCTCGTCATCAGCAGCGAAAGGGTTAAATATCTGTACTGCCTCATCACTGCTTCAATTTCGTAAGATAATAAAGACCTGGCTGTTTAACCAGTAAATCTAAGCTTTAACATCTTGCATAGAATCTGTAGCGCCGAGACGCCCAAGGGCATTTGTTTGCGCTTTATAAATTTCAAAAATAAATAAATAAATACAAATGCCAGAGTTTTTTCCTTTGGTACCTTGAGAATGTGGTCGAATTGGATAATGTTTAATGGTTATACGGCTTCTGTGTCTTTATGCTTCGATTACCACCATTCCCTGGTGACTCGTTTGTAGAGTTGTGTGGTTATGTGCATCAAAGCTTAGACTGTGTCCCTATTATGCAAGCTGTTTTATGTGCTTGTTAAATGGCACTGAAAATACTTTCTCGACCTGCTGAATGCTGGTATTGGGATGGTGGTCACACAGCTTTGTAATCCTGGAAAATGTCTGTGTATAAAGTTCAGTCTAATAGGAAAATTAGTTTTTTCCACTTTAATTCTATTCAAGTAGGCCACAAAACCTAAGGCAAAAAACACACATGGTGTGAAACAGTTTGGTTACTTAGTGACTTGCTCAGAAAGACACATGTCGAAAACTTCATGTAGAAAGAAGGTACAAATGTCTGAGATTTGAACATTGGTAAGTCTCTGGTCAACTCGGGCTAAGTAATATTTTGAAGTGGCAAAGCAGCCTCTGAGGACTGCAGTGATTCTATCTAAAGCAGCTGACAGGTAAACTAAGATGAGAATCAATGTCTTGCTGACCATGCTACATGAAAAGGTTTTCCAAAATATCAATCTTTATGCCTCTAGATGGGCAAAATACTTGCTGAAAATTCCTCAAATTAGTATTCATATTAAGATATCACCTAGCCAAGATTAATGTGTAGTTAAAAAAATCAAATTGGGTGTTACAAGTGCCTTCTTCGATGTGTTGGGGTTGTTTAGGAATTCTCTAGCTTTACTGTGGCGGGTAGCATATTTGGAGATTGTCTCAGTTGGATTAAATAGCCTTGGTTGGGAAGGAGGGTACCTGGCATGCTAAGTGATCCATCACTTCTAAGTTGTGAATAATAATTAAAAAGATTTGGAGGCGTTGTGAGAGCTGTACTGAGAGTTTCAGCTATTTAATTTTGCTTTTATTAATGTAGTTGTGTTTAATCGTAAAATGTACCCTATAATATATTGTTGGGCTGCCTTTGAGTTTACTTAGTGGGTAGATTTTTGTTGTATCCAAAGAAGACAGATCCAGTCCAATATGTTAAGAAGATTTATTCTTAAAAAGACAAGTACAGCTCTCAAACTGCCAGTGTCTCTTCTGTCAAGCTCCAGTCTCAAGTGAGCAGCAAGAGCCTAAGCATTCTAGTATTGCTAAGCAACAATGACATGTTATGAGAGGCTTAAAGGAGAAGCATAAGAATAACAAGAACTTAAAAGAAAACATAATATGTACAAGATGGGCATAAAGGTGAAGAAGACTAAAACGAAGGATATAACACACCTCCTCACCTGTAAAACAAAAAGTTAAGTCACATAATCATCAAGATACTTTGGAGTGGCCCTCAGTCTGGAGCTGACTCTAATAGAAGGGTCAGAGACAAACTCAGGACCGTCCAAAACAACATCAGGAACAGTTAAGTCATTATTTACAAAAAATCCATCAACAGAAGAAGAAAAAGGAACAGTCGAAACAGTATTGTAAGAATCTTCAACAGGGTGCAACAGACCAGAATCAGAAGAGTTTGTAGATTTATCACCAACAACTCTAGCAATACGTGTGTTGCTCCACCATTTGCTGCCTGAAACCATAACAGAATGTTTACCAACTTTGATAATGGTAGTTTCAGGATAAAATTTTGATCCTCTGACTTTACCTGGTCTCCTTATTCTGACTTTATCTCCAACAGAAAAACATTGGTTCTTAACATGTTTACTGTCATCATATCTGATCTTTGACCGAATTTGAGAATTCTCAACCCTGTCTTTTACTACATTCAGATCAAGAGAAGTTCCACCAGGTTTGGTTTTAGTAACCACCCATTGAGGGCACAATTCATTAAAGGATTCCCTACCACGTAGCATGGCAAATGGAGTGATGCCCGTGGTAGAGTGAGGAGTGTTATTATATGACCACACTCTGTCACTGACAACGTCTTGTACAATTTGTCCAGAAGAGATAGCAAGTTGAACAGAATCTTTTAAAATGCGGTTCACCCTTTCCACTAAACCATTGCCCTGTGGACTGTACAAGGCAGTGGTAAGATGTTTAACTCCATAATTGTTCAAAAAAATCTCTCATATTGTGTGAAACAAATTGCACACCATTGTCTGAGACAAAGTCAGGGATTCCTTCTGACCTAAATAATTTAGACAAAAAACGAATTACATTTTCTGTGTTGGGATCCTTCATAAATTTAAAAGACACCCATTTAGAGTGATAATCCACAACAGTTAAAATAAACCTAAAGCCCTGGTTCAAACCGCCAATTGGTCCCAAAAAATCTATACCTAATTTCACCCAAGGATTTTCAGGAAATTTCACTGGAGACAAAGGCGAATTGACTGTGCGTAAGGATTTTTCAGCATGAGAACATTCAAGACAGTTGTTCAGTAATGTTTCAACAGAAACATCCATGCCCGGCCACCAGTAATGCAATCTTAATCTTTTCTTTGTACTGGTAATTCCTCCATGTCCCTTATGAGCTAAAGCAATTACTTTGTTTCTGATAGAAATAGGGGGAACAAGTAAAGATCCTCTCATAACCAGATCTTCTTTAAGGCTCAATTCGTCCTTAATTTTAACAAAAGGAACGATGTTCTTATCGATCTGACTGTCTCTCGGCCAACCATCAGATATCCATTTTTTCAAGAGAATCTGGGAATTTTCACAATCTGAGGCTTGTAGCCAGTCCGATTTGGAAATTACCCCCTCAGTTAACTTTAAGCCATCAACCAAACTTATTACCACCTCCTTATCATCAAGAATGGATTCAACCTCCGGAGAATTCACAGGACATCTTGATAAAAAGTCTGCCTTAAAATTCTTTCCTCCGGGAATATGTCTCATTGAAAATTTAAAGTCATATAACTTAGAAAATAAGCGGACTAATCTAGGACTTGCATTTCTCAACCCTTTATCATTCCATATGAAAATAAGGGGTTTGTGATCAGAGACAAGTACAAACTCTTTGCCTCATACATAAGTGGAAAAATGCTTGACACCCCAGACACAAGCAAGAGCTTCCTTTTCTATAGTGCTGTAGTTTTTTTCTGAGGACGAAAGTTGTCTGGAAGCAAAGGCAATTATATTTTCATTCCCATTGTCTAACTGACTAAGTATAGCACCCAGACCTGTGTTACTGCCATCAACTGTGATGTAAGATGTGAAAGCCTCATTGAAAGGTTTCAGTGCAGGAGCAGAAATGATCAGATCCTTTAATTTCTCAAAAGCAGAACTTTGCTCATCACACCAGACAAATTTAACTTTGTTCTTGGTTAACAATCTTAGAGGTTCACTGATCAAAGCAAAGTTCTGTACAAACCTTGAGTAAAATTCACTCAATCCTAAAAATGACCTCAATTGATCCTTGTTGGATGGCTGAGCACATTCACGAATAGCCTTAAGTAGGTCTTGTTTGGGACTAATGCCTTCATGAGAAATAACATGACCCAAATACTCCACCTTATCAAGTAAAAATTTACATTTCTGTTTTTTTACAGTCATACCATGTTTGTTCAATATGCCTAAAACCTGGTCTAATTTAGCTAGATGTTCTTGAACAGTATTCGTGGAAATAAGTATATCATCTTGATTAGCTAAAACATCCTTTTCATTACCAAAAAGTTGTGACATTAATTTTTGAAAGACTGAAGCCGCTGAGGCTAGGCCAAAGGGTAGTCTTAGAAATCTAAAAGGACCAAATGGAGTGTTGAAAGCGGTGAGATCCTTAGACTCATCATTCAGCTGAATTTGGTGGTATGCCGCTCTTAAATCAATTGTAGAGAATACTTTTGTGCCTTTCAGTTGAGCAAGCATGTCCTGAATGCGAGGCAAAGGAAAGCAATCAATCTGAATATTCTTATTTAAGGACCTAAGGTCAATGCAGAGCCTAATCTCGTCACAATTCTTTTTAAGAGCAACGACAATTGGAGAAATCCACAATGAAGAATCAATTTGCTCAATCACACCTTCATTAGATAATTGATCAAGATGGGTTTTGAGACTATCCCTGATACTTAAAGGAACATGTCTGACCTTGTGAACTACAAGAATAGCATCTGGTTTTAGAATTATCTTGTGTTCATAGCCTATGACTGAACCCAACTTATCAGAAAAGACACCCTGATGTTTATTAATTATGGTGTCTAATGAAGAATGTTCAATATTAATAGAATTGATGCTTTCAGAACGATCCAAAGAAATAGGATTAAGAGTACCTGGTCTCAATCATTTTAAATTTTCCTTGGTCCTTCCAACCTAGAATTTTGTAACCTTTTTTAGAAACATAAATTTTAGTATCAATAGTTCTATCTTCAAAAGTGATGTTATCTAGAAAATACCCCATCATTTCAATATCATTGAACGCAACAGTGTGTATATCAGTTGGAAACAAATCAATTCCAGCCCATTCTTTGAAGAAAAATACATCAGGAATAATAGTAACTGGAGAGCCAGAATCAACTGTAACTTTGAGAGAAACTTTTCCTATAATAATATCACATGTAGGATCACCACTATCTGGATCCTCTTGTGAATTAATCATTTCTACAGAAAGTAATATTTTGTTTACCAATTTGTCGTTAGTTACTAAATTTACTTCAGTAGTGGTATTGTCTGCCATAACACACATTGTTTTAGCTTTAAACTTGCATACCGAATTAAAATGACCAATTTTCTTGCAATTAGTGCATTGTTTTTTTAAAGCAGGACAAGTTGGAGAATTAGCAAGATGAGATTTTGAACCACATCTAAAACATTGAAGAGATTTATCAGATTTTTTCCAATCTGTCTTATTAGGAACCTTATCTTTATCTCGTTGTGAAGTAGGTTGTGATACTTGTTGGGAAATTTTATTAACTGTTTCAGAAATAGTGGGTTTGTTATTGCCAAGTTCCTTGGAGGCTGAAACCGATCTCTCAATACCTCTAGCAATTTCTAAGGTCTCAGTAAGCGAAGGATTTCTACAACACAGGATTCTTTTTTGAACTTCGTTAGAATGACAATTGACAACTAATTGATCTCTCAAATATTGGTCAATGGGACCTTCAAATTCACAAGAAGCTGCTAATATTCTTAATTCTGCTAAAAAGGTATCAATACTCTCATGTTCCCTTTGTTTCTGAGTGCATAATTTGTGTCTTTCAACAATAATGCTTGGTTCATCAATAAAATGTTTCTCTAACCTGAGGACTGCTTCAGTGTATTCATTCCAATCATCAGAGGGTGGGCGAACAATTTTAGGCTGATGGTCAAAAATCCTCTGACCCTCTGCACCTAAAGCATTGTACAACATAGCATTTTTACGTACAGGAGGAAACTTAATGCCATCAATGGCTATAATATAACTGTTGAAAGACTTATACCATTGGGTCCATTTAATTTTAGGACAAACTGGTAATGGAAGGAAAGGGGAAGGAAGAATAGCAGTTTGCATGGTCATGACAAATAATGGGAAATAAATGAAAACAAAGAAAATGAGAAATAATGGGAAATCAAAAATTAAAAATAGATCAAAAGAGAATGTAAAAATGATAAAATGAAATATGACTTAGCTGTGCCGATCAGTGTGAAGGCAGTAAAAAGATATCCAACGAGGTATGTTTGGAGTTGCTGTGCCTGTCAGCGTGAAGGCAATGAAGAAAAAGACGAAGAAAATATAGCTGTGCACATCAGCAAGTGCACTGTGAAGCAAGGACGTCAGCGAAGGTAAAATTATGGTAAAAGTTGAAAAGAATCAGCTGTGCACATCAGCGAGTGCACGGAGCGCATTAAATGAAGCGTGGTCAGCTGTGCACATCAGCGAATGCACGGAGCGCATTAAATGAAACGCGGTGTTGTGGTATTGCGCGGTGTTGTTAGGTTGCTAGGCAACTATCAAAATGGCGGACACGTTGCGTAACGTAGCAACGTTGCGCGATGACGTGTCCGTGAAGATGAAGAAATGGTCGCGCTGTGAAGCTTCGAAGATGTCGAGAGGGACGTCAGAGTTCTGAAGCGGCAAGAAGAATGGTCGTGCTTTGAGGCTCCGAGGATGCCGGCAAGGACGTCAGAGTTCTGAAGCCGGTAAGCGTTGGTCTTGTAATTTTTGAATAACGCTGGTATGAGCGCGAGCAACAAGACAGCACATTAATGGGGAAAAATAAAACAACACAACTTCAGAGAAGTTGACGGCAGTACGCTGGGAAAACAGTCAATTTGTTAATTGTTGTGAAGAAGTTCTCAAAGTAAAACACTTGTCTTGTAGTTTTATCAAGCAATCATCATAAAATGTTGAGGCAGCAAAGGAGCAGAACGAGGGCCTCGGTAATAGATAAGCAAAGTGGAGAAATGAGTGCTTGTATTGTAGTCAAGTAAGAGAGCAAGCAAGTGTTTTAATAGTGCTTGAATTATAATTAAGTGATTTTCCAATTCAAAGCGGATCACCAAGTGTCAATGTCAAGCAAATTACTCAAGTAGTAAAAATGAGGTTTTTGAGTAAAAATAGGATTGTAAAATCAAGTCAGAATTTGAACAAAGTTCAAGGAAGAGTAAGTCTAGGAGTTTGTAAATTCAAATAATGGAGACATCAATGTAGAAAACTGCTGAAAAGTTCACAGAAGGAAAAATGGTAACTTATCTTGAGAAATAAGTTGGTTGAATCTTGAATTTGATTATGTTGATTGAAGTCTCATTTTGATCAAATCAAATGAAGAAATTCAGAGAGGGCACTGTAGTCTGGCAGTTGAAGATAAAGTTGAGGCTTTGTAATTGGATGTGGGTCCAAAGAGGGCTGACTTGACCACCTCGTCGCCAAATTTATGTTGTATCAAAAGAAGACCGATCCAGTCCAATATGTTAAGAAGATTTATTCTTAAAGACAAGTACAGCTCTCAAACTGCCAGAGTGTCTCTTCTATCAAGCTCCAGTCTCAAGTGAGCAGCAAGAGCCTAAGCATTCTAGTATTGCTAAGCAACAATGACATGTTATGAGAGGCTTAAAGGAGAAGCATAAGAATAACAAGAACTTAAAAGAAAACATAATATGTACAAGATGGGCATAAAGGTGAAGAAGACTAAAACAAGGGATATAACCATTTTATTTCAATTATCCGTGTTTTTGTGATGTTTCTCTAAGACCCTTTTCTGGCATTTGCTTTACTGTACTATTCTTAGCTGTCACTATTCATTTTATTATCCTGAGGTAGTGTTTTTGGTAAACTTTTGCAATTTCTCTGCAACCTGTCAGCAGCAGAATCATGTCTTGACCCAACTTGAGAAATAATTTTGACAATGATCAGTTTGAAGTTGGGAGATTTGTTCTAGAAACAGCTAGTTAAGAGTGATACTTCAGGAGGCAGCTATTTCTTTTCATGCAGCTAATAATCTATCTGCATTTCTAAGATTTTATTGAGCTGTTATTATGTGGCACAGAAAGAGATGAGCTTGTAATGCGATCAGTATTGAGTGATATTGATTTTTGGAGTTTCTTTTCACGTACAGTGTCCTTATTTTTTAAATGGGTCATTACCCAAAAAGCTGTAAGATTAAGTAAATCTGTATAGGAAGTATTGGGCTGCGTTTGTCATTGCTTTCATCTGACTAGGACGTAAAGCAGGTTGTCTGGGATAAGTAGAGTGCTGATGTGCTGGATTAGAAAGAGGCAGTAATAATTAGCTAACCACGACTTGCTTGTGTATAGCTCCTGCTGCCACTGGTTTGACATTTTCATGCTCAATAACAGATATTCCACTTACCTACTTTATGGCACTTTAACTTATGAACTCAATAATTAAAAGCTGAATGGGTCAGCAGGATTTTACCTTGTTCTTTGAAGACAGATCTCAGCAGTTGGTGCTTAAGTCATTCAGTTGCCTTACATACACCTCTCATGCTGGTACGCATAGGAATGACTTCAGTTAAAATGGTTGATTGAGAAATTGGGCTTCTCGCTCCATGTATATTGGTTTGGGTTGAGATAGTTTAGCCTTTGCCAGAGATAATGGATCATCTAAAATAGCTACAAAAGTAGTAGTGAGAGGAGCTTTGGCTCCACCCCATTTTGATATTTTTCTTTACTACAATTTAATTGGTCAGCAGTTTTTGTTTCACCTATGAATCACTTTCTGTGCTCAAAACTGATTGAAACATTGTTAATGCAGCCCCACGCCACATATAGTTGGAATGTGCTTTGGATAGTGTAAACCCTTGACAAATACAGTATTTGCGTTGTGAACTTTGACAAATATATGAGGTAATTCACATTATGAATTACACGACAAAAACACTGAGCTCCTTTTTATATGTCTCTAGTTCCAGGGGGCAGACAGTTTTGATTTTCATTGTATGCCCTTGTAGTTTTATACTTAGTATTTATTTGTGATCTTTTACACTGCAGACTTTTTACTGGTTGGCAGTTGTGTTTCGCACTTCTGAAGCAGTTCCAATATAGTGGGCGCCGAACTGTCCCTTCACTTCAATGGGGCTAAATTGACGTAATATATATTGTCCTCTGACGTCCCTAAAACAATTCCTGTTGTTGCTGGCGTCCTAATGAAAACAGTGTTTAATGCTGCAACAGCATGACTAGATGAACGTGGCGTGGCTTAGTGGAGGATCTTTGCTTTAACGATAGCTGGTCCATTGAAATGCTATATGATGTGGCAGTGTCGCTGAGTGTCTTGAACCATGGATGAACAAAGGGCAGATGCCAAGTGAGCACTATTGGATTATGTGAGATATTTAAGCAAATCTTTTACTCTTTCCCTATTACTGATCTCCGCACAGAATCATGCAGCTGTGCTGTTATCAGTCATCTGTTCACACCGCTTGCTGTTTGCAGTGTTTGTCTCTAAAAGCTGGTCTACTAGTGGACTAGAAATCTAAGGGACATGGTGCAAATGAAAGGGGTGTACACCCTTTTTTCTCCAAAGCAACTAATGTGGGTGAATTTACATATACCAAAAGGTTAACACAAAGTCAAAAGCCCATGCGATTATTAGAAAATGAGTACTTTGAAAGCTCATGCTACACAGTGAATTGCAGCACTGTACGTTGTTAAAAGATAAAAGATGATGCCTCAGCGGGCGACACAACTCAACATCCGACACAACATCCGGCAGGCGCATGTGGCACTGGCGGCATTCAGAGATCCGGGACCCCGGCTGCCTTTCTTCTGGCGGACATAGATAGGGCGTTCGACTCCCTAAGCTGGGTCTACCTTTTTGCCCTTTTGCGCAGGCTCAATTTTGGCCCCAGTTTCTTATCCTATATCCTCCTCCTCTACACCGAGCTGACCGCGTCGGTGAGGGTGACCGGGGCAGTCTCCTCCCGCTTCTCAGTGCAATGCGGCACAAGGCAGGGTTGCCCCCTGTCCCAGTACCTATTCGCCCTGGCTATGAAGCCGCTAGCGGCATGGGTGCGCATGGACGCGCAATTGAAGGGATTTGAGTGGGCTCCGGGGGCCTCCGAAAGAATTGCGTTATACGCTGATGACGTCATCTTCTTTCTGACTGAATTGAACAAGTCGGGCCGTGAATCCTGGAGGTCATGAAAATCTTTGGTGAGCCCACCGGGCTGTATATGAACCCCCGGAAGTCTACGATATGGATACTGGAAGATCCCGGGACGGTGGGGCCATGGGCCTCTACACTGCAGAGGGCAGTTGAAGGGCTCAAGTACCTTGGGGTGTTCCTAACGGACCTGCCCGTGGTATCATGGGAGAGGAACTTGGCACCGATTTGGGACCGCGCGTGATCGGACATGAAAATCTGGTCCCGTATGCCTCTGACTATCTATGGCCGGTCAGCGATTTTTAAAATGGTCACACTTCCGCGCGGTTGCTCTACCAGCTACAGAACCACCCATATCCTATAGCACCCATATGGTTTTCACATGTGAACTCTGTGCTGGGACAGTTCCTGTGGGGGGGGGGCGGGGATAGCGGTCCGAGTTGCAATCCGTACGTGCTTCCTGTCCACATATTGTGGAGGACTGGCAACTCCGATATCCTCTCCTATTATCAGGCCTCCCATCTCCTGATTTTGAACGAGTGGTGGTATGGGGACAGGGGGGACCCGGCATACGCACTGGAGCGGCTCTTGATGGAGCCACACACCCTGCACACGGTACTGTATTCGGCGCAGTTGCGGAGGGACCTACCGCCGGCTACGAAGCTAATCTTCAACATCTGGCGACAGTCCTTGAAGCTCATGGGGTGGTGGAATAAGTTGACAGGTGAGACCCTGCTGTGGCATAACGGGCATTTGCCGGAGCTCGTGGGGTTTTCGGGACTGGGATGCCATAGGGGCCTCGAAGCTGGATGATGTGGTGCGGAATGGGACGCTCAAATCCTTCACGGACCTGCAGAGGGAATTCCACATGCCTCGATCTCAATTCTTTAGCTACCTATAGCTCTGCCATGCCCTTTCCCCTAGCTTGGAAGGCATTGACGCGCTCATGGAGTTTAGCCCCCTGGAGGCCAAGGTCTTTATGGGGGATTTGGAGACTAAGAAGATTTAGAGGATCTACCAGTCCCTGGTCACCCATAGTGCCCAGAAGCTGGATAAACTATGAGGAGTGTGGGAGGAGGACGTAGGCGCTCTTGAGGAGGAGGATTGGAGGGAGGCCCTAGCGACCCCGCGGAGGCCGCGATAGCCATGCGCTTGCGGCTCATTCAATTTAAATTTCTACACCGCGTCTACTTTACCCGGTCCGGCTGTGGCGGGTCTGATTGCATCCCCGGAATGCCTTCGATGTGGCCGGGAGGAGGGCACCTTTCTTCATACGGTATGGTCCTGCACCGCCTTGGACTGCTTCTGGCTGGGGGTTTTCGCATGCTTGTCAGAGGTGTTGGGGTGGACACTCCCGCGCACCCGGCAGTTGTCTCTGTTTTTAATTTTGACTTTAGAGCGGTGCTCCTCTTACCCTGAGCTGCTGCCAGGTGGGGTGAAGCGCTATCATCACTACAAATGGGTGAGTGCCTATAATGATAGATCAATGTAAAAAGTTCTGACTATGGCGTACAGTGATAATCACTGTGATACACTAACTACACAAATGTGTCTGGAATATGGAATAATAGTGTCATTTCTTTTTGTCTTTTTCCATGTCTCTCCTGTGGGTGTCGTGTCTGCAACATGATACGGTAATAGTATGTGGTGGAGTATGATACCTGAAAATAGCAGGTGATATTGATTTTAACTTTTCACTTTATAAGCAGTAGTTACCATCTGGTCCTGAAGAAAGCATTTGAACTTTTCCTGCTTTATGCTGAAACATGTCGACCAATTGCTCACAGATATTCTGTTAAATCTGTATGTTCACATTCTATATAGATCTTTTTAGATTTGGACAATTGAGAGATACCATTAAAACTTATAATCCACCCAGTTGATCCAATTTTAACTTTACTCACTTTGTTCATTCACTCTTTTTGCACTGCTTATTCAGTAGCCATACAACACATCTACATTTATATTAATACCACTCTTCTTTGATAACACAGACTTTGAGAACTACACATAGTCTTGAACATCAGTAGGCTATGTTGTGTTGTCTTGTCTCCTGGGCAAGGAGAACCCAAATGATGATAAAAAGGGTGGTACAGGACGGCTACTGATGGGCATATTTACCCATGCCCTTAAGCTTACACTCAGCAATCATATGTCACACTTGTTTGCATTTGGGTTTTCATCACTCTGTATTATGTTGAGGTTTGTTTCCACAGTTGATTGACATGGCGTGTTGACTCCTAGATACTAATTGTGTTATGAAAGTATTAGCTCATACCCATTTGGCATATTAAGTCCCTAGTGCCCAGGGCCTGTAGATGAAATGCAACTAGTGGGCCTGCAGCACTTCTTGCGCCACCCACGTAAAACGCTCTCTAACCATGTCGCAGGCCTGCCATTCCAGAGCCTGTGTGTGCAGATTACACCATTTGGCATGGCAAAATAAACCTTTTGCCAGTCCCAAACCTTCCCTTATATACATATGTCACACCTAAGGCAGGCCCTGGGTAAACCAGAGGTTTTCACTTCTGTAAGACCGATCTATCCCATAGGACAAAATCTGGATTACCTTATTACATTCTTTGTGTAATTCCCAACTGTGAAGAGACTTTTCTAGTCTGGTGTCTCTAAAATCACAATTTAAAATTATAACTTATGGTGAATTTGGATTTTAAATTGCAATTCTGAAAATGCCACTTTTAGAGAGTTAATAACAAACACTAAATGTCCAAGAAGGAAACATTCAAATATACATTCACTTATTCAAATGGTGTCATAGATATGAACACTTAATTCATTGAAATCATAGGGTTTGCATACAAGAAACTATTATTATATCAAAAATAGATTTTAATCCTTTAGTACATATCTTGGCTTTTCATCATAAATGTCTCGCATAAAATATGGACAGTTGATTCAACCATATTTACGTGAATTAGCACAATACATTAGGTGAATAGGACATCAATTTGATATTTATGCAAAAACTGCGTAGTGCGTAGACGTTTCTGTCCCCCGTTGGTCTAATTGATCCACAGGACCATCATCAGGACAGAACAGTTGCACAATAACATATGTCTCAAAAATTAGACAAAATCACCGTAAGGAGACAAGACAGACAGGTCATGTCAAGAAAAGCCACCTCGTGTCTTTAGCGGCCAGGAGATCGGCAGTACTCAGTCCCGATATCCCCGGTGAACCCTCTATTGTTGTTACTTTTAGAGAGTTGGCACTTTCTTACTGTAGGTCTGAAAATAATTTAGTTTTAAAGAAGACCAAGAAGCGACAAGTTTCGGTGGTATCAGCAGGTCCAACCACCTTCTTCCCAGGAATGTGACAATGAATATTTATCACACAAAAATCTGTCTGTTCGTTTTCGAAAATGAACAGACGCAGAGATTTTTAAGCCCCGGTAGTTTGGTTTTCTATGTATACAGTGGTAAAAATGGCAACAGCCACAAGAGAAGGGAAGGTGAAGATTTAGCCCACATTTAAATCTAATAAGGAACCTGTGCTCACCCATAAAGGTTAGTATTACTGGGACGATCAAGCACATGGACTAATTCCCATTAAGGACGTTGAGGAATACCCTGTGATAGTTATTCATTGTCACATTTCTGGGAATTGGTGACATTTCCAGTCATGTCTGTTACTATATGATCATGAAGAATAGATATCTGGATGACAGCCTTCCCCGTTAAATAGCCCTTATGCCTAAATCACGATTTAAAGTGCTGGGATACTTTTCAATGTAAAGCCTGAAGAAGGTGGTTGACCTGCTGCTACCACCGAAACGCGTCGCTATTTGGTCTTCTTTAAAAATACATTTTGTATATACCAATTGATCTTCAAAACACAATATGAAAAGAATATTACTAAGATGTTGAATTGATAATCATTGATTCTGGAATTATACAGTTGACTTGCACTTTCTTATATTTTGTTTTATATTGTGTAACCCTTTCTGTGGAAATTGTGGGTTTAATATTAGAGTTTATTAACTCTTTTTAAATTATTTTTAACAATTGAATTTACTTATTGAATAAACATTCATATATTGGATTTTTCTGGCGACTGTTGTATTCTCCAGGTGATTGATTCTGTATGTGAGGAGTGAATAGTTGAGAATGCTATTGTTGTTTCTCAAAGGCACTTCTTTTCAGATCTAGTGTCATTTTGGTGTCCTGTCCCTTTAGAGGGTAGGACCCCTCTCTCTTTCTTTGTACTTTCTTACTTTAGCAATTTGGCGCCTGCTGCCTGTCTCTGATACATAGCTGTGAAGGGTGACCGCTGGGCTTTGTGTATTCCCCAAGACAGCCACGCACAATGGGCGCTTAGGTGTGACTTAATGTGCCATCCTAGCATGATGGGAGGGGGGGAACTTGATACAGCCTCACTCACACCTGAATAGGCTGTGTCCTCTCCCCACACAGAGTGCTGCATACTTCCCTGTAGAGAGCCTGGAGCCAGGGTAGGAAGGGAGGACCTCTTGTGCACGTCTAAGACAAGTCTTTGAAGTCTTCCCCACTTCAAAGGCACAGCTGGCTAGAAGGACTGGACCTCTGACACCACCACTTCTTAACACCTTCAGGAAGAACGACTGCCATGCTTCTGTAGGATTGGCACTTTGCTGGACTTCTGAATTTCTGTGCTGCCCTTCTGCGTGCTGTTCTCCTGCCTGGGTGAGGACTGGACCTGCATCACTTGAACCCAGCGTGACTCCCACAGTTAGCTTCCTGGCTTCCTGATCTGAAGGCTCAGGGACATAAGCCTTCCAACTTACCTCCTTCTGCACCTGGACTCTGCCATCTGTTAGTGTACCCTGCCAAGTGATGCTCCCCCTGTCCTGGACCCTGCGAAGTAATGCCTAAGGCACTTGCTTCAGCAAAAACAATGCATCCTCTGTTGAACCAGTGCATAGGCACTTTTGTGTGGATTGGGACCGGTGCATCACCCCTGTGACATGTCCCAAAACCAACACATCGCTCTTGTTGCTAGACCAGAACCGGCGCATCACCTCTACTGCATGGTTCAGCCCTAGCATATCGCTTTCATAACCACCACCGCACAAGATCTGTTGTCATCATCCTCGACAACTATGTTAAATTTCCACATTGCTGCTCTGCTCTCCCCGGAGTCGATTCATTGTTGCTGCTGCACAGATCGGGGCCGGTGCATCGCCACCACTGCGTAGATAGACTCCAACGCATCCCTTTGGCTGCGCCCTGCATCTTTGACGTAGACAGGATCAAGGTACTTTTGTACAACGGGCCCCCTGGATTCCTGTATCCGGCCCGCACTCTAATGTGGTCAGCCTGAACTTTTTACTTTGTCCCAGTCAGGTGCAACTCAATATTCCAAGTAAGCGCTTATTGCTGCTAAGCGCTATTTTACAGTATATTCTTAAAAAAATTATAACTGGAGTTCTACTTTTTGATGTTTGTCATTTTGGACTTTTATTTTCACTGTTTTACTGTTTGAAGTGTTGCACAAATATTTTACACATTGCCTCAAAATTAAATATGACTGCTCTGTTCCAAGTTGCCAGAGGGTGAGCACAGGTTAATTTTGGGTTCGGCTGCTTCTTACCCGGACTAGGATTCTGGTTGTTGCCTGACATGGGTACATATGCTAGTCAACCAACAACCACATTTGTAATAACCTGTAGACTACGCAAAAATGTTTGCTGCCAGATCTAAAATCACCAAGCAATGCTGGCATTTTAATCAAACTGAATGACACTCGTTTTAGCCGCATTAAAAGGATGGTATTTTGACATGCCCCCAAGCCCAGTATTTTGTTGGGTCTCCAAGACCACCTTGTGTAGTGGTATCCGTAACACAATCTTGGGAAATACTATTGTTGGCATGATGAGTAGTGTAAGTCTGGAATGCATTGTGCAGGAAGACATACCCTGGATTTTTGACCGGGCTTCCTGAAAGCGGGCTGCTGGGAATATTGGGAGTACGTACATACTAACAAACAGAAACGGTTTATACACATGTCCAGAAACCACAAACACACACATCCACATAGACCCCTACTCACAGCTGTCTGATAAACCAGGAACGTTTCTTTGGTGTAGGACACAGCACAGCCTGGAAGGTGTATGTGTTTGTAAAGCAAAACTATTATGGCCCCCAAATTAAAGACGTAGCCCTAGCTAAGATTTAAACAACAAAAAAACTCCACATGCTCGAAGGCCGGTTGCTTATGGGAGATCTTGGTGCCCATAAAATTAGACAAATTTATCAAACAATTACTACACACTCCATGACCAATATATACCGGACTTGGGAGGCAGATGGGCACACTCTGATGGACGATGATTGGGCCGAGGCATTGGCTAGCCCTAGATACTCCGCTGTCTCCACCCGATACCGGTTGATCCAATTTAAGTATCTCCATAGGATATACTACACACGCCTACATCTCTATAAGATGGGGGCTATCCAATCTCCCACGTGCCTCCGCTGCGACTCGGATGAGGGGTCGTTCCTCCACACGGTCTGGAGTTGTTGGGCGCTGCAACACTTCTGGTCAGGCATTAGGTCATGCTTGGGGCGGATGCTAGTGTGGAACATTTCTGCAGACCCACAGGCTGATTCTCCTACATGGCAGAGGGGACATCGGGGGGAACAGATATAAACAACACCTGCTATTCCTGGGTCTTACTCTTTCTAAGCGTGACATTGCACAACACTGGAATGCGGCATCCCCACCCAGTATAGGTAATTGGAAAAAAAGCCATGGATCGGTGCCTGTCGGCTGAGGTGGCGGTATTTCAGGCACGGGGCTTTCTGCAAAAGGGAAGATATGGGCGAGCTCGGCCACATACAGAGGCATCAATTTATCCCTCCTGGGGCCTCCAGTTTCCTGGGACCCATTTGACAAGAATTGTAGTAAGCAACTCACAGGTTTAATGTAATAGTATTGCGCAAGGGAGAAGAGCATGTTTGCATAATATTTGTCTTGTGATCTCCGTAAGGTGTGCGGTGCGTGGTTGGTGGTGGGGGGACGGGGGAGGGGTGTTCGGTGTGATGTTTTGCAGACCCTCATTGGGGATGGTATTTGGTGCCACGAAATTCTACAACTTGCCTTTTACATGTATAATGCTTGGCACTTTGGAAAATCAATAAAATCTGTTAAAAAAAAAAGTATTTATCGCCTTCAAATTGTGTTCTGCACAAGTTGGTACCGCAGATTTACCATTAATTATCTTTGCGGTTAGTAATGTAAAATCCATTGATAATGTATTTATATTTGTGGCTACAGCTGTGGCCATCAACTGGAGTGAACCTCAATGCTCCAAACTCTGTGGAATGAAGAAATGTTGAGCTTAATAGTTACAAAGCAAAAGGTTTCTTACCAGCGTGGTAGGTCCTCAACCAGCCAAGAAATTTCATTTGCACTTTGGGACTTAATTTGTTTTTTTCCGAATATGCAAACCGACGTTAAGTACCAGAATATTGTACTTCAAGAGCAAGCACCATTATCTGTCCAGGTAGGCTTGTAGGCCAACTCTTTCAAAGTCTTTGGATGGAAATTTGGGATTTTACCGATCATACAGTCTGTAGTCCCAGCTCCTGTGAAAGCTGTGCAACTCTTAAGTAAAGAAGGAACCCTGAGTCAGTGTCCCAGGACGTGCTCCTTGTGTTAGACAGCAGGCCTACTCCCTTCAAGGAAGGCTGACCGTGGCCTGGTTCCCCTCTTCTGCAACACCAGCTTCTGCTGCTTTCATGGGGATTGTTGGCCATCTTTATTCTTCTTCATTAAGCTTTGCTGAACCGTGGCAAGCTATCACTTAGCAAAACCTCTTCTTGTTCTTTAGCATTTCCCTAGTCCTAGGAGTTGGGAGGTTCAGTGAAACAAGCATTGTTTGAGACATCCGTTGTTAAATTTCATATGGAGATGGCCAATCCTAGCATGGCCATCTCATTCATCCTTCAGGGGTGTAATCTCCTGCTTCAAATTAGGTAACATTAACTCGAGAATGCACTGTTACGAAATGAAAAGACACTGGATGCAAGATGTACTGTTGAAATTCGTCTCTCCTAGTGCTCTGTACAAAGTTAGATGCCTGCTTTAGTTTTGTTGTCTTCGTCGTATGTTCCCTGAGCTAATCATGGTTGCGGTCAAACTCTTTCGTGCATTTCAGTGAGGCAGACTATCCTGTACTGGCTCGGTCACACTTCCCAAACTGCATAACCCCTTGACCTCCCTTACTATCTAATTGTAACCTGTTTAAATGCGTCACTTTACTTTTAAGCCATACCTTTTGGCATTGCCAATTCTTGTTTTATTTCTGTGTAACATCTATATTTTGGGGATGGTATTAGAGAGGCCCTTTCGTTGTTATTTTTTGTTATTTGTTTACGTGCTTAACCTCTCTCCGCTCTTCCAGCTTTTCTTAAGTAACCTAGGAGGGAGCCCCTTTGCCCAGAGAAATTACTGAAACCTGTCTCCATCACTACGTTTTTGCATTTCTATTTCTGGGTATTGTTTGGGCAATTGTTTGTGAAATTGTTTGGATCTTACTTGCCGTTTGGAAACATCTTCACTACAAACTTGTGTTTATTTGTTCTAGGTTTCTTTTGTCTGGTAATTTTCACGGAGGTTCTGTGGTCGCCAGCTACCCATTTGATGACACTTCCATGCACCAGGGATCTGGAGCCTACAGCAGATCTCCAGATGACAAAGTCTTTAGATACCTAGCACGCGCATATGCTGAGAAACACCCAGTAATGAAAACTGGCCATCCAAACTGCCAATCAGACCCACAGGAATCATTTAAAGATGGCATCACCAATGGAGCGCAGTGGTACGATGTCCCAGGTATGTGTAATAGCATATTTGAACTTAATTTTTTCAGAATTGCAGCCTTATGAGTAACACGACTCCAGTCGGATTTGGGTGGTTACTTGAAGGCATTGTTCTTTTAATGGTTTACCACTGTGGTGACTGAATAGTGGTTATGGGTTTAGTTTCCACCTTTTGGGACAGATGTTGGGTGTCTGGTAACGATCCATTTAACCTTTCTGTTGACTCCAGTTGTTTGCTAATTGTGCTCATATCATACATGGTAATCAACCACAAAACAGTATCTTTCTTCCATGTGAACTTGATTATCATTGTTGATGACTCTGCTACTCAAGTACTGTGGTTAAATATTGTGCCCTGTGTATGCGAATTGTACGATTACTTCATTTGTTTTGATTATCCGGTCTTATTCAGTGAATCTTTAGCTCATTGGCCTTTAGGTTTGGGGGTGAATGGCATGCCAGTGCACCCAAGTATCGTATACAATTAGCCTACTTCTAGTCTGTCAGACTAGCAAGGAGGATGACAGCAGCCAAATCTTAACTTTCTGCTGTTAAACGTTGGAATATAGTTCTCGAAGTTACCTTAGAAAAAACATAAAGATAATTCTGAGATTCTCCTTTATAGACCATTTAATATCCCATGCCCAAAAATAATTGTTGGAAGGAAATTTCCCTTTAACTCCTTTATTTCCACTGACAACATCCAACGTGCCCAGCATATGCAGATATGAGTTGTCTGAGTCCAGATATGACCTCAGCAGTGCAAGTTGAACCGGTCAGTAATTAGTTGCTCACACTTCCATCTCTAGTTATTACAACAAATGCTATTTCAATACTGTCCATCCTTGGTGATACACCCACCCTCATTCTGCAGAAGACCTTTTAAAACTTCTCTCAGAAAGCCTACGATTGTATGTTGATTTACTTCTCCTTGCATCCCAAATATGAACACAGCAAAGTTACGTTTCAGCGTATATAAAATATACCTCTGTATTTATCTGCATCACGACAGCGTATAATCTTGATGGGTTCTTGCTTGCATCAATGTCCTTCATAAACTCTGGGCTAGTCTAAGAAAATCTACTTTCTGTCATGTTTCAAGCTATTTGTAAAACTGCATGGGTGTGTGCAACATGCCCACAGGTGTAAGTTAATACATCTTTAAAGAACATACTTCTCAATGCATTAACAGTCCAAAATACAGCGTCCTCTCCTCCTTTACTTTATGCTGGTCTTTGAGCATGTGTGTTGGCTAGGTTTATGCTACAGAAAAACCATATACATACGTGCATACTTACAGAACATCTCGAAGACCGACTCCCCTAACCAGTCTGTCAATGTAATGATCTCTTTAAGAGTGTTTCTTTAAAAGAGGGTATTAAAAGCCATAGTTCCTCTAGTCTAATGTGCCCCAAAGTCATTGATGCTTGACAAATGCATGACTCGCCTAGTCAGGTTTGTGAAGGTTATAAGGGCTAAATTGTGCCTGGAGGAAATGAATAGTGGACCCTCCAGTTAATTGTTTGGGCTGCAGAGTTCTAGCATCCTGTTCTAGGAAGCAAGGCACTTCACAATTAGTTTGTTCTTCAAAGCATTGGTAAAAAAGAATGTAAAGCTGCACATTTGGTTCTCTCAAATATTAAAAACCAAAACTCCCGTCGGGCAAAAGACTCACTCTGTCACTGTCCGAAGCTGTTGCATTCAACACTGGCAGAAGATTAAACACATTAGGGGACAACACAAAACTGTCTCTTTGCACCTCATACAAAATGCAGCGTCTTCTCATCCAGATTTCGAGAAGCCAGCCCCAAGGAGTATGCCAGTTTGATCAACTGTCAGGCATGTATGTTTCTTTGTCCCGGTCTTCCAGCATTTCTCAGGAGTGCACTGATGAAGTCGCAACAACCCAAAGCAAAGATGATACTCTTTGTTTTGGATTGGCAGCATCTTTATTCAGATCTTCTCCGGTCTCCAGAGCCTTACAATGAGTTTTGTGCAGGCAAGCTTCATTACCTTATCCAAGATGTCAGGCAGGAACCTAAGCCATCCCTTTCATCAATCAGACAGACTCCTGTATAGTTCCTGTACAGTCATCTGGATCTCCAAAGAGGTTAAATGTTGAGCTGCAAGAACATTGTATACCCTCGTTTGAAGGATACTCTGCACTTGACGTATTGAGGCGCAGATTAGTCCAGGAGCAAGTAATATAAAAATATTGCATTGATCCCCTCCTTTGGCCTTTCTTCTATAAAACTGCATTTGACTGACATTATTCTTTATTCTAAACTTGTAACGTTTTCACAATTACGGTTATGAACTACTTAATGGTCTTGGTGTCATCCCTACCCAAACTAGGAGTTGAATATGGTGTTGTCTAGACCATTGGTTCATCATTCCTATTCAATTATAAGCCAAACCATCAGCATACAATTTCTAAGAGTTATTACTTTTTTATTTTATTTTATACGTTTTATATAGTGCCAGCTAGACCCGTGGGTATCCGAGCGCTTTACAAAATGAATAGATTGGAAGTGAAGCTTTCTTCGGCTCGTTGGGGGTTCCCCCCCCCCCAAAGATCCGATGATTATGCCCATCTACTCCATGGCTTAGTATTGTGGTCTGCCCCGATTCCGTTATTTACCTACTGGCCAACCAGGCATGAAGTTGCCTAGAGGAGCGTTAACAAGGTGCATCACATCTCCTGCCAACTCGCAATAAGTTCTGCCTAGTTCTCGAAGCGGCTCAATTACCAGGGCCTTGCTCCCAATGGCAGTGAGGTGGTTGCTGTGTTTTCTTTGCATCTATGGAATGAGTGTCTGGCAGATGAGGATTAAAAAAAAAAAAAAAAAGAAAAAAAATGAATAGAGTAGTGAAAAACATGGTATAAGGATACATGAGGAAATATGAGTAACAATAAACATTTTAAGACTGAATAAATTAGAGGGGTGAGTCAAGTGATAGCTTAGGTAGGTAAAACAGTCAAAAAGACCACCACTCTGATGGTCTAGTTGGCGAAGGAGCGCCAACTCGGTTATTGGAGCCTGGTTCAGTTCGCTTTGTCGATAAAGTATTTGTCGAGGAGATGAAGTTTAAAGTCCCTTTTGAAGCAGGAGAAGGAGGGGTTGCATCTGAGATCAATAGTGAGTGTGTTCCACAACCTGTGTACATTACCCGAAAAACATTGGGACTGGGTGGTTTTCTTTTTCTGAGGGATGAAAAGAAGTGAGTTAGAGCGTCTCGGAGTTCTGGCTCTTCCTGCTTTCACAAGTATGCTGTTTAAGTAGTTGTTGGGATGTGTGTGAAGGGTTTTGTTTGTGATGCAGGAAGACTTTTAAGTACATCTATCTTCAATAGGAAGCCATTTAAGGGTTGGTGTAATGTGTTCAAATCATTTAACGCCTGTTACGAGTTGGGCTGCCATGTTGAGGACTAACCTTAGTGGGGCTAGGTGGGATTTAGGCGTCCCTGTAAGGATGGCGTTCTCATACTCCAGTCTAGAGAGGACTAGGGATTGAACTACTGTCTTGAAATCACCCTGGAGGCTGCAAGGTTTGATTTTCTTAAGGTGTTTTAGAGAGTACAGTGCATCTTGGCGGAGTGTTTGATGTGGTCCTTTATTGACAAATGCTTGGCCAGGGTAATGCTAGTGACTTTACGGAGTCGGAGAGGATGAGGCAGCACTTTAGGGCATCCAGGTTCTTGAGCCAATATTGGATTGGTAGGTGGTTATTTTTCAGAGAGAAATATTAATTCAGTTTTGTCCTGGCTCAGTTTTATGTGGTTCGAGCGAAACCAGGATTGTTTCTTGGTTAGTGTGTCATTGAGGTGTCTGATGCCACTGGGAGATTTGATTTTGTAGTAGAGTTGAGTGTCCTCTGCAAATAGGTGATACTTAAGTCCAGCTTGCTTGTGAGTGGTTCCATGAAGAGATTGAAGAGGACTGGGAGAGGATCGATCCTTGGGGGACACCAAGCGTGACTCGTGTAGGCTTGGAGAGGCAGGAGTTGATTTTAATTTGTTGCGATCTATGTTGAAGGCAGGAAGTGAGCCATTTTAGTACTATCCCGTACATGCCAAAGCGTCTTTTTAGAGTCTCGAGTAGCGCTGTATGTTTTTTTGTGTTGAATGCCGCAGATAGGTCAAAAAAAAAAAGACATGCTACACCTTCATCTAAGGATCTGTGGCTATCATCAGAGATATTGAACATGGCTGTTTCTGATGGATACATCTGCCTGTGGATTCCTCACCTTTTGAATTACCCCCTGCTCCAGCATTCCTCTGAAATTCTTCTCTTAGCGCTCCCATGTCTACGAGGATATCATAATAGCACGGCTCTGCTTGAGACACCGTATGATGTCACTGGAGCCATAGGAAGACCTCGTCGGCATGCTGACGTCCGTTCCCTTTTTTCTGCGCCATCGACACGTAATAGTTTTTTCTGAGACTCTCCATTTTACTGTTATTAATTTGTTTCTTCCTCTTCTTCGTGTTGCAGTGAGAATGGCTACTTTGAAGAAATAGTTTCACGCCCTGCAAGGGATGTGGGGGCCACATGTCCATCATGTACCCCCACAACGACTGTCTTTGGTGTCTTTCTTCAGACCACGACGTCAGATGGTGTTCGTGCTGTCGGAAGATGAACCCGAAGGCCCTGAAAGAACGGGAAGCCAAAACTCTTCATGCACCCCCAAAAATGGAGCAAAGGGGTCGTAAGAGATCAAAATAGTCGACCTCGCATAATATGAAGTCGAAGAAGAGAAGACATGGACCACGACGTCTATCTTCGAAGGGCAGGGCATCGAGATCAGCGCCTCTCATACAGCGGCGTCGTGAAAAAGACTTAATTTCTCCGTCTCCTTCTCAGCAGGCAACTCCGGGCCGCTCTCCTGCACCGAGGGATTCACCAATGCCCAGGGATTCTCCTGCGCCCAGGGAATCTTCTGTTCCTGCGGCTTCACCTGTGCTGGCGCCGATGTCTCAAGCTCCGCAGCCTCAGCCTCCGAACTACTTTCAGATCCGTATCCCCCTTTCCCAGTAACAGGATCGGATGCTTCACGTTTCCTTAATGCGATGTTTGGCATGTTTGCCAGGGCATCCTACCCTACCGACGCACCTTCTTGCCCCATGGGTCTGCTTGCCTTTAATTTGAGCAATCCCCATTTGTATGCCCAGGCACCTTTTGTGCCTTTTATGCCAGCGGCTCCATCTTGGCAGTTCCCAGCGCTGAGGTTTTCGACTCTAATACCTCAATTGCCGGCACCGTCTGGTGTTGGGTCTGCATCATCCCGGATTCGATCTGCGCCATTGCCCAATTTGGAAGGTCCTGCTTCGGCGCCGTTGTCACCGGCACCGCGATGGGCTGCAGCTGATCCTGAAGCAGCGTTCCAGGAGGGAAGGACAAAGACTGCTGGATGAAGTTAAGTACCAGCAAGAACAGGAGAAAGGGACCATTCTCGACTCCGTAGACAAATTTGAGGGTCTGTGTGAGGCTAGTGGCCTTGATACTTCTCCGGAATGGGAACTTTATACTCCAAAGGCTTTACCTTCACAGGATGTTGCCCCTTATCACTTCGTCATCTGAAAAGCTGCTGAATTTTTGCTTCAGTTGCCCTCAGCTGAAATAAAGTCAAATATTCGGACTGAAGTGCTAAATTCTCCTTCCTCTTCTATTAAACCTCTGCTGCCTCTCAAGGAGGCATTGACTGAGCCAATTATGGAATTGTGGCAGAAGCCCTTGTCTGCCCCTGCAGTTTCTAGATCAGTGGAAAGAAGGTATAGACCTTCTTCTGGTGATCCAGCTTTCCTTTCTGCCCATCCATTTCCACAAAGCTTAGCTGCTAAAGCTTCTTTTTCCAAGCAGTCAACTGGTTCCTTTCCTACCACCCTGGGGGATAGAGACTCTAAGTTAGAGCAATCAGCCAAAAAGGTGTTTTCCTCAGCAAGTATGGCTCTGAAGTCAACAAACGCCACATGTTTGCTAGGGAGGTACATTCATGCTCTAATGAACTCTGTCAAGCAAGTGGCTCCTAAACTTCCTAAAGAGGATTGTGTTCATTTTCTTGAAGCACTTTAAGATTCGCAAGCAGCAGCCCATCAGGTCATCCAGTCTGGTCTGGACATAGCAGACTCGGTTGCCAAAGTGAAGTGTTCCTCAATTGCTACTAGAAGGCATGCCTGGCTTAGACCTTCAGGTTTCTCGCCAGATGTACAGGCTGCTTTACTGGCTCTACCCTTTGATGGGTCAAGATTGTTTGGAACCAAGGCGAACTCTGCGCAGCACCGATTCAAGCATAGTGGGGCCATCATTCCCAGCCCAGGGGCTTTGGATACAAAAGGTATTGAGGTCTTGGGAAGGCGGCTTCCTTTTGAGGCCATCAGCAGCAGCAGCAGAAGAACCCTCTGTACAGGTCGTACAGAGGAAAAGGTAGAGGCCATCTTCAGGAAGCTTCTCAACAGCAGTCTTCCTCTTCCTCCTCCTCTTCCTCTGTCCCCACCACTGGTACCACGGGAAAGCAGCTCTAGATCCTCCATCTTGGAGCATGCTGTTCCTCTAGGGGGTTGGGTGTCACATTTCTACAAGATTGGAAATCGGTTACCTCCGAGCATTGGGTTTTGAATCTTGTGGAAAGTGAGTACACCCTACCTTTTCAAGAGCTTCCACCTCCTTATCCTCCTCGCAGGACTGGTGTTCAGAGGACCATTTGCTGCTTCTGCAGCAGGAGGTTCTTGCCTTATTACAAAAAGGTACGATAGAGGCGGTTCCGGAGTAGGAAAGGGGTCAGGCATGTTAACTCCCGTTTATTCCTTGATTCTCAAAAAGAACGGCCGTTCACGGCCGAACTTGGACCTCAGGGTTTTCAATTTTAACCTCAAGCAGGAAAACTACAAAATGTTTGATCTTAGCTCAGGTTCTTTTGGTGCTGCAGCAGGAAGACTGGATGGTGTCGATCGACTTACAGGATGCATATTTCCACATCGCTATTCTGAAGTTGCATCAAAGTATCTCCAGTTTATGGTAAGGTCTCAACACTACCAGTTTGTGGTCCTCCCGTTCGGCCTTACGTCCGCACCTCAGGTCTTCACAAAGGTGATGGCGGTGGCGGCGGCACATCTCAGAAGGTCCGGGTTTCTTATCTGGACGACTGGCTGCTCAAAGCAAAGTTGCCAGAGATGGTGTTGCTTCACTTGCAGGCAACAACGCGACTGTTGAGAACTTGGATTTCTCGATAAATGTGCCCAAATCTCATCTGGTGCCCTCTCAGCGCAGCCTGTTCATAGGGGCAGTACTGGACACTACTGTGTCGGGCTTTCCTTCCTCCGCAGAGGATTCTCGACATTAAGGAGATGATTCCTTTATTTCAGGATGGAGCGGTTGCTCCAGTCCTGACGGTCCTATGCCTACTTGTCCTGTTCGCTTCCTGTATGCTGTTGGTCAGCCATGCATGCTGGCCCATGAGAGCTCTCAAGTGGTGCCTCCGCAGGCAGTGGTTTCAGCACAATGGAGATCTCTGGGAGAAGGTCAGAATCTTCAGAGACACTGCAGCGGACCTGTCTTGGTGGAGTGTGCAGGGCAGCCTGTCTCAAGGAAAGCCCTTACAACTGCCTCCACCGGTGGCCACAGTGATCATGGATGCCTCCACTCTAGGGCGGGGTGCTCATCTGGGAGATCTGTAGATCAAGAGTCTTTGGTCTCTGGAGGAAAGGTTGCTTCACATCAACCTTTAGGAATTGCGGGCAATAAGTTTGGCTCTCAAGGCCTTCCTTCCCGGTCAGTAGATTCAAGTCCTGACTGACAACACTACAGCTATGTGGTACATAAACAAACAGCGAGGGGTAGGGTCGTATTATCTCTGCTAAGAGGCTCTGCTGCTCTGGTCCTGGACTCGGGGCCATCAGATTTGTGTAATGGCAAGTCATCTGGCAAGAGTGCTAAATGTGCGTGCGGACAGTGTCTCCATTATTCGGGCTATCACGAGTGGTGCCTTCATCCTAAGGTGGTCCAGCACATCTTCAGGATGTGGGGGTTTTCTCAGGTAGACCTTTTTGCCACTCAGGAGAACGTGCACTGCCTTTCATTCTGCAGTCTTCAGTATCCGATACAGGGAGTGTTGGGGGCATGTTTAAATTGGGTTGGAGCTCGTAACTTCTTTACGTGTTTCCTCCCATACCCTTTATTTCTCGAATTCTGAGGAAGATTCGCCAAGACCGGGCCCAAGTCATATTGATTGCTCCAGATTGGTACACAGATCCACTTCACCTCTCATCGCACCCTCCGCTCAGTCTCCCTCTCAGGGCAGACCTCCTCTCGCAATCGCGATCGCAGGGGCAGGTTCTGCACCCTCACCTCCAGAACTTGCACCTTCCTGCCTGGAGATTGAACGGGGCAATCGGAGTTCTTTCTCTCTCCCACTGAATGTGGTGAATGTTATTTTATCATCCAGGAGTCCACCAAATCGATATATTCATCTAGGTGGTCCAGGTTTGTGAAATGGTGTGGAGAGAGGTTCATTGATCCTTTGAAAGCCCACTTGTCTGACATTCTAGGATTATCACTTTCCTTGGCCCAGCAGGGCCGTGCTGTGGCTGGGTTAAAGGGTTATTTGTCGGCTTTCCCCTGTTTGCCGGATCAGCCGTCTTTATTTAAGTCTCCCATTGTTATGAGGTTCATTAAGGGACTCACTAATAGGTTTCCTACCACTCCTTTCATTATGCCCCAGTGGGATTTTAATTTAGTACTTAATTTCCTGGTGAGTTCTCGTTTTGAGCTTCTTCATAATTGCCTGTTGAGGCTTCTGTTTTTCAAGACTGTCTTTCTGATTACTATTACCTCAGCTAGGAGGGTAAGTGAGCTTCAGGCTCTTAGTTTTAAACCTCAGTTTTTAACCATTCATGCAGATGGTTCTCATGACCAGGGCTATTTTGCTGCCTAAGGTTTTTACTCCTTTCCATTTAGGAGAGTCAGTTACTTAACCTACCTTCTATCCTCCTCCTCAACCTTCCAAGGAGGAGGGAAGACTTCATCACCTGGACTCTAAGAGGGCTGTCAGCTTTTATTTGGATAGAACCAGGGACTGGATCAGCTCTTCGTGGGCTACATTGGACGAATGAAAGGCAGAGCTGTCCACAAAAGAATACTCTCCAGGTCGATCACTTGTGCATCAAGATCTGCTATGCCCTGGCCAAGAAGGAGCCTCCTGAAGGTATTCAAGCTCATTCCACCAGATTTAAGTCTTCTTCTGCTCTGGCTAGAGGTGTTCCTGTTGTGGACAACTGAAAGGTGGCAATGTGGGCCTCCCTCCACACCTTTGCAAAGCATTACTGCTTGGATTCGGATGTTAGGAGGGATGGCCATTTTGCACGCTCTGTACTGCAAGATGTTTTGGTATAGGCAGGTGGACACCCTCCTCCGGGAGCGGGACAGCTTGGGGATTCGGTGAGGAATCCACAGGCCGATCTATCCATCAGAAGAACAAGTTACTTACCTTCAGTAATGATTTTTATGGTGGATACAGTATCTACCCGTGGATTCCTCACTGACCTCACTGACCCCACTGCCTCACCGTTGTCCTCCTGCATGTGCTGAAAATGTTCTGACTTTGACATTATTTTCCATGTGTCATTTTCATGCAGATAGTTTGTTGCTAGGAAATGCTTTGGTTATTGGCTTATTCTTTCTACTTCTCTATATACTATATGTGTTGGTGTATATATTATTTATACTGGGTATACTTGTGATATGTTGTCACTCCGCCTGTTCGCCTCGAAAAAAATGGGTGGAACGGACTTCAGCACGCAGACTAGGTCTTCTTATGGCTCCGGTGATGTCATACGGTGTTGCGAGCAGATCTGAACTATTATGACGTTCTTGTCTACGTGGGAGAGCTATGAAAATAATTTCCGTGGAATACTAGCGCAGGGGAAATTCAAAAGTTGAGGAATCCACAGGCAGATACTGTAGCCTCCAGAAAAAGCGTAACCAAAGGTAAGGAACTTGTTCTTCAGTGCTACAGCCCTTTCTGAAACCCGATTGAAAGGGATCAAAGAGGTTAAAATTGTCAATATGTTTGAGTTATTGAACAATTTTTCTAGGGTTTTAGCTAGGAAGATAGCTTAGAGATTGGTCTGAGGTTGTTGAGATTGTTCGGGTCAGCCCCTGTTGTTTTTCTTTTTTTTTAGAATAGGCGTGATTTGTCCTTGTTGGGTGGAGTTTGGTACACAGCCTGAAGTGGGAGAGGAGTTAATAATTTTTGTCCAGAAGGGAACGATGATGTGGTTAAGATTTTGTAATATTGTGGAAGGGAGGGGGTCAGTGGTGTGGAAAGTGGGCTTCAGGCTTGCAATTATATTGAAGACTTCTTTTTTGGACACAGATTTGAATTCTGACCAGTTAGCATAATTTTTCGTATGGTTTGGTACCGGCTTTCCTCGGTAGGAATCAGTTCTCTTTGGTCAGAGGCACGCATAGTGGAACAGGTTGGGAGGGGAGGTAGGGTCGGGCTTTGGATGAAGGATTAATCAATTTTAATGACCTTATCAGTGAAGAAGCTGGCAATTTCTTCACAGCGTTCATTGGTGGTTATTAAGTCCAGCAAATGTGTGCTGTTAGTTTGTCTTTTAGCAATGTTGAAGAGTTCCCTGGGTCTATGGTCTAGCTGGCTGTGAAAGAAAGATGCATTTTCTCTGAAGATGTGTTTTTATAAGACATCTGAGCGGCTTGAAGTAGATTGAGGTGTATAGTCAAGGGGTTTTCCGAGTTCCTATTCACTCTATGCCATCATTCAATTGCATTAACGTGTTCCTTAAAACGTACCCTTTTTTACAAAAATGTTAGCTGCGTTGTATGTTAACCGTTATTACCATCACTCTTTCAAAGCCCAGTGCCGTTTTGTTCGAGCTGAAACCATCGGGATTGGTTTCGAGCATGCACATAGCTAAATGTGGGACATGCATAATTTCTAAAGCTTTTTTATTTTAATTTTAGCCGCTTAACCGCGGCGGCAATTTTGCGGCGGTTCAGCGCAGTTGGCGGGGCCGCATCGGCCAACTGATGTGTGCAGCATTACGAAGGTAGTGCGCGCGACGGCCGTTGGCCGACACCAGCAGGGGAGGGGTTAGGGGGAACCAAAATGGGCTGCTTATGTTTATATCAAAAGTAAACAATAAAAATAGAAATTAAGGTGTCTTGGAAATGGTCTTCCTCTGCCATTAGAATTCCTTAAAAACCTCTAACTTCGTATGCTAGCCTAATGATAGGACATCCATGTTTTCAGATAGTAATTTTACTTGTATAAAAAAGAAATCTGCCAGTATTATGTTTGTCAAGAGATTTATATTAGAATGTGAGATTCAAAATATTTCTATGATTGTTAGAGCCAATTTATTCTATTTCGGTTTCATTTTAGCAGAATGTGCTTCGAAACAGCAGGATACAGTCAGCAAGTCTTCTGAATTATTGAAGATTATTTTTGTCCTGGTAGGTTATCTAATTCAGCAAACAGATAAAGCAATGGCTCTCCAGATAGTTCTGAAACATACAACAATAGACCATTCACCCCCTTCTCCCTCAAGCAGTACAACTTTTCCTCTGGAGAATTTTCCTTCAGAATACCAGTTCTGAGGGAGTGGAAGTTGGCCAAGTGACTCAGTTCTAAGAATCGTCACAAAGACTGGTGCCTCTGCAGTTCCAGTGGTCAGCGATTTCTTCTCTTGAAGAAAGCTTCCTTCTGCCTTTTTCAGCCCCCTGAGGCTAAACATGAGGGCAGCTGTTGAAATGCTTTTGAGAATCACATACAGTGCTTGGTTTGAACAGCAACAGGCTTATCCCCCATAGTTCCAGCAGTCTCTCTTCTGCTTCCAAATGCAGCTCAATGTACATTCCTGGTCTGACTGTATTCCCAAGTTGTTCACGCTTCTAAACATGTTTGGGTTTTTGAGAAGCACACACAAGTTTTTTCTCCATTGGCAACAGGACACTAACTCCAACAGCTTATTTCTGGCTGGTATGTGTCCATTTTTCTTTCCACACATGAAATCCTTTGAGTTTGCTGGACAGGTCGCGGCTTTCGGGAGGGAGATCTGGTCTTTGTTAATGAGGGGCAGTCTTCCTGGGGTTCTTGGAAGTCGCTGGCCACAGAGAACAGATGGGGTTGTCTTCCTCGCAGGCTCTTCAAGCTGGAGACAGGCCGGTAGGGCTGGGTTATTAAACTTTGCTGCATCTTCTTGGTCCTTCTTTATAGGTTGCAGGAATCTCCTTTCTAGGTCCGGGTGAGCTTTCTAAATGCCACATTTAGGGGGCGTTGTAGGGGGTAGCAGGTAGGGCCAATGTGTACCTTACCTTGGGGGGAGAGTAGGGGGACTACACCCACTATTATGCCACCCTCCTGTGGGACAGGGCATAGACCTAGCCCTTCTAGGAGGAGTCCCATCTTTTTCTATATTGAGGGGACTGAAAAGTGTGCTTAACTTGCCTCCTCCACCTGAGGGGTAGAGTTGACACAGGTAGGCACACCTCCTTGCTCTTCTAAGTTTTCCCATTCCAAAGGGGGTAGGGGGGTGTAAACCATGGGCTTCCATCTGCTGGTTTTAGCAGAGGCTGGGGGTCTCATTACAAAAGCAGCAGGCCTATGAAGCGCCCCCTTTGACACTGGCCCATCCTGGTGGAGGAGTTGTAACACTTCTGTCCATGTATTGTTCTGGTCCCAGAGAGCAGGGGGCCCTCTACCCAGGGGTTCAGAAACATGTCTGGTGTTGGCTGGCTGCCTACAGCCGGTCAGATAAAACACCAGGGTCGGTAGGTTTTCAGGGGTGGCCCTCTGAGGAGCCCTCTGAATACATGGTGCAATAAATCCCCCACTAGCATCAGAGTGGATTTATTGAAAGGAGTATTTTGGTATCAAACACTCCTGTGTTCAGTGTCTTATCTTAATAGTCATTTCTTGAGCGTACGTACACCCTTGGGTTTCTTGGCGCTATAGAGTCAAGACAAACAACACCATTCTTAAGCGTAAGCCTGTTGGAATAGCCAAGTTTTTAAAGATTTTCGGAACGTCAGTAGATCCTTGCTCTGTCTGATAGAAAGAAGGATAGCATTCCAGATGGTGAAAGCAGCTGCCGCCCTGGCGTTTTTTCTTAAATAAGGAGACATTTGCAAGAAGTAGATGTTTAGAGCGTAGGTTGCGCGAAGGTGTGTAGTTGGTGATAGATTGCCTGATAAATCTAGGGCCATAGTCATGGAGCGCCCTAAAGGAGATACATCCTGTTTTGAAGGCAATCCGCTGGGCCACTGGCAGCCAGTGAAGTTTTTCTAACCCAGCTCTGATTGATTGCCACTTTGGTTGTTTCCAGATCAGTCTTGCCGCCTGGTTTTGGACCATCTGTAAACGTTTTAGTAGTCCCGTCGGGAGACCTAAATAGAGACTGTTAGAAAAATCTAACCGGGAGAGAACAAGGGCAATCACCACTTGAATAAGTGCAGAGTGTGTTAAAAGATGGGCAATTTTCCTAATCTTCCTAAGTTGATAAAAACTAGCGGAAACTACCGTTCCCACCTGTCCTTTGAGGGATAGATCCTCATTAAGTGTAATCCCCAGGCTTTTTACCGATTGGGTCTTTGTAGGGGGGGATCCCATGTCTGTTGGCCAGCACAGTTGCCCCCAGCTCAGTCCACTTTCCCCAGGCAAAATCAGTTCTGTCTTGCCTGGGTTCAGTTTAAGATGGTTTGAGGTCATCCACTTTTGTTTGTGTGACATTATGGCTGAGCATTCGGCTGCAGAGTTTGGGGAATTTAGAGGAATGATTAGCTGAAGATCGTCAGCATAATTAAATAGGGTTATTGTAATTTTTCAAGAAATAAATCAGTGGGCGGAGGTAAAGGTTAAATAATAAGGGGGAAAGTGACGAACCTTGGGGAATACCACAGGTCGTTGACATCTTGGGGGCTGTAAATGATCCCAAACGCACCGATTGTGTGCGATTTGTGATAAAAGAGGCAATCCAATTCCGGGCGGGGCCCCTGAGGCCGGCCTGTTCGACACGGTTGATCAAGATGTTATAGTCAACCGTGTCGAACGCGGCAGACAAGTCAAGGAGCACCAGGGCCTGATGGATGCCTTTGTCAGCATTAGATCTTAGTGTGTCTTGAACAGCCAGAATGACAGTTTCCGTAGAGTGGCATGGCCGGAATCCTGCTTGGTTTGGTTCCAAGTATTCGGAGCTTTCAATAAAGTTGGATAGACATCTGGAGACATGTGCCTCCAGAAGTTTAGAAAAAAAAGGAAGAAGGGAAATAGGTCTATAATTAACTAAAATTGAGGGATCAGCTCCTGGTTTTTTTAATAGTGGAATCAAGGTGGCGTTTTTAAACCCGTCAGGGACTTTGCCCTGATTGAGTGATTCGTTCAGAAGGGGAAGAATTGTTGATGGAATAGCTAGGAACACTTCCTTTAAAATGTGGGGGGGGGGGCAGCTGTCAAAAGGCGAGCCTGATTAAACAATTGAAAGAAGTTCTAACAGGGTCTTCTCGTCGATAAGAGGGAGTCTATCTAGTGTGGTTGAATTGAAATAGATATCTTCAATAGGTTCCCCACTCGAGAGACCTTGAATATTCTTTTTGATAATGGCGATTTTCTCTATAAAGAAGTCATTTAAGGAGTCACAAAGCTCCTGTGAGGTCGCCAGTGGAAGCGCAGTTCTGTCGCTGTTACACAGGTCATTTACAATATTAAAAGTGTCCTTTGTTTTATTTTGGGAGTTTAAAATTTTTCCAGAAAAGTAGTTAATTTTGCTTTGTAAAATAAGCTTCACATATTTCCTACGGGCCATAATATATTCCTCCTTATCTTGAGGTTTATATTTTGCTCTCCATTTCCTCTCTTTTTGGCGTACCTCGAGCTTTAGATTTTTGAGATCCGAGGTACACCATTTGTGTGCATCTCTGGTACGTGCACGTGTAAATTTTGTGAGAGGTGCATGGGAGTCAGTTGCCTTTTGAGAGCCAGTGTGAAATCTCCTCTTCCATAAGATTTAAATTTACATCCTTTTTAGACACTGGTACCGTATAGGCCAGTGTTTCAATGAAGGCAGGTAAATTTATGGCTTTCCATTTCCTGGTTTCGCCGCCCGCCAAAGGTGGATTTTTTGTATATCCATTAATAGTTAGCGTAAACTGGATAATAGCATGGTCAGACCAAATGCAAGGCATTATAGAAGTTAGTGTGCAGGAAAGATTGTACGACCAGATTTGGTCTAGCGTGTGGCCTTTCTCATGCGTGGCTACATGTATATGCTGTGTTAGATTAATGTTGGAGAGTAATTCTGAGACTTCCAGTGCCTGAGGGTCGCAGGTAGTATTGTCGAACCAGTAATTTAAGTCTCCGACCAGAAGTATATTTGGGTATTTAGTCACCAAGTGTGCTATCTGTTCTGCTAGCGACATAGGGAAGGTAGTCATGATTTGAAGAGGTCTATAAATCAAGACCAGTAATAGCGACCCCCCAGTTGTATCCATTTTCATTACTATATTCTCTGTGTAACTCAGGGTAAGAGAGGGCAGTTGTGAAAATTTGTGCTCTTTACGGATAATAGCTGCCACTCCCCCACCCCTTTTACCCATCGGGCGATTCTCAGCTAGAATATAATAATCGGAGGGAAGTGCTGCGAGAATGTCTGGTAATGAGTTCTGGGAGAGCCAGGTCTCTGTGATTAGGAGGATGTCCGGTTTTTCAATGGAGAGTAGTAAGAAGATGTCAGTTTGGTGCTTGACCATAGATCTGGTGTTGAGGTATTTGCACCGTAGCTTTGTTTGAGAAGTATTAGCCGATGAGACGGTGCGGGGTGTATCGATTGGGTAGGCTGCCGTGTCTTGAGAGATGCCATACATGGCCGTACGTCTCCGGATATGAGGAGCGATAGGAGGGCAGAGATGTGGTAGAGGTCTGAGGGAGATAAGCTCCTCTACTGAGTAAATAATTTTTGGGACATAATCTCTGGCCCCTGGTCCCGGCTGGGCGCAGACGGGCTTGCCTTAGGCGCGCCACCTGCGCTCGTCCGCTGCGCGTCCAGTTTTTGCACATGCGTTGTAGAAGCGTAAGGCGTGGTTGTGGGGGGCGTGGCCGACCATAGTGGGCGTGGCCGACCATAGTGGGCGTGGCCTATGGGCTTCCCCAGTGACGTCGAACAACCGGAGGAGAGCCGCTGTAGCGATAGAACCGCTACGCGTGCTGTTTCCTTTAGGTCGTTTAAGGGATCCGAGTGCTCACAGACAAATTAGAAGTTAAAACCAAAGTATTTACACAATTTTTTAAAAACTGATTCAGTAGCGAGCTAACTCCCGGCTGTGCCTCAGGAGGTGGGTGTCAAGGGCGTCGCGCTATCTAATCAGCGCTTTTATTACGCGTGGTTGTGGGACGGATGGTCAGTGGACGGATCGAGTTTTCGAGTTCCCAGCTCATGTACTCTCTATGGCTCCTTGTCACTTACAATATTAAGGAATGGACCCTAATATTGTAGGGGCATATCTGCTCATTCAGATATTACCTCACCTGTGGTATAGTGCACGCTGCCTTAGGGCTGTAAGGCCTGCTAGAGGGGTGACGTAACTTTATCTTCAGGCAGTGCTGATTGGCATGGCACTCGGGCAGGGTGCCATGTTGACTGTCATTTTCTACCTCACAGGGACATAATGCAAGCTGCCAGGGTAGTGGCATTGTCCCAGTGAGGGGGGGGGGGTCTCAGGGGACCCTCAAAAGCTCCAAGGCCGTAGGTACCCAAAGCACCATTTACTAGGGACTTACAGGGAGCAGAAGTACCAATCGTGGAAATGTTTTAGGGAAGAAGCACTGGCACAGGGGACCTGGTTGGGGGGATCCTGTGCACTACAATTGAAACCACATCAAAACCAGGCAAAATGTCAGGGTTAACAGTATCTAAAGAGGCACTTCTCACAGCATTCCTAAAGCCAACTCCTTTGGAGCCCACTGGAGACATCCCCTGTCCAACCTCCATACTACAGGCACTAGTGAGGTCATTCAAAGACCAGCCTTGACTCCTCGAGTAAGTTGCCATTTAAAAAGGAAGAGCTAGATTGCGTGTCTGAGAAATTAAATACAATGCATTTGCATGTAAGATGAAATAACTAATTTGACATGTTATAAATTCAGTTACTGTGAGTAGTGCACATTGCACTGCAGTCCACAAGCCAATGTTGTACTGTGCACAAATCCAGTGCCCTTACTTTCCATTTAAAAACATCACAGGATTAGTAAGTCTTTCTTCATGTTTTTGAAGGAAGCGTATGCACTGAGAATCCGGTCACCGATATCTCCATGTGCAAAATACCAGCAGAATCTTGCTGAGCAAATGAGGGAGACCATGTGAAAAAGCAGCCCTTTTGCTCCGCAGCCATACATCTGCTGTTATCCCGAAGGTTAAATACAGCACTGATTTTCTGTTATCAGGACTGGAATATCACTTGGCATCATCAGCTCCCATCTGGCTACAAATATTTTGGAAAGGATCTTTGAATCCAGGTTAAACAATGAAATGGACCTATGTTAAGCCTAACTTTTTGGAATCGCCTGTCGCCAGTATATACGCTTAGAAAAGCTCTTTCATTAAGCAGAGGTCCCTGAAGACACAAAAATCATGAAATTTCTGGTGAAGTTCTACTTTATCATTGAATTCTGTCGATATACCACCTGTTAAACAACAAACTACATGTTTGATTTTCTGCACAGTTATCAGAATGTCTGTCGCCATAGTTTACGGTATGGTCCTAGTGGGAAAGAGAACTTTTGAAACCTCAAGTCCACCTCAGAAACATTTGGAATCTTGTACAGTTTTTATAGTACTTAGGACAATCCTCCTTTATGTTTTGATTAGTAATTATCACATGGCCATCTTTTAATTTATAATTAATCATCTGAGCGGAGTAGTTTTTAGGTCTGGCAATAGCCAAGACCTTTTGATTTTACTGAAATGTTTTGTATAATAAATTTACCTCTACATCTTTTTCATCTTTGTCCATTGGTCTATTGTTGTCATTAACACTTCTCTTCGTCCCACTACAACATAAAGCAAAGGGTAGTGGGTCATTGGTTAACTTCAGTGCAAATTGCAGTATTCTGCACTTTCAAAGGAATACATCCATAAAATAGTTCCTAATGTGCCTGGGGGTTCTACTGTAATGTGTGTGCTTTTTTGACACCAAAGGAAATCCTGTTTTTAGCCAATGTTTTGGGTTGTTTGTTTATTTTGGATTGAGAGCCCGGCAGATTCCCCAACAATACAATTTTGCAAAAACATAACAAAACCAGCATTAACAAAGCCAAAATTCTCGTTAAAAAATGTTATTCGTCGGTCCTCAATTTTTCTGTCCTAAAATACTCCACAGATTTAAGCTCTTGAGTGTATAAATGATCCATTGATTCACTATTGCTGCCAGGTAGAGGGGATGCTTCCCTTATACATGGCAAGTGTCCTGAAATTGAAGAAAGCTTTCAGCTGTTTCTTTCAGGACACCTGTAACAGCTTTTCAAAAGCACAGCGAATGCTTTTGTTGTTTCAAAACACTGTGCTTTCACCATATCTTAAAGCTTAGTCACTATCAGATTTTGAAATGTCACATTTCCAGCTTTTGTTACTCACTTTCCCGCGTTTTCATGTTTGCTTAATGGTGACCTCCAGGATTATTTCTCTAGGCATGCATTCAAAATTTAGCTTGTATGTCGCTTGGATTCATAGGCTTTATTTAAAACGGAAATGTATCTTTTGTTAAACTTTATCTCATCCCCACCCTCCTTCCAACAAAAAACCCGGACGTCCACGCCCTTCGACAAAGCTTAACGTTTAAGCTAATTTTACAGGAAGCAGAAGGGCCGAGGTTGTTTGGTTAACACGTGTTGGACTTTGTGCAAAGCAGGATATCCTGGTGGAGATCAGTGGTGTGATCTTATGCTTCATCTGTATCGTCATAAGTAAACAGTGCTGGGTGGGTAGCCATGTTTCTAGCTTGAGAAAATGTTGGCACAGACAGTAGGTTTGCAGTTATTACCAAAGGAGCAGATCATCCTGGCATGTTCTTTAGTGCTGAATCTATTCATAGCCATTATAACTGAGTAACCCTGTCTAAACGTCTATCTCTTCTAAAATGATTCAAGATTGACCGAGTGGCTTTTGGAAGCAATAGATTGAGCAGAAAAATGACTTGCAGTATTTCATTCTTTTGTGCGAAACTGCTTTTTTCTACACGTGAATGCCATCGAAAACAAGACTTTTCTTTGCTTCGCAGTAGATGCTCCTTCCTGTCCTTGACACCGCCTGCAGAACATATTTATTTAACAATTTTATATAGCGTGACTATCTCTGTCATGCGTCTGTGCACTTTACAGAGGAACCAAAAGTGAAGATTGGAGCTCCTTGCATAAAAATGAACAGTACATTAAAAAACTGCAGTCACCTTAGGACCGACGAGAAGCACCAACATTCTCCTCCTTGCCCCCCCCCCCCCCTTGTTTAAAAAGAAATCTACCCAATCTCGCTCCTTCTCCGGGAACGCCCCGAACATCTGGAACTCACTCTCGAAGGACATGCACTGCAACCCCTCCTACTTCAGCTTTAAAAAAAGATCTCAAAATCCACCTCCTCAACAAATACTTTGGTCCATAATCTCTCTCTTGACCCTGCTCTCTTTCTCCCCCCTGTATAAATGATCCTTGGGCTTTATACCTTCGCTCTCCTTGCCCCCCACTCTATTCAGCCACCCTCTTTACTGTTACCTATCCCCTATTCCACCCTTACTCATTTCCCCATCATTCCCCCCAATCCTTTACTCGCTCTACTATTCCTCACTAGTAGGCTGCCCCACTTATTTTAATTTGCCATTCATATCATGTTAATCCTCCAGAGTTTTGGCCCCCCATTTCACTCAATTCCTGAGCCCTAACTGCGTGCTTTTACCAATATAAAATTGCCTTTTTATTTCCAAACCATTTGTTGGGGTTGTAACTGACTGTTTTTGTTTCTACCCTTGTGCTCCCTCTCCTGTATATTGCTTGTGCCCGTCCCTTTTTATATCTTAATCAAGTTGTGGAGTTATATTTGACTGTTTATGCTTTACCCTGAACAATTATTTATATTTCTTGTTCTGCTTTGACCCCTGTAAAGCCCTCTGATACCCACGGGTCTAGCCAGCACTATATAAAACCTTTCAAATAAAAATAAATAAAGAAAAATTAGTGTGTGATTTAAGCATTATAGGTAAATCCGAGGTTGGAAAAGGAGAAGATTTAAAGGCAAAATGACGAAAGGTAACATTCTCGAAAGGTGAGCGTTCTCGGAGAATGAAGATGAGCCCAAAGCTATGCGTAAGTAGATTATTTCAGAGGTGATAAGTGTAGCGGATTGTAATAAAGTGGAAAAATGGCCTGGGGAAGAGATTGGAAAGTAAAAAGAGGAAGAGAAAGGAAGTTGAATTGAGAATTTCAGATCTACTATTCCACAAAAAAACAAGAGAATTTGGAATATATAGGTCGTCTTGTCAGCGAATGTCTGCAGGTAGAGTTCCACTGAGAGCAGTCCTTGAGAAGGTTTTAGTGGCAGCTTCTGAACTTCTTTGTTTTGCATCTGAAATCCGCTGTGCTGTGGAGTATTTTACTTCCTGCTGAGATTTTGAGGGCAGAATATAGATAATCTGTGTATTTTAAGTGGATGGCTTTTACCATGACGCAGGAAGATTGAATTTAATTCTCGGCTTCAGTTGGGAGCCAGTGTAATGCATAGCATATTGGAGCGATATGGTATCTTCGTGCAGGACGTTAGTCTCGTGGTGAAGTTCATCGGGGATCTGAGGTGTGCGAGGGTTAACTTGTGCATACCTATGAGACTCGAATTGCCATAAGCTAATCGTCGCATGACAAAAGTTTGAATCACCAGATGAAAGTTTTTGTTTGAAGTGGAAGTTTTACATTTTTGTAACACGAGGGGGACTAGCTCGTACTGTCTTAATTGTGTGCTTGCTATGCATTGGAGATTAGTTCTCCGAAGCAAATATAGGTTAAAAGTCAACAGTGGAATTCTATTATCCGCTAGCGGTCGAATGTGGATTCTTAAGGACTTCTGAAAATGTTGATGTATACTTATGTCCTCATAGAGGACTAGTCTATTTTTGCGTGATACAGGACCCAGGACTGTATGGGACGGGAAGATGAGAAAGTTTTAATTTCTTTATAAAGCCCTCCCCCACCAACCTAGTTGGTGGCATGCTTCATCATCGGGCCCACCCAGTGACTCCGAATATGTCCTGGATGTGCTACAATGCCTGTATTACAGCGGAGCGGGTATTTTGCGGAGTGCGCAGTGATGAAGTGAGAGTGAAATTTAAAAACTATCCAGTGGTCCCAGTACCCAGAGGGTTTACCTATAATATATGGGCCTCTGGTAGTTCTAAAAACAAGGCGGTGGATGTAGGAGGAGTGGTAGTTAGGAACCCCAGCATCCAGTGGGCGGTCTACATGTTTCAGCCAGGTCTTTCATTAATAACTGGCTTTCCTCAGGACCTTAGTTATGTGAATGTGAGATATACACTAGAGGTGAGTGTATGACCTTAAATGTGTTGCAAACGCTTAGGTGTCCTACGTGTGGGAGGGGGATTCCCTCTCCAAGCATTACTGTACATAGAACATACAAGACAAACAAAGATACATTTTAATAATAATAATCCTGGGGATACGGACTAGCCGCCTAGTCCTTTCTCTCTTTTTGATATTAGCACGATGTATACTTCCCATAAATTCCTCACCCACTGAATATCTTCAAGCACCACATTGGGTCAGGAAACTTCCCTCTCAACAGTAGCAATCCAGCACCACCAGGCTCCCCGATCCAGGAAGTGACATCACCATTTTAGGAACTACTGCGCTTGGTGCACTAGCTTAACTAAGTTCCTGTTTTTCCCCACCTTATTGCTGTAAATCTGGAGCTCCTCAGGATGTTAGTTCAAATCACCTTAAATTCTTGCGGCCCAAACCCTACATGCGATGTTGGGGGAGGGGTGGAATCACTGTATGGGCCCCACTGCATTTGCATGTGGTGTTTATTGCCTCACCACGAGCCTTCAGGTTGTGACTTTTGCACCTCTAGACACTCAAGAGTCATCATGGAGCGGGAAGACCAAGTATTTCTGCCTTGTGCCTGTAAGACCGCCTCAAATGTCCCCTTCCATCCTCCTTTAAAGTATTTCTTCTGACAGGAAACGATGCTCTGAGCTCCCCCACAAGAAAAATAAATGCCCCAGGAAGGCAGAATCTTATTCTTTTAGGAATTGGTCCTGCTCCGCAGACCTTTCAGCATCAGTGGTGCTGTTTCCAGATGCCAGCCTCTTTGGAGCCGGTCTTATAGAAAAAGTTTCTGCATCAGTTTGCTGACTCATCTCAGTTTGAAGCCATGCTGGGGATCTTCAAGACGGGCCTCCTTTAATTTGGGTGCTTTTTTTTTTTAACCCAAAGGGGTGCCAGATCTTACGGGATGGGCAGTTCTGACAACTCTGACCCAGTAGCCGCCTGGCTTTATGCCTCAACAGAGTCTTAATTTGATGGTGCTTTTTCAGAAGGCAAAGGTGCTGGTCTGATGTCTTTGGCGTCAACACTGACCTCAGCCTTCGATACTCCAAGGGCCGTATGTGTTTGTCGGTGCTGGAGTGGGGCTGCCCCGCTTGCGCACCTCCAAACCCATGTTTTAAACTCCCGCCAGATTTAGGAGTTTTCTCCTGTTTAGGGAGCAGTTCTTTGGCGTTCCCACAACAGTGCCTATGAAATAGGCCCCGCAATGGGAACGTCAAAATCAGTACCTGCAGCATGGACTGCTGCTGCTGGGTGCATGTATACAGGTGTGCACATGTTGTGCCCCCCCCTGTGTGCACCCACATGGTACAGAGGACTTTGTTTCATCACTGCCACACTTTTCATGGCGGTGCAACTGCCATGAAAAGTGTGACGGTGAGGAAACTGGTAATATGTTTGCGGGGGCGCAGCAACCCCGCCAAGCATATTGCAGCCTCAAGACCGCTGCAACAGCGCCAGGTATCTCTGATCGCTGACAGTTGTGGTGGTTCCAGGGTGGCCCAACTGCCCTGGTCATAATAGGGCAGTCAGAAGACCACCTCACGAGTCTGGTGGTGCTTGGACTGCCAGACATGTAATAAGCTGCATAGTCAGTTGAAAATCATCATATGGCTAGAGGGAAGGGGACAACTTGTTTTGAGGACCAGCTTCATGCTTATCCCCTTTTAAGAGCCCTGAGGTTTCTGTTTAGGGAAGAACTATTTGGACCAGACAGGGGTACATTGGTTATTCAAGCTGATTGGTGTTCCAAGCCTCTTAAGCTAAACTAAATCCCAACTCTTACCCTACAGAACCACAGGACTTTATTCCAAATGTCTCAGCTCCTTGCAATGTACAATATTTGCTTCTGGTAATCTGGCTGCACCTACTGCTAACCCCATGTGCCTTCTCAGTCTTTATACCCAAGCCTTATTTGGAAATAGTAGTCTAAATGCATCTAAATAAGTTCTTAAATGTGGCTTAAGCTTTGATGACACTTTACTCTGTTCTCTGGCTCTCGCAGTTATCCTCTGCAGCATGCCTAGATGCATTTCACAGGCTTTTCTGACAATGTCTAGGTTGCCTAAATGGATATGCCCTTCAATGGCGAGCGGTTGTTTGATGAGAAACCAAACTCCTCTCTGTAACGCTTTAAAAAACTTGTACTGCAGGACACTCGGACTAGCCTTTCTAGCCGAGCAGTTCCACAAACATTATTGTGGATTCTTTCACTACTTTTCCAGGGGCCAGACTTCTTGACAGCATCAACTTTCAGCTGATTCAAACAGTGCAGCAGTTCTACTTTTCGTTTAATGGGGGAAGTTGATTTAGGAGACCAGTTACAGCAGGAGAAGCAGATCCAGCCCCTTCCCCCACATCACCCATGTTCTACTGGTTCTGTGATTTGAAAATCACTTTAATTTTGTCCTCCTCCTACCATTTGCTTCCTTTCAGGGGTATTGTCTCCCATTTTCTTGCTATTGGTAGTCTATCACATAGGATCACAAGATGCTCCAGCTTATTTGCAAGGGCTATATCCTCCCCTTTTTATAGCCATTTCTTCTGACCCCCCACCTTGTAAAAGGAGGTGCACTCCACTGCACTCCAGCCCTAACCTCAGTCTTGTAGGCAGATCGTCTCACCTTGTTGCAAAAGGGAGCCATAGATGTGCCCATGGAGGAATTAAGCAATGAGGTTCTATTTCAATTTACTTCTTGATTCCGAAGGACAGTGGGGACGTGGCTCTGTTCTGGACATGAGACTCTTGAGTATCTTTGTTTGGTAGGAAAGATTCAAGATGCTGTCCTTGAGTCTGCTCCTGTTGGCTTTGAACGTGCAGGATTGAATTGTGCCACAGGGTCTCCAGGATGCCCATTTGCAACTGATGACAAAAAGTCACAGGCTTTGCTCTAAAGTAGGGTTGCATGAGGAGTTAAAGTGTAGACCTCTTCACTTTGAAGTGTAGTCACAGCCCTTTCATTTTGTGATGCCTCTAAGTCTTGGGACTGCTTCAGATGACTTCACCAAACGTCAGCTGAGGTGGTTGTCTTGTTCCAGAATGGTCATATATCTTTAGAATGGAGAATTGACTGCCGAGGACAGGAAGCCCCCCTTTTAACCCATGCTGGTCTTGGGCTATCTGGAGTGCATCCTTACTTCACTGCCTGAGCTTCTCCATTAACTGGAAGAAGTTCTATGTTCTACTTCACTCAGACTTGGAGGTTGGCCTTCATGGCACATTCCTTGACACAGCTTGCCTGAGCCTTTTTACTTTTCCCACAAAGGATCCTTGACATTCGCAGTTTGATTACAAAGTTTCAGGTTCTGCATCCATGCAAGTTCTTCCCCTATTGGAATTGATGTCCTCATGCATCTTGTTGGGGCAGCCTGTCAAGCAACAGGTGAAATCCCATTAGTGGTGTCTCAAAAGGCAGTGGCTACACCTTAAGGGCAGTGTCTTACTGCTTATAAGGAGATCTTCCACACTTTTTTTCCAGACCTGGGTTGATAGATGCTCCTCTCTCGGTAAGTCATCCCTTCAGTCCTCAGCAGTTTCAAGCCAGTGGTGATAGACACCTCCTCGTAGGGTTGGAACAGCCATCTAGGGCACAACACGGGCCCTTAGATCACCGTCCGAACACCCTATGTACATTGGTGTGCTAGAGTTGGCACTGTTTACCTAGGCCTTTCTACTTTTCATCTTGAGAACTGTTGCGTGGGTACTTGGAGCCATAATGGCTGAGGGCGTTCCTGGACCGTGTGTCGCAACAGTTCTGCAGAAAGTGTAAAAGATCATTTGCTGCATATCATCATCACCCCAGACTGGGCATGGACCTATCTGTTGGAACTAAGCAAATTCCCCTCCCAAACAGAATACATATGCTTTTGCAGAAGGATAACCAACCCCCAGTCCTGGGGCACTTCTTTTCCAAGCGTGAAGATTGAGCGGTATTAATTCGAAGCCTTCTGCTTATTACCATAGTTTGTGTGCAATAGCTTAGTTGCCCTTAATGCAGCTTCCAAGTTTGTCTATAATAGTCACTGGAGCAAATTTGTTTCTTGGTGCAAGACTGCAGGGTTAAACCCATTCGAGGTTCACTTTAACAAGCCTTAACAAAAAAAACAGAAAACAAACCAGGAAAAAAAAACTGCTAAGTCTTTATTAAGCATTTTCCCCCATAACGTTACACAAATTACACCCAAATACACCCCCACCTCTACGATCCGGGAATAAATAGAGTCAAAGAAACCGTACATAATAACCATCAAAATGATCATACAGATGAGATACTGGAATAAAACCATCACCAACAGACGTCCTATAATTAATCTGAGGGTCATAAAATACATCATTAAATGAATCCAGATAAAACCGATGTAAACATCGGACCGTTAAAGTGCAGTGTGCACAGAAAAGGATAAACGTAACTAGAGCAAATAAGCGTTACCCAGCAATCCATCCTGTCTTTTTGTATGTTTGAAAAAGTTTTATATAGCGCTGGCTAGACCCAGAGTTATCAGAGCGCTTTACATGAGATAGAACATAATTTCAGAACATTGTTACATAGTTAAAGTTGACCGTATATGCTTAGGAGAAAAGCATGACCTTCCACAATAATATAAGATATTAGCGCGTAGCATATCCAAGACACGTCGTATGAGGAATGGACGGTAGTGGAGGAAAGGTAAACATGGGAGAGGAAAGCTGACAGAGTCTGGTAGATCTGAAGGGGGGGGGGGGGAAGTACTCCAGGGGGAACAAAACAGTCCAAGCAGTCGAAGAGAGAGACCGATAAAACCGTGAAAAGCAATGTCCGATGTCCAGCTGGGTAGGTGACGGCAGAGGGTGTGATCCAGAGCCAGACTCTGCTATAGCTGCATAGGACAGCTCCACCGGGCAGGGGCCTTGGGTACTCTGGCTCCGCGGTAAGTACAAATAGTTATAGTTTCAGCCCGTGGGGCATTGTCCTAGTTCCATAGACTGCATCAGTCCTAGTGTTACTGGGAAGCGCTGTTCGCCTCGTCCTCCATCTTGCCCCCAGGTCGGAGGACGTAGGGAGAGATCACTGGCGAAGTCAAAGGAAAAAGGAACCCTAGCAACAGAAGTAGTGGAAACGCCTCGCTCAGAGGGGTGTTTTGTATGTAGAGGGACGGTGCGTAGCCGCATCCAATGACTACGATTCAGGTGCAGCTGCAAGGCATTTAGGATACAGGAGTTTGGTAGGACGCAGGGTTAGATTCATGGGATCCCGTTAAGAGTGCATCTAATGGACTGCCGTAGGTCAAGTGTGGTCTCAACAGATGTTGGGTGCCATCTTGACTGCAGATCACTCAGCTGCCTCAGCAAACGTAGACCAAGGTGAGCAATTGAGAGTTGCAACAGATCAAGGGGCCACTAATGAAGGAGCACGGTCAATTAGTGCTCCGTATTGCACACGGGTCAAATAATTGCAGCAGGTGAGTGCAGACAAGGTACGAATGGGGGAAATTGCAGCCACCATTTTAGTCGGGCAGGTCCCAGGTTGCATCTCTGGACCGAACACCGTGAATGGCGAGTACAGTGCAACAGTCAGCAAACAAATGGTACCTTGAGCAGAGGAATACAAATGGATTTCCTCATAAGAAACAGCAGCTTGGAGAAGGAAACCAATATACCACGGGGCAGGAGGAGCTGCAATCGATCTGGTGAATCCGCCATTTTGGAGTCGATGCGGTATTCCCCTGCGGTAATCTTCCAAGGGGGTGTTAGCCGGCACGTCTACTATTAAGAATGCGGGCCCAGTTATGGGAGCGCTGTTTGCTGGAAAAACGGATGCCTCTTTCGCACACCCGGGCAGCTTCTTGTACACGGCTGCCCGGGTGTGCGAAAGCGGCAAAGCGGAGACGGAGTGATCCAAAAGGAGAGAGCTCGAGACCCGGGGAAGACATGGAGGTGAGCAGCCCTGGTTACAGAGATGTTGCGGGAGAGCAGGCTATCTATGGTGCCAGTGCGGGTTGAGGGACAGGCGCACACTCGTCTGTGCCCGGAGTAATTTACAACAGCTCATGCACAGTCTTTACATAAAACATCAACTTTCCAATCTAGATAAAGGTGCCCATATTAGCTGCCCTTTTTCCTAGCTTTGGAGCCTTTTCTGCAATAAATCGCTTTCTCCAAGTTCGAAATGGCTAATAAGCGGGCAAGCCAATGTTGAAACATAGGAGGCTTCGGATCGAGCCAAGCTGTAGCAATAACAAGTCTAAAAATCGTAATTATGACAGCAAGAAAATAATCTATATCAGGGGTCTGTTTTTCTTTGAATACCCCTAAAAAAATTAGATTTGGAGTCGGTAAGACTTTGATATGTAGTTTACTGTGAAAAAAAATAGTATTTCATTCTTAATGGAATTTAAAGAGGGACCGGTTGCAAGCATATGAACAATGTCAGCACAATAAGTGGTACATCGAGGACAATTGGTTCCTTGACCCAAACCCCACTTTGCAATTCCCGCAGGTGTGTAATGTTGTATAAAACAAGTTTTAAAAACTGCTCTTGTAAACTGGTCGATATTAACAGTTTGGGATAAGCTAAGAACCTTTCCAACTTCATTTTCCGAGATCACCATCTTATTTTGTCACTTTAAACCCTCCTCAAGACCATCTTTCATTTCATTATTCAGGGTCTGATAACTTGTCCCAATGCGAATGTAGTTCTGCGTTATTAAACTTTCCACCTAAGCATTTTTATCAAAACCGCTGGGCTCACCCGCTTTTCGCTGAAGGTAATTCCTGACTTGTAGGAACTTAAACTCCTTGTTGTTAATTCCAAACTCTTTCTTTAGCTACTCAAACGAGACGAAGCCGAAAGGAGATAAAAACATACCTAATTTATCCATTCCTGTCAAGGACCAGACTTGCATATGGCCATCATTAAAGATTTCGTGTAGGTTTGGATTATTCAAAATCGGAGTATAGAAATTCAGTCTCCCCAAACGTTTCTGTATAGCGACCTAAACCTTAAAAGCGCCCAGAAGCCATTTAAACCGTACTTTTTAGTAATGGCTATATTAGACTTGTCTCAGAAGACACACCCAAGCCTCCTTTCCTATCAATAATTCAAATATGGAAGGCTTTAAATTTGGGGGGGTCAGGAGGCAGGGGGGTTAGTCATTAGCATAGGTTCCATTAGTAAAATGCTTCTATATTGCAGCATTGTAGTCCAATAATATAGTTTGGGAGAGCCCACCCTCCTCTTTTGAAAGCGATAAATACCTCCGTGCTCTTCTTGGTTTAGAATATGCCCATAAAAATCTAGAAAATAAGGCATCACACATTTTTAGGGATTCATTGGGAAGATCTAAAGGAATTGCTCTAAATAAAATACAAAGTATTAGGGAAGAAAATTATTTATGGTTACAAGGACAATCATTGTAAGATGCAAATTATTTAACCTTGCTAACCCTTTCTTGGTTTTATCTATCAAAGGTTCTAGATTTAAATTGACAATAGCCCCCACATTTGACATTATAATAACCCCTAAATATAATGCTTTTAAACTATTCTTTTGTCAGCTAATACAATCTTCTCATTAATAATAATTTGTGCCTCTTCCTTTTTTAGCGAGAAGCCAGAAATGTCTGCATAAACAAAGGCTTCTGTCTCTATTGCCTTTATAGCAGCTTCAGGTTTAGAAGTAAAAACTGACACATCATCTGCATATTACAAGATTTTAGTTTAATGTCCATGCATAATTATTGGGGGGATAGCAATGTTTTGCGTTTTTTTTCTTAAAAATGGATCAATATACAACGTGAACAGAAGTGGGGAACAAGGACACCCCTGTCATGAGTGATCATCCCTGGTTCTGTCATACTTCCTGAGATGGATATTTGCAGAAGGTTTACAATATAAGGCCTTAATTCCTTGAATGAATCTTGGGGCAAAGTCCCTTGCATACATTGTGTGCCATAGGAACTGCCAGTTGACCCTATCGAATGCTTTTTCAGCATCTAACAAAATCAAAGCAATAGGGTGTCCTGACACATCCATGCAAGGCATCAAAAAGTGAGATCACTCTGAGTGTGGTCGGTAGTGTCCCTTCCTGCGATAAAACCATGGTGTTGGTTCATGACTTAATTTTTGATGACCTTAGCTAAACGTACTGCTAACACCTTGGAATACATTTTTGATTCTCCATTAATCATTGTAATTGGAAGATATGAACCTACTTCTGCCAATGACTTAATCTTTCTTCAAGAAAACAACTATTTTGTCAAATGACCTAGAATCTGGTGGTGTGGCTCCATTAAATATATGGTTTGAAAGTGCTAGCATCTGACCTTTCAGCTTGGGGGGCAAAAGTTTTGTAAAATTCTGAAGGGAGTGCATCCACACCTGCAGCTTTACCTGAGGGCAGATTAAAGATTGCTAGTGAGATCTCTTCACATAATAGCTCCTCTTCTAGTAGTTCCCGTTCATCTAAAGATAATTTACTTGCGGGCACTCTTTCAAAGAACTCATCGACTTGTCAAGGGCAATCCCTGATTTCTTCAGTATACAAGGGTAGATCGTATACATGAAGTGTCTCTTTGATTTTCTCTGCATCAGTGACACCCGCAAGAACAGGATCCCTAAGTTCTCTTATCTTGCTATTTGTGCACCTCTGCCTTGATCTTACTGCCAAATGGTGTCCAACCTGCTAGCTACACTCGTACGTTCTTACTTTCCAAGTAACATACTTTTTTGCTGCCTTATTTGTGAATATCCCTTTTAGTTCTGCCCTTGCGTTTGTTACCTTAGTTTGTGTTTTCATTATATCCCCTGCTTGTTGTATTGCTTTCACTAAATTTTCCACTGCTACCACTAGATTATCTCCTTTAGCTTGTTTTAGCTGTCTGTCCTGCTTCCCTATGTTCAATGAGAACCTTAAGGTCTCACCCCTCAGTCAGGCCTTGAATGTGTCCCAGACCGTACACAAAGAAGCGCTACCATTATTCTCTTCAAAGAATATTGGGATCCACCTGCTAATATGTTTGCAATAATCTTCATTAACAAGGAAGGCGTGCTCAAAGCCCCATGTACTTGGTTGTTTCCCCCCTATTTCTTGAAATTTGAATACGAGAGGATTGTGATCTGAGAGAAACCGTGGGAATCTATCAGTTTTACAGGTCGTGATAAACTTGTTAGACACAACAAATAATCAAGGCAAGCATGTGTGGAATGCGGAGCAGAAAAATAAGCGTAATCATGCCCTAGCTGATTATTTCTGTGCCACACATCTACCAAGCCATGATCTTTACACACCGCTTTGTGGGTTTGAAACCTTTTTAGGTTTCCTCCCGGTATACATTGATTGTCTCCCTATATCAAAATTATCCTAATATTGAAGTCCCCACATAGAACTATAGGTAAAGGACTGTGTGTTAGCGCTTTAGATACCTGATTGATAATGGAGGGATCATCAAGTATATTGCCGTAGACTGAGCACAACTTAAATTTACCTCAACATAAAGAATGACAAACTGCTGCTAGCCATCTACCTTTGGTATCTGACCCTATTTGAGTAAATTTTAGCAAGCTACCTCAAGCCAAAACTGCAACACCACCAGAACGAGCACCTTGTGAGGTGCCAGCCATGAGTCTATAGCCAAGGAATTTAGAATATCCCTCTGCGATGCTTCAATATGTGTTTCCTCTAGGCAGACCATGTTCACCCTCAGGATCTTTAGGCATAGGGAAGTTCTTGCTCTTTTTTGAGGATCATTTAGGCCACATATATTAATAGAATCAATACGAATTGTCTGATTATCAATCATTATCTATTTTAGCCAACATCCTTGGCTCCACACCCTCAGCGTTGTAATAGCAGTGTAATAACGATGTACTAGAAGCGCTGCTTTCCCACCCCGTACTGATCATCACCCAGTCTTTCGAATTCTTTTCCTTTTCACCCTGATCGTGTAGGTTGTCCATAACCTTCCCTGATATTCCCCAGTGGGGGCCTCTCCCTTCCCCCAAGCATTCCCCCCCCCATCCCCTCCTCTACTCCTACAACCATCCACTGAGCAACCAGGTCTAACCTGAATGACGCCATGTGAAAAGTCAGGACCCGTTCTCCGAGCACCCACCACCGACCTCCTGTAAAACATCAGGTTCTTACTCACTGTCTATATACATTTTTCCCCCATTTTTTTAACCCGCACCATTTATTTATTTCTCCTTATTTCCCCCATTTTTTTCTTATCTCCCCACTATAAAAGCATTTCTGACCGATTCAGCCATATTTGATTTAGCTTTGTCTTATGCTTATAGCACTTCTCCCTAAAGATCAGACCCCTCCCTCAGCTCTACTACGTATTCCTGGGCCTGAATCGCAGGAAAAAAAAACGACAGGTGCGTCCCTTAAAGATCACTTTCAGTTTTGTGGGGTTTTCTAAGTATACTCCAGCACAGTGCTTTAAATTGAAAAATAGAAGTGCAGGTACTCTAGCGGAGTACTTGCTTGTTTCTGAGAAGTGCCGGTACTCTCCTCCTCAAAATAAAAAAGTGCCGGTACTACATACCGGGCAGTACAGCCCCTTTTAAAGCACTACTCCAGCAACCAGCTTCTGAAAGGGAGCGAACATCTGTCTTAAACGCCATCTTTGATCCAATGTAGCATGGACCATGTCTGGTTGTGCAAATAAGGAAACTCCCTCAACCTCATTTTTAGAGTTAGGATGTGCAAGATCAAAGATGCATTGTCTTAATAAAAAGTTTCCGCAATACTGCCCGAGGGTATGCATTACTGTCTGCCTGTTGCTTCTTGAGGGTTAGGGGGAATGTGTACCCTCTCTATTTCCTTTTCCCAATCCCAACCCGTAAGCTCAGGGAATGTACTGAGCGCGAACACAAGTTTCAAGCTAATCCAATTCCACTATGTATACCAGATCCATCTGACTCCCAGGTTGCTGCATAAGATTTGCCCGGAAGGATCGGGGCAGTGTCCAAGATGTGGGTAGATGGAAGCAACGTTCATTCAGATGGTCTGGCCTTGCCCGACGCTTCAGGGATATTGGACGGAAGTCCTGACTGTGCTGTGGGGAGTAACAGGCTGGGAGATAGCAGGAGAGATCCGGGTGGTGATGCTGGATCGGCTGCCAGACCTAAGAATAAGAATCTTCGCAGGAAGATTGTCCTCTTGGGACTGGTGCTTGCAAAGCGACGGATCACCATTTCGTGGCTGAGCCGCAGACCACCCAAACTGACACAATGGGTAAGAGACGTAAAGGAATGGGAAACATTTGAGGTGATTCGAATGCAGCAGACTTGACAAGACGAAAAGTTAGATGATGATTTAGAGGCCTGGAGGACAATGATGGGAGAGTTGACAAGTGGGGGAATGAAAATGAAGATGAAGACCGAGAGGAGGCTGAGGGAAGCACACAGTCAGGTAGTGGAGCAGATGGTACTCAGACGGTGGGAACCAGCCGCTGCTGACATAATGGGCATTAAATGGCCACGGAATGGTAGGCTAAATGACCAGGATGCACAACCTGAGACCGTACACCAGACATGGTGGAGGGTGGGGGAGAGTTCTAGTTGAGAAGGGTGGGGGGGGGGGAGGGTTGGAAGGGGGAATCTGTAGACACTGGTTAGCCCATATAGTTTAGAGGCATGTATCATGGTAGACACCTGTGGGGTGGAATACAACGAAGCAACATGCATGAAGATGGAACTGTTATTTATATTAGATGGATTGCAGTCTATACCTGTAAGATAATCTGGTTATTGACCCTACTGTATGCTGCTTTGCTACTCCTCAATGCATGAAGACGAATTGGTACGCACCGATTTTGTAATGTTTGTCACAAACTTTAATAAAGATATATATTTGTTTTAATTCAGGGAGTTCACCCTTTAGGAGTTATACTGCATAGTCCTTAGGATTCCCTCCCTCTGCCCCTTCTGGAATACCCAGTAGTCTGATTATTTCTTCTTTGCCTGTTCTCATGCTCCTTCAACATCCACATCATCTCAGTAAGTTTAGGGTAAAAGTTTTTAGTTCTGCAGCCTCAAATTCGAGGGTTTCGGTTCGAGCCTCCATGCTGGTCATCCTGTCGGAGAACTCTGTACAGGTTTTACTTATTTTCCTGACTGCACCCTGTAATTTCTTAGAAGCCTGTTAAGCCAGTCAGCTATCCGTTCGTACCTCCCCCTGCATCTGTTTGATCATAGCCAAGATCAGGGAAGGTGGGGGCTTCAGCACCGTTGTAGTTCCAAGCTGTCGAGGCTGATCACCTGGGGGTACGTCCTCCATACTCCGTTCTGGGTGGTCAAGAAATTAGACAGAGGAATAATCCCATCTGAGCCTGGGGGTTTCTATCCGTGGAGAATCATTGTGGCTTTTGCTTGCTTTTTTGTCACTTGCCGTCTGGTTCTTTCTTAGGCTTGTAGATTTTTTCTTATTTTTCAATCTTGATCTCTTCTTTCGACTAGCAAGGACAACAGATTCATCCAGTGAGCTGCTACTAGTTGAGATGGATAATGTGAAGGTTGAGGAACCTAGCTTGGGCATTGAAGTGTCTGAATCATCAAAGAAAAAAATTTCTCTCCGCCCCCCATAAAATCAGGTGAGGCTGGGGGCCTAGGGTTACTCAGAGAGCCAAAGCCTAATAAGACAGAATCCGATTTTGCTATTTGGGTGGAAAGTGGTGTCACAGGTCCCCCTAGATCGACTGTTTCAGTAGTTCCAGAGCTGGACAGATTCTGCTCGGGCTGTGATTTATTCCCTACATCCACCATGTGGTGGCTGCACAACATGGAGTGTGCAGGGTGACAACGTTTTTCAGTTACAGCAGCCAGATTGTGGAATTTTCTTCCGCTCTCTATCAGATTAAATCACTCCCTATATTCTTTTCGTAAAGGTCTAAAGACTTGGTTATTCACTCAGTAGATCAGTCTGGAATTACATTGTTTGAGGCATGAGTTGAGTTTTCAGTGCCAAGACGCCCCCGGGCATACGTTCGCGCTTTATAAATCTCAAAAATAAATAAATAAATAAATTCACCTCCTCACCAGATCCACACGTATCAATATTCTGCTACCGCACCATCCGATCTTGAGAGGTTTTTTATCCCTTCCCTTCTGTTTTTGGGCTATTGGAGGAATCTGCCACAATCTCAGGCACCACCTCTGGCACATGATTGGAAACTGACGCGGTGACTGATAGGGGGGCGGCTGTAGTAATCACATCATAGTTTTTTTAGGGACCTGGGTAGTTTTAGTGGAAATAGGTCAGAGATTGCCGGTTGACCTTCCACTGCTACCACCAGACTACTTCCTTGAGTCGATTTCTTCCCAACGATAGCAGTGGTCTCATAGTCCCAGCTGGGGGCAGACCTGCAGCAACAACAATGGCAACTTGGGGTTTCTCCTTGGTGGCTTTTATTCCTCTGCTGGCTATCGGTACATCAAGACTGTCCTGCCCAGCTGTGATCAAGAGACAAACCTGCCTCCGCTTCTCCCCAGAAGCTGCGCGGAGAGCCACAGACAAAACACCACCAAAGCTGCGCAGTGTCTCCCACCTGTACCCTGCCTCGGGATCGCACAGCTGTGGTGGTCGCAGAGCTCCAGACAATCCCAAGAAACCACAGGTCCTCCAGCATCACTCAACCGCTTCCAACGCTGGATTGCTGCCCGGTAGTCGCCGTGATCAGACAGAAGGTGAGGGGTGTGGTGGGAGCCCTGTGGTTACGAGCAGCTAGTCAGACGCCATCTTTGCTCGTAGCAGCAGTTTCTATTTTCAAAGGTTATGTGACTGATCTACCTCGTTGTTCACTTGTTTGTAGCATGTTTCCTGAAAGGTTGCTCCATTTTCTTCTTCCACACCATTTGTTACACCATGGAACTTAAATCTAGTGCTGACTTTACTCTTTGCATCCCTGCTTGAACCAATGCACAGTTGTTCTATTTGTCTTCTGACGCTGAAAGCTGTCTTAGTGGTGGGAATTACTGCAGCCTTCAGTTTTTGCAAGATACAGGGGCGGTCAGTCTGTCCTTCTCTTACTCTCTTTATCTCAACAAACTCGTTCTGGGCACTTCTCCATCCTATTTACTGGCTGTGATGCCTAGCTTCCACATGGGCCAATCTCACTCTACTATGTTTCTTTTCTCCGTCTCATCCTTCTAAGTAAGTGGAGTGGTTACACAAACTGGATAGAAGTCGAGCTGTTTCTTACTATTTGATTGAGATCAGAAAGAGTGGGTGATTAGCTTTTTGGATGTTTCGCAGGAGCCAGGAATGACAAATCAGTGACCAAACTCACTATCTAGAGTTGGTTCGCTCTTTGTATTAAGATGTGTGAAGTACCCAAAATAATAAAACTGCCATTTGTGCACTCTTGCAGCTCTGGTTGCTTCTATTGTTCTCACTTCTTCGTCCTGGTGGCTAATATTTGTCGGGCGGGTCAGGGTTCCTTTTAATTACCTTTGCCAAGCATTACTCTCTGGCTGCTCTGACACAGGCCAAAGAATACTTCTCAAGTAGAGCGTTTCATGGTTTCCTTGGTTGATCGAAATTACACAGCCTCCCACCCCCTCAGCCCTCCCAGCTCATAAAGTGAGTCTGTGGGGGAAAAGTACCCATTGAAAGAAAGTCAATTCTCTCTGGTAACTATTTCTGGCAATTAAAATCCTCCTGCACATTTCTTACTACCTTCCCTCGTCCCCATTTGAATTAAAACCATTAATAATAAGGTTACAATATATGAAAAGCCCGTTTATGTTCTAGCAATGTCTGCACATTGCTTTGGTGGGTAAAAAATAAAAAAAAAAAGCCAGTGCGCCATGCGGTGCTGTTTAGAACGCGGTCTTATAGTTTGCTGGATGAGTGAAGCCGCCTGGTGCCACCTATCCATCTCCACCAGAGAAGAAAGTTTCCAGATCCTGGGTGGCGTCTGAGAATAATCATAAAGGTGAGGAATCCACAGGACTAGGTCAAGGCTGCTGCGCGATCAGGAAAAAACAGTTATATCAAGAATGCAGTGAATATCTTCTGGGATTTTTTTAACAATGACTGTTTTTGTGCTATTTTAGTATTTTAAGAACCCCTATGTCTTACTATCTCCTTTGCCTATATCCAGCTACCTGCTATGCTTTCCTACTTTGCAATACTTTGACTCCCCTGCCAATATCCCTGTTTGCCCTACTTCACTGGAACAACCTCAAGTAACTACTGAGCTGTCACATCTGTAAATGCCATCCATATCGCACCCGAGAAGCACTTCTTGCACAAAGGAAGCAGCGTATGCAGCTCAAGCACTCCTCATTACTGAATGTGCTGCAAATGTTCCGAATATACTAGTAGACCCAGAACTCACCTACACTTAAAATTGCATCCATTATCGAAGAACCATCTCGGCCATCATGACTCGGGTTCGCACGCACGCGCGCGCGTGGGGGGGTGGGGGGGGGGGCTGTCGCACATAGAAAATTAAAAACCCGCCAAATGAGCAAACAAGAGATTGGACAGTGACCCAAGTTTCTTAACTGACAACAGACCTGAGGTGTGATTTATAACACACCATTGAAGCAGTTACTGGTAATATAAAGCTTCTATTGCAGGTCTTAAGTAGGTTTTCAAAAGCCAATAGAATGCACAGGAAAGATTCTACGCCTAGCAACTTAGATTTAAAATAATAATGAAGAATGCTTGTACCTTGAAACAGTTTGATTCTGTACTCTTACGAAGGATACAAATCGGACTTGAAGAGAGTTTGACTAGTCCTTTTGAAAATATGAAAAAAATGGACAAACCAAACTCCGGGTTGGGCAGGCAAAAAGCATGAAGCACATCTGAATCTGTTTGATATCGGAGCAGCCATTCCTCTTAATCAGCAGCATTATATTTATTCAGTGAAGTGTGTAATATATAGATGCCAATTTGTTTAAAAAAATCTAATTTTAGATGCTTTCATGGATATAGAGCTAATAACCCAGCTCTGCCAGAGATCCTCGAGTTTCACTTTACCCTTGAACCAGACTCCGAGTTTCTCCTCTTTTATGACCGAAAACATTCTTAAAACTGATTTGGAATTCCATAGCCTAGGGGCCAGAGTTGCACACGTACAACCCCCTTGGCGCTTCAGCTTGAAGGTTGTGACAGTCAAAAGTTGGAGATGAGCTGAGTGGAGGTTGCGTGAGGGGGTGTAGCGTGATATGAGGCTGTCTATGAATTTAGGGCTCCGGCCATTCAGGGATTTAAATACCAGGCAGCCAATTTTGAAAGGGCAGTGTTGGGGAATAGGAAGCCAGTGCAGCTTCTTTAGGAGGGGGGAGGCATGTTGCCACCTGGATTATTTGTAGATCAGTCTTGCTGCTTGGTTATGTACCATCTGTAACCATTTAGTAAGGCAGAGCGGTATACAAGCGGTATACCAAGATAGATTGAGATGGCATAGTCTGGGCGTGATAGGCTGCTTGGGTAAATAACATGCTTGTCTTCCTAATTTTTCGCAGCTAAAAAAAAACAGGTGGAGATCAGACCCTACATGAGATTTGAGGGAAAGGTCATTGTTTATAATGACCCCCAGGCTTTTTACTGAGGATGAGAGGATAGTGGGGGGGGGGGGGGGGGGTCCTAATTTGTTTGGCCAATAGTGTGTGCCCCACAGATTGCGGCCACCACCCGTCAGGACTAGTTCGGTCTTGCCTGGATTTAGTTTTAGGTGGTTGTGGTCCATCCAGTGACAAATGAATTGCATGGTAGACTGAAAGTCAGATATTGACTGGGGAGAGTTTTCGATTGTGAATAGTAGTTGAAAGACATCTGCAGAATTAAAGGTTACCACTTTCCTTTCCTTCAGAGACCTGATCATGGCTGGAGAAGGTCAAGGTTGAACAGGTGCGGGGAGAGTGAAGAGCCCTGTAGAACCACACACCTAGTTTTTAGTTTGGAGGCCGTAAACTGGCCAGTACGGACTGCCTGGGAACGATCTTTCAGGAAGGACTTGATCCACCAAAGGGCTGGGCCCTGGATGCCTGCCTCACTGACACGGTCTGCCAATATACCATGGTCGACCATGTCGAAAGCGGCCGAAAGGTCTAACATCACCAGGGCCTGGGGAGAGCCTCTATCAGCCTTTTCCCGTAGGAATCACCATTTCCGTGGAGTGAGCTGGACGTAATCCAACTAGGTGTGGGTCAAGGATATTCGTCTGTTCCATAAAGTTGGACAAACATTTTGCCACATGGGCCTCTTGCACCTTGGCTAAGTACGGAAGCAGGGAAATGGGGCGGTAGTTCGACAGCGTCTGGGGATCAGCCCCAGGTTTCTTTAATAGGGGGACCAGTATTGCCTCTTTGAAGGCTTGAGGGGCACTGCCCTGGGATAAGGAATTGTTCAGGGGGGCGAGAACAGGGTTCGGAAAGGCGGTGAAAGCAGCTATTATGATATGTGGGGTGCCGTATTTCTATAACTAGAGAAAATTAATTTTGCACCCTGACCGACATCTGAAAATCCTCTATCAGATTGCCAGTGATCCAAGATTATTATAAGGCTACAGCAGATTTTTTCCTATTTAAGGAGGCAATTCTATCAAAATGGTATGTGGGGGCCATTGTGAAACTCTAAAACTCAGCTTGTCGGAGCTTCTTCCTGAAACCACAGTATTACTGTACAACATCTCACTCTGTCTCTCTGGGTTATGGTACTCGCCCTACCTACCTACTATGGAATGTACCACTTTTTTCCATTATTTCTGCTAGAAATGTGATGCTACTCATGTCAACAAATAAATATAATAAAAGAAATTCTATCCATTGAACTCTAATGTGGAGTGAAATGCCTCTGCTCTGTTGCTTATGGAAGAAATCTACCTAAATAGGTTTTGAAACGATCTGATAAAAGTATTGTAGAAACTTTCTGCAGTTTTTACAAATCAATCTGCATAGTGGAGTTTAGTGCTTCAGTACCGGTTGTGGCCTATAAAAGTAAGAACATAAGCATGTATGCTTAAACTGAGCTGTCACGATTGGGTTGCCACACCAACTCCTGCCCTTGAGTCGTCAGTACCAATGTACTACTGTCCTGTTTTTAGGTCGAACCTTGCCAGCGCATGCACTGTTCTGCGGTATGCTATATTGGAGTATGAAATTGAAGCCCCGCCCACTCTCACCCCAGATTTGTCATTGGCTTGTTTCATTGCCCTTCATCAATGCTGGCTTCTGATCCGTTAATAGGCTTGTTAGTCCCTCCTTAATACCGCCTTGTCTTCATTTGTAATCTCACATGAGGACTGGCCTTTTTACTTCGGTTGGTACACTGCGCGTCTATTTTAGTCTGTAAGCACCATTTTATTTAATGAGTTTCTCCTACTGCATGCATGACCTGCTTTCCTGCAACATTCAGCACACCATGCGTGCTTTCATTTTCCGAGCAGCCCAAGGCAATGGCGGCCGCTTCTTTGAATAGGTCTCTAATTTACAAGAGTTTGAGCTATTGGCATTTTAAATGACCATGCCTTTTATTTATGTGTTAATTAGAAAAACAGAAAAATAAAAGGCATTGTCATTTACAATGGCAATAGCTTAAACTCTCGCAAATGCGAGACCTATTACACTGCAAATGCTTGTTCTCTTTCTAAGTGGCATATTGTTGTAAAGTAACATTGCCTTTGTAAGATCTCATCCGTAATTAAAATTTTGTTTATAAAAAAAAAAAAAGTTTATTCAAAGCTGCATTGTCCTAAAACATACAAGGGCTTTGTAGACTGGTCATTCCAGCCTGTATAATTTTGCAGATCCATCATTTGAAGAAACAGTGGTACTTTGTCAAGGCCAAACAATAAGAATCTTTAAGATTTTCTTTGCAGCTCAGTGCTTTTGCTATTTCACTTCTTGTTCTTGGGCCACAGTGCTTCCTTATTTATTGATGTTCCACTTGGAGGCTTCGCTATTGAGCTGATGTTTAACTGATCTGTGGTTCCGCCTCACTGCGCAATTCAAACATGCTACTTGCTCTGCTGAGACTTAATCCTGCAGGCTGATTAGCGTGTGTTCTGGCATCCTGTACATCTATAGGAGATTTTTAACATCATTACCAGTCATAATTGGGACTTGCGGTTGCTTAGTGAATCTTGGGTGACTCGATTTTGTCAATCTATTGCCAGCTGTTGCCACTTCTGAAATTATGAAAATGTGCTTTATTAATTCAGTTAAGCCATATTGGGGGACACGGTCACTGCAGTTTCACCACCGAGTCTACTTTCACCTACTTGTGGTTTTCTGACCCCCAGGTGCCTGTTCAACTCAGTTGAGTCAAATGATGGCCCTCTTAGGGTAAATGGTGCTTTCATTTAAACACTTAACAAGCGTGGGTGATTTTAATACTCACATATGACTTGTCCGACCTAAAGGCACTGTAGGCTTCTGAGCTGTTTGATGCCTTTGGTCACTCCCAACTAGTTAATGTTCCTACTCATCAAAATGATTACTTTCCTAACCGAATTCTCGCCCCAAGTGGGTGTGTCACTTTTCTTTTTAGAATTTCTGCCTGTCACTTGGATAGATCATTACTTGGTCTTGTTCACTAACAAACTGCTTAACAAAAAAAACTCCATCCCTTTTTGTTTCATTCATTTGGAGCATTGGGCAGAATCTGTTGGCCGGGCACCCAATCGATCCATAATGAGCACATGAGACACCCTAATTTCGGCATATAGCTCTGTTTAACTTAAACTCTGGGCTTGGCCTAGTCTTTATATAAAGTCACTCTTCCAAGACCTGCCCAAGGAGCTCCTTGCAAGCCGTCTAATTCCTAGTTCATAGGGTGTCTGAAAAAGCTGTAGCTCAAGTCGCGCTCTCTGGAGCACACTCTAGTAGTGGGGAGTAGGGCACTCTCTAGGACCCTCCTAAACGTTACAAAAAACCTTTTCAAGGTGAAGTCTGTTTTTGTGTACTTGAATTCTGCAGGCAAACAACATTTTACAGAAACTGTGTAGAGTAGTAAAGGAGACCACCAGCCCTACCTCTTCTGCTGTGAGTTGCCCTTTGTGACAGCTTGGCTGTGTTCTTTCAGTCTGAATTCCAATGGATTTATGACTCTATCAAAATAGCACTTAACCAAAAAAAAAACTACAAACTAACTTGACTATTAGGGTTGCCCATGCTTTGTATCCACCGGTTATAGTCAGCTGGTCACTGCTTCGCCCCAGGGATGTACATGGGTTGTTATTGACCCTAAAATTTGGCTCGTCAGATGACCTGTGCCCATTCTCCTACATTTTTCACAGAATTACATACTTAATCAATCTCTCCCTTGCCTCCGGTGTAGTCCTGGTTGTTTGAAAAGAGGTTAACTTCACTCATTTGCTGAAGAAAGACGAACTGAACCCTGTTATTGAGAACTGCCCTCCAATCATTCTACTCTCAGCCTTGAATAAAAATCACTAACAGTTTAGTAGCTAAACAATGTCTACTTCCTTAAAAAAAAAACGGAGACCAAGGGGTAGTCCTGCTCTTGCCCTTTAAGAGACTGTGAATAGGGACCTTACACCACATTGGCTGCTAGGACTGCAGTGCGCACTACTAAGCGTAAATTATACACACTCAAAAAGCTTTTTCTGAATAAACAGCTGTATATTTAATACATTTTCAGATGTTGAATGAAAGAATTCAATGTTCACATCATTTCATATTAGAGTTGCAATATACATTTCTATTCATATTTCATGCACAAGCACCCAATGCATTTCGGGACGTTCCTGTCCCTTCGTCAGGGGTTCCTGTAATAAACTGAAAAGACAAGGAAACAATATAAAGACGATGCCAAAAAACCATGTTGAAAAACATTACCACATTCTAAAACATAAGACAGTCTGTTGTAAACATTTCTGCTTTACACATACAGGACTCAAAGATATACTAAAATGTATTACAGAGACATCTCAATCATAACGCAACTTAGAATCACTGTGATTTCTGAATATTACATGTATTGCGCATCAACGTGTGAGTTAACCAAAACAATGTGCGAAATTAAATCACAGTTCCACTGGGCTGAAATATGCCAACCTGTGTCTACGAAAAGACCAGTCAATGTAGTTAAACCAAACAAATATATGTACATTGCACTGACTCATTCTCACCTTAGCGAAGAAAAACGAACGTCGTGATTGAAAACCCATGAAATATATGAACTGGCCGACTCTGTTAAACAGGCGTAAACTATCAGAGTTAACCAAGAGTGTCACTAAAACCTAGAATATAGACGATGCAACAAAAAAGGCTCACCTCGAGCTTGACGAAGTTGTGCGACCGGTCTATAAATATGTTGAGAAACGTCAGTCCCTGCAAAAGTAAAGGTAACATCAGTACCTTTGCCAATAATACTAGACGGCAAAATACGCAGCGGTTAGCACCGAATCTTACCTCTTAGACAGACGCGAACGCTGTAACCGGACCCGCCAGGTTGACGATGCACTTCCGTGTCATCGTACTCGGCTTATAAACAACTTCCGGATGTGTCCAAAACCTAAATGACGGACTACACTGACTTACTACGTACCCTTACCAAGCTTCACCGCTAGGTGGAATCGGCAAATTACCTCCGTGTCCTCGGCTCGGCTAATAAAAAATGCTGCCGGATGTAAACAAAACCAGGTGACATACTAGACTGCCTTACTGCGTGTTAAAGACCAAAAGGATGGCACCACGCGAATATTCTAAATGTATTAGATATATTTCAAAAGCATCTCACTATGTAGAAAAACTTAATACAATCATTGAACAAAAAAATAATTAAACAAATATAAGCGCAATACTTAAACTTGCGTAGCTGACAAGTCTAAAGAAAAACAATGATTACTTGACCTCAAGTGGTATTGTCTCCAATCCTAAGTGCATAGTCATATATGTGATCTAAACTGAACCAGATATAAAAACTAGTGCAAAACAGAACCTGCCTAATGTTACACCTGAACATTCAATTTCATGACACAACAAACATCATAAATTACCTGCCTTCTATTTACACCTTGTACATATACCCTATGTTAGTAACAAAAACATAATAGATATTACTATGTTTATGATGGTAGACTATTAATGTGTACTCATGTATGTTTACTAAGTGTTTTTGAAGGGGATTCCTAATGACTTATTGACACTGTCATCAAGCCAGAGTGTACTGATTATAAGAAACAGCTCATTTCGAATTTGTCATTGAGCCCCAATGGGGACAAAGTCTGTAATTTTTTGATCCAGAAAGCCTCTCTCCGGAGTAGGGTCTGTTCATTGTCTCTGCCTTCGTATCGGGATACTACTTCAATTATCTGACATTTGATTTGCGCAATCGTGTGTCTTTTCTCAATCCAGTGTGCAGCCAAGGGTGATGTGCAATTTTGATTTCGTATCCGGCTCTTATGTTCAGACAATCGAATTTTGAATTTCCTTGTGGTCTTCCCTACATACAAAAGTCCACATGGACATTTGATTGAATACACAATGAACTCAGTGTTACAATCTGACGTATGAAGTAATGATATTTTCTCACCAGTTCTGGGATGCAGTAATGTGTTTCCTAGTATCATGTTATTACAGTTATTGCAATTCCAGCTTTTCATAGTGCCACGAAAGAGTCCTCCTTTTGTCTTTCCCCTTGCTGGCTTTGTTAAAAGTTCTTTCAAATGTTGTGCTCTAGCATACGCAAAGAGTGGTTTCTCTCTGAAAAGATTTTGAAAATCCAGTTCAACTTCCAATAATTCCCATCTGCGTGAAATAATCCTTTTGATATCTCTCGATGCTGAAGAATATTTGGAGACAAATATCATTCTGGTAGTACTGGTTTTCTCTTGTTTAGTAAGTAGTTGGCTTCTTGTCATGTTATTCACCTTGGCAATTTGTTTATCCAGGATAGGTTCAGGATATCCTCTTTGAATGTATTTGGACTTTTGTTCAAGCAATGTTTCTTTACAATCATTTACATTCGAAGAAATCCGTTTGATTCTCATAAATTGAGATGTTGGCAAATTATCAATGAGATTTTTAGGATGGAAACTGCTATACAATAGTGCATTATTTCTGTCTCTGGGTTTTTTAAAAACCTTGGTTTCAATAATGTGATTTTTCAATTGAACCATGACATCCAAAAAAGAGATCTCATTGTGACTGATCGTGAATGTGAACTGTACCCTTGGATCCACTTGATTAAGGCGTATGATGTTGTTGAACAGGGAATCTTCAGAGTGTCGCCAAATTACAAAGATGTCATCAATGTACCGTCTAAAAAATACAAGGCATTCTTTCCAACTAGAATCAGTCAGTATATGGTCGTGTTCAAATTTCGCCATGAATGTATTGGCGTACATAGGTGCTCCAGAAAAGCCCATGGATGTGCCGTTCATTTGATTGTAGAACACGTCCTGCCACTCAAAATAACTGTTCATTAGACAGAATTCCAACAATTGTGAACATGCATTTTTGGCTTTCCAAACCATCTTCTTGCAATAGTGCCCATTCGACTGCTTCAAGTCCAGATTGGTGTGGAATCGACGTATATAACGCCACAACATCTATTGTGCAGAGAATCCAGTCATCTGTGTTGTCTGTTGTGATTGCCCTTTAAGAGACACACAAATTTCACCGGCCCTCTCAGTGGGTAAGCTACGTGGCTACTTTAACCTCATCGCTGCGGCGCATATTTTTGCGCTACGCGGCTTTTTTTAAAAAGCCGTGTTAGATGACGAGCTCAGCTCGTCATCCGCACACGCCCCCCGTGGCTGATGACGAGCTGAGCTAGTCATCAGCATCGAAGGGGTTAACATTGGTGATGTGATTAGAGTTATCCTATTGTAGCCTTCTGCTGCATCCTATACGATTGATCATTACACAATCTGTCTCAAACTCCAAGGTGATGTTTTTTTTTGTTGAGTTGAGGCCCGGTTTACTAATTTTCTTTCGGAGCGTTCTTCATCTTTGAGCTAGTATCCTTACTGGGCTAAGCACTTCAAGATTAACTTAAAGTTGGTGATCTGGCTTTCACACTTAAACCAGTTGTGTAATCCTGGGTAAATCAGTTTACTTTTCTACACCCCTGTTCCCTTAGCTGACACACTTGGGAGCACTCTAAACAGGCTACAAGCAGCAGGTAGGACACATTTGCAGTAGAACCGGAGCTCCTTCGTGTTTAAATCGGAATTGCTCATTTGAGAAGCCAATGTTCTTCAGACAGTATTTATATCAGCAAGCCTCTTGCCGCCTGCCTCCTCTAAAAGCTTAAGTAACCTGCTTAAACAAGCATTGGAAATGCAATAGGGCTCGCATTAGGAAAGTTTGAGCTATTGGTCTTATAAATTAATTTTTTTTTATTTGTGTTATTTTTTAAAATAGATAAAGTAATAGCTTTGTCAATTAGAATGCCAATAGTTATAACTTTCGCAAACACGTATAGCATTTGTAATGCAACATGTTGTGTATTTACGTGACTTAGATGTATTGATATTACAAATAACAATGGCAATGCCAATAGCTTAAACTTTGTAAATACATTTTGTGAAGATTATGTTCAGTGTTTTTTATTGTGACGAAAGTCCAAGAACAGAAGTGAAATATTAACATCTTTTTGTGATTTGTAATAAAGCATGAAAGCTTGAAAACAGCTTGAAACATTGAAAGAACATATTTGAACCAGTGATGCTGTGGTTGCGCTGAGTGATGCTGTGGTTGCGCTGAGTGATGCTGTGGTTGCGCTGAGTGATGCTGTGGTTGCGCTGAGTGATGCTGTGGTTGCGCTGAGTGGTGTGTGCATCGGTGGAGGTTAGTGGGTGCATTGATGGAGCTGTGTGGTGGGTGCATCGGTGGAGGTTAGTGGGTGCATTGATGGAGCTGTGTGGTGGGTGCATTGGTGGAGCTGTGTGGTGGGTGCATTGGTGGAGCTTAGTTGGAGCATCGGTGGAGCTGTGTGGTGGGTGCATCAGTGGAGCTGTGTGGTGGGTGCATCGGTGGAGATGTGTGGTGGGTGCATCGGTGGAGCTGTGTGGTGGGTGCATCGGTGGAGCTGTGTGGTGGGTGCATCGGTGGAGCTGTGTGGTGGGTGCATCGGTGGAGCTGTGTGGTGGGTGCATCGGTGGAGCTGTGTGGTGGGTGCATCGGTGGAGCTGTGTGGTGGGTGCATTGGTGGAGCTTAGTGGGTGCATTGGTGGAGCTTAGTGGGTGCATTGATGGAGCTGTGTGGTGGGTGCATTGGTGGAGCTTAGTTGGAGCATCGGTGGTGCTGTGTGGTGGGTGCCCCGGCGGAGCTGTGTGGTGGGTGCCCCGGCGGAGCTGTGTGGTGGGTGCCCCGGCGGAGCTGTGTGGTGGGTGCCCCGGCGGAGCTGTGTGGTGGGTGCCCCGGCGGAGCTGTGTGGTGGGTGCCCCGGCGGAGCTGGGTGGTGGGTGCCTCGGTGGCGCTGGGTGGTGGGTGCCTCGGTGGCGCTGGGTGGTGGGTGCCTCGGTGGCGCTGGGTGGTGGGTGCATCGGTGGCGCTGGGTGGTGGGTGCATCGGTGGCGCTGGGTGGTGGGTGCATCGGTGGCGCTGGGTGGTGGGTGCATCGGTGGAGCTGGGTGGTGGGTGCATCGGTGGAGCTGTGTGGTGGGTGCATCGGTGGAGCTGTGTGGTGGGTGCATCGGTGGAGCTGTGTGGTGGGTGCATCGGTGGAGCTGTGTGGTGGGTGCATCGGTGGAGCTGTGTGGTGGGTGCATCGGTGGAGCTGTGTGGTGGGTGCATCGGTGGAGCTGTGTGGTGGGTGCATTGGTGGAGCTTAGTGGGTGCATTGGTGGAGCTGGGTGGTGGGTGCCTCGGTGGAGCTGGGTGGTGGGTGCCTCGGTGGAGCTGGGTGGTGGGTGCCTCGGTGGAGCTGTGTGGTGGGTGCCTCGGTGGAGCTGTGTGGTGGGTGCCTCGGTGGAGCTGTGTGGTGGGTGCATCTGTGGAGCTGTGTGGTGGGTGCATCGGTGGAGCAGTGTTGAGTGGTGAGAGGGGAGATGGGGAGAGGAGAGGGGTGGGTGAGGAGAGGGGAGAGAGGAGTGAGTGAGGAGAGTGGAATTTGAGAGAGAGAGGGAGGGGGGAGAGGAGAGGGGTGGGTGAGTGGAGGGTGAGGAGAGAGGGAAGATGGGAGGGTGAGAGGGGCTCACTTGCAACAGAAGAGCTACCTTACTCATTGGCACCAGAAATTGAACATTATTACAAATCAGAGCTTATGAAAGTCTCTTGCGGTGTAAAAGAATCCGGCAGGAAGAACTCCAGTGCTCTGGGACCCATGAATTCCGAGCAGTGCAAGCTCATACACAATGCTTTCCCGGATGTGCACCTACCATTTGGAACATCCTCTCAATCAATTTAAGAACTGCTCCGGATATGCTCTTGTTCCACAAAAAAGGCAAGACCTATCTATTCACAAGATACCTTAACTAAGAACTTTTAATATAAGTTACTCCACCTCATTCACGTGACTTTATATGTAAGTTCCAACCCCCTAAATTGGCGACTTCGAATATGAACTATGCCATACTGGCGCTTGTCATATTAGTAATTCTCTAAGATCCCTTATCGTTTACATCCACCCACCCATTCCCTCCCCTTCTGATCTCCCTAACTCATAAATGTTCTAATGTTGTTATGTCTGAGCAGGTATTGTTACATGTAAAGTGGTCTAATACGATCTTGTGAAGTGGTGCTATAGAAAAACAATGTAAAATTAAAAAAAACAGGAGCTTGAACTGACCTGCGCTACATTTTAGAAGCACAAAATCAGTTTGTTCTTCAAAAGTTTGAAGTGAAACAAGAAACATACAAATTAATGCTAAATGTATGCATTAAGGTGGTGAAAACATTAATAAACTGGCTTGTTATGTCGCTACCAAAATAGTGAGAGACCATTGTTTCACTACAAAAAGATATAGGTGACACTACCATTTTCTTTACTCTCGAGTGAAGAAGAAAATGAAAAAGTAGATATTACAAGTTGCCATCACCAATTTGCCTACTGTTCCTGTGGGATCAATAGTGCTCTAAGCATGCTACAGTGCCACCATGCCAAGATGAACTGCACCCAAGAACTAAAGTGAACTAAAAAAAAACAAGCATTGGAAATGCAATAGGTCTCGCATTAGGAAAGTTAGAGCGATTGGTATTGTAAATGACACTTTTTTTATTTATGTGTTGGTTTTGAAAATAGCAAAATTAATAGCTTTGTCAGTTACAATGTCAATAGTTTTAACTTTCGCAAATGTGACACCTATAGCATTTGTAATGCAATGTGTGGTATTTACGTGACTTAGATGTATTGATATTACAAATAACAATGGCTTTTAATTTTGTAAATAATTAATACTTAAATAAAATGTATTGTAATTTATAATGGCAATAGCTTAAAAGTTTGTAAATAACTTTTATGAAGATTATGTTCAGTGTATTTTATTGTGACGAAAATTCAAGAACATTGCATTTGCACCTACACACACACACACACACACACACACACACACACACACACACACACACACACACACACACACACACACACACACACACACACACACACACACATGTGGTGGTGGTGGATCTAGGGGATATGGTGGTGGTGGATGTGATGGTGGATGTGGTGGTGGATGTGGTGATGGTGGTGATGGTGATGGTGGTGGATGTGGGGGTGGATGTGGTGGTGATGGTGATGGTGGTGGATGTGGGGGTGGATGTGGGGGTGGATGTGGGGGTGGATGTGGGGGTGGATGTGGGGGTGGATGTGGGGGTGGATGTGGGGGTGGATGTGGGGGTGGATGTGGGGGTGGATGTGGGGGTGGATGTGGGGGTGGATGTGGGGGTGGATGTGGGGGTGGATGTGGGGGTGGATGTGGGGGTGGATGTGGTGGTGGATGTGGTGGTGGATGCGGTGGTGGATGCGGGGGTGGATGCGGTGGTGGATGTGGGGGTGGTGGTGGATGTGGTGGTGGTGGTGGATGCGGTGGTGGTGGTGGATGCGGTGGTGGTGGTGGATGCGGTGGTGGTGGTGGATGCGGTGGTGGTGGTGGATGCGGTGGTGGTGGTGGATGCGGTGGTGGTGGTGGATGCGGTGGTGGTGCATGTGGTGGTGCATGTGGTGGTGGAAATGGTGGTGGATATGTTGGATGTGGTGGTGGATGTGGTGGTGGATGTGGTGGTGGGTGTGGTGGATGTGGTGGTGGATGCGGTGGTGGATGCGGTGGTGGATGCGGTGGTGGTGCATGTGGTGGTGGTGCATGTGGTGGTGGTGGATGTCATTGTGGATGTGGATGTCATTGTGGATGTCATGGTGGATGTGGATGTCATGGTGGATGTGGATGTCATGGTGGATGTGGATGTCATGGTGGATGTGGAGGTGATGGATGTGGTGGTGGATGCGGTGGTGGATGCGGTGGTGGTGGTGGATGCGGTGGTGGTGGTGGATGCGGTGGTGGTGGTGGATGCGGTGGTGGTGGTGGATGCGGTGGTGGTGGTGGATGCGGTGGTGGTGGTGGATGCGGTGGTGGTGGTGGATGCGGTGGTGGTGGTGGATGCGGTGGTGGTGGTGGATGTGGTGGTGGTGGATGCGGTGGTGGTGGATATGGTGGTGGATATGGTTGTGGATATGGTTGTGGATGTGGCGGTGGATGTGGCGGTGGATGTGGCGGTGGATGTGGCGGTGGATGTGGCGGTGGATGTGGCGGTGGATGTGGCGGTGGATGTGGCGGTGGATGTGGCGGTGATGGTGGATGTGGAGGTGATGGTGGATGTGGAGGTGATGGTGGATGTGGAGGTGATGGTGGTGGATGTGGAGGTGATGGTGGTGGATGCGGTGGTGGTGGTGGTGGATGCGGTGGTGGTGGTGGTGGATGCGGTGGTGGTGGTGGTGGATGCGGTGGTGGTGGTGGTGGATGCGGTGGTGGTGGTGGTGGATGCGGTGGTGGTGGTGGAAGTGGTGGTGGATGTGTTGGATGTGGTGGTGGTGGTGGTGGTGGATGTGGTGGATACGGTGGATGCGGTGGATGTGGTGGTGGATGTGGTGGTGGATGTGGTGGTGGATGTGGTGGTGGATGCGGTGGTGGATGTGGTGGTGGATGCGGTGGTGGATGTGGTGGTGGATGCGGTGGATGTGGTGGTGGATGCGGTGGATGTGGTGGTGGATGCGGTGGATGTGGTGGTGGTGGATGCGTTGGATGTGGTGGTGGATGTGGTGGTGGATGTGTTGGATGTGGTGGTGGATGTGGTGGTGGATGCGGTGGATGTTGTGGTGGAGGTGATGGTGGATGTGGTGGTGGTGGTTGCGATGGATGTGGTGGTGGTGGATGTAGTGGTGGTGGAAGTGGTAGTGGTGGAGGTGGTAGTGGTGGTGGTGGAAGTGGTGGTGGTGGAAGTGGTGGTGGTGGAAGTGGTGGTGGTGGAAGTGGTGGTGGTGGAAGTGGTGGTGGTGGAAGTGGTGGTGGTGGAAGTGGTGGTGGTGGAAGTGGTGGTGGTGGAGGTGGATGCGGTGGTGGAGGTGGATGCGGTGGTGGTGGTGGATGCGGTGGTGGTGGTGGATGCGGTGGTGGTGGTGGATGCGGTGGTGGTGGTGGATGCGGTGGTGGTGGTGGATGCGGTGGTGGTGGTGGATGCGGTGGTGGTGGTGGATGCGGTGGTGGTGGATGCGGTGGTGGTGGTGGATGCGGTGGTGGTGGATATGGTGGTGGATATGGTGGTGGATATGGTTGTGGATGTGGCGGTGGATGTGGCGGTGGATGTGGCGGTGGATGTGGCGGTGGATGTGGCGGTGGATGTGGCGGTGGATGTGGCGGTGGATGTGGCGGTGGATGTGGCGGTGGATGTGGCGGTGGATGTGGCGGTGGATGTGGCGGTGATGGTGGATGTGGAGGTGATGGTGGATGTGGAGGTGATGGTGGATGTGGAGGTGATGGTGGTGGATGCGGTGGTGGTGGTGGTGGATGCGGTGGTGGTGGTGGTGGATGCGGTGGTGGTGGTGGTGGATGCGGTGGTGGTGGTGGTGGATGCGGTGGTGGTGGTGGAAGTGGTGGTGGATGTGTTGGATGTGGTGGTGGTGGTGGATGTGGTGGATACGGTGGATGCGGTGGATGTGGTGGTGGATGTGGTGGTGGATGTGGTGGATGTGGTGGTGGATGCGGTGGTGGATGTGGTGGATGTGGTGGTGGATGTGGTGATGGATGCGGTGGATGTGGTGGTGGATGTGGTGGTGGATGCGGTGGTGGTGGATGTGTTGGATGTGGTGGTGGATGTGGTGGTGGATGTGTTGGATGTGGTGGTGGATGTGGTGGTGGATGCGGTGGATGTTGTGGTGGAGGTGATGGGGGATGTGGTGGTGGTGGTTGCGATGGATGTGGTGGTGGTGGATGTAGTGGTGGTGGAAGTGGTAGTGGTGGTGGTGGAAGTGGTGGTGGTGGAAGTGGTGGTGGTGGAAGTGGTGGTGGTGGAAGTGGTGGTGGTGGAAGTGGATGCGGTGGTGGTGGTGGTGGATGCGGTGGTGGTGGTGGTGGATGCGGTGGTGGTGGTGGTGGATGTGGTGGTGGTGGTGGTGGATGCGGTGGTGGTGGTGGTGGATGTGGTGGTGGTGGTGGATGCGGTGGTGGTGGTGGTGGATGCGGTGGTGGTGGTGGATGCGGTGGTGGTGGTGGATGCGGTGGTGGTGGTGGATGCGGTGGTGGTGGTGGATGCGGTGGTGGTGGTGGATGCGGTGGTGGTGGTGGATGCGGTGGTGGTGGTGGATGCGGTGGTGGTGGATGTGGATGTGGCGGTGGATGTGGCGGTGGATGTGGCGGTGGATGTGGCGGTGGATGTGGCGGTGATGGTGGATGTGGAGGTGATGGTGGATGTGGTGGTGGATGCAGTGGAGGTGGATGCGGTGGATGTGGTGGTGGTGGATGCGGTGGTGGTGGTGGTGGTGGATGCGGTGGTGGTGGTGGTGGAAGTGGTGGTGGATGTGTTGGATGTGGTGGTGGTGGTGGATGTGGTGGATGCGGTGGATGTGGTGGATGCGGTGGATGTGGTGGTGGTGGTGGATGTGGTGGTGGATGTGGTGGTGGATGTGGTGGTGGATGTGGTGGTGGATGTGGTGGTGGATGTGGTGGTGGATGTGGTGGTGGATGCGGTGGTGGATGTGGTGGTGGATGTGGTGGTGGATGCGGTGGTGGATGTGGTGGTGGATGCGGTGGTGGATGCGGTGGTGGATGCGGTGGTGGATGCGGTGGTGGATGCGGTGGTGGATGCGGTGGTGGTGGAAGTGGTGGTGGATGTGTTGGATGTGGTGGTGGATGTGGTGGATGTGTTGGATGTTGTGGTGGAGGTGATGGTGGATGTGGTGGTGGTGGTTGCGATGGATGTGGTGGTGGTGGATGTAGTGGTGGTGGATGTAGTGGTGGTGGAAGTGGTGGTGGTGGAAGTGGTGGTGGTGGAAGTGGTGGTGGTGGAAGTGGTGGTGGTGGAAGTGGTGGTGGTGGAAGTGGTGGTGGTGGAAGTGGTGGAAGTGGTGGTGGTGGAAGTGGTGGTGGTAGAAGTGGTGGTGGTGGAAGTGGTGGTGGTGGAAGTGGTGGTGGTGGAAGTGGTGGTGGTGGAAGTGGTGGTGGTGGAAGTGGTGGTGGTGGAAGTGGTGGTGGTGGAAGTGGTGGTGGTGGAAGTGGTGGTGGTGGTGGTGGAAGTGGTGGTGGTGGTGGAAGTGGTGGTGGTGGTGGAGGTGGTGGAGGTGGAAGTGGTGGTGGTGGAGGTGGAAGTGGTGGTGGTGGAAGTGGTGGTGGTGGATGTGGTGGAGGTGGAAGTGGTGGTGGTGGATGTGGTGGAGGTGGAAGTGGTGGTGGTGGATGTGGTGGAGGTGGAAGTGGTGGAGGTGGAAGTGGTGGTGGTGGATGTGGTGGAGGTGGTGGATGTGGTGGAGGTGGTGGAGGTGGTGGATGTGGTGGTGGTGGTGGTGGATGTGGTGGTGGTGGTGGATGTGGTGGTGGTGGTGGATGTGGTGGAGGTGGTGGATGTGGTGGTGGTGGTGGATGTGGTGGTGGTGGATGTGGTGGTGGATGCGGTGGATGTTTTCTTTTTCACTGGTGTAGTATATTCACTGCAGCAAGCATCTTAGTGAGCGCAAAATGTCAGAATTTTTGCAGCATATTTTTAGACAATACCGTTATTTCCACGGCAACTACATGCTCTTGTGGGCTAGTCTTCGTACCAATCTGCCCACCATCACACAAACTCTCGTTATTTTGTGTGCGCACTATTTGTTTATATAGAGCATGTGCACCAATTACTTGGCCCCTTAGTGGACTTATGCCAGTGTAGGTATGCTCTGAAGCGTCGTCCATCAGTTTGTCCTTGGACCCACCATGTCCAAAAGATAAAAGTGGTATTGTATTGGACTTTAAGATTTCCCTTTGATTGAGTTCCAAATGGTGGGTGCGCCATTGTGACCGTAGCCAAAGCAGTGTGGGGCTAGAGTATTTTCAAGGTTGTTTCTCCATAATGTATGCAGTTTGTTCCTTCAGCTAACCTATATAATTGTGACACTTTGTCTGTTTGAAGTCTTGGTAGATCACGTACGGCAGGCAGGGGAGGGGGCCGAGCGACGGAGGGAAGGCAAGTAGTAACAATGATCAAACTGTTGCCATCGAACCGTGAACGTTGGACACATCAGCCTTATCACAGAGTTAATGGCTAACTAAGCTGTTGAAACGTATTCTTCAGTTATGGCGCTGTCGGGAAAACCAATGACACACTAGCTGCACCCGTTGAAGGAAAGGGAAACGTCACAGCTTCACACAGATACTTGCAGCAGGACAGGGCAGTGAGCTCCAGGGCTGAGACAAGCCTGCCACTGCCGCCAGCTTCAGTGGAATTGGGACTAGAAACAGAACGCTGCCAGCAGACCAAAAATGAGCCGTAGCCGGCATCGGGCCAAGATCACAGTCTGAGAAGGGGGGGGGGGGAGGGAGAAATGCGACAAGGCCGGCAGGGGAGGGGGCGGAGCGGCTAAAAAAAAAAAAACAAGACGGAGGGAAGGCAGAGAAGGGGAGGGGGGAGGAGAAATGCGACATGGCGGGCAGGGGAGGGGGCGGAGCGGGGAGAGGGTGTGAAAGCAGCAGGGGCCTGGAGTGCGGCTGAGGGAACAGACGGCGATTTGGTGATGTGCACGCGCATTTTAGGTCAATGCGCTTGCGCATTGACCTAAAAGCCACGGGCACAGCACCAAATCGCCCAGTTAGGTAAAGTTTGTTTAAAGTCCTATAGTCTCGCTTCTCTATCAATGCGCATGCGCATTGATAGGTCACGAGACCTAAAAAGTCTAGAGCCAGGCCTGGTTTCAGCACAGTGGTACGCCATGTTTGAAATCCCTGTAGATTAAGATCAAGTTTGTTTTTCAAATTGGGCCAGTTTGTAGTTTTTAACCCACCAGCAGCAGCAAGTTCCTTTTTTGTTCCACTAGACATCTGTCATCCACTTCATACAAGCGCCGGGGTACCACAACTGGATGCAGAAGAAACCACTGAAGCTGGTCAGCTGCAGCCCCCAACAGGGCGTGTCTGCTGCTATTTCCAGGACAAAGGCCAACCACTGGGAAACAAATACATTTGCCAGCATCCATGCACAAATGGCCCAGCAGTGGAATTCCGATTCAATGGTCTCCGTGGCAGTTGTTTATTTAGGTAATGGCATCTGCTGCACGGCCTCCTTCCTGCATAGTTTGTCACTGGTCTGACTGTTCAAGGCAGTCACACGTACCCTATCCCACAATGCACTGCTCACTTTGTCACAAACAATAGTAACAAAGAGATGCCATAGCCACGGTATTAAAGCGCAGATGTGGTACTCATGTTAACAACCTCGTAAAAATGGCGCAGACGTGGTACTCATTTTACCAACCTCGGGGTGGGGGGAGATGCGGCGTTGGTTTTTTCGACTTTGGACGGTTGAGGGGTACATATGCACAATTCAAATAGGAGCAACCACCTTTTACACTTTATTTCTTATATAGCACACTCTGCAAACTGAATCGCTTCCAGGCACTTCCAGTATTTGCCACGCTGGGAGAAAAAGTGATTCACTCAGGATCACACATTTTAATTAAAAGGTGAAACCAGCACTCAAACCAGCATTTCTTGGTTACTGGGTCTGCAAGCGGGCATAAGACAGCATTTCCTCTTCGATAACGTTAAGCAAAGTTTTAGAATAATGTAACAATAATCAAAAGACATTGGTACTAGAATTGCATTGCCGGACAAAAACATACATTTGTCACAGATTACTATTAGCCTGTCTGGTAGTTAGCATTTTAAGATCAAAACACTAAAACGGTTTGCTGTATATATATAAAGTTTCTTTGAAAACTTTTTGGGAAGCCTTTAAAACAGACTTTTTCAATTTATAGTTTTTTTTAAAAAAAAGATGCCAGTACTAGCCATTTTTACAGCACTCGCTTTATCGACCTGGAAAGGAAAGAATACTGAACAGGCACACCAGAATTCAAACTCGAGATCTGCAAATCACAGAATACATCACTACAGCGCTCTCGGCAACTTTGCTAGCAATTTACCACACCTCATTCCATGAGGTAAAGTGTCTGGTTTCTGACATTAGTAAAATAATTGTTTTTACTTTTCCTAGATTGAATCCTCATTTCATTATGTGTTCTGTTTTCTTTTCTACTGGAGTAAACCACTCGAAAATACATTCAGCTTCAGAGGGCAACTTATTCCTTCATGGTGATGTTAGCTGCCACTCAAATGTACCATATTTACAGAGCTATGACATAATAGAAAGAACAAAGAAAAAGCCCTAAAGCTACATACATGTTACAGACTGACACCTCAAATTGTCTTTCTTTTTTTTATTTCCAGTTACATATAGATATTTTTGCGCGACCTCAGCCCAAAGACCAGTTAATTGTACACGGATGTAGACTGAGTGGCTTGTGTAATTTGCGCAGCATCACAATCTGTTCAAACGAGCGCCGGGACTCGGATGTGGCTCCTCAGTTTCAAACGCCAAAGGCAACAGTTTTAGTCGTTACGCCACACCCTCTCCCCGATGCACAAGTTAGCCTTGTCCATAAGAAAAAAACACTTACCCCATTAAACGTCTAAACATTCCATTTCGGCTGTTTCAATCCTTATGCTCAGGTAACAATGTGCATTTAATACAGATTCACCAATGTTTAGGATGAAGTTGGAAATGTATCCCTCATAAATTGCCGCCCATGATGTGCATGCATAGATTAACAGAAATAACCGTCCGTGCGATTGAAAATCGACATTAATTGGGACCCACTCTGACCAAATGTGGTTTGTGCCTTTCATCCTTCGGGTGTATATTGTGGCGGTAGGGGGGCGGGGGCCTGCCATCTGATGGAGAAACAGATCGACCGTGTGTATGTTTTTATTCAGTGCTTAAAGCCAGTGGTTTCCAAGGGCTTGCAATTTAGGCATATAAGGGAGATAAGGGGAAAAAATATGCACATTACATCAATGACGCTGTGTGGAACCTTTGTGCAATCTTTTAACAAAGCGCCTAAATTCAAAAGTGACTTACTTGTTGCTGAATGTTACAAGGTGGTGTTTCAGTGTAGCGAAAATTAAAACTCGCCGATATTGATCCAAGCTGCAAGTAAATAAATAAAAGACTTAGGAACAGCTGGTAATCCCGTTATCTTTTCCCTTCAGTATTTCTGCTGCCGCCATCAAAAATGCAACGCCAGTACTGGCGTGTAGACGCCGTGGCCATAGAAAGGGTTGCACCGTTTGAAAAAAATTTGGATTAACATATAATTATTCGCAAAATAAGGTAAAAAAAAGGTGTGCAGGTTATCTACAGATGAAAAGGGGGAGCAAAGGGAAACACGAGAAGAGAAATGCAAACAAACCAAAGTAGACGCATAAAAGTAGACACGGCCGGCGGCCGTGAAACTGAAAGTACGGCCGGCCGGCCGTGAATAATTAGGGGATGAGCGCATGCTGAGAAGCTGCCTTTGATGTGGTAATGCGAGGCAGGCAGGCAGGCGGCTGGTGGCATTGTGCACGCGCTTTTTAGGGCTTGCGCTTGCGCAATGACCTAAAAAGCACATGCACTCCAAGAAATCGCCAGTGGAATCGTGCTTGGTAAACGCTGTTTAAGCCCCTATAGAGCTTCGCCAGCTGTGCTCATGCGCACAGCAGGCGAGCCCTAAAAAACAAAAAAGACAAAGGAACCACCTACTTGACACACAACTATCGTCGTATGCCTGGTGCAATACAAACAACCCCCAAAAAAAAGAGAAGCCAGCCAAAAGTACAAATGTCGTCTGTAAAGTATGCAGCCACTGGAGAAGCATGCTTATGGGGACTGGGAGGAAGGGTGACGAGACGCAGGCCCTGCAGTGAATAATTAGGGGAGGAGAGATGCCAGCCTGAGGCAGAGCGCATGCTGGGGGAAGGAGGCTGGGCTGCCTTTGATGTGGTGATGTCTCGGGGAACTACCAGTGTCAAACACTTCCAACCCCCAGACACCCACACAAGCTGTTGTCCAGTTTTCTCTTCCTCTGTGTGTGCGGAGGGCTCAGATGGGCTAGCTGTGGAAGGCTGTGTCTTTCAATCAGTATGTGGTTGTGTATCTCTGTGTGTGGTGGGGACAGGCAGAGTTGATTTGTGTGGTTGTGTATCTCTGCGCCTCTGCCTCTGTGTGTGGCGGGCACAGATGGGCTAGCTGTGGAAGGCTGTGTCTGTTTTTGTCTGTCTGCTCTCCTGGAATTATGAAAAATACCAGCATCGACAGTGGACTTCATCTTGATTTAAAAAAATAGCTTTTGACAAGCGAGAATTATGTGACCAAGTTAACAAATGGAAAGCGTGAGAATGTTATTAAATAATCAGCTAACTGTAGTGTTATATTTAATGGGTCATGGTCAAATGATTTACCGTGTATAGCTATAGCAATTTAATGTAAGTTAAAATCATAATAGCAACAGGTTTGTAAGTGGTAGAAAAACATCAAATTCACAAACAATTCCTCTTGCACCACAGTATCTTAACCATTTACTGACATTCGTACACAACAATTTTCCTGTCGGGTAAAAGCAGACAGTTGTTTTCATTGATGTTGGATAGGAACACATGAGTGGCTAAATGTGTACTCATCCTGTGTAGAAGTGTTGTGCAGACGGCTCCAAGCCGGAGGCAGATATGTAATCTGTGTACAGCTGCACACACAAGGAATTCATTAGTTTAATTAATTTGACCACTCTTCAGAAAAGTCTGTCTGTTTAACCAGGGATCGGTCTTATGTCACATTAGAGCACTAATTACAACGACGACTAAAGTGCATGCAAGCTTCTTAGAGGATTTCTTAGTCTGGCATTCAAGATTTTATGGTGCAACGCTCACACTGGGCTCTGTCTCTCAAAATACTTCATCCTCTGCAAGTATGTAATTATGGTTTACTTCAACTTAAGTGACATGCAGTGGTCCACGCCCCACTTGGAAGGCTCTTCAGTATAAGTGCAGCAGCTCTACTGTGAAGCACTTTTCCTGTTCAGTAAAAAGGTGTTGCAGTCCTGCTGGGAAGTGCGTGTACTGTTCAGTGTAAGTGCAGCAGCCCTGCTGCGAAGTGCTTGTTCTGTTCATTATAAGCGCAGAAGTCCTACTGCGAAGTAATTGTACTGTTCTGTGTGTGCAGCCGCCCTGCAATGAAGTGCTTGTACTTCTGTGTAAGTGCAGTCGCCTGTTGTGTTAGTGTGATTGACTGTCAGGGAAGCCTCACTTCGAGCTCTGAACATGAGTGGGGTGAAGAGGCGCACACAGAATGGGCAGGAAAGTTCAAAGGCCGCCTCGAACAACTGTGACATTGAAGAGCGGCGCTACAGCCCCAGGCGATGGCAGAGAGGTGCGAGAGACTCGCCGCTTGAAGCCGCCCCTCTTTAGTTTTGTTTCCCCTTCATATGAAATATCTCGACTGATGTCACTGTCATTTCTTGTCTCTCTAGATGATCGAAGTTCCGACTTTTACCTCTGCCATTCCTTATCAGAGGGGAGAGACAGGAAAAGACAGGCAGGGAGAAAGATCTGGCAAAGTGGGTGTGACAAGTTTAAAAACAAGTTTACAATAAGTAAGAAAATAAAGGTTTGCTAGTCATGTGTACAAACAATGTGAGCCAGCCATGCCACAATAATGGATATTAACCCGCCTGTGCCGTTTTAAAAGAGGGCATATAACCTTTACATTTGAACCACACTTAAAACCACTCAATTACACTATATGTTTAACAATGACTCAGATAAGAAACGCTTTAGTGCAAGACACTGGTTTCTTAAATCACAGATTACGTTCACTTTGACAGCTCAAAAATCGATGGTTATGCTGCTTTATTAATCTGAAATACTTGTGATTTCTCTGTGAAATGCGTATGCATCTCTCAATGCTTAATGTTATTTACAATTGTTTATGATATTGGCGAGCAGATGAATTGCGTTTTTTTCGGCCTTCACGTTGTCTTTGCTGAAGCTGGGGACAAGCTTCTCATACAAACATTCACTGGCGTCATGTTTTGCCACCCCGTTTCACACAGCACAAGCGTTATTAACTTAAAAACGCATGCCGCAGCGTGCAAAAGAAATACAGAGAGGGGGGCTCTTAATCCAAAGCAGGGTAGACAAGGGAGGAAGGGTGACAAGACGCATGGGGAGCAGCAGGCCGGGCAGTGAATAATTAGGGGAGGAGAAATGCCGGGCTGAGGAAGAGCACACGCTGAGAAGCTTGTGGGAGGGGGGGCTGGGCTGCCTTTGATGTGGTAATGCGAGGCAGGCAGGCAGGCGGCTGGTGGCATTGTGCACACGCTTTTTAGGGCTTGCGCTTGCGCAATGACCTAAAAAGCACATGCACTGCGTGAAATCTGAGTGAAATCGTGCTGCTTGGTTAAAGGCTGTTTAAGCCCCTATAGAGCTTCGCCAGCTATGCGCATGCGCACAGCTGGCTAGCCCTAAAAACCTAAGTATCATGTGTGCACTGAAGTGCTCCATTGCCATCCATTGATCTGACCGAAACAGACTACCATATTACAAGCCATTAAAGGTTGGGTAGTCACTTATTGGGTAAGCTGGGCGCACGTGGCTCTGACTTAAATAAAAAATCTTTGGTACGTACTTAAATGTTGGGATTCTCTTCTTTTCTCTGTGTGCCAGTAAACATCTGCTTTTGACATGCGGCCCAATGAATGTTTGTGACCATGCCCTGACCTTGTTTCTTAATTTTGGTTCCCTTCATCAGCGTGTGAATCTTGGCCATGCCGTGTTTTCCCTACATACCACATTTCCCCTATGACCCAAAAGGCATTAACTGTATAACTACACACTGTTCAGAGGTGATCTCGAACATCAAGCTAGAAATGCACTTACGGACTGCTGAAACAAGGTGAAACGGGGATATTAAAAAGACGTATTGGGAACATGTCAATAGCTGACTTAGAAAACAAATTTGCCTATTGCTTTTCAAGGGTTTTGTTCTGTCCCTTTTAATTTCTTGCTTTCTACTCTATCGATGTATTTGTTTTAACAAGTCCATCTAGTCTTTGTCCCTCTTGTTGAGCATATCATGTTTACAATCTCCGTGACTGGCTCCTTTTATCCTTCCACAATTATCTGTTTCTCATCAACTTTTTTTTTATAAAGCATCGGTGAATGTGCTTCCCACGTTATTTTCTCACTTCTCCAAGCACATTTATTTTCATAACGTTTTAGAAAAAATAATTTTCCTCAACTTTGTCCTTCGAGCTGCAGTGCGATTTCACTTTTATAAAGCTTCACCCTTCAGACCGCTCTCCTGTGCATTTAAACTGCACGTTGCGCTCTTTGTTCGTTCGTCTCCACCTCCTTTGTTCCTTCTCCATGTTGCTTCCCCCACCGCACCCTCTGTGTTGCTCCCTCCCCCCACCCTCTGTTTATCACCCCCCTCCCCCCCCCCCCCGCCCCCTCTGCACCCGTTTTGAATCCCCTGCCATTCCAGTTTCACCCTCGACGGCTCGACCTCATTTTGCATTCCTGCTTCCTCCTGTTTGCGTTCTTTTCCCACCCAGGTTACTTTTTTGTCTCTACTGGTCCGACTCGGATCGGTAAACTAAAATTATTTTAAACAAGCATTTGCAATGCAATGGTCTCGGCATCATTAAAGGTAGAGCAATTGGCATTGCTCATGACATTTCTTTTTTTTTCTTTAAATCATAAATAAATGGCATTGTCATTTACATTGCCAATACACACCACTCTGCACCTACACTCACTGCTCTGCACACTCACTACTCTGCACTCACTACTCTGCACTCACTACTCTGCACTCACTACTCTGCACTCACTACTCTGCACTCACTACTCTGCACTCACTACTCTGCACTCACTACTCTGCACTCACTCACTACTCTGCACTCACTACTCTGCACTCACTACTCTGCACTCACTACTCTGCACTCACTACTCTGCACTCACTACTCTGCACTCACTACTCTGCACTCTGCACTCACTACTCTGCACTCACTACTCTGCACTCTGCACTCACTACTCTGCACTCTGCACTCACAACTCTGCACTCTGCACTCACTACTCACTACTCTGCACTCACTACTCTGCACTCACTACTCTGCACTCTGCACTCACTACTCTGCACTCACTACTCTGCACTCTGCACTCTGCACTCACTACTCTGCACTCTGCACTCTACACTCACTACTCTGCACTCTGCACTCACTACTCTGCACTCACTACTCTGCACTCACTACTCTGCACTCACTACTCTGCACTCACTACTCTGCACTCACTACTCTGCACTCACTACTCTGCACTCACTACTCTGCACTCACTACTCTGCACTCACTACTCTGCACTCACTACTCTGCACTCACTACTCTGCACTCACTACTCTGCACTCTGCACTCACTACTCTGCACTCTGCACTCACTACTCTGCACTCTGCACTCACTACTCTGCACTCACTACTCTGCACTCACTACTCTGCACTCACTACTCTGCACTCACTACTCTGCACTCACTACTCTGCACTCACTACTCTGCACTCACTACTCTGCACTCACTACTCTGCACTCACTACTCTGCACTCACTACTCTGCACTCACTACTCTGCACTCACTACTCTGCACTCACTACTCTGCACTCACTACTCTGCACTCACTACTCTGCACTCACTACTCTGCACTCACTACTCTGCACTCACTACTCTGCACTCACTACTCGCACTCACTACTCACACTCACTACTCTGCACTCACTACAGCTTCCTTCCACAGCTAGAACTAGTGCATAATGTCAAAACAGAGAAAACAAGGAAACACACTGAAGCTGTCTGTACCACGCCAAGTTCACATTTCGAGCAGCATGTGTTAAATCACGCTTTAGACTACTTCTCTACTCAAAAGTAGTACATTTCCTTCAAAAAGATAAAAATATGACATGCAAACAGTAATGCCGAAACAAACTGTTCAGCATGGGTTCTGATTTACATGAAAACATTAATTTCACTTAAAATAATAATAGTTTTTAGCTAAATTAAATTTACATTTGGATTTAGGGCATATTCACATATTTTTAGTAAATTTAAATGTCAGTGGCAGATGGACACGCTTTCATTTAGCAGCCAAATATACAATAACTTACTGCCCCCGGAATTCCGCCGCGGCCGCACCGGAAGTCAGGCAAGGTCGCCTGTGATGGGGGCGGAGCCGCGTCCGGACCGGAAGAGGAGGCAGGCGGAGGAAATGCGTGGAGCGTCCCGGGGCTCCTGCGAGCGTGGAGAGCCCCCGGGGCCGACAACAGGACGTTGCACGCGTGTTGCGGGGCTCCCTTGACCAAGAGGGAGTCCCGGGATAGGAGCCGCAGCGTCAACTCTCCCTGCCGGTGCGGAGCAGTAAGTTAAAGGGGAGAGGGGGGGGGCGGTGTGCGCGCGCGCGCGTGTGTGTGTGCGTGTGTGTGTGTGTGTGTGTGTGTGTGTGTGTGTGTGTGTGTGTGTGTGTGTGTATGAGTGGGGGGGGTTCTGTATGTATGTGCGTGCGTGAGCGCTTCTGTTTCTATGTATGCGTGTGTTGTGTGGGAGCCTCGCGCAGCGCTCGTGCTAATGCGCGTGCCAGTTTAGAATCGCCTGCGCGCGGCCAGGAGTGTCTCCTGGGAAGCACGCTCGGTGACATAAGATCTCGGCGGAGACGCGCTTCCGCGCGTCTTTAGCCGAGACCTAAAAACACTCTTATTTGGTAGGTTTGGTAGACGTCCACATGCTTGGCCCACATGCCTACGCAGTCGGCCACAGATACTTTTTTTTTTCTTTCTAGTAGTCTTCTTTCACAGCATCACTGATACCTTATCCTTTGGATTCCAAAGGGGAGACCTGTTGGCTTTGCCAGTGTTTGTTTTTACTGTTCGTGCTTTTGACCTGTGCCGTTATGCAGTCACTCCAGCTGCCTCTTTTCTTTTGTCTATGAAGATAAATCGCCGAAACCTGCGTCGAATATATTTTTGTGCCACTGTTTATATTTCTTTTATATGTTTTTGATATTGTTTTATAATATTGATGCGACTTGGTCTCAATTCAATTCAGTGATTTATATAGCGCGCTACATACCCAGAGGGTCTCAAGGCGCTTGGAGAAGGGTGGGGAGTTACTTGTCGAATATCCAGGTTTTAAGTTGCTTTCTGAATGCTAGGTGGTTCTGAGTGAGGCGAAGGTGAGTGGGAAGTGAGTTCCAGGTTTTAGCTGCCAGGAGAAGGATCTTCCTCCCATGGTGGTTTTGTTGATGCGAGGAACAGCAGCTAGGGCTTGGTGGGAGGAGCGTAGCTGGCGGGAGGGGGTGTAGAAGGAAAGTCGAGAGTTGAGGCATTCGGGTCCAAGTCCGTAAAGTGCTTTGTGTGCGTGGGTTAGAAGGCGGAATGTTATCCTCTTATTGATGGGGAGCCAGTGGACGTTTTTCAGGTGACCAGAAATGTGATCTTTACGCGGAATGTCTAGAATGAGTCTGGCTGATGCATTCTGGATGCGTTGGAGTTTTTTCTGAAGTTTTGCGGTGGTACCGGCGTATAGGGTGTTTACGTAGTCCAGGCGGCTTGTAACCAGTGCGTGGGTGACCGTCTTTCTAGTTTCAGTGGGGATCCAGCGAAATGTTTTTTTAAGCATGCGAAGAATGTTGAAGCAAGATGATGAAACTGCGTTGACTTGTCTGGTCATCGAGAGTGAGGAGTCCAGAATGACGCCCAATTTTCGTGCGTGGTCTGTTGGGATGGGTGCTTTTCCAAGGGATTCTGGCCACCAGGAGTCGTCCCAGGCGGAGGGGGAGGAACCTAATATAAGGACTTCTGTTTTGTCGGAATTCAGTTTCAGGCGGCTGTGCTTCATCCACTCGGCTACTTCTCTCATTCCTTTGTGTAGGTTTGTTTTGGCGGTGTTCGGGTCTTTGGTGAGTGAGAGGATCAGTTGAGTGTCATCAGCGTAGGAGATGATGTTGAGGTTGTGTTGGCGTGCGATGGTCGCGAGGGGGCTCATGTATACGTTGAAGAGGGTGGGGCTGAGTGAAGATCCTTGTGGCACGCCGCAAATGACTTCAGTGGCCTCTGACTTGGGAGGCGGACTCTCTGAGTTCTTCCGGAAAGGAACGAGGTGATCCACTCCAGTGCTTTTCCTTGGATTCCGATGTTTCTGAGGCGTTGTAACAGGGTGCTATGACAGACTGTGTCGAAGGCTGCGGAGAGGTCGAGGAGGATGAGGGCGACGGTGTCTCCGTTGTCCAGTAGAGTTCGAATGTCATCTGTTGCTGCGACGAGTGCGGTCTCAGTGCTGTGTTTGGCTCGGAAGCCGGACTGTGAGGAGTCGAGGGATTTGTTGGTTTCGAGGAAGGCGGCGAGCTGGTTGTTGACGGCTTTCTCGATGACTTTGGCCGGGAATGGAAGAAGTGATATGGGGCGGTAGTTTTTGAGTTCGGTGGGGTCAACTGTGGGTTTTTTCAGAAGGGCGCTGAGTTCGGCGTGTTTCCAGCTATCAGGGAAGGTGTCGGAGGAGAGGGAGCAGTTGATGACATCTCGGAGGTGGGGTGCGATGATGGAATCTGCTTTTTTGAAGATGTGGTGAGGGCATGGGTCTGTGGGGGATCCTGAGTGGATGGAGTTCATCAGGCGGATGGTATCATCCGTGGAGATTGGGTTCCAGTCATTAAGGATGTTTAAGGGGGGTGAAGGAGTGGCAGAAGGTTGGGTGGGTTGGTCTCCGGGTTGGTTGTCGAAGCTGTTGTGGATGTCTGCGATTTTGTTGTGGAAGAACGAAGCTAGGGAGTCGCAGAGGTCTTGAGAGGGAGTGATGTCGTTGGTGTTGGCAGTGGGGTTGGTGAATTCTTTGACGATGTTGAATAATTCCTTGCTGTTGTGGGCGTTGTTGTCAAGTCGGTCTTTGAAAGCGGCTTTCTTGGATCAGTTGGTGGTGTATGCGGGTGGCGTTTTTGAAGGCGTCTCTGGTGCTGGTGTTTGGGTCTTTTTTCCGGGCCTTCTCGAGGGAGCGACAGAGTTTCTTGGATTTCTTAAGATCATCGTTGAACCAGGGGGCGTTTTTGTTGTGTTTGATTTGACGTTTTTTCAGGGTTGCTAGGTTGTCGGCGCTGTTGGTGAGCCATTGTGTGAGGTTAATGGCTGCTTGGTTGGCGTTCGATGAGTGGGCAGGGGGGATTTGAAGAAGCGATGAGGAGATCTGGTCGATGGTGATTTTGTTCCAATTTCTTCGCAGAGTGGGTTGGGGATGGTTGTGGGTTGTGGTCTTCTTGTAGTTAAAGTGAACGCAGCTGTGGTCCGTCCAATGGAGAGCTGTGGTGTGACTGAAGGAGATATGTTTTCTGGAGGTGAAGATAGGGTCGAGTGTGACCTGCGAGGTGAGTGGGGGTATTAACAAGTTGTTTGAGTCCGAGGTTGGCGAGATTGTCCAGAAGGGCGGTGGTGTTGCTGTCGTTACTTTTTTCCAGATGAAAATTGAGGTCTCCCAGTAGAATATAGTCCTCGGAGGGGAGGGCGTGTGGGGTGATAAAGTCAGTGATGTCATCAATGAATTGTGCTCGGGGTCCTGGTGGCCTGTAGAGGAGGGTGCCTCTGAGTGTCGTCTTGGGGTCAGTGTGGATCTGGAAGTGAAGGTGCTCGGCACTAGCGAGGTTGACGTCTGAGCTGGTTGAGATGCGGATGGAATTCTTGTGGACAATAGCGATGCCTCCTCCTGTTTGCTTGTTGCGGTCTTTTCGGATGATCTTGTAGCTTTCCGGGATGGCAATGGTGATGTCTGGGGCTGAGGAGGCGTTCATCCATGTTTCAGTTAGGAAGGCGATGTCCGGAGAGATGGTGTCTAGTAGATTCCAGAGGTCGATGGCGTGTTTGTGGACGGAGCGGGTATTGAGCAGGATGCATTTTAGGTGGTTGGTGTCAGGTCTCTGTTTGGTGTTAGTGGATGTGGAGTTGGTCTTCTTGCCATCAAACTTGCAGGAGTTGCAAGTGAAGGGACCATGGGTGTGTCCGGGGGCGGCTTGAACGCAGTCGGAGAGTCGGCCGGGGTTAAGGGCTAGGAGGGTAGAGGCGGCGTATATAATGCGGGTGGGGTGGGTGGGACGGGGAGCAGGGGGTCTGGCGCTGGGCGCGGCCTTGGCGCGTACGGGCGTAGATACAAATCTTTTAATGCAATATGTACTTTCTATGTAATTATGTTAATAAAAAGCAGAACCTGAATTGTTTAAGTGTTACCTCTCTCCCTTGTCACTGCACAGGCAAGTCATTATAAATTGCCTAGATTGTTCTCTTTCATATACTGATAAATCGGCACAATACAGACGGCTCCGCACCCCTGCTTATGTGTGGCTTTTTTAGGTTTCGCCTGCCGAAGGCTGCGCTCTGCGCAGCTTTTCGGCGCAGGCGAAATCTATTGTTTACAATATGGGCTTCAGGAACGTCCCCCATTGGCTAGCTCCATAAATGGAGGCTAGCCATTGGGAGCCGGATCTGTCCGTCAAGGCCGGACCAGATTCGGGGGCGTTCCCGCGATTTTTTCGCTCTCCGCCTCTGCGATGTAGTCATCGCGGCGGTGGGCGGAGTTTCGTTTTTTTTTCTACAGGGTTTGTTGTTGTCATTCCATGCCGATCACGGCTGCCGGAGGAAGTCCAGGTGAGTGCTGGCCGTTCCCGCCGCCCCCCCCTCCCGCTGTCCTGTACCCGTTCCCGCCCCCCTCCCCTCCCTCTGTCCTGTGCCCGTTCCCGCCCCCTCCCGCTGTCCGTGTCCCATTTGAAAAATGCCCTAGGATGTTTCATAGCCAAAGTCGCCACTGTCTACTGCTGCCCGCAGTGCACGGCTTTACCAAGCACTTCTTCTGTGTAGATTTTCAGTCCGAACATTCCTAATTCTCTCAAAGTTCACGTTTGTAAAGTTGGTTTCAAAGGAATCTACTATAGAAGTAAACCCTTTATTTAATTCAGGCCGAAATGGAACACATGTTTTGAAAGATGAAATAGTTGTCGGGAAAAGTCTCAACCACATAAGTGATGAGTGTAGTTATATGCGTATTCCAGGTGGGTGAGAGTAGTAACTAATCGAGTTGAGTATGTCCGTGTCACGTTCCTGAACACCTTAGAAGTTGCTGGCGTGTGTTGCAATGGATTAATATATGCACTTCTGAAACCTGTGTTTCCCCGGCGGGACTACTCAACCTTTCATCATTCGGAAATTGAAAAAGAGTACCAGTCGTTGGGCAAGTTATTGTAATTGCACCGGTTATTTATTCATCTTCTAGATTACCCAAGGCGTGAACGTGCACTTTACTAATATAGGCGTTATGTTTTTGTCTGCGATCTATTTGTAATCCCATTTTATTCAGTCCTTTATTTCCCTCGGATAAAAAGATATGTTTGGGTATTCTGATGCAGGGCGATAATCGATTATGGAAAGAAATCTCGCAACAGCACAAATGGAGCGCTTTTAGTTAGGCTCAAGCTATCTGCCATATTTAAAATGTAATAATGGCCCTTTTTGACAGGTAAGAAAATCCCCAAACCGTCTGTTTATGTTGCAGTCTGGTAGGAAAGGGATATGGACATTTGGCAGAAGAAACATTGAAACCCTGGCTGTTTGCAGTGTGACCCCCAAGCTGTCCGTGCTCCCTGGCTGTACATATGGTAGCAGCATGACAGGGAGTGTCCTTCAATGCACGAAAAGCAGAATTATTTGTCTTTCTGCTGTATCCTGGGCTGCGCCATGACAGCAGCTACCCAGACGCGGGGACTCCCACACTCTCCTCCCGGAACGGAGGCGATAGTAGGGCTCGTAGTAACCCTGCTATCACAGGACTGAGCCATTCGAAGTGCTCGAGCTTTAAAGCGCCACCCTGATTGCTTCAGTCCCGGGACTATGGCACGTGACCCAGTTCTCACAGTGTACTTCTATTCTGAGCTGTACTATGCATGCGCCATTATGTCGCCATAGAGAAATGCACAGGGAATGCAATGCTCTTCCATCCGTATTTGCGTTAGTATAGTGAGGCGCCCACAGGGTCTCCGGAAGCACATCAGTCCTGATGTACACCGGCATGTGGTCTTCAAGTAAAGAATCCGCTGCCAGGATCCTGAAATACGTCCCTGCTCGAACTGGCTGCAAGCTCTACTGTGGGGGCGCTGCTAGATCAAACTCAGGTCTCCTAAAGCCCCTCTGGCGTGGTGGGAAGAGTCCTGTGAAATTGCATGCACCGTATTATCTGAACTGGCTATAACATTTGAGCCAGTTATTTGAAAAATTCACAGCCTGACCCCAAAATCTGTCAAGTAAGTTTTCTTGGGTTTTCCCCCAGCACTACTGGGGAGCACAGGCTAGCAACACCCATTGGGCTCACCGGGCTTCAGCCCCCCCCCCCCCCCCCACCCCCCCCCATCCCTCCCCCTGTTGTGTGTGGCAGCCCGGGATGAGACAGATCCCGGGCACACACACAGCCACACCCGAACGTTTCACAGGTCTTTTAAAGACCATTTGAATGTTAATTAGGCCTTGCTGTTGTTTCACCCCTTGTTGGACGCCCTGCAGCTCAACTCTGCCTACTGACCCTACCCCCCTTCCCCCCCGAAATTGTTTCTTAGCCCCCCCCCCCCCCCCCGAAATTTGGTTCTAGTTGTGCCTCTGGGGGAGCATCATATTTGTTTATTCGTTATTGGTGTGTTTCATGAGAGCGGTCAGAGCTGCTTGTAAAATATATGGGCTTTTAAACATTTTATTTTAAAATTGAGCTATAAACTGCACCGCTTGGCCACGTGTTTTACCGTATTTAACGTCCAGCCGTCGTAGTGTCATGGTGTCGATATTGCTACTACGAGTGTGCCCATTAGAGTCCGTGATGGCCCACCCTGGACTGGACTGCGACGGCGGTGGGGAGGGGGGGGGGGGGGCGATGTTTGCACCATACTACGCGTCTAGGCTGCTCGAGGTGTGCGTGCAGTTGGGGCTCTGGCGGGTTTTAGGGGTGCCTCACTGATGCGGTGCCACTCGGTTACAGGGTATGGCTGGGATTTGGACACTCAGGTAAGCTAGTCATCAATTTGATGGAGGGGCCTGTAGTGAACAGTGAATCGAGACGACAGACAGGACCACTCAACATTTCATCCTTCCAAAGTAAATTCACTGAGCATGAGTTCAATAAACACCTGTCAGCATCAGGGGCGTAACGCAGGCCGCTGTGTGGGGGTCGGAGGGGGGCCCAACTCTTCTGTTGGCCCCCCAACCCTTCAGGGGGCCGCATCCAGCCCAAGGCCAATGAACATCTTACCAAGGCGTCTCGACCGGCATCGCGTACTGCCCACCCCCAGAAGTTCTGTCACAAATACGACTCCTCTCCTCCCTCGTACACACAAACCCAGCAGTTTCACCACAGTTCTGCCTCCTCTCAAGGCCACCGAGTACAATCAACTGTAGACAAACAGGCGTTTTTTTTCCTTTTAATGTATGTCCAGATTTCAGTCGCAATGCATGGTGGTGCAGTGTATGACTGGGCGTTCGAGACCAAGTGAGTTGGGAAGGGAGCATGTATTGTATTGCACAGTCTTGAATACACTACCTCCTACAGGGACACCTGCTGACTCTCCTCTTGATACTCTTCTGCAGGAGTAAATGCACAAGACAGTTTTCATCGTAGTGCAAAATGATAACTGAAATAGTTGCAATACAAATCGCATTTGCGAGAGATTAAGCTATTGCCATTGTAAATGACAATGCCATTTATTTATCGGTTTTCAAAACCAACACATAAATAAAAAGTTTGTCATTCACAATGCCAATAGCTCAAACTTTTCCAAAGGCGAAACCGTTGCATTGTAAATGCTTGTTTTGGGTTATTTTTTGTTTTGGGTTATTGTTTTTTTTGCTTCATTTTACATCGATAAAAGTCCCAGTGTGCTTCTATTCATATGAGTGTTTGGTGAGAATAATCTGTATGCAATGCTGCTTCTGCTGCGAAACGAGTTTTTATGCTACAAAACTTCACGAGAAAGGTTTTCTTTCCTTGTTACACAACATTTGCATAAAACAGGATCCGCATTCGAAGCTTTCAGCAGTGTGCACTACCCATTGATAAAGCATGCATGCATGCCAACTTGAAGAACAATTTAACTGTGTGAGGAGGTGGCGGGGCCTCGCGACGAGGTGTACAGTGGAAAGGCTTTAGTGGCCCTAAAAAGAGAGTACAACATGTTAACAAGGAGGGTAAAAAGAGAATTTAAAGAAGGACGATTGAAACAAGGAACCTACGCCAGTTCTGGCAACTAGTGAATTCAGCAGCAGAAGGCCATAAAGGGGCAATGAACTGCATTGTTGAGGAGGCGGCCTGGGAGGTATATTTACAGGACCTGTATAGCGCAAAAACAGATCAGGAAGAGAACCTGTACACAGATTGGAGCGGTCTGGTAGTAGGTATGAAACCTGAGTTTTCTGGATGAGGTTAGAAAAACGATAAAGAGTTTAAATCTTACGAGAGCGGCAGGCCCTGATAACCTCCCGGCACTGATAATCAAAACACAGCCAGACTGGTGGGCAACATTTTTCGCGGATATGTTTCAAATAATCCTAGAAACCGGGAGATTCCCCGATACCTGGAAAGGGGCCATAATACGGCCCATACATAAGAAAGGGGATATGCATAGTCCTAAAAACTTTAGGCTAATCAATTTACTTGACATTGTGGAGAAGATCTTCGCCAAAATAGTATTAGGCAAATTAAAAAACTGGGTAGAGACAAATCTAATTATCCCAGTGGAACAGGGAGGATTTTTAAGGAAGGCCATTCTACAATGGACCACTGCTATGCACTTTGGGCGCTGGCCCGGAAGTCGATAGAGCAAAAGGGAAACTTGTTCTGTTGCTTTGTCGACTTCCGGGCAGCCTTCGACTCAGTGGATCGCGGGAAACTTTGGGAGTGCATGATTAAATATAATATCCCAACAGACCTATTAGCGATATTAAAAGAACTACATAGAGGAAACTGGGCCCAAGTAGTAAAAGATACACAGGGGGCACTCACAAGGAAAATAGCAATAGACAATGGACTCCGACAGGGCTGCGTGTTAGCTCCTCTACTCTTTTCAATCTTCCTAGCAGACTTGTCGGTAGCATTGGAGGTGGAGAAGAGTGCTAGCCCCAGAATGAGTGGGAAAGTATCATGCTTATTGTATGCAGACGATATCGTCATCACTGACCAGACAGAGCTGGGTCTATAGAGGAAATTAAATGCTTTTAACGAATACTGCAAGAGTAAACTGCTAATAGTAAATATGGACAAAACAAAAGTTTATGTGCTTTGGTAAAAAACCAAAGAGCTTTTGCTGGTATCTAGATAAAACTAAATTAGAAAACAGTAAAAGAATATAAATATCTGGGCCTATGGTTCGAATCATCCTTAAAATGGAACGAACATGAAGAAAACCAAAATGCAAAAGCTTCTTCCTCTATTTGTGGTTTGGAAAAATTTAATAAAACCTACGGAAATATGTCACATAAACCCATGATAAAAGCTTTTTCAGCCATGGTCCCCCCACAAGTACTATATGGGGCAGAAGTCCTATTCCTTAGTGGTAAAGGGGATTGGAATCGGGAGGAAGGTAAAGCTGTAAAAACGCTACTGTCCTTGCCAAAGTCAGCCATGCTACAGGCAATTAGACTCGAAACAGGATTGATAGGGTGGAATACCCAGACCAGAATGGCGGTGGCTAGATTTTGGAAACTGCAATCTCTAGAGGAAGCGCAAAAGGTGTCACACTGGTGTAGTGGGGAAATACAACCTAGCAATCTAAGATGGGCAGCTGAGGCAAAAAAGAAGATCAGAGACAATTTGTTGCCTAGATGTGGGTACAACCCAAAACCCCTTAGAAGCAGTCTTTACAAAAGGGACACTTCGAGCTCAAGGAAGGGAGCACTCGAGGTCGCAGGACCTAGGTTATCTAAGAAACAAAAAATTGGTAAAAAACATGATAGAAGTGTGGGAAACTGATATAGGATATCCAAACCTAGAAGCACTCCCGAACTATGGATTTAGGTGGGATATTTTAAAAATGAGAATTGGCATTATCCCCTGGCGAGTGGAGGAGAAAGTCACAGCAGAAATGATGTACCCAGATGGTTTATGCAAGTGCGGTATGGGGTCTAAGTGTGAGATAATGCACATTCCTCTTGATTGTCTCATGTATGTTGAAGTGAGAAAACGGATTCTGCAACCCATATTCAGAAAATATAACACAAGAGCGAGAGCCCAAGCAATCAATTTAGTGCTAAGAATGGAATATCTAGAAATAGCTATAGCTCTGGGTTACTACCTGAAAGAAATTAATCAAATGGTCAGTGGAAAGCTCAAAGAAGTGTAGTGAGGAACCCCAGTTACCCTGTATACAATAAAAGAAGTTGAGTAACTTAGGCAGGACAAGTCCTATGGGTTTTAATACCTTTTAATCTCCTTACAGCAATGGTGGACTGCTGAAGATAATGAACAGCCTTGACTTTAAAAGTCTAAGACAATTTGGATTTTAAGTAGAATGTTCTGTATGTTTTTATACCTTTTTAAAGATTTTAGCAAAGTTGTACACTGTTTTACTAATAACTAATTATGTATAATATCCTGAATTTTATTCGATTTGGTTTTAAAGACGAAGGTCTAAATAAACAGTCTTTCTCTCTCAATGCTGCTTCTGCTGCGAAACGAGTTTTTATGCTATAAGACTTCACGAGAAAGGTTTTCTTTCTTTGTTACACAATATTTGCATAAAACAGGATCCGCATTCGAAGCTTTCAGCAGTGTGCACTACCCATTGATAAAGCATGCATACATGCCAACTTGAATAACAATTTAACCATGTGAGGAGGTGGCGGGGTCTCGCGACGAGGAGTACCTACAAAGAACTTTTGACCCCACCCTGTCCCCAAACCCCTTCCACCCCATCCCAAAAAAAAAAAAACTCTGAGACTGGTGCCGATTCCCTGGGGAGTTTTCACACCCCTTAACCCCTTCGCCACATGGCAAATTCCGCTTCGGTGCGAGGGGGGTGCTGGGCATGGGGCTCAAGTACCCAGGACGGCTCCACACAGGTGGGAAATTAACCGCGCGTGGGCGGAGTGGCAAGGTTCACCGGCTCCCGGCCGTCATGAGCAAACACCTACTGTGACTCATGACGGCCGGGAGCCGTCCTGTGCATGGAAAAGGCTAATGGACGTCTGCCATTCAAAACCTCGGAAAACGAGCTAGAAAGGTTTTCAGCTAGTTTTCCCTGTCACTGTGTGATATTGTCTCCTCAACGGAGACCGTGTGATGACAGCCCATATAGTGTCACACGGTGGCACCATGTGAGTTGACCGGTATGAAGCATGAGCAAGTCCAGGGCTTTAAGTGGGGAAAAAAACCTGGGCTTGCTCTAAAACGGGCAAACCTCAAAGGGGTGTGGCCTATCTAAGTAGGGGCGTGGTCTAAATAAAGATAACTAGTGTAGCAGCACCCCCTGCTCTGACAAGCCGTTGGCTCTAGGACTCCTCAGAACCTGCCCCCCCCCTTGTCGTGTGTGTGTGTGTGCGCCTGGGCTGAGACAGCTTCCCAGGTGCACACACAGCCGCACACACACAGGTCTTTAAAAGACTATTTGCATGTTAATGATTCTTTGTCGTTTTTTTCATCCCTTCTTAGAGCAATTGCACAGCTCAGCACCAGCATCTGCACTTAGAGGTGGGAAGGGGCAAATACTGCTAATGGGAAAAAAGAGCAGTGTAAAACCAAATGAGCTTCTGTATCTGAAACCAGAGACTACAAATTCAATCCCCAAAAATAAATCTGCCCCACTGAGCGCCAATACATATTAGTTGCAAAGTACCTATACACATGAAAGGGACTGTCAGAAAATGAATGGAGTCTCACACAATCAAGGGGTCAGCCTGTGGTTCAAGAATCAATCCCAGGTCATCCCTCCCGCTTTGAAGCACCATCAAAAGATGGTGGTTGCGGGAGGAACAGAGAGACTGTCGGGTAGGAGGGCAGAGAGGGAATTCCAAGTTCTGTCAATTCCTGGGGCCATGAAACCTGTAAGTGAAAGAGTGAGAACGTAGAAAATGAAATAACCACCCTCCTGAGTTATAATTAGCCCCCAAAAATGTAATTGCTTAAAAAAAAACACAAATGATCACTAACAGTTGTTGCAAAGTCCCTGATTAGTTACACGTTGCTCCTGCTATGAGGTTGCAGCCTCACCCACTAAGGTATTTAGGCTAGGGTTCAGGATTCTTACACAGGTCATTTTTCTCTCACTCGGGAGCAACGTTAAAAGATGTTGCTGTGCCCAAGAAAAGAATGTGAGTCTTATTAGCTTTAGGTGTAAAATAACGAAGTATAATTCCTCCTGATAGTGGTCAATCAATTTAAGGAGTAACTTAGTGGTTAACCTTGATGTGCCCAGGCCTGACGATCCGCAAGCACCCTGATACCTTAAGTATGTGTGTAACAATAGTTAAAAAAAAAAAAAAAAGAATACAGAACACCTCTGCGAGTCCCGAAAATGGAGCCCGATAGAGACCCGTTTCGAGGCCCCCTAAAAATAACTGCCGGTGCTCAGACCCGGACCACTTAAAGCCCTGAGCAAGTCAGCGCCTTACTTAATATGCCTGGGGATTGCAGCTGGTGCATCATATTGTAGGCAACATACTCGATGAAACTGCCTTTGAGGGCCTCGCCACAAACTGACAGTAAATGTGAATTATGAAGTCACTTCCTGAATTCAGATTCACCGATTATTATATGAATGTAGCAATTTCACTCTTATGATGTTACAGCTACAATACCAAAGGCCTTAGGGGTCTATAGAAACGTTAACTCTGCCTCCCAGCACTAGCATTTATTGGATGTAAGCCACGCTCCATGAGTGGGGTATCACCTAACTCGAATACCCGTGCCTAGCTTTAACACCTATGTGCCCAAAACAGAAGACTAATATTGCCCATTAATTGAGTTTGTCTAAAATATCAGCACGTTTAAATGGGGTGCAGACTGTCCGATTTTGCACACCGGTGAGTGATGCTCCGAGCAGTGGAATAGGAGAGGACAGCGGGGACCAGATTTGCTTCCCATCGCTGCTTTTGACCTTTTGTACCACTGTAATGTCATGGCTGTTTGGTCACCCTTTCAAGTGTACTTATTTTATCCACAAGTGACTGGATGATGGGCTGAATTTGCCAGGGACCTCTCCAGACTTCCGGTTTCACAGATCTGCTTAACAGGATCTCTACAAACCGAGCTGTGTTGCAGGCTATTTTCTTTTTGTGCTCCCCTAACTGAACAGGATACAGCACGATTAGTCTGAATTGCAATGAAACCCTATGTCTCCCTATTACTTATGGTTCCTATGTTACTGTGAAACCGGTGTCCAGTGTAGACCCCGGAGAGATGTATTCAAGGCAGGTTTTCAGGTTATACATACAAAACACTTGGTGGGTTGAAGGTCTCAGGGAAAGGTTTAAAGACCTGCAAGGACAAAATCTCCAATACAATTTGTAACCAATAAAACAAGCAATTGTGATCCATTTCTGCGAGGCGGGGATGGGGTGCAGGAGCTGTTGGGGTCGAACAAGAGGCAGCACCAGTGCCCTTTCCACCCCTCTCACAAAAGCATTCATTTCTCGGGATCAAATTGCTCTTTGGTGGTATGAAATCTCCCCGCGCACCAATCCCGCCAGGTCGGGAATGGCGACCCCGCTCGGAGCAGAGCTGGAGCCAGATATTCGCCGCAGAACGCTTCCGCCCGGCTGCCCGTCAGAAGCCATCTTGCTGTGAATGCCTCACGCGTTGGAGTGCAGCTTGTGGAACTGATGAGGTGAGCAGCACTGCACAGCCGCGCGCTGCTGCTAATCACGGGACTGAAGAAACACATACATCATCTGCCACATAGGTTGGCATTTCAAGTAAAAAACCTTCACATTGTGTAAGATGTTGGACAAATGATGACCATATGCATGTTTTTCTCCATGTAGAGGGCTCGGCCTCCTCGACTGGGGAAAAGCTGAGCTAGCATGCTGTATTTTCACAGATTTGTCCTTTTGAGAACTGCTGCAGCACAAATCAAATTGCATTATGTTTAGTCATATGCGGTGCACATGACCAAGGGAAAAAAAGAAAACAAAGGAAACTGCAAGCAGACTAACCTAAACAAGCACAGAGGAATGCGGATTAAATAAGAAAGTACGGCCGGCCGGCCACTGGCCAGCCATGAATAATTAGGGGAGGAGAAGCCGCACAGCACACGCTGGGAGAAGCCCTTTGATGTGCTGTGCGGCCGTTAAAAAATGCAATTACGAGGGAGGGAGGCTGATGCTCGTGTTTGTTTGGTCACGTGATTCACTTGAACTTAAAGAAAACCGCACCAAGAAGCCCTTGGTTTGACGAGGATTTTGAGCACTTGAATTCTCGCTCCGCTCAATGCGCTTGCGCGCATTGATAGGTCACGAGACCTAAAAATCAGCGGGTCTTGCACACTCTCAAAAGGAGAATGATATAAAATTACTTGCCTGTATGGACTGTGCTTTTATCATCATGGAAGGAGTCCTATTTAAGAGGAAGGAATCCCATCACCCACCAAGGTGGCAGGCTTCATCATCTGGGATCTTCTCTTGGTTGCAAAACCTAGTGCAACCAAGGGCTGCAACCCTATCACTATGAGGGAGGAGCTCACAGATGTTTTTTAATTAGGTCAGTTGCTCTAATCTCCTAAGATCGGTGAAGCATGAAAAATATTTAGTTTTAAAGGTGGGTGGTTGCAGTGCGAAAGTTAGTGATGTGAAGTGATGTTAAAATTGGCTACCAAGCGAAAAAGAAATTTTAATGGATAACTCTGGTGTCAATTGTTAAAAAACAGTGCAAGCGCGATCTGAAAAAATTGTCAAGCGCGCTGGTCTAAATAGAGGGTCTACATGTTTCAGCCATGGTGATCGAACTTCGATTGTGGCCTTCCTCAGGACCTAGATGGTAGTGCTACTGCAAATTTGTGTGTTCAAACTAAATAAGATTAAACTTAGTAGGTGGAACAATACAACCTACATTCACCTGTGGAAAGAAAAACATAGTGACATACTACACCATGTTAAAGTAAGTATTAACGTGCTTATGCTATACTTAGTGCTCTGAAACAAGGAACAATATCTCTATTAATGTTCCTGTCATTTGCAAAGTTCCATTTACACTTAGAAATGTATATGAAAATAGTTTTCTTATCTGTATCTGTACAGGTGGACTCCTCACCACTCCTGGCAACAGCCCAGGGCGTGAGGCACCTCTCTGTTAAAAGGAAAGAGCTGTTGTCATGGATTCTGTAGGTGTACCCATAAAACAGTTCTTAATTTATTTAAAATAAACTCTGAAGATTTCTAAAACAACCATAAAGCACTACACTAAGCTATATAGTATCCATGCAGAAACCATCTACTATTGAATGGAATATTTAGCAAGAGTTATCATCATTTATAGGTGGTTTGCTAGTAGTTCAGTATTACGTGTTGTTGCAACAGGTGTCATCATGTAAATTATTGTCAAACGGATATTGTAAAAAGATCATTTTAAACAGCACAAAGAGGTGCTTGGATACGTAAGATTGGTACCACTGTTATCAAAGTGTGGGAAACACTTATTCAGAAAATAAATGGCACTCGCTTACTAAAACCCGCCTAGTTAGGTGAGCCAACCCAAGTGTATGCAAAAGTCATCTGAAGCAAGGCAGGCAGATGCAAGCTTAAGACAAAATAACCAAGGCTTTGTGTAGAAGAAACTATTCTAACAGGAAAATTCTCAAAGTCAAAAGGTAGAGTGTTATCAAAATCGTCCCGTTTCTACTAACCTTTCCGTCGGTACCCCGGACCGTCTTCTGGCTGGCAAGAGTGGTAACCGACAAGAGAGAGCACACCTTATATACTCCGATAAATTGATACCATTGTGTATCATTAACCTGAGATTCTGTCATGTGTAATACGCATCATCAAGAACTACAAAAAGACTTGCGAATCATGGGAATTGTAGTTTATATATCGCTACCCTACCAGTCATTTACAATAAAAACGAATCTATGCCCGTAGAATCTTAGGCATCCTGGTTTCTGTTGATATTGAGTCCACGCTTGTCACAGAAAGCGTCCACCCCTATGTCTGTGTGTTTTTAATAAAGGGTGCAATTATTACATATTGTAGGGCATTATTTTAACGTCCGTCAATGAACTACTAGACAGACTTTGAATCCTGGGGGAACCTAGTTTATATCTCGCTAACCATCGTCGACAATTGAACTACTCTAAGAATCTATGGAAATGTAGTCCTACTCAAAATTCTAGTGTTTAGATTTTGACCAGTACAATTAGCATTTGTCCCAGAAGACTTCCATCTTAAATCTGTGTATTGTTGTTAACAGAAGAGGCTACATCTATTATAAAATACACCAACTTCATTGGGTAAATAGACAGGTAGTCGACCGTGCGTGTATACATCCCAGTCATAAAGCTCAATGTACCTACTCGGATTGGATGTTAAACCACATAAAAAGGGTCATCTAGATGTTACTGTAAGTGCAAAATACCTATAAACGGTCATCGTGAATACAAATTGGTATACTTGATCTGTAAATGGTAATTCAGTCTTGTGTAGAAACCATTATATCAGCACATCAATAAAGTTAGTTAGAACTATTGCACTTGTGCTGCCTAAGGGGAGATGTGCCACACTACAACAGCGTCCACGGACTGTCGTCCGTAAGACCCATCTGTATCACTGTGAAATTTAAAGACCCATTGTTGCTCCTTCCTAAAAAGGAATTTAGATGTATCTGCAACTTGGGTGGAGGTGGAGGGGGTAGGGGGGTACTTGGGAGAAAATGATGTTCAAGGACTGTCCATGTTAAATCGTTTGCTTTATGTTGCATATTCAGGAACTGGTTCGTCAATCTTGTTGTTTGTTTTCTGCACCAAATCGTGCTTTTGTGCTTTTGACCTTTCTGGTCGTCATTCCGACATAGTTCAGTTGACACGACAAGTTATCAGATAAATAACTTTCGCTGTTTTAACTGTCTCCACGGCCTCTCAGTGACTATGTCCACATCTGTTGTGTGTCTTGTTTAGTAACAGACCGCACAACTGACTCGGGGATGGTGTTCTTGGGCAGCTGGCAAGTGTCATAAAGTCTCTTGTCTCTTTGATATTTCTTTTCATGGTTTCTTTTCATGGTCTGGTGTGTACCAGACAGTCACGTAGGTTGGAACTTCTGTTGAAGTTAAACAGTGGAAGAGGTATGGTTTCCTTTCCTACATTCAGAATACGCCAGTGTTTACGCACACACCAGTGTTTACGCACAGTCTTCTGGATCTAATTGGACAATATGCTAAAAGTATTAACACAGGTGAGTCTTGTCATTGGTGATTTCTGTCCAGATGGTTCTAAAAGTGCTTCGCGGTTGCTCGTTTGAATGACTGGTGAATCATTTTTTTCAGATAATTCCGCTCATAGAGATTCCCAGACAGAATGCTGGCATGATGTTCGTAGCTTTCTTTTAAAGAACAATTCCTACAAATGCGAAGGAATTGCCCAAGCAGTACATTTTCACAAAGCGACTTGTGGTGGAAATTCTTGAATGCCAATAATGAGTACCTCGCCATTTGGTTTTGTATAAAGTTCACTTTCCAAACCTATGGCAGACGGAAAAACTCTGAGATCCAGAAACGGCAAGCTGTCTTTACTGTACTCCACTGTAAAGTGGAGAATTATTTCTCGTATTCAGCCACCTATGGAATTCGCCGATAGTACTGGCATCACCTCTCCAGCTGACAAAAATATTATCAATGTACCTTTCCATAGAAAAATGTGTTCATGGAAAGGATTCTCTACGGTGAGTACATGTTGTTCGAAGAGATGGACATACAGGTTAGCTAGGCTGGGGGCGAAAACGCTACCCATAGATGTTCTCGATGTTTTGAGATAGATAGTCTTCAAATTTGAAGAGAAGTGTTAGTTTATAGTTAGCCTGGCACACTCCATGATGAAGTGTACTGGTGTAATAGTCTCCATCGATCTGTGGTCCAGGAGTAATTTTATGGCATCCAAAGTCTCATCCTGGGGGATGCACGTGTAAAGCGATTCGACGTGGAACGAGACGAGGAAATCTGTCTTGACATCGAACTGTCTTAGGAAGCAATTTCAAAATGTCTTTGGTATCCTGAAGATATGTTGGCATCTCTTTTACCAAAGGTCTTAAAAAGTAATCCACAAAGGTAGATAGTGAGTGGTTCAAGTAAAGAGTTTATCCCCGAGATGATCGGTCTACCTGGCGGTGGCCTTTGGGATTTATGAATCTACCATAAAGCATAATAATATGGCATTGCCTGGTGTGGAGTAGTGAGGAAACTAGCTTCTTGTGCAGTCAATCAACCTTCGGTTTTAGCTACTTCTACAAGATCACCAATTTCTTTGGTTAGTCTTGCCGTTGGGTCAATTTTGAGTTGACGGTAAAACAGTCTATCTGTTAGTTGTCTGAGGCACTCAGTGCAATAAAAGTGTTCAAAATGACTATCGCACCACCTTCGTCTGCTGGTTTGATAGTTATTGATGCATCCTTAGTAAGAGTGTCTAGCGCTTTCTTTTCTTTTGACGGTAGATTGTGATATTGACGATTTTGTACTGCACTCTTAGTAGAGACGTCGTTTTTTACTGCTTTTTCAAATGTTAAATCTTGGTTCGGTATCAGATGGCTTGGGGGACTGAAAGTAGTCTGTGGTTTCAGGCCTCTATTGGTATATTGTGTCCAACAAAGTATTATCTTTTGCTTTGTCTTTGAAGAAAAAATGAAGTTGGATTTTCCCAAAAATTTGAGCCAACTCACACTGAATTAAGGAGTCACTGTTGTTGGTCGGGACGAATCCGAGTCCTCTGTTAAGGACTGCTTGTTCATCACGAGTCAGTACATGATCGCTTGGATTCACCACTAGGTTGTTGTTTCTGTACTGGCCCATGCTTGTTTGAGGGCCTTTCCTCATGCTGTGCGGCGATGGAGGTGGACTCCAGTGTGCCTGCGCCTGCTGTCCTCTTCTCCTTCCTCTGGACCGTCCACGGCCTGACGCTAAAAAAGGCTCTTTCAGAAAGAACTGTGGTTGTGGATTGTAAGGCAACATTTGTGGATGAAAATATATCCTGGAAATTCCATGGAGCGGGAGGCCACCATTGCGCTTGTGCTGACCTCCTAGGTGCATTTCTCTACTGTCGTCTGTTGTTGCGGCCTCGACCTCTACTTTGCTGTCCAATCTGGTCTGAGGAGTCAATCACTCAACCATCCATCTGAACCAGAGGAGGAGTAGTTGGAACCATAACGTTTACCCCTTCTATTATATTCTGGTGGCACGTAGTTATCATTTGTGTACGGATACACTTTGTCAAAAGAGAAACACTCTAATCCTTCTTGAATTTTTCGATCTTGTCAGAAGGATGGGCTCCTTAAATTCTTTATTTGCTTTATTCGATTCCTCAAGATTCTTCTTGTATACAGTGGTAGATAAAGTTGCTTTGATCTGTTCATCTACTGTTTGTATTTCGATTAGGATGGTGGCCGCAACGCACGTGGCCGTACTGATGATGAAAATTAACCAACTGAGCGTGCATCGCCATGTTATCATAGACCAATCTTTGAGAAATGTTTTATCTTGTAGGAAAAACCTAGGTGTGTTTGTGACAGTAAGGCCTGTAAGGAGCACAGTTACCATGAGGGTACTCGGTCATGATTGCTCCATGAATTGAAGTACGTGTATGCGACTTTTTAAGAACCAGTAGTCTGGACCAGTCATCCCCATTTTTAGTGACTGCTGTGTGTAATGAGTCCATGATACTGGGAGTGGTGGTTAGAATAGCATGGGCTACATCTTCATTCAATACTAAGTCTTTTAGTTCTGCCATGATCAAGTACTGGAATGAAAAGAGTTGATAGAGCTAGATCTGCACGTCAGAAGTAAACGTGACAATTAAAAAGACCCGCAGCAATAGCTGCTCAAGAACATACAAAACACTGGGTGGGTTAAGGGTCTCAGGGAAAGGTTTAAAGACCTGCGTGGACAGAATCCCCCATACAATTCGTAACAAACAAAAAAATCCGGGTCTTGCACACACTCAAATGGAGAGGTCAAAAACTGTCAGTAAAAGTAAGTAATCTTATATCATCATAGAAAGCATCCTATTTAAGAGGACGGAATCTCATCACACGCCAAGGTGGCATGCTTCATCATCTGTGATCTCCTCTTGGTTACTGTTTTTCTTTCCACAGGTGACGACATTAATCCTGTAGATTCTTCGTAAAAGAGACCAAACGTGAATGTAGGTTGTATCGTTCCACATACTAAGTTTAATCTTATTTGGTTTGCGCACACACATTTGCAGTAGCACTACCATAAAGGTCCTGAGGAAGGCCACGATCGAAGTTCGATCACCATGGCTGAAACATGCAGACCCTCGATTTAGACCAGTGCGCTCAACTATTTTTTCAGATCGCGCTTACACTGTTTAACAATTGACACCAAGTGTTAACCATTACAATTTCTTTTTTGCTTGGTAGCCAATTTTAAAATCACTTCACAACACTATCTTTCGCACTGCAAACACCCACCTTTAAAGCAAAATATTTTGCATGCTTCACAGATCTTAGGAGATCAGACCAACTGACCTAATTTAAAAATATCTTTGAGCTCCTCCCTCACAGTGAGGGGGTTGCAGCCCTTTGTTGCACTAGGTTTTGCAACCAAGAGGCGATCCCAGATGATGAAGCATGCCACCTTGTTGGGTGATGGGGTTCCGTCCTCTTAAATAGGACTCCTTCCTTGATGATATAAGATTACTTGCTTGTACTGACTGTGCTTTTGACTTCCCCTTTTGAGAATGTGCAAGACCCGCTGATTTTTTTAGGTTTTTCAGGTTAACTACTGACAGTGTAAGTTATCGTTTCATCAGGTGTTACTGATGACGATATTTGCAAAAATGTGGCATGCTAGACGCAGTTTTCCCAAAGTAACAGAGCATTGCAAGCATTTATCTTACATTTAGGATCTCTCCTTTCCCCAAACAGTGTTTCATGGCTCTGCACTGCTTAACGCCATAAGTAAAATAATAATTTAAAATGCCATATATCTGCATATTTTGGAACTACTTTAGTATCAACTATTGAACGGCAGCGTTTAATTGTTTGGCAAGCCAGCCAAGGGTTAATGTGCATCCTGTGTAGATCCCAACTTGCTGCATGGGCTCTCAGGGCTGTGCCCATCACTGTCCAAAACAAGCACTGGCAAAGCTGATTGGTTTGAGAGCTGTTGGCTTTGGCAATGTGTTTTAGCCATGGTATACACCAGTGTGGTTACTTTTCAGCATGGCTTAAATTTATTGGAATGGGGTGCAGTGGGGGAGAGTGGACTGGAGTGGGGGAGAGTGGACTGGAGTGGGGGAGAGTGGACTGGAGTGGGGGAGAGTGGACTGGAGTGGGGGAGAGTGGACTGGAGTGGGGGAGAGTGGACTGGAGTGGGGGAGAGTGGACTGGAGTGGGGGAGAGTGGACTGGAGTGGGGGAGAGTGGACTGGAGTGGGGGAGAGTGGACTGGAGTGGGGGAGAGTGGACTGGAGTGGACGAGAGTGGACGGGAGTGGACGGGAGTGGACGGGAGTGGACGGGAGTGGACGAGAGTGGACGGGAGTGGACGAGAGTGGACGAGAGTGGACGAGAGTGGACTGGGGTGGACGAGAGTGGGGTGGGGTAGATTGGACTGGGGTGGGGTAGATTGGACTGGGGTGGGGTAGATTGGACTGGGGTGGGGTAGATTGGACTGGGGGACTGGAGTGGGGTGGGGTAGATTGGACTGGGGTGGGGTAGATTGGACTGGGGGACTGGAGTGGGGTGGGGTAGATTGGACTGGGGTGGGGTAGATTGGACTGGGGTGGGGTAGATTGGACTGGGGTGGGGTAGATTGGACTGGGGTGGGGTAGATTGGACTGGGGGACTGGATTGGGGGTGGGGTAGATTGGACTGGGATGGGGTAGATTGGACTGGGGGACTGGAGCGGGGTGGGGTAGATTGGACTGGAGCGGGGTGGGGTAGATTGGACTGGGGTGGGGTAGATTGGACTGGGGTGGGGTAGATTGGACTGGGGTGGACTGGACTGGAGTGGGGTGGGGTAGATTGGACTGGGGTGGACTGGAGTGGGGTGGGGTAGATTGGACTGGGGTGGACTGGGGTAGATTGGACTGGGGTGGACTGGAGTGGGGTGGGGTAGATTGGACTGGACCTGACTGGAGTGGGGTAGGTTGGACTGGACCTGACTGGAGTGGGGTAGATTGGACTGGACCGGAGTGGGGTGGGGTAGATTGGACTGGGGTGGGGCAGGATAAGACTGGGGTGGGGCGGGGCAGATTGGATTGGGGCGGATTGGGGCGGGGCGGATTGGGGCGGGCGGATTGGATTGGGGCGGATTGGATTGGGGCGGGGCGGATTGGATTGGATTGGGGCGGATTGGATTGGATTGGGGCGGATTGGATTGGATTGGATTGGGGCGGGGCGGATTGGATTGGGGCGGGGCGGATTGGATTGGGGCGGGGCGGATTGGATTGGGGTGGGGCGGATTGGGGTGGGGCGGATTGGGGTGGGGCGGATTGGGGCGGGGCGGATTGGATTGGGGCGGATTGGATTGGATTGGGGCGGGCGGATTGGATTGGGGCGGGCGGATTGGATTGGATTGGGGCGGGCGGATTGGATTGGATTGGGGCGGGCGGATTGGATTGGATTGGGGCGGGCGGATTGGATTGGGGCGGGCGGATTGGATTGGGGCGGGCGGATTGGATTGGGGCGGGGCGGATTGGATTGGATTGGATTGGGGCGGATTGGGGCGGATTGGATTGGGGCGGATTGGATTGGGGCGGATTGGATTGGGGCGGATTGGATTGGGGCGGATTGGATTGGGGCGGATTGGATTGGATTGGGGTGGGGTGGGGCGGGGCGGGGCGGATTGGATTGGATTGGGGCGGGGCAGATTGGATTGGGGCGGGGCGGATTGGATTGGATTGGGGTGGATTGGATTGGGGCGGGGCGGATTGGATTGGATTGGGGCGGGTTGGATTGGGGTGGGGCGGGGCGGATTGGATTGGATTGGGGCGTGGCGGATTGGATTGGGGCGGGGCGGATTGGATTGGGGCGGGGCGGATTGGATTGGATTGGGGCGGATTGGATTGGATTGGGGCGGATTGGATTGGATTGGGCGGATTGGATTGGGGCGGGCGGATTGGATTGGGGCGGGCGGATTGGATTGGGGTGGTGCGGATTGGATTGGATTGGGGTGGTGCGGATTGGATTGGATTGGGGTGGTGCGGATTGGATTGGATTGGGGCGGTGCGGATTGGATTGGGGCGGATTGGATTGGATTGGGGCGGATTGGATTGGATTGGGGCGGATTGGATTGGATTGGGGCGGATTGGATTGGGGCGGATTGGATTGGATTGGGGCGGATTGGATTGGATTGGGGCGGATTGGATTGGTGCGGATTGGATTGGTGCGGATTGGATTGGGGTGGATTGGATTGGATTGGATTGGATTGGGGTGGGGTGGGGCGTATTGGATTGGATTGAATTGGGGTGGGGCGGATTGGATTGGATTGGATTGAATTGGGGTGGGGCGGATTGGATTGGATTGGATTGGATTGGGGTGGGGTGGGGCGTATTGGATTGGATTGAATTGGGGTGGGGCGGATTGGATTGGATTGAATTGAATTGGGGTGGGGCGGATTGGGGTGGATTGGGGTGGGGTGGGGTGGGGCGGATTGGATTGGATTGGGGTGGGGCGGATTGGGGTGGATTGGGGTGGGGTGGGGTGGGGCGGATTGGATTGGGGTGGGGTGGGGTGGGGCGTATTGGGGTGGATTGGATTGGGGTGGGGTGGGGCGGATTGGGGTGGATTGGGGTGGGATGGGGTGGGGCGGATTGGGGTGGATTGGTTTGGGGTGGGGCTGTTTGGATTGGGGTGGGGCTGTTTGGATTGGGCTGGATTGGATTGGATTGGGCTGGATTGGATTGGATTGGGGTGGACTGTGAGGCTCAAGAATTTATTTCCTCTTACTACACCGTAAGGCAACCTCCCTCTTGGTCTCGGATGGGACTACGTGGCATCTCTAAGCATATTATGTACTTTGTGTATGTCCTCTGAGTGGTTCTATAAAACCTAATATATAGAAAATGTTTCTTCTAATAGGATTTTTTTTTATACTTGTAAATCATTTGAAAAATGGTATTCAAGAAATCTCGCACCTATGCAGATATATTCCATTTCGCTGTTAATATATATCTTCAAAAGACCACTTCCTTTAAAATCAGTCGACCAGGCCACAGCGGGGAATAATGCGGGAGACTCTTTATTCACTGGTTACAGTTTTGCATAATGCATTTCGGCATGTCTGCCTTCATCAGATGCTGCTGTTACCCCGTTGTCACCTGCGTGTTCTTGACATGAAGACCAGACTGAAAAAGAGAGGCTACTCTGTTAACATTTTAAATCAAGCTATAGCAAAAGCTAATTTGCAAACTAGAGAGACTACTAATTCCAACTTCTGCTGATGTTGAAGTTTCTGAAAATAATGGGATAGTGACAATCCCTCGGGTAATCTTTAGTGTCCTAGACTAGTCACCACGTTCAGCAATGAGGAGAACAAGATTAGAACTATCATCAAGAAAAATTGGCCCATAATCTTCACGGATATAGTTATTGGGTCAAAACTGCCTAGTTACTCTCCAATCACTTTCAGAAGGGCTAAAAGTATGGGATCACTTTTAGATAAATCCATTCCTGAAGGGAGTCTGAACTCTGTGGTTACAGCCTGCACGTGGTTTTTACAAATGCTCTACGGCAGGGCTTGTAAATTTGGAGAAAATAAAACTCATTATCAAACTCCATTTAGCTCTCTGGAAATTGCTATAGCTGGTAACTTCAACTGGTGAACTGATCATGCTGTGTATGTCTTGACATGCACCTGTGGCTTGAATTACATTGGAAGTACCAAGCTACAGGTGCATGTCAGGATTTTGCAGCATCTCAGGGCTATTTTGCACAACGATCAAGCATATCCAGTTGCACGCCATTTCAAGAGATTTCACGACAACGATTTGGCATGTTTAAAATAATATGTGATAGGGGCAATTCCAAACTCACGAAAAGGTGGAAACAGTGAACGTAAACTAAGGCAACTTGAAACCACCATGATTTTGGAGTTAGATAGTAAATGGCCCAACGGTCTGAACAATTCAGAGGATATGTATAATTTTTTATGAACATCATCTCCCCGTTTTTAACATGGCATTTTCAGACTATGGTGTCCAATATTTTATATTGTCGTGATCTCTATTCTCTGTTTATTCTGGTATTTTAGCATTTTTGTAGTCTTGTATAGTTTATCTATGCACATTTGTATTTTTGTACTTTTGTAAGTTTTGTATTTTTATATTCTATTTATTAGCAACTTTGCACTTAGCATTTTTGCACATGGATCAGAATATGAAAATAATCTTGTGCAGTTTTTGTATTGTAAGGTTCGCCTAACAGATTTACTGGTATTTTCCAGTTAGGATATTTTGAAAGGCTCTCATTCTAACTGCTGAGTTACTATCAGCTTTTCCTCTTCGTATCCAGTAAAGTAGAGGAATACGAGTAATTTTTTGAAAACATAGAGAATTAACTATTTCCTATGTTTTCTCCACTATTTTTCACTGCCTCCCTTTATCCATTTTTTTAGAGTTCTCTGCACTTTAACTGTGATGACGATATTGTTATTTAAATGATTTTTAACATCTAGTCAGATGTTATACCTGATGCTAATGTTATTTATAGACATATATAATATTCATCACACAATTAGCTTTTTATCGCACTTTTTGCACAATTCTTCCTATTTTGCACTTCTTTGCACAGTTTTGCACATTGACAATTCCTTGCTGTTAACCTAAGTACGATATTTTGTATCATATGCCCACAAGTAGTTTGCTAACCAGTTCTACTATCCATGATTTGTTATGACATTAATTGATTGTCTCTGATGTAACGATACATACATCTATATGTATAGTGATTTTTAGGATTTATCCTTTGATTTAATGAAATAATTTATTGTATTTATACAGTTATATAGTTTTATAATTTGCATTCATGCTTTTAAATGTTTGCCAATACTGCTGAAATCTTTTTTTATATCGAACTGAAATAGCATGCTATATCATTTTGCCTTGATAGTGGTATTTCTTGTGTCTAGTGATCGCGTGATTGGCACTGAGATGATTGGTGTGGGGTGGTACCTCTTTAAATACTCCAACGTGACGTTTTTTTTCTGTGTTCTCCGCCTCTGAACAAGGGCTCTCGAGCCCAAAACGCGACTTTGCTGAAATCCAAAATAAAAAAATCTTCACTTACCTGATCCTGTGGTCTGTCTTCCTGATTCGCAGCTCTACGGGATCGGAGGTAGCTGTGGAGCTGTTTTTTATATATATATATATATCATGTGATCAAGACTTTTGGTAGCCGAAACGCGTCATGGCAGACTGGTGTTGGGCAAAATAAACATCTAAACACCAAATAACGGGTCTCGTTTCTTCCTGTATGCTCAGCTGGGCATGCTGTGAACAAGGACGACAACATATTGCATATATATATATATAATTTTGCACTTTGGTGGTCCCCACCAGTGCATTTTTAGGTTTTGACTAGCAAATGCATGCGTACAAAGTACGCATGCGCTAGGAAAAATCTTATGCTCTGTGTGTGGAGTCGGGTAACAGCCCCCTCCTCCCATTGGCTAGCTCCATAAATGGAGGCTAACCATTGGGATTTGGCTCTGTCTGTCAATCCCGGACCAGATTCGGGGGCGTTCCCGAGATTCTTTGGCTTTTGGCTACGTCAGCCGAAAGCCGGTTCTCGGGAACGCCCCTGAATCTGGTCCGGCATTGAAGGCACCCAGAAGAAGTCCAGGTGAGTGCTTGCTTTTTTTGTTTTTGCTTTTTACCGCTGCCTCGGCTCCCGTTCCCGCCCCCCTACCGCTGCCTCGCTCTCCGTGTCTCCCCGGCCCCGTTCCCGCCCCCTACCGCTGCCTCGGCTCCCGTTCCCGCCCCCCTACTGCTGCCTCGCTCTCCGCGTCTCCCCGGCCCCGCCCCCTACCGCTGCCTCGGCTCCCGTTCCCGCCCCCCTACCGCTGCCTCGCTCTCTGTCTCTCTGACCCCGTTCCCGCCCCCCTACCGAGCGTGTGTTCACGTACGAGTGCCTCCCTCAGAAGCGACCACTTGGCAGGAAAAGGTGAACTCTCGCAGCGCTCACATAAATATCCTTGCAAATAGGGGGCTCCTACTGTTTATAGCGTTGTTGTTCTCAGACGACCGTGTCCCTGCAAGTGCTCATACTTTTTACCTCGAGGAGCCGTCCCTCGGTGAGCGCAGCCTTCCTTCCACAGGCGACGGCATTGTTTGCATTCTTTAGAGTCGCCATCTGCACCAAGAGGTTTAAAATCAAAGTGCACGAAAGGAAACGTGTTCTCTAATGGAACATTCAGCGAGCGCTGTACCTTGTTAAATAATTGATAAAAGGAATGGCGTGGAGGGAAGCTTGACACTGTACGGTATCGCTCTCATGCGATGTTTTTGTGGGCGCCTCGCAGCAAGGAAGGGGTTGAACACGCTTTTCGCTCGGTCTAAGCACGGGCATGACGAGGGTGAAGTGCTCAGGGGAGCGGAGGTTCTTTGTCACATCGACCAGAGCATCTTTTTCAGACCGAACGGAGCTAAATCTGCTAGAGTGCGGTGTCAGCATCCGGGCATGATCACTCAGGCGCTGGGTTTGAAGGGGATGTATAAATCTTCCCTGGAAGGCTTGTGCAGTCAAACCCCAGAACAACACATTTTTGTCTGGCTGATTTACTTCCTTTAGGTCGAGAGCATAAACATCGTGATGTGGGGAGCGTGGCTCCCTCCCCAGCGTCATCACTGGAGCGTTGACAGGCTTCGATTCTCTGCTCGTCTGTGTTTCAAAATGACACCCTTCCTGTCCTGTCTGGCAGCTTTTATTTATCGCGTGTCCCACTTTTCCTATTGCACAGTCGATAAGCAGCAGGAAAAAGTGGCTTCTGGACAGAGCCCGAACAGTAGTTTAAGGCAGTGGTAGAAGTGGGGGGGGGGGGGGGATCGGTGGGCACGGCGTGCCCCTACTTCTAAAAAATTGTTCAGTCCGATCCCCTACTTCTTGCTTTCAAAAAAAGAGTACCGGTACGGCAAGAATAGTCCAACTTTAAAACTTTTTTCATTCGCTTCCAGGGGCTGCAGCAGCCCCTCCCTGAGCTCACACAGACCGAGGAGGCCCATTGTCATTCCGATTGAGGCTGATTACCTCTTTCGAATGACAATGCGCCGCCCTCTGCCTTTAGCATATCAAGTGGCCCTGAGAATAGAGTTGATGATTAGAGATGAGCTTTCCCCAAGCAGGGTACTGTGCGGAACTTGACACCAGTGGCTATCTTGTGACGATTTGTGAGTGTGTGTGTGGTTAGTGGATGGAGGCGGCAAACTCAACCCCGGAATCTAGCCCCTGGCGCTGTTAAGGTTCTACAGATAAGTGTGAATGCGTGGCTTGTTATCTTTACGATCTTTTTTTTTATTTAATGCATTTTTATGTAGCGCGGACTTTATACGAAGGTGATTGCAGAACAACTTCCTCAGCACCGATCAGCCTCCCCAAGTGAGCTCCGTCGATATCTTGCAGACAGGATGCTGTGGCACAATTGTATCAGCAACTCCTGGCACATACTTTTAGTAGGGGGCTCACATGTGCGAATTTAATTACGTGTTACCATAGTGACTACATATCAGCCACTATGTCTGTTTTCCTTCTCTCACTTCATGGTGCTGCTGCACGCTAACATTTATTCTAGTCAGGATTTAATTTCACCAGTGAAATGGGTTTCAAAACTTAGAAACAGATGCACTGGTGAAGTGCCACCGCGTGGTGCGCGCAGCCTGCTGTTTCCTTTAGAAACCTGCGGAGGTGCATTAGAAGAGGCAGGAGTGCAGCAAGGAATCTGTACACCATTATAAGAGAAGGGTTGGAATTGTCTGTATGACAGCAGAACGCCATGCAAACCTTTTTACTGTCTTTTTGTGCTTGGCTGAAAGTCAACATATGCAGGCCCTGGTGTGTTTAAAGTATTTGGCATTGCCCTGGCTGAAATGTTAAATGGCTGTGTGTGTGTTTTCAAATGACGTGATTTGAAAGTCTTTCTTCTCATCGCTTTGCAGAGCAAAAGAGCGAGAACTGCGTTAAACACATGAAGTGCAAAATAATGTTTATTTGTGAATAATTTGAAAGAGCTAGCAATGACACGTTTTGACCTGTCAAGAGTATTGTGCTGGTAGACCCATAAGACGTATCATAAAAGTACCCAGCACCAAGCTTTTTTAACTTTTTCTCTTTTGTTTAATAACTCTGTTCATTTTACGCTACACTATTGGTACCAGGCTTATCCTGTCCAGTCAACAATATACCATGCCTCCCTTCCTCTTTAGCTTATGCCTACTTATGTTTGCTCACTAATTGATAATTAGTGTCTTAATTTTACACCCCACCACTTTCAAACTTTACCAGCCAGCACTGCTTGACACCTTTGTCAATGTTGTACACAGAGTGAAGTGAGCTGGGTAGGAGCAGTGACCGGACAGAAGAGGCGACAGGAAAGGAGGTACTAGGGCAGGAGAGGTGACGGGGCAGGAGAGGTGACGGGGCAGGAGAGGTGACGGGGCAGGAGAGGTGACGGGGCAGGAGAGGTGACGGGGCAGGAGAGGTGACGGGGCAGGAGAGGTGACGGGGCAGGAGAGGTGACGGGGCAGGAGAGGTGACTGGGCAGGAGAGGTGACGGGGCAGGAGAGGTGACGGGGCAGGAGAGGTGACGGGCCATGAGCTAGAGCAGTAACCGGGTGTGAGTGGTGAAAGGACAGGAGTGGTGAAAGGACAGGAGCGGTGAAAGGACAGGAGCGGTGAAAGGGCAGGAGCGGTGAAAGGGCAGGAGCGGTGAAAGGGCAGGAGCGGTGAAAGGGCAGGAGCGGTGAAAGGGCAGGAGCGGTGAAAGGGCAGGAGCGGTGAAAGGGCAGGAGCGGTGAAAGGGCAGGAGCGGTGAAAGGGCAGGAGCGGTGAAAGGGCAGGAGCGGTGAAAGGGCAGGAGCGGTGAAAGGGGCAGGAGCGGTGAAAGGGGGCAGGAGCGGTGAAGGGGGCAGGAGCGGTGAAGGGGGCAGGAGCGGTGAAGGGGGCAGGAGCGGTGAAGGGGGCAGGAGCGGTGAAGGGGGCAGGAGCGGTGAAGGGGGCAGGAGCGGTGAAGGGGGCAGGAGCGGTGAAGGGGGCAGGAGCGGTGAAGGGGGCAGGAGCGGTGAAGGGGGCAGGAGCGGGGGCAGGGCAGGAGAGGTGACGGGGCAGGAGAGGTGACGGGGCAGGAGAGGTGACGGGGCAGGAGAGGTGACGGGGCAGGAGAGGTGACGGGGCAGGAGCTTTACATAAACCTGTATTCCCTATGAGTGTTTGCTTTTTCCTGAATTAAACCTCAAATAAACATATCCTTTCTTTTATTTAAATAACGTTATAAGCTGTAACGGGTCAGTAAAATGCTAAACGTACTAAAAATTGGTATGTTTTGCTATTTCTAGCCACACCCCTGACTCCGCCCACTGATTCAATCTTCGGTTATTCCCGCCCCCTGATTCTCCAACCACAGTTCCCCTACTTTTTTTTCCCCACTTCGACCACTGGTCCAAGGGCAGTCTGTTATTTATTAATGTCTCCAGAAAGATGGGGACAACACGCCAATGGTAGCAGTGTCTTTTTCGGGAGGTAGATAGCTTTTTTTCCATATCTCTCAGTGGGCGGGATCGGCAGAGCACGGTGTGACCCTACTTCTTTAATTAAATAGATTCCGTTCCCCTACTTTTTAGGTTTTGACTGGCGATGCGCACGTAGTGCACATGCGCCAAAAACCTTATGAGTTGTGTGTGGGGTCGGGTCTACGCCCCTTCCTCCCATTGGCTAGCTCCATAAATGGAGGCTAGCCATTGGAAGAAGGCTCTGTCCGTCAATCTCGGACCAGATTCGGGGGCGTTCCCGAGAATTTTTGGCTTTTGGCTACGTCAGCCGAAAGCCTGTTCTCGGGAACGCCCCCGAATCTGGTCCGGCATTGAAGGCACCCGGAAGAAGTCCAGGTGAGTGCTTGCTTTTTTTTTTTGCCGGTTCCCACCCCCTCTCCCGCTCTCCGTGTCTCCAGACCCCTTTCCTGCCCTCCTACCGCTGCCTCGCTCTCCGTGTCTCCCCGGCCCCGTTCCCGCCCCCCTACCACTGCCTCGGCTCCCGTTCCCGCCCCCCTACCGCTGCCTCGCTCTCCGTGTCTCCCCGGCCCCGTTCCCGCCCCCCTACCGCTGCCTCGGCTCCCGTTCCCGCCCCACTACCGCTGCCTCGCTCTCTGTGTCTCTGACCCCGTTCCTGCCCCCCTACCGCTGCCTCGGCTGCCGGAGTTGCAGGAGAGCCCCACTGGCTGAAAGAAAATGCTAGTTTTTATTCCGCTTAAAAAATTAAGGGTCACCTTGCATTCGAAGATGCGCGTATAGTAGAATTATATGCGGGAAACATCACTGGTCCGAAAAAGAAAGGTGTCCACAACATAGCTTCAGGTAGAGCAGAACTGCTGCTCGGGAGTGAGGTGATGGGTGCAGCGGGGGATGGGCAAGGCCAGGGGGACACGAGAAAGTGGGTGATAAAAAGCTTAAGACAGGAAAAATGGCACCGCATTTACATCTTTACAGTAAATGAGCTCGATTAGTTATTGCCCCCTGCAGGGATCTGTGCCGAACCTGCGAGCCACTGTTTGGATCACTGCAGGGATGACTTAGACTTTCATTCTCCGAATGTCAATAACACGTATAACGTAAAGGTTGGAAAGAACAGGGAAGGGACGGTTACCTCACCTGAGAAAGACTTTCTCCTGAAACCTTAGAAGAATCTCCACTATTAGAAATACCATTGTTATATTTTTAAAACTCTCATTTTTTCCAAACCACCCCTGCTGATATCCTTCCATTAGAAACTGTCAGGGTGTGGTTTTGGCTGCAGTGTGAATACATACATTATTCATTCACTCACTCCTTGGCCATGAAGTGTCGGCAGTGAGCAAAAGGTCAAACTACACGGACAATTAGCAGCAACCTTTAATTCTACAGTGTTCGATGGAAATTGCCGCAGCCTGTCCTCTCGCAGCCTGTCCTCTCGCAGCCTGTCCTCTCGCAGCCTGTCCTCTCGCAGCCTGTCCTCTCGCAGCCTGTCCTCTCGCAGCCTGTCCTCTCGCAGCCTGTCCTCTCGCAGCCTGTCCTCTCGCAGCCTGTCCTCTCGCAGCCTGCCCCCTCCCTGCCCTTTCCAGCCTGTCCTCTCCCTGCCCACTCCCAGCCTGCCCCCTCCCTGCCCTTTCCAGCCTGTCCTCTCCCTGCCCACTCCCAGCCTGCCCCCTCCCTGCCCTTTCCAGCCTGTCCACTTCCAGCCTGTCCACTTCCAGCCTGCCCTCTCCCAGCTTGTCCACTTCCAGCCTGCCCTCTCCCAACCTGCCCTCTCCCAGCCTGTCCCCTCCCAGCCTGTCCTCTCCCTGCCCTCTCCCAGCCTGTCCTAGCCTGTCCTCTCCCTGCCCTCTCCCAGCCTGTCCTCTCCCTGCCTGTTGTCGTGTCCTGGTGGCAGCAGGCAGCAGGCCAGAGCGTGCACTGCGTCCCCGAAGTAACCGCCCTAAAGCGAGCAAGAAGTACGCCCCCCTCCCACCAATCCCTGTTAGGTAGCGGAAACTGTCCAAACTGGGGTGCAGACAGCCCCTCTCACCTTTCGGCCTGGTACCACTGCACCAGCCGCACTACTTCCCTACTGACCGTTCTCCACTTCAGCCCCGTCTAAATTACAATTCCTGCTTGCGACCCTTTTGCCTGCTTGTGCTTGTTTTCGTGACCCTGTTGCCTGCTTGTGCCTCTGTGTGCCCCTGTTGCCTGCTTGTGCCTTCGTGTGCCCCTGTTGCCTGCTTGTGCCTCCGTGTGCCCCTGTTGCCTGCTTGTGCCTCAGTTTTCGTGCCCCTGTCGCCTGCTTGTGCCTCAGTTTTCGTGCCCCTGTCGCCTGCTTGTGCCTCAGTTTTCGTGCCCTTGTTGCCTGCTTGTGCCTCCGTGTGCCCCTGTTGCCTGCTTGTGCCCCTGTTGCCTGCTTGTGCCTCCGTGTGCCCCTGTTGCCTGCTTGTGCCTCCGTTTTCGTGCCCCTGTTGCCTGCTTGTGCCTCAGTTTTCGTGCCCCTGTTGCCTGCTTGTGCCTCCGTTTTCGTGCCCCTGTTGCCTGCTTGTGCCTCCGTTTTGTGCCCCTGTTGCCTGCTTGTGCCTCCGTTTTCGTGCCCCTGTTGCCTGCTTGTGCCTCAGTTTTCGTGCCCCTGTTGCCTGCTTGTGCTGTGTGGGTGTCTGTGGAAGGCTCTGTGTGGGTGTGTGGAGGGCTCTGGGTGGCTGTCTGTGTGGGGGGCTTTGTGTGGCTGTGTGTGTGGGGGGCTTTGTGTGGCTGTGTGTGTGGGGGGCTCTGTGTGGGTGTGTGTGTGTGTGGGCGGGCTCTGTGTGTGTTTGTGTGTGTCATTTGCGAGAGATAAAGCTAGTGGCATTGTAAATGACAAAGCCATTTATTTATGTTAAAAAAAAAACCTAACTAAAAATGTCAAGAGCAATGCCAATAGCCCTAACTTTAACAAAGGCAAAACCATTGCATTGTAAATGCTTGTTCTAATCATGTAAAAGCAAAGTACTGAGACTTCAGCACAAACAACAATCGACAAACTTCTTGTTCATGGTCTTTCCTTTTTAGGTTTCGCCTGGGCCGGAGCTCTAGCTCCGCCCAGGAGAACTCTTATGTTCCTACAGTGTGGGGCTTAGTCCCGCCTCTGCTTCCATTGCCTAGCTCCATAAAGGGAGGCTAGCCATTGGAAGCCGGATCTGTCCGTCAAGGCCGGACCAGATTCGTGATTTTTGCATCGTCATCGTGCAGTGGGCGGAGTTTCGTTTTTTTTTTTTCAGGTGTTTGTTTTCGTCACTCCATCCCGACCACGGCCGCCGGAAGAAGTCCAGGTGAGTGCCCGTTCCCGCCCCCCCTCGCGCTGCCGGTGTGCTGTTCCTGCCCCCCCCCTGTCCGTGTCCGCCCCCCCTCCCGCTGTCCGTCCCCCCTCCGACTGTCCGTGTGCCCGTAGGTGCTTGTTTTTATTTCATTTCGCCACCGCCAATGCTTGTTTCCAGAGCTGCCCACGCTGAAGCCCGGCCCTGCCCTTCCCACACGTTTTCCTTTAAGTACTCGCTTTTCCCTCCCCCCCCTGTCCGTGACCCCCACCCTCCCGCTGTCCGTGTCCGCCCCCCCCTCCCGCTGTCCGTCCCCCCTCCCGCTGTCCGTGTGCCGGTAGGTGCTTGTTATGCACTTCTGTTCCACTGACGTCCTAATGAGTCACGCGCGTCTCCTGGGGCGTCGCCGAGGGAGGAGGCCAAACTCAGGGTTACCTGTGATCATCAGATACGTATTTCCTTCTCTAATGGAGTTTTCCACGATAGGGAAAAGACCGAGGGAGTCCCCCGCTTGAGTGACGCACAGACAGGGTTCCTATTATGTAACAAGCAGCAAGAGCCCAGGAGTGCTTATATATTCCATGAAGACGGTACTAGCACGTGCCGTCGTTGCCACCGCTTCACAAAGACCGAGCTCGTACACGATGAAGCGAGCCTAAGATAGTTGTCTAGGCCATTGTAATGTAATATTTGGGTCTGTAAGTTGAAGTTCTGTGCTCAGGGGATACCACACATAGAGTGGGTGGAATAATAGCAGGATTTCCCAGAGCCCTCACACTGATTCGGCAAAGGGGCACGTGACTCTGGAGAAGTTGTTTACTGCTGGAAATAAAATACCACTAATCCCAGGGTGCTCAGCGATTGTTGAAAGCACCTGAGACTCAGCTCTTCAGCACATAGCTAATATTTCTTAGGACTACAGTATGTTGTTTGCACATGGCAGCTACTTCCTGACACATCTCATTCGATGAATAGGGAAGTTACAATGACGTGTGCAGTGCACCAAGACTATAAAACACAAAATATGGTAAAATAAAATATTTGTATTCCATCACTCATGTTCTAGTGATAAACAGCCCTGTCTCTAGCATGCACGGTGAAGTGCTGAGCATGCATGGTTTTCTAAAAGGAATTTTCTCCGGGTGCTTTTCTTTTACGCAGCAAAATTCGTGGGCCATAATTTAAAGCCACCGATGCATTGAAATTTAGTTCAAAGGGTTGACAAACATGAGGCTGTGGATGCTCTACAGTGGGACATAAGCACGTGTCAGCAGATGTTGCACGAATGTATAGGGGACTGTTAGTACTCCAGGCACAAACCGATATTCCAAGAGTCGAAGTAAAAATACAGATCTTTCACGTTTTGTGCATCATAGATAATGGTCTAGTCCGTGTGTGCATACGATATATGTGTTTCAAATGTAATCTGCGGTCAATGGAATATGTTATTTGAAGAAATTCAAAAAGTGAAAAACAATTCTCATTGAGAATACCTCTAACCCCCTGTTGCAAAGGCCAAGAAAATGACATTTGTCAGGTATAAGCTAATTATTTTGGGGGAGAGCTGTTGAGTGGTCTAGATTGTGAGACCCTCTGAACTTGGCTTGACTTTAACGTGTGATCTTGGACAACATGCATCATATTAGTGCGTTGACCCTACATCTACCGCATGCTGCGCCCTCATAGGAATGCAGAATGTGTTTTCATGTATCTATGCATATTACATATAGCGATTATAGAAGATGAGCTTAGTTATACATGTGTCTTCGGTTTAAATCTTTCCTTGGTATTTTTATAAATCAGTGCAGTTTTAGTTGTCTCTGCTCACTTTCTTTAACTCTCTTCGAAAGCAAATACCCCCCCCCCCCTCCCTTGAAGTTTCCGACACTTTAAATTAGTATTCTGTATGTGAAACTTTGTAAATGAAGGTAGAGGACAATTTAAAATGAAAGAAAAACTTGCCTCACCCCCACAATGATAAACTAGAGTGATACCTTTCCTCTTTCAATCCCATATACTCCTTCCAGTAAGAAGGCAGCTTAGTTTCGCCCCACATCCCAGACACTCGACAGAGGGTGGATGGTTGGGCAGTAAAGGTGTAGCCTAGAAGATGCTATAATAAATTCATTGCAGTACTCTTTTGTGACTTCTGTATTGTTGTGAGTTCGTGATTGTGTTAACAATGTATCTGCGATTTCATGTTCGCATATTGCAGTAATAATGCATTTATAAGCATTACTTTATTTTTAATATCTTGTGTTCTTTCCGTTGTATGTTTTAAATGCATGTAATTCTGATAGCTTGGGTTTAATTTGTTCACTTTATTGTTGGTTGTAGAGTCTCCTGCAAAAAAAACAGCTTCTTTTAAGTTTCAACTTAATGTTAATGTCTCCACGTTCTTTGTTTTCTGTTTCCTTTCTACTCGTTGCATACAAGGAATAAATGGAACATGCAGGGAAACATTGGTAACACGTTTATTCAGTGCTTTAAATGGGCCGGTACTCACAGTTACTTAGTATCGGCACTACGAACTAGAGTGGCACATACATTTTCATGCCTTGTGGATCCATGCATATGCACACTCACTCACATGCGCACATTAATACACACTCGTGAACGTTCATTCACACAATGATCATGCACACACACCCGTGCACATGCGCATACTCACATGCGCACACACACCTACAAACACACACACACCATCACTGAGGGACCTAATTGAATGTGAGCATTGCATGTCAGCAATACACACGTGCGCACACACACACACACACACACACACCTACAAAACACACACCATCACTCAGAGAGCTCCTAATTGTCTGCAAGCTCTTTAATGACTGCAACTTAAGGCAGGGTTTTTGGTCCTTTGATAAGAAGGAGGTTAGTTATTATTAATCATTTTTACTGTTTGCGAGAGATTAAGCTCTTGGCATTGTAAATGGCAATGCCATTTATTTATCTGTTTTCAAAACCAACACATAAATGAAAAATTTGTCATTTACAATGCCAATAGCTCTAACTTTTACAAAGGTGAAACCGTTGCATTGTAAATGCTTGTTTTTATTCTTTCTTCATTTGTTTCTTATCCACATAGCTGTTTTCTGTGGCTCCTTACTGTTTAAAAGACTGTTTGGCTAGCACGTGTTTCTTGCTCCACTGCGCTTCTTCAGGCTTCCAATTCTATATCAAAGAACGTCTTGGTCTCATGCCTGCCTCAAATTGTATACAGTTATTTCTGCAATTGTTAATCTCAAATTGTTGTTTGCCGAATCTTAATTTAATCCAAATGTTTTTTTCATCCCTGTAAATGCTGTTTATTAATGATCAGATTCCCCTTGGTATGGGATTTGAAATGGCCTGTCTGCCTCTGGTCAATCACAAGTCTCGAGTGGATATCTATATATATATTTGTTTTCTGGAATAATTTTCTGTTAAACCTTTGTGGCAATACCAAGTCGTTTTTGTTAAAATGTGGGTTGCACGATCTGCTGTGCCAGTTTGAGTAAGAAGATCAACAGGTTTATACTTAGTATATATAATAAGATTTTCTTTAATTTTGTCTCACATTTTTCACACCTACTCTCCATCCATGCCCTTCTGGAGTTTTCTTCTATAGTTATTAAATGAGTGGATCATGTAGCTGACCGTGGTTTCACAAGCTATCCCGTTTTCTGCCCGATAGGTGGAATGCAAGACTACAACTACTTGTGGGGCAACTGCTTCGAAGTGACATTTGAACTATCATGCTGCAAGTTCCCTCCAGCCTCTGATCTTCCCCAGGAGTGGAGGAATAACTACGAGTCACTCATCACATTCATGGAGAAGGTAACCGGAAGTGTGCAAGTGTGCATAATCAACCTTTGGTTGCCTTTTGCACATACTTGAGTTAAAGTGTTTCATAAAAATAAGTTAATTTTTAAATATAGCGTTTCGTCGTTTATGTTGGCATGATACTTTGGAGAATAGGCAGGTTATTTTTCCAGTATGAGTGGATTTGTTTGTCCTGAACAGGACATCGGTAGTTGTGCTTCTGCGTGAGCGATGGCACTGTAACCAATTAACCTAGCCATTATGTTCAATGCTGTACATAATACTTACAGTTCAGTTTTCCTTAATTTAAAAATCCTAGTAAGTTTACAGTTGTAAAGTGATATAGTTTGAATATGTGTGTGGTTAAAGATGCAGGTTCATCTCCATTCATTATAAGTAAGTGAACCAAGGACCTGCTCCAGCTGTCTTTATTTATCGGAGTCTAGTTTAAGAATTTGAGGCTTTTCAAACTTAAACGCCCCCCCCCTACTTAAAAAAGTAAAAAGTTTGAAATTGGTGATGTGCCCCCCCTTCTTCCTCGTGTGTTGTTGCCTCTTATAGGGAAACTACAATACAGTACCACACAGCAGACAGCACTTTCACCTTCGTCAGGAATTTCAGAGGCTATTACCTGAGCTTTTGTAGGAAATAATGGTAAGAAAATGATGGTGCTGATGTGTGGTTGCAAAATGTATTCAAAAAACGAAAAAAGAAAGACAAAGGCAACAGTCAGAGGCCTCGAAAAATATACTGGTTCACTCGCTATGGCAAGTCAGATTTTGTCAGGTAGACCTATTTTTATGACCTACTGGTCAGTTCTAGTGAGGGAACATGAGCTGCAAAGGAACAGGCGTTCGGTTCTTTAAGAAATATGCCTTTTTAAATCTTTTTTTTTATCTTGAAACATTTGCGGTCTGTACAAGGCCAGAAGTCAAATGTCAGATTGCCTTTTTACTGATTGCTGCTTATCTTATCCTAGAAAATAGTTTACTTTTCTTTCTCTTACTACTGTTAAATGATTTTGTCAAGTGAGATGTCTGACAATCCTGCTGAAACAAAAGGCTGCAGGGTGTCAGTTTTTTTTCTAACCCATTTAAAAAGCCTGTGAATAAATCGTACAAATATTTCAAAGCATATCAGGAATTCCGTAAGCAATTTTATTGTAATTCAGAATTGTGATGCAAACAAAAATTTAAATAGGCTCAAAACGGATCAGAACACTTTACTTGGCGATGTGAAAATGACCAATATTTGTAGAAACCCTATTTCCAAACGTTGTTTGTACACTGTATAGTTTGATCAGTAAAGCCGCATGTCAGTGCAAATCTTATGACCATTTCAATGGAAAATGTGCCGAGTACAAATTAGTGCGCTACCACTTCATGCTTTAGTTATATATTCATTGAAAGTGATATTTTTTAAACATGATTTGAGAAACATTCCTGAAACCCCCCAGTGACAATGCTTTAATGAACTAAGAGGCAAGGCAGGGGTGTTGTGTATCCTATATGTGGTTAGAGTTGTATTACATATGGAGAAAAAGTTTAGTCTGTAAACCCCTTCGATGCTCTTGACGAGCTCAGCTCGTCATGCAGTACACTGGTCGTGTGCTCATGACGAGCTGAGCTCGTCATGAACAATGGGAATACCTCCGAAGTACCACAGAGGGGGAATTGCTGCAGCCCTGATGGTGTTAAATCAAACAAGAGTTTTTGTACAGCGGAAATGCTGTACTCGCGTATTTGAAGGTGCTCTCATATGATAATGAAGAAAATGGCAGCTCAGGATCACATAGTTTGAAACCAGTGTATGGGTCAAGAGTATTAGTTAGGTCGAGTAGATTATTTAAGTCCCTAGACCTGGAGGTCTGGTAACACTTTCTCAAATGTCTTTTTATTGGTGTTTTACAAGGGTGAAACAACAAACACGGATATGTCTGTCTCAATGCAATGACCTTTCGTTTTACAGTGTTATGCCATTGTACAGTACAGTTCCATACAAGAAGGCCATTTATAACTTTTTGCAATATATCGTTATCAGGACATTTCCCTCCAAAAAGTTGAACAGAACTTATTTATCCCAAAATTAAACCATTTCTCACCCCCATCCCCATTCCTTAAATACAATTAGAAAGGAAAAAAGAGCGAAATCGGGTGCCCTGTGAATATATATATATAATCTTTTTGTATGCTCTAGACTAGAGAGGATCATCTTCTAGAAGGTCTTGCTAGCAAGGGGAAGGCTATTAGATTTGAAACAGATATAGGGCTGTAATCCTCACGGGGCATGTGGTGAAAGGGAGTCCCCGTGAAAGGTATGTCCGCAGAGGCCCCCAGGCATATTCAAAACTTTTAAAAGTCTCTAAAGAGGTGCCATTGGTTCCATGATAAGTACTTGCCATAAGCGCGCATGCCATTGTGTCAATGTTGGAGCTTCTTTCTTTTTGCATGCCACGTTATGGCCCTATCGCTTTTGGTTTGGCATTTCAAAGACTCATCTTGAATACCCAGAAATACACATTCAGGAGTTTTGAGTTTGGTACCCCTGAGCATCCCTCATCTGCACCAATATTTCTGGCCAGAATTGCCCAATGATTGGGCAGTCCCACTAGATTTGGTGAACCTCTCCAATCAGACCACTCCCCCTCCAGCATAGATCAGAGGTTTCAGGAAAGATCTTCTTTGATTTTGTGGGGTTGAGATAACAATCATAAAGTATGTTGAAATGAGTTTCTCTCGTACCTAGTGACGATGTATCTCAACAATCCATGTTACAATGCATCCTATTTTGTAAATGTTACACCACAATCAGGCGAAGGTATATACTCAGTTTATTTAAAAAAATGGGGACTGAGACAATGTAGACCTGCCCTACTCGGACTACAAATGTTGGAGGACGATTTTACTCTGTATAGTGTGACAACTTTTTTAAAGAGCCTACTGCGTTTTAGATTGTCAATGAATTGATTTTCTTTTACATTGGTTTTTAGTGGCAATTCGGTATGTTTATCTCTGTATTTATGAAATGGGTTTTATTTAATGTAATAATGAAAGCTATGTAATGTCTGTTCTATATTTTTATGTGCGTTTAAGTATAACAATAATAAAGTGTGTTGAAATGAGTTTCTCTTGTGCCTAGTGAGTGTTTACTTTTGGGAATGTTGTTCCTGGGTTTCTTCTATTTCTCCTCAGTCATTTCTTTACCTAGAACTTGTTCCCAAAAGGGGATATGTTGCACAGTGGGCACGCTGCATGGTGAGATAGGACCGAAGTGATGGTGCCTCTTGAGGTACCTACTCTCTTAGTAAATTGTTTAATAGATGTAAGATTTCTCGTCATCGCCTCTCTAACCTCCGAGGTTAATGCCCAATGTTTAACTTGTAAGTAATGAAAGTGTTCAGAATTATCGTGGTGAAAGTTACGCTTGCAGTTTTTAAACGTTAGTACATCCCAATTGTGATATAAGCCGGCCAGGTTGAGGCGACCCCCCTCAAACAGGCCCGGCTTTAGGGCTGGTGGAAATGACAGATTGTAAGGAATTGTAGTGAACGTATCTAAGATCAGCAATAAAAGATTTGCTATGGAAGGTGTAGTCTAACCATGAATATGTACGATGGGTGTGTGAATAAGAAAGTGTAGCCTTTAGTGTTAGGGTCAAGGGATCTCGTTGCATCCATTAGTCCCAGGTCCTGTACTGCTTGTTTTAAAACTTTCATGAAACTACCCTTTAGAAGACTTATGTGGGTGAGTAGTATTTCTACCCGAATGCCATGTCAAGTTTTAATCTCCCATCATTATTTCCCCTTCTGCAAAGCCTCCTAGTACTGTCAGGCGTGAGTGGAGACAAGTCACCTTATTGTTGGATACATAGGTGTAGGCAAATGTGCAGAGTATCCCTCTAAGACTGCCCTTGACCATTACCCATCTACCCTCCTTATCCGACTAATATCCCTCTGGCTGAAATTTTAAGGCAGAATGAAACAGTAAGGCCACTCCGTTATTTTTTGTTGATGCTGAAGACCTATAAATGTAAAGGGTATAACTTATGTTTAATCCTTTGGTCTTCCGATCTTTTGAGAAGTGTCTCTTGTATGGCCACTATGACAAAATGGTGATCTAACGGATACCTCCAAACCTTGTGCCGTTATGAGTGGCGAATTGAGTCCCCGAACATTCCATGACAAGGTGGTAATCAGTCCTTTAGCCATGTAAATTTGTCTTTTCGCCCTTGGGCAGCCTCCGACAACAGCACTTTCCAACTACTACATCCTTGTCCTCCATCCACGCCGCCCCCCAGCACCATCCTCTTGTGAGGACGTCCTATGTGTATTGTGCTATTGATTATCCCTCTCTAAGAGCCCAATCGAACTCCAGTTTGGCACCCCAGTAAGAAACAAAATAAAGTCCCCAAGTTAGAAGTCATCTGGATCACTTGCCCCCAGATTGTGTAACAATTTAAACTAGAATACACTATCTGAGACGAATCGGTCAGAGACCGCTACCATTGCATATCTCCTGTGGTTTTTAGTAAGGCTTTTCCTGATCCGAAGTGAGAGCTGTATATGCGCTTCATGCCTCCGCTGAAAGTTCTCGACTGTGAGTTTATCTAGATCTTAAGGACTTGTTCACAAGACAGAACAGCAGTTATAGCCTGTGATTGTTGTCGCTATGCTAGCCACTGGTTTTGTTGACATAACGAGCGTAGGGCCCCAGTTTAGGGGTAGTTCCACAACATTTCCACTGTCCGAGTGTCACCGCTTTTGTGATTCCTCGTGCGTCTCTTAGAGAGCCAGAGAGTCTCCCTTTAGGATCCCATGAGACCAATTGTTGAAGTACTATCGAACCACTCCTGGTTGTTGCATTTCAGGGTGGTATATCCAGCAAAGTCAAAGTCGCTCCCTGGTATGATACATGGTGGAATTTATTAAGGTATTCAAATGCCAAGCCGAAAAGGAATGTCCACCGGTTCTTGATGTAATCCTTTTTGAGTTTGGCTGTCACTGGACGGCACCTTTATCGACCTGACAACGTTGCTTGCACTATGTCCTTGAACAAGGAGCATGTGGAGCCCTGAAAAGTCACTATCTCTTTTCCTTACTGCTTGCAGAATCACTTCTTTGACTTTGAACAAATGCAATTTCACTAGTATATCTCTTGAACGTCTCTTGTCTCCCGTCATTGGCCTCCCCCACTCTATGCACTCTCTCCAACTTAATTTTAAATTGCGATTCTCCAAAAATCTCTGAAAACAGTCCTATTATGAAAGCTTTGAGATGTTCCCCTTCCTCCAGATCTTATTCTAATAATGTTGTGCCGAGATCTATTTTCTAAGTCTTAATTTTTCAGCAGAGTAGTTTTTAGCTGGCCGCAAATAGACTGTACAAGGTCCTCCCTGTGTTTGGTACTCTGCTCCAACTCCATTGTCTTAGTTTCTAAATCCATTGCCCTTGTTCAGAGTCCATGTCTTGTTTGAGGGTTTGCAATTTACTGCTCAATTCCACTTTTAATGCATCCAGGGATGATTCCAGGTCCATTTTGTAGTTACTCCTGGATTTCTCTCATAAATTCTCGAAGGGAGGTTAGTAGTTCATCCTTTGTTAGGTCCATGTTACTGCTGCTTGTCATCTCTAGTGTCTTTGATTTGGTAAAGTAGCTTGACACCCTATTTGACTGTAGTTTGTATGGTGACATAAAGCTGACTGTGTCTCATCAGCGTAGGCCAAGCAAAGTCACCATAATGGAGAGGAATTCTGTTGGCTGTACCTGTAGATTTTGTGTTGTCCACTAGAAAGCGTCCCTGGCTCAGGAAGCTTTCTGCATTGATGTTAATCACACACGGATTCTTCTCTACTAATCTGGCCCCATCAGCGCCCACATCTAGGCGCCTCTTCTGTGCCCAGACACTTATTTACTAATGTGCTGGTGCGTGATTAGTGTGATTCTTCCAGGTGATTGATCGGGTGTGGAGTGGTGCATTTTCATTCCCCGATGGCTGCGTACGTTCCATCCCACTTTGGTTTCTGCATGGGGCTGTGGAGAAGTTCTTACAGGTACCCTCCTGCCAACCTGGTGAATGTACTTGGGTCGCCCAATGTCACCTGCTTCCTTCTATATGTGGACCTCGCGTACTTTCTACAGTTCGTGTAATCGTATGATCAGGCTTGCTGTCGTGTTGGAGTCCGGAATGGAGGTGTGGGTAATATCATCTGACAGAGACGAGGGTGGCTTTTTATTTTGCAGTGCCATTCGATGCTCTTCAGGAGTCCTCAAGATTATTGTGGGAGAGACAATATAGCCCCACAGTATCTGCCCAGTCCCTTTGCTGCGCCATATCAGGAGATGAGCAGCCCTATTAAGGTAAGGCAAGGCGTCCTCATCCCGTCTGGAGCAGTTGGTGTTGCTCTCCGTGCCACCGGTTGCGCTCTTTCTTTTCATGCTGTTCCCTCTTCACTTCGCCGCCTGCAGGTATCCGTGCTGGGCTGCTTACGTTCTCCCCACGGGTCCCCAGGCTCATTCATGCCAGTCAGGACTCCGTCCAGTCACACCACACTCACCTGGTTGCTGCAGAGCCACCTCTCCTCTATGTGGTGCCTGGTCCGCCGCTCCTCCAGCTATTCTGCAAGTTTGTTAGGTTCTGAATTTGGAGGGCTGTCACAGGCTTAGAGCGCTGCCATTTTGTCTCTGCTCGCTCAGACTTCAATCTGGTGTCGTCCGTCGCCTTGATCGAATGCTAATCAAATCTCCATGCCTTATCGGATTCTCTGTGCTGTCGGAGCCATCCTCTATGGCGAAGTTGGCATTTTATTGATGTTGGGCCTGTTGTCTACGATCTATGGTAGCGGAGCCTACATGGATTACTTCCACTCAGACATTTTGCCTGGCTGTGCCCCCCTCTGGTAACAATTGATTTTTCAAGGCCTTTGCAATACCCCTTTAAGCATAGATGCGAATATGGGGCCTGGTTGGGAACGAAAGAGCTCAATCACACTCCACATCTTTCAGGTTGTCTGGAACATTTTAAATAATTTGTTTATAGACTTTATGAACCAACAGTATATCATCTTCAGTCTACTTTACACTTCTCAGAATATGGAAAGAGTTTTCTGTTTGTGAGAAACTGGACTAGGTCACTATCAAGGGTTATCAGACATTATCACCTTGTTAACATGCAATGGTTTTCAACTTTCTGTGGTGTTGAAGGGCTTCATTTATATGTGTGAGGGTATCAGGAATGCGCTACTTATGCTGGTTAATCACCCAGTGGTAAGATCTGTGGTGTGGCTTTATTAAGGCATAGAAATCTTTCCTTTATCCAATAGTGGATGTGTTTCAAGCAGTCCTAGTTTCATTTTGCTGTTCCCCAACTGAATGTGTAACAGAATGATTCAATTGTGTGGCATTCTGTGGTACCTCAGCAGTATTGTAGAATCTGGGCATTGTTCGACTCTGGAGAGAGATTGCCATTTGCTAAAGACTTATTTTGAGCATATCCAGAACAAGTATGGTAGATCATTCCATATGTAATGCAATTTACAACCATTCCAGCACAGGTTATTTCCATGTGCTAAACCTTTAATAGCCACTGAAGGATCTCACTATTGACTCTTTGGCTCTACATCTGTCTAGCTATTGCAATCAGATATTTTAGTTTTCTTTCTACGCTGACTGTTTTAGATGTACCCAGATTCTGATAAAAATGTCAGCATACTTCATTTTTTGTATCCTATACCTATAATTGTAACACATGTGAATTTCAAAGAGTGCCTGTATATCCTAACATCTTAACTGCCTCTAGTTTCTGGACACTGTTCAGTTGCAGCAGATGGTCAAGGTCTCAAATCTTCCTAACTATCACAGTACTTCACCCTCCTCCAAGCATTCAAATCAATGGATTGTTTTTCGTATGTATATCATGTACTGCGAACTACAATGTTTATTTCCCTATAAACTGTGTCTTCTGTGCCAGACAAAATTAACGATAGTGATTCTATTGGTCGGTTATTTTCAGCAGTGCATTTGACGGTGTACAGCAACTAATATTTAATCTCTTTCTTGATATCTAGTGTTGTATTAAGCCAACCCCTAAACAGTTCTGCAGCCTAGAAATCTCAGCCTGCACATAGGAACATGTTGAAAACAGCCTGATTACAGTTTTGGGTTATATTGTTTTATAAATAGGTACTTGGTCTTCTTACCTGTTTCTTCCAGGGACTTTATCATGCAAACTCTGTCCATTGTCTTTCTAGTGCATTCATCTAGTGCCTTGCAATATCTGCTTATGCTTTGCTTCCTTTCTGCCTGTCATTTGACCCGAGACATTTCAGATCTGTGCGAGAATATCTACTACCATGTACCACTATATGAGCTATAGCAAAAGCACATGGGCGAAAAGGGTGGGAACAGTAGTCACAAGATTGTTCTTGGTACATTTGGATGATGAATCACAAATGAATAGGTGTTTCTATACCCTATATCCTCCTGACCGTTTCAGCCCCTTTGCATTATTCAAACTTGCTTTCTGTCGAGAAAAGTTCAGCACAAACTATTTTGTCTTCAGACTGGTCCTAGATTTCCCCAGGATCAGATTGTTCCACGGCCTTCATGCAGAGTTTCAAAGCTCACTTTGATGTAAAGATTCCTCGGATCAGGAAGGCTCTCTTTGAGGGCAGGCATCCAGCGAAATGGGCATTCCACTCTGGGAAGATCTACCCATTCATTTTTGCACATTGACTAAAACTCTCCTTCTGTTAGTGTTCTTTCTCTCTCTGTGTCCTCTGCTATTTCGTGTTCTAGCCTGACCTGCAGAGTGCTTTAGTGTGCTTAGTGCAGTGATGCCTTTGGTGACCTTGTGATTCATAACTAAATAAAACACTATATTATCACAAAATCTGTAATTTTTACACCTCGAAAATAGAATGGTTTTCAGTTCCCCACCCCTCCTTAGGTCTTTCAGTCATTTAAAACTCTCAATCACAGGTATTTTTCTAAAGGAAAGTAACTGGGCTTCTGGCAGGAAATGTAAAATGTTGGCCCAAACCTTGTAGTCTATCTGTTTAATGTTACTTTGGTGTTTCACACAGCCACATATACAGTACATTCACGTTGCTCCTCTGCACTTTAAATCACTCTAAACTTCAGAAATGCCAGAAAAATTATTAGGAAAGGAATAATCTACTGATAGAAACAATGTAAAAGACCAAGGTTATGAATAGTTGCTGTCTATTAAATGTAGTGTTAAAGTACGAACCTAGTCACACGGCAAACACAAGATTGTACATTTATACCTAAAGTGCGCAGTAACGATGGTGCAGTGGTCCAATTGATGAGGTGAATAGTCCATGAAATCTTGTAAAGAAAAATGTATTGGCTATTGACCCTTGCAGTGAGATACTTAAAAAAAATAATAATAATTATGTATACATTTGTATTGGCATTTGTTATAATTTTGAACACAGATTTACAACATTGGCCAAACTGCAAAAAATTACCTCATCCCCTACTAGCTTTGCTCCAAATTAACAGCAGCTTAGGACAATATAGATCTCGACAATTAATGACCTCTAAACCTGTTGAGAGCGAAGACTGGTTCTTGCAAGGAGATAAAAAACTGATAGTTATGCCTCCGGCCCTCCCATCCCTCGAGATGAATTATAAAGGTATACATTTCTTGTATATGGTGCTTTGCATGTAGTGTGCAGGTTTGCTATTTGTTAAGCCTGGTCAGAAAGATGTCCCTCTATGCAGTGCTGGAATGGTTAGGTAAGTCTTGTGACTTTTAACCAAAAACACTGTCATCTTCTTAATCTTAGTCTCGATGCATGCATTCGCTTTAGCTATAGCTGTTTCTCTTAGAAAGCCACCAGAACATGTGCGCCAGGCTACTTTGCTGAAAGGATATCATTCTCTTAAGCCTCATTTGGAGCCAAGACATCACCAGATTTGTGACAAACACCTCCCAAAAATATTTTTTTTTAAACAGAAAACATGGCTTCGGTCTAGGTGCTCAGTATTTTTACATACAGGTCAACAAAAGGACCTCCCCAAACAACCTCCAATTCACAAAGGAACTAAAGTCTCAACTCTTCAAAGAATATTCCATCTCAATATCATTCGAATTTACCACCCAACACTCCTGAATATTGAAAGACGCCCTCCTTCACCTTGTATAGTACTGTGCTGCTTTTAGCTACATCAGTCTTTATCAGATTTATAGTCTGTCGTTCCTTGTATTCCCTCCTGTTTTTTTTAATAAGCTATGTTTTCTCATTTCCATTTTCCCTCTCACTCCTATCTGCAGGTTTGCCGTTCTCGTGGGGATTTTTCCATAAGGGGATGCGTGTTGCAATTTTCTACCAAACCGTGTTTCTCCTTTTGGATGTGAGTGGATTGTGGTTTGCTTGTCCGTGTTCACTGGCTGCTTGAGCGCACTGTTTAGCCCCACTCTTGACTGGGTCGTTTACAGCTTCGGGGATTTGCTGATGCTTTGGAGTTCATGGATCTAGTTGGTAATGTGGAGATACTGCTGAATGGAGGTGGTACTATTGAAGGAGTGCATTGCCCGTCCTCAAACCCTGATAGCAAGTAGGGCTCATTCACAACTATCCTAAAAGTAGTTCTGCATCCATATCTATGCACCAAATACAAGGCAGTCTGCGTTTCTAGCACGTCGCTCTATTTCATGAGCGTTGGTCTTATGTAACGTGGATTCTGAGGGCAGATTTTAATTGTCCTATATTCGCAGATGGACCAATCACATCCTCCACCACCAACTGATGACAGCGCCACTTGCCTTATGCAATGGCTTACTCATTGGCCCCTGCACAATAGCTGGAGGGTCCTGAACCCCGGGATTAGGGACTACTCGTATTATTCAGCCCCACATGAACTGCATGTGTGGTTGAACTGCACTCTCTCTCCACTCTCCAAACGTGGGTTACAGGTGCTGAGTACCTCGGAAAAACATTCTTGGACTATAACTCAGTACAGATACATCTCGGATGGGGGACGTAGCAACCCCAATCCCCAAATGGCGACTACAGCAGATTGTTACAAGACCAGGTCTTTAGAGAAGAGATGAGGGAGATAATAACACATTACTTAGAGGAAAACTGGGGTTTGACCAATTCCAGGCAAATTCAATGGGAGGTGCTCAAAGTGGTAACTGGGGACCAATGCATTCTGGTGATGGTGAGGCTGAGCAGCTGTGCATAGAGACCTTGTACAGACCAAGGTGTCAGTGGGGCAACTTGAAGTAGCGGGCTGCTCAAACCCTACAGAACAGCAAACCATGACTGTCGCTCTCAAGCATCATGCTAGCCAGATAGCATAGTTGTGCTGCCTGGACTTTAAAGCCCATCAGGCCAAAATGCATGCTGAAGAAGACCAGACGGGCTGCTTGCTAGCGTGGCTCTTGCGCAGAGCGACACCCGCAGTTGACATCACTATGATCTGGGCATTTCCCGAGTCATACACTCACTGCCCAAGCAGACATACGCTCTGCTTTCATTATGCACTATAAAGCAATGTATGACCTTCCCTCCTCTGATCGGCAGGTGCATATTAGCGAGTTACTACTCAATATATGGTTTCCACCCTGGATCCTGGATAGCGAGACGATAAATACCCCTCTCATGCTTCAGGAAATCCGAGGGGCCATCTGTGGTGCTGCCATGCAGAAGACCCCTGGCCTTGACTGATTACCTGTTGAATTCTACAAAGCCTATGAGTAAATTGTAGACCCAAAACTTTTGGAGCTGTAGCAGGCTGCCCTTACGAAGGGCTGCCTTCCACAGTCACGTTGTGAATCATTACTGGTGCCATTGCCCGACCCAACAAAGAGCCAAAGAAAGGAACTTCTTATCGTCCTTTATCCATGTTGGGAACAGATTATAAAATACTCAGTAACATAATAGCGGTCCGCCTTTAGGAACACATCCCGCATCTGGTACATCCAGATAAAAATAATTTTATTCCTAGAAGATCTACCACCCTAAATTTCCGACGCTTGCACAGAGTAATGGAGCTGGCCCCAGTCTGGTGGCTGTATACAGTCTGCCTAGTCTTAGATTTAGAAAAGGCATTTGACATAGGACAGAAATGAGGTAACTCAAGTCCACTAAGTGTGATGGGTATCACTGGTCGACTCCAGAGACTCATCCGGCTCTTCCACACAGAACCCACTGCTGTGTAAACATTAGCAAGGTTATTTCACACCTGTTTAACACCTTGGCTGCTATGCGTTTCCCCCCCTGTGCTGGAAATTGCTTTATTACTTTATTTATGACGAGCTCAGCTGGTCATCAGCACAGCTCAACTGTGCATCATGACGAGCTGAGCTCGTCATGAGCATCGAAAGGGTTAAGGTGAGTAGCGGGACCTACCCAGGACGCCTCCTCTCACCACTTTTATTTGCTCTTGCAATGGAGTCATTAGCACAGCTGTTAAGACAACGAAGCGAGGACTGGGGAATACTTCTGAATGAAGAAATACACATAGTTTCACTATATGCAGATGATTTACTCATCTATATCGTGGCATCTGGGTGGGATCACTGGGATTTCAGAGACCCTTGTGGAGTTCTAAACGGCCTCCGGGATAGGGGTTAATTGAACTAAGTTATGTGTCTTCCCCATCTATGCAGACTGTCCCCCAAAACAACTAATAGTAGACACCTACTTATTAAAATTGGAGCCTCACATGTTTAGTTACCTGGGGATCCTGATTTACCATGACATGCAAGATCTCATTGAGTAAAACCTTACTAATGCCATATCCTCTCTGCCCCCTCAGACGGCATTTTGGATCACCCAACTCTCGCAGTTAAAGGTGAATATCGTTATCTAAAATGGGGATTCTCCCCCTCCTCCTGTATTTCTTTCGTAACCTCCCAATGCATATTCGATAGCCCACCTTTTGGTGGGCCATGGAATATGTTCATACTGGGAACCTTCATTTTGGGGTAGGAGATGAGTGCCACTAAGAAAATTACAACGGACTGTAGATAAGGAAGCGGGGGGAGGGGGTTGAGGATACCCAATTTTAAGCACTATTTAGCAGCACAGTTGCAATGCCTGTGAGAGAGCTGGCAGGTTTTCTGACCAAAGAAATGGGTCTGCTGACTGTATCGCGGGCACAGGCAGTGCTTGGTGGAATGCTGCTCCCACAGGTAAAACTCTCCAGAGAGTCTAATAATTTACTGAGAATAGCAAATGAAAGCTACAGTATGGGATTACGACTCATGTTGTTGTTCACTCCGTACTCCCTAGCAGTCAGATAAAGTAATATTAAACCATTCTATGCACTGATTGGACGGGAGGGTGTGGCAACTTGGGCAGAGGGTGGGGTGTGTATGTTGGATGACCGGCAGGACGCTTCCTTCACAGGGCAGATTGATGGCTGAATTGGGGAAGCTATTGGACATTACAGACACACAATTGGAGCAACACCTGCTCGGACATACCCTGCATGTTATGTGCTGTGGACATGGGCTCATTACGTGGTTCACAAAGGCACTAAAACACACCAAACTAGACCCACTACAGGTGACACACCAATGCTGTGAAAGAGATATAGGCTGAGATCTAACACACAAATAATGGGAAAAAGTCCTGCATAACTCAAGAAAAGTATCCCAGAATGCTACATTTCAATATATATATGGTGTAATAATAATAATAATATCTTCGGTTTTTAACAATGCAAAACCATAAAAGTTATCACAAAGTACAAAAGACATAAGTAAAAATATGACCAGGTCCCGTGCAGTTAAGTAAAAGATAAGACAATAGTACCCATCTGAATTTCTTCTCCCTTTTTTTTCAGAGGTTATTCCTATGTCTCATAATGCACTTTAGGAAGTTGAGTACGTGGTAACAGGTACGTTCAGAGTCCAACATCTGTAGTGCTAACATGGCTGGGCGGCACTGTCTGTAACCCCAGCTTTTTAATAAAGGGAATAGCCAGATTTTTCTATGGGTATGAAAATATTTGCAAAACAAGATTGTATGGATATTTGACTGGTGAGACATGTCGTCACATGGACAAAGGGCCAAGTTTAAATCCCAATTGTTTCTTTCTGGAAAAGTCACTAATCTATAAAAAAGATTCAGTCTGAACCTTGTTAGGAGCATCTTATCATATGTTGTAAACTCTAGAGTCAGATAAAGCTCGATTTTCGGGGTGCACTGTATCCTATTCGCATGGGTCACAGATTTTTTGGTCGACAGCAAAGTCAGCCTCAAGGACTCTAGGTGGCTCAGCGCTGTTTGTTTCAGGTCTTTCTTAGATATTTCAATTACTTTTTCTGGGGTGAAATAATATTTTTGTAGTCCCAGGTCGGAGAAAAAGTGTCTGACATAGGAGAGTCATGCTATTTTATGTACATGATCCAGTGCCATGGAGTCCTGTATGATGTTTTTGGTCAGCAGGTTTTTGTCCGACAACCAGACGCGCCTCCAGAGTAATAGTGGCTGGATCTTTATTAAGTCTTCAATATATGGGATTCCTAATTCCATATGAGAGGCATAGATGGAAGAGCCTTTTGGTGTGGACAAGAGGAATCTCATGAAAATATTCTTCTTTTTGCAGTGAACCAGTGGCTGTGTCCCCAAATCCCTGCCCCATAGAGGGCGATGGCCTGGCATTTTGCAGCATAAATCTTTAACAGTTCAACTGATGGTCTATTTCCAAGTCTCTTTGAAAAGTTCATCAGTGCTACAATTGCTCTTTTGAACAGATGTCTCCTAGCCTCAACAGCAGCCTTCCAGTTTAGGCTTTCATCAATCATGATGCCCAAGTAAGGGTACTGTGAGGTCCTTTCAATTTTTTGATCTCCTAAATAGATGGCCTTTGTGGCTTTTCGTTGTCCACCCGCTACCATGACAAATGTTTTTTTTACATTAATATGTAAGTCTAGGGCACCCATGAAATCGGCGTACTTGGATAAAGATTTCTGGAGCTCGATAGGAGTGCGTGCTAAAATAACTGCATCATCCGCATAGAGCAGTGCGGGGATCAGGCGATGTTTCAGTCTGGGCAGGTCCTGCCCCCCCCTCAGCATGGTCTCCTCCAGTCCGTTGGTATACAGGGAGAAGAGGAAGGGGGCTAGGACACATCCCTGCCTTACTCCTCGCTCTACCCTAAACGATGCAGTTAGCTCGCCTTTTGTTCCATATCGCACTCTTGCGTAGGCTTCACCGTATAGCTCCCTTAGAAAATCCAGGAGGGGAGGATCCACCCCTAATGTACTTAACAGAGTCCAGAGCTTCGCATGCGACACGCAATCAAACGCGGAGGACAAATCCACGTAGAGCATGTAGATTGCTCCTGGCTTTGCGTGAATGTATTTCGAAACTAGCATGCTTAAGTTAAGGGCCTGTTCCACAGTTCCAAAGCCTTCCCTAAATCCAAACTGTAAGTCCGAGAGGATATTTTTATCTTTTGCCCATTGCTGAAGTTTTTCCAAGACAACTCTGCCGACTACTTTGCCCCGGGAGTCTAGCAGCGAAATAGGTCGATAACATTTCGTATCTTGCCGATCCCCCTTTTTAGGTCTCGCCTGTCGATGCGCATGCGCATCGAGCTTGCGAGACTATGGGGGCTTATCCACTCTTGAACCAACTTGCAAGGAATCGTGGCGATTCCTTGCAGTGCACGAGAAATTTAAGCTCAATGCGCATGCGCATTGAGCTTGAAAGCGCGTGCACATGCCCCCAGCCGCCTGCCTTGCCTACTCTCTCTCACACCCTCCCCCAGCTCCGCCCCCTCACTTCTTGATTGCACGGCCGCTAGGCCGTGCCTCCCCTACTCTCCTCCCCCCTCCTCCTCCCCTGCCTGCTCGTCTTTAGTTTGCCAATGGCGCCCGCGTTTTTTTGTAAATGGGTTTATGTAAGCGGTAGCAGCACGTTATTTTGTGAAACATTTTGATTTACCTTTATTTTGAAGAAGGTGGCCGCCTCAGTGTTTAGAAGCTGACTCACTTCTTGATTGCACGCCTCCCCTACTCTCCTCCCCCCTCCTCCTCCTACTCTCCTCCCCTGCCTGCTCGTCTTTAGTTTGCCAATGGCGTAGGACATCGCTACTCTGGGAGATTCACCTACATTAAAGTAAGTCTTGCGCGCACCCGGCCCTTTGCCCGTTGAACAATGAGACTACTAGCTGCCTATATTATTATATATATTATTCTATCGTTTGTTCCGACTTGGCCCCATCTTTTAAATACGAGGGGAGCCGATCTCTCATCTTGCCCTTACCTGATCTCAATATCGGAACAACGTCGTTGCGCCTATATTGTAAGGGGCTTTAACTAGGTTAGTGCATTCAGAATGATCCTATCCGCTAAATCACGGGACTTCCGCCTTTTTCCTCCTCTTGTTCCCTCTCCCCGCTCCGCCCCCTCCCCTGCCCGCCGTGTTGCATTTCTCCTCCCCCCTCCCCGTAGGACATCGCTACTCTGGGAGATTCACCTACATTAAAGTAAGTCTTGCGCGCACCCGGCCCTTTGCCCGTTGAACAATGAGACTACTAGCTGCCTATATTATTATATATATTATTCTATCGTTTGTTCCGACTTGGCCCCATCTTTTAAATACGAGGGGAGCCGATCTCTCATCTTGCCCTTACCTGATCTCAATATCGGAACAACGTCGTTGCGCCTATATTGTAAGGGGCTTTAACTAGGTTAGTGCATTCAGAATGATCCTATCCGCTAAATCACGGGACTTCCGCCTTTTTCCTCCTCTTGTTCCCTCTCCCCGCTCCGCCCCCTCCCCTGCCCGCCGTGTTGCATTTCTCCTCCCCCCTCCCCGTAGGACATCGCTACTCTGGGAGATTCACCTACATTAAAGTAAGCCTTGCGCGCACCCGGCCCTTTGCCCGTTGAACAATGAGACTACTAGCTGCCTATATTATTATATATATTATTCTATCGTTTGTTCCGACTTGGCCCCATCTTTTAAATACGAGGGGAGCCGATCTCTCATCTTGCCCTTACCTGATCTCAATATCGGAACAACGTCGTTGCGCCTATATTGTAAGGGGCTTTAACTAGGTTAGTGCATTCAGAATGATCCTATCCGCTAAATCACGGGACTTCCGCCTTTTTCCTCCTCTTGGTGCGGCCTTTGTTAGATAACAAAACCAAGCTTACCGTTATTCTCATTTTGGGATTATGACTCCTTCGGAGTCTCATGGAATGTTATACTAAATGTTTGCGAACTCACATCAATGCGCCCTATTACACCCTGCAGCCACAGGTCACCACTGATTTATGTTTTGAATTACCAATATACCATAATAAGAGACCAACACTCTCGTTTAAGGGGCTTACTTTATAATCAATAAAACTAGAAACTATTCATCCTGTCCTAAAACAATAGCGATACAATTATAGGGTTCTTAACCAAGCTCTGCCTTTTAATTTAAATAGCAATAATAAAATCGATGGTTATTTACAAAATGATACAAGATGTATAGAAGGGTAAAATGTTTTATGATGGTGAACTACACAATTGTGAATGTATTGAAAATCATACATTTTCCCTTACAGAATTGTATGTATAAAAACATCTTTGTTGACACTGTGCATTGGCAAAACTGAAAACATCTATTGAATGACTAAACCAACCTGATATAGGTATTAATAATAATGATGTATTTTATAGCTTTACCTTTTTTACTAGTACTTTGGGTGTCTTTCTGCTTTCTCACATAATACTCTATCCCTAAAAATAAATTTGAACTATATAGGGATCTCCACACAGGACTGCATGCACTATCTGAAACATACACCCCTCACCCTCACTCACTCACCCTCAACCCCTCACCCTCAACCCCTCACCCTCACTCACCCTCACTCACCCTCACTCACCCTCAACCCCTCACCCTCACTCACCCTCAACCCCTCACCCTCACTCACCCTCAACCCCTCACCCTCACTCACCCTCAACCCCTCACCCTCACTCACCCTCAACCCCTCACCCTCAACCCCTCACCCTCAACCCCTCACCCTCAACCCCTCACCCTCACTCACCCTCACCACCCTCAACCCCTCAACCCCTCACCCTCACTCACCCTCACTCACCCTCACTCACCCTCAACCCCTCACCCTCACTCACCCTCAACCCCTCACCCTCACTCACCCTCCCTCACTCACCCTCAACCCCTCACCCTCGCTCACCCTCAACCCCTCACTCACCCTCACTCTCACTCATCCTCACTCACCCTCAACCCCTCACCCTCACTCACCCTCAACCCCTCACCCTCACTCACCCTCAACCCCTCACCCTAACTCACCCTCACCCTCAACCCCTCACTCACCCTCACCCTCAACCCCTCACTCACCCTCACCCTCAACCCCTCACTCACCCTCACCCTCAACCCCTCACTCACCCTCACCCTCACCCTCACTCACCCTCAACCCCTCACCCTCAACATCAACCCCTCACCCTCACTCAACCCCTCACCCTCACTCACCCTCTCACCCTCACTCACCCTCACCCTCACTCTCACCCTCACTCTCCCTCAACCCCTCACCCTCACACTCACCCTCACTCACCCTCAACACCTCACTCACCCTCACTCACCCTCACCCACCCTCACCCTCACCCTCACTCACCCTCACCCTCACCCTCACTCACCCTCAACCCCTCACCCTCACTCACCCTCAACCCCTCACCCTCACACAGTGCAATAGGTCTCGGAGCATTTGAGTTAGAGCTTTTAGAAATGTTTATGGCTTTTTTTATTTGTAATTCTTTAGCATTGGCTACAGGAAACAAAAATACTAAAGATTTACAAAAAAAACCCATAAACAATTCTAAAAGCACTAACTCTAATGATGCGAGACCTATTGCATTTCCAATGCTTGTTAAAGATAGGGACCATGATAGAACTTGACCATGACTCCAACAATCCGAGTTTCGCTGCTGCAGTACAGACTCGTGTGTCAATTGGGGTCCAGAGATCAGGGAGATGTTTGAATAAGTCCACTGGGACCCCATCGGGCCGGGTGCTTTTCCACTCTTACTCATCTGTAGTGCCATTTCAAAGTCTTGTAGTTCGAAATCTATCGGTATTGGGAACACTACCGGGGGAAGATTGAGATGGAATTCTTCTGTTAACGATGTTACTTCAAAGATTTTTGCAAAGTGGTTTACCCAGGTTTCCTCATCGATGGCAACGTCGATCTGAGGAATGTTGGAGTCCGATAACAGGGGAGACTTAACTATTCGCCAAAAGGACTGACTATCTTTCATAAGTGCGCTTTTATGCAGAGCGTTCCACAAAGACAGTTTCAACTCTTTTTTTCTTGTCTTTCTGGCGTTGTTGTACTCTCGCCGGAGGTGTTGGATCTCTATATGGTCTCTATTTGATTTTCCAAGCGCCTTTCTTAAGTTGGTCTGCGCCTTAGTACAATCGTGGTTGAACCAACCTATAGTGCTTGGATTGTTTTGTTTGGGTATTCTGGTCAGCAGTATTTTTGATTGATCTAGTATCAGCTTAAAATTTTCCAGGATTAGATTGTCATCTGCTTGAGGATCCAGGCATGTCATTATATTGTTATAAGCAGACTTTATTAATGTGTTAGTGAGCTTGATTGGGTCCACTTTTTCCCATTTTATGGTGTATCCGTTTTTTTTGCCCAATTCGAGCCTATTTTGTGATAGAGAATTTGCAATTGTTGTCATATGAGATTGTGGGTGATTCAGCTGTACGTTCAGCCTTAGAGCGGAGTGGTCACTTAGGGTATTTTCCAGAATTTTAAAATCCCTACTTAGATGTTTCAGACCTTCTGTGGTGATTACATAATCAACTGTGGTCTCGTGCCCCCTTCCTCGGTAAGTAGGTTCTAATTGATTCTTTGGTGGTAAAATTAGGTTTATTATTAGCAGTTCCAGATCTGAGATGATATTGTTCATGGCTAACCCCGTTCGTGAATGGAGGAAGTGCACGAGAGGGTTCTCGTGTTCGTCCACCATTCCGCAGGGCTGATTGTTCGATAAGGGGCAGGGGTGTAGATTAAAATCCCCTCCCCACAATATGTGGACGTTGCCCTTTCTATCATGGAGATGTCTTTGATGGGAAATTTTTTCTTGGATTAAGGAGAGGATGTTTAAAAAATTATCATCCTCTAAATTATTATATAAATTTATTAGTATAATATGTTTTTTCCCTATCATGAGTGTGAACAATTGAGCGTTTGTGAAATAATCTGCCTCTAATACCTTCAGATCTGTTATTGTGTTATCTATGTAAGTACCAGACCCCCCCCTGGGTCTGCCTGCACTACTTGAAAGGGCGGGGGATGAATATGTCTTATATCCTACAAGATGGAGGGGCGGCGTGGCCCATGTCTCCTATAGACATATAATTTTACCTTCCTCCAGGAATTGGGCAGCGGAGCCATCCTCTATTTTTGATCGGAGGCCTGCGATGTTCCAGAAGATAACCGGGAGCCGTAACATTTCATTTACTGGGTCTGCCATTTTGGTTTCTGGTGAATCTGAGGGAACTGGGGGTAGGGCCGGGCTAGCCTGTAGGGGCCTCGAAGTTTCGACTCGTGGTCAGTCGACCATTTCCAGGCTGCTAAACAGATTCATGGTCGGTATGCCTGGCCAATTTTGCCAATGTGAGGTATCTCTATAGATGGGTCTGTATGATCGGTATCGCGGTCTATCCCACTGTTCCCAGTTTCTGCCACTGTTCTGTGGTCCCACTGTCTGCCACGGGCCCTCTTGGTGTTGATAATTCTGATTTACTGACCACCAAGAATTGTCAGGATCACTATGTCGCAGAAATGTTTTAGACCCAGCAAGGTCTAGTTCCCATGGTTGTGGGACTGCCTTACGCCAGATATTATCAGATTCATTCGAGTAATTGTTATGATATCTTTTTGGGTAAAAGAAGGAAAGGGATCTTGTATCGATCCCGCCAGTTGTGTTACTATAGTCCCAGGAACAGATATACTCGACTATGCTTGGGTCCTCGAAGGTGATCACTATGCAATCTCCCTGTATGCTTTTTTTCCTGTGTCCCACCCAAGGGGTCCTACATACTGATGTTATCCTGCTTGTCCAGGTTGGCGGAACGGGTCGGTTTGTGTTCAACCAATACTGTACTTTGTTTTTCAAAGACCAGTTTGGTTCCGTCCCCTCCCCCGTTAGTTCAGGAACCCCTGTCATCACTACCACATATGGACATGCCTCAGGTGGCATGTTTAGCGGGAGCCTACTATCAGTGGTCCCTCTCATACCTCCTTTATTTAGTGGGGGATTTGTTTTTTTGGTGGCAGGAGTTTTAGGGGCCGGTGTTTTTATAGTTGGCGTATTTGCTTTAGGTGCATTTGATGCAATATTGCTCTGAGGGGGAATTGTAAGGACCTTGGGCGTGGGTTTCTGTGCTGCTGGAGCCTTTGGTGCTATAGGGGCCTTTGCTGTGGGTTGCTGTTTAGGTGACGGGCAGGCTAGAGTTGTAATTTTCTTTTGTGGAGGCAATGTAGCCGAGTTATTTATCCTCGTTTTTTGCGGTCCCTGTATAGGTAGTGGCTTAGGACAGCTAGCAAGTTTTGACAATTGTGACTCGATGTTAAGCAGTCTAGTTTCTATTGGGCGAGAAAAGGAATCTAGAAGGGAAGCTATCTCCTTTATTAGCCTTGATGCCTCCCTTTCCTTGCCCGTTATTAGAGGGGGGGGGGGATTGTGGGGCGATGGTATCTGGGATGTTTTGTGGTGGATGATGGATCGTTACCAAATTATTGGCTGGGTCAGCAATTTGGTGAGGTAAACCTGCCGAATTTGTGGAGTCGATCAGATCTATATGATCGTCCGCTTTGTTGTTTGCAGTATTATCTACCTTATCCCTATCCTTCCTTTTCTTTATGGCATCCTCCCTCCTCCCTCTAGCTTGCCTTACTTCTTCCGGGGTATGGTCAGGGAAAATTTCAGGTGTCTTTTCTAGCTCGCTTTCTGAGAATGTTACAGAGAGTTGAGAGGCGGAAAGGTCTACGTTATTTGGAAGACTAAGTCTGTTTGTGCCCGCTGTGATTTGGATTGGGGCAGACTGTAATTCTGGGGTTTTTGCGGTTGCTAGTAGTCCCATAGAGGATCGCCTTGCGATTGCAAGTTCTGTTGATACTCTACCCTCAATCAGACTGATACTTTGATCAATGAATGAGTTTGCTTTAGAGATAGTCATCCATAGGTCCTAACAGTTGTTCTCCTACCCCGTTTTTTTTGAGTTTTGTTTTTTTACTTCCCCTTGTGTTCATTTTCAGTAGATGGGGTATGCTAAGTCTTTAGTTAATGATAAGTCGTCACTGGCTTCAGGGAGATGGTAAGTACCTGTAATAGAAGTCCAAGGATGCAATGCTTAGAGCGGGGGCCCGGACCGGACTCTCACGTTCTCAAACGGCCCGCTCTTTGCCCGGTCTTCGCCCCGTGCTCCGCCCCGCGCGCGTCCCGCGTCGCGGTCAGAGTGATGTTATTTTTATACTTGTAAGCGGTGGGCGTGTCCGTGGGTGTGAGCGGCGGGGGAAGAGGAACCAGCTGCGCTGCGTGGAGAATGCTGGTCCTCGCAGTCCCCTGTCTCGCTGATGGTGTTTAGCCCCTAGCCTCTACCCAGGGGACTCTAGCTAGGAGCGTCAGGCTAGCCCTGCCGATTGCAGGGCTCGCTCACACCAGCGAGTCCTCGTTGAGGGGAGGCGGCACCCGGAAAATCAGGCAGAGATGGCAAACGGACTTTCCTTACGTCCTGGATACAACAAGGCAGCACACTACACAAATGCTGAATGAGTGGCACCCGCGAAGCGGGTGTCACGAAAGGTTTTAAGGAAGTAGGCGGTGGGCGTGTCCGTGGGCGGCGGGGGAAGAGGAACCAGCTGCGCTGCGTGGAGAATGCTGGTCCTCGCAGTCCCCCGTCTCGCTGATGGTGTTTAGCCCCTAGCCTCTACCCAGGGGACTCTAGCTGGGAGCGTCAGGCTAGACCTGCCGATTGCAGGGCTCGCTCACACCAGCGAGTCCTCGTTGAGGGGAGGCGGCACCCGGAAAATCAGGCAGAGATGGCAAACGGACTTTCCTTACGTCCTGGATACAACAAGGCAGCACACTTCACAAATGCTGAATGAGTGGCACCCGCGAAGCGGGTGTCACGAAAGGTTTTAAGGAAGTAGGCGGTGGGCGTGTCCGTGGGCGTGAGCGGCGGGGGAAGAGGAACCAGCTGCGCTGCGTGGAGAATGCTGGTCCTCGCAGTCCCCTGTCTCGCTGATGGTGTTTAGCCCCTAGCCTCTACCCAGGGGACTCTAGCTGGGAGCGTCAGGCTAGCCCTGCCGATTGCAGGGCTCGCTCACACCAGCAAGTCCTCTTTGAGGGGAGGCGGCACCCGGAAAATCAGGCAGAGATGGCAAACGGACTTTCCTTACGTCCTGGATACAACAAGGCAGCACACTGCACAAATGCTGAATGAGTGGCACCCGCGAAGCGGGTGTCACGAAAGGTTTTAAGGAAGTAGGCGGTGGGCGTATCCGTGGGCGTGAGCGGCGGGGGAAGAGAAACCAGCTGCGCTGCGTGGAGAATGCTGGTCCTCGCAGTCCCCCGTCTCGCTGATGGTGTTTAGCCCCTAGCCTCTACCCAGGGGACTCTAGCTGGGAGCGTCAGGCTAGCCCTGCCGATTTGCAGGGCTCGCTCACACCAGCGAGTCCTCGTTGAGGGGAGGCGGCACCCGGAAAATCAGGCAGAGATGGCAAACTGACTTTCCATACGTCCTGGATACAACAAGGCAGCACACTTCACAAATGCTGAATGAGTGGCACCCGCGAAGCGGGTGTCACGAAAGGTTTTAAGGAAGTAGGCGGTGGGCGTGTCCGTGGGCGTGAGCGGCGGGGGAAGAGGAACCAGCTGCGCTGCGTGGAGAATGCTGGTCCTCTCAGTCCCCCGTCTCGCTGATGGTGTTTAGCCCCTAGCCTCTACCCAGGGGACTCTAGCTGGGAGCGTCAGGCTAGCCCTGCTGATTGCAGGGCTCGCTCACACCAGCGAGTCCTCGTTGAGGGGAGGCGGCACCCGGAAAATCAGGCAGAGATGGCAAACGGACTTTCCTTACGTCCTGGATACAACAAGGCAGCACACTTCACAAATGCTGAATGAGTGGCACCCCGGTGTAATCCAGATCGTCCACGACCCTTTAAACACCACAGGGCAAATGCTGGACTCAATTGGTACCCTCCAGCAACTGCATCAAATACAGCCATATCACAGAACTCACATAGACCGTTCACTCCATCGTCCACTTCAGCATCTACTTCCTCCTCACTGCCACCCCCAAGATGATCATGGGCCCCCCCCCACCGGATGTGGGGCATAATCTCAGAGACCAGGTGGGCGAATACCCTCAACATCCCCAATCCGGCTACTGCCACCAACCTCGAACAGGGAGTTAATAACTACCACGCCCGGTTCCCAGTTGTGCAGAACGCATTGTCCAGAACTCAAAACAGTTCTTCTCCGCTTTGCCCGAAGTGCCGGCCGAGCACTGAATGGCAACATGGTGCACATGTTTTGGAGCTGCCCGGTGGCTAAGGCCCTCTGGAAGGATGTTGCAGCGGCGCTAACAGAAGTGACGGGCCGTCAAGGGTTTCTCACCATGGATAGGGTGTTACAGGGTGCATTTAAATGGAGAAAGGCACAAACTGCAACTAATCGCTCCTTGACTCGGTCCTACTCATTGCCCGGCGGTCCATAGTGATGATTTAGAAGGCAAATACACTCCAGAACTTGCAACACTGGTGTGCAGCGACACTCAAGTGGGGCAAAGCTGAAGCAGTGGCACTGAGTTGAGAAGTAGTCCGGGTGTTGCACAGGGTCACCATAACAGCCTCATGGGATGATCTGTTGCACGAGCTACAGGCTTTCCTGGGTGCCATTAATGGGTAGATAGGGAGCATCTTGCATCTATAAAATGGTCACTCCTATTAGCCCCCCTCACCGGTCTTCCACTGATCTTTCACGGGCTCTGATTCGTTCTCTTCAGTGGTAAAAATGTGCTAGCATTATCAGGAAAGGGAGGGAGTGAATCAACACAATTTCTGCTATCCCAGCTATGCAGGGGTATTGCGGAAGCATAACCATCAAAGAGAATGATAACTCACTGACATTATCAGATGTTGTGCGAATTTCTGTTCTTGCTATAATATGTCGAACCATCTACTCCTTATCAAAATATTGTCTTTGACATGTTTTAAATATGTAAATTATGTCAACTGATACAGTAATTTAAACTATGTACCATGATGGAAACAAATACAATTAGTAAAAAAAAAAATGATTCCTCCTCTTCTCCCCTAGTGTGCATGCTGAGAACTATGTCCATTTAATTTCCTATTTGTGTCCCACTAGTCACATTATCTGGTTCAGTGTTAAATTACCTATCACTACCGATCTGTCCTTCTTCTATTTCCCTGCCACAGTTTGTAGCGTCTGTGTCCCAGTGAGTTTCACTGTTCTAGCCAGCAAGGTGGATTGGTGTTACCCTCCATTAATAATGTTAACTGTCCTTGTGGACTTCTCTTCTGTGATTTGGTTTTGGCGCGCTTGTGGTCCTATTTCTTTTCCTTTGGTGTAATAGTGTTTACTTACCTTATGCGATTCTCCTACAGTCTTTGCCACCAAATCAATTGGGCTAGCTGTTGCTATTTCCTATTTATCTCCTGTATTGAGAAGGTCTGAGTTGGACCCATACTAATTTCTCTATAAATTAAGAAACCGCTCATTTGACGACTGGTGCATTGCCTTCAGTTACAGCTTGTGCTCTTACGCCAAGTTTGAGTGAATGTAGTCCTTTTTCCGTTAGATTGTGGTTGTTAGAGATTCTGTGCTTGTATAAGACTGAGTCTCAAAATCTCAGGTGGTGCTTCAGTCTCTGTGTGTGTGTGGTAATTATATTTATGCTCTGTTTATTTCTTCCTGTGTCAGTGTCCTTGTCCATGTTCCCATTTTCCCCTTCATTGTGTTCATGTTTCCCTCTCCCTCTGTAGTCCTATTCCCAGTGCATGCATGAGCCCCATTGTCCATGCCTCCCCGCAGTAGGTATCCATCCAGTGCTTCTACTTGTCCCAGTGCATCTTTGTTCAGTGGATCTTCTTGTCCCAGTGTTACCTTTCTCTTTGGTCCATATATGTATCTGCAACAAATAGTTGGCCTTGATTGTGAAAAGTATGTAAATATCAGCATTTTTCAGAGATGTTGTGCCGGTCAGTTTGCAAGTGTCTTTGTCCCAGTGTTGCATTCTTCCACTACCTGTGTGTTGCATGTTGTCAACCCAGAGGCTTCTGCTGCTGTTGAGCACATGCAGCAAGTTCTCTAGTAATTAGTGACTGTTGGACTTGGCCCTTCTGGCAGGTACACCCCTGAACTTTTTGCCTTTTTTATTTACATTAGTACAATGATTTCTGGTCTTTGCGCACTTTAGCACTGTGGCGCAGTGTAAAGTGCGTGCACGCTCTGAGTGCGTGTGTGGTATTGGCCTGCTCTCCCATAGGAATGCATGGGGGATATGTGTGTCCATGGTAGTTACGGATGTGTGGGGAGTGCAGGGTCGAGTTTGGTATATGCGATGATGTGTGCGGTTTTAATGTGTCTAGTGTGGAAGTGCCACTTCTAGAAGTTGGCCTGCCTGTGCAGTAAATGTGAATTGACTGTCTGGCTTGTGGTTGGCTGGAGCTGGCTGGTGTGCCTGGCTCCAGGAGTCAGAATGTGTCTGCCCCGGTGGTGAATGGGGAGATCTGCATGTTGATGGCAGGGAGGGGCTGTACCTGGGACCTGAATAGGGCTGGGCTTACCCTCCACAATTCTGGCTCCGCCCCCTGTGGTGCGACTGAAGACCCTAACCTGTCCTGTGAATAGGGAGAGGGGCGGAGCAAAACAAAGTGCTCCAGAACCAGCTGCATCTGGTTTTCCCCCACCCTGCACCCTATAGACAAAGGGATTTGGTGTATAAAAAGAGGCTGTGACCTCATGCTAAATGTTCTTGTTTTTCCTTACTAGAATCTACCAGGGGCATGCTGCTGCTGGGGCCTCAGGGGAAGGCTTGCCTCCCTGGGCCCCGCCCAGCCCCTGGATGCCCTGGATGCTAGAGGATTTCTTTGGGACCCTTCTGCCCTGCCCTTTATGCCTGGAAAGACTTCTGGGACCTTTGGCTGTATTTTCCTTGCCATCAGGACTTTTGCGCTGTCTTTTACTTTAGGGCTGGGTGCCAGTACCCTTTAGAGCCTGTGGCGCTAATTCGCCATTTTGCCCGCTCATTTCGACATTTTAATTGGCAGGAGCCTACCCTGCATTGTGCCCAGTGCGCAGGTGCCCACCCTGCATCTTCCTTTTTTTTATCCTTATTTACGGGTGTCCACCCCGTTTATGTGCTACTTAGCGGGTGCCCACCCCGCTTCTACGTTTATTTTTTGCCTTGAGGGTGCCTACCCCTCTCTGGCCCCCTACAAGTCACCGCCGCGGCCCTCATGCCGCAAACAGGAAGTCAGGCACCATAGTGCCTGACGCAGGGCGGGACTTCCGGTTTTGGATTTGGGATTGACTGAAATCCTGCAGCAGGAAAGAGCGCGAGAGTTGCGGGGCTCCCATGAGCAAGGGGGAGCCCCGGTGGAGGAATTTGCCTGGAGCCTCACCGGCTCCATTTTAGAAGCACCGGGTCCCTGGAAGAGGCCCGGGTGAAGTGAGGAGGCGGCAGCGGCCGCCATTGGTAGCGCGGGGCTCCCGAGAGGAACAGGGAAGCCCCGCGTCACAAGACAATGAGAGGAGCCTTTCCCCCGCCGAGAGCCGGTAAGTGAAGACGGCTCGGAGGCCACACATGCACCCCAGGCACCCGAGTGGTACTCCTTCTTTCGAGCGGCCCCAGATGGCAGCGGGCCGTTCAAACGATGGCTCTCGTCGTCCCAAGGACCACGTGGGGGTCCTGAAGTCCCGGGGCCCGTGTTTCCCCAGAGCTATTGCGCTCCAACGAAGGGGGCATTTGTTTAGAGCCTGAGAGATCCGCCAACGAGGCCCCAGTTATTGCTGGAGGCTAGAGGGCTCCAACGTCTCGGGAGTCATTACGGGAGGTAGAGCGGCCCCGGCTGGCAGTGGGCCGCTCCCCCCCAGTTGGCCGCATTTGTTACAGAGCCCCGTGGCTCCGAGGCCCCAGCAGCTTTTGAGCCAGAGGGCTCCACCGTTGGGGGCATTTCTTTCTTTGAGGAGCCAGAGTGCTCCAGAGGGCACATGTATTGTTTCAGAGCCTAGAGGGCTCCAAAATGCGCAAATGCATTCCTAGAGCCAGATGGCTCCAGCAGTTGGCACAGTCTTTGTCCAAAGTGCTAGTGAGAGCCCTGTCGCAGTTCTGTTTCACCAATGTGAGTTCAAAATCCTAGGCCATCCACAAACTAAGTGACCATAAAGGCTGGGACCAATGGAGAAAAAGAATTGTCGAAAGATAATGTGTATATTAAAAAATATATAAATTTAATTAGACATAGATAAAAATCATATAGAGACTCAAATAATAAGTCAAACTATATGATACAGTGAAACAGTAACATATACAATTCTTGAACAAAATACATCAAATACATTCATTAAAAAGCAAATACATCATAGTAACAGTGTAGATCCCGACTAATTTTAACAATTATATACAAAAAGATTTTTACTAAGAAGACGGTTGCAATTATTAGAAGATTATTAAGTGGACTCAGTTCTGTTTCACAGCTGCCCAGCAAGTAGTGGGCAGCTGCACCGTTTAGGTTTTTCTTTCTAGGGGCTTGTTCTTTGGACTCAGGAGTGAGTCGCACTCCTTCGCCCCTACTTTGGCTTCCCCAGCTGCGCAGCACTTAGTGCCAGCAGCAGCATTTAGGCCTATTCTTGTCCTTAGCTGCCCAGCAATTAGTGGGCAGCTGCTACGTTTAGGTTTTGGCTCAGTGGCGCAACCTGGACCCTAATGTCATTTATGTGCTATGCTGATTTATGTGCTGATGCTTTTTGGCTGTTAGGAAATGTACTGTGTGTAGTATGTTTTGCGCACCCTGTGTTCTTATACCTCTGGACATATGTTTATGCTTAGGAGGTTATTTTATCTAGTATAGGTTATGCTAGTGGGTTCATGGTTCCCTGCGTGATATATGCCTAAGGTGGTTAGGATTGCGTAGGAGGTACTTACCTTCTACCAGTGGTTACTGGTTGTGTGCTACATTTGCTATTTGGTTCTACAATTGTTCTATGTTCTAAGTGCTAGTTTTACCAAGTGCTTATTCCTGACAGTGGTCCAGGTGGCCCCTGTCCCATGTATATAATCTCCTGTAAATTCTTCCCGTGCCTGTGGCACATTGTAAAGTGTGTGTTTATTATCTAATGTGTTTGGTATAATACAAAGGCTATTTTTATATATAGCCTTGTGTGGAGTTCCTTTAGTGGGGGGGCCTGGGATGTTGTTGTTGGTGGGTGCGTGCGCAAATGCTTTACATATTGCCTCCGGGATAAGCCTGACTGCTCGTGCCAAGCTACCAAGGGGGTGAGCAGAGGTTATCTTTGGCGGGTGACTTCCTTGCCCTGACTAGAATTGTGGTTTCTGCCTGACTTTGGCGCAAGCCTTAGCCAACCAGAAATCCCCATTTCTAACAGTGATGGACAGACCTAGAGTGAAGTCCTGCCCGAGGCACATGCCAGGTGGATGGATTCGGTGCAGCCTCTTGTGCAATTACTGTCTGCTGTTCCCTTATGCAAACAGAGGTCCAAGGTCCCTGTTGCAGAAGAACGATGGCCACTTAACTTGAGAGGCCAGCCTGTTTGTTACTGCGATGCTCGAGCCGCAGCGGTCTACAGAGAGGGATATTTATGGGGAGTGATGCTAGATGTGGGAACATAGCTATGTACAGTGCTGACCTCTCGCAGAATGCATTTGTGCCTGGCACCTCTCTAGTCGCAAAAATACTTTAGAATAATTTTTGATGTGCAGAATTAGAAGGTGAAAATGTTTCGTTGGTTCTTCCATTTGCAGATGTATGGGTGACCCTAAATGCATCTTGTATCCCTATGGCATTGTGTTGTGAGGGAATCTCCCAGTGTCTTGTGTATGCAAGGAAGCCTCCAATGTGAGTGCCCCTTTATCTATCCTCACACGCCTCCCTTCTGCCCCTAAGGCTCTAGTTTTGCTTCAGTTTCCTCGTCAAGGGAACATATAATCGGACCATATCAGATGTCCTTAAGTAGGACAAGAGGAATTAAACACACTATATGTTCTCCTTTCTCTCAGTTACATAAAAGGCGTGAAGGTGAGACCAAGTTCTTGCAGGAAAAAGTGCCATTTTCTCTGCAGTTTACTTGCACTAGGGTTCACAATATTCCCGGTTTCACTGGGCTGTGAATTAACCTGTGGACTCTGATTGATCAGAGCTTTTTTTTATCACCCAGTAAGTGATTACTTTGTTTTAAAGAGGAATGGAAGAGTTAAGTTTAAACTATCCAAAACCAAAGTTTCTTTATTTTAAAATATATCTCGACTCGTGCTTGGAAAGTTTTTTTTTTCACAGTACTGCCACTTTTTTTTTCACTTAAGAATTATAATCCATGATACACGAATGATAGTGTGTTGGCTGTCAAGTAATCGTCAGTTAATTCTATAGTTTTCTTTCAGTTCTTTACTTGAGATTCTCAAGACAATTATCCTTGGTATGAGGTAGTTTTGGGATCATAAAATGTAAATTATTTACTTGTTCACTGTGAGCTACTTGATTTATTCATAACTAGCAGCCTGCCCCAGCGTTGCCTGGGGTAGAAGGGGGCTGGGGGCTGCATTTCAGGTTTGCATGCTCTCCCGCCCAGGCCCCCGCCCGCCACGACATTGTCTGTGTCCCGGACAATGTTGTGGCGGGCGGGGGCCGGGGCGGGAGAGCACGCAAACCTGAAATGCTGGCTTCCCCTACCCCCGCCTGCCCTGACATTCCCCAGCACCCCGTGCCCCGCCCGCCCCGACCCTGGCTGCCCCGGATTCTTACCTTGCCTCTGCTGCTCACACCGCCGGTCCATATTTCTCCGCTCCGCCGCTCTGCCACTCACCACCTGTCCGCCGCCACTCCTCCCCGCGCCATATCCGCCTCTCCGCTCCGCCGCTGGCCTCACTTCACCGCTCCTCCCCTTGGCGCCATGTCCGATGCTCCTGGGACGCTGCTCCTCCCCTGCTCCTGATGTGACGACACACAGTCGTGGCCGGCGCTACTTTGGGGGAACTACTTTTTGTAAAAATGTAACTTTTTATATAACGTTTATTTACATTTTTTTTAAAGCCTATGACCATCTACACACCCTGCTGATTTCAACGGTGTATTGGGTGTGTAGATTGGCGCTGTGGTTCCCGAGTTTACCTTGCCTAAAGGTGCAAGTTCTCTCTTTGTAATAGTAGTATAGTTAGTGCGTCATTTAACGGTTACGTGACAGTGCAAATAATAGAACAGTTAGAAGGTGGATGAGCTGTGAATGGCGGGTTTTTACTGGCACAGACCGAATTGTAAAAGCTGTGCATGGTAAACGGTATCTAAAGATTGTAACCTCTTTTCCTCTTCCCAGTTGACATTTCTCGTTAAAGGTGGACCGATAAATTTGCTGTTTCTTTTGGTAACATATAAATGAGACGAATGCACCTGCTTAGTAAAAACCAGAGACTAGTTCCTTTAAAATGTGTGTATTCCTTCTGCAGTCAGCCATTACGTTGTGAGTCCCTAAAGGTCATGCTGAGGTATGTAGTCAACACACTGCCTGTACTTTGGGCAATTATGCTGAGGTCTTAGAACTGTCCTGCTACCCTACACTTTACAAACTATGGTGCTCTGAGAAAGGAGGTGGAAGGTCGGAGAGTCCACTAATGAAACCGTACAAATCGATTAAGAAAGTGGCAACAATGTTGAAAGGACATTTAAGGAAATAATTATTTTTTTCTAACATAGATATGTATTTTTATTCAGGTCCACATTGGAGCAAAAGGTTTCGTCACAGACTCTGTCACCGCATCTGGACTTGAAAACGCCACAATCTCTGTAGCAGGCATTGACCACAACATCACTACAGACAATCATGGACACTTCCACAGATTGCTGGCACCAGGAAACTATAACATCACAGCAACTGCAGATGGGTGAGCTGTTTGCTTGGGAAGCCATATTTGAGTAACATTACCTGTCAATTACAAATGTGCCATTCTGATATGTTTGTTTCATTCTGTATTTGAAATATGATTTTTTTTACAAATGTAACACTTAATCTCATAGAAACTGCGCCTCCTCAGAGAATGCCTCTTTACTCTTTGAATTAAGAATAGGCATTTAATTTTTTCCAAACCGGAAACATTAGCCAACCCGAACTGGGTGGCAAGAGACAAAGAAGATTTTGAGAAACCTATAAGAGAAGGGGTAATAGGCGCCAAGGAGTAATGGTTGCCATAAAGCTTACAATAAGAGGCAATAGACAAGGCATATATATGTGCAGAATAACCATAACCAACAATTGTGATTTAGGACTGCGTAAACAAAATCTGTAGGAGTTCAAGGAGACCAATGAGGGGAAAAGTAACAATGCTCATAAAGGTAAGGACAGATATTCCATGAGGCAAAACAGACAAAATGCATCTAAGAAAAAATGAGCAGTTGTAGGAAGGAACATGAAACTCATGATAAGGCAGAGAAAGGTTGAGGGATAAACTAGATTTAGCAACCAAGCACTAAAAGGCTAACAGTGTATAGTAGGAAGACTACTCTGTCAAGAGTCATTAAATATGACTTTGCTGTAGACTCTGAGAACTGACAATGCAGGGATAGAAAGCCATTTTGGGGACCACAAAGTACATTTCTGATGGATACTTCGAACTGTAGATTCCTCACCTTAGCATACTCCACAGACAGCAGACTGGATCTGGAAAGCTTTTCTGGTAATGCTCCTAGGTGGAGCCATATTGCTGCATGCTAACTAAGTCACTATGGAAGTGACCGAGTGGAGCTGCATGTAAGTGGCACCCCTACACACTGATGTCACTTCCTTTCTTTCAGTGCCTTTTGATATAGCATATGAGAAGTTGAGATCCTTACGTACATCCCACTCCAAGTCTTTCATAGACTTGTTCTCGCTCCTAGGGCCATTCCAGCAAGAGACCAACCTCTTGTTCGAAGTAATCCCAAATCGAAGCCAAAGTAAAAACATAAAAAACAAAGCAGGACTCTACCCCATCCTGCCCCTCGGTATCCAAGGAAAGGGTGCCACAATGTCAGTTAGTCCCTCTCAATGTCTCCAGTAGCAGAACAAATCCTCCAACTGATCCCAGTGCTCCTTGTTTTTCCCAGCTCATCTACGACACTGCAGCAGACTGAGGCCTTCAAAGTGGCCATACTGCCAATTCTTGGCACAATTCCGGCTTACTCTGGGCTGTCTTTGTCATACCTTCGGGCCCATAGGACAGCAGGAGCCTCCAGTCAGGCTCACACCAGGAGATCCTTTCCCAGCACTGTCTGAAACCTTAGGACCTATTCCGGGTCCCTCACTGGCTGTGGTACATGCATCTACTCCGGTTTTAGGACCTGTGCCAGGCGGTGCTCCCTCGACACCGGTTCCGACGCCTTTGGCACAGGAGGAGGATCTAGTGCCTATTCTGATGTCTGACCTTGAACTGAGTTCAGCCCGATCTCGACCAATGTTATGCTACAAAATTACTAAAGCGCACCAGATTGTAATTAGTCCTCTTTACTGATGCCTATACAAGGGCGAACGGACCAAAAAAGGCTCCATTATAAACTTTTGCACGAGCTTTCGCCACCTTGACTTTTAGCTGTTGACTCCAAAAGGGCTGTAAGCTTTTATATTGATGAAACCAAGGACCACCTTATAGACAATGAGCTTTTTGTGGGGTTGTCTAGGGCGAAGAATGGGAAGGCTGTGCAGAAAAGGACTCTGACCAAGTGGATAGTCCTCTGCATTAAAGTCTGATGTTCACTTGCCAAGAAGCAGCCACTGCTGGGAGGTGTGAGTCCATTCCATTAGGGCAAAGGCTGCTACCACTTCGCTGGTAAGTGGAGTGCTTTTCCTTGACTTCTGCAAGGCTGCAACGTGGGAATCACTGCATACCTACATGAAGCACTACTGCCAGCGCTATATAATAACTCCTTAATTAAATTTGTTCCCATTTAGTACTCTTTCACCCTTTGTCTACCTCCCTAGCTCCTATCCACTCTCCCCTGTATCTCTCACCTTGCCTGCTAGTCTGCCTAGCCCCCTGTCCTTTGCGCCCTTTGACTAAGCACTCCTTCTCCCCTTGTTGAGGAAAGATCCAATATTTATACTCTGTAGTCTCAGCGTAACCGCTGAGAGAGTCCACTGCGCCAAGGAAGCCACTCACAGCTGAGGTATCGTATGGCATCCCTTGCCAAAGCACTCCCTCTCACCTTTTTGGGGAAGGATCCAGTATGTAGGCCTTGGAGTCTCCTCAGAGAGTCCACTGCGTAAAGGGTGCCTCCCGCAACAGAGATAGGGAAGTGAAACCACTTCTCCTGGGATCACAGCTTACTGGACTTTGGACGTTGCTTTGACGCGTCTACCTGTTTGTGTCCCCGTCGCCCTTCCCCTCCTCTTTCCATGCGATGTCCTTCACCCTCCCCTACTCTTTCCCGCTTTCATTACCTGTCTACTTCCCCAGCTCCTTCCCCCGCCCCTGAATCTTTCCTCTTGCTTGCTTTTCCCCTTTCGCATTTGTGCTTACTGTTTATCTTGACCTTACAAGTAACTATGTTGCCATGCTCTAATAACTGTGTAAACTTTGTAACAATGTAACCTGTAACTATGATCTGTTGCTCATGGATAGCGCTCTGATACCTCCAAGTCTAACCAGCGCTATATATATATATATATATTTTTGCAGCGTTTTATATAGCGCGAACTTGATCCGAATCTGGCCCTTTACATAGCACCAGTTATGTTACATGAGAACACACATTCATTTTAGTTAGGCAAGGGGAGATTAAGTGATTTGCCCAGAAACACAGGATGTTTTAGCGTTGTTACCGAGACTCGAACCCAGATCCCCAGGTCCGAGGTCGAGCGCCCTAGCCGTTAGGCCAACTCCTTTAAAACCTTTACAATAAATAAATAAATGGTGGGAAGGACATTTTGCCCATTCAGACCAAAACATCTTGCATGACCAAGTTCATTCCACAGACCCTACACCTGGGGAGGTACTAATATGGTAACTATTCTTTGGTAAAGAATCTACACTTGAAAGTATCCATCAGAAGAACAAGTTATTTGCCTTTTGTAACATTTTCTGGTGGGCAAGTCTTGAAATTGACAAGGATTCTAAGAGCAGTGAAAAGAACACTAGAAAGGCTCTGCTGGAGTCCAGCATGGAGAAAGAAAAATAGGGAAAGCAAGCAACTTGATGACTACTAAGAGCAACGTTGGTGAGTCGAACTGAGAGAGAAATCTGCTCAAAGGGGCTTCCAAGCCAGATCACTGGAGAAGAGGACAAAAGAAAGAAAACTGGATGTGGGTGAAGACTTCCTTAGCAGATAGGGTGCTGGAAAAAATCTGTTGGTTAAGCTTCCATGTAAAAAATATCTTGCCCGTATCTACATTGCTGAGGGTTCATCCTCTTATCATACTTATCAATATAGGCCTCCGAAGAAAGACTTCAGGCATCCCTAGTGGCTAAGTGACCAAAACACAAGGCTGAAAAAGAAAACAAAAAGTCAGTGGGAGGTCTAATTTACATATATAGTGATGCCACCAGAGGTGATACTGCACCCCTATAATATCCCTTATTTTAAATGATTTGGCCGACTTTACAGTCAGTTAGGATTCCGTAGGTATAGAATGTAAATGCCTACAAGCAATGTTTTTTCTCATGATGATCTGTGTTGTGTTTCCTTCCTAAGACACATAGCTGTAGAACCATGTCTGTAACCAGATCCCTTGAGGCAGGAGGCCGCACACTTTATTTGCATCAGTCACTATCAAGCCTTGATTTTACTTGGTTGACTTGCTTCCATAACACACACACTGTAAATGTAACTTTCATTTTAAATACTTTTCAACATTGCCTAATTTGCCACTTAACATAAGCCCCGAGCACTTTTTAAACAAGATCAACAAGGGTCTCTGGCACAGTTGGGGACATTGCTTCCGTAGAAGTCCCCAAAATGTAATTGACCCAATGAGTTGGATGAAGTACTCCATATTTTTGTGACAATTTAATTGAATTGACTTGTTCTTTCATAGTTCTGCAGAAACATATGGAAGAAGGGGCTCTTTTACAGCTTCCCGTAAACAAAAAGTTTCTTCATTAGATCTAAAATATCCAAATTGTGACGTTTGTGTGGCTTGTTAGTGGTGTACTGCCAGTTGAGTGTGACAAAAAAGACTCTTAAAAATATGTATCTCGCAAAAGAAATGTGCTCAGTTGTTTTCAAAAGAAAGCGGATATTCTTAAGTTCTCCATTGTGGTTTTCCTTCCCTAACCAGCAGCGAAGCAGGCATGGTAGTTTCAAAATTGCACTTCCTTGTTGTTTTTCAATATATTTATCTAGACGTAACTTTGGTTATAGCGATGCTTGCTTACGAGGTATTGTGGCTTGTGGCATTTTCTGCAATCTCCTGATTAATTGTGTTTTAATTTAGCTACTGTGTTTTGTTTTACTAGTAATTCAGATGTGTTTTCTTTTATATGGCAATAAAATAAATTAAAAACTTTTATTTTGTCATTGCTAGTTAAACTTCTAAATTGTTTTCCTCTCTAGATATATGCCAATTACTGCAAATGTTGAGGTTCTAGAAGGGCCAGCCACCTCAGTGAACTTTACACTGAAGCCTACTGTATTTGAAGCAGTCTCTGATATTCCAACTGAAGTGGTTGACGAGCATGTGCTTCCCACGGATGTTCCAGTTACAGTGAAGGCAGAAAATCCACCCCCGCAGCATGAGCCTGTTCCACCTCAGGAATTTAGGCATCACCATTTCTCTGACATGGAGATTTTCCTGAGGCGGTATGCCAACGACTACCCAAACATCACACGACTCTACTCTGTTGGCAAGTCAGTGGAGTCCAGGGAGCTTTATGTGATGGAGATATCTGACAATCCAGGCATTCATGAACCAGGTAACTTTCTCTTTTGGGTACAAGAGCATTGAAGTGTTTATGAGCCAGTGCAGAATAGCTATCTTCTTCTCCAGCGATAGCTATGTGCGATGCTCTACTTGTGAAAGACTTCTCCAATCGAGAAGTGCAGAAAATGCAGGAGGATGTTGAGAGAAGACAGTTCAGGGTTTCACAATTAAGGGCATCCAGACCATAATGAGCTTAATCATCTAGCCAAGATATTGGGAGTGGGTGTTGAAGAGAAGTATTAGACAAGGTATCCATGCATGTGAGACGGTTGAAAGAACCTGTTATTTTCTGTAATATAGACATTTATTTCTAAATTTTAACACCTGCTTGGTGAGTTTTACTGTATCATTTGGTAAAGCTGGTAAAGGGTACAAGTATACAAAAAATATTTTTTTAGACTACTCCCAAGAATCTGCGTGTTTATTATAGTCTATAAATGTAATACAAGAGACCGCTCAGACCAGTGCACGTTTATTTTACATATTCACTCAGTAGATTTCAAGGATTCCATAGGTGTTGGCCCCATTCTTGGGCTAAAGACTTTTCACATTCACGCCTTTGTATTCGGTTTGGACTGGGACTCTTCTGTTTCATTATTGGACTTGAGCTGCACATTGGCAGCCCAGAAATATAATTCTTTCTAGATATGAAGTGGAGTCTCTTAATTGTGCACTGTGTTGTCCAAACAACTCGGGTAGGTTGGGCTTGACATGGGGTTCCGACTTTCAGACGCAAGCCCTCCTATCACTTTGACCACATACACCTTTCAGTGCTTTTGGTGGGCATGTTGCAAGAGGCAATCTGACTTGCAGTCTCGGTTTACTTAAAGAAAAACAAAGGACCAATGTCATTTTTCTTGAGCTCAAGTATTTCCTTCATCTGCATGGGACGAAATGTGTCGGTCCCTAACCAGCAACACTTTTATAATGTTCTGTTTAAGCAGGGTGCAACCTCTGTCTCTTTCACATTGCAACTTGATGGTTCAGAATTGTCAGTGGAGCCTCAAAATCTGTATACTCAAAATATTCTACTGTCTGTTTTAAGACTTTGAGCTTCCTGTAAGAAGAACGTTTGACAGGGAAAATGGTGCTCAATGCTGAGAGCTTGCTTCCTGTCTGGGAGTGGGAAAGAGTCTTTGGAAAATGCTCTTCATCTGGATTCACTTATTCCCTTCTTTTGCCTCCTGGTTCATCACACTTCTAAAATCCAAGAACTCCTACCCCCAACTCCTAGCTAAATCTAATGGCTCCTTTCTGGTAGAATTTGTTTTTTTTTACAACACATTTTATTGAATTTTTCATGGTACATTCTGGGCAGATGCCCGACCTATACATAATCAGGACAAAAATGATTCAAGTGTACCAAGCATGTATAGTAAATTAATACAGAACATATATACAACACAACAAAAGCAATGTTTTGCAGACCGATCCAATATTCATACCTCTTGGGGAATTCAGCTAGGCAGTTGTATGAGCGGTGATTAGGTGCTTTATATAGGATGTTGGCTGGTGATAGTGGACGTTATCATTCACTAGGGGGTCTGAGAGGGGAGAGAGGGTAAATCTATTCCCCTGTATGTTGCTCATTAGGACCATATTTTCCTATGCTTCTGGGGGCAGCCCTGTGCTTAGAAATTAACATTGCCTACACTTTTAACTGAACACACAGTGCCATTGAAAGACCAGAGATTGAACACCTAATCTTTTAAACTTTTAACGGCTAATTCCTCCGCTTGTGAATTTTAGCAGGTGCCAAACTGGATTCAGTAATGTTCAAATCCACTCCCCTGTGCGTTGGTAAGTGGTGTGTCTCCACGTTGGATGAGTTTTTCCCTAGACGTGACATAACGGACCCCATATCTGTGCCACTTCTGCAAACTGATGTTGGCTCCTTTCCTTTCTTTTAGTGCCTTCCGATGCAGATCCCAAGCTTATCGAATTCTGACAGCTTTGTTCCCCAAAATTTCTTCAGTGTGTTGACATGTCTCCTCGTAAAGCAGGGTTGGTTTATGCAGTGTTGAGACGGTCACTGACAGATTCCAGTGATGGACTACCACTATGTCTGCCTCTGGTGCCTCAACTCGAAACATGGCTATGCATCATGTGATTGCTGCCGGAAGATAAATTGCAAGACTATCTGTGACTGCAAAGAAAAACTTCTCAGGACTTAAGTCCACAAGAAGTCACAGTCCCAGTTAAAGTCGAGGACACTGATGAGCTCTAGCTCCCTAGTAAGATTTTGGAACTTGGCTTCATCAAAATCTTGTGGGTTAGGTAAGTGAAAGAAATAGAAAAAAAACGTATGAAAATCATTAACATTTTTGCAACGCCCCAGGTACCACCAAGCTGCAGAGCCTTTCACTCGCATCAGAACCAATTACACCTCTGCTCGTGATCCAGCCTGATCCTAGGAGATATGCGATGCCACAACTTCTCCGTGAGCTAGCAGAGGCCCCACTGGATCTCTCTGGAGTTCAATCAAGGTAGCATCCAGCTGGGTTCCCGCCAGTGGATCCGTCCTTAACAATGCCACTCTACCTTGACTCGAGGCTGGCACTTTCTTCGAGCTCTGTTCTGCTGACACTAGCCTTCGGCACCGTGACTAATGGTGTCAACATGAGTCTTAGAACCAGCACTGACGCCGGAAACTGAGCTGATCTAGTTATCCGACTCTGAGACACATCCTCTGCCAATACCAACATCCCAAACACCACTTCATTGCACCTATTCTGATCCAGCGACATACACTCCATATGATGACCCAGAATGTGATAAGGCCCATTACAAGGAAGGCAACATATTTGATGACTTACAGGATACCAGTAGCCTGGACACCTCTCCAAGGATTAGTCTATCCTCTCCAAACCCGGCTCTTGTAGCAGACAAATCTGCCTCCTGTTCCACAGTGATCAGGAGGGCTTCAGTGGTCTTGGATGTTACCCTGCCCACAGCTGAGCCTAAAACAAATGTTCTTCAACCCTTGGCAAACCAACCAAGAATCTCTGCTTCCATTCATCTGGCATTGACTAATGTACTGATGGGCACCTGGGGTGAAGCCGGAGTCTTGCCCCCCAAACTAAAAGGTAAGTGACAATGCGTCATAGACCTGCTGCCAGAGATTTGGATTTTCTAGTGCAACACTAAGCTCTGAAGAGGGTACAGGCGTCCACGAGTTACCACAACCCAAATACCTTCTCTTAAAATCCCTCCTGACAGTCTTATCAGATCAAGATATTTGTCAAGTGAATGTTTTCATCCACCCTCTTTGCCCTAAGATCTGTTAATAGGTCTTACCTCATAATGCAATGTGGGACAGGGTGACTGGTATCATTTTGCATGTCTCAAATGACATCTGGCCAACCCTACAGCTCCTTACAACAGATAGTTAGGACGCAGCAAAGTACTCAATTCCTTTGGGCTTGGACACAACCGACTGTCTGGGTAGGGCAGCTGGAACCAGCGCAGCACTTCCGCACTATGCATTGGATTTGCTTCATGGGTTGCTCTTTGGGTGTCCAACAATCCTTGATGGATATGCCTCTTGACTGATCTAGGCTGTTTGGAGCGAAGGGAGACGCTGCCTTTGAACGGTTCAAAGAGGGCAAGGATACTCCTTGCTCTCTAGGCCTCGCTCAACTGGTTCAACAAACCTCCAGCAACATTGCCCCTTTTGAGTCTTTTGGCAGGGGACACCAGTAGACTCTGCACCAATACGGACCTCTGCAGTGACCGCATCGAGATGCAACAATCTGCTCAAACCCCCGAACTGCCATCCGGCCGGCCACCCTCTCCCAGTTGCAGTATAACTGCTTTAATTCCCCGTCAGCAGTGCATGATCGCCTGGGGGGAGGATGTATCATCTTGTACATTCCTGGATGGAGAAGCATCACATTCGAAAGACTATCTGCGCTTCCGATTTCACTGCTCCTGCAACCATCTATGTGCCTGAAGACAATAGGATTGTAGCGCTTTTCGTGATTGCACTTGTTAGCGTAGCGCTTTACCATTGAGCCGCGCTTTCATCCTTTTATGTGACTGTAGTTTGCTGCCTCACCTGCGTGTGCATTTTGGGCCTGTGTAGAATAATTTCTGCCTCACTAAGCGTTTTTGGGGTCACGGTATTGCCGCATTTGGCTGCTGACTCACTGCCATTTTGTTGTTGTTGATTGTGCCCCCCAGCCCGGCCCTCCACCTAGATCCCGCCTCCCAGCTACCCCTCCCTCGCCCCTCCCCTTCCACTATCCATATATGACAGATGCATTCGCGCGCAGAGTTCACGCGCAGCGGTCGCGCCCCATGCGCGCCGAAGGTGCGCCAAAGGTAACCCCGTCTACGCCCGGACCGCGCCCAGCGCCATACCCCCTGGCCCCCGCAAACCGCACTCCCCCAGCATAACGTATGACGCCGCCACCCTCCTAGCCCTTAACCCCGGACGCACACCACAATGCTACGAAGCTGCCCCAGGACGTACCCACGGTCCATTCGCCTGCCACTCATACAAGTTCGCCTGCACCAGGACCCACACCAAATCCACTAACTCCAAACACAGCTCTGACCCTAACCACCTGAAGTGCATCCTGCTGAACACCCGCTCGGTCCACAGACACGCCACTGAACTCTGGGATCTTCTCGACACTACATCACCGGACGTCGCCTTCATTACTGAAACATGGATGAGCGCATCATCAACACCCGACATCGCCATAGCCATCCAGGACAATTACAAGATCAACCGAAAAGACCGCACCGTCCAAACAGGAGGAGGCATCGCCATCATCCATAAGAACTCCATCAAAATCACGACCAACTACGACGATAACCTTACAACAGCCGAACACCTCCACTTCCAGATCCACACCGACCCTAGAACCACACTCAGAGGCACCCTCATCTACAGGCCTCCAGGAGCCCGTAAACAATTCAGCGAAGACATCACTGACTTCATCAGTCCATATGGCCTCGCCTCCGAGAACTACATTCTACTAGGAGACTTCAACTTCCACCTGGAAAAGAAAAGCAACAGCAACACCACCACCCTTCTTGACAACCTGGCCAATCTCTGCCTCAAACAACTTGTTGACACCCCAGCCGGACATACGCTCGACCCAATCTTCACCTCCAGCAAACACATCTCCTTTGATCGCTCCACAGCTCCCCATTGGACGGACCACAGTTGTGTTCACTTGAGCTACAAAACCACCTCGACCCACAACCCCCCACAACCTATTCCCCGAAGAAACTGGAACAAAATCACCACTGCCCAACTCCTCACATCGCTCAACCAAAACCCACCCACCCTCTCATCGAACCCAAACCAAGCGGCCATTAAATTCAAACAATGGATCACTCATAGCGCTGACGAATTGGCACCCTTGAAAAACCATCAAACCAAACAAGACAACAAAAAGGCCCCCTGGTTCAACGATGACCTTAAGAAATCCAAGAAGCTATGCCGTACTCTCGAGAAATCATGGAGAAAAAACCCAACCTCCGACAACATGACCACCTTCAAGGCAGCCACCGCAAACACCACCAGCTGATTAGATCCACCAAGAAATCAGCATTCAAGAATCGACTCGACAACAACGCCCATAACAGCAAGGAACTATTCAACATCGTCAAAGAATTTGCCAACCCCACCGCAGCCTCAAACGACATCACTCCCTCCCAAGACCTCTGCGATTCGTTATCCTCCTTCTTCTACAACAAAATTGCAGACATACATAACCGCTTCGAAAACCGTTCCAACGAACAATCCTCTCCACCCCCCTCAGAACCTAAACCGCCCTCTAACAACCTCAGCGCCTGGAACCCAATCACCACTGAAGACACCACCCGCCTAATGAACTCCATCCATTCTGGCTCGCCAACCGACCCATGCCCCCACCACATCTTCAACAAAGCAGACTCCATCATCGCACCCCATCTCCGTGATGTCATCAACTGCTTCCTCAACTCTGCTACCTTCCCAGAAAGCTGGAAACATGCCGAAGTCAGCGCCCTCCTGAAGAAACCCACTGCAGACCCCTCTGAACTTAAAAACTACCGCCTCATATCCCTCCTCCCATTCCCGGCCAAAGTCATTGAGAAAGCCGTCAATAGGCAACTCGCCGCCTTCCTCGAATCCAACAACTCTCTCGATCCCTCACAGTCCGGCTTTCGAGCCAAACACAGCACCGAAACCGCCCTCATTGCAGCAACAGACGACATCCGAACACTACTGGACAACGGAGAAACAGTGGCCCTCATTCTACTCGACCTCTCCGCCGCCTTCGACACTGTCTGTCACAGCACCCTCATACAACGCCTCAGCAACATCGGCATAAAAGGAAAGGCCTTGGACTGGATCACCTCATTCCAAGCTGGGAGAACTCAGAGAGTCCGACTTCCCCCGTTCAAATCGGAGGCCACCGAAGTAATCTGCGGTGTACCACAAGGATCATCACTCAGTCCCACCCTCTTCAACGTTTACATGAGTCCACTCGCTTCCATCGCGCATCAACACAACCTTAACATCATCTTCTACGCAGACGACACCCAGCTGATCCTCTCCCTCACCAAAGACCCCAACACCGCCCAAACCAAGCTTCACGAAGGCATGAAAGAAGTAGCCATATGGATGAAAAACAGCCGCCTAAAACTTAACTCAGACAAAACGGAAGTGCTCATCCTAGGGTCATCCCCCTCTGCCTGGGACGACTCATGGTGGCCTTCGTATCTGGGCTCAGCACCCACACCCACAGACCACGTACGCAACCTAGGCTTCATCCTAGACTCCTCACTCTCGATGACCAAACAAGTCAACGCCGTCTCATCCTCCTGCTTCAACGTACTTCGTATGCTCAAAAAAATCTTCCGTTGGATCCCCGCCGAAACAAGAAAGACTGTTACTCACGCACTGGTTACGAGTCGACTAGACTACGGAAACACCCTCTACGCCGGAACTACAGCCAAATTACAGAAAAAACTCCAACGCATCCAAAATGCATCAGCGAGACTCATTTTGGACATCCCTCGCCAAGATCACATTACCGGACATCTGAAAGACCTCCACTGGCTTCCCGTCAACAAGAGAATAACATTCCGTCTCCTCACCCACGCACACAAGGCCCTCTACAAACTAGGGCCCGAATGCCTCAACACTCGACTATCCTTCTACACACCCACCCGCCAACTAAGATCCTCCAATCAAGGTCTCGCCGCAGTTCCGCGTATCCAAAGATCCACCATGGGAGGTAGATCCTTCCCCCTAATTGGAGGCCAAGACCTGGAACTCACTCCCACTCACCTCCGCCTTACACAGAACTACATCTCCTTCAGAAAAGAACTCAAAACCTGGCTATTCGATAAATAATTATCCCCCTCCCCAAGCGCCTTGAGACCCTCTGGGTGAGTAGTGCGCTATATAAATCCTTGAACTTGAACTTAATATACCCTTGACATGCTGTCAATGCCACAACACCTTCCAGAGGTCCACTTGTTCGTACTCCGCTACGAAGTTCAGTCTCTCTTGGCCAAGGGAGAAATAACGAGGGTGACTGCATCAGATTGGGACTGGCTGTTAATTCTCTTATTTCCTAGTGCCAAAAAAGGACCGAGGACTGTATCCTATTTTAGGTTTTCACCCTCTGAACAACTTCTTCTGGAAGGGCAAGTCAGGTGTTTACGAAGGTGAATGGTGGTGATCGCAGCAAAGTTTGGGAATACCAGTCTTCCCATACCTCGGCAACTGGCTACAGGAGGCGGATTCTCCTTAAGTAGTTGTGAGCCACCTTCAGATGACTGGCAACCTGTTGGCTGTGTTCCAAAGTCACACCTGACTCCTTTTTCAACAGCTCCCGTTCATTGGAGTGATCCTGGAAATGGTGTGTTTCAGAGCCTTTCCTCCCTCTCCGAGAGTTCATGACATACGAGATATCATCCCAATGTTTCGACCTTTGACCCTGGTGTCAGTAAAAGCGGCTCTGAAGCTTCTGGGCCTCTTGGCCTCCTGCATCCTACTTGCAGACCATGCATGTGCCACATATAGGCTCTGTAGTGGTATCTGACTTCTCACTGGACTCCGCACCAAGGGGACCTATCAGAGTTCATCTAGGTGTCTGTGAAGACAGAGAAAGTCCTGCTGTGGTGGCTGCTTGACTGCAACTGGGCTATTAGCAGACTTCTCTCACTACCCCACCCAGAGCCAACAGTTTTGATGGATTCATCGTTTCTGGGTTGAGGAGGCCACCTAGGACCGGGGGAGATCAGAGGAGTCTGGTCATGGCACTCAAGCTTGTGCAACCTGCACCTCCATGTCTGGAGATTGAGTGATGACGGTTGATGTCCTTCGACCTTCTGCCCAAAGTGATAGGTGTTACCTTGGCAGCCGGGCGTCCATCCACTAAAACAATTTGAGCAGGATGCTGGGAGAGGTTTGTTGTCTGTTATATCTGTAACATAAAACCCTTAAACTCACAGCAGTCTGATGTCCTCCTGTTTTGTCTATCTTTAGCCCAGCAAGGCCTTGCTGTGACAACAGATAAGGGCTACCATTCGGTCTTCCCTTTTTAAGTCGCCTGTTACGATTCATTTGTTGTGGGGACTGATCCACATGTTCCCTCAAACTCCATTTGTGATGCCGCAGTGGGACCTTTAACCTGATCCGTACCTACCTGATGTGCACTCCCTTTGAACTGACGCACTGCTGTCCACCTACTCTCCTCCCCATCAATGTTCAGAACATCGACTAGGTGAGCAATCCATATGCTGCTTCTGTTTCATCACCTCTTCTTTATACTACAAGTTCTGTAAATTGAAGCTGGGAGGGCAAGTTCTCCTCTCCCAGTTTCTTTGCTTAATCTGAGCACCTGGCTCCTGATATACTAATTTTATTGTATGTGGATTTTAGATTTCATCACTGAGTGGCTTCTCTGAATGATATTCTTGGTTACGAATTGGGTGCTTATGGAAATGAAGCAGCCTAATGGTTACCCTTCAGTCATTGCAGCTTACTTAAATATGCCTTCAGAATTAGACTTCCTAAAGAATGTGGTTGTGAGGCGCCATATAAATATTGTTCTCGTTCTTCATATCCTCATTAAACCCCCCTGCAATTACACAGAACATGGTTTTTGCATTGCTTCTGCATAAACCATTGAGTCTATATACTCCATTGGCATCGACTACTGACTTGGGAGATTTCTTTTGTGCAAGAAAGAGCTCTGAGCTTCATGCTTATCTTCTGAAAAGATTAACATTGTTATCCACAAGGGCAAGTTTTTTTTCCTTTGGCCAGTCTCTTTCATCCTTCTTATGATTCTAACTGAATTTCTTGTAAATCAAGAATTTGTCCTCATTTTTTATACCCTTACTCTGTACTTATTTTCATCAACATGATATCTTTAGGGCTCTGAAAGTTTATATTGAAAGAACAAAACTCTTTAGACTCTGAGCAATCTGCTGGTCACTCACAGCTATCTTACTGCAGGAAATCAAGCAGCTAAAGCGATGATTGCTGGGCGTATAATCTTTCTTTATTCTGATGTTTGAGGAGGGCAAGTTCCTTGGCGAGCATATTGTTCAACCAGAACAAAGTCTGCATTGGTTCCCTTCCCAATGTATGCGGATATCCTAGACATTTGTAAGGCATCAACATGGGCTCTCTGCATGCTTTTTGCAGTCTGTAAATGCCATGACCATGTTCAGGATGGTTACATCAAGTAGTCTTTTCATTAACCTGCAAATGCAACATGTGCTGCTCTACCAAGTCTGTGTTCTATGATTTATTTACTTTGCGTGGCACAGTCACATTTTAATGGTATATTTCTAGCTTTACTGCTTTGTGCTATTCACTGATTTGTCTTTGCTTGTTCTTTTGGATTAGTTTGCTGTTAAGAGAAGTTTGATTTAAAGCTTCTTCTGTTCAGAAACTGCAACAAGAATATTTGCCTTTTATCAAAAATATCTATGCAATATTTTGCTTTGCAGTCTTTTGAGTCACTAAATGTTACTGAGGCAAACTTCCTCTACTGTCTTGCGTTTTTAAGAATCTTCTTTAAGGGTATGCATAACTCTGCTAATGCTATCTGTTCATCAGAAGTGCACTTTTCACTTCAATAATTCGGATTGCTATTAAGGGAATCACCTACATGCATATATACCACTCCTCAGTAAGCAAAAGAGTGTGCTATTTAAAAAATGTTGCGTGTGTCCTTCTCTCACAAAATGTGATTTGTAAGCAAGAAATCCACAAAATTATTTAATGCAGCAAACTGTGAAATATCTGATAAAATGTTACTGTCCAATCCAAGCTAACCTACCATGCCTAACCAGTCATACCCATTAACTGTATCTTCCACACCTATTCAACCTGCCATATCTAACATCTATATTAACTACAATTCCTGCCTACCAGACCTACCATACTCAAACTAATTTACCTACTGTAACTGCCTTACTACAATGTATGCACCTACTATATGTACCTATTTAATCTTCTTACCATACCTAATCTAACTTGCCTACTTGTTCAAATCCCCCTACCATAGCTACAAAACCTACTTATTTACATGACCTATCATACCTGTACCATACATAACCTACAAAATACAGACCACACCTTGCTTACCGTAGGTGCTCATTATATTTGTTTACCTTACATATTTATAATACCGAACATGCTTAGCAAACCTACATACCATACCTACTTGCATTAATTACCTACCTTACTAACCTACTATATATAGCATGCCATACCCTACCTACCCACCATACCTAACCTACCTTTCACACCGAACCTACCTAGCATTCTTAACCTAGCTCCTCGTCTGCAGCACATATCACTTATGCTTGCGGGAGTTATCTATGAAAAAGGGCAAATTATCCTTATGGGATCTCCGGCAAGAGTTTAAGGTATTGCAGTTTGCTACAGAAAGCATTTATAACCAACTCAAAGGCCATCTAGTAACAGCTTAAATACTGTAGCCTGCATTAGAAAGTGCAGGTTGTAACTTTTGAAGTGCGTACAAATGTAAATCTCATTGCTTCTTTAAAAATAGCGAGATCTAGTGTCCTTGCCAATGCTCGTTTAGTTCTCTTTCTGCAGTTCCCAACCAGTTGTGAATGAGGCAGAGCAAGGATAAAGAATTAAAACTGTTAACGAAGGGCATTTCTCCTTTCTGTGAGCTTTCTTTCTGTAAGGCTTTTAGGAGGAGCATTCCCCATTTTAAGATGTTGAACCATATTACTCGTAAGAGTGGAGCAGCTGTAATAACATTCCTTTTTTTACTCCTACACCAATTGCAATAGCTGCTGCTTCTTTTCAGCCTGTATCGAACCACACATAAACCCAGCACTTATTCGTCATATACTCCACTGCTGTAATAATAATTTTAAATAACTCAATAATAGTTAATAAAACTAAACCACCACAAATCTAAAAACTGCCTCACTAACTCTCAAAAATTACCTCAATGAGTGCTCAGGAGTTCTCTGCAGTATATTTTCAATCTGTGTGTTTCTGCTTTTAGGTGAGCCAGAATTCAAATACATTGGAAACATGCATGGGAACGAGGTGGTGGGGCGGGAGCTGCTGCTCAACCTCATCGAATATCTCTGCAAAAATTTTGGGAGTGACCCAGAAGTCACCAAAATGATCCACGACACTAGAATACACATCATGCCGTCCATGAATCCAGATGGATATGAAAAATCTCAAGAAGGTAACTCAATGTTCAGTGTGATGTCAACTTGGTTTTCATGCTGGGCAAACTGTGGTTGTATGTGTTATTTGCTTCTTCAAATTCTGTAGCAGTAGGATTATTTAAATGCCTCATGAAATTGAAACACGAGTGTTTCAAACATTAAATACTGCTTGATACAGGAGCATACTGGAGATTCTAGGGCCTCCGATGCAGTATTTATCAAATAAATTATTTTTGCCGGTGCAATGCTCTATCTAAATACTTACATTTTGATAGGAAGACCTGCTGAGGCACAAGCATAAAGTAATTTACACTGGATGCAGAAATGTGTTGAACTGTGGCATGCAGGAGAAAAGGTGAGGAGAGTACACCCAATCACCATTCCTTTTTGATCAGTATTTCACCTTTATGTAGTGTATTCAAGATCCTGTTTCAGACTAGCATTGGAGTGGTGGAAGAATAAAAATAGGTTTGCATGGTCTGTAAACTCTTTCAGGTTCACTGCCAGAGCGTAGAACCACTGCTGGACTTGGCCCTTTTTGCAGGGTCATCCCTGAGCTTTTTGCCTTCCTCCTATATTTTTTCTGACCTGTTGTTGGCTATTTTATGACTCTGGCCACTTTACCACTGCTGATCAGTGCTAAAGTGCATATGCTCGCCCTACTGTAAATGAATGTATTAATTGGTGATTCCATGATTGACTATTTGTTTTACTTGTCAGACCCTGGTACAGTGCACTGAGTGTGCCCAGGGCATGTAAATCCAAATGCTGCTAATGGGCTTGAAGCACTGGTTGTGCCACCCACAGAAGCGGCCTTGTAAAATGTGTCTAAGGTCTGCCATTGCAGAGACTGCGTGCAGTCTGGTACTGTCATGCTGATTGGGCAAGCGCACCCACTGTCCAGTCCCTAAACCTTCCCTTTTCTTCATATCAGTCACCCATATAGTAGGCCCAAGGGCAGGGTGCATTGTAAGTATATGTAGGGCATGCCCTAATAGTGAATTACAGCCATTTTAGTTTTTCACTATTGCAAGGCTACCTGTTCTCCATAGGCCAGAATGGGCTGTTAGAATTATTACATTTTATAATCCTAACTGACTCGGAGAACATGGTAGAAATTTGAGTTTAGTATGCCTGGACTCAGAATGATAAAATACATCTTTTAGTGGTTGGGTTTTAACATTCTGTGTTTGCAAATACCACTTTTAGAAAGTAGGTATTTGCTTGCCTAACCTTTCAAGCCTGCCTCTGCAAGGTGGTGTATTCCTTTGTCTGGTTTTGTGAGTGACAGGGCTGAGGAAGTCCAAGAGACTCAAAATCGAGATACGGATTACGCACTCCTCGTTTAGTTTTTTGGTGAAAAAGCTGTGGTGTGCATCAAAGATATCACTCCCCGACAGTAAGGTGTGGTAATCAATACAATGTCTGTGGCACTTAGGATAAGTGCCAACTCTCTGAGCACAACCTCTGAATAAACGATTGACGTTTTTATCCAATTTTTAATTCCAATAAAAGTTTAGACCAAAACTGTGTGGAACTTTCTCATTATTTATTTCATGTTGTTTTCACATGAGTATTGCTTGTTCAAGAGGTTAAAGTCTGTACATTCCAATTTCCATTGTTGGTACAACGAGTTATGTTACATCATAACCTCATCACCCAATGCATTTCGGACAAGAGACGGCACGAGTCAGCCCAGTGGTGAATAGAGAGATCTGCATCTAGATGGAAGGGAGGAGTTGCACCTGGGACCTGAATAGGGCTGGGCCTTCCCTCTGCAATGCTGGCTCCACCCCCTGTGGTGCGTCTGATGTCTCTGCCCTTCACACTGAAAGAAGAGAAGGAAGACTGTCAACAAAGAGCTCCAGGACTGTACTTGCCTTCCACAATGCTGGCTCCACCTCCTGTGGGGCGTCTGATGTGCCTGCCTTGCGCCGTGAAAGGAAAGGAGAAGTCTGGTAAACAGAGTGCTTCAGAACTGGTTTGGACTAGGCACAGACCCCTCTCCCCTCAGATCAAAAGATTTTGGGGTATAAATATTGACGCTGTCCCCGAGCCGGTGCCTGCAACGCGACTAATGGACACCGCGACGTGCAATGTCTCGCTACAACGACTCGTACTGGTCTGACTGCGGTCACTGCTGCTGACTTCGAGTCCTGTGAACACACCGGAGTTGGGCACCGCCTCGCACGCTTTGCGACGCACCGCCCGACTCGCACCACTGTCCGACTGATCAACGCCAGCTCCCGAACTCCGGCTCTGTCGCCGCACCTCAAGCTGCAAGCATCGCATCGAAGCACTGTCTTGCCCTGCAACGCACGCCTTTGATCCAACGACTCTGTCAACGGGCCGCTGCCTGCACTGCATCGAGGGACAACGCGTCCTGCAACGCTTTCTTTTCTGCACCGCGACGAACACAGGAACCGGCTCGCACAACCCTGCCGGCCGCCTCAAGTAAAAGGTACTGTCTGCGTCTGTCTACATTTGAGTGGTCCCGGACCGACGCTATCCGCTGGATTTGTTAGACTATGTGTTCTTTCAACAACGCTGTAGCCGGACCAGACTACCGACTCTCATAGAACCTTGATTTATGCCTTTTCAACCAGAACTCTTGAATTCTAATAGTACTGTGGATTATTTTTGTTGGTATTGGGCTTGTGGTAACTCTATATAAAATATACTTCTTTTTTTATATACAACCTTGTGTGGTGTCCATTTGTAGTGTTGTCACAGGGGTTACTGTGTGTGGTCACAAATGCTTAACTAACAACGCCTCTGAGATAAAGCCTTGCTGCTTGTGCCAAGCTACCAAGGGCGTGAGCAGGGTTTATTTTAGGAGTGTAATCCCCTTATCCTGACTAGAGGAGAGGGACCCTATGTGTCACAAGTACCTACATGTGCCAACTAGAGACCCCCAATTCTAACAACCACCTACACTAATACTACCATTTGGGGTTTTGGATTTGGCCAGTAGGGTGCAATTACTGGTCGAAGACTGAAGTTCACACACAGACAAAACTCAGAGTTTAGTTGACAAGATAAAGGATAGCACTTGAGGCTTTATCTCACCAAGATGACCGCTCTTTGAGGCTCTGTTATAAGTGTTGAAGCTCTAAGAGCAGGATTAAGGTTTGGGTAAAATTTTAGCTAATATTCACTAGCCCCCAATTCCCAACTCAGAAGTGCTCCCTTTCGTACTTTCTTGGGAAAATATGTGCCCATTGGTGTTTCCTCGCTGATGCCCATATTCTTTCTGTTTACCCCCCGTTTTACCTTGAAACTGGCAGCAGCTGAGAACGATGGCACCTTGTGATCTTGGTGGGGTTGGTGACTCCGGTTACTTGCCCCTTCGAGATTCAGGGGCAGTCATAATTAGACCCTAAATGGCATAAGGCTTCAGACTGGGAATTCGGTTATGGGTGAAGGATCAAAACCGTAGATTTGAAATTGTAGTTCTTTATTATAGGATGTAATTGGATCTTATCTTGTGATTTCAGTGCTACCTTTTTTCCATTTAACCAGGTTGTGTTGTGTTATGTTATGTTATGTTATATGGTCTCTTTTATAACGCACGGCTACTCCGAGGAGTGTCCCGGCGCTTTGGCAAAGAGAACTGGAAAAGAGTACACAACACAGCAACTCACAAAGGGCCGAAAGAATATTATTGAGAGAAAAGCCAGGTCTTCAACTCCTTTCTGAAAGAGAACAAACTGTTGGCTTTTCTTAGAGAAACGGGAAGCTCATTCCAGCACCGAGGTGCCAGGTATCGAAAGGAGCGACCTCCAGTACGTGCGCGTCTGATGGGGGGGAACAACGGCTTTGGCCAACAAGGCTGACCTTAGAGTCCTCCTAGGCACGTAGAAGGCCATGCGCTTCCCGATGTATTTAGGGCCAATCCTGAGCTAATTTGTGTTACCTTGTAAAATTATTTCCCTTGTGTATCACAATCACTGTCTTCTGATGGAGGCTGTAGATTTCTCACCTTCAGACTGTTTCCCAGGTGTCAGACTGGATCTGGACATTTTCACAGCAGTGCTCCCACACGCCACTAAGTGGCACAATGTAGCTCTACTTTGACTTTGTTATAACCTGAAAGTGACTGGAGGGAGCCGCATAATTGCCACTCCTGCACTGTGACTTCCTTTCCTTCAATCCTTCGTATATGGATTCGAGCTCTGCACTCTTTCACGAGTTGGCACGTTCTTTCAGAAATGTTATCCAGTGTTCAAGGGAACAATGTTCCCACTGCAAATGGCAGGGTTCTGGAAAAAGGTCTGTGAAAGACTCACACATGGTCTGCCTCTGCTGTTTGGGTTTGTGGCACTACTCGAGACGTGCAAGGAATGTGCCTTCAATAAACCAAAGGTGTTCCAAAAGTGTGAAGCGAAGATGTGTCACTGAACACTGAAAGATTTCTCTGACCTCACGCAAGTCCTTTGTGCAAAGAGGTCACAAGTGGGTCTAGTTGCCAACCCTGGCTCCCGATCAGGTAGCAGAACTGATTCCACAACTGTGCAAATTGTGCTCAGCTACTCTGGGCCATTTGCAACATTAGAGCAAGTTCAGGTAGGCCAGCTCCATAATTATATATGAAACAAAACAGTTGCCAGTACTGCTCAAACAATTTTGTCATAGACTCAATAGGCTGAGTTAATAATTCTCAACTTAGAAGGACCACTCTTTCAGTCAAATGTATCACAAGAAAATTGTATACATTTATTTTAATTTCCACTAACAATTATTTATTAGAAGTTGTTTTCTTATTTATATGTGTCAACAAAAGACATTCACAATTGAGTTTTAAGGTTACACTAAAAAGAAAGTCTGAATCTTTGAAAGAAAAATTGTGACTATGTACAATTTGGTGTGATAAGGGGTTGTGTAGGCAAAACAGGGAAGACCAACTACATATATTTCAAGCGCTTGCTCATCAAACTCGCAACACTTCACTCATCCCACAAATATTCTAGACAATACATGACACATACAAGTGGTGGGGGGACTTGGAAAAGTATGTGAAAAAAAGTGAAAAAGAAGAGAAAGGAACTGAATTGATTATGATCGTTAATAAGGCCCCTATTAAATATGTACAACTAGGGTGGGCCTAGAGAAACTCAAATCGCAAATCGGATGATTGTCTAATTAAACACCAATTCAATGAATCTAATGCACAACATGCGGTCATCTAGTTGCAAATCAATGAATCTACAGTCATCACAATAAGTACAAGTGAAACATGTACAAGTAATTCAATGTAAATAGGTCGACGCGTTTCGAATCCCATTACTCTGTGGGATTCTCCTCCGGACCAATACAGATATAATCTGAAAAACATAAAATTGACACAAAAACACAGTCAGATCTCAACTCACAAAAGTAACTCTCAACTTGACATTCGGTGCAACACTCACTCACGTAGTACCTGTAGGGATTTCTACTGGGTTCCTTTGATGGAAGCTGTGGACGGAGAAAATGAATCTATAAGTTGCTGGACCAAGGATGTATGGAGTCTGTGTCCATAATTGTCAGATCTACTTACTGAGGTCTATTCATGCATTCTCCTATACCAATGGCGTCCATAGGTCGGCCTCAGTAAATGAGGAAAGATGCGTACATTCTGTTTTTTCTGGTGGGGAAACAAAACACAAAGGGTTCTCCGCGATCGATGTGGCTATCTGCAGACTCGTAATACAATCGCCATGCTTTGTTAGTCATTTAAAGAATACAATCGGGGATTAGGCGTCACCGCTTGTGCGGCGACGGTGTCTACTTATTAGTAGTTTTACGGGAGAATATGTTTTCATATTATCCACTTCTACGGGCTTGGGCTCTTTATATTATTAAACCGCAACGTCGGGTGGTCTAGTGTGCGGAGATAGTTATAAACGCCTCAAAGGGGGTCGAGTTGTCTGATTCAAAATCCTTGTTAGAAAAAATAGATAAGGAAATATTGGATTTCAAAGACTACACTGTTACTCAAAAAGAAAACAATTTTGAGAGAGACAAGAAAAATTTTGCAATAGATAAAGCATACCCATACCTCCAACCGGATTTCTATTCGCGACCGGAAGCTAAAAGATTTCTCCCGGATAACCAAGGCAGATCGCAGAACAAATACTTAACTTTTTCAGATACATCTTCTTCAGGTGGCAGTGACTCTGATAGTGGCAATTACCGACAACCTTTTTCACGACGCGGTGGATATCAACCAAATTACCCACAGAACTTTCAACCAAACTATCAACAGAACATTCCCCAACAACAACATCAACAACAACAGCCTTTTTTATCGCGGGGCCAAACAAAGCAAAGAGGCAAAACAAGATATCAACAGCCATGGGAAATGTTGACGAGGAGACAAAACTACAAAAATTAAAAGAATCCTCAATTTACAACCTCTCCTCTAGGTCCCTCACAGACACTGAAAGAAGCGTATTGGAAAAAGGATTAACGTTCGTGCCCACAAAAACTATGGACTTTGTTAGATTAAAAACAGAATTCATTAAATTCTGCAGGAAAATTAGACTAACTACCTTCTTCTCTGGAAAGGAATTAACTCCAAGCACAGAAACAACAGGACTAAGGAAAAAATCTAATTTCTGTCCACCTGCATATAAGGTTCCAAAAGAAGTAACTATCTTTGAAAAAACAGTACTCTCTGCCATTTCATTCGAAGAAAAAAAGAAGCGGAATTACATCAAACCCAACCTCTCGAAAGCTCAAAAAGAGGCGTTATGTAACTTAAAAAACGACGACAATATTATAATAAAACAAGCCGATAAAGGCGGATCTATTGTCGTTGGGGGGACGAATGAATACATTGCGGAGGCTACCCGCCAATTGACAGACCAGGAATGCTATCGCAAAATCGACAATGATCCAACTCAAGAACTTCCAAAAAACTATTCTCTATTTTAAACAAAGGGTTTGCAGAGGGGTTTCTTGGGAAAAATGAATTTGAATATCTACAAAATAGACACCCTCGAATACCATTGTTCTATGTACTGCCCAAAGTACATAAAGATGAAAGATCGCCACCAGGGAGACCGATCATTTCTGGCTGTGAGTCACTCTTCGAACCCGTTTCTAAATTCATAGACTTCTTCTTAAAACCATTCATGCCACAAGTAAAATCGTACTTACGAGACACAACAGATTTTATCAATAAACTGAACAGCTTACCATTTACTGAAAATCAAGATCTACTTGTCAGTATGGACATTGTCGCTATACACACAAATCCCTCAGGATCAGGCCTTAGAGGTCTTGGAAGTATACCTAGATCGGAGGGATAGACCAACTAAGATCCCAACTCAATTCATCTTAGAGCTTGCAAAAATGTCCCTCACTAGGACTTACTTCAAGTTCAAAGAAGATTTCTTTTTCCAAATCAAGGGAGTTGCGATGGGCTGTCCTTTCGCCCCAGAGTTAGCCGTACTATTTATGAGCCAGTACGAAGAGACTTTCGTATACAACAACAATCCCTACAAAGAATGGATCGGAGGTTGGGTCCGGTTCATAGAAGACATCTTCTTGACCTGGACAGGAAATGAAGAGGAACTCGGAAACTTCCACGGATGGTTAAATAATAGAACCAGAGACCTCCAATTCAGCATTCAGTCCTCAAAAACCAGACTTACCTTCTTGGATGTAGAAGTTTACTGTACAAAAGGCGAATTGGTGACAACTTTATACCGAAAAAATCTGATAGAAATAAAGCGCTCCACTTCTCAAGCAACCACCCGAGAAGCCTTAAACAATATTTACCGGTGGGTCAATTCCTCCGGATAAGGAGAAATTGTAGAGAAGAGAAGAATATATAGATCACGCCAACGTACTGAGAGAACAACTACTTCAAAGAGGATACCCTTCTAAACTTTTGAAACAAGCACAGAAAAGGGCCTGGTGGACACCATGAGAAGAATTGCTGAAAAAGAGAGAACGTGAAAGACAGTCTAGAATTGTCTGTGTCTCCACATACTGTCCCTCATCAAACTGGCTAAAAAAGACCATCCATCAAAATTGGCATTTATTGAAAGAACTGGACCCCCAATTCGCAAAGAACCTCTTTTTGCAATCAAAAAAGATAAGAGCATTGCGAATCAGATAGTACGGGCTACAGTACCAAAAGCACACAAACCTACATTGAGAGACTATGTTGGTCTACCACCTATGAAAGGCCACCACAAATGTGGGACATGCGTCAACTGTCCAACAATGGAAGGATCATTATTTGAACACGACGGAATTTTCTGGAAACACAACAGTTTCACCAACTGTAAAACCCGTAATGTGGTTTATGGGATAATGTGTCCGTGCAACCAACTATATATCGGAAAAACAAACCAAGAGATCCGACAAAGGATCTCACAACATAAATCAAGAATAAAAAAGAAGGTACTCACAGCACCATTAGTACAACATTGGTTAGACAAAGAACACAATGACACCGATTTGAAATGGACGGTCAGCTCTAAAATTGACCCTGACAAAAGAGGTGGCGACCAGGAAGCAAAACTAAGACAGAGGAAGCCATGCTGATACTCAAATTCAATACTGCAACTAGTGGACTGAATGAAATGTCAGAACTCTATAATCTATAGGTCTTAATGCTACACTTGCATTTCATCATTGGAAATAAGGGGCCTCTACTCTTCCAACCATAAATGCCACTTCGAAGGTTGCTCCTTGCTGCATGTCGCCGTCCTTCACCATGTTAATTAGCCATCTATCCATAATGGTATTTTCCGACAAAATTTATGTGTCACTACACAGTTTATGAGTTTTTGTCAAATTAAGCATTCATATAGCTGACGAGTATGAGACTCCGTCCATCGTAAAAGAATAGTCTACGAACACCACTTCGCGACTTACTTCAATTAAGTAAATGAATTGCTTTCATATAAACTCAATGAAAACACCCGATATATGATTCACCCTGTTTAATACTACAAATCCCATCATCCTACGGGACATCGACCTCTGTGCTATTAAGCGCCGAATCCATGACGCATCAGCACGGCGATAAAGTCGATTGCCAAACGAGATTCGCAGAATCAAGACTACCAACGGTAAGAGCTTAGAGAGAACTCGACCCCCTTTGAGGCATTTATAACTATCTCCGCACACTAGACCACCCGACGTTGCGGTTTAATAATATAAAGAGCCCGAGCCCGTAGAAGTGGATAATATGAAAACATATTCTCCCGTAAAACTACTAATAAGTAGACACCGTCGCCGCACAAGCGGTGACGCCTAATCCCCGATTGTATTCTTTAAATGACTAACAAACCATGGCGATTGTATTACGAGTCTGCAGATAGCCACATCGATCGCTGAGAACCCTTTGTGTTTTGTTTCCCCACCAGAAAAAACAGAATGTACGCATCTTTCCTCATTTACTGAGGCCGACCTACGGACGCCATTGGTATAGGAGAATGCATGAATAGACCTCAGTAAGTAGATCTGACAATTATGGACACAGACTCCATACATCCTTGGTCCAGCAACTTATAGTTTCATTTTCTCCGTCCACAGCTTCCATCAAAGGTACCCAGTAGAAATCCCTACAGGTACTACGTGAGTGAGTGTTGCACCGAATGTTAAGTTGAGAGTTACTTTTGTGTGCTGAGATCTGACTGAGTTTTTGTGTCAATTTTATGTTTTTCAGATTATATCTGTATTGGTCCTGAGGAGAATCCCACAGAGTAATGGGATTCGAAACGCGTCGACTTATTTACATTGAATTACTTGTACATGTTTCCCTTGTACTTATTGTGATGACTGTAGATTCATTGATTTGCAACTAGATGACCGCATGTTGTGCATTTGATTCATCGAATTGGTGTTTAATTAGACAATCATCCGATTTGCGATTTGAGTTTCTCTAGGCCCACCCTAGTTGTACATATTTAATAGGGGCCTTATTAACGATCATAATCAATTCAGTTCCTTTCTCTTCTTTTTCACATTTTTTTCACATACTTTTCCAAGTCCCCCCACCACTTGTATGTGTCATGTATTGTCTAGAATATTTGTGGGATGAGTGAAGTGTTGCGAGTTTGATGAGCAAGCGCTTGAAATATATGTAGTTGGTCTTCCCTGTTTTGCCTACACAACCCCTTATCACACCAAATTGTACATAGTCACAATTTTTCTTTCAAAGATTCAGACTTTCTTTTTAGTGTAACCTTAAAACTCAATTGTGAATGTCTTTTTTTGACACATATAAATAAGAAAACAACTTCTAATAAATAATTGTTAGTGGAAATTAAAATAAAGTTCTACAATTTTCTTGTGATACATTTGACTGAAAGAGTGGTCATTCTAAGTTGAGAATTATTAACTCAGCCTATTGAGTCTGACAAAATTGTTTGAGCAGTACTGGCAACTGTTTTGTTTCATATAGATGTGGCGTAGCCTTACCGCGCTTAAGCCAAACCCGTCTTTGTTCTCAAGCTCCATAATTATGGCACGTTTCGCATCAAGGATTCGCAGGAGCCTCCGGTTGCGATACTAATGGTGGGTCCACCTTCATCGCTGTTCGATCCTTCAAACCTGTTCTACCTTGACGTCGGTGCCATGTCCACCCCAGTTCCAAGATCCACACTAGTTTTCTCTCCACTGACACAAGTCTCAATGGCACCAGAGTCAAGTTCCTGCTGCCTCTGCCTCTGAGCTGAATCTGCTTTGAACCCCGACTGTGCGGTCACGCCATGACTCGACTCCAGCACATCTGGTCCCAGCATGCTCCGTTTCAGACAAAACTTTCTCTCATGACGCCTTCCTCAGAGGCTTCATCTTTTTGGATGAGATTCTGATCCTGATAATGATGACGGGAATGATTTACCTCCACACTATACTTTTATGGGCTTGCAAAAGGCCCACGGGCTCGATATTTCTCTGAACCAGGGTTGGTATCACCCATTGGATGCCTAACGGAAGCAAGCTCATCTTTTGCTGTGGTAATTAAACAGGCAGCTGATGTCTTGGAACTGCACATACTTTTAGTGGAAGTAAAACCAATGTACTGACTAAAGTTTTGCATCCAGGGCTAGCTTCATCTGAGCTATTACTCCTATTTAATAAACCCTTGAATGAAATGCTCGCGGGTAAATGGACAAAGCCCTGTTCTTGCTCACCAGTAAGTAAATATACAGATAGCCAGACGCCATTGTTGTGTTTTGATTTAGATACCCGTACATAGGTTTTCCGAATCATGCCCTTTTATAGGCACAACTCACATTGCCCTTATTTAGGCATAATATCATAGTCCTTATTCAGGCATCAGCCATGCTATCCAAATACAGGCATGGTCACCTACATCCGTCCATCCCACGTCACAAAGAGTTCTTCCAAACCAGACCCTTAAGCCATGGGACATACTCTGCTTGGATTATTGATTTCTCCAAGAACTCATTTATTATGCATGAACAACTATTCCTTAGGGGTTCATTCATGACATACCTCTGCCCAGCTTTACATCAATGCTGGCATTCCTAAGCACCTTCCAGATATAAATATACCTTCACTTATCCTGGCAAACCACAGCTTGGCTACCCAGCTCGATACGGCTCGCCACGGCAAGTTCGGAAGGAATTCAAGTCCTCGCCTGACGCACTGACCAGACGCTGTCATCCTGCTCGCAGAAAATCCAGTTTCTGACTTCCTTCCCGGGGTGTTAGAGATTGAGACCCGCAAAAAGATTCCAACCTCTCTCATTTTAAGGTACAAAGCAGACTAGAAACTAGAGGGACTCTTGGCAAATATAAACTATAGCTAAACTATACTATAGAAAACAGAACCTACTTCTTACCTCTTACTACACTTAGGTTAGATACACTGGGGTAGAACTATTTAGAAGCATCAGATGAGTATACACATTTTAGCCTGTTATTTATGTATGTTTATATGAATATATGTCCTAGCCAAAAGACCATGCTATTGCAGTATTATTTCTTCTTCCTGCTCCCGCTGTACTTATTATATTTCGCATACTGTCTTGAAATTGTAACAGCTCATATCTCTTGCGCGAGAAATAAGACTGTTTAATAAACCCTTTATTGAAAAAATCTTGTTTCTATTTCTGTGTAACTCTGAAGAAACTAGGCATGCATGATTGACTGAGTGAAACTGTTATCTATTGTTATCACGATTCTGAGACTGTTCCTAAGGGAAATAAAGTTGTCATGTTTATGCGGTTGTCAGAAATGAATCCCTTCTTGTTTATTTGAGATGTTTCTAGGGACCTCTGAGTTATCCATTATTGGGGTATCTTTCATAGATTCACATGCCTGAACCATTCCCCGTCGCCGAGGCGGGAGTCCCACGGTAAATAAAATAGTAGTGCCAAAGGTAAATAACAGTAGTAGGCCCTAAAGAAAAGGCCTGAGGCCCAAATCCTAGTAGCCTATCTACATCATTATGCTAAAAAGACCAGTCCTTGTCCCAACCAATCAGCTAGCAGCACCTTCTAGAACCCTCTCTGCAGAACCAGTTCTCCTCAGATTTTCACCGCACGTCGTGTGGAAGGGAGTCTCCCTGAGTGCTAATCAGTTTTTTCCTTCATGATGTCTGACAAGAAGGCCTTATTCAAACCTTGCAGGATATGCGACAAAAAGAGTCCATGTTGATGATCAACATAAGGACTGTATCTATTGCCTCTACCCCAAGCTTGAGGTTAAGGATTGTAAGATATGCCGAACCTTCCCTTCAAAAACTCTAAGGGATAGGGAGGCTAGAGTCCTGCTGTGTCTCGTCTTCTTCAACTGAAGAGGATGATAGAGCTTCTACCTCCAGTAAGAGAGCAAGATCTCAGGACAGTTAGTCAAGTGAGGGGAGGAAACATCTTAAATCCTCACGCTCCAATTCTGGTCCTTCTCAGGAAGCTTCAGCTTTCAAGGACTCAAAGAAACAATCTATCAAAACTGTGAGTAAAAGCTGTTCTGACTCTTCAGCTTTACCTTTGTCGGCTATCTCTGTCACATCTTCAGCTCCATCGTCGACGGCGTCAATTTCTACCACTTCTATTACATCTCCTATCCTGTCGACTAGGATTTCCATAGTCTCTAAGAAAACAGTTGTCTATGATCCGTCGACGAAAGCCTCATCGACTAAGCTGTCAAGTCAGTCAAGTCAATAAATTTATATAGCGCGCTACATACCCAGAGGGTCTCAAGGCGCTTGGAGAAGGGTGGGGAATTACTTGTCAAATATCCACGTTTTAAGTTGCTTTCTGAATGCTAGGTGGTTCTGAGTAAGGCGAAGGTGAGTGGGAAGTGAGTTCCAGGTTTTAGCTGCCAGGTAGGAGAAGGATTTACCTCCCATGGTGGTTTTGTTGATGCGAGGTACAGTGGCAAGGGCTAGGTTGGCGGATTGTAGCCTGCGGGAGGGAGTGTCGAAGGACAGTCTTGTGTCGAGGCATTCGGGTCCGATTTCGTAGAGCGCTTTGTGTGCGTGGGTTAGGAGCCGGAAAGTAATCCTCTTATTGACGGGGAGCCAGTGGAGGTTTTTCAGGTGTCCAGAGATGTGATCTTTACGCGGGATATCTAGTATGAGCCTGGCTGAAGCGTTCTGGATGCGTTGGAGTTTTTTCTGGAGTTTTGCGGTGGTACCGGCGTAGAGGGTGTTTCCGTAGTCCATACGGCTCGTGACCAGAGCGTGGGTGACTGTTTTTCTAGTTTCGGTGGGGATCCAGCGAAATGTTTTTTTGAGCATGCGAAGAATGTTGAAGCAAGATGAAGAAACAGCGGTGACTTGTCTGTTCATCGAGAGTGAGGAATCCAGGATGACGCCCAGGTTCCGTGCGTGGTCCGTCGGGATGGGTGCTTTTCCAAGGGCCTCTGGCCACCAAGAGTCATCCCAGGCGGAGGGGGAGGTGCCTAGGATGAGGACTTCTGTTTTGTCTGAGTTCAGTTTCAGACGGCTGTGCTTCATCCATTCGGCTACTTCTTTCATTCCTTCATGCAGGTTGGTTTTGGCGGTGTTAGGGTCTTTGGTGAGTGAGAGGATCAGTTGAGTGTCATCAGCGTAGGAGGTGATGTTGAGGTTATGTTGGCGTGCAATGACCGCGAGGGGGCTCATGTATACGTTGAAGAGGGTGGGGCTGAGTGAGGATCCTTGTGGTACGCCGCAGATGACTTCAGTGGCCTCTGACTTGAATGGTGGAAGGCGGACTCTCTGGGTTCTTCCGGTGAGGAACGAGGTGATCCATTCCAGTGCTTTTCCTTGGATTCCGACGTTTCTGAGGTGTTGTAAAAGGGTGTTATGACAGACCGTGTCGAAGGCTGCGGAGAGGTCGAGGAGGATGAGGGCGACTGTGTCTCCATTGTCCAGTAGAGTTCGAATGTCGTCTGTTGCTGCGATGAGGGCGGTTTCAGTGCTGTGCTTGGCTCGGAAGCCGGATTGTGAGGAGTCGAGGGATTTGTCGGTTTCGAGGAATGCGGCGTGCTGGTTGTTGACCGCTTTCTCGATGACTTTGGCCGGGAATGGAAGGAGTGAGATAGGGCGGTAGTTTTTGAGTTCGGTGGGGTCAGCTGTGGGTTTCTTCAGGAGGGCGCTGAGTTCGGCATGTTTCCAGCTTTCCGGGAAGGTTGCAGAGTTGAGGGAGCAGTTGATGACGTCTCGGAGGTGCGGTGCTATAATGGAGTCTGCTTTGTTAAAGATGTGGTGAGGGCATGGGTCTGTGGGGGATCCTGAGTGGATAGAGTTCATCAGACGGATGGTGTCCTCAGTGGAGATTGGCTTCCAGTCATTGAGGATGTTCAGGGGGGTGGGGGTCCTGCAGGGGGTTGGGTGGGTTGGTCTTCGGGTCGGTTGTCGAAGCTGTTGTGGATGTCAGCAATTTTGTTGTGGAAGAATGAGGCTAGGGAGTCGCAGAGGGCTTGAGAGGGGGTGATGTCGTTGGAGTTGGCTGAGGGGTTGGTGAATTCCTTGACGATGTTGAATAATTCCTTGCTGTTGTGGGCGTTGTTATCTAGTCGGTCCTTGAAGGCGGCTTTCTTGGCATTCCGGATCAGTCGCTCCTCGCCTACCAGCTGAGTGGTCGCTCTCAGTGTCTCTCGCAGGCACCTGGTTTTAACGCGCTGCATTGAAGCTTTGTGTTTAAATAAGCGCCTTTCATTTGCCTGCATATCGCCTGCTGCATTAATTATTTACTAGCGCTGCCTGTCTGAACTGCTTTGTGTCACTCCGCCTGCATTATTCACGATTCCGTAGCGCTGACTTGCCTGAGCTGCTCTTGTTGTGTAGTTTAATTTATCTGCTGTAGAATATTGCCGCTTTGACTAATTAGCGCTTCATTGTTCATTTCCACGGTGTTTTAATTCGTGTTGTTGCGCTAGACTGTAGCGCTGCGCTGTGCCCCCCCCTCCGCCTCCATTTTGTTTGTTGTTGTCCTCGTGTGCCCGCCCCGCCTCCCAGCTGTGACGCCCTCCCACAGTGTAGAAAGTGCGCTCCACTCCCTGCGTGCTTCGTGACTCGCTCCTCGCCTACCAGCTGAGTGGTCGCTCCCAGTGTCTCTCGCAGGCACCTAGTTTTAACGCGCTGCATTGAAGCTTTGTGTTTAAATAAGCGCCTTTCATTTGCCTGCATATCGCCTGCTGCATTAATTATTTACTAGCGCTGCCTGTCTGAACTGCTTTGTGTCACTCCGCCTGCATTATTCACGATTCCGTAGCGCTGACTTGCCTGAGCTGCTCTTGTTGTGTAGTTTAATTTATCTGCTGTAGAATATTGCCGCTTTGACTAATTAGCGCTTCATTGTTCATTTCCACGGTGTTTTCATTCGTGTTGTTGCGCTAGACTGTAGCGCTGCGCTGTGCCCCCCCCTCCGCCTCCATTTTGTTTGTTGTTGTCCTCGTGTGCCCGCCCCGCCTCCCAGCTGTGACGCCCTCCCACAGTGTAGAAAGTGCGCTCCACTCCCTGCGTGCTTCGTGACTCGCTCCTCGCCTACCAGCTGAGTGGTCGCTCCCAGTGTCTCTCGCAGGCACCTGGTTTTAACGCGCTGCATTGAAGCTTTGTGTTTAAATAAGCGCCTTTCATTTGCCTGCATATTGCCTGCTGCATTAATTATTTACTAGCGCTGCCTGTCTAAACTGCTTTGTGTCACTCCGCCTGCATTATTCACGATTCCGTAGCGCTGACTTGCCTGAGCTGCTCTTGTTGTGTAGTTTAATTTATCTGCTGTAGAATATTGCCGCTTTGACTAATTAGCGCTTCATTGTTCATTTCCACGGTGTTTTCATTCGTGTTGTTGCGCTAGACTATAGCGCTGCGCTGTGCCCCCCCCTCTGCCTCCATTTTGTTTGTTGTTGTCCTCGTGTGCCCGCCCCGCCTCCCAGCTGTGACGCCCTCGCCCCTCCCCTATCCATATATGACAGTAGCTCCCGCGCGCAGCGTTCACGCGCAGCGACCGCGCCCAATCCGCGCCGAAGGTGCGCCAAAGGTAAGCCCGTCTACGCCCGTCCGCGCCTGGACCGCGCCCAGCGCCAGACCCCCTGCCCCTCGCGCTGCCCTGCCCCCCCGCATTACCTACGATGCCACCACCCTCCTAGCCCTCAACCCAGGCCGCTCCCCCATCTGCGTCCAAGCCGCTCCTGGTCGCACCCATGGACCGTTCTCCTGCCTCTCCTGCAAATTCTGCGGCACCGACAACATCTCCGCTACGACCACACCACAGATTCCCGACCCCAACCACATACAATGCATCCTTCTCAACACCCGCTCGGTCCACAGGCACGCCATTGACCTTTGGAACCTACTAGACACCACCTCTCCTGACGTCGCCTTCCTAACGGAAACATGGATGAACGCTTCCTCCGCCCCTGACATCGCCATCGCTATCCCTGACGACTATAAGATCACACGCAAGGACCGCACCGACCATACAGGAGGAGGAATCGCTATCGTCCATAAGAAATCCATCCGCATCTCCACCAGCTCCGACGCCAACCTCGCTAACTCCGAACACCTTCACTTCCAGGTCCACATCGACCCCAATACAACTCTTAGAGGCACCCTCCTCTACAGACCACCAGGACCCCGCGCAAAATTCAGTGAAGACATCACGGACTTCATCACCCCACACGCGCTCCCCTCCAAAGACTACATCCTTCTGGGAGACCTTAACTTTCACCTTGAAAAGAACAACGACCGCAACACCACCACCCTCTTGGACAACCTCGCCAACCTCGGACTTAAACAACTGGTCACTTCCCCCACCCACATCGCAGGTCACACACTCGACCCCATCTTCACCTCCAGCAACCATGTCTCCTTCAGCCACACTACGGATCTCCTCTGGACTGACCACAGCTGCGTTCACTTCACCTACAACAAGCCGAAACCCATCATCCACCTCCAACCAACTCTACAAAGAAACTGGAACAAAATCACCACGGATCAGATCTCCACATCGCTCCTTCAAAACACCCCAGCCCTCTCTTCTAACGCCAACGAAGCCGCCTCCAACCTCACCCTTTGGTTATCCAACACCGCCGACACCTTAGCACCACTGAAAGAACGTCAACACAAACTTGGCAACAAGAAGGCCTCATGGTTCAACGATCTCAAAAAGTCCAAGAAACTGTGCCGCTCCCTTGAAAAGGCCTGGAAAAAAGTCCCATCCACCAGCAACAAGGACGCCTTCAAAAGTGCCACCCGTACTCACCACCAACTGATCCGAAAAGCCAAGAAAACAGCATTCAAGGATCGACTTGACGACAACGCCCACAACAGCAAGGAACTCTTCAACATCGTCAAGGAATTTTCCAACCCCTCGGCCAACTCCAACGACATCACCCCCTCTCAAACCCTCTGCGACTCCCTAGCCTCTTTTTTTCCACAACAAGATTGCTGACATCCACAACAGCTTTGACAACCAACCCGGAAGCCAACCCACCCTACCATCTGCTGACCATCTTCCCCCCGTAAACACCCTTAACGCCTGGAACCCAATCTCCACTGAGGACACCATCCGCCTGATGAATTCCATCCACTCTGGATCCCCCACAGACCCATGCCCCCACCACATCTTCAACAAAGCAGACTCCGTCATAGCTCCGCACCTCCGGGACGTCATCAACTGCTCCTTCAACTCCGCCACCTTCCCAGAAGATTGGAAACACGCTGAACTCACCGCCCTTCTGAAAAAACCAACAGCAGACCCCACCGAACTCAAAAACTACCGCCCCATCTCACTTCTTCCATTTCCGGCCAAAGTCATCGAGAAAGCCGTCAACAACCAGCTCGCCGCCTTCCTCGAAGCCAACAAATCACTCGACCCCTCACAATCTGTCTTCCGAGCAAAACACAGCACTGAGACCGCCCTCATCGCAGCAACAGACGACATTCGAACTCTACTGGACAATGGAGACACAGTCGCCCTCATCCTCCTGGACCTCTCTGCAGCATTCGACACAGTCTGCCACAGCACCCTTTTACAACGCCTCAGAAACATCGGAATCCAAGAAAAAGCACTGGAATGGATCACCTCGTTCCTAACCGGAAGAACCCAGAGAGTCCGCCTCCCACCATTCAAGTCCGAGGCCTCTGAAATCATCTGCGGCGTACCTCAAGGATCCTCACTCAGTCCCACCCTCTTCAACGTATACATGAGCCCCCTCGCGGCCATCGCCCGCCAACACAACCTCAACATCATCTCTTACGCGGACGACACTCAACTGATCCTTTCTCTCACCAAGGACCCCAGCACCGCCAAAACTAACCTACACGAAGGAATGAAAGAAGTCGCCGAATGGATGAAACAAAGCCGTCTGAAACTGAACTCAGACAAAACAGAAGTCCTCATCTTAGGTACATCCCCCTCTGCATGGGACGACTCCTGGTGGCCGGATGCCCTCGGAAAAGCACCCACACCAACAGACCACGCACGGAACCTTGGCGTCATCCTAGATTCTTCTCTCTCAATGAACAGACAAGTTAACGCCGTATCCTCTTCCTGCTTTAACATTCTTCGCATGCTCAGAAAAACATTTCGCTGGATCCCCTCCGAAACAAGGAAAACAGTCACCCACGCTCTAGTCACGAGCCGACTGGACTACGGAAACACCCTCTACGCAGGTACCACCGCTAAACTCCAGAAGAAACTACAACGAATCCAAAACGCCTCAGCCAGGCTCATATTAGACATCCCACGCAACGAACACATCTCTGGTCACCTTAAAGACCTCCACTGGCTTCCCGTCAATAAGAGGATCACTTTCCGACTGCTTACCCACGCACACAAATCACTCTACGACATCGGACCAGACTGCCTCAACTCTCGACTATCCTTCTACACCCCCTCCCGCCAACTTCGCTCTTCCAGCCAAGCCTTCGCCACTGTACCTCGCATCAACAAGACCACCATGGGAGGCAGACCCTTTTCATACCTGGCTGCCAAAACATGGAACTCACTCCCCGCCTACCTTCGCCTAACCCAGAATCACCTAGCCTTCAGAAAGCAGCTTAAAACGTGGATATTTGACAAATAATCCTCCTCCCCTTCCTAAGCGCCTTGAAACCCTCTGGGTATGTAGTGCGCTATACAAATTTTTTGACTTGACTTGACTTGACTTGGTGTATGCGGGTGGCGTTTTTGAAGGCGTCCTTGGTGCTGGTGGTTGGGTCTTTTTTCCAGGCCTTCTCCAGGGAGCGACAGAGTTTCTTGGATTTCTTAAGATCATCGTTGAACCAGGAGGCCTTCTTGCTGCCTGGTTTGATTTGTCGTTTTTTCAGTGGTGCTAGGATGTCGGCGCTGTTGGATAACCATTGGGTGAGGCTGGTGGCTGCTTGGTCTGGGTTTGAGGAGTGGGCTGGGGGGTTTTGAAGAAGCGATGAGGAGATCTGGTCGATGGTGATTTTGTTCCAGTTACAGTCGAAGAAGCTTCCGTCGTTGACTAAGACATCCTCCGTGCCATCTAAGAGTTTCCCGTCGACTAAGAGGTCAAGTCCGTCGACGAGTACCCCGCCGACGTCGAGCCCATCGTCGATAGTCCCGTCGACTATGGTCCCGTCTAAGATGATCCTGTCGACGTTGAATCCGTAGACGATGGTCCCGTCGACATTGATTCCGTCGACGATAGCCGCATCGACGTAGAGTCCGTCCACGATGCATCCGTCGACGACGACTAAGATGAAAAGTCCATAGACTGTGAATGTATCTTCCTTACCCTCATAGACCATACCATCTACAGGAGTTGAACCCGTTTCTGCTAAGTCTTTTTAGTGCCGGTGCACACTTTCTCAACGCCTATCTCTTCGAAAGTTTTCCAACTTAAATCCTTCCAGAGACAAGACTGTTCTTATATCTCACCACTTACTCCATCTCACCTCCTCGACACATATGTCCAAGAGGAGGATGATGACAGTGAAGGACCTTTTGGAATAGCTAGTCATCCTTCAGAGTTGAACATCAAATGTCAAGAAGATGAGGAAGATGACGACTACACGGAACACTACTACCAGGAGGATATTGTTGTTCCTCACCACACAGGATACCAGAGGCATTCTCGGTCTTCAGAGACCAGCCATCTGCCTCCTACCCTCATTCAAGACTTACTAGCTAGCTGATTATAGGCAGCGCTTCCCACCAGAGCAAGTCATTCCACCACCCCAGACTGTGGTAGTGCCACATCCCATACCTCAACCGAGGCCCCGGCACAGATTTCTCCAGGTGCAGAATCTCCTCAATGGCCTCAGCCTGTCCAGCCTGCTCGATCTCCGGACACTTCTGCGGATGAAGTTGAAGAGGGTGAGCTGCCGGAGATCCCTCACTTGGATCCATGGGATTCTTATGTTATTCCCATGTGGTCTCCACCAACTCCACAACCATCGGAGTCACCTCCAGAAGATATAGGTGGATTTCATAACCTCATGCAGCGAGCTGCTACTAGGTTTTTAAATTCCAGTGTGGAACAACTGATTGTTTCCTCCACGATTTCAAAGAGGAAGCCAGGAAAATTACCAGGGCAATTCCAATAATAGATTAGGTCTGGACTGAGGGCATCAAAATTATGAAGACTCCTGCTTCCGTGCCTGCAGTGCTGCCATGAATTGATAAAAAGTATCATGCTCCAATTGACAGCCCACCCTGCCTCATTGGTCACCCCAGGCCAGATTCGGTCATCCCACAGGCCGCCCAACAAAGGTCTAAAAATCCAGCTACACCTATCACTACATAATCGGACAAAGAGGGACATCGTCTTGACCTCATTGGTAAAAAGTTCTCAACCATGGCTGCCGCCTCCATCAGGGCAGCACATTTTTTGGAGATCATAGGACATTATGATCGCCAAATGTGGTCGGACATGGCTGGTCTGATTGACCTTATCCCAGAGGACAAGCGGCAGGAGGCTAGAAAGATCTTGTTGGAGGGAGAGCGCGCTGCCTCAGAAACCACCGACTGCGCTCTGGATATAGTGAATACAAATTTCAGGCAATTGGCTGGTGCTGCAGTTCTCAGGCGCCGAGGTTGGTTAAAGACTACCACCATCAGACCAGAAGTCCAAACTAAGATATTAGACATGGTCTACGACGGCGAATCTTTGTTTGGCAAACCTATTGATGAAGCCCTCCAAACAATCAAGGCAGATACTGATACTGCGAGATCTTTGGGTTCCTTACAGTATAAACGGGAAACATTCAGAGGTGTTGGAGGGCGTGGATATTCCTCTAGAGGAGCTTACCATCAGGAAAGCAGACAATATCAGCCCCAATATCGGCAAAATTATCAGTCATCATACCGCCAATCTAATACTGCTGGTTTCTCTCGCCAAGGAGGCCGAAAACGCTCAACAATCAAGGGCGAGACCCTCATAGAAACAAGTGAGTGAAGCCGGGCGCCAATCACATTTCCTTCCCTCTCTGCGGGTGCAAACGTTTCTTTCTACCTAGATCAGTGGCAAAAAATTACCTCAGACCGCTGTTTGTTAGACCTCATCGAGCATGGGCACACCCTAGAATTTGTCACCAAGCCACCAACAACTCCACCCAAGGGACCCCTCCCCCTCGTCTTTACTTATTGTTCAAGGAAGCTTATTCAATGTTTCTCTAGAACGCTCAAGAAAAGGTCCCGGTTCATCAGAAACAGACTGGTTTCTACTCCCGTTTTTCTCTCATCAAAAAGAAATCAGGGGAATGGCGACCAATTCTGGACCTTCGCAACCTCAACAGGTTCCTCAAAAAACAGGGTTTTCATATGGTCACCCTGTCAGAGATTCTGAGCTGCCTGAACGAGGGAGATTTTATGGCTTCCCTAGACACGGAAGACTCATACTTCCACATCCCAATTCATCTAAAACATTGAAAGTATCTCCGATTCACTGTGGCTGGCGCCCATTATCAGTTCAAAGTGCTCCCGTTTGGGCTCAAATCGGCTCCAAGAATATTCACAAAGTGCCTGGCTCCAGTAGCGGCAACGTTGCGTTCTTTGGGAATCCAGGTCTTCCTGTACTTGGACGATTGGTTAATCAAAGGTCCTTCAAAGCCCAATGTGAAGCATGCAATTTCAACATGTAGCCATCTCTTTGCATCTCTGGGACTTACTGTGAACTTGAGCAAATCCCAGTTACATACAAAGTATATCCTGCCGTTCCTGGGAGCACGTCTAGACACAATACAATGCAAGACATTCTTGTCTCAAAGACCGCTTCGCCTCCAGAAATTGGCACGTCCGGTTTCAAGAAGAAAGTCACTTTCTGTTCGCCTGTTCGCTTCGCTCCTGGGAATGTGTTCTTCGGCCATAAATCTCATCCCCTTGACCCCCCTAAAATGAGACCTTTGCAGGAGGAACTGCATCTTCAGTGGAAACAAGCGACAGGGTGTTTCGACGACTTCATCAAAGTCACTCCACGAATGGTGGATGCTCTTCAATGGTGGTCTCTGTTACCCACTGTGACACAAGGAATCCCGTTCATACATAAACCACCAGACTTCGTTCTGACAACAGATGCGTCAATGGAGGGATGGGGAGGTCATCTCCAAGATTTACAAGTCCATAAGTACAAGCAACGACACATCAACAGTCTGGAACTGTGAGCAATCTTCCTATCATTGCAAGCGTTCCTTCCAAGGATTGCAGGATCTTCGGTATTCGTTCTAACCGACAATACCACCAGCATGTTCTACGTGAACAAACAAGGAGGGACAAGGTCAGCGACATTGTCAAAGGAAGCTCAGGAGTTATGGGAATGGCTAACACAACATAACTCTCAAAGCATAACATGTCGGAGGCCTCCACAACACAATAGCGGACAAACTCAGCAGATCCCTATAAGACTGCCACGAGTGTGAGTTAGAGCATGCTGAACAGTTTTCCAGTCTTGGGGCAAGCCGGCTTTGGATTTGTTTGCAACAAAGCAAAACAAGAAATGCCAGTATTACGCCAGCAGATACCTTCAACAGGGGTCACGAGGGAATGCTCTGTCCATGCGATGGTCAGGAATCTGTGCTTACGCTTTTCCCCTGATCCCTTTGATTCGAAGGGTGCTGCGCAAGATGAAATTGGAGGGCTGCCGTCTCATCCTGATTGCTCCCCGGTGGCCGTGCCAGTATTGGTTCCAAGAACTTCTGTTGCTATCCCAACTCGAACAATGCTGTTGTGGAATGAGGGACAGATACTTCACCCAGACCCTCAATCTCTAAAATTGCACGCATGGCTCCTGATTTCTTAGAATTTCAAGACCTTCATATTCCTCCGGATTGCCGTGACATCTTGCAAAAATCAAGAGCACAAAGCACATTGAAGACTTATCGTCTTAAATGGAAGAGGTTTTGTTTTTGGTGTGACTCTAACGGTATACACCCGATAGATGCTCCTGCAGAGAAAATTCTTCCTTATCTACTGCATCTTGCTCGCTCTGGTCTCTTTTTCATCCATAAAAGTCCTTCTAGCGGCTCTATCCAGGTTCAGGAAAGTGGCCAACATTCCCTCGCTATGTTTGTCCTCTATGATCAAACAGTTCATGAGGTCTTTTCTGAGCTTATCCTCCGCTTAGGCCTCCTCCACCGGAATGGGAACTCAAAACGGTTATCTCACAACTGATGAAACATCCATTCGAACCCATTCATAAAGCTGACATCAAGTATCTCACATGGAAGGTCGCCCTACTTTTAGCCTTAACGTCTGCCAGAAGAGTTAGTGAAATTCAGGCATTCACTATTAAAGAACCTTTCCTACATTTCTCTAAAGACTGTCACTCTTTGAACTAATCCAACATTCATACCTTAAGTACCATCACAGTTCCATTTAAATGAACCGGTGAAGTTGAGAACTTTCTTTCCAAATCCTACTACACCGGCGGAAAGAACACTGCATTCTTTGAACATTAAACGATGTTTGAAATTCTACCTGCAAAGGACAAAAACCTTCAGGAAATCTGATCAATTATTTGTGGCCTACGGTCAAGCCACGCTTGGTGCAGCAGTTACAAAATCCACAATTTCCAGGTGGATCGCTTCCGCAATCCATTTCTGCCATATCAAATCTAACAGACCACTACTGAGAAAGGTCAAGGCTCACTCCACAAGAGCTGTGGCAGCGTCTACAGCATTGTTTGCAGGAGTGACACTAGAAAATATCTGCTGTGCTGCGACATGGAAAAATGTCCACACGTTCACGGGACATTACTGCCTGCAATCAACAAGCCAAGAGGATCAGGCTGTCTTATGACACCTATTTCTTTAAGAACGACTCCAGGTAACCTGTGTTACTTAATTTGGATATTTATACAGACGTGTATTTCTGCTCCCAAAGCACCAAGTAGCGAGTCACTCTCCAGGCGGGTGCCGTCACGCGTAATATTGCAGCTTCAAACAGACGCGTTTTGGTAATTCCCTTCTTCTATGTCTACCCGTGCAGTGCACTGGAGCGCCATTTGTAACTCGAATAGTAGCCATAAACAAAGGACTTGCGGCGACCCACACTTTTGTGGGTGCCATCTTGGAACATTGTTGATTTTGTGCTTTATCTATTTACAACATACTATATATGGCTAACAATATTAATTGAAATACAAATGCCATGTCATTGATCGAATATATTTCGATATCGCCCGTTGGGCACATTTAATCTCGCCGTGGATCGGCAATGGCAACCACCTGGTTGCTGTGATGTCCTCTTGTTACAGCTTAACAATCGAGTTTCATGTATTGTACATTATAGCTACCCATATTTACATTTCATCATTTGATTCGATTTCTCTCCATTTTCTACGACATAGAAGATACTACAGCACACCCGGGAAATCAACACACAAATTAGCAGGTATCTCAAAATTTTCTTAATTTGCATTCCTGAGAACGATATGTCATTATACATCCTTCTTATATTTTTACACCCCCAAATGTACTGACAGTTCTTCTCCCCCATTTAGGCCCTCAGGGCTTTTGGTCTGAAGGTCTACAATATATTTAGATTCTAACCTGCGCAGCTTTTGAAGTCTATCTCGACCTATAGCATTTTCAGGTACATGATCCAGACAAAAATATTGTAATCGACTTCTGTCACTGTTGTGTTTAATGAAAAAGTGTCGAGCCACCGGGTAAGTGAAGTCCTGATTTGCTATGGCACGCATGTGCTCTAGGACTCTCAACTTAACACATTTGATGGTGCTGCCCACATATCTCATCCCGCAGGGGCATTTCAAGCAATATACTGCGAATGTGGTTTGGCAGGACAAAGTTCATGATCTTTTTCCCTTCTTTTAGACCCTTAACCTCATAGGACAAAGTGCGTTTACTGGCTGAGCATGCCTTGCACTTTCCACAGGGAAAAAACCCTTTTGCCTCATGCAGTGTACTTTTGGACTTTTTTACGATTGGGTCCAGATGACTGTGGACCAAACCATCCCCAAGTATGTATCATCAGTGATGTCATGAGTGAGGTCACTGACCATGTCATGAGTGATGTAATATGTGACGTCATCAGCAGTGCATTGCAGGCGCGCAAGTTATAGTGAGTCCAACTAACTATAACGTGGGAATTTCAATGGTTTTATGTCCGTAAAATTTCCAGCTAACTGTAACTGGTGTCAAACCTATGGTTTTTCAGTGAATTTCATAGGTTTTGTAAATGCTAATTCCTAACTATATATAGGGCCTCAAACCTATGTTTATTTCAGTGAATTTCAAAGTTTTTTTAATAGCAAATTTCTATTGCTATCAAATATATTTTTTATAATGAATCCTATATTGTATATTTATGTAATACTATTTTTTATATGTGTATATATATATATTTTTTTGCCTTGGAGCGCTCCCGGTGCGCGTACCGGTGTGCGCACCGGTAAGCGCAGTCTTGCTGCGCGTCCCGGTGCGCGTACCGGTGAGCGTCCCGTTAGCGCTATTGCCTCAAACGAAAACATCATTGTGACGTATCGCGTAGCCGCGTCCATGTGATACCCAAGGCGTAAGCGCCCCCGGAAGCACCCGAGCGCCCCGGGGCGCGTAGCGTAAGTGCGTCGGGTCATGTGACCTAAAAATAACACTTTTTATTGGTTCAGGGCAGTTTTTTTTTCCAAATGATGAAAGCCCTGGTCATGTGACCTGAAATTAACACTTTTCATTGGTTCAGGACAGTTTTGTTTTCCAAAGGATGAAAGCCCCCACCTTTTTTCCTCATTCTCACTTTGTACTTTGAGTGAGGAAGACCTGTTTGCAGACCTATTTGTACTGAGAAATGGCTACAGTAGCAGCAGCAGCAGGAGCATCTCAACCACCACCACCACCACCACCACCACCACCACCACCACCACAAGGACCACCACAACACCACAGTGGTGGAGGAGGAGGAGGAGGAGGAGCAGAGGTAGTTCCTGCCTGAAACTAATACACCCTATAAGCCAAAGGAGCACATTGTCTGGGAGTTTTTTTTAAGTTCCAAAAGGCCTCAAGAAAGTTAATGCGCCAAAGGTAACTTGTCTGATCTGTGGCACTGTACTTTCAAGGGGGAATCCTGCCAAAAAGTATTCTTTTGGCAACAACACCATGATTCCCCACATGCAACGCAGGCACCCCAACAACTATGCTGCATCAGAGGTCAGAGAACTGACCAGAAACCCTCCCCAATCTTTTCCCAGCTCCTCCCAAAGTCAACAACCCACTCCATCGGGTCCAGAGACAAGGGAGATGGTCCCAAACATCCAAACCCAGTTTGGTGATTATAAAATAGTTTGCAAATTTTGCGGGGCTACAATTTGCTATGGAGAGCAAAGTATTAAACTCATCAACCGTGCTGGAGACCACCACAACTGTAAAAAGAAAACTTAACTTTTTCCTGTTTTTCTTTTTTGCTCCAGTTGAGCCGTTTACAATTCCCTGTTCCATTAAAGAGGCACTGGACTCGGGGGGGCAAAGCTATGCTCGTAATGCTAGACTTGTCGGCGGCTTTTGACACCGTCCCCCATGAGGGTCTCCTCGCCAGACTTCATGAGATCGGTCTGAGGGGGACGGTGTTCAGCTGATTTAAATCTTTCTTGGCTGGCCGTCGACAAACGGTCTGGGTCCCACCTAGCTCTGCCGGGATGCCACCTTTGGGAATTGGAGTCCCGCAGGGCTCTGTGCTGAGCCCGACTCTTTTTAACATCTTTATGACCCCTCTGGTGGAACTGGCGGAGTCTTTTGGGGCCCAGATCGTTTCCTATGCCGACGATACCCAGCTCCTCTTTACGTGCAGGAAAGGAGAAGATTTTGATGGAGAGAGAATCCGTGAGTGCCTTGGGGCTGTTTTTAAATGGTTCCAGCTTAACAGCCTCAAGTGCAACTCAGATAAATCTGAGGTACTCTTCTTCGGCTGTCCATCCGTTCCAGATTGGCAGGAATGGTGGCCGACTAACATGTTCCCTCCAGCGGGCTCGTCCCAGTTAGCAAAGAACTTGGGGATCAAGATTGACAATGGTCTGACGTTAAGATCTCAGATCCTTGGTCTTACAGGAACATGTTTTGGCCTCCTCAGGATGCTCCGTAAGTTCCTCCCTCTGCTTTCAGTGGATCATAGGAAGATGACGATGCAGGCCTTAATAGGTTCAAGATTGGACTATTCCAACGTCCTATATCTTGGCCTGCCGAAATATCTCCTGCAAAGGCTGCAGGTGGTCCAGAACTCAGCCGCACGGGCCATTTTCTGTCTGTATAGGCGAGCCAGAGTTTCCGGTCTTTTGCAGTCGCTCCATTGGCTGCCTATCCGGAAGCGGATAGTTTTTAAGGCTTTGACCTTGGCCCATAAGGCTCTCAATGCCTCTGGAGCAAAATATCTCCAGAAGAGGCTTGCCTTTTACCATCCGGCCAGATCTGAGGTCTGAATCCTTGTTCCTTGCTGTGGCCCCACGAGTAAAAAGGGCTCGTATTGGAGGTCGCTCTTTTAAGTTGTTGGCGCCACAGCTTTGGAACACTTTTCCCCTAGCATTGCGCAGTACCCCTAACTTGCTGAACTTCAGGAAGAGCCTTAAAACTTGGCTTTTTGCCCTTTAGGTCGCTCTCTTTTTTTTCTGCCTGGTCCGTTTTATTTTACTGTGTTGTGTTTCTCTCGGTTACAGGTTCGTCAATAAAAGTATAAATATAAAATTGTTCATAAAAGCCAAAAAAAGTAAAAAAAAGTTCCAAAAAACAATAAAAAAATATAAAACAAAAAATAAAAAAAGTTCTTTTTAGAACTACCTCTAATTTATAAAAAAATGCTACATTTTTAAAAAACTGTCATTCTTGTTTCCCCATGGTACGCTCCCCGGTACGCTCCGCGGTGCGCGTACCGGGCGCTCCCCCGCGCAAATCGAAAAAAAAGGGGTTTTTTTGCCCCGCGGGGCCCTTTTATGGCCCCCACATCAAACCTAGGGGGTAGGGGGGGGTCTACCCTGCCCCCTTTTGGTCATTTCCCCCTTTGTTTTTGCCACCTCTTGTGTCTCGATCCTACCGAGACACAAGATGGCGGCCGCTCCGGACTGCTTGGAATGTTGACAGACACCTGAGAGCCAATCAGCTTTCCGCTCGCGAAGTCGCGTAGCGCGCTGGAGCGCGCCCCGGTGCGCGCCCCGGTGCGCGTACCGGGGCGCGATCATAGATGTATATATTTTTTGAACATAAATCACTCAAAATCCACTGGAGCACATATCTTGAGACATAGCAAAGGCACATCGGGCTACCAGTCCCTACAATTTTGCCAAGTTTGGTGGAAATCCATTCAGCCGTTCGGGCTAAAAGTGAGTCCAACCGCCCCATGGAAATTAACATGGAGAAAACACGTTTTGGGACCCCCCTTTTATCTCTGCCCCCGCTTGACAAATCCCCCCCAAACTTTCAGGGAAGGAGCGGAGCGCAGCGAGGCAAATTTGAGAAATTACAGGCAGATCCCTCAATCGACGCCAAAGTTATTCCCAATAGAATGTTGCGGTTTCCCTATAGAAAATAATCCCAACTATAACTACCTACTGGTGACCGCCAGTAGGTTATGTGTATGTGTATGTGTATGTGTATGTGTATGTGTATATGTATATGTATATATATGTATGTATATATATTGAAATAGATATATTGTATTTTAGGGTAAATATAAACACATTTGCAAGTTTGGATTTTAACATATGGATGTACGTGATAGATATCCATGTTTTTTGCTACTATATGAATGTTCTTTTGAATTTCTGATCATGTTTTAACTCTGTGAAGTTGAGTTGCCTTACTCTAGTTGGTTGTTAATAATACTGTATCTGGGAGTTTATCACTACAAGTCTCCCACCATCCGCAACTGACTCCTACCTGGCATACTGCTTACTATTCTGATTCAGGCATGTGATTCTATGAAAGATACCCCAATACTGGATAAGAAAACAAGTTACTTACCTGTAACTTCAGTTATCCAGTATTGGTATCTTTCATAGATTCACATGCACCCACCCTCCTCCCCGGAGAGTCAGTTCTCTATTTGGGATGCTCATTTACCACTTGTGCTAACGAAAATCTGAGGAGAACTGGCTCTACAGAGGGTTCTAGAAGGTGCTGCTAGCTGATTTGTTGGGACAAAGACTTTGGTCTTTTTAGCATAATGATGTAGATGGGCTACTAGGATTTGGGCCTCAGCCTTTTTCCTTCAGACCTACTACTGTTATTTTCCTTTGGCACTGCTATTTTATTTTCCATAGGACTCCCGCCTCGGCGACTGGGAATGATTCAGGCATGTGAATCTATGAAAGATACCAATACTGGATAACTGAAGTTATAGGTAAGTAACTTGTTTTCTTAGCTGGCACACAAAGTAATTAAGTTTAATATACTCGATAGGATTATACTGACCGTAGTCCTATGCAAAAACTATAGTGTATATTAATCCAATGGGCAGAGCCTATAAGGGGTATAGGAACTACACTACACCATAGGTAAGCACCAGATATCCAGGACTTCCTTACTCAACACCCAACTCCTGAGAGTTTCCTACGACCCCTCTGGACAGGGAAGGGAATTGAAAAGGATTGAGGCATTCAGCATCGGGATGTTCTCCTCTGGTACTTGGCATTGTGTTCTGTCAGTATGGTCTACTTGTTAAGCTATTATGCAGTCACCCTTTGGTATGTGGACAGCAAGGTCTTGCTGGTGGTTCCAGATGCATTTCAGGCTTCTTTTGCCCAAGCCATTCAGGACGGTCCGCACTCAACCAAAAATGTCACCTGGGCTGGTGTGGACACTCTACTGACTGCCTGGGGCATGCAATGGGCACCAGTGTAGTGCTCTGCCATTACGCATAGATGAGATCCACTGGCCTTTCTGGGAATGTGCAAAGGTCTCTGAATTTGCTTTTGATGGGTCCCACCTTTGCGGAGTAAAGGCTGTTTCTGTCTTTGAATGCTTTTACGGAAAGCAAAGCCACAGCATGTTCTTTGGGCCTTTCACCTCCTGCCTGACAATTTCCACAGCAGTTTCACCCCTTTTTTTTTTTTTTTAAATTTTTATTTTTGGTGCAAAACAAAGATAGTAGGTACATTGTCATCCATCGCATTTCCATACATAAGTTACTAGGTGAATGAGGTGAGACAGTATTCATAAAGGCAAAAACTTATAACATCCACAGTAGTATATAGCATTGCGAGTTTCGTCGACTATGTGATGAGTAGGAATATACTTGTGTCGAAAAAATACAGTTTGCATTTTTGTGTTTTGTTGGCTACTATCCGTCTGAGTCTTGCCGTTCGCACCTTGTAATAAACATAAAACAGTAAAAACAGCACACTTTAGTCCGGCACGTACTTGAGGTAGTAGCTTTCGGCACTCGTAGCACAGTCCATCTGTAAAGAGAGCAGCGTTTTGTTGCACAGCCCCCCTATTTCCCACTCCCTCCCATGCCACCTCCCACGGCTGCACCCACCCACCTCCGTTGCGCTCGCTCTATGCACCTAGTTACAGCCCAATCAACGCTCCTCGTCACTGTCCGACCCCCCATCATCTTCCTCCAATGGTTCGCAGATATCCCCCCTGTATGCGTTCCAGGATTGCCACACCCCGTTCCATTTACGTGGGTTACCCCTCAATTTATACACCGCCCTTTCAGTCAACATGAGCATGTCCATGTTGCGGAGCCATTGGGGTAGCGTGGGGAGATCAGCCGACCCCCACTTCTGTGCTATGTCCCGTTTCGCTGTTACCATCCCCACTGTGACCCAGGTTCTTGCATGAAAGGTGAGGTCAGTCGGCCCCCAGATGTTTAGCAGACAGAGCCGTGAGTCCAGGGTGAGGGTGGTATGAAGAGCTTGGGCCATCGTGCGTATTACCCGTTGCCAGTAGCCAACTAACAATGGACATTCCCACACCGTGTGTATGAAGGTCCCTTCTGCCCCGCAGCCCCTAAGGCAATATGGATGATCTGCCCTGTGCAGTTTATGAAGTAAGGTACGGGTGTAGTAGATTCTGTGAAGAAATTTTAGCTGCACTAGGCGAAATTTAGATGATATGCCTGCTTCACGGGGGGATGCCATGGCTGCGTTCCAGTCATTGTCATCCAGGTCACCCACTTCCGCCATCCATTTGTCCTTCAGTTTCCCCAGTGGATCAGGCATATTGTTAATCAGCTTGCGGTATGTCAGCGATGTCACCCCTTCTTGCATGAAGTCAGTAAGTAGCCGATCCTCCAGAGGGGAGGATTCGGGCAGGGGTGCGTCTGGTGAGATTGCTGCCTGGAGTGCGTGTCGGACCTGGATGTATCTGTAGAGCTCTGTGTTCCCCAACTCATATTGGTCCTGCAGTGTGGCAAATGAGATCACTCCTTCCCTCGTCCACATGTCCCCCACCGTGGAGATGCCGATGCTGTCCCATTGTGTGAAGCCCCTGGAGCGCCGCAAATGGCCCAACGCCTTTGTGTCCCACAGGGGTGTAAGTTTCGTTATGACGCCATCCCACTTCAACTTTGCCTGCGCCTTGTACCATATACGGACTGTGTGCTTCGTAGGCCCCGTGAGTTTTGCCGCCACTCCACGGTGATACAGTGGGGCCAATAAGGTGTTGGCACCCAGTTGTGCCCTGTCGGCCTTGTACGCTGGGTCTTCCTGCGGGGCATGCATCCATTGGTTAATGATTTTGAGTTGGGCCGCCCAGTAGTACAACTGTACATTCGGAAAGGCGATGCCCCCGTCGTACCACCCCCTGTTCAGTTTAGTGTGGGAAATGCGGGCTGGCTGGTTGCCCCATAACAGGCCCGAGATTTGCGCCGTTATTTTCTGGAGGTAGCCATCCGGCACCAGATACGGGGCGTTCTCCAGCACATATAGGAAGCGCGGCAGTGCCATCATTTTAAATAGTGCTGCACGGCCAAGGAGTGTTAGGGGGAGATCCTTCCAGTGTCGCACGTCTCCTCGGAGACGAGCTAAGGGGGGTAGTAGGTTGAGGCGCGAGAAATCTGCCTCGTTACGGGTGATATGAATCCCCAGGTATTTAAATGACGTGTGTGCCAGCTCCAGTGGGCAGGAATCCGGGAGAGGCGGGAGTGGGCCTCGCAGTTCAAAAATGGTGGACTTAGCCCAGTTGATGGTGTAACCCGAGATTCGCCCATGAGCCGTACAAAGAGCCAGGAGGTTAGGGAGACTCTCTTCCAGATCTGTGAGATAGATCAGCATGTCGTCTGCGTAGAGAGACAGTCTGTCCTCCCATAACGGGGTCCATTGTATCCCTTTCAGGAGCTGGGTAGTACGAATCGTAACCGCCAGTGGTTCTAAAACTAAGGCGAAGAGCAGGGGTGAAAGCGGGCAGCCCTGTCGAGTGCCTCTGCCTAGGGGGAAGGTGTTTGAAATATGGCCGTTGGCCGTCACCTGCGCCACCGGGTCCTTGTACAGCATTCGTATCCAGGAAAGGAACACCGGGCCAAAACCCATACGCGTGAGTACTGCAAAGAGGTAGCTCCATTCCACCATATCAAACGCCATCTTGGCGTCCAAGGAGAGGATGGCAGCCGGTTCTTGCAGTAGTGGAACTCGCGCCAACACGCCATGCACCCTGCGGAGATTTAAAGCAGTGCTGCGGTGTGGCATGAATCCGGACTGGTCCGGGTGGATCAGGTGTGACAGAGTTGGCAAGATCCTGTTCGCCAACACTTTGGCAATAATTTTGGCCTCCGGGTTCAAAAGGGAGATCGGCCTATACGAGGTGCATTCGTTGGGGGGCTTACCTGGCTTCGGTATCGCCACAATAGTAGCCATCCGCTGATCGAGCGGCAGCGTTCCCTGTGTTCTAGAATCCTCGTACATATTGAGTAGGGGTGTGCTTAAGGATTCGGCCAAGACTTTCAACCACTCAATGGGTATCCCGCTGGGGCCCATCGCTTTGCCTGGATGAAGGGCGCCTATGGCCATCTGGATCTCCTCCACCGTGAGAGGTGCGTCTATATCCTCGGACATCTCAGGTGTCAGCTCTGGCAAGGGAACATGGGCAAGGGCAGTCTGCACCTCCCCCTCCTCTACCACTAACTCTGGGGTGTAGACTGAGGCGAAATAATCGGCGAGGACGTTTACTATCTCATCGGGGCGGGTGTGGTTGTTGCCCTGTGGGTCCATGATCTGCAAGATATTCTTCCCCCCCCCTGCCTTTTGTCTAACCATGCCAGCAATTTACTGGCCTTGTCTCCAATATCGTATACCCTGTGCTGTGTAGCCGCAATGTCCGACATCGTGACCCTGCGCATGTGATCTGTGAGGCGGTGCTGGTGGATCTGGAGTTCGTGGAGCGTGTCGTCAGAGGGGTTCGCCATATGGGCCGTGTTGGCCCGTTCTAGGCCTAGTTCTATCTCGAGGGCCTCCCGTCTGTGCGTCTTTTTGTGATGCGCTATCGCTGCTATGGCCTGACCCCGGAACACTGTTTTATATGCCTCCCACAGTATGGAGGGGGAGGCCACCGAGGATTGGTTTTCTTCGAAGTACTGTTGGGTTACCTTCTTAAGATCCTTGTTAATCCGGGGCACTTTGAGGTAGCCCGGGAAAATCGGGAATAGTCTGCGCCGCGCCATGGTCGAAGTGGTGAGTGTCAATGTGAGTGGCGAATGATCGGAGACCCCCCGTGGTAGTATCTCGGTTTCGGCTATCGTAAGGTGTCCATTAATCAAAGTGAAGATGTAGTCTATCCTGGACAGGCTATTGTGTGTGGCCGAGTAGTATGTGTATTGTTGCTGAGTAGGGTGCAGAGCGCGCCATACATCCACCAACCCCTGTGCAGTCAAGAATGTCTGGAGCCTGTTGGGTCCACCTGCGTGCGCACGTGGGGGAAAGCGGTCTTCTGAGTTTGTGAGTGCCATGTTGAAATCCCCACCTAGTAGTAGTTCCCCATCAGGGAGTGTTAGCAGGAACTTGCCCAGATCCGGCAAGGCCTCAGAGTGTAGAGCTGGGGGGATATAGACAGAGACTATATTAAAGAGCTTCCCCTCCCACTGGCCATGCACTGCCGCGAATCTGCCATGGTCATCCGTTGCTGTAGACTTGACGATGAACTTGGAAGATTTTTTCTGCAGGATGCCAGTACCACGGGACCCCGAGGTGAATTCCGCATGCACTACCATATGATAGCCTCTCCTATCCAGGGCCTTCGTGGCCGCTCCCGACAAGTGTGTCTCCTGCAGGAGAATGAGAGCCGGGCCCCGTCTCCTTATCCCCTGCAGCACTAGCCCTCGCTTGATCTTATCCCCCAGGCCCCTCACGTTCCAGGACATGACAATCAGTGAGTTCTTCGTGGTTGGGCTAACTGTTGCAGCCATTGCTGGACTCCCAATCAGACCTCCCTGCGCCCCGAGTGTGCCAGTAGATCTTGGTTACATAGAACATGCCTAGATACTTAAGTGTGCATAGAACATAAACTTGTAGGACCAAACAGTCCCATAGAAAAAACTTTTTCAACTCTTCCCCCCTCCCTGCCCCCCTGCTATACGGACTCAAAACTGCCCGCCCCCCCAACTTAGCAGAGTGCATATCCCATCCCCAAACCAGTGTACTTGCGCGTTGGGGTGAGGGACTCTCCGCAGCCGGCAGTCTCTCATTCATACCCCCGGAGGCCCTTCACCCAGTGTCCAATGGCGGGAAGCGCTTCACAGCTTACTAGTCTCAATACTGAAGTATGAATGAATTGTCCCCAAGCTTTCATTGTTCCTCAGTCTCGTCCACGCCGCCCTCAGCTCCCAAAGAGTCACTGTTGTCCGGCCTCCCACCGGAGGCCTGCGAGTCTCTGCGATGACCGTCGGCCCGATCCTTTCTGGAGCGATTCGTCCGTCTGTGGTTCTGACCCGGTCTCCATCCCTCGAGCCATTCTTGCACGTTTTCGGGGCAGTCGAAGAACCAGGTTTTGTTCTCCGCTACCACCCGTAGCCTTGCGGGGAATAACATGGAATACGGCAATTCCCTGGACCTCAGTTCCTTTTTCACGTCGAAAAACGTGCGTCGCCGACGGGCGACTTCCGCGGTGTAGTCGGGGAAGATGGCAATGGTGGCGTTCTGGATCTTGAGGGGAGGGGAGGACCTGGCTGCCTGTAGGATTGTGTCCCGGTCACGGAAGTTGAACAGACGTGCCACTATGGGTCGCGGGTTAGCCCCTGGCTTCGGTTGGCCACCCGGGACTCGATGGGCCCTCTCCACCGAAAAGAAGTTGGACAGTCCCTTTGGCTTTAGTTCGTTGGTGATCAGGTTCTCTACAAAGAGATCCATCGCCTTCACGCCTTCCGATTCCGGTACCCCTATGATGCGGATATTGTTGCGCCTGGAACGCCCTTCCTGCTCATCCAGCTTCTCCCTGAGCATTCTATTGTCCTGCGCCATCTTCCCCATTTCTCGCTGGAGTTCCGCGACGTCTTCCACCAGTGATTTTGTGATCACCTCCATATTCTTGACCTTCTCCGACATTTTGTGGAGGTCTGCTCTAAGTAGGGTGACGTCCGTGGAGATTCCGCCAACAGTTGTTTGCAGTTGTGCCAATGCTACCATGACGTCGTCCAGCGTGGCCTTCTTACCCCCAGGGGAGTCGGCTGTTTTACCGGTCTGTTCCTTCCCTGCCGGGGATCCGGCGGGCTTGTCGGAGGTGAAGCGATCTATGCGAGTCTGTGTGACGCCGCCCTTAGGGCCTTTCCCCGCCATGCCGCCGAAGGTTGTGCTCCTCGTGCCCCTACGCGCCAGGATGTAGGGATCAGTGCAGGCCCCCAGACCAGTCCGATACAGCACCGAACAGGTCGGGCGAGCTTCTGCGGGGCGGGAGGTGCTCCGTAGGTCGCCAAGTGCGTAGCGACGATCAGGTCACAAGATGGCGGGTACTCACTCCGTTGTCGATGCCCAGGCTCCCGGCACTTTAGGAGATGACCTCCGAAGCTGTCAGGATTCCAGCCGTCCCCCCCTTGGGCACTGTTTCCTTGATGTGCCTGAGCCGCCGTCTCCGACCTCCTGAGGTGTGGTCGGGTTGGTGAGGCCACCGCCGCGCGGGCACTTCCGGTCCAAGTTCTCCGGCCAGGATGCACTTCCGGCGGGTTGAAAAGCCAAGGAAGGTCCCGGCTCTGGAGGTGTTGGCAGGCCGGTCGGAGGCTTCGACGTATCTTTGGCTACGGACGTCGGATTTTCTCGCTGCTTGTCGCTGCTCACTCCGCCCGGTCCTGGGATCCGGTGCCTGCCTTTGGGGCTTGAAGTTGTAACGGATTTTGTGTCGGATCGACGAAGAGGCCGCTTCAGCCGCGGAGCTCGTCCCTTATGCTGCCGCCATGATCGGCTGCTAGCCACGCCCCCCACAGTTTCACCCCTTTTGAGGATACTCCAGAAGGCTTGCGTATATGCATTGCTAGCCCCCGCCAACACCACAGCAGTTACCCCCTTTCATGGCTGGAATCCTGCAGACGTTTTGCAGGTCACCGGGAACCCTCCGCACTTTGTACTTCACCCCATGGCATCAGCCTACAAGCCACATTAACTTGCCCTTAGCAGCTCGCAGCCACCTTGTAGGAAGCTAGTTTAGACTTTTATTTCAGGGCGGGGGACAGTCACTTCAGACATATGAGTCCTCTAGATAGGGCTACACTATACCATTCCTTTCCAGCCCCACCTTCACTACCCCACCCCCTATCACCTAACTTCCCCAATCAGAGTGACTTTCAGATGAGCACTTTACTATTTCGTTGCAAGAGATGCAAGCTCTATTGGGCAAAAGAGCCATTAAGAGGGTCCTGGCCTTGGGACAGGTTATTACTCTTGCTACTACTTGCACCATAGATGGACGGAGGCCTTTGTCTTGTTTTAGATTTTTGACCGATTCAATGCCTTACTCTGCTTGAAAAAATTCAGAATGCTCCCTTTGGCCTAGGCTTTGTCTGCCCTGGAGCAAGGCAACTGGATGTTTGCTTTGGTCCTGCAGGATGCATGCTTTCATGGGCCCGTGCTGCAGTCCTACAGATGCTGCCTGTGGTTCGAGGGCGGTAAGGAGCGTTTTCAGTTTTTATATGACTCCCTTTGAGCTTACCAGCACTACTCCTTTGTTCACAAAAATGATGACTGTGGTCACCGCTCATCTTTGGAAGTTGGGGATATCTGTTTACTCCTACCTTGACAAAAGGTTCCTGAAGGCAAGATCGCCACAGCCAGTCGTGAACCACCTCTAGACGACGCAAGCGTCTTAACATCTCTGAGTCTCTCACCAGAAAGCTGAAGTTGCACCTGACTCTCCTTGGTTAAAGACATTCCAGAACTGATATTGTTCAGGGCCTTTCCTCCATTGCAATGAACCCAGACCCTTCAGGCTCTGAAACTGATGTTTCAGCCTTGAACGTCAGTCTGTCAGAACAGCTTCGGAACTTCTTGAACTGTTGGCTTCCTGCATCTTGCTTGTCCCCTTCACCAGGTTTCAGACGCGGGCTCTGCTGTGGTACCTGAAGTCTCAGTGGGCCCTGCACTATGTAAACCTGTTGATGTAATCCAGGTGGCAGTGGGGAATGCTCTAGATGCAGGTTGCAGTGGAGAATGTTAAAGATCTAAAATGATGGCTCTTCACCACCACCCTCTTTCTTCACCACCACCCTCTTTCTTCACCACCACCCTCTTTCTTCACCACCCTGAGGTGATGATGGAGACTGATATGTTCCTCTGGATTGGATGGCAGTGGGGTCGACTGGTAGAGGAGGAGATCTGAGGTCTCTGGTGGAATCCTGGTTCTGTTGGAGCTATGGGCCCTCTGGTTGGCATTAAAGTCCTTCCTTATGTCTATCTTGGGAAGCCAGCTTGTCACGGACACCACCACCGCCATATGGTACTGTAACGGGTAGGGCAGAATTGGGTCCTGGTTCCTGTGCCAGAAGGTGCTACACCTATGGACTTGGCTGGCATGTCATGGTATTTAGTTGAGTGTGGTGCCTCGAACATCTGGACAGGAGCATTTGTTCTCTCATCAGGCTTTCCCTATGGAAAAAACATTTGTTGCATTAGGACAGGGTTCTGCACAATTTACACCTCCATACATGGAGATTGAGTGGTAGCAGGTTACTGCATTCGATCTACCACCGGAGGTTGTGGATGTAATCTTTGGACCCAGACATTCCTCTACAAAACCTATCTACGCTGGACGCTAGGACGGATTTTTAACCTGGTGTGGAATCTGTAACAAGGACCCCTTACAAGCCAAACTATCAGATGTTAGTTTGTTTTTTCTCTAGCCTAGGAAGGTCTTGCAGTGGGCACTAAAAAAGTTATTTTTCTAATCTTTTGGCCTTGCATTTACCGGACCTACCATACTTGTTCGAATAACCTGTTGTGATGACACACATGCTCCCTTCCAAACCGTGATGCTGCAGTGGGACCTTAATATGGTCCTCACATTCCTCAAACATTCCTTAAAGCACATGCATGGCTATTCACTGTGTCTTCTGACTCTTAAAAATGCCTTTCTCATTCTGATCATTTCAGCTTGTCGCATGAGTGAGCTTCAGTCTCTCTCTGCAGCACCCGTGCACCATATTTTTCACCAGCAATCTGGTGTTGAGCACTAAGGCGGCCGCCTTGCAGATAGTCGTGATACTATTTCATATTGGGAAGCTAATCGCCCTCCCGACTTTTTTTGCCACAGCTCACACCTCCGAGATGAGACTATTGGTTGGACTCCAAAAGAGTCCATAGCTTCTACTTCAATCGGACCAAGGACAATTGGGTGCACCATTGACGTTGTGCGATTCTCTGGAAGAAAGAGGTAAGATGGTGCCGAAAAATTCTGTCAAGGTGGATAGTCCTCTGTCTTAGGATCTGCTATATGCTGGACAAGAAACAGCCTCCAGAAGGATTAAGTGCTCAGTCCACCAGGGCCAAGGCTGCTAGAAATGTGTTGACACACGGAGTGCCTGTTTTCGAAATTTGTCAGGCTCCGACATGGATGTCGGTGCAGACGTTCACCAAGCCCCATTACCTTGACAGCCAGATCTGGCAGGAAGGACATTGTTCCTGTTCTGTACTGCAGGAAATACTGGTCTGAGTCCACTCCATAGACCCTCCAACTTGGATGTTACTCTTTGATATCCATTCTAAATCTGAGGAACCTATGGATTGAAGGATCCATCAGAAGAACATGTGACTTGCCTTCAATAATGCTCTTTCTCGTGGATGCTCTATCTAACCACAGATTCCTCACTGCCCTCCCACCTCCTTGCTCTGTAGAGTGATCTCTTTAACATCTGATAAACGTTCCGATTTCGAGATCTGCACGCTGACACCTCAGAATCTTTTGTGGTTTGTGTCTGAGGGTGTGGTTCGAGTCAAGTAAGAAACTGACCTTGTCGCACAGAGGTGGCACTTATACGCTGTTCCACGATGTCAGTTGTGGGGTAGAATGAATTCAGTGCGAAGCTTCATGGAGCCATTTAGTGGCATGCCAAATCACTGCTAGAAAAATGTCCGGATCCAGTCTGGCGCTTGGGGAATATTCTAAAGGTGAGGAATCTGTGGTTAGAGTATCCACCAGAAAGAATATTACCAAAGGTAAATAACTGGTTATTTAGAAACAAACTATCTAAGAGCTTGATATTTACATTTGAAGTGATAAATGATTTTTGTTCGGTTTACCTCTTCTGAGAAATTGAGGTTTTAATCTCAAATCAGAGCAGCTCTGTAGTAGGCTAATAGTTGTGACACTTAATCTGATTTGAAACCCACTAATGGGGAACTTTTGTGTCAAATCTTTTATCCAAAAGGAGACCGCTTTGGAGTAGTCGGCAGGAATAACAGCAACAATTACGACTTGAACCGAAACTTCCCGGACCAGTTTGTTCAGATCACAGACCCTCCTCAGCCAGAAGCGTCTGCCGTCATGAGCTGGCTAAGGACCTTTCCTTTTGTTTTGTCAGCGAATTTGCATGGAGGTATGCTTCAAAATGTTACTCAGTTTTAAATTTGCATTTAAAGTCAAACTACGTATTGATTGTTTCCTTACTTTGAAGAATTGTGGAATGTCTGATTATGAGATGGTCACCCATCTCAGATTCAAGTGAATAGATTGATGCCAGTTGGATTGTTCACGTTTATTCCTTTTTAGGTCGCATCCTAGTTTGCTAAAGACGTCTTGGGACTTTCAGAAAATGTACCTAGGAATGCGTTCTTCCCGTTGCTTGCTTGTGACTTTGTGGTTTGTAACTCACGTTTTCTTGCTTTCCTGTTGGCTTTATTTGCAGGTTCAGTACTTCCCTTCCGTTGCCTAAATCGTGTTTTCGCTATTCTTCCACGGACCAGTTTTCTGTAAACAGGCCTTTAAATCTTATTCTTACCTTGTCATTATTGCTGGACATTTAAAGACAGAGGTCAAAAGTCATGTTGTGTCTTCCAGGAAGTTTGGTGTTTACTTTGCTTTTGCTGCCTTCAAAGTGGGAGCATTTACAGGAAAGAGGAATGCAGATTGCAGACTGCCAGCAGCTGGTCATACATGGCAGCACATACAGAACAAGTGCTTGTCAATGGTACAATTGTGTGTGTTCTGGTGAATATGTATGCCAACAGGTGTTTGCCTAAACCAGAAGCCATTTTGCCGTTGGACCGATAGTCATTCCTGTCCCGTTCCATATTTCTTTAACTTTGCCATCATTAAATGAAGAGATATAGAAAAACAAACCGCATGGTCCCGAATTCATCAATTATATTAAGTTCCTCCGGGAACTTGGTTGTTAAAACTGGGCTTGATGTCATTAGCCCCCTTGCCTCACACTAAATAGAACCCCCATACTATACATTTTATACCATTACCCTTTATAACCGTGAAATGTGGGCCGTGCCAGCTCCCAAAATTTAGACCAAGTGGCCACTAACTGATAGAAACATAAATGTACTGTTTGATAACCAAATCCTGAAAGTCCAGTGATATGCCATCAGTACCGTGTGCATTATATTTCAGTTAATATGCATTATTGCTTAAAATAAAGGAGCTCCAAATTACAGTATGCCACATTTTTTATTTTAAAGTACCACCAGCCTTTCAAGTGGAATGAATAATGTTCCCAGATGCTCCAGAAAGTCCTGTAAGCAGTGGTGTGCAGTCCTTTAGAAAACTAGGTAGCACAGCAAAATGAAATGTGACACAGTGCTGTACTATGGGTGCCGCAGGCAGATTATATACTCATACTAAAAATTACCAATCCCTCCCAAAAAACATAGGCACTTAATGCCCACCCACAGAGTAGATGACCACGAAAAATGAAACAAGCAAAAACTTTACCAAACTGTCTGAAACATAGGTGAATAATGACCAGGAATCTAGAATGCCGTAATGGCTCATATTTGACTGTCCGACATTTTCAGCCTTTAACCCCTCCCACGCTGGTGACGGAACCGTTCCGTCACGCCCCTCGGGTCGGCTGTGCTGGTGACGGAACGGTTCCGTCACGGCCCGCTCGCCGCGCCTGCGCGGCACGTTCTATTGAGCGGGCGGGGCCGTGACGGAACCGTTCCGCCACAAGCACAGCTCACCTGAGGGGCGTGACGTAGCTGTTCCGTCACCAGCGTTGGAGCGCCGCGCGCCCTCCCCGCCCCTTAGCACTGCGGCGGATTAGCCGCCGCAGCGAAAGGGTTAACAGGCATTAGCCAATAGGTCTTGCCCAAGTGAGATCTATTGGCTTTGCTAGTGTTTCTTTTCCATGTTGCAACATGGCTGAAAGTAAATTGAAATGCTGTATGACACAGCCAGCATTGACTGCGTCATAGCATTTCTTTTTTTAGTGTCAGCTTGCTGCAGTGAAGCCAGCGCTGCTCTACAATATGCCCCCCAAAAAATATGAAAAAGTCAGTAGCTCTCGCATAGGCGAGACCTTTTGGCTTTGCTTGTTAACATTCCGATGCCACTCGCAAACAATCACAATACAACTCCCACAATGCACTTTCTCTGCAAATACATTCATTCTGGCAGCAAACAAGTGGAGCGAGGATTACATGAAAGAAATGAAGCCTCCTTGGAAAATACGTAACTTTTGTTTTTATTCCAAAATATTTGCACTTGTCCATAACGTTTTATACGGACACTGTGATTGTTTTATACGCTACTAAGCAGGATATATACGACCATGGCAGCTTGGATTAATGTTCTGGCAAAGCGAGTGCATTGTGGGAGCTGTATGCTTGCATACCAGCATGCAAGGTCACGTGTCTGTATGGATTTAAGGCCTTCCAATTACATGTAGTCTTATGTGGCTCACCTGTGAACAAGGCTGCATAGGACAGCCAAAACACGTCCGGAAAGAAAAGCTGCCAGTTTTTTTTTTAAATAAATGCCGGTGGTCTGCCGATTGGGCTTTGATAGCCTTCTTTCCTGTGTCTTTGAATGACGTGGTCTCCATGCTCGAACAACAAAGCCACCCTGCAGGGATGGGGGCTCATAGCAAAACTGGAGAACTGTGTTTGGATTTAATATGTAGAGCATGTCCGGCTCGCCTCTCTTGCAGAGCTGTGAATACTTCTGTTAATACCCGAATTGAGGTGAGAAAGGGAGACCGGGGGAGAAGCGTCTCCTCTTGCCATTTCTGGGCCACTCTCCGTTTAACAGATGAAGGTAATGCTGGCAGTAAACAAATGGAGCGAGGATTACATTAAAGAAATAAAGCCTCCTTGTTAAATACCTAACTTTATTATTTCTGAAATACTTGAACATGACATTTTATACTGAGACTGTGATGGTTTTAGACGTTACTGAGCAGGATATATACGACCATGGCAGCTTGGATTGATGTATTGGCAAAGCGAGTGCATTGTGGGAGTTGTATGCTAGCATACCAGCATGCAAGGTCACGTGTCTGTATGGATTTAAGGCCTTCCAATTAAGTGTATTCTGATGTGGCTCACATGTAGGCTGCGTTGGACAGCTTAAAGGCGTCGCAAAGAATTGCTGCCATGTTGTTTGAATAAAATGCCGATGTTCTGCAGATTAGGGCTTTGATATCCTCCTTCCTTGTGTGTTTGAATGACGCACTCTCCATGACCGCACAAAAAAAGCTGCCCTGCAGGTATGGGGACTCCTAGCAAAATTGGAGATCTGTGTTTGGATATATATCTATAACTTTGACACCCACAGGTATTTGTCACGCTTTGAAAAATTTTATAATCTAGTACAACATGTGTGTCTACATCATTTTATAGTTGGAGATATATTACCTACTGGCGGTCGCCAGTAGGTAGTCCTTGTTTCGGAGCACTGTTTGTTTTGCTAATGACTTTGGCGCCGTTAGACTAATCTTCACTAATTTTCCAAATTAGTTTGCCACTCGCTTCAGCTGCTGTTGTGAAAGCTTTGGGTTGGTTTGTTACTCGGGGCTGAGAAAGCAGGTGGGTTAGGAGGGGATCCCAAAACTTGTTTTCCCCATGCAATTTCCAAACGGGGGGGTTTAGACACGACTACAGCCCGAACCGCTGAACGGAGTTACACCATATTTGTCAGAAAGCTAGATCTTGGTCCTGTAAGATCTGTTTTTGTCAGTGGGTTTAAATCCGTTGAGTAGTTTTGCAGCTATTAAAGAAAAAATATTAATAGATATCTAGGGATGCGGATCTGACACATCTTATGCTGAGATCTGATTGGCTGCCAACTCTTCAACCAGGAAGTGATGGCAGTCATCTTGGGACTCGTGACTTGGTCGAATCCCATGAAAAAACATTAAATAAAACAAGCATTGGAAATGCAATAGGCCTCGCATTAGGAAAGTTTGAGCTATTGGTATTGTAAATGACACTTTTTTTTATTTATGTGTTGGTTTTGAAAGTAGCAAAATTAATAGCTTTGTCAGTTACAATGTCAATAGTTTTAACTTTCGCAAATGTGACACCTATAGCATTTGTAATGCAATGTGTGTTGTATTTACGTGACTTAGATGTATTGATATTACAAATAACAATGGCTTTTAATTTTGTAAATAATTAATACTTAAATAAAATGTATTGTAATTTATAATGGCAATAGCTTAAACGTTTGTAAATAACTTTTGTGAAGATTATGTTCAGTGTATTTTATTGTGACGAAAATCCAAGAACATTGCATTTGCACCTAAACACACACAGAGCCACACACATATAGATGTGGTGGTGGTGGTGGATCTGGGGGATATGGTGGTGGTGGATGTGGTGGTGGATGTGGTGGTGGTGGTGATGGTGGATGTGGTGGTGGTGGTGATGGTGGATGTGGGGGTGGATGTGGTGGTGGATGTGGTGGATGTGGTGAAAGTGGTGGTGGATGTGGTGAAAGTGGTGGTGGATGTGGTGGTGGAAGTGATGGTGGTGGGTATGGTGGATGTGGTGGTGGTGGATGCAGTGGTGTATGAGGTGGTGGATGTGGTGGTGGAAGTGGTGGTGGTGGATGCGGTGGAAGTGGTGGATGCGGTGGAAGTGGTGGATGTGGATGCGGTGGTGGATGTGGTGGATGTGGTGGTGGTGGATGCTATGGTGGTGGAAGTGGTGGTGGATGTGGTGGTGGTGGATGTGGTGGTGGTGGATGTGGTGGTGGTGGATGTGGTGGTGGTGGATGTGGTGGTGGTGGATGCGGTGGTGGTGGATGCGGTGGTGGATGTGGCGGTGGTGGATGTGGCGGTGGTGGTGGTGGATGTGGCGGTGGTGGATATGGTGGTGGTGGATGTGGAGGTGGTGGATGTGGTGGTGGATGTCATGGTGGATGTGGAGGTGATGGTGGATGTGGTGGTGGTGGTGGTGGTGGATGTGATGGTGGATGTGATGGTGGACGTGGTGGTGATGGTGGATGTGGTGGTGGATGCGGTGGATGCGGTGGATGTGGTGGATGCGGAGGTGGTGGTGGATGCGGTAGTGGTGGTAGTGGTGGATGGGGTGGTGGTTGTATTGGATGTGGTGGTGGATGTAGTGGTGGTGGATGTAGTGGTGGTGGATGTAGTGGTGGTGGATGCGGTGGTGGTGGATGCGGTGGTGGTGGATGCGGTGGTGGTGGATGCGGTGGTGGTGGATGTGGTGGTGGTGGATGTCATGGTGGATGTGGTGGTGGTGGTGGTGGATGTGATGGTGGATGTGATGGTGGATGTGGTGGTGGATGCGGTGGTGGTGGATGCGGTGGATGTGGTGGTGGTGGTGGATGTGGTGGATGTGGTGGTGGTGGTGGTGGATGTGGTGGTGGTGGATGGGGTGGTGGTGGATGGGGTGGTGGTGGATGGGGTGGTGGTGGTGGTGGATGCGGTGGAGGTGGAAGTGGTGGTGGATGTGGTGGCGGTGGTGGATGTGGCGGCGGTGGATGTGGCGGTGGTGGATGTGGCGGTGGTGGATGTGATGGTGGTGGATGTGGTGAATGTGGTGGTGGATGTGGCGGTGGATGTCATGGTGGATGTGGAGGTGATGGTGGATGTGGTGGTGGCTGTGGTGGTGGTGGTGGATGGGGTTGTGGATGGGGTTGTGGTTGTGGTGGATGTGGTGGTGGATGTAGTGGTGGTGGATGCGGTGGTGGTGGTGGATGCGGTGGTGGTGATGGATGCGGTGGTGGTGATGGATGCGGTGGTGTTGGATGCGGTGGTGGTGGTAGTGGTGGATGGGGTGGTGGTTGTAGTGGATGTGGTGGTGGATGTAGTGGTGGTGGGTGTGGTGGTGGTGGTGGATGCGGTGGTGGTGGATGTGGTGATGGTGGATGCGGTGGTGGTGGTGGATGGGGTGGATGGGGTGGATGTGGTGGTGGATGTGGTGGTGGATGTGGTGGGTGTGGTGGGGGTGGTGGTGGTGGTGGTGGATGTGGTGGTGGTGGTGGTGGATGTGGTGGTGATGGTGGATGTGGTGGTGGATGCGGTGGTGGTGGATGCGGTGTATGTGGTGATGGTGGATGCGATGGTGGTGGTGGTGGATGGGGTGGTGGATGTAGTGGTGGTGGATGTGGTGGTGGTGGTGGTGGATGCAGTGGTGGTGGATGCGGTGGTGGTGGATGCGGTGGTGGTGGAAGTGGTGGTGGTGGATGCGGTGGTGGTGGATGTGGTGGTGGCGGTGGTGGATGTGATGGTGGTGGATGTGGTGGTGGATGTGGCGGATGTCATGGTGGATGTGGCGGTGATGGTGGAGGTGATGGTGGAGGTGATGGTGGAGGTGATGGTGGAGGTGATGGTGGAGGTGATGGTGGAGGTGATGGTGGAGGTGATGGTGGAGGTGATGGTGGATGTGATGGTGGATGTGATGGTGGATGTGATGGTGGATGTGATGGTGGATGTGGTGGTGGATGTGATGGTGGATGTGGTGGTGGTGATGGTGGATGTGGTGGTGATGGTGGATGTGGTGGTCTATGCGGTGGATGTGGTGGTGGATGCGGTGGTGGTGGTGGTGGTGGATGCGGTGGTGGTGGATGCGGTGGTGGTGGATGCGGTGGTGGTGGTGGTAGTGGTGGATGGGGTGGTGGTGGTGGATGGGGTGGATGGGGTGGTGGTGGTGGTGGATGTGGTGGTGGTGGATGTGGTGGATGTGGAGGTGATGGTGGATGTGGTGGTGGATGCGGTGGATGTGGAGGTGATGGTGGATGTGGTGGTGGATGCGGTGGATGTGGAGGTGGTGGTAGTGGTGGATGGGGTGGTGGTGGTGGTGGTAGTGGATGTGGTGGTGGATGTAGTGGTGGTGGTGGGTGTGGTGGTGGTGGTGGGTGTGGTGGTGGTGGTGGTGGTGGTGGTGGATGCGGTGGTGGTGGATGCGGTGGTGGTGGGTGTGGTGGTGGTGGATGTGGTGGTGGTGGATGTGGTGGTGGTGGATGTGGTGGTGGTGGATGTCATGGTGGATGTGGAGGTGATGGTGGATGTGGTGGTGGTGGTGGTAGTGGTGGATGGGGTGGTGGTGGTGGTAGTGGTGGATGGGGTGGTGGTTGTATTGGATGTGGTGGTGGATGTAGTGGTGGTGGTGGATGTGGTGGTGGTGGATGTCATTGTGGATGCGGTGGTGGTGGATGCGGTGGTGGTGGATGTGGTGGTGGTGGATGTCATAGTGGATGTGGAGGTGATGGTGGATGTGGTGGTGGTGGTGGTGGATGGGGTGGTGGTGGTGGTGGATGTGGTGGTGGTGGATGTGGTGGTGGTGGATGTGGTGGTGGTGGATGTGGTGGTGGTGGATGCGGTGGTGGTGGATGTGGTGGTGGTGGATGTCGTGGTGGATGTGGAGGTGATGGTGGATGTGGTGGTGGTGGATATGGTGGTGGATGCGGTGGATGTGGTGGTGGATGCGGTGTTGGTGGTAGTGGTGGATGGGGTGGTGGTTGTATTGGATGTGGTGGTGGATGTAGTGGTGGTGGTGGATGCGGTGGTGGTGGATGTCATGGTGGATGTGGTGGTTGTGGTGGAGGTGATGGTGAATGTGGTGGTGATGGATGTGATGGTGGATGTGGTGGTGATGGTGGATGTGGTGGTGGATGCGGTGGTGGTGGTGGATGCGGTGGTGGTGGTGGATGGGGTGGTGGTGGATGCGGTGGTGGTGGTGGATGCGGTGGTGGATGTGGTGGTGGTGGTGGATGTGACGGTGGTGGATGTGACGGTGGTGGATGTGACGGTGGTGGATGTGACGGTGGTGGATGTGATGGTGGTGGATGTGGTGGTGGATGTGGCGGTGGATGTGGCGGTGGATGTGGCGGTGGATGTCATGGTGGATGTGGAGGTGATGGTGGATGTGGTGGTGGTGGTGGTGGATGGGGTGGTGGTTGTGGTGGATGTGGTGGTGGATGTAGTGGTGGTGGTGGATGCGGTTGTGGTGATGGATGCGGGGTGGTGGTAGTGGTGGATGGGGTGGTGGTAGTGGTGGATGGGGTGGTGGTTGTAGTGGATGGGGTGGTGGTTGTAGTGGATGTGGTGGTGGATGTAGTGGTGGTGGATGTAGTGGTGGTGGATGTAGTGGTGGTGGATGTAGTGGTGGTGGGTGTGGTGGTGGTGGTGGATGCGGTGGTGGTGGATGTGGTGGATGTCATGGTGGATGTGGATGTGGTGGTGGATGTGGTGGTGGATGTGGTGGTGGATGCGGTGGTGGATGTGGTGGTGGATGCGGTGGTGGATGTGGTGGTGGATGCGGTGATGGTGGATGCGGTAGTGGTGGTGGATGTGGTGGTGGATGGGGTGGTTGTGGTGGATGGGGTGGTTGTGGTGGATGTAGTGGTGGTGGATGTAGTGGGGTGGATGTAGTGGTGGTGGATGTAGTGGTGGTGGATGTAGTGGTGGTGGTGGTGGTGGTGGTGGTGGGTGTGGTGGTGTGGGTGTGGTGGTGGTGGGTGCGGTGGTGGTGGATGCGGTGGTGGTGGATGCGGTGGTGGTGGATGCGGTGGATGTGGTGATGGTGGATGTGGTGGATGTAGTGGATGTGGTGGTGGTGGATGTGGTGGTGGTGGATGCGGTGGTGGTGGATGCGGTGGTGGTAATCCAGCCCTGTAACTTCCTAACTTGAACGTCTGGTAAGGAAATCCAATACTTAAATATGTTTACTCACAAGTTAAGTAATTTCACTCCATACCTTCTGGTGCTAGCACATACAATTACATTAAGAATATTACAGTGAGTGGATTGATTTTGTTATGGTAATTTTAGCAACATATCTCATCTTCGAGCAGCGTTTTCACTAGACTTCAATGGAATTAACAATATTTGAGGATTCTATCAATTATTCAATCGTTTTAAGGTCTGTTTCTTTCATATGTAAACAACGAGAACACTAGCAAAGGAGTAAAACGTGATGTGTGCGAGTGATTAATTAATCAATGCTTGTACTGCGTCTGTGTGGTGTGTCCTGGTGCGTGTCTGTCCGTTTTCCCGTGCATTTGGAACAGGTTCAGGGAATCCCTTAGTATCTGCTGCTATTTGTGGAGCCCACAATATTTGTAATCAAGCCCTGTAACTTCCTAACTTGAACGTCTGGTAAGGAAATCCAATACTTAAATATGTTTACTCACAAGTTAAGTAATTTCACTCCATGCCTTCTGGTGCTAGCACATACAATTACATTAAGAATATTACAGTGAGTGGATGGATTTTGTTACTGTAATTTTAGCAACATATCTCCTTTTCGAGCAGCGTTTTCACTAGACTTCAATGGAATTAACAATATTTAAGGATTCTGTCAATTATTCAATCGTTTTAAGGTCTGTTTCTTTCAGATGTAAACAACGAGAACACTAGCAAAGGAGTAAAACGTGATGTGTGTGAGTGATTAATCAATGCTTGTACTTAACTGTAGAGTTATTGCAGACTGTTGCACAAAAGGAAATTTGTATGAGACAGACGTGTCAAGCTTAAAATGATGTGTTCCACGGTTCTCTCACTTGCATTCCACGGGTGTATTTTGGGAAAATAGAGTTAGATATAATACAGACGTGGGGCTCCCGGACACTTGAGAGCATTGCTGTAGGGAGGGGGGGGAGGAGAAATGCGACACGGCGGGCAGGGGAGGGGGCGGAGCGCGGAGAGGGTGTGAAAGCAGCAGAGGCCTTTGAAGTGAAGCTAAGCTTCACTTCAAAGGTGTGGGAGGAGTGCGGCTGAGGGAACAGACGGCGATTTGGTGATGTGCACGCGCATTTTAGGTCAATGCGCTTGCGCATTGACCTAAAAGCCACGGGCACAGCACCAAATCGCCAGTTAGTTAAAGTTTGTTTAAAGCCCTATAGTCTCGCTTCTCTATCAATGCGCATGCGCATTGATAGGTCACGAGACCTAAAAAGGTGAGGGCAGGGTAGAAAATCCCCTGAGGTCTGGTGGTGGGGTCCCACAAGGACCTCGTTGGGGGGCAAAAATAGTTTTTTTTTCCAGGGAATTTGTGGAGGATCTGCAAATCTGTGGGGGGGGGAAACACCATGGTTTCCCATGATTGTTTTACTTTCCCCCATGGGTGGGCCATGTGCCGGGGGTGAGAAGGGAGAAGGCTTTTTACATAAATAGGGGAGGAATGCACAAATGGCCCCCTCTCCCCGGGCCATTTATTGGCCGTGGATCCTTTCCCCCAGCTGAATAAAAGAAGGGGGGGAGAGCTGCGTGGCAGAATTAGAATAAGAGGTTTCACCCTCACACAGGCTGTATTGAAGAAGTTTTCTTTTTCCGTCAAAGACAGCATTATTGACACATGAACAGCAACGAGTAAGGGAAACTCTCAGAAGTGTCAAGGGAAATTACTTCTGTTGTCTTGGAAGCGAGCAACTAAAATATGAGTTTGTGTGAGGAGGAGCTGTCACACAACACAATGTATTGATTTAAAAAAACATATCAGTTGTAAACTGTGCAGATATCTAAATGCTGGTGAAAAACAGGTTGTTTTGCCTATACAGAGAAAAAGCAATGAAGAACACCACAAATGGTTTACCGACATTGGAATGTGAACTTCACAGTATCACTGTGGAATATGAGAACATAAGTGCATTACAGCATCACTGTTACCACTGGGCAAAAAAGTGCCCTACTACTTGCCTTTGGATAGTGTAAACCTAGGCAGTCGTGCGTTCATATAGGATTCCAAAAATATAGCCCATACATGCTGTGGTGGAATACTCTGTTCGGACTGTTTTCAGAATATAAAATTATGTTTTAATGGGCTTGTACCTATTATGGTTTTGTGCTAACTTGAGCCATCATGAGCACTAATAGCAAAGACAATCTGATGTGCTGGCACTGACATTTATTATATCTAATCTTAAGTAAAGGAATGTCACTGGTGTCCTCTCCAGTGACACAAACTTGTATGGAAATTTCTGAGAAAGGTTAAAGAGTAGCAAGGTTCGCTGAGGATTTGGGACAGCTATCTGTTGGAGTTGGGGTCTACTTTTATGTGTTTGCATTAGAGTCCATGGTCACCAACTTATGTAGCTGGTGGAAAGAGATGTCTCTGTTCAACAACACCTAGATGACACTCTAATCTACCTTAACACGTCTTCACCACTGGACATGCTTGTTCTGTACTTGTAAACATTTACAATATTTAAAGAACTTCTTTATTCTAAATCTACAAAACAATAATTAATCCTGTTTTTCTCCAAGGACAAAGTCTTTGAACCCTAACCTGCTGAAGCAATTACACATTATTATTATTCAAAGGTTTGTAAAGCGCAACCGCTACTCAATAGAGTGACCCAGTCCTAAGTAGCAAGTCTGATCCCGGGGGGGCGCTAGAGGGCGCACTAGCAATATGGCCGCACTGATGTGAGGCTCCTGCAGCCTGGAGACAATATCCGACAATTATCCTGCTTTACCACCATCTGTGTTCGTTCTGACCACGATCATTGATTGAGCATGTCTTGGTGCACCCTCGGTCCAAGTTTTGTTCGTCTACGACGCTCCTGACCGGAGTTACAGCCGGTAGCAGATCCGATCGAGAAATGGCCTGGGAGTGACTGCTACTGCTGGCAGGGCTAGCGATCTACGCGAGTCCTCGGTGCACCACGAGGCGAGTGGGCCTTCACGTAGACTCTAGTCGGAGCCTTTCGGAGCGGCGCTGGCCGCTGGACGGTCCCCGCCGGGGTGAAAGGACGACTGGCAGAGGTCCCGCCTTCACGTGCTGTGAGGCGGCTGCGGTACATTGCGGGGGCACCCGCCAGGAGAGACGCGCTGTGGTCACTGGCTCCGGCGGCCGGGGGGAGTGGCGGCCATTGTGCGGGGCGGATGACAAGGAGCATTGTGGCTGCTCGTGCCCCTGTTTACTGCGGTCGCTGATCGCTGCCTCTGGACCCTGGCTGGATTGCGCTTGGCTACCGAGGTTGGTGTCCCTGGCGCTGGAAGCTGCATCGAGTGTTTGTTTTGCCCACGCACGGACCCTTAGTGAGCCGGTGCAGCTGACCCTTCCGGGCTACGTGGGGCCGGGGGAGCGAACTGCCGAGAGCGCTGTCTTCACCCTAAGCCTGTGGCGCTAACAGAGGACGCTCCTCGCGACTAGTGGAGAGGTCTCTCTGCTCTATCTTTGATTCCAGCCTGAGGTGCGGCGGCGGTGCTGCGGGGCACTTTCCTACCTGCTGTGTCTGCCAAGCAACATGAAGCTGATTGTGGCCTGATCCTGGTGTCCCTGACGGCCTCTATTACTCCCGTGGGGGGCATCGGCAGCTGGAGGGGGGTCAGTAGGCTTGGTGATCCTCTTCCCTAATTGCAGCGCTGCTGGGCTGCTTCTGTGACTAAGGGAGCTGCGCACAAAGGAATCAGCTGCTGATATTCGCGACCCTACTCCCTGCTGGTTGTCCCATGGACTTGACTACGGCCTGTGCTCCATATCTGGCGTGGGGGTTACCTACATGCTGCATGTTCCCTCATTCGTACTTCATATAGGAATACTTGGGGACGGTAGCGTTATTGTCCTATCCTATTCTGTGGTTGGTGATTGTTTTTTGTAGCGGACATCTACCAGTGATTGCTTTGGGCGACTGCTGACGACCGATCATGGGTAAACCAGACAATAAACAGCCGAAGCTGTCGTTTGATTCACTGGCGGCCAAGAGGGGACTGCGGAATGCGCAGGACGCAGGAGGATCGCGTTCCCCCCTGCTGTATCTGATACTGACTCCCATTCCTCCTGAATTTTAGCAGATGATGCAGGAGATGAGGCAGGGGTTCGCCACTATAGTGGACAAGGTGGATAAAATGTCGTCGAGAATGGATGCCGAAGTGCAAAAAATGGACGTCCATGAGGAACGCATTACAGCGGCCGAGCAGCGTATATCCGATCATGATGACACAACGGCTACCCACACGACACAACTTGCGCGAATGGACAATGTGCTCCGTATCATAGCTGCGAAGAATGAGGAGTTGGAAGCCAAAAGTCGTCGCAATAATATACGCGTGGTGGGAGTGCCAGAGTCGACCAATGTGGGTAGGATGGAGACCTATGTGGAGAAGATTCTGATTGCAGCGATCAGCCCGGAGGCCTTTTCCAAGCAATTTATAGTAGAGGGGGCATCGATCACTGGGACCGAGGCCTAATACTGGGGCCCGCCGCGACCCATTATCGCCCGTCTCCTAAACTATCGTGATGGAGACGCAGCTCTCCGGGCGGCTCGTGCCAACCGCACACTGTCCTGTGAAGGGGTCAACTTTTCTATCTATCCGGACTTCACCCCTGTGATACAGGAACAGAGGCGTAAGTTCATTGACGTCAAATAGAAGCTTAGAGAGTTGCAAGTAGACTATGCACTGTTGTACCCTGCTAAATTAAGAGTGACGCACCAGGCGAAGCAACATTTCTTTACAAATCCGCAACAGGTGGAGGATTTTGTGAAACCGCTTAAGAGAGCGTGCGGCGGGACGACGGAATGGAGACGACAGACAGGAAGATTTCCACTCGGCCAACTAAGATGAATGATGCTGAGCACTGCGTCGTGGCATCTGTAACTGTACTTACGAGGCTCTGCCACTTTTCCCTTTCCTTTGTGTTTGATTCCACTGAGGAGGCCTGAGAGATGGACATATCGCGTGCTGCCAAAGGTCACTGGACGAACACTGGACTGCGGTGGTAATGTACTCCAGGCACCCCCCACCCTCCCCCCCACTACCTGGGCCGTGCCTACTTTGTGAACTGAGGGTCAAAGGCGAGGTGTGGGGGGGCGGTTATGTGCACTTCTAGATTACACCCTGAAGGGTATACCCCATTGAACTTGTTGCTTCTGATGCGAATGTTGGGATGTTTGCGTTTCGTTAAGGGTGGGGGGGGATAGGGGTTCCTGGCAGGCTGGGGTTGCTTCAGTGGGTGGCGGGTGGGTGCATTTGTATTGAAGTGCGATGGTCCCTTGGGACTGCTTTTCTTTGTTTTTTTGTTTTCTTCACTGCTGTGCTCATGGCTACCTCTTTGGGTCGAGAGTTTCGACGAGGCTGTACCGTTACAGGCCTCTCTTGTTTATTCATAACGTATGGAGGTCTTGTAACTTGCTCTCAGTTGCGTTCCTGCTTCCGCTGGATGGCGGGGTTCTGCTGGGTGATCAATGGGTGGCATGCTGTAGACTCGTATTAGACGGCCTGCATTGTTCGAACTGTTCCTGTTTATGGACTTGCATTCTGAGGCAGTATGGGGACGATGTGTGGTAGTTGGATGTTGTCAAGTTGGGGAGGGGGGTACCATGGGGTGTGATTGTGATGTAGATTGGAAGTGGATGCAGTTGCATAATGTATATTTGCTGAGATACACTTCACCTAGGCGGAGGGATATGCTCATGGGTGTGTTTGCAATGATGGTTTGCAATGTGGATAATGGCTGACACTGCGCTGGATAAAATATCGATCCTGTCCTGGAATGTACAGGGTCTTAATGATGCAAGAAAGTGTAGGAATATATTGGCCTACTTGGATAGACATCAGGTGCAGATGGCTTTATTACAAGAAACGCATCTCCGCTCACGGGTGGACCCTGAATTCGTTAGTCATTGGGCCCTAGTTAGGAAATTTTCATCATATTCGTCGTATGCTAGAGGGACTGCTGTGTTGGTTAAAAAGACGCTTCATTTTCAGGAGTTGGGGGTGAAATTAGATCCTGAAGGGCGGTATGTGATATTGTGGAGTAGGCTTGGGTCGGATACTGTTGTGATCTTGAACTGCTATGCACCCAATGTTGACACTCCCGGCTTTTTTATTGCTCTCTGGGGACATGGCCTTGCTATAGAAGCCACACATATTATATGGGGCGGTGACTTTAACATAGCCCGAGGCCTGGGGCGGATAGGTCTGACGGGAGTAGCCAATATAAGTCACAAGCGAGAGACGTCTTACAAGGCATACTGGAGGAAGCTGGATTGGTAGATAGCTGGAGGTTTGCCCACCCGAGAGTAGGCACACACTTCACGACACATGCACAAACCTGGGTGGGCTTGGACTATTGTTTTCTGTCGCGGGGACTTAGCATGGGATTACACAAGGTGGAGCACCTCTCCAGGACTTACTCAGACCACTGTCCGGTTATGGTTGTTGTGACAATCCCGGGCCTCAATAGGCCGCGACCCCCCTGGAGATTGTTCCCTTCAGTACTATTGGATCCCATTTTCAAGACGGAACTTGGGGATGAGATAGAGGCATTCTTTCCCAGGAATAAGTGGTCGGTTGATAGTGTGGAGATGATATGGGAGGCATTTAAGGTGACAATTCGAGGCATTATAATCTCTAAAAGCTGTGGGATACTAAGAGAAATCGTTAAGACCATAGCGAAATTGGAATCGGAATTAAGGGACATGGAAAAAGAGATAAGTGACACTGACCCAGAGCTTTGCCATAAGTTTAGGGACAAACTGTCGGAATTCGAAGAAGAGGCCGCTAGAGAAGTGAAATATAGGGGGAAATATTGGACTGCTAGGAAGAACTGCGAAGGGGAAAGACCGGGTAAAGTACTTGCTGCCCTCACGAGACATCAGCGCTTTAGCACTGGTATCCTCGAAATCGAAACGAAAAAAGGTATACGGTGCCAAGACACGATAGGGATTCAGAAGGCTTTCCTACAACACTATGAACAGTTATACTCTACGCAACAGACGGGGGAGGTCCGCTATGGGGGCTTTCTGGACGACATTGCACTGTGTTGGCTCTCCGGTGGTCATAGAGCATTTCTCGGAGGACCTCTGGAAGTCGACGAAATAAGAGATGCCATAATGTCTTTGAGTAATGGAAAGGCGACAGGTTTGGATGGACTCCCTGCCGAGTTCTATAAATGCTATATTGATACGATGGCCCCGGTGCTTAAGGAAGTATTTGAGGAGTCTTTGGAGGTAGGGATTCTGCCGGGATCGATGAGAGAGGTGGCGATTACGTCTCTGCTAAAACCTGGCAAGGACCCTCTAGACACAGATTCCTACCGTCCCCTATCGCTGCTTAATTGTGATGCAAAAATACTAGCAAAAGAGCTGGCGTCGTGGCTGTCTTTGATTATGCCCACTATAGTACTTCCAGACCAGTCCGGCTTCGTGCCGGGCCGTGCAACTACTCATAATCTTCGCACGCTCTTCTCCTTAATCCCGACTATAGCTCCTGAGCTCCCTGTTGCCGCAGTATTTTTGGATGCTACAAAAGCATTCGATTTGGTGGAATGGAACTACCGAATCGATATATTGTGTAGAATGGGGTTTCCTAAAATATTTATTGCGTGGGTGACATTGTTGTACACCAAACCTGTGGCTTGTTAACGGAACTCTCTCCCCTCAATTGCCTATAACGAGAGGTACTAGACAGGGCTGTCCTCTTTCCCCACTGCTCTTTGCCATCGCAATAGAGCCGCTGGCGTGCCGGATTAGGCAACTATATAAGCATAGTGCGTTCAACTGCTTTCAGCGCCAGATAGGAGTGTCGCTCTACGCAGACGACGTCACCCTGTATGTGAAAGACCCACAGGTGAATCTAAATCCGTTCCTGTGGGAGCTTCTCGTTTTTGGTAGAATATCGGGGGTGCACATAAACTGGAAGAAATCACAATTCTTCCCACTCACAGCTGCTGTTGAGAGATTCCAGCTGGACTATCCCCTGGAGTGGTGCGATACCGATGTTCGCTATCTGGGTATAATGATCTCACTTAATAGAGAAGAGACGATTAGACTCAATTATGGAGTAGCCATCTCTAAACTAGCTGATAATGTCACACGATGGATGTCCCTGCCGCTCTCTATGGCGGGCAGAGCTTCGCTGGTGAAAATGGTGGTACTCCCCCGCTTCTTGTATCTATTTCAGAATGTCCCCTACCACCCCGGCGCCTACTTTTTCAAACGACTTATGCCGGAACTCCTTAAATTGTTCTGGGGGGGCAAACAACCGCGATTGAAATGGTCCACCCTAACACATCCTTATGAAAAAGGGGGGTTCGATGTCCCGGATTTTGAGGTATATTATTTGAGCGTCCAGGCGCAATATGCTTATTATTGGATACACCCCGCGCCTTTTATGCCGCAGATAGCTGCTGAGGAATGGATTGTGCATCCACTCCCGCTCAATGGAATGGTAATGGGGAGAGTTAGTGATGTGGAAACGCCGGCTACCACGGAGACATGCACGATAGATGCGTGGACTCGTATTGCAAAAGTTTTGGAAGCCACAATGCTTTACTCACTGGCGATGCCACTTACGTATCATCCCAAACTGTCCCTATTGCAAGAAACAGGGTTTCAAAACATGTGCAGGCGAAACAAGCTGTCCACGTGGGGGGACCTGTTTCTCGAGGGTGCACTCCGTACGAGGGACCAGTTCTTTCGTGTGTAACCGCCCTCTCCTTTAGACATCTTCTATTACATAAGGCTCAGTCAGGAGCTACGTAACTTGCTTCCCCAGTTTCCAGACGAACCAGGGATAGTTCTGCCACTGCATACTATGCTGGTATCCGATGGCCGACACCTAGTGTCGAAGTTATACAACACCATTAGAACACAGCGAGAGACTCCGGTTAGTCATGCACGGGAGCAGTGGAGTCTTGAGCTAGGCATTGACATCACTGATGAGCAGTGGAACTATTGTTGTAGCGTCACTGCCAACATCTCATCGAGCTGCAGGCTTAAGATAATACATTATAAATTTGTTCAGAGATTCTATTACACACCAGCTAGGAAGTTTAGGTTTCACTTGGCAGAGGATGACAGGTGCGTTCGGTGTCGGGCGGAAGGGGCTGGCTTTCTTCACCTGGCGTGGGAGTGCAGTGCGGTGCATGATTACTGGGTTCAGGTTCACGACGCACTAGAGATCATGACTGAGGAGTCTGTAACATTGGATCCCCTGGTTATGCTGCTGGGATACACGGAGGATGTGCCAAGGTCTTACCGCAGGTTTGCAGATATCGCACTACTGCTGGCGAAAAGAAGGATAGCTTGTAGTTGGGGAAGAGGCAGGGCTCCGAAATTCAAGGAATGGTTAGATGATGTAGAATATTGTCAGGGTCAATATAATGTATATGCTGACCTGATGCCTGTACGATGTGATACCGTACACTAAGAAATCAGCATTCAAGGATCGCCTCGACAACAACTCACAATAGCAAGGAACTCTTCAACATCGTCAAAGAATTACCAATCCCACCGCAGCATCTAACAACATCACTCCCTCCCAAGACCTCTGCGATGCGCTATCCTCCTTCTACAACAAAATTGCCGACATCCACAACAGCTTTGAGAATACCCCCAGCGATCAGCCCTCCCCACCCCCCTCTGATCCTACTCCGCCAACTAACATCCTTAGCAACTGGAACCCAATCACCACTGAAGACACCACCCGCTTAATGAACTCAATCCACTCTGGCTCTCCAACCGACCGCTGCCCCCACTACATATTCAACAAAGCTGACTCCATCATCGCACCCCATCTCCGTGACGTCATCAACTGCTCGTTCAACTCTGCCACCTTTCCAGATAGCTGGAAACACGCCGAACTCAGCGCCCTTCTGAAGAAACCCACAGCAGACCCCTCGGAACTCAAAAACTACCGACCCATATCCCTCCTCCCATTCCCGGCCAAAGTCATTGAGAAAGCCGTCAATAACCAACTCGCTGCCTTCCTTGAATCTAACAACTCCCTCGATCCATCTCAATCCGGGTTTCGAGCCAAACACAGCACCGAAACCGCCCTCATCGCAGCGACCGACGACATCCGAACACTACTAGACAACTGAGAAACTGTGGCCCTCATTCTACTCGACCTCTCCGCCGCTTTCGACAGTCTGCCACAGCAACCTTATACAACGCCTCAGCAACATCGGCATACAAGGAAAAGCCTTGGACTGGATAATCTCATTCCTCGCTGGGAGAACTCAGAGTTCGACTTCCCCCATTCTACTCAGAGGCCACTGAAGTCATCTGTGGCGTACGTCAAGGATCTTCACTCAGTCCCACCCTCTTCAACGTTTACATGAGTCCTCTCACCCCCATCGCGCGTCAACACAACCTCAACATCATCTCTTACGCCGACGACACCCATTTAATCCTTTCCCTCACCAAAGACCCCAACACCGCCAAAACCAATCTTCACGAAGGCATGAAAGAAGTAGCCGAATGGATGAAACATAGCCGCCTAAAACTCAACTCAGACAAAACCGAGGTCCTCATCCTAGGATCTTGCCCCTCTGCCTGGGACGACTCTTGGTGGCCCTCCGCTTTGGGCACAGCACCCACTCCCACAGACCATGCACGTAACCTTTGCTTCATCCTAGACTCCTCTCTCTCGATGTCCAGACAAGTCAACGCAGTCTCATCCTCCTGCTTCAACGTACTTCGCATTCTCAAAAAGATCTTCCGCTGGATCCCCCTCGAGTCAAGAAAGACTGTCACCCACGCACTGGTCACGAGTCGACTGGATTATGGAAACACCCTCTACGCCGGAATCACAACAAAATTACAGAAAAAACTCCAACGCATCCAAAACGCATCAGCGAGACTCATATTAGACATCCCTCGCCAAGATCACATCACCGGACACTTAAAAGACCTCCACTGGCTTCCCGTCTACAAAAGAATTACTTTCCGCCTTCTCACCCACGCACACAAAGCCCTCTACAATCTAGGACCCGAATGCCTCAACACTCGACTGTCCTTCTACAAACCCACCCGCCAACTTAGATCGTCCAATCAAGCCCTCGCTGCAGTCCCGCGCATCCGTAAATCCACCATGGGTGGCAGATCATTCTCCTTCTTTGCTGCCAAGACCTGGAACTCACTCCCCACTCACCTCCGCCTTACTCAAAACCACATCTCCTTCAGAAAAGAATTTAAAACCTGGCTATTCGACAAATAATGAACCCCTTCACCAAGCGCCTTGAGACCCACTGGGTGAGTAGTGCGCTATACAAATGCCCGAACTTGAACTTGAACTTGTCTGGCGGTACCTGAGACTCTAGTGTGTCATGCCCGCTGTTAAGTGTGATCTCATTTATTGTAATCTACTGAAATGTGCCTAATATTCAAGTAACCAATCTGTATGTGATATGATGTGTGGAATTGTTCAAATAAAGGTTTAAAAAAAAAAAGTAGCAAGTCTGATCCCAAAATAACAGAGGTACTAAAGGCAGATCCAATGAGCTAGGTCTTAAGTCTCTTAAAGGGCAGAATGTCCCTGGAAACAGGCAGCTGCACTGGGACACCATTTAAATTCCTGACAGCAGGATAAGAGAAACTGCCGCTCCACTTTTTCTGTCTGAAATGAGAAATTACTACCAGCACGGAGTTGGATGACAGAAGAGACCGAGCTGGTTCGTAAGGTGTGAATCTGTTGACAAATACTGAGGGCCTGTGTGGAAAAAAGCTCTGTGTGTCAGAACCAAAACTTTAATTGCAAGATGGTAGATATTTAGAGCCTTCTTGTAGAGCGCTTTATCATTAGAAATATGACGCATCCAATCCCTTTCTATTTACTTGCAGAGCTTACAAAGCACTTTTAGCTCCTCACCAACACAAAGGGCTGACTGTATTTTTCCTGAGGAATTAACATCTGTGTTTTAAACGGTACGATGTGGTTAGCCACCTGTGTCGACCCACTGACCTATACCTCCAAGTCATAGTTAAAGAGTGCTTGCTCAAGGCAAGACTAACCTCCGTAGTAGAGACACTGGCACAATTAGGATGCGGTAGAGAACAGCAAAACCCTCATCCGTGAGGGCTGAGGTCCAGTGACCAATGGAAGTGAATGAGAGCATGGTCGGACCAAGTCTGGGGACTAATGTAGAGTACCAAAATTTGAGTGTTAGAACAAATGGTGTCTAAGGTGTGACCCACGATGTGAGTGGGCTGAGTCACAAACTTTGACGTATCCCAAGTTGATCTAGGCTCCAAAAGAAAATGACCATGTGAGTCAGAATATGTATCCACATGTATATGAAGGTCCCCTAGGACCAGGAAATTAAAGTATTTCAACATGTACTTGGAAAGGAACTCGTCCAGGGAAGACAGGAACCCCCTCTGCTTACCCGGGAGGGCAATAGATCAGCACTCCAGCCAGGATTTTTTTTAGCGGAAAATAAACTTCAAAAGCCTATAGACATTGCTTTCTTCCCCTCACTCTCACCCGCTGTATTATTGCTCATCATCACGTTTGACTCCTCTGTATAAACAAAATATTTAAAGTGGCAACCTATTACCTCTGGGTCCGAGAAGATTAAGCCATTCTGGTCGCTTTTCTTTTTATAAAACAAAAAGGACTTTGGCCACGCTGTGCCTGTGGGCGTCTCACCAGCCTGCCTCTTGCCACTGAAAACTGTCCTACATGCCAAACTAGACGTATGTCTTTATCTTTGAAATGTGATCACATTACTCTAATTCCTGTCGACTTACATTGGCATCTTAAAAAGGGAAAGCTAGCATTTAAATGTGATGCCAGCCTTGAAAACCATCAACACCAGCTCTCCATTATACTTCTCCCACCAGGGCACAAGTCCTAAAAAAAATGAAGTGGGGCACTAACCAAGTTAGGGAGTATGTAAGTGACATCACAGTGTATTACATCGCCACCTGTGACCCCACAGGAAGTGATATCACAAAAAATTACATCAGATTCTAAGACCTCACATGTTAAGCAGACCTATCATGAGTGCATTACAATATTTAACAAATTAGATTTTGTGTCAATTGTGCCAAAAATGTGATTTAACTCAGGCGCAAAATCTAGGCCTTCACTTATATATTTATTAAAACTCTGCCAGAAAGAAATTGGCAACAAGGAGAAACAGGGCAGTATACATGTTCTGCTTAATTGGTTGCAAAGTCTGCATTTTAAAAATATCTTCTGAGGTTAAGGCACATGCTGCATAGATCTTTATGTACCCAGTAAATCTCAGGAAATAATAATAATGGTAAAGTAACTCTGGAGGGTAATGTATTTAATGGAGAGAGGTGTTCTGTCTAGTCCCAGTTTTGAATCAAAGTAGCATAGAGGGTTAATTTCTCCCGCAAAGGACATCATGGGACACACATGACAGATTTTTATTTTATGTAGATGGGTAAGTGGGTAATTGCTTTTAACACAGAAATCCTATATATACTTGCAGGTCATAAATTGTAATCCTTCCAATATAGCACAGTGAACTGTGAAGTAAAGGACATGTGACTCCTACACTTGATACCCTCACTATCTTCTGTAGCACATCCCTTAAATTGATTTACACACATATATTTATTGTCAATGTAAAATGTGCGTGTGTGATATAAATCGTTCCAACACTCTGGATTGGGTTGTCGTTCCAACACCCTGGATTGGGTTGTGTAGCGCTATAAAAGAAATAAGACAAAATAGTGGTAAAACGATTATTTGTGTAAATACTAGGACAGAACGACACATTTGACAAACAATTTAACATAAGATGTGTACTTGATTGATTTAAGTTTTGTAGACCACGACTGTTCCCGGGGTGAGGTTCAACTGCTCCAAAAAAAAATTTCAGCGAAACATTAGCCTTTGAGTGGCTGAATTGCGCAGTGTGAAACCGCTAAATAAGGTAGGGTCCGGCTGAGAAGGGGTAGGATGCAGACAGCAATGAATAAACTACCTCTCTCCCTTTGTCCTGGGAGTGCAGAATGGGGGCAGCTGTGACTGCGATGGCGAGATGAGAAAGAATTCCTGTAGGTTTGCAGCACAGCTAAAGGGCAGGTCACAGGTCAAGTGCAGGGCCATTGTCAGTACTGTTTTGATGTTCAAATGGGCCTTCAACTGACAGAAGAGAGAGAGGAAATTCTTTTGTCAACTCTTGCCCCCCCCCCCACCCTTGTCCCCTGTGTACCCCCACTACAAAAGCTTGGGAGGATGTATCCCCCCGCTCCCCCACACTTTCTACGCCCATGCTTCCGGGCACCCACTCTTTGATTGTCGGGGGATGGGGTCCCCGGGGCTGAAATCGGCCCGGGTAAGTGGTAAGCATGACTTCCACTTCCTATTAATTTGTCAGGCCCTGGAGGATGGGTGATACAAAAGGGGGTGATGGACGGAGCGTTTGAGCAAATAAAACACTCACCCCCAGTCATGATCTTGGTTTAATCCATCACCATTCTTTAGCTCACTCAGCCACCCCAGTTCAGACATGGCTATATGCAAATCAGTCTGACCCTTAGCCTCATGGGAACAGTCCAGCCCGAACTGCCAAGCCATGTCTTTCCTGGACCGGAAACAAGCATCCTGGGACCGGTTTCGGATTCATAATCCTCATCAGCCAGGCTATCTTGAATCTATTGGCCAAGTGAGCAAGGGACTCACGTCTGAGCATACCCTGCCAACATAGGGCGAACAAAGCGATACAAAAGGGGGTAATGGACGGAGCGTTTGAGCAAATCAAACACTCACCCCCAGTCAAATGATCTGGGTTTAATCCATCACCATTCTTTAGCTCACTCAGCCACCCCAGTTCAGAGGTAGCCATATGCAAATCATTCTGACCCTGTGCCTCATGGGAACAGTTCAGCCCGAACTGCCAAGCCATGTATTTCCTAGACCGGAAACAAGCATCCTGGGACCGGTTTCGGATTCATAATCCTCATCAGCCAGGCTATCTTGAATCCAGTGGCCAAGTGAGCAAGGGACTCACGTCTGAGCATACCCTGCCAATTTAGGGCGAACAAAGCGATACAAAAGGGGGTGATGGACGGAGCTTTTGAGCAAATCAAACACTCACCCCCAGTGAAATGATCTGGGTTTAATCCATCACCATTCTTTAGCTCACTCAGCCACCCCAGTTCAGACATGGCCATATGCAAATCAGTCTGACCGCTCGAGGGACCGGTCGCGGGCCGCAGTCATCACCGCTCGACGAGTCAACACCACTCGTCGGGCTCCAAGTCCTCAGGTAAGTCGAGGCACTCCAAAAAGAAGTCGAAGAAGCGTCATCGCTCTTCCGACTCTTTCCGCCCCTCCCCACCGCAAACTCCGCGTCCAGCTCCATACCTGCCGGTCCCTGGGCTGCACGCGACGCCAGAGGAGATTAGTGCTTTCCTCATGGCCATGAGGTCGTGCTTCCCTCTGTCTGAACCCGCTGAGGCGACTTCGGGCCCCACAAGTCCGTCTGGGAGCCCTAGGGTTCGAGGTCAAGGCCCGGCAGTCGGGTCACGACTTGTCATCGTGGTATGCCCCGAGACAGTAAAGGCACCGATGGTGGGGGTCGGTCACCGACATCAAGCGGTGACAATCGTCGCAGGGTTTGAACCTGGGCTTCCCTACCGGCACCGTGAGTCGAGATAGACTCGTGAAGTGATTCAAAAAGGTTAGATAAAAAGTGACTAAGAGTACTGCTCTTCCCGGATCTCCGTTTGGTGGCGCGGAAAAAAGAAGAACTGACGTCCGTGCAAGTGCTCAGACTACGTCATCCCGGCGATCACGATTCTGACGACGGACGCGGAGCCACAGACTAAGCCTACCGACGCGCAGGGGTACTGCTAGGCAAAACTTTCAGGATCCAGTCTGACGCCTGGGGATGTTCTAAGGTAAGGAATCTAACACTAACTACTGTTTCTTACAGATATATCGTTACCGAAAGTAAGTAACTTGTGCGACTGGTCTATATTTTATGGTGTTTCTGAGTAATCATTTTGTCGCTATTTCTATTTTAGTATCACTAATATGATATAAAGCACCACAGATTCTATGCGATCTATTATCTATGTCAGGGATATGGGCCACTTGTATAGATCTCTGTACAATGTTTTTACTGTTATCCTTGTAGTTACATATTACCTCAACTTAGTGTATGGCATATATCTCGTGTGACAACTTTTTCATTATTCCTCTCTCTACAGAAACAAGGTCTTTATTTATCAGGCTTTTATTATTAATTCCAAAGTATAACAGGTGTTGTAAGGGATAATCGTAAATACATGGCTCAGTACCACTTATACCAGTACTGCACTTATAACGTCAGGTGGTTTTGTCGCAACCAGTTCCATATATATCTCCTTACCCATAGGGCTCTCATTTTATCCTTCGAAATATACTATGGAATTTCATTTTCTGCTTAGTGCCATATAACTTACGGGTAAAATGAGGGTATAGGGAATATATAACTCCCTTACTTGGCCCATTAGGTATTCTATTCTCTTGTCACTGAGAGCCCCTTCTACTCCCCTTCTTTAAATCGAATGCTCTATATTATATGGTCTTCTATGATCTTCCCCTTTACCCACAATATATTTGCAATCTGCTCCTGTTCATACTGAATGGCCATTCCAGATTTACATAGTCTGTTCTTCCTTGACACTTTATGTCCACAATTCCACAACTACTGCAATCTTTCATATCCTTAAACCTGTATTGAAATTCCTTAGTTCATAAATGAATGTAACAGTTCTACGTCCCTGTTCAGACCATCTGTAATCTTCGTTTTAAACCTAATGATTAATCTTGACTCCAAGCATCTCAGTTTCAAAGTTCAATTTCCTCTACTCTCATTCCTAGGAACAGTTGGTATTCTGAAGTCTTTCATGTTTTGCCATTTCTGATCTGGATGATTACTCGTGTGTTTTGTCATTGTATAGTTCATATCTACGTTTTGAACTGCTCTTATGTGCTCTAGGAATCTGATAGAGACTACTAGCCGCAGATTCCTTAACTTATAATTATCCCCAGGCGTGAGACTGGATCCCGAAAACTTTTCTGCCCCAGCACTCCTGCGTACCTAAGGGAGGGCACCACGTGCCTCCTCCCTGACGTCGTCCGTGTTTGTGACGTCAGCGAGAATACATAAGTCCCACCCCGGTGCTCCTACGTCAGTTTTTTCTCTTTCCGCGTGCAACGTGGATCCGGATTGTGTCCTGGCCTGTTTTCAGGCCTTCTCGTCTTTTTCACGCTTTGGAGTTACAGGGAACAGTGTGCGAATGCCTTCGGGCTTCAAGACGTGTACCTCCTGTGCACATCCGATGGCGGCGACGGATCCCCCACCCGATTTGCATGTGGTCCCTTGGTGAGCACCACGCCTCGGAGAATTGCGACGCCTGCCAGCACCTTAAGCCTAAATCACAGCGGAGCGCCGGATGAAGTTGCTGTTGGCGCGCTTGTCCAGGTCGGTGTCGTCCCAGCGTCTGTCCCCTACCTCGGAGGCAAGTAGCCGCCGGTTTCGTCTGTGGAATCGCCTTTTACCACAGCCCTTTGAGCATGGCTCTCTGACTGGTAGGTCCTTCAGTTTGTCTCCGAGGCCCTGTTCTCCTTCCCTGGTGGGCGCCGGCTACCCCCCGGGAGAGGCGCACACCGCATGTCTCCTCCCTACCCGCCGTTTCCCGGCCCGGAGGCGACTAGGGCCCAAATGACACCCTACGCTGCAGCACTGCAGGCTTCTTTGGCACTTCCTCCAGTGACGTCTGCGGATCCCTTGCTTTGGGCAGGGACTTCCGCAGAGTCGCCAGCGGCTCCGGCACCGAAGGTTTCGGCTTCAGGTCATAGGAGGGTGGAGTCGTCTAGGTGTAGTCCTTCGGGGCTCCCCTCTTCGGCACCTAGTGCCTAGTGTCCCTGCCTCGCCGCAAATCCTTACGGGGCTCCCTGTAGTGTCGCAGGTGATCGCCAGGACTCCGGGCTTGTCCCGGAGTCCCCCTCGATACTGAGTAGGCAGCTGCCTCACCAGAGGTCGAGCCAGCGCCACTTCAGCGCCGGGGAGTCGCGGGTGGAGGCCCGGACCTGGGGCGCCTTTCCGAGTCCCTCTCGGACCGAGACGTGAGGGGCTGCCCGGTCTGAGGTAGAGCCGGTACCTTTTTGGTGCCCTGCCTTCGCAGTTCCGGCGTCGACATCTCCCCGTTCTCCTGGAGAGCACATGGTGGCAGGAGTCGGCACTACGGAGGCCCAATCCGGGACCGGCCGACGCCGACCAGGCGCAAATGGCGGACTCCACAGAGCTGCGGCGGCGTCGGGTTCTTGATTAGTCTTTTGAGGTCTCTCCTTCTCCAGAGGCCTGTCATCTGTTGGTGTGTTCCTCCCCCGAGACAGGGCGCTGTGTTGTTGCCTTTTCACCAGCATCTTCCAGGGAAGGCTCTTGGCAGTCCCCACGGCCTAAATCCTCGAACGCTTCTTTCCGTGGCTCGCGGCTGGCTTCTCCACCAGCCTCTGCCCTCACCTGGGGCCCCTCAGGTTCCCTATACTTCTCTGGGTCCTCCTCTATTCCGGGGCTGGCCGCCCCTCCTGAACTTAGGCTCAGTCTGCAGCAGTCACCCACGGACTTTCCCCTCCGCGGCGCCCTATTGAGGCCAGTGTTGCCTTTGTAAGGGCTATTTCCACAGCTGTTGGTATTCTGAGGATGGGCGAACCTGTCACTCCATTTCCTACAGGCAACCTCTTGGAGATTCTCCACCAGGGCTCTGTTGGACGTTAGTTGTTCCTTCCTTTTGAAACGTCACTCCATAATTCTCTTATGGGGGCTTGGGGTCGCCCTGCCACAGGCGATCTGGTGCCTCAGGCACTACTTCATCACCATCGTCCTGCTCCGCACGACCCGGCATGTCTTACTTTCCACCCATCTATTCAAGGCCCTCTACTGCGAAATGCCTTTCCGTGTTTGCCTGTGGTGGCGTTTTCTCTGTCTCGGGAGGCCGGGTGGTTAGATACATGGGGACGTAATGTCTTTGCTTCTTCCAGTGCTGCCTTGCGGGCGCTTAACACTGTGTGTGTTGACCAGGGCTACTTCCAGCTTGTGGCATTCTGTGGAGTCCCTTTTTTCTCATGTGGGTGCCCGTGCTGAGATGCGGAGCCATATGTTGGATGGTAGAGAGCTGGCCTTGTTTATCCTTCGTGCGGCTTTGGATGTTGCTGATGCTCTTGGCCGTGCTATGGCCACTTCTGTGGCTCTCCGTCGCCATGCTTGGCTATGCGATGCTGTTTTTCCTGAAAATATTAGAGCGTCTGGGTGACCTCCCTTTTGACTGTTTAATACTCATGCAGACTCCGCCAATCAGCATCTTCTTACGGGGCTCTGTCCTCCTCATCCAACCCCTTCCTTTTCTGCTCCTCAGTAGATGGTTTTCATGATCCTCTAAGTCTTGGTGGGAGGCGTTCTCCCACTTGCCTCTACTTTTGTGTTTTGGAATGGCTGTTACACTTTCTGTGAGGGTTACTGTGCCCTCTGGGTCTTTGGTTGACCCCTCTCTTCAGTTGGTTCAACCCCCTTTTCTGGTGACTAGGTTTCTGCCACAGGTCTATGGTTTTGTCCTCTGATGCAGGATTGTTTTTTCCCTAAGAGTGGTTCCCATGCTTTCTTAGGACGCGTCCTACCCTATGTGGGGTACATGTAGCTATTATATAGCCCTCTCTTACGCTTGGAGGGTTTGGGCTCCCCTTTGCGGGTTCCTCGCCCTCCTGGTGTTGCTGCATTACGATGGTGTGGTTTGGGGCATGGCTTGGCCATCTACGGTGTTGTGCTGCGGTGTTTTTGCCCTTCGCCTGCTGTTTGCTCTGGTCCTCTGATTGGTGTTTGAGGGAATAGTTTTCCTGTGAGATGGCCTGGTCCGTCCTAGTTGTTTCTCCTCTTCTCTTATAGCTGATCACACTTCTTCGTGGATCGGTTCTGTCCGGAGCGGTCTCCCTGGGGTTATTCGTGACGTTTTGCTAGCCTTACCCTTGTTCTGAGCCCCCATTGGTCTGGGCATTTAGTTTTGTGACGCTTGTCAGCGGCTGCCCCACCTGCTCTTCTGTGGCCGGAGATCTTGGCGTGGGCCCTGGCGCTCCTGCTTCTTGTCCTGTGGGGTCTTCGTGAGGTTACGTTCTTGTTCTGCCTTATTGCTGAGGCGCTGTTCTGTCTTGTCTGTTGACTTCAAACTATGACGGGCTCGGCTGCCCTCTGCACTGGGTACGTTTCCCGGTGGAGGTCTTAGCCGCGCTTCTGCCTCTTCTCCTGGGGGAGTCTGTGGGTAGCTCTTCTCCCGTTGGTAGACCTCTGTGTTGCACGTACCCTTGGGGCTTCCGTGGAGGTTCCTGGTACGTTAACTGGGCTTGGGGTGTTCTGGCCTCTTTCATATTGCCTTGTTTTCTCTTGTTGGTGAAGGCTGGATGGCCTCTGTTGTTCTCACACATAACCTTGGGGCAGGTGTTCTTCCACAATGCTGAGGTTCTCTTCCGCTTCTGGCCTGTGACTCCTCCCCTGTTGCGGTGGACGGGTTGTATTTCCCTGTCCCTGTGACTGGTCCCTTGTTGGGGGCCTTGTGCTCGTTTGAGCTGGAGAGGTCCTCTTGCAGACCCTTCTCCCCCTTGGGTATGGCTAGGGTATCTATTCTACGTTAAGGAATCTGCGGCTAGTAGTTGCTATCAGATGTACAAGTTACTTACATTGTTACCGAAGGTATCTGGTAGAGACGATTCTAGCCTCAGATTCCTTCACGAATGGCCCTTTCGCCCCGATTCTGTGAGGACCTCTCTCGGTATTCTGTACTCGCCTGCTTCAGGGCGACGGTCCTCTGCGGGTGTCCCCTTTTTTTCTCACTTCCTCCCTAGGGGGATACTCCCCTTGTTGTTGGTACCGTTCCTTCCCTTCTGGTGATTGGTGGGCAAATGCCTGGGTATTTTTGCGCCCATGCATTTGGTCTCCAATGTATGGTTTGTTGTGCTCTGTTTCCTTGTTTGCTTGCACTTCTGACTCTTACAAACCTTGGGGTTGAGGTCCCCTGGCTGGGTCTCGTCCCTCAGTTCTTTTAAGAAATCCCTCGCCCCGCTGGAATGGTTGGGGGATGACTTGTCTTTGCTTTTCTATTCTGGCTTGGAACCCTTCTTGGTTCGGGGTGATGGTTGCAGACACTTTAGTCTGCTGTGCTCTTTTTCACATACCCCCTGCCTCCCAGGAGACTTATGTTGGTTACGGACTAGCTTACAGTAGCTTTACTCTATTCTTTCATTCCATGACTTGGTGCCTTGGTACCAGGCACTATTCTGGATGGTGCTGTTCCTCACCATTTCTTTCTTTCCCTTCTGTGTAGCTGGGTTTTCACACACTGTTCCAGTATTGTCACTGCTTTGTTTGTTATGGCTCCGCGTTGTGTCGCCGGAAAGTTCTCTGAAGAAAACTGACGTAGGCGCGCGGGGTGGGACTTATGTATCCTCGCTGATGTCACTAACGCGGACGACGTCAGGTAGGAGTCGCGTGGTGCCCTCCCTCCGGCGCGCAGGAATACTGTGGCAGAAGTTTTTTCCGGATCCAGTCTCGCGCCTGGGGATAATAATACGTTAAGGAATCTCCGGCTAGAATCGTCTTTATCAGATACACCGTTACTGAAGGTAAGTAACTCGTACTTTGATTCCTTAAAGTGCAAATCGTGCTCCCTATGTATCTCCGTTCGTAGAAGCATTCAATCATGTATACTGCATACACTGAGTCACAGATGTAATTATTTCATTGATGGTGAAAATATAGATCTATATCGGCATCCACCGTTTGCATGCCATTGAAGCTTCATTCGACATCGTGACCAAGATCCCCATCACCGTTGACTTTGTTCGCAATGGCTTAACGAACCACGATAAACAGAAGCGCCTGAAACATCTGATTCAGTGTACTCATGAACCTATTCCTCCTGAAGTAGTTCTTTCACGCACACCTTCACAAAAGTGTTCAAAATCTCCATGCTGGGCTAACCGGTTGTCTCTAGCATGTCCTCTGCTTTTGCCACAGACAATTGCACTGATTCTCCAATATTGGATCTTTCATCATCATCCCTGTTGATTAGCTGGGAGTATCAGTGTACACAAAGAACAGTAAAGTATGAAACCTAGGCAGAAAAGCTTTGACCTACTCACAGAAGTAGTCTATTCCCATAATTTTAAGGGCCAGCCGTTCAGCACACAGCATAGCCTTCAATCTTCCCTGGTCACCATGCTCAGATTTCCGCTGTGTGTGTGAAGGGACTCCATTGAGCTCTGCTCAAATCAATCACAGAAAAGTTAGAATCTTCTGCTTTTTTTCTGTACCTCATGGAGAATATCTATCATATCGAACACTGACAGGAAGTGACTTTATTCTGAAGATTCTCACAAGGACTGTATATATGGTTTATATTCTGACCGCAAGAGTAAGGATTGCAAAACAGGTCAAACTTTTTCCACAAAACTCTAAAAGACTGAGACATTAGACTTTTATTATGACTACAAAAATCGAGATCCGGAGAGAGTCACTCCTCTGAAAAGGAATATCGGGGTACTTCAAATACCTCAGGTGGATCCAATATAAAGAGTTGCCTTCCACTCGGAGCCCTCCTCTCAACTCTCATCTAATATACAGTCCTCCATCTCTGAGGAGCCTCTGAGATCATCACATAAAAGATCTGTGAAAGAGGCAAAAGAAAATCCATGAGATAGTTATGCTGACTGGAAATATTGCTTCAAAGACAGCAAACTCTCCTCTGAATCGTCCATTCTGGGAAAGCTCTCTGAGAAGCCATTTTTAAAATCTAAGGCAACAGCATCTTTATTGTCGAAACCAACAATGGCACCTCCGTTGACGCAGGAAATGGGGTACCATTCCTCAACATAGGTTACCGGAAAATCTTAGTCAATGAGAACTCTGTCTAAGAGACTACCATCAACGACAATGACAACATGCTTGACACTATCCAAGATTGTGCCATCCACACCGTCAACATCTGCTCCGTCTTCTTAGTCAATCCTACAAAAAAACACCAAGATCTTATGATTACCCTCATCTCAGAAATTGCCATTCCAGTGCTGCATAAGTAAAAAAAACAAAAAAACTATTCAGTTAGCAAGATATGTGCATGGCCTCCTCTACAGTGTCTGGATACGGAAGAGTCACATAATGATGATTGATCTTTTGGACCTGCATACTGTCCAGCGCAATTAAATGTAAAATCTCAAGATGAAGAGAAATAAAGACAAATGGAGAATGTTTAGTCAATTTACCCTGGTCGTTAACTAGATCCCAATGCCAGAGGTACCTGTAAACCTTACGAAGAGCAACACTGCAGAGAGGATGATGCTTAGCAATATGAATATGATCCGTATAATCAATCTATGCAGTCGCAGGAAGCAATGATCTAGGCCCCTATAGCTTTGGTCAGAGATGTCCGACTTATGCTCACACATTATTATAAACAGTTTCAGGAATAAATATCGAAACTGAAAAAATCGTAATCTCGGTTTATTTCAAAACCTTACATCAGGCCACCACACCACGTGTGCGTTCCTCATGCAAAGACCTTCAAGTCTTTCAATGCAGTATTCTCCTTTGGTAGCTTCATCTAATCCTTCAGCCACAGGTGACCCGTACTGTGAAAACAAAGATTATGGCAATGTGTCATTCCACAGTCTGCAGGCCCAGAATGGGATGATATCAATTTATGGGGGAATATCACTTATACAACCGATTAACCTCAAGATAACATTGGAGCTTTACACAATCACATCGAAAAATCTTCTAAAAGATTTAACATACCAGTACCAGCAAAAACAATAGGCTGCTATGCTTATGATTTTAAGGAACTTACAGGGTAATCAATACCAATAATTGACTATATCTGGTTAGAAGGCCTGAAGATCATGAAAAATCGAGCCACGGTGATTGAAGTGATTTACCAGGCTTAACTTTAAAAAAATGTAGAGCCTCCGAAAATACGGTCTTGTCCTGTTGGCCACCCCATGCAGACTCAGAAGAAAGGCATGCCTCACAACTATCACGTTAACAAACCTCTCCATGCACAGAGCCACTACGCAAAGGGCAGAAGACTCTTCAATATCCGCAAACGATATTGAGCAATAGTGGCAATATCGTCAGGGCGCCCTCAATTTTTGTGCGATATGACCATCAGATTTTGCCAAGCATTGTTCTATACTTTCAGTGTCTTCATGGACACTTCAAAATCTTTAGGTGTCCTTCCGCAAGGACAATAGCCCTTTCGAAGAGCCCATGAAAGGACCTAATAATCTTTCTGAATACATACTGCTGGAATTATACACCGCAAAATAGGGCGCTATCACAGTCCTGTCATAAGCTGGCCCTGCAAACGACATCTGGGAATGTCCTGAGGCAATGAGCTTTCAATGCGTCAGTGACTGTAAGTAGGCAATGATCAAAAAAAATCCAGAAACACCTGTAAGGGGGGGAGGTGGGGGAGGGGAGTCTTTATTTTGTTTCAAACAATTGGGCGCTACAACATTTGGATCACTGGCTATTGGACCTCCTGCAATTAGGCCATACTTTGGAATTCATTCAAAAACCACCAACTAGTGGGCCCCATCAATATCCTTCTCCGTTACATCCCGAGATTTGCTCCATGTTACAAAAGGGAGCTATTGAAGTCCCAACCTTATTTGGTATTTTAATCTTGCGTTTCTCCTTACAAAAAAGAAAGCTGGAAAATAGAGACAGATTATGGATCTATAGAATCTAAAATAGTTTCTCAAATAATTATTTTGAATGATAATTAGCAAGAAGTTCTCCAACTGTCACACCTATGCATCTCTAGACCTACAGGATGCATATTTTCATATAGCAATCCATTTCATATAGCAATCCATTGCAGATCAGTTACGCTGATGATACTCAGCTGGTGGTAGGCCTGTCCCAGTCAGCGTTCCATCCCGACCGGCTGCACACGTGTCTTGAAAAGATCTACACGTGGATGTGCAGCTCAGCCCTAAAGTTAAATGGCTCCAAAACGGAACTGATGCTGCTGGGGAACTCCTCTCCATCTTTGTCCCCCAACAGCTGGCCAGACTGTCTGGGACCGATGCCCCCCCCTAAGCAAGAGATCAAGAGCTTGGGGGTATGGCTGGAGCAGGACCTATCGTTCAAAACCCACACCAAAAAGACTGCTGGCGTGTGCTTTGGCCTGCTCCGCTCAGCCCAGAAGATTCTGCCCTTGCTCCCAGTGGCCACTCGTAGGCTTCTCATCCAGGGACTTATCATCTCGCGGCTGGATTTCAGCAATGCGCTATTCCTGGGCGCACCCGAATCTACCCTGAACAGACTGCAGCAAGTGCAGAACGCGGCTGCCAGGCTTTTGACGGTCCTTCCTAGGCGTCAATCTGCCCGCCCGGCGTTAAGGGCTCTGCACTGGCTCCCGGTGAGGGACAGGGTGAAATTCAAGTCACTCTGCATCGCCCACAAAGTTTTGCATGGGGTAGGTCCACCTATTCTGGAGGAGATGGTCCAGCCCTACAAGGCCTCTCGTTCCCTTCGCTCTGACCACCAACACCTCCTTCAGGTTGGCAGGGTGAAAAAGGCAGGAACCGGTGGCAGAAGGTTTTCAATCAATGTGGCCTCCTTGTGGAACTCATTGCCCCTACAACTGCGCTCCGAAGCTAGTCTTCTCAGGTTTCGTAAACTTTTAAAAACTTTTTTGTTCTCCGTTTAATCCCTGTTTCCTATTAGCACCGTTATGTTCTGATAAGCGCTGGGATGCCTATTGGTAACCAGGCGCTATACAAAACTCGGAATAATAATAATAATAATACCGGTTATGCGCAGTTGTTAGTAAACACTATTGGTTCAAAGTCCTCTTGTTTGACCTCAGATTAGCCCTGAAGATGTTCACAAAGTGCATGGCTCCAATAACTGCACACCTAAGAAAGCACGGTGATCGCATTTTCCCATAGCTAGAGAATTGGCTAGACCAAGCAGACTCCCCAAAGGCCACAAAAGCATCCACATGAGACCGCTACAGCTTTTCAACAGATTGGCCCTTTTTAATACCAGGACAATTATTCATTAATCTTGGGCAAAAAGATCCAGTTTTAGGAATAATACCTGACAGCATTGTGCACAAGGATTTTCCATCCAAGGAGAGAGTAGAGTATCTCATTACGTTGGCCAAGAAGGTACAGAAAGAAAATTCAGCCCACGTCCAACTTTTTAAGTTCTTTTCAGGAGTGATGTCCTCCTGCGTTCCTCTCGTCTCACATTGCAGCTTTCATATGAGGCCCCTTCAAGAAGAGTTCGACAGACAGTGGCTACAAATAGAAGGATCGTTTGTCATAAGTCACAAGCCAATTTAGAGAAGTCTACACTTGGCTGATGCAACACAAAACACCATCATATAGTGTTTTCTTCAGGATAATGCTCAATACCTTGACGACTGGCCCTACCCTAGTTGTTTGGGGTGCACTCTTGCAGGAATTAGCAGTGAGCAGTATGTTGTCACCCCAATAAGGTCAAATACATATCAATAGCCTGGCATGCAGAGTCCTAGCACATTCATGCGCTATGTTAACAACCACGCATGAAAACGTTCCTGCCCTGTCCTGGAAAACACAATCAATTTGAGACAGTGCCATAAAAAAAACATATTCAAATAAAGACTGAACATGTACCAGGCATAATCAATTTGTGAGCTAACAACCTTCACAGAACACTAGAAGAATGACATGAATGGAAGTTGAATCAAATGCAACTGAACCTCATCTACCTCTGGGCTATACCAAATCTGGATTTATTTGCAGCCAGTGTGAACTGCAAATGCTGGCATTACACCAGCCAGCATGCCCTTACCACATCCTCTGGAAATGCGTTTTCAAGCAGTTGAAATGAAATGAAATGAAAAAGAAATTTCTAAAGCGCACTGCGGCCAAGCGGCTTCCTGGCGCTAAGGGGCACATCAGTATCTACAGAGGGTCCCAAGGAGATTAGCCGGGGAATGCCTGAAGAAAAAGAAAAGTTTTGAGAGCTTTACGAAAGTGGTAGAAAATAGGGATAGAGCGAATGGAAAGAGGGAGATTGTTCCAAATCTGGGGGGCCAGCACAGAAAATCGGGTGCCCCCGGTGCGGGATTTGCGGAAGCGGGGGACGTGAAGAAGAGAAAGAGAAGAAGAGCGGAGAACGGCTGGGGGCGTGAGAAGAGATTGGAGAGTTAATGAAAAGCGGGGCAGAGCGAGCGTGCGCCCGGAAGGCCAAGCAAGCTAGTTTGAACTGAGACCTGAAATGAACCGGGAGCCAATGGAGGGTTTTGAGGGCCGGGGTGATGTGGGAGGATTTGGGAAGACGAAGGATAAGTCGGGCCGCCTGGTTTTGGATGGCCTGGAGACGGCGAGTTTCGTAGGCAGGAATACCTACGTACAAGCCGTTTCCATAATCCAGGCGGGATGTGATGAGGGCCGTGATAATGGTTTTGAGAGCATCAACAGAAAAGAACCGGGAGATCTTACGAATTAGACGGAGGGAGGAAAAACAAGAAGACACAACGGAACTGATTTGGGCGTGCATGGACAGATCATTGCTGATCTTGATGCCCAAAGTCCGGACAGAGGAGACTGGGGAGGGGGGAGGGCCAAAAGAAAGGGGCCAGTGAGCTGAGGACCAGGGGTTAGACGAGCCACCAGTGAGGACGAGCTCTGTCTTATCGGGATTGAGCTTCAAATGATTGAAGCTCATCCACTGGGAAATGAAAACAAGAGTGGAACAAAACTTAGGGAGAGAGTCAGCTGGGGATGAAAGATCAAAGACGAGCTGGAGGTCATCTGCGTAATTGTACACAGAGACCCCCAGCTCGAGAAGAGAGGAGATGAGGGGGCGGATGTAAAGGTTGAAGAGAAGGGGGGAAAGGGAAGAACCTTGAGGGACCCCACAGGTGACCGGAAGAGGGGGAGCAGAAAAGTCAGAGAGGTGAACTGCCTGTGATCTGCCTTGAAGGAAGGACACGATCCAGGAGAAGGCAGTACCTTGGATGCCCGCTGCGCTGACACGGTCGAGAAGGATGGCATGATCGACCGTGTCAAACGCAGCGGACAAATCCAAAAGGACCAAGGCCTGGGGGAGGTTGCTGTCGGCCTTCCCCTTAAGTTCATCCAGGACCGCGAGGACCACTCCCTCAGTGGAGTGACCGGGACGAAAGCCCGCCTGGTGGGAGGCCAAGAGATGGTTCTCCTCAATGTAGGTGGAAAGGCAGGATGTCACGTAGCTTTCGAGAATCTTCCCTAGGTAGGGGAGAAGGGAAATCGGCCTGAAATTAGATGGAAGAGAGGGGTCCAGGCCGGCTTTTTTCAAGATAGGAAAAACAATAGCGGATTTAAAGGAGGAGGGGACACAACCCGAGGCCAAAGAAGTGTTGAGAAAAGTAAGGGGGGGGATGGGACAGCTAGTATAGAGAGTTCTGAGGATCCGTGCGGGAGCACAGTCCGCAGGAGAACCGGACTTGACCTTGACAAGCAGGTCGAGGAAGAGCTCAGATGAAATAGGTTCGAAATGATCCAGAACAGAGGGAGACAGATGAGAATGATCAGACAGTTCAGGTTAAGACACAATGGGAATATTGGCCTTAATGGTAATGATTTTATTGATGAAATAATCGTTCAAAGAATGACAGAGATTGAGAAGGGGCAGGGGAAAGACCGGCGCGATCAGAGGTGGCAAGACTGTGAACTAGTGAGAAAATCTCACGAGATTTGTTGGCCGAGAGGGCCACTCGCTCAGTAAAGTATTTAGATTTGGCCGCTAAGATGGCTTTTTTATAGTTATTAAGGAGGGCTTTGTATTTGAGGCGGAGGGTAGGGCAGTAGTTGTGTTGCCAATGACGCTCCGAGCGCCTGAGCTCTAATTTCAGGGATTTAAGGTCGCTGGAAAACCACTTGTGAGCGTCATGGAGGCGAGCTGATTTGATCTTTTTAAGTGGGGCGACCTGGTCGCAAGCAGAAGAAAGCCAAGTGTTAATGGCATCCGCCTGACTTTCCAAAGGCAGGTCAGTCAGGGTAGGAGCGGATGAAGACAATAAGGAAGAAAGATTGTTAAGATCAGTCTTGTTCCAGCTTCGAGCCAAGATGTTTTTAGGCAAGGGGGCTTTCTCAGCTTGACCCAAGTGGATAGAAAAGGAGATCATGGAGTGATCCGACCGACAGTTGGGTCAGGACCTCATGCATAGTCTTTTCCATCCCTTCCCATGTTCTTGGCAAAGATGAGTAGGGAACCGTGCCGCCTCATTCTAATAGCCTCATGGTGGTCTAGAGAGTACTGGTTCACATAGCTACTTTTTTCAGAACACCCTCGAATTTCCAGAGGCCAATACTGCTGACAAGGCGCAATGGGCAGATTCTCCTTCCATTTATGCACTGCTCAGTGATCTTGTTGGCTTAGCTCCTGAAATAAACGAATTCCACCTGTTTGACATCTTGGAAGGCTACAGAGACATACTGTCTAAGGCCTAGAGCAGTTTCAACAAATAAAACTTATGGAGCAAAATGGAAACGATTATGTTCCTGGTGCAGGAACAACAGTTTACTCCCAAGATCATAAGCTCCACAAGTACCACATACCTGCTGCGTTTAGCAAGAACAGGGCTGTTAAAATTATTCAAACTCCATTTGGCTTTCATTTTACTCTTCAGAAAAGGAATGACCGAGCAATTGCTGTAGTCTACGACTAGTTAAAGAATTCCTTTAAGGTCTCTTTAAATTCTTTCCTCCACTAAGGACTCCTATTCTATGGCAATTAAACACTCCTTTATCCCAATTTCTGAGGCTTTTACTTTAAAATGTTCCCAAAGCAGAATTAAAATTACTTTCTTGGAAGGTGGCACTTCTTAATGGCTCTAACTTCTGAGAGGGGGGTTAGCAAAATCCAAACTATTAAAATCGAAGAACCTTTACTTCATTTCAGAGATGACCATCCTATTGCCTACTGATCCATATTTCATTCCCAGAGTACCAACTAAGTTTCATTTGAGCTACCCCGTAGTACTAAAAGCAAACTTTCACAATCCAACTAACAGAGCAGAAAGAGATCTTCATACATTAGATGTCAAGAGTTGTTTAAAGTTTTATATTGACAGAACTAAAGTTTTTTGATGAACTGATCAGCTGTTGGTGTGCTATGGTCATCCTCTGAAAACACAATTTCTGTCAAAGGAAAGAATAGCTCACTGTTTGTCAGCCGCCATAATCTATTATCATAATAAAGCAGCCTGTCCTCTCCAAAGAAGTGTTCCAGCGCATTCCACAAGAAGTTTGCCTACGTCCACAGCCTTGTTCTCAGGAGTGCACATAAGGAACATTTGCAGGGTAGCCATCTGGAAAAACAGAAACCTTTACACACATTACTGTTTAGATTGTGCAGTTAAAATTGATGCAGCTGCGGGTCAAGCGGTGCTGTGCCATATCTTTTAATAAGGTGAGTCCTCTTTATGTTACTTTCCTGAAACTGTAGTTTTTCAGTTTTGGTATATTTAAGATTCACACACGACCCATACTCCTCCCTAACAGTCTCACCCATTTTATGGTATGCTATACTGCAATACCTGTGGTTCGAAATCGGAGCATTGTAACCTGGTAAGGAAGGATGAAGACTGCTATTTTTGATTGGCTCAACTTGTGATCTTTTAAAATGATGTTAATAGGCTACGTCTGTGACTGACAAGCATTTTCTGCCTATGATTACCATTGCACTGGGGATCCCAGCTTGACAGCTGGGATGATTGAAACATGAAAATCATGAAAGATAGCAATACTGTAGAAGTACAGTTACATGTAAGTAACTTTTTCTTTCCTGCCACTGGTCCTGTAAACCCTGCAAAGAAAAGGAGTCATCACACACAGAGTTCATATTCTAAAACTCTTGTAAGATATCAAAGAGAAGAGTCTTTGGAGAAGACGGAGATCACATTCTAGATCATCTATAAGGAGGTTCTGATGGTCGTCTAGGGGGAGATAACACATTAAGTGGAAGATATTGTTCTCTACAAAGGACACTACATCCATCTTTGATCTCTACCTTGGGTTTTTTCTGTCATAGATAACTTGCTCACTCTGAGCGGCAAAAGATTCACCAGTAGACAACCTTCCTACCTTCTACAAGGTACTGGTTCGAAGAGCTCCAAAGCTAAGCTGAATATCAATTACCGTGCCAAGTCTATCAACTTCAGTGATCACTATATAGTTTTTTATTTATTGCGTGATTTAAAAAACCATTGCAAATACAAAACTTTTAAAAAAAGATTTCAAAATTTCATTTAAAATGTCATGTTCATAAAAACCAGTAGGGGTAGCAATAACATGTGAAGCTTGACAAAACGTTATGCCGATGGAGAATCGCAAACTGTGGGCAGCTCACTGAGTTTTCTTGCAGCGTGCTCCATAAATCTTACTAGGGCACAGTTTGATTTAGTGTTCCTAGGATCAAAGCAGGCCAGAACCGCTGCTCTACAGCTTCTGATCATTTTTATATTCCAATGATGCTTGAGTAGGCCCCGTCTCTCAGTCAGCAGTTTTGGGCACAGACAGGTGATGTGTATAATGTCTTCTTTGTGATTCCCACAAAGTCGGCATAGATCTCGTCCGTGCTCTCTTTTCCATTTTGGCCAATGAATCAACAGGTTGATAACTCCCAGTCTCAATTTTAAAAAACGTAGTTTCGTTCGTGCACTGAAAGATATGGTAAGGTACTGCTGTGGGAATAACAGGGCGTAGGATTGAAGGGTCATCCACCCATGACTTCTTTTTGCAAGGGTAGCTTTATCTTCCACTATTGATAGTTGTTTGGTACTTATTTTCGCTAGCCTTTTGAATTCCTTCTGACTAGCGTGCAAGTTCCAGAGGTCATTTAGGCATAGGGTTGTTAGTCCTTTTGACCAGTAGTCGTGTCCTGCTCGCCATAAATTGTCAATACTGACCCACAGATGGTGCCCTAGACTTCCCTCCTTTGATAACCTCAGTTTGTGACAGCACACAAGAAAATACATGGCTGTGGCCAGTGATTGATTGCAGATGCCTAGTTCCAACCTAATTTGTGCCGGTGATGTATGGGTTGGTAATTTGAACACTGATCTGTAGATCTTGGTAATGATTGTGTCCAGTTGGCCACTGTCCAATCCTTTTAGAGCTTCACTACCGTAGGTTAGGGTAGGAATGATTTTTGCCTGAGCGACCTGTATTGTAGGTGCGAGAGTTGTGCCTTGTAGCTTCTTTTGAATTAATCCAATTGCAAAAGCAAGTGCCGCACCCTTCCTTTTTTGTTCTTCTAGGTGGGATTTGTATTTGTCATTATTGTTAAAAATAACTCCAAGGTACCTCTGGCAATTTGATTCGACAATGCTTTCCTTATTCAAAGTCCAAGACAGTTTCTTAGCTTTCCTTAGATGAACTGCTAGGATTTTCGTCTTCCTGTTAATGCAAAGCTAGTTATTTGAGTATTCAGAGGTAGAGTCCAGGAGCCTTTGCATTCCGATCCTTGTTTTGCTTAGCAGAACCCCGTCAACAGCATATAGTAGGTTTGTCAACGACAGACCAGATAGTTTGGGAGCGTGGGAATTGACCTTATTGAGGGCTTCAGGAAGGTCGGCTAGAAATAGATTAAAGAGTGTCGGGCCAAGACCCAACCCTGTTTAAGGCTTTTTTTTGTCGGAATTGGGCGGGACGATCTTGAGCCGTCCCCGATCTTAATCCTGACCCATGTGTGCTGGTGTAGAAGTTGTATGGCTCTTAGGAGGTCAGCTGGAATGTTGAGTCTGGACAACTTCTGCCAGAGCTTACTTCTGTTAACGTTGTCGAAGGCCGCTTGGAAGTCAATGAATCCCATATAGAGTGATCTGAAAGAGACACGTTAGTGATAGATTCCTTACCTTAGAATATCCCCTAGCGTCAGACTGGATCCGGAAATTTTTGCGTAGCAATACCCCTGCGCGCTGTTAGGCGTCGTCTGCGGCTCCGCGTCCGTCGTCGGCGTCGTGAGCGCCGGGATGACGTCATCGGAGTATATAGACGGCGCCCATGCGCGCTGACGTCAGTTCTTCTTTTTTCCGCGCCAGCTAGCGCAGATCCGGAAGAAGCTCTACCCCCAGTCACTTTTTGACTGAAAACTTCTTTGATCTTTTGATCCTACTTAGTCGATTCTCGACTGTCGGTGCCAGGGATGCCCGGGTTCAAGCCTTGCTCGAAGTGCGGCCGACTCATGTCGGTCACGGACCCCCATCGCCGGTGCCTGAAGTGCTTAGGCCTCGACCACGACGATCGAACCTGTGACGACTGCCGGGCCCTGACGTCGAAGGCTAGGCGGGAGCGGTCCCGCAAGCGTCTCGAGCTGAGGCAGTCGGCCCCGCGCCGCTCCAGGTCCCGGTCCCGGTCCCACGGGAGGTCGAGGGACAGGTCGCGAGGTCGGAGTCATCGACGCTCCGGGAGTGGTCACCGATCGTCTGGATCCAAGTCCTCAGGTAAGAGGCATGAGAGGTCGGAGCGACACCATCGGTCCTCCGACCCGCCCCGTCGCTCGCTCGATGCGACCGGGGATTCGGGCGACACCGCCCACGCGGCTCCGCGGGAGTCGCTAGCGTCGCCGCCTGCCCCACACCTTCGGGTCCCTGGGCACGGCGCGTCGCAGGAGGAGGTCGAGAGGTACCTCATGGCCATGAGGGCCCTCCCTCCTCAGTCGGTTCCCGTGGCGCCTTCGGGCCGATCGGCTCCGTCTGGAGGTCCTTCCGGGTCGGGCGCTTCGGCCCCGACGACGTCGGGTTCTTCGGGCCCGGCGCCGCTGGCGACTTCGGTCCCGGCGCCGCGCGACCTCGCTGGATCCGGATCCGGCTCCGGATCCGGGACCTCGCCGGTCGACCTTACGACCTCACCGGCGCCGTCCCTTCAGGTGTCGTCCCCGGCAGCCGTAGTGGTTGCCGACCCCAATGCTTCCTACGGTCCGCCTCAGGCGTCGGAGGGGCGCCGCTGGGCGCCGATTCCGTCAGCCATCGGAGAATTCTATCTCCACGAGGAGGCCCTGGCTGTTGATCCTGGTCTCCAGGAGCTGGGTGACGAGGAGCAGTGGGAGGGGTCCGAGGACCCTCTGGCACGTGATTGCCAGTCTCATCAGGACTGGACATATGAGCTTGGGGAGGCCAGTGGTATTGACACATCGCCAGACACTGGATTTACGTCGCCCCCGACTGTGGCTTCGGAGGCGGGTTCTGCCTACAGTGTAGTGTTGACGAAGGCAGCTAAGGCCCTACACCTTGAGCTCCCCGTCGCGGCCGTGAGGACTAATCTCCTCACTGAGGTACTCAAACAGCAGTCCGGCTCCGCGGAGCCCCTTCTGCCGTTCAATGAGGCCTTGTGTGACGTTCTGCTGGGCACTTGGTCCAAGCCCGCCACAGGTCCCCCTGTGGATAGGAACGTGGCCAGACGCTACCGCCCGGCACCGGGCGACCCTTGCTTTTTGTCCACCCACCCCACCCCCGAGAGCCTGGTCATCCAGGCCTCCACTTCCCAGACCGCATTCCCGACGGCCCCGCCCGATCGGGAATCCAAGAGATATGAGCAGTTCGGGAAGAAGGTCTTCTCGTCTGTGAGCCTAGGGCTCCGGTCAGTCAACACCAACTGTCTCTTGGGCCGCTACACCCACACTCTGTGGGACACGGTTGCGGAGGTGCTGCCACAATGCTCTGAGGAGGTCAGGGCTAAACTCAGCCAAACCCTTGCGGACGGCCGAGATGCAGCACGCTTTTCCATCCGGTGTGGGCTGGATACCACGGACTCACTGGGCAGGGCGATGGCAACGACGGTGGCGGTTCGACGCCACGCCTGGTTGAGGTCCGCCAATTTCTCGGCCGATGTCCAGGCTACTCTCCTGGACATGCCGTTTGATGGCCGTCGCCTCTTCGGCGACAAGGCAGACCATGCGCTGGAACGTTTTAAGGACTCCAGGGCCACGGCCAAGTCCTTGGGTCTTGCGGCCCCACGCCAGCAATCGGGTGCCTTTCGCTCCTTTCGTGGCCACGGAAGGGGCGCCCCACCACGGACCGTCAGCCACGCGCCGCAGAATGTTCAGCAACGCGGTGGCGGCCGTGGGAACCGCCGTGGCGGTGGTCGGGGCCAGCGGCGAGGCCAGTCCACACCTCCCTCAGCAGCCCCCGCCTCAAAACCTTCCTAGTCCGAGTTTTCAGGCCCATGTGACGCCTGTGGGAGGCAGGGTTCGCCATCACCTCTCCCACTGGCATACAGTCACTTCGGACAGGTGGGTGCTGCAAATTGTCCGAAGGGGTTTCTCCCTCCCCTTCGAGTCTTCCCCTCCATCCATGCCACCTCAGTGCCACCGTGTGTCGGGGGATCACTTGCGACTTCTGCAAGAGGAAGTTTCGGCCCTCTTGGCCAAGAGGGCCATCGAGCGCGTTCCTGGGCCAGAAGTAGGACGTGGCTGTTACTCCCACTACTTTCTGGTACCCAAGAAGGGCAAAGGGGGCCTACGCCCTATCTTGGATCTGCGGAACGTCAACGGCTTCCTCCGTACGGAGAAGTTCAAGATGCTCACTTTGGCTCAGGTCCTGGCTGCCCTGGACCCAGGAGACTGGATGGTAGCGTTGGACTTGCAGGACGCCTATTTCCACATCCCCGTCCTGCCGGCCCACCGGCGTTACCTGCGGTTCACGGTAGGCCACGAGCACTTTCAGTTTACCGTGCTCCCCTTTGGCCTTACCAGCGCCCCACGGGTGTTCACGAAGGTGATGGCGGTGGTCGCAGCCCATCTGCGCAGGCAAGGGGTGTCAGTCTTCCCCTACCTCGACGACTGGTTGTTGAAGGCGGGCTCGCCCCAGACAGTCGTCAGCCACCTCCAGACTACGGCCGACCTCCTGCACTTGCTGGGGTTCTCCATCAATGTGCCGAAGTCACACCTGTGTCCCTCTCAGAAGCTCCTTTTCATCGGAGCGGTTCTCGACTCGGCGCAGTTTCGGGTTTACCCACCCGAGCAGCGGGTTCGGGATATTCAGGCTCTGATTCCTATCTTCGGGCCGTTATCCCGGGTCTCGGTCAGGTTGACGCTGCGGCTTCTGGGACTGATGGCCTCATGCATCCTTCTGGTGCGTCACGCCAGGTGGCGGATGCGGGCTCTGCAGTGGGACCTGAAGTTTCAGTGGGCCCAGCATCAGGGCAACCTGTCCGATCATGTCCTGATCTCGGAGGGCACTGCGAGACAACTGCAGTGGTGGCTCACGGATCGCGACTGGGTCTGTGGCAGACCCCTCTCTCTACCCCAGCCGGAGCACGTAGTTGTGACGGACGCGTCCCTCCAGGGCTGGGGAGGCCACATGGGAGAGGCGGAGATCAGAGGCCTCTGGTCTCCGGCGGAGTCCCGGCTCCACATCAACCTTCTGGAGCTGCGGGCGATTCGTCTTGCACTGAAAGCATTCCTCCCCTCTGTCAGGGGGAGCGTGGTGCAAGTGCTCACCGACAACACCACCGCCATGTGGTACTGCAACAAACAGGGCGGTGTGGGGTCGTGGACCCTTTGCCAGGAGGCTCTGCGCCTCTGGCAGTGGCTGGAACATCAGGGCGTGACTCTGGTGGTTCAACACCTGGCAGGTTCTCTGAATGCCAGGGCGGACGAACTCAGCCGCCGGTGCATGATGGATCACGAATGGCGTCTGAACTCGGACGTGGCGCAAGGTCTCTTTCGACAGTGGGGAGAGCCTTGGTTAGATCTATTCGCCACAGAAGAGAACGCGCAATGTCAGCAGTTCTGCGCGTTGGAGTTTCCAAGGCGGCACTCGCTCGGAGACGCTTTTCGTCGCGAGTGGAGCTGCGGCCTGTTGTACGCCTTTCCGCCTATACCACTTCTGCCCAGAGTGCTGAAGAAGATCAAGCGCGACCGGGCCCAAGTTATCCTTGTGGCTCCGGACTGGGCTCGAAGATACTGGTATCCCGAGCTACTCAGCATGTCAGTCGATCCCCCGATTCGTCTGCCTCTTCGGGAGGACCTTCTGTCGCAGCAGCAGGGGACGGTCCTGCACCCGAACCTGTCCAGTCTCCACCTACAAGCTTGGAGATTGAGCGGCGGCAGTTGAGGCCATTTGACTTGCCTCCCGAAGTCTGTGACATCATTCTGGCAGCCAGGCGTCCCTCCACAAAGTCGGTATACGCCTGCCGGTGGAATAGATTTGTGGCATGGTGCGCAGCAAAGGCTGTGGATCCCCTCTCTGCACCCCTTTCGGAAGTGCTGCTCTTTCTTCTTTCGCTCGCCCAGCAGGGCTCTGCTCTGGGCACTCTTAAAGGGTACCTCTCTGCTCTTTCAGCCTTCTTGAGGCTACCTGATCAGCCTTCTTTGTTCAAGTCCCCTATAGTGAGTAGATTTCTGAAGGGCATCACACACATGTTCCCTCCTGTTCCTTTCGTGATGCCCCAGTGGGACTTGAACCTTGTTCTCACCTATCTGATGTGTGCTCCCTTTGAGCCACTTCATAACTGTCCTCTTCGCCTCCTTACGCTGAAGACGGCCTTCCTGGTTGCCATCACCTCTGCCAGGAGGGTGAGTGAGCTCCAGGCTCTTTCTTCTTCTCCGCCTTTCCTGTCTGTTCATCCTGATAAGGTGGTGTTGCGTACACGACCTTCCTTTCTGCCCAAGGTTGTCACGGCCTTCCACATCGGGCAGTCTATCACCTTGCCCACCTTCTTTCCGCCTCCGCATCCCTCGAAAGAGGAAGAGAGGCTCCACCGTCTGGATCCAAAACGTGCGCTCTCCTACTACCTGGACCGCACTCGCCAATTCCGGGTGGATGACCAACTCTTCGTTGGTTACGTGGGCGCGAAGAAGGGAAAGGCTGTACACAAGAGGACCATCTCCAGGTGGATCATCTTGTGCATCCAAGCATGCTATTCCATGGCGAGGAAGGAGCCCCCGGCTGGATTGCGGGCTCACTCCACTCGGGCCACGGCAACGACAACTGCCCTGGGCCGCGGTGTCCCCCTGCAGGACATCTGTCAGGCAGCCACGTGGGCCTCGCTGCACACGTTCGCGAGACACTACTGCCTGGACAGTCCAGTCCGGAGGGATGGCTTCTTTGGCCGTTCCGTCCTCCAGGACTTTCTGGTGTGATATTGGTTCGCAGACCCACCACCGGGGTTGGTATTGCTGGGGTATCTATTCTAAGGTAAGGAATCTATCACTAACGTGTCTCTTTCAGATGCACAAGTTACTACTTGTGTAACGATATATCTGTAAGAGACATTAGTTAGTGATAGATTCCTTACCGCCCTCCCATCCTCCCCGTTCTGCGAACCGATATTTAGGGTTAAGGTCATCCCCTTTCAGGGCCCTAGTTTCAATGGCACCAGTGTTAGTTCTATCATGGCTCTGCGTATCTGGCGCGGAAAAGCTGTGTTATCAGAACTGACGTCAGCGCGCATGGGCGCCGTCTATATACTCCGATGACGTCATCCCGGCGCTCACGACGCCGACGACGGACGCGGAGCCGCAGACGACGCCTAACAGCGCGCAGGGGTATTGCTACGCAAAAATTTCCGGATCCAGTCTGACGCCTGGGGATATTCTAAGGTAAGGAATCTATCACTAACTAATGTCTCTTACAGATATATCGTTACACAAGTAGTAACTTGTGCGACAGGAACAGAACTTCGCTTGGTCAATCAGGAAGGAGAGGGTCATAAGATTGTCTGAGGTGCCGGTGTTTGTTGTGAAGCCTGTTTGATTCGGAGGAATTATAGAGTTGTCATCCACCCATGCCCTAAGTGAGTTGAGCAACACTCCCGCAAAATACTTTGCTTCATTGTCGATGAGTGCGATGAGGCGATAGTTCCCTGGGGATTTTTTGTCCCCTCCTTTGAAGATCGGTGCGAGGATTGGTCCACGCCAGGAGGGCGGTATGGTGTTGTTTTGCAGGCTTGAATTAAAAAGGATGCTTAATTTCGCAGCCCAAAAGGTTGCGTCTTCCTTGAACAGAGCTTGAGGAATTCCACCTGGACAAGGAGCCCCATCCTTGCGTCCCTTTTTTATAATTTTTTTCTATTTCAGCCTTCTGGACTGTTGTAGGATTAACGCTGCTTTGAGTCGAAAGACACACTTTTGTTAGTGCCGTTTTGTGATCAACATAGGGCCATTCCTTCGTTAGGGAGTATGCAGTGTTCAGAACAAATGCCCGGTCACTCTCTTTTTGTGTCGCTCTGTCCGCGGAGGGGAGACTTAGGTGGGTAACGTGCGCTTCCCGATCGTTGAAGTGAGAATGGAGGAAATCAACCCACTCTGTCTCCAGTATGCTCGAGGAGGCAACTTTAGATGCGCGCCCGGATACGCTACTGATTGTACGCCAAAACCTGGCAGAGTTGTTTGTTTTAATGTCATGCTGCAGTTTGGCCCAGAACGAGTTCCATTGGCTTATGCGTAGCTCACGTTTCGCTTTCTTAAGATGGCTGCGGGCCTCTCTCAATTTTATTATTTTTATGGGATCCATTGGATCAGTTTTTAAGGCCCGCCATGACCGATTCATGGATCTTGTTGCTGATTGTATCTCTGGATTCGAGCGGGGCGTGTGCTTTTGACCAGTTTGGATTGTGAGCTTTATTGGTTTCGCATATCTGTCAATGAGTTCAGTTGCAAATGTTGACCAGTTGGCGATTATATTATCCGGGCTCCTACTTTGGCACTCGATTATTTGTTTGGCCTCTGTTGATACTTGTTGGAGATTCCCGAAAGAGCATTTAATTCGTTTGAGGTTGATTGTAAAGCTCTCGGATGGCAAAGCCCTTTCTTCTTCGTTTTGCATGAGACAGGTCCTCAGCATAATTTCTTGGGGACAGTGGTCACTTTCTGTTCTGTTTCCAAGACCATAACCTGCTATTTGATGGAGCAATGAAAGGCTGACAAAAGTGTAGTCAATTAATGAAGTGCCTTTTTTTGATAAATAAGAAAATCGAGGAGGCTTGTCTGAGGAAAAATTCTGGTTTAAGGCTCTGAGGCCCAGATTGTCAAGGTTGCCTTGTAGAGAACTTCCATGTGGGTCGTCCTTGTGCCATCCAGGCCGGTCCTGCGGTGGCATCACCCAGATGCTGTCGTGTGATTTGGTGACCTCATTTTTTTGAAGGTCTGACATTAACCACATGTTAAAGTCACCAGTAAATAAGACTTCAGTGATATTTGAGAGTCTGCATCAAAAACATCCAAGCTTCTTCCTCCGCTGGTACCTGGATTGTTTGAACCCTTAATGCAGGTCAGGACCCTCCCTTCATCAGAACGGACAGTCTTTCAGATACTGTGATTCATTCTGTTGCAAAGAAATCACATGTGGACTCTCATTAGTTCCACCAGACAAAGAAAGCAAGAAAATGGATTCTTTAGGGACAAACATATGAGGATTGTCACAGACAACCATGAAGTCTCCCAACCCCACTGCACTGTTTGGGAGATGTGAAAGATCTCTCTGGGACTCTCTTCAGAGATTCAGTAAGAGATTACTGAAGGAAGATAGGCAGGATTTTAAAGAAATCCTAAGCGAGTATACTTGTCTCAATCAAACAATTGGTGCAGCTGCGGATACATCAGATCTCCCTGCTCATGCATACTGTCAGTGCATCTACCTCTGAAGAAGTTCATGGTTGAGACTAACTGGTCTGTAAACTAAAGCTCAGCAGCATATGATGAAGTTGCCATTCTCGGGAAACTCCCTCTTCAGATCACATACAGATGACAAGATGATTCTCATTATAGCCGAAATTGAGACCTTAAAAGCAGTTGGGCTAAACATTTTTAAAAAATGATATAGATCATATGATGGACACTTTCCCCATAGGGGTCAGGGAAGCATAGTCCATCAAGAGTGACTCTTGAGAATAATAGACAGATGTGTCTTGGATATTGTTCAGAATGGGTATTCTCTTGGATTCATATCCCCTCCTCCCACCATAAAGCCGAAGAAACCTTACCCTTTTCATCTGGAGTTGCTTTGAAGAAAAGTAAACCTCTTCCCACAGGAAAATGCAGTGTAGGAGGTTCTCAATCATCAAAAAAGGAATGGGGATCTATTCTGGTTACTTTCCGTTTCACAAAATTGTCGAAAAGAAGAATTCAGACTTCGTCTTCATCTCCGAGTAATGGGTAACGAGATGAGGAAAGAAAAATTCTGGATGCTTGTATTACATCATATTTACCCTCAGTTACGTCAAAGGGGCACTGTGTGTGTGCAGTACGCCTTTAGGATGCCTATTTCCCCATCCCAATAAAAAAGTATCCAATCCTTAAGCTTTGTTGGTCACTTATCGCTTGTAATATAAAAATCTACTATTCAGACTAAAGTTTGCATCGCAAACATTTGCAAAATGTATGGCTATTATCACTGCATATCTGAGGAGTCGAAAATCTTCATCTACCCATATTTAGAGGACTAGCTTACAAAGGCAGCAACATAAGAGGAGACTAAAACATTGCCAAATAGGTCTAAACATATTGGGTCTTAGAATAAACCTCAAAGTCGATTGCCTCTCGGGTACAAAGATTACACTATTGGGTTGCAATCTTGGATACTCTGGTGGCAAACGTGTATCCTTCAGAGGAGAGGCTGCCTTCTATCTATCTGAAGAGTCACAATCAATTACAAGCTCCTCATCCAACGGCACAACACTTACTCCAGTATTGGAGTTTTCATAGATTCACATTCCTGAATCATTTCCCTGTCGTCGAGACTGGAGTCTCCGGTTATAAAAAAGCAATGGTTAGCAGTATAGCTAACTGAAAAAAGGCCTTAGTCCCATTCCCTTTTGCAACCCATAACCTTTATGTAAAAAAGGACCAAACCTTTCCCTTAGCCGATCACAACCCCTCACCCTCTAGAACCCTCCTGAGAGAACCTACTGCCTCATAGATTTTCTACTGGCACGTTGTGCTAGGGAGTCTCCTTTGAGCTCTGCTCAAACTCTGGATTTCCAACTTTGTAGAAGCTTAATTTTCATTCTATTTGTTATGGATTTGAGAATTGTATAATCTATTTCTCATCTACATCCTTGAGACTGTCTGGAAAGGAGAAAAAGGGTCTTTTTAGAGCCTGTGCCACCTGCTCTAAAAAGAGACTATACACTGATGAACCACATAAAGACTGCATTTACTGTCTTTATCTGGACCACCAAGCAAAGGATTGCAAGGTATGTCTCACTTTCTCTAGCAAGACCCATAGAGATCGTGAGGGACGCTTTTTGATTTGGCTTCAGAAGATCAAGGCCAGAAAGGAGGTGGTTTCTAGTGATAGTGACCAGGAATCCTCCTCTTCGTCAAGGAGATCTCAGAAAAGATCAAGATATCCTCAGGCTCATTCCTCAGGAGACCGTCCTGAGAAGGCCCTAAAAAAGACCACTCAAGGGTCTTCAGGTCGTAGTCCTTCCAAATCTCCTCAACCAAAACCAAAGGAGAGCAAAGGACACACTTTGAGAGAAAAATAATCTAAAAGAGCCTCTTCTGAGCCTTCAAGAACACCACCTTTGGCTCCAGCATCATTCAAGAAGCCATCCTCTAGTAATCCTGAGGAGAAAGTGAAAAAATCGTCATAGTTGACGGCTTCGTCTATGAGGCCGTCGACTAAGTCATCGTCTACGGCAACGACAACGGAGGTACTGAAGCTACCGTTGATTGCATTGGAGTCAGTGTCGACGAATGTGTTGACGCCGGTAACATCGACGACGGTGGTGATGACGACGGTAATGTTGACGACGGGATCGTCAACGATGATGCCAACGGGGTCGTCGACTGGAACGTCGACGACTATTACTACTACTATGTCGATGGCGAGGAGTGGTTCTTCAGCACTGTCCACGACAACAACTGCTTCGTCGACGGTAGTATCGACGACTATCTTGTCAGACTCCAGAAAAGCAGAAGAAGAAAATCCCGCCAGCAGTGACTTCCCCGAGCAAGATTACTCCTCTGGTCCCTTCGCACCTTTTAGAGGAGGATAAGTCTGATGAGGATGATGGACCTTTCGGGTATGCCACAAGCCCATCTGAACTCCACGTAAAATGTCAAGAAGATGACTATGAGGAGGGGTATGAAGAATACCGCGTCCTCTCATCATCGCTACCAACAAGAGCCTCAGGATGAGATGGTCACGATGCCATCTTCAATGATGATGGATTTGCAATTCATGTTGGTGGATTATAAGAGGTTTCCTCCATCAGTGCTCCCTCAGGACGTTCCACCTTCACGTCCTAGTTCTATTCCAGCTCCTCCAGTCCGCAGTAGGGAAAGCCTACTAGACACTTCTCCGCAGACATCTCAGGTCCAACAGCAGCAGGATCCTGTGACAACAGATGATTACCACGAAGAAGGGGAGCTAACGGACCCCCACAGAGAATGGAATGACTATCTAATTCCCTCTCCACCATCACCCACCCAAGTACCAGCAGATTCTCCACCAGTGGATATTGGTGGATTCCACAACTTAATGGAGAGAGCTGCAAAGAGATACAGCTACCAATGAAAACAACTCAAGCAGAGTGTTTTTTTTTTTTTTTTTTTTTTTTGTAAAGACCTTTATTCACACATGGTTTAAGTACACAGCTTTAAGCCTACAACCCGGAGGCCGGCAGCATAGTCATTAGAGCAGGTGATGGTTAACACAGCCAGTTACCGACAACCTCCCGGTCCGTTGGCGTTTTTGAGGTAGTGTGAGTTGATGCAGTGTACAACAAGATTATATGATTTTGAGCGAATGTTCTAGTTAAACCCAGGTCTTCACTGTTTTTTATTTTCTTATCATTAAACAAACCAAAACAATACGTATGCAGGTCACATCAGGCACAGGGAGCACACAGTCGGTCTAACTAAGGTGTTGCGGTGCAGCACTAGCACAGAAAGTTAGGCAGCCGTATTCGAGAACATTATCTCTGTCTCGGGCGTGGGGTGTCGGGATGGGATGGTTCACAGATACCTCCTCTGTATTCCTTCCAATTGTTCCCGATCTCCCCCCATTTGTTGGGGCATCCCAGGGCCACATACACACTCTTCTCTTGCAACATGCACCAGTCCATGTCCCGCTTCCACTCGGTGAGGCGCGGAGGTGTGGCCGCCCCCCGGAGTCTAGCTATGTTGCGTTTAGCCACCATTTGGCCAAGCGTTGCCCAGATCCTGCCCCTTGCCGGTAAATCCGTCGGCTCCCTGATGTTGAGGAGACAGCGCTTCGCCTCTGGGCGTATCGCTACCTCCCACACCTCCTGCATACAGCGGGCCACAGCGGGGTTTGCAATAGTGGGCAATAGTGGGCACTCCCACAGCATGTGGAAGAAGGAGCCAACTGCGCCACAACCTTTCCTACACGTGTCCCTCTCACTTCTACCCATGGTCTGGAGCCTGGTACACGATATATACACCCTGTGGAGGATTTTGAGTTGAACAAGTCGCAGCCGCGACGAAATGGCCACCTCCTTAGGGGAGGCAAGCACGCTCCTCCACTCCTCCTCATCTATTTCCAGGCCATCTGCCTCCCATCTCCCTTTGAGGCCCAAGAGCAAATCGGGAAGGTTATTTATCAACTTCTTGTACGTGAGCGAGATGGCATGTTCTTGTATATGGCCATCCAACAATCTGTCTTCGAGGGGGGAATCCTGGGGGGGGGGGCACCGTACCCTGCGGGATATTCTGTTGCAGGGAGTGGCGTATTTGAAGATATCTGAAGTACTCAGTGTCTGCAAGCTCGTATGTAGACTACAGGTAGGAAAAGGATTTGATCCCGCCAGAGTCCCAAAGGTCCCCTACCCGGGAAATACCTAATCCAGGTGGCCAGTGGTTCCAAAGAGAGAGCAAATAAGAGGGGCGAGAGCAAACATCCCTGGAGCGTCCCCCTCCCCAGTGCGAACGTCTCCGACACTTTGTTGTTCACGACCACCTGTGCCAGCGGTTCCGAGTAAAGGAGTCGAACCCAGGCAATAAAACTGGGCCCGAACCCTAGTTTATGGAGGACCGCCATCATATACCGCCATTCGAGGGTGTCGAATGCCATGGTGGCGTCGAGCGATACCACCATTGCGTCTTCAGTCAAAGTGTGGCACCTCCACAGGACCCCGTTGAGTCTACGGAGGTTGAGTGCCGTATTTCGGCAGGGCATGAAGCCCGACAGGTCCGGATGGACCAAGGTGTGGAGGATCGGCTGGAGTCTGTTTGTCAGGACTTTCGCCAGGATTTTGGGTTCCGCATTTAGCAGGGATATGGGCCTGTATGAGGTACACAATTCCCTAGGTTTACCTTCTTTGGGGATTGTCACAATTGTTGCAAGCCTTTGGTCCCTGGGCAGTGTCCGGACCGACTTGCTTTCGTCAAACATACGTTTGAGATGTGGACTAATGCCCTCCGGTTTGAGCTCATAGAGCTCGATCGGAAGACCGTTTGGCCCGAGTGCCTTCCCGGGGCGCAGATCCCCGATAGCACGCTCCAATTCCGCCGTGGTGAGCGGTCCATCCAGGAGGTCACGTTCCGTATCAGAGAGGGAGGGCATTTTAAGGTTTGCCAATAGGTCAATGGAGTCTTCCTCCGGGCGGTCTGACCCCTTACTGTAAATCATTCGGAAGTGGCGGGTGAATTCCGCTACTATCTCTTGCGGTTCAGTGAGTAACCTGCCTGTCTCCGACCGCAATTCCGCTACTACTCTATTGCCATGCTGCTCTTTGTCGAGCCAGCCGAGGAGCTTGCCCGCTTTGTCTCCTTGGTCATAAATCCTGGCCTCCTTAGAGGCTACGATCGTCTTTACCGTCTGTTGCCACGTCCCGATACTCAGCCGTTTTAAGGGAAAGTCGATGACGCGCACCCGCCGTGTCCGCCAAGCGCACAGCTTCTTCCAGTTCACCCAGGTCCGCCTCAATCGCAACCAGTTGTGCCTCCCTCCCTTTCCGTCTACCCGCAATTGCTGAGAGAGCCTCTCCCTGAGGACCTTTTTGAATGCCTCCCATAGAGTGGTCGCCGAGTCCACTGAGCCGTCGTTACTAGCGAAGTAGTTATCTATTGAGCGGGTCAGTGTGTTACGTAGGTCTTCGTCGCGGAGGTGCCAGGCGTTGATTGGTGCCACACACCCCTCTCGTTTGTTGCCCATTGTGAAGTGGGCCATGACCGGTGAGTGGTCGGAAATATCCCATGCCAGGTGGGTCACTGTCCGCACCACGGTGTCTCAGTGTAGCGTAGTGAGGATGTAGTCCATTCGGGAGAAGGAGCGGTGCGGCCCGAGAAGAATGTGTACTGTTCATCCGTAGGGTGCGCCATACGCCACACATCCGTGAGGCCAAACGTGTCTAGGAAGTCACCCAGCCATCTCTGCCCCTGTGGTGTGTCCCTTGGTGGGTGCCTGTCCAGTGTACCGGATACAACCGCATTAAAATCTCCCCCTATGAACAATGGCCACTCCGGGAGGGACAGAAGGAGTTTCCCCAGGTCGGTATATGCCTGAGATTGGAGACCCGGGGGGATGTAGCCAGACACCAAAGTAAGCCCGTGGCCCTCCCATGTGCCGAGACCGAGGCAAACCGACCCTGTGGGTCCGTAGTCGTGTGTTTAATCAGGAGGGGGAGGTTGCGCCAGAGGAGGATGCCCACCCCCCTTGATCCTGAGGTAAAGCCAGAGTGGGCCACCAGATTGTATCCATATCTGTTCAGTATGTGACAGGTGTTGCCCAGCAGGTGAGTCTCTTGAAGCAACACCGCGTCAGGGAGGTGGCGCTTAATGAATTGCAACACCATTGTGCGCTTAAGTTTATCCCCCAGCCCTTTCACATTCCAACGTATTACCTTGAGACTTTTTTCCCAGTGTTTAGCCATAACCTTTCTTTGCAATCTGTAAAGGACCCATGTACTGTGCCTGCCATTGTGTCTCTCCAGTGCCTGTGTCACGCAAGTGCGAACAAACAACAACAACAAAATTGTCAGAGTGCCATAAAATCACACCTCCCTCCCTCCTTCCTCTGCCTCCCTCCCACCCTTCCTTGGCCTCACCCCATTCCCCCCAACTGGCAAACTCCCTGCCTCCCCGCCCCCCTCCCTGCTCCCCTGCTCCGTAGGTTTGAAACTACCCACATCCCCAATTAGCAGAGTGCCTTTTGCCCCGAATTACCCGGAAATGAAGAACTAGGAGTCTGAGTGACCCGTCCTCCCTCCTGGTATATCTCCTTTCCAGGTGCGTGTGCTAGTCCGGCCCCTCCCGCCGCGCGAATCCCCCCCCCCTCCCAAAACAATAAGGCACATAGTCTGTGCATCAGGTCTACAGGTCGGTGTGTCTGGCATCAGGCCCCAGCAGTGTTTCTAAGCGGAACCCCCATCCCACTGTTATGTGGTCCCCTGAAGTTTATCTCAAAACAAACCAATACAGTTTACCACTCAGTTGCGGAGGGGCCCCTCAGTCTCATGTCCAGCCGCACCACGTTGAGTGTCCCATCTTGGGCTCGCTGAGCAGGATCTCCAGGAGCGTTGACTCTGCCTGTCCTGTTCCGATCTCCCCGCCATTGATTCCGGAGATCCGCCGCCAGTGTCTCTCCACCTTTGGCCCTCTGTCCCATCTCCTCTCGCGGGCGACTCTCTGTCTATCCAGTCCTGCACCTCCAGTGGTGACGTGAAAAAGAAGGACTTTCCTCCGGAAAGGACCTTGAGTTTGGCCGGGAAGAACATCATGTACTTGATGCCTCTTTCTCTCAGCGCTGACTTGACCACCGCCAAGGATCGCCTCTCTCTCTGTACTTGGAGGGTGAAGTCCGGGAAAAACCCTATTGCGGCGTTCTCATAGCGCAGGTCTCCAGTTTGTCTAGCCGCCTGTAGTACTGCGTCTCTGTCCCTATAGTTAAGGATCTTAGCAAATATTGTCCGTGGCGGCGCCCCTGGTTTTGGCTTAGGGATGAGTGCCCTATGTGCTCGCTCAACTGTAAATATTTTGGACAGACGCTTAGGCTTAAGGTGATTGAGGATCAAGTCCTCAACAAAGAATTAGGTACTGGGCCCCTCGATTTCTTCCGGCACACCAACCAGGCGTATGTTGCTTCTTCGGGCCCTTCCTTATTGATCCTCCAGCCGGAGTGCCATCTGACGGTGCTGGTGGACCAGGTCGTCGACCCGCTTCTCCAGCTGTTTCGTCGACGTCCGCAGGTCCGCAATGTCCGCCTCGTTCACTTTGGTTTTTTCAGAGGTCGTATTGAGGTCCGTGCGTAGGAGGTTAACTTCTATAGATATCTTGTCTATCTTCGTCTTCAGGGTCGCCCCCAATGATTGTATGGCCGTCATGATGCTAGTCAGAGATGGTTCTTTCTGCCCGGTGGGTCACCGGCTGGCACTTCCGTTCGCTGTGCGCCCCTCTGGACCATGCATTTGTCCAGGTTATTTGACTGAGTGGAAGTTCCTTGTTTAGGCCGCATCTCTGCCCACTGTTTTGACGGGACCCTGTATGGAGCGATACAAGCAATCAGGACTGCTCTGTGATTGCGCCCTGTCTGTCCCAGGGCACGGTGTCTAGGAGACGCGATCTTCCGGGGCGTTTTACTCCCCTTTGGTTGCGACTATGGAGCCCCTGTCGTCGTAGTGGTTCGCGGGCACAGTATCCTTAAGCCGCTTCCTGTCTGGCGGCGCGGCAATAGCGCTCCCAGCGCGATTATCCAGCCACGAAGCCCACTTGTTCTGGGCGCGCGGCGCCCGTTGTACGAAGCCCAGCAGCACCGTCCCAGGCGGCACTCAGGTGTTTTTCAGTATGCGGGGCTGGGACTGGTCACTGGGCCGGAGACTGACCACCAAGGTTTAGGCTGGAGCGCGGGTTACCTGTTCCTGCTGTGTCGACCGTAGCCAAGCTAGGTTGGGCCCTCCGTCTGCGCGGGGGGGTCTCCCCAGCACCTCGGCTCAAGCACACCGTCCGTTGGCAGTCTGGTGCTGTAGGTAGCGTTGTGGGCCCCTTGTTGTATGGTGGTCCCCCGCTGAAGCCTCACGCTCTCCTGTAGCCCCCCTGGTCTCGCCGTCCGTATCGTAGGCCTCAAGCCGGGGACTCTCCTGATGGAGTGGCCGGTGGCCGTCCACTGTCGATTTGGTCCGCCCCTAGCCGCCGCTTTCAGGGCCGGCACGCAGTCTCTGCGCCAATCATACCTCCTGTGTGCTGTCCGGTGACGGGAATCTCGTAATGGGCCTCTGGTGCAATGGCGGTCCCCAGCTGATGGATCGCGTTTCTCCGTGGCCCGCGGGGGTCACACCGTACAGCACTTAGGCCGCAAGCCGGGGACTCTCCTGATGGAGTGGCCGGCGGCCGTGCATTGCCGAGCTGTGTCCGCCCCTAGGCCGTTGCTCCCGGTGTCAGCGTCCGGCGATGGCGCCAATCTCGCCTCCCGCGAACAGTCCTGCAGTGGGAGTGGCAGAGAGGGCCTCCCGTATCACAGTGGTCCCCCGCTTAGGCGTCGCGTTCTCCTGCAACCTCCAAGGTCGCGTCGTCCCGCACGCAGGCCGCAAGCCGGGGTCTCTCCTGATGGAGTGGCCGGCGGCCGTGCACTGCCGGTCCTGGATCTCCCCCTGGCCGCCACACTCCAGATCGGCGTTCAGTGGTGGTGCCACGTAGCGGGACCAGATTTGGACCGGAGGTTCCGCTACCGCCTGGGGCCTAGAGCCGTTCTCAGAGCTTTGCATCGAGCGGATTTATGCCGGATTTATGAAAGTTGGGGGTTCCGGAGATCCGAGTCAAATCAGGCGGCCATCACTGCCGGCGCCTAGCCACGCCCCCAGAGTGTTTTCTTTGACTTTAAAGAGCCCTATCAAAAGTCAATAAGGTCCATACCAATCATTGACAAGGTATGGAAGGAAGGGTTACAAGTAATGACTAATCCAGCGACGGTTACACCGGTACTAGCGAGGCTGGACAAGAAATATAAGGCGCCTGCGGATGCTTCGGCGTGTTTACTGGGCTATCCTAAACCGGACTCTATCATTTCGCAGGCAGCGCAACAAAAGTCAAAAATCCATCAGCACCTATTTCTGCTCCTCCGGATAGAGAGGGGCGGTGTTTAGACAACGCAGGTAAACGATTCTCCGCGATGTCAGCTCTCCTGGTCAGAGCAGCTAATGCCCTTGCCATCCTGGGAAGATATGACAGACAGCAGTGGTGCGATATAGCTCCATATGTCGACCTACTTCTGGAAGACCGCAAGCAGGAGGCGTAGAAAGTTCTGCAGGAAGGGGAGAGAACTTCAGCTGAAGTTATTGATTGTGCTATGAACAGAGCTACCACAGCCTTTCATTCCCTAGGAGGAGCAGCAGTTTTAAGGTGCCAGGGTTGGTTGAGGGCCACCGCCTTTAGACCGGAGGTCTAAAATAAGATTTTGGACCTACCTTTTGATGGGGAAGATCCATTTGGACGTCTAGTGGATGAGACCCTTCAAAGTATTAAGAAGGACACTGATACGGCAAAAGCCTTGGGTACATTACAGTACAGAAAGGTGCCCTTTGGAGGCGCCCGTGAAAGAGGACAACCTTCGTATAGAGGTAGCTACCAGCAAGGAAGATAAACATCCTATTCTTCCTCTTCGCAGCCTTACCGGCAGCAATATGGCCAGAAGCATTCTGGGGGCTACTTTAAGTCCACGCCCAGAGGTCGAGCAGGTCGTTCTGGGAAGGATAACAATAAAAGACAATGACAACCTACAAGTTCCGGGTGCTTATCCTCCTATCCTGTCAAATGTTCCCCTGGGTGGAAGAGTAACTTATTATTTACAGCAGTAGCAGAAAATGACATCAGACAAATGGGTCCTCCACTTAATAAAATTCAGACATACTCTGGAATTCCTCCACTTCCTCCTCCCACGCCACCTACATATCAAGAAGTAAAACACCTGTCTCAGATGCGTCTGGAGATTCGGGCAATGCTCCGTAAGGGAGCAATAGAACCGGGGCCGAACTCCCAAAAAGGACGAGGATTTTATTCCCGATTCTTCTTGATTAGAAAGGATGCTCTCAGGTGGCGTCTAATCTTGGACCTACGGTCCCTAAATGCCTATCTCAAGAAACATTTACAACAAGGGGTGGTGAGGGACAGAGTCTCTGAATTAAACAGAATACTCTCACCCAGTCAAGAGATCAGGGCTAGATCCAACACCGTTTTTTAGCTCACTGCACCATCCCAGTTTCAGAACCTGGCTGTATGCAAATTAGTCTGTTCCTGTCCCAGTGCATGATGGGAACAGGGCAAACCAAACTACAAAAGCCAATTCTTACACTGGGAAGGAAACAAGCTACCGGGGACCGGTTTCTGGCATTTCAGCCTCTTCGGCCCGGCTTGCTTGAATCCTGATGGTGCAATGAGCAAGGGACTCACATCTGAGTATACCCTTCCACGCTTAGGGTGGACAAAAATATTTACAACAAGGGGTGGTGAGGGACAGAGTCTCTGAATTAAACAGAATACTCTCACCCAGTCAAGAGATCAGGGCTAGATCCAACACCGTTTTTTAGCTCACTGCACCATCCCAGTTTCAGAACCTGGCTGTATGCAAATTAGTCTGTTCCTGTCCCAGTGCATGATGGGAACAGGGCAAACCAAACTACAAAAGCCAATTCTTACACTGGGAAGGAAACAAGCTACCGGGGACCGGTTTCTGGCATTTCAGCCTCTTCGGCCCGGCTTGCTTGAATCCTGATGGTGCAATGAGCAAGGGACTCACATCTGAGTGTACCCTTCCACGCTTAGGGTGGACAAAAATATTTACAACAAGGGGTGGTGAGGGACAGAGTCTCTGAATTAAACAGAATACTCTCACCCAGTCAAGAGATCAGGGCTAGATCCAACACCGTTTTTTAGCTCACTGCACCATCCCAGTTTCAGAACCTGGCTGTATGCAAATTAGTCTGTTCCTGTCCCAGTGCATGATGGGAACAGGGCAAACCAAACTACAAAAGCCAATTCTTACACTGGGAAGGAAACAAGCTACCGGGGACCGGTTTCTGGCATTTCAGCCTCTTCGGCCCGGCTTGCTTGAATCCTGATGGTGCAATGAGCAAGGGACTCACATCTGAGTATACCCTTCCACGCTTAGGGTGGACAAAAATATTTACAACAAGGGGTGGTGAGGGACAGAGTCTCTGAATTAAACAGAATACTCTCACCCAGTCAAGAGATCAGGGCTAGATCCAACACCGTTGGATCTCAAGAAACAGTCATTTAGAATGGTGACCCTCCAAGATATGCTGTTGCTCTTAAGCCCAGGAGATCAGATGACCTCCCTAGATTGACAGGATGCATATTTTCATATCCCCATCCATCCATCCCACAGAAAGTTCCTTCCTTTTACAGAGTCCAAAGACCAATACCAGTTCAAAGTGCTGCCATCCGGCCTCAAATCTGCATCGAGAATATTTACAAAATGTCTGGCGCCAGTGGCAGCCTTTCTAAGAAGACAAAAACATCAAATATTCCTATACCTGGACGACTGGTTGGTAAAGGCACCATCGCAGGAGGCATCTCACGCTTTGACCTCGGCTTGCAAGGAGTTGTTTGCGAATGTGGGCCTGACCTTAAATGTGGAAAAATCATCTCTGCAGCCATCCAGAACGATCAAGTTTCTAGGTGCGATCCTAGATACATCTCAAAACAAGGCATTCCCGTCCATAGAGAGGCAATTGGGACTAGTATCTCTAGCCAAAGAATTCAGCAGAAGAAAGTCTTTCAGTCCGAAAATTCAAATTGCTTCTGGGGATTCCACTCATTCCCCTATGTCGTTTGAGAATGCAGCTGTTACAAGAAGAGTTAGACCTTCAGTGGTGCCAAGCAAAAGGATCCTTCGAGGACAAAATCAAAGTCACGCAACCATTGTTGCAGGCGGTAAAGTGATGGACTTGCAGGAACAATATTCGGTGGGTTCGGTCCTTCCTGACCGAACCAGCTCCGTTAGTAGTTACCACGGACGCTTCTCTGGAAGGATGGGGAGCAGTCCTACAGGAGTTACAAGTCAGCGGACGATGGAACAAACAAGAACACCTTCACATCAACCTATTGGAATTAAGGACAATAGGATTGGCATTGTTGGCCTTCCTGCCAAGAATAGAAGGGAGATCAGTGCTAGTGCGAGCAGACAACACAACGGCAATGCACTACATAAACAAACAGGGGGTCACAAGATCTCTCTGACAAAGGAAGCTAAAAAAAATTTGGAAATGGGCAATAGATAACGGAGTGACTCTGACGGCCATACATCTTCCAGGAGATCAAAACAAGACAGCGGACACCCTCAGCAGGTAAAAAACGACCTGTCACGAGTGGGAGCTGCATCAGGACATGCTGAGGACCATCTTTGCCAAGTGGGGGATACCAACAGTGGATCTGTTTGCCACAGCCCAGAACAAGAAATGCCAGTTCTTTGCAAGCTGGCGTCACCAATGGGGATCATGGGGGAATGCGTTTTCCATGGCATGGTCAGGCGTCTTTGCCATCCTTTCTGCTGATTCCCCTCCTGCCACGAGTGCTCACGTAGTTGAAAAAGGACCCGTGCAGGATGATACTAATAGCCCCTTGGTGGCCCAGGCAGCATTGGTTCACAGAGCTGCTCCTTTTGTCAGAGACAGAGCCAATACGTCTACAGCCAATACTAGCAATATTGACCATGGAGAGGGGACAAGTGCTGCATCCAGACCCGACATCACTGCAATTAGCAGCCTGGCTCCTGACTACGGAGAATTTCATAGCTTAAACATTCCGGCAGAATGCAGAGAAATCCTGGCACAAACAAGAGCTGAAAGCACTAATAGGACGTACAGGATGAAATGGAAAAGATTCTGCTACTGGTGTCAGGAGAATGCATTGTATCCTCTGCGAGCAGAGGCGCATCAAATCATCCCATATTTACTAAAGCTGGCAAAGTCTGGATTAGCCAATGCCTCAATTAAAGTGCATTTGGCGGCGATTTCTAGATACAGGAGAAGCTCAGCAGGTCCATCTCTGTGGTCGGAAAGAATTGTGAAACAATTCATGAAGGGGTTGTTTCGAGTTTATCCACCCATTAGGCCTCCACCGCCTCTATAGCAACTGAACATTGTCTTATCACAACTGGTGAAACCACCATTTGAGCCAATTCACAAAACTGATCTAAAATTCCAATCCTGGAAGGTGGCTCTATTAATAGCTCTATCATCAGCCAGAAGGGTGGGAGAAATACAAGCCCTTACGACGCAAGAACCTTTTCTGCAATTCAGAGAAGACAGATTAGTGCTCAGAACGAATCCCAAGTTTATTCCAAAAGTACCAACGGAATTCCACTTAAATGAGTCATTAATCCTGAAAAGATTCTTTCCTCAACCATCTGCGGCGGAGAGGACTCTAAATACTCTGGATGTCCAGCGTTGCCTGAAATTTTATTTGCAAAGGACAAGACCTTTCAAAAAATCTACACAATTGTTTGTAGCTTTTAGTGCCCCCAGGAAAGGTTTCCTGTTATCAAAACGGGGAATTGCACGATGGATCTCAAATGCCATTCAATTCTGTCATCAGGCGGCGGGGAAGCCATTACCGGCACGTGTTCATGCACATTCCACAAGAGCAGTATCAACCTCTATTGCTCTATTTTCAGGCGTCTCTATTCAGGACATCTGCAGAGCAGCTACCTTGAGGAGTACGCATACCTTCACCAGGCATTACTGCCTGGATGCACATGCAAGAAGCGATGTAGCAGTGGGACAAGCGGGGCTGAGGATCCTTTTCCAAAAACGGTGAGCCTCCTTTCTCATCCCTCCTTCCTTTGGTTGGTAAGAAAAGCACATTTTATTGTTGTATGATATTGGATATGTCATTTATGAGCGATATGTCTCTGTGTATTTTGATACAGTTACTAATGTGTTGCCTATTTGGGAAAAGCAGGTGACAAAAACAAAATGTGCTATCATTTACTGCTCGCTATTCTGAGTCAGGTATGTGAATCTATGAAAGGTCCAATACTGGAGTAAGAAAACAAGTTACTTACCTGTAACTGTAGTTCTCCAGTATTGGAAGCTTTCATGGATTCACATACACCCACCCTCCTCCCCTGAGAGGCTCACCTCAGATTTGGCACGAAATATTATAGCACAAATGCCCGAAAATCTGAGGGGCAGAAGGTTCTCTCAGGAGGGTTCTAGAGGGTGATTGGCTAAGGGAAAAGTGTGGTCCTTTTTTACATAACAAAGGTTATGGGTTGCAAAAGGGAAAAAGGCCTTTTTTCAGTTAGCAATACTGCTAACCATTGCTTTTTTATATACCGGAGACTTCCACTGGATTCAAGCAAGCCGGGCTGAAGATGGCTGGAATGCCAGAAACCGGTCCTCGGAAGCTTGTTTCCGGTCCAGGGAAGACATGGCTTGGCAGTTCGGGCTGGACTGTTCCCATGAGGCACAGGGTCAGACTGATTTGCATATAGCCATGTCTGAACTGGGGTGGCAGAGTGGGCTAAAGAACGGTGATGGATTAAACCCAGATCTTTTGACTGGGTGGGAGTGTTTGATTGATTCAAATGCTCCGTCCATCACCACCCCCTTTTGTACCGCTTTTAGTACAGGGAAGCAGCTTTGAAATTCCATTCTTCTCTTGCTGCCTGGGTATGCTGCCACTGACTGAATTGAGCACTGCTTTGAGAAACCCATGGGTTCTCTGCAGAGTTAGATGTGGCTTTTTGGTATTTATTAATGAACCCGCTTTACTTAATATAGTGTTGGGATGTGGCCAAGACGTGAATTTGAGTCAAGTGAGCTGCAACCAAGGTTAATAATTTTATTTGTACTCTTAATCTGTAGTTACTCTGAGAGGAGGAACTTTGAATTGATAATGTATCCCACTAAACACAAACCTTATGTACTGGTGATGAAGCTGATGCATAGTGATGGGGAATTATGCATCCTTTATTCAAACATTATCATATAGTCTCCCACACTTAGTAGAGGGATGACATCTTGCAAGGTGACAAACTTGAAGGTATTCTGAGGTTATGTAGTAGTTTAATGCTCTCAAATCCAATACAGATTGCAATATTTTGTCCTTTTTTGAGTTTTTAAAAGTCACATCTTGACTCTTTTGATGTCTTGGTACAATCTTGACGACTCCTTTGGGTAGAAAAGTTCTATACCACCTCTAACAGTAGTCTGAAGTGATCCTTGTTGCTTTTTTAGTGGCAACTTTGAGGGAATGGTATGAATCAAAGCTGTAACCGTGAGCGATGGTGGATAAGACACTGATCACAGTTTATCCTCTCAGTAAGGGCCTCACTGTTAGCCTTATAGCCTATCATGCCCCACAGGTGACAGGTCAGTTCATATTAACAGAAAATAGGAGTATCCTGAGTGTATAAATGAAAATTATGTACACCTTGTTCCAGGGAGGAGGGAAAGTTGGTTTTGACTATGATGAGGATTCCCCTGGAAGAGAACTAGGACTACAAGTGAGTATGTAACTTAACTAGTGGATTGTCCACAATATTCAAAAGGACTGACCAGAAGAGTTCATCTATTCCACAAGAGGAGGACAAGAAAGGTTCCAAAAATGTTCTTTGGGGAAGCTTGCCATACTAGGGCATCGAACCTTAAGTCCTAATACAGACAATATTGTCTTGTGACTGTGTGTATAAATCTCCATAAGGCAGCTTTATAAAGCTTTGAAACGGCTACATCCATCAAAAAGGACTCTGCCGCAGCTTTTCCTCATGTAGAATGTGCTTTAAGTCTACAAGAAAGAGGCTTAGCCAGCTGGAAAGACACCAGCCATCTAGAAATGTATTGTTTCATTGTGGGAAAACCTGTCATTACATGGCCTTGATTTACAAATATATCCTCTTATCCTCTTCTGTTAGAAGTTTTAGAATTTAATAACCCTTTACACATCCAGTATATGAAGAGCTCTTTCCGCAGGAGTTTAGGCACCTGGAAAAAAATATCATTAAGTAACTGTCTGATTGGTGTGAAAGTCTTAGGAGAAGTTCTCATGATTGCTCTGTTCTTGTGGAACACCGTATTGGGGGAATGAGAGACTAAGGCTTGTCCTGTACAAAGAACGCAGTCTTAAAAATATGTTGTAATGAGTCTTTATCATTGGGTTAAAAGGGAGTTCTCCTTAACCTGGAAAATACTATATTTAGTTACTAAGGATGAGGAGAAGGAGATCTAGTGGAAAGGTACACTTTCCTAACGCCCTCTAAGAAATCTTTAATCACTGCCATTCTAATGAGAGATTTGTGAAGGAGATTTGCTACGGAATCGCCATCTCTTCCTTCCTTTTGGAGAGAATGCTGTTGTTGTTTTGAATGAACCAGACATTTCCGCTTGATAGTGAAAGTTATTCTGGTTGAAAGATATTTTGCCTCTCACAAACTGTCCATACAGTCCTTTGGCAGATTCAGATTTCCATATTGTAAGAATTCAGGAGCCAGGGCACTAAGTTCGATGATGGATGCCCGGGATGCAGGATTTGGCCCGACCTTGTACAGGAGATCCTGTCTACACGGCAGCATCCTGTGCAGATATAGCAGATACATGAATCACCGCCGTAGGGCCATTCTGGCTCTATCCTAATCACTCTGGTATTGGAATGATAAAGCTTGATCAGAATACAGGGTATCAGCAGAATAGGCGCAAATGAATACAGAAATTTCTTTGATCAATCCATCATAAGGACTTTCATTTTCGACCCTGGCTGGTAGACTATGGAGGTGTAATCTGAGCATTTTTGTTTCTTGCAACTGCGAGCAAATCTATTTGGAGATAACCCTAGTCTTGGTAGATGCTTTGCAGGACGCTATTATTGGGAACTCAGCTGTGTCTTGTTTTTTACACTTGCTACAGAGTCTGCTTCTGTATTTTGAATGCCTGCCAGGTTAACAGCAAGAATGTAAATGTTTCCTGCTATTAACCACTGGAATTAGTCCCTCTCCATTTGTTCACTTAATACATTGTTGTTGTATTCTCCATCTGAACAAGTGAGTTTGTTATGAACAGAGGAAGAAATGATTTCAAAGCCAGGGGGACTACTCTTAGCTCCAGCAGGATGATAGAATAAGTCTTTCTCTGACCATGTGCCTTGAGTCTTTAGGTGACCTATGTGAGCTCTCCATCCTTTGAGAGACAAATTTGTAACTATTGTTTAAATAGAAAGGTCCTGATGGGGAATCTGCGGCTAGAAGTCTCTATCAGATTGTAGGATTTTACATCCACTTTAATGAACATGAGCCATAGGGTCTGATGTCTCCTCTACAGCATGCAAACACCTGCCTCTTCAGGCCTGGGAAGGAGTCTGCATTCCCCCACAATGGTGTGAATTGGGATGAGAACCTTGTCAGGCCTTGCCAAGAGTAAATATCATTTCAGACGTCTTTCATTAAGATCCCCTAGTGTCACACACAGGGCACAGACGTTTTTCATTAGATCCCCTATGCAAAAGACAAACATTCCCCTGGTGTCACACATATAGGGCATAGTCTGTGTGCAAAAAGGAAGTCACTATGGCTTTCCTAGGAAACATTCCCATAGCGGGTATTTGTAGCTGCCACCTGGTCTTCCATCCACACTTCAATAAACATTACTGTGTTTGATATTGATACCAGACAAGAGGCGTTAGTTTAACAAATTGTATTAAAACATTGTTCACAATGTCTTCTGCTTGCATGCCACCGCATTAGGGATTTGGGTCCTGCTCTATACTCCCAGTTACACATACTACAAACCCAAAACTTTACATGCTGTAACAGTTTGTATACATATTGCAGAACTAGATTCACATGCGCCCTGCCTACCTCTCTGTATAAAAGCGCAGTGGAGCACGGTTTAACACATTCAAAAAGCAATTTGGGGGTATTTCAAATTCTTACAACATAGACATTCATTTCACTTTGCTTTTCCAGACGCGCCTGCCTTTTGAGGGAGGAAACGCAGTCTGAATAGTGCGTCCTTGTGCATTCTATATTTCAGGGGAGATATTAAGAGACAACTCAAAATTGTAGTTTCTTAGAAGAAAAAACGCTTGTAATCGCCTGAGCCCAACACTAAATAAGAGGAATTTGACCTGCTTGTGGATCTACTGTACTTAAAGCTGCAAACCGAATGTTATAGGTAAGTAATGTTTTCCCCATTGGGACATAAGGAAAAAAAACAAGTAACTTTAAGCACTAACTAATAAAGGGACACCTATACATATATAAAGCACCGCTAATTTAGTTGGCCATATCTAATGAGTTGAGAGGTATAGCAGAAACTGACAACTTGCTTATGGGTAAAGTAGTGTAATTGTACAGGAAATTGTGATGTAATGGGGCGTGGAAAGGTTCGGAGAATGGAAGCAACCATTTAACTTGATTAAAGTGTTTTGATAGCAGAGTGCATCACAACGAAGTACATTTCAAGGTGGCAAAGATCAATAGCCTGAAAGAACCCTCACCTAGGCTACAATACAAAGTCTGCTTAAGAAAAAAATCAAGATGAACAAAAATTAAAGAATTTGAAATGACATTGTCTTATTAGTTAGGAACTACTTTCCCTTTGAAAACTCCTATATATTTTTGTAATTCATTTAACTGTATTGCCTTCATTGCATTTTAACAGACTTTTTGCACTAACTTTGTAGGCTCTTTGGTGGTCAACTACCCATTTGATGATGATGAGCAGGGATTGGCCATTTACAGCCCCTCTCCGGATGATGCTGTATTCCGCCAGATTGCGCTGTCTTACTCCAGGGTAATTTCTTTTTTGCATAACACTTTTAAGATGGCTACATGCTTTGTGTTGTCCTGAATTTGAGGTTCTGTGTATTAGCAGGTCGGAATGTCTATAATAATGCATCTAGTCCATTTATTTTGAAATCTACTAATCTCCATGCATCTTGCCTACATGTGTATCAGTTTTTACCACTCAGCTTGTTTGTGTCCTTATGTACTGTGGTTCTGATTCTTGCTATGTACTGCATTTCTTGTTGAAATGCTAATTTCTTGCAGTAGCTCAATTGTTTTGTGTCAGTACTTTTAGCACACAATAAACTCAGATCTGCATGAATTCTTTGGTTCTAGCACTGGACTTAACTTGCCAACAGCCTGACAAATGTCATGCAGATTTGTTAAACAGCAACAGGTATTAACCTATGGAAAAGATTTTGTCCCACTTTTAAATTCCTCAGCCCCCGTCAACCGATGGATCTGCGTGAAGCCTGCTTAACCCAGGGATAGCTGAACATAGTAAATGTCTGCAACGTGTCATAAATATTCATCATATAATGCCAGTCATTAGCTAATTATTTTCTTAGCGCCCCACCTCCTTTTTAGGTCGAGTTTACTCGAACCTATTACTGCTAAACCAGAAAATTCCTAACAGGCGGATTTCTAACCGTTCACAAGAATAGAATCACGTGACAAGCTCCTCATGCACGAGCTTGCCCGAGCCTTCCCCCTGCCAGCAGCATGTCTCCTGCACTCGGCCCACCCCCCTCCCTCTCCATATGGTGCACTCTGCCTCAGGCCAGCATCTCTCCTCCCATAATTATTCACTGCAGGGCCTGCGTCTCGTCACCCTTCCTCCCAGTCCCCACAAGTGGCAGCAGCTTCAAAGGGATCTGCTTCCCCGCCCACTGCTTCACACTTCACGGCCTGTTTTTTCGGCTCTTGCGGTTCCGCCTGTGGGTCCGACTCCGGAGGTTCCTCGTTTGAATCTCGAACCAGCTCAGTACCCACAATTTCCGGCGCCGGGTACGGATCCATTGCATTTTTTTAATGCGATGTATGGCGTGTTTAACAGGGTGCACCTTCGGGTCCCATGGGTCCTATGGCTTTTAATGTGGGTGTGCCTCACCAGTATCCACAGGCCCCCTTTATGCATTCATGCCAACGACGCCGTCTGGGCAGTGACACAACAGAAGATGTGCTTGAGGAGAGAAGCGCAGAGGTTGTTAGAGGAAGAGCAGGATCAGGCTGAAGAGATGGAGGAAGGTGAAGTGGATGATACAGAGGATATGTTTGAGGGTTTGTGTGAGGCAATTGGACTTGATACTTCGCCGGAGTGGGACTTTGCTTCACAGAAGGCTTCCTCCTCAAAAGAAGCACCCTTCTTGAGCTACCTATGGCTGAGTATAAGTCTATTTTCCTCATGGAGGTGCTTCATTCTTCGCCCCCTGTGGTTGAGCCACTTTTACCGTTCAATGATGCCTTGACTGAACCAATCCTTGATGTGTGGCGCAACCCTCTTTCTGCTCCTTCAGTTTCAAGGTGGGTGTCCAGAAGGTATAGGCCTGCTCCAGGGGATCCGGTGTTCTTTTCATCTCATCCCTCTCTTGAGAGTTTGGTGGTGCAAGCTTCTTGTTCCAAACAGTCCACAGGTGCTTTTCCGCAGGCTCCTGCTGACAGGGATTCCAAGACGTTGGAACAATCTTCTCATCGGCTAGTATGGCTCTGCAGTCCACCAATGCTACCAGTTTGTTGGGTAGATATATTCATACCCTTATGGACTTTGCCAAACAACTTCCTCCAAAATTGTGTGCGGAAGATAGGGGAAATCTCAGTGAGATGCTGGCGGACTCTAAGGCTGCAGCTCGCCAAGTCATCCAGTCTGGCATAGACACAGCAGATTCGGTTGCCAGGGTGGTGGGTTCATCCATTGCAACAAGAAGACATGCATGTTTGACGGCTTCTGGGTTCTCTCCCGATGTACAGGCTGCCTTTCTCAGTCTACCATTTGATGGGTCTAGACTTTTTGGAGAGAAAGCGGAATCTGCTCGGCAAAGATTTAAGGACAGTAAGGCCACATCGAAGTCTTTGGGTCTGCAAACTCAGGCAAAGTGTTATGGCTATAGAAGATACTGTGGCTTCGGAAAGTCTTCCTTTTGAGGTTTCAGACAGCCACAGCAGCAGCAACGGCAACAAAACCCCTTGTACAAGTCCTATAGGGGGAAAGGCAGAGGTCGCCTTCATGGAACTGGGCGTCAGCCTTCTTTCTCCTCTACCTCCCTAACCCCTCCTGGTAATGCAGGAAAGCAGCACTAGGTCCGCCATCCTGGATCATGCAGGTCCCGTGGGAGGCCGGCTTACCCATTTTCAACAGGATTGGAAATTGATCACTTCGGACTTTTGGGTTATGGATCTGGTAGAAAATGTAAATGTAAATGTATTTGAGCTTATATAGCGCACAGCTACCCACAAAGGGTTTCCCGGCGCTTGCTTAGGGAACCCGTCCTGGTATTCCCCTGTGAGATAACCCCCGGCAGGGTATCCACAAGGTGAAAGCCAGGCATCCCGCCGCGAGGGGCCGTTGTGGAGATTAAGCAAGCTATTGCCCAGAGTCGCAGAGTGTGAACCCGTGAGTCGAGAAGGCACCGGAGCGAGAATTATCGAGTCCGTGGAATTTTTGAGCCCAAGACCCGCCGAGGCGGGGAATTGAACCCTGGTCCAGGGCCGATCTCAGCTTCCGGGTCTGCCGCCTCTAACCCCTGAGCCACACTTCTCCAATGGGTACGCCCTTCCCGCCAGGGAATTCCCTCCTCCTTGCCAAGAGTTTTGCATAGAAGATCATTTACTTCTCCTTCAGAAGGAGGTTTTTGTTCCGTTACAAAAATGTGTGATGGAGGTGGTTCTGGAGCAGGAAAGGGGTCAGGGATGCTACTCTTGGTATTTCCTGATTCCCTAGAAGGATGGCAGGTTACGTCTTATCTCGGACCTCAGAATCTTGAATCTGTTTCACAAGCTGGAGCGGTTCAAGAAGCTCACCCTAGCGCAGGTTCTTCAGGCGCTGCAACAAGAGGACTGGATGGTGTTAATCAACTTGCAGGATGCGTATTTTCACATCCCAATCTGGAAGTTGCGCAGGAAGTATCTCCGGTTTATGGTTGGCTCGTAACACTAGCAGTTTGCAGTCCTTCTGTTTAGTCTTACTACTGCACCTTGAGTCTTCACCAAGGTGATTGCAGTGGTGTCTGCCCATCTCAGGAGGTCGGGATCCCGGTTTTCCCCTACCTGGACGATTGGCTACTGAAGGCACCAGAGACGGTTCATCTTAATCTGCAAGTAACAACCCAGCTGTTGTACAAATTGGGTTTTTCAATAAATGTGCCCAAGGCTCACCTGGTGCCCTCACAGTGCAACCTGTTCATAGGGGCAGTTCTGGATACCACTTTGTGTCGAGCTTTCCCCCCTCCACAAAGGATTCTCGACATTCAGGAAATTATTTCCTTGTTTTACAATGGAGCGGTTGTTCCACATCTGAAGGTCCTTTGCATGCTCGGTCTGTTTGCTTCCTGCATTCTGTTGGTCAACCATGCACACTGGCACATGAGGGCACTCCAGTGGTGTCTCCGCAGGCAGTGGTATCAGTACAACTGAGATTTCAGGGAGTCAGTCAGGATCTCCAGAGAAGCTGCAGCAGATCTGTCTTGGTGGTGTGCAATCTGTCTCAAGGAAATTCCTTCCCCCTTCCTACAACGGTGGCCACAGTGATAATGGATGCCTCTACCCTAGGGTGGGATGCTCCTCTGGGGGATCTGGAGATCAAGGGTCTTTGGTCTCCCGAGGACAGATTGCTTCATTTCAATCTTCTGGAATTGCGGGTGATACATTTGGTGCTCAGGATCTTTCTTCCCTCCCTTCTCGGTCTATTGGTTCAAGTCCTGACTGACAACACTGCCGTGATGTGGTACGTCAATGATCAGGGAGGAGTGGGGTCGTACCGTCTTTGCAGAGATGCGTTGCGGCTCTGGTCTTGGGTTCAGGACCACCTGATTTGCTTGATGGCAAATCTGGCCAGGGTGCTGAATGTGCGTGTGGACAGTCTCAGTCGGCAGTTCTCCGCCCATCACGAATGGAGGCTTAATCCGGAGGTAGTTCGACACATCTTCCAGATGTGGGGGACTCCACGGGTGGACCTGTTTGCCACTCTCAAACGCGCACTACTCGTCCTTCTGCAGTCTCCAGTTTCCGAGGCAGGGAGCGTTGGGGGACACGTTTCAGTTGAGTTGGAGCTCGCAACTCCTTTACACGTTTTCTACCATACCCATGATTCCTCGGGTTCTGAGGAAGATTCGCCACACATACCTCCTTCACCTTTCGTCGCTCCGTCTCCCTCTCGTGGTAGATCTCCTCTCGCAGTCGGAGGGGCATTTTCTACACCTCCACCTCCAGAGCCTGCACCTTCATGCCTGGAGATTGAACAGGGCAAACTGAATTCGATCTCTCTCCCTCCTGACGTGGTGGATGTTGTATTATCGGCCAGGCGACACTCCTCCAAGTCTATCTACTCCTACAGGTGTTTAAAATGTGTTAAATGGTGCGGAGAGAAGTCTATTGATCCCTTAAATGTTCATCTTTCCGATGTTGTTTGTTTTTTGTTGCATTTGGCCCAGCAGGGTTGTTCTGTGGCTACTGTTAAAGGATATTTGTCGGGTTTTATCTGCATTTTCGTTTGCCTGATCAGCCGTCTCGAACTGGGGCTTGCTAACATGTTTCCGCCCACTCCCTTCATAATGCCCACAGTGAGATTTAAATCTAGTTTTTAACTTACTTAATGGGTTCCCCATTTGAACCAATGCATAGTTGTCTTTTGAGACTTCTGTCATTCAAAACGGTCTTCCTTGTGGCTATCACCTCAGCCAGGAGGGTGAGTGAGCTTCAGGCTTTGAGTTAGAAGCCTCCTTTTCTGACCAACTCTTCACATCGCTAAACCAAAACCCTCCTGCCATATCATCGGACCCAAACCAAGCTACCACCAAACTCACACAATGGATCACCCACAGCGCTGACGTATTGGCACCCTTGAAAAACCATCAGATCAAACAAGGTAGCAAAAAGGCCCCCTGGTTCAACGATGACCTTAAGAAATCCAAGAAGTTATGTCGTACCCTCGAGAAAACCTTGAGAAAAAACCCAACCTCTGACAACCTGACCACCTTCAAGGACGCCACCCGCAAACACCACCAATTGATCCGATCCACCAAGAAATCAGCATTCAAGGATCGACTCGACAACAACACCCACAACAGCAAGGAACTATTCAACATCGTCAAAGAATTTACCAACCCCACCGCTGGCACCAACGACATCACTCCCTCCCAAGACCTCTGCGACTCTTTATCCTCTTTCTTCCACAACAAAATCGCCAACATACATAACAGCTTTGAAAACCAGTCCGATGAACAGCCCACTCCACCCACCTCCGAACCAAAACAGCACTCACAACCTTTTTGCCTGGAACCCAATCACCACTGAAGACACCATCCGCCTGATGAACTCCACTCACTCAGGATCGCCAACCGACCCATGTCCCCACCACATCTTCAACAAAGCAGACTCCATCATCGAACCCCATCTCCGCGATGTCATCAACTGTTCCTTCAACTCCGCTACCTTCCCGGAAAGCTGGAAACATGCCGAACTCGGCGCCCTTCTGAAGAAACCCACAGCAGACCCCTCTGAACTTAAGAACTACCGCCCCATCTCACTCCTCCCATTCCCTGCCAAAGTCATTCAGAAAGCAGTCAATAGTCAGCTCGCCGCCTTCCTTGAATCCAACAATTCCCTCGACCCTTCACAGTCCGGCTTCCGAGCCAAACACAGCACCGAAACAGCCCTCATCGCAGCTACAGACGACATCCGAACGCTACTGGACAACGGAGAAACAGTTGCCCTCATCCTACGCGACCTCTCCGCCGCTTCGACACAGTATGTCATAGCACACTCATATAACGCCTCAACAACGTCGGAATACAAGGAAAAGCTTTGGATTGGATCATCTCGTTCCTCGCCGGAAGAACCCAGAGAGTCCACCTCCCCCCATTCAAATCAGAGGCCACCAAAGTCATCTGTGGTGTACCACAAGGATCTTCACTCAGCCCCATCCTCTTCAACGTATACATGAGTTCCCTCAAATCCATCGCGCGCCAACACAACCTCAACATCATCTCCTACGCAGACGACACCCAGCTGATCCTCTCCCTCACCAAAGACCCAAACACCGCCAAAACCAATCTACATGAAGGAATGAAAGAAGTAGCCGAATGGATGAAGAACAGCCGTTTAAAACTTAACTTGGACAAAACGGAAGTCCTCACCTTAGGATCATCCCCCTCTGCCTGGGACGACTCATGGTGGCCACCAGCCCTGGGTACAGCGCCCATACCTACAGATCACGCACGTAACCTGGGCTTCATCCTAGACTCCTCCCTCTTGATGACCAGACAAGTCAACGCCGTCTCATCTTCATGCTTCAATATCCTACGCATGCTCAAAAAAATCTTCCGCTGGATCCCCACCGAAACAAGAAAGACAGTCACCCACGCACTGGTCACCAGCCGACTGGATTATGGAAATACCCTTTACGCCGGGACCACAGCCAAACTACAGAAAAAACTCCAACGCATCCAAAACGCCTCAGCCAGACTCATACTGGACATTCCCCGTCATGCTCACATCTCCGGTCACCTGAAGGATCTCCACTGGCTCCCCGTCAACAAGAGACTAACGTTCCGTCTCCTCACCCACGCACACAAGGCCCTCTACGACCTAGGACCCGAATGCCTCAACACACAACTGTCCTTCTACACACCCACTCGCCAACTACGATCATCCAATCAATCCCTCGCCGCAATTCCGCGCATCCACAGATCCACCATGGGAGGAAGATCCTTCTCCTACTTAGCGGCCAAAACCTGGAATTCTCTCCCCACTCACCTCCGACTTGCACAGAACCACCTCTCCTTCAGAAAGCAACTAAAAACCTGGCTATTCGATAAGTAATGCACCCACCCTCCCTCAAGCGCCTTGAGACCCTCTGGGTGAGTAGTGCGCTATACAAATTCCTGAACTTGAACTTGTACCATACATGCTGAAAGCAGGACCAGGGCTGCTTTTCTGCCTAAGGTGGTAACTCTTCCATCTAGGGCAGTCAATTACCCTCCCTACTTTCTATCCTCCCAGTCACCCTTCCACAGAGGATTAGAGGCTTCACCGCTTGGATCCAAAGAGGGAGATTAGTTTCTATCTGGATAGAATGAAGGACTTGCGACAGGACAATCAACTCTTTGTGGGCTACGTAGGATGCATGAAGGGCAAGGCGGTGCACAAGCGCACTTTATCCAGGTGGATCATCATGTGCATCAAGATCTGCTACGCTCTGGCTGGTAAGGAGCCTCCTGAAGGCATTAGAGCTCATTCTACCAGGGCTAAATGCTCTACTTCTACCTTGTCCAGAGGTGTTTCTGTGTTGGACATCTGTAAGGCCGCAACTTGGGCCTCCCTTCACACTTTCGCGAAGCATTACTGCTTAGATTCCGAGGTGAGGGCCAGCCATTTTGCGCACTCTGTTTTGCAAGACTTTTTGGTATATAAGGGTGTACCCCCTCCTCCGGGGGTTGGACTGCTGTGAGATTATATTCATAAGGTGAGGAATCCACAGGCAGATGTATCCATCAGAAGAACAAGTTACTTACCTTCAGTAACGCTTTTTCTGGTGGATATAGTATCTGCCTGTGAATTCCTCACTGACCCACCCACCTCCCCGTTGTTCACCCTTTTATACCTTAAAAGAGGTATTGTTTAATATGGTTGTTTCATATGGTCATTGTTTATTGTTCTTTGCCTTTGTGTAGGCTTGTTTTTCTTTTGATTTCCTTTTTCACTTTACACTGTGTTTTTTTGTGTCAATATTGTGTACTCTGTGTGCACTCGTCCCTATGGTCGGTCCACCCGTGCGCCTTGGAGGCACGGAAAAAATTGGTGGAACTGATGTCATCACGCCAACGTGGTCCTCTTATGGTCCAGTGACGTCATGCGGAGCCGCGTGTGGAGCCATGGCATTGTGACGACCTAGTCGGCGTAGGAAGCTAGGAAAAAGGTGCCGCGGAATGCTGGCGCAGGGGATAGTCATAAGGTGAGGAATCCACAGGCGGATACTGTATCCTCTAGAAAAAGCGCTTCCGAAGGTAAGTAACTTTTTCTTTGCTGCTTTTGCCACATAATCCATCATCTGCTGCATAATCTGCAGATTTTAACAAAAAAAAAGCTCAAAAGCTTCAAATGTTACTGAAAAGCAGCAAAAGGCCCTTTGTAAAGATGTACTGGTCACCGTTTTTTTGCTTATTGCTTTATTTGGGTGTTAAACTGGTACTCATGAGGTGCAACCACAGATTGACCGGTTCTGTGGAGAACATTTATGGTTGTCAATGATGAGGAGTACCAGGTTCTCTCATTTTTTGTCATGATGGGGTCATTACGCCTAAACAATTTTGATGGGGGTCTCGGTATCAAACAGTTTGAAAATCACTGGGTTAGAGTGTGTTTTAATAGTAAGCTGCATGACAACGCTCCTGGGAACCAGCGCAGGTCTAGCAAAATGTCTCAAACAGCATTTGCAAGCAGTAATTTGAATCTCATCTGTCGCACATGCTTCGTCAATGCTGGCGCTAATCTCTCTAGTGAATGTATCCAAGGAAAAGCCAGCTGCAACTGCCTGATTTTCTGGCCTCCGCATGCGTGAGTCTGTGCGCCTTCTCAACAAGCTCATAGCCCACTGTAGCATTCACAATGTATTTTTAGCATGATCTGTAGCATCTGTTGATGCATGATTACAACTGCTCTGAAACTTTACTTTCTGCACACATTTGTTTGCTGCCTTTGAGGCACTTCAATGCCTTTCAGAGTTGTAAGGTGTGGCTGGATTGGACCATGTAGTCCGTGGTTCAGTAGTTTGATCGTCAGCATCTGGATACTCTGATGTCAAACTCGATTTACAAATTGCAGTGCCCACACTGCTAACCCTTGTGGGTTGCACATACAGGACCTGCAGCCCTGCCAAGTATCACGAATCTGGAGTTAGACTAACACATTTTAGTGATGGTGTCTGCATCACCGCACTGAAATACTTAGTCAGGCATATTAAACTAGCTCCCAGCAGGTACAGTGTCTTCAATCAGACCTGGTCCAACCCAGTTGCTTGTGCTACAGCAGAAAAAAGGAGCACTGCTAATTGCCACCTCCCTTACAGCACTGAAGTGACACCAGTCTCGAGGCTCCTGTGTGCGAGAAGCATGTTGGTTTTCCACAATTTCCCGTCCGGTGATCTGCCAGAGTGTGCTCAGAATGGTATTTAGAGAGTTTGGTCTTTTAAGCGTAGGTTTTTCATGAAGAGGTAAAACATAATGAAGTGACACTGGACCTTCCTCAACAGTCGGAAAACGTGTTCATTATTATTTACCGCATTTAGGTGGTGTAAACAGACTAGATTATAAGGGTTTTCCTAATAAAAATGCTGTTTACAGGACCTTCATTTCAAGACTAACCAGAATCACTTGCAGTATTTGAAAATCTGTGTGTATTTGTGTGTGCATGTATATTTGTGTACTAGTAAAGTGGCAAAACACGACAAATTATATACCCGACTAGTCATCCTGACCGTGGATGACTGAAATCTTCAGTCTGTTTTTGCTTTTCACAGAATATCATTGTGCTTTACAGTCTGTTTGTAGGCAATTTCTAATCCATTATAATGCATAAAGCGATAGTTTATCTTAATTCATGGTTATAAATGTTTTATTCAATTCACAATAGAGTGTAACTTATGGTGTCACAGAAGGCGGCAAAGTGTCATACACAAACAAACCCCAATAATTGGAAATGTAACAGGCAAACTGAAAACTTGGCAGCTACGGTTTGAGGCAGCTGAGATCCGCATTGGGGCATCTCTCATATCCTATTTGTTTAGTCATAGTCTGCTCCCACGTGAAGAGCCTGGACAGACTCTTGTTATTGCCCTTCCATTTCTGGTGCTTTTCAGCAGTTTTAGGCTCTTGTTGCTCAAATGGGTGTAATTTCTGATATTTTCCTCATCTTAATTGCTCACGAGAAAGTGGCACTCTTAGTCGATGAAATATCACTCATAATTACACCGCCAGCTGTGGGCTCAGCAGATTATAAAACATCAACAGACCATGCCATTTAAGGGTCCATCACTTTTTCATGCGCCCACACTTCAGCCCATGCACACGGCCAGCCAAGCGCGAGCCCATGCACACGGCCAGCCAAGCGTCAGCCCATGCACACGGCCAGCCAAGCGCCAGCCCATGCACACGGCCAGCCAAGCGCCAGCCTATGCACCCGGCCAGCCAAGCGCCAGCCCATGCACCCGGCGAGCCAAGCGCCAGCCCATGCACCCGGCCAGCCAAGCGCCAGCCCATGCACACGGCCAGCCAAGCGCCAGCCCATGCACACGGCCAGCCAAGCGCCAGCCCATGCACCCGGCCAGCCAAGCGCCAGCCCATGCACCCGGCGAGCCAAGCGCCAGCCCATGCACACGGCCAGCCAAGCGCCAGCCCATGCACACGGCCAGCCAAGCGCCAGCCCATGCACACGGCCAGCCAAGCGCCAGCCCATGCACCCGGCCAGCCAAGCGCCAGCCCATGCACCCGGCCAGCCAAGCGCCAGCCCATGCACCCGGCCAGCCAAGCGCCAGCCCATGCACCCGGCCAGCCAAGCGCCAGCCCATGCACCCGGCCAGCCAAGCGCCAGCCCATGCACCCGGCCAGCCAGGTGCCAGCCCATGCACCCGGCCAGCCAGGTGCCAGCCCATGCACCCGGCCAGCCAGGCGCCAGCCCATGCACCCGGCCAGCCAGGCGCCAGCCCATGCACCCGGCCAGCCAGGCGCCAGCCCATGCACCCGGCCAGCCAGGCGCCAGCCCATGCACCCGGCCAGGCTGGCGCCAGCCAGCCCATGCACCCGGCCAGGCTGACGCCGGCCAGCCCATGCACCCGGCCAGGCTGACGCCGGCCAGCCTATGCACCCGGCCAGGCTGGCGCCGGCCAGCCTATGCACCCGGCCAGGCTGGCGCCAGCCCATTTATTTTTTTAGGTGTGGGTTTGGGGGTGTATAGTGGGAAAGGGTGGGAAGTGATTAATTTTTTATTATTTGTTAATATTAATTAATTGATAATTATGTAAATTGTTTTCTTTGTTAATTGTTAAATACTAATTATTTAATTGTGAATGAATTCATTTAATTGTGTATTGTTTTTTATATTTGAATTTTAAGTTGGGGCTGTGAAGTTTTTAGGGGTAATGTGGGTTATGGGTTTTGTAGGTGTATGGGGTGGTAAATCAATTAATTTTACATTCAAACATTAAACTTATTTGTATTTTTTTAGTCAACATATATTTTAATTTATTTACTTTTTTAAAATTATTTTCATTTTGTTTAAGATGTTTTATTGGTTTATAATGTTGCAGTGACTGGAGTGGGAATCGTAAATTTTACCCCTCAGCAATCCAACACTTTCCCTACTGTTGCCCTGACTGGATTCGGAATATTAATTATTTTTTGTTAATTATAATATTTATTGTTGCGTTAATTTTACTGGGAATTGACCATTGTAGTATTTTCAAATGTTCTATTGTAATGAATTTTTTATTGTTTGTAGTTTGAGTAATACATCTTATTTTTGTGATGTCAAATTTTTTTACTGTTGTGTTAGGTGGTTATTAGGTGGGAGTACTTATTTTTATATATATATTTAGTGTAAACATGTTTTAATGTAGTGGGACATTTTTATGTTGTAATTTCTATAATTGTTTGATTTATTGTAGTTATTTTTGTTTGTAAATTTGTAGTTGCATTGTAAAACATTTATTACTTTTTATTTTAAATTACATTGTTTTTCTATTTTGAAATTCATATTTTTGGAATATTTAAATATGTATATATATATATTTGTGCTAATATTATAATTCTGATGTTTTTTAATTATTGAAAATTAGTTTATATATATGTATGTTCAAATATATATATTTACATTTTTAAAAGTAAGTTTGTCATATTTGTTAAAATATACATTCAAATATATTTTATTTTGATAAATGAATGTTAGAATTTAGTGTATGTTTTAATATTTTAAATTTTATATATATATATATATATATATTTCAAAATCGAGATTTTTAAAAAAAAATTTGGGGGGAAAACCTTTATTGGTACTTCAACCAGTTACAAATATGGGCCAACAACCACCAGGGCCGGCCGCTAATCAGTTTCATCACAGCAAGTCAGTTAGGACACGACTCGGCAGCCCGGGAAGCGAATGTACCACAAATTCAATTAAAACTGGCTATTAAGCATACCATGCGAATCACCGGATTCTAAAGGCTCCATTTTACAATATAAAAATAGAAGGATCAGGTGCCATACAAGATCAGAGTTGCATAAAGGGAGGGCAAAATAGTAGGGTTTCCACAGTTAGATCGATCTCATTTAAGACAGTGGCGCTAAGGCATACAATTCAGGATAAACAAGCATACAATCACAGTTCGCACCAGTTAAGCGCCCGCCCAATGATACTGAAATACCGTGAAAAGTATAGGCACAGATAAGAAAAATTGATAATTGACAGAAGAGTGGACCCACTATGCTGACCCGAAAAAGGAAGAAGCAAAAGAAAAGGCAAAAGGAAGGATACGAAAGAGAAAAAAGGCCATAGAAACAATAAAGGCAAAACAAAAATTCCCCTCCCCCAACACCCCACCCTGCACCCCTGCAGATGACTACGGCCTACCCCCCTAGCAGCATGCCTGTCGCCCCATATAACTGAAACCCGAAATATAGGAAGAACAAAGAGAAATAAAGAAGAACTAAACCCCTACACTAAAAGTAGAAATGGAGGAGGGCTTTATCGTACGCCTCCCCGGTCTCTCCCCACCGCCTTAACAAAGAATCCCCCACAAAGCTGACACAATCGAGCTGAATACAATAGAAAATTACACCGGAGGAAACTATAAACCCCGCCCGGTCTCCGTTAACCTAGTAAAGCAATCCCGTTACCGATGAAACCATAGTGTGAAACCCAAAACAACAGTCTCAGCCTTGGCCCCGTCGATCAAATTTGCTGATTCCCTCCGATAAGTAGAGCCCCATCGTCAAATTGTCAAAATATACACAAATGTTGCCGAAATATAGTCTGTTAGATGGAGAAAGGATGGCAAATCCCAAAGTAGATGGCCGGTTCCAACGATGCCCCTCCCCGAGGCCAGACACTGTCCCATCCGCCATCTTGATGGACCAGCTGGGAAGGGGGTGCGACACAATCCAACACAGTTCACAGTTCCGACCAAAAGTTTCCAGAGTGGGAACAGCAGTTAAATGTCCCGCTGGTTGTGAAAACAAAGATTCCGACCATATAGTTGATACGCAAATCTCAGCATGTTCGATCAGTTCCACTTCTGTAGGGGCAGGCACAGCTCCATGCACTGGGTCTGAATGCACCGCTGGGGTGTCTGTCGAGAGTTGAGCTGGCCGCCGGGATCCCGGGGTACGAGTCAGGGTCCAGTCCCGATCTTCTAATTCCATCCACTGCCGACATCAGATTCCAGACCTGGGCCGCCATTGTCACCTGAAGTACCTCGAGGGCTGCCAGCACTAACCGCAATGACGGGCCGCACTTAGCCCGCTCCGCCGGGTTTCGCATAACATCAGGCATAGTGATCCCCTCGGAGAGTCGCCCTCCCCGGGGGAAGATTAGTCGGAGCATGAATGAACCGTGAGGGACAGATCGTCAACATGCGTTTGTGCGCGCCAAGTCTCCAACCCAAAGGCATCGCGATGCAAACGCTAGGCCTCTGGGTCAGGGACCCCCGCCACACCACCTCGGGCGTCACTCGTCTCCTCACCTTCGATACGAGACCAGGCAGCAGATCGGCAGCAAAGCAATCCAAAAGATGTCGAAAGCTCCATGGACCGAACCGTGCCGCCCTCACCGGTCCGCTGTTGTTCAACTAGGACCCGGCTGGACCAGCACACGAGACCCCGGCTTCCAGACTGGGTTAGGCCTCAAGTCAAACCTCGACATTACTCCACTCCACAATGTCGGAAAAGTCTCTTGATTGCTCCATCGGACTGCAGATTAGTTCATAGACACGGATATGGGGCGTAATATCAGGATAGATGACAGGATCTTCGAGCGAAAGACGGAGGTCAGCGGAGCCGGGAGACTACGCGGCCATCTTGCTTGCTGTCGTAGCTCCTCCCCTTCAAAGCTAAAAATCGAGATTTAATACAACTATATTTTTGCAAATGATTTTTTTTTCTCTATTTTTGTTCTTACCTTTCTAAGTATAGGCAGTCAATATTTTTGTATCCTATATTTTTCCCTGGATTTTTTTTTACATTCATATGTTTGAGTGAACCATAGTCGGTTTACTTTTATGATCACGGTTGCACTCAGTAACTCCATTGTGTATGGTACCATTTTAAACATGTGACCTCACACAGTGGGAGGAATGTGATCAGGAAAGTGGCGATCTTTCAATCTAAGACACCACTGTTTCTCTAGGAACTTTTGCCTGTTCCACTACAAGGCTTCCTATCAGACTGCTGATACTGAACAAATGTCATCTTTGACTCTGGAGAAAAAAATCATTGAATACAACAAAAGTATTGAAAGTTACAAAATAAATAGCCAACTTTTTACACCAAACGTACGCCTTTATGAACAGCAGTGAAGGTTCCAACCTCTGATCTACTCTATCCAAGTGCTTATTGTAGTCTAAAATACACAGTTTTGCACACTTCAGCAACCTGACCCCAACAGTCACAATTGAAGTACTTTTATCATGGATGGAAGTCAGCATGTAGACATCTCTCCTGTCAGGAAATTTCACAGCTAGAAGATCGCTGCGCAAGGACCTGCCCCGTCTCTTGTTTGTTTCACAAACAAGCTCTTTTAGGTAACCTTTCAGGTTGGAGTGTATTGTGCCAAAAGCAACAGTATCCACTTTGAACAATTTCCTGAAAAGTTGCACACCAGTGTAAACGTTATCTTGGAATAAATGGTGACCTTTGTTAAAAATTCCTCTACTATGTTCCCACACAATTTTCTCACTAACTCCAAAAGTGGGTGGACAACCAGTAGGGTCAATACTGGAATCCCTACTAGTATACACCCTGAAATTATAGACATATACAGTACTGCTCTCAGACAGCATATATACAACTTAATTCCATAACATACCATCTTGCTAGGAATGTACTGCGTAAAAAACAAATGGCCCTAGAACAGGACCAAAGGCTCATCCACAGCTATTTCTTTCCCTGGAACATAGGTCTCTGAAAATCTATCTACAAAGTGATCAAGGACAGGTCTAACCTTGAACAGATGGTCACAATCAGGTTGATTTTGTGGTAACGCAAAGGCATTATCAACAAAATGCAGCATCCGAAGATTAAGCAAATACGGATCATGACTCATGGTTGCAGGAAATGTAGCCATTGCCATCAAGGGACTAGTAGATCAATATGAAGACAGCAACGTCTTCCTTATCAGGCCCATCAAAAAAGTTGGGCCTGAAGAGCTAAACCCATGAACAACTGCATCGTCTCCAGATTAGTGGGATACCTCGGTGTAGCTCTAGAGTGGGCCTTAAGTCTGGCACTGTTGTCCCTCAATTACTGTTCAGGATACAAATTAATCTGATCAGCAATCTCAGACAAAAATACATTGTCCATAATCAACTGAAATTCTTTTTTTAGGCAAAACGTTTTTAGTATTAACTCTATACCCTGCAATACCACCTAAGGCAGGCAACACCGGCTGCACCATGGTTGGGTAAACCCAGAGTCCAGCTTTTCCAATGGAAGGCCTTTCAGCCCCAGACTGCAATCCATATGCCACTTGCTTCATTATTGGCACATCAGTGCCTTCCTCTAAAAGCGGCTTTCCATCCACAGTAAAAGTTGCTTCATTATCAGATGTTTTCTCTCAGACAGAAAATGTACTGCTAGAATCCTGGTCTTCCTCCTCTGCCTCAGATGCAGTGTCTGTCTCATAATCATGGTCAGAAGAAGACTGAAAGCATACTAGCAACCTACTGAGCGGTCATCCTGCGGCTAGCCATAATCCTTACTAAGGAAAGTATATTGACAAACTAGTCAACAATACCCAACACTATATAGAATAAGTAATAGTAGTGTGGTTTTATTAAACGGAAAGTAAAACCACTGCCCCAGGGGGAACTTCCCCTATACGGAAGAGGTTAGATTACAGAAGATAGGATCCAATAGGTGGCACCACCCTATTAGAAAGAGGAGGCCCGAGACAAAAAGGGACTCAAAACATGTTGACCCAATCAATATAAATCTATTTCCTCTCATATCTACATTTGACTATCAAAGGCCATTATAACCTTTTAGTAGCACCAACCTTTATTTTTAGGTTTCGCCTCTCAATGCGCATGCAAGACTAAAGCGACTTAAACAGACTTTACCCAACTAGTATTCCAACTGGCGATTTGGTGCTGCGCCCGTGCGCTTTTAGGTCAATGCGCAAGCGCATTGACCTAAAATGCGCATGCACATCATCAAATCGCCATCTGTTCCCCAGCAGCACTCCTCCCACACCTTTGAAGCTTAGCTTAGCTTCACTTCAAAGGCCCCTGCTGCTTCGCTCTCCCCGCTCGGCCCCCTCCCCTGCCCGCCGTGTCGCATTTCTCCTCCCCCCTCCCCCCCTCCCCTTCTCTCCATCTTGTTTTTTTTTTTTTACCCTTTCCGCCCCCTCCCCTGCCCGCCGTGTCGCATTTCTCCTCCCCCCTCCCCTGCAAACACTAGCTGTTCTTGTATACAGCTGTAGATTGTTCACATTCAGGTAGTCACCTCAAACGGTCTTATCTTTTAGAAAAGGACAAATCGCATTTCCCGTTGCATATTCCGGCTTCACATGAAAGTTGTAAAACTAAACCCGACATACGCCCCTGTCGCACCCCAAATCGTAGGTTAAATTTGCACTTCTTTGCGCTGAATGTACCCTCGGGCACACATCTACAACCGCTTCGCTGCGGAATTCGATCGGGGTCCAGCCTGGACTGTCTGTTTCAAAGTTATATTTTTGTTCTTGTTTTGTTGTTTAGTCTGATTCAAAGCGTCCACAACTCACACGCATCCCCGCGACTGCAGACTGCCTCCAAACATACACACACCCTCTCTAAAAAGCACACATTAAAAACAAATCTCCTCTTTCCCTTGATGCCCTAGTTTTACAGAGGACACCCTCCCTTCACACTGAGTGAGCTGCGGTCATGTTTATGCAGTCACTAAAGTAGCGCCGGGGCGCACCTCTGAAATTCAAAGCACTCTACTGAGGTCAGATTTAGTGGCAACAGAATGGAGGCTTGTGGCACTTTAATCGACTCTTTTTTGTAACAATGTAACTTCCTTGCCACACGGGCGCTCAGAAATGATGTGGGGCCGCTTCTGGGCAGGCTAGCCCCCTCCCAGCCCTGAGGAAAGTGCGTCGACTGGCGAAAGTAGAGCTGGTGCATCCAGTGATACATACACGTCTCCCCTATAGTGTAGGCGCTACTAGAAATATTCTTGTTCACCTGCATCCACTCGCAGCCATTTTAGTCGCCTGAATGTGGTTGTATGCCACAGGGGCAGGATCTGGGCGAAGGCAGACCATTCCAGGCTTGGGGTGAAAGGACTCCTCTATTTGGGTCAAATTCCAGTTGCCACATATTTGAATCTAGTGTTTATTACAACTAAGTAGTGTATTTAACAAAGTAAATGGAGAACGTACAGCTCTACCCACTCTACCTTGCGTTCTTGGTGAGAGGACACCCCCTCTTCGACCGTAGAGAATACTTTTTAATTTATAGGTTCTCCGAGCAGTTTGACGCGTGTTTCTCTCCACTTCCCCACAATGGAATTTCCCTTCCCTGCCCTTCTTGGCGGGCATTCGCGCCCACACGGAGAGGTAGGTGGTCTGCTCCATCTAAATGTCAGGTGTGGGGCCAGAAGAGGCAGGCTTCTCCACACTGCGAGATTCTGGGCAATGAGCTTCATTTCCCATGGCCTCTGTTAGAAAAACATGCAGCGCTCAGAAATGGCGTGCATCTGATGTGAGGCGCTGTACTTTAACAAGTACAGAGGCGGAACTTTGTCTTATTTCATTTAGCTCATTATGGTAGTTGTTTCGTACTTCAGCCCGGATGTCACTTGGACGTGTCGTGCAGCAAGTGCACGCGCCTGGCGGAGGTTAGCCCGAGGCATGGCACTAGTGCGTACAAATTATGCAGGGACTTGAGGCTCAGCGCCCAAGCCGCCGGAACCGCAGGCATAGCGCCCAAGAACAAACTCAGGCCGCTGCTGCGGTTACAAAAACATGAGTCGACAAACGAGACACCTGCTGTGTCGCATTTCTCCTCCCCTCCCCCCTCCCCTTCTCTGCCTTCCCTCCGTCTTGTTTTTTTTTTTTTACCCGCTCTGCCCCCTCCCCTGCCCGCCGTGTCGCATTTCTCCTCCCCACTCCCCTTCTCTGTCTTCCCTCCGTCTTTTTACATAGTTATTCAATCATGCATCAAAGCTGATTTTTACAAAAAAATAACTGAACACGCATGTGCTCTTGGAGTGTCTGTTCTCTTTCAAATCCCATCTTTTAAGTAAAATTATGCTCCCTGTGATGTTTTAATTTAATGAAGGTGAATATTTTTATGTCATTAATTTGCTGAACTCATTCAGAATTGGCTTGACCACGATGTCCTCGATCCGATACAATTACTTGCGTGTCTCCTTCCATTGTGACCGGGGTGGCTCTAATAAAATCACCCATCTGTCTGATAACCGTAACTAGATCAGTGCTGGCCAGGACACAATAGGGGAATCGCTCTCTTTATCTACGCCCCCTTAAAGACGAGCAGGGGTCACTGAGCGTAGCTGGTGGATGCTGGCGCGGCCCCTCTGGACCAATATTCTTGATTACAAGGCTCTTCCTGGCTCAGCTACTTGGTCGGATATCTGCATTCAAGACAAGTGATGTGCAGTTTTTCTTGTAGCTTTTAATTCACACAGTTCCGTTTACAGTGCCATATTTTTTTATCAGGATTTTGTTTTCTTAAGAAGATGAACAGGAAAATGATGTGCTGATGGGCAAAAAAAAAAAATGGCATTCATATACTGTGCATGTGCATTCTTTTGGAATAACCAGATTAAACTTACAAATTCTGCCAAGTACATCTGGACTCGTTCATTTTAGAGCGTGGCTTGTTGTTGTGTGCGCAAATCGTCTTTTAGCAGTCTTTTATTTAAGTATTAATTAATTAAAAACATTAAAAGACATTGTTATTTGTAATATCAATACATGTAAGTCACGTAAATACAACACATTGCATTACAAATGCTATAGGTGTCACATTTGCGAAAGTTATAACTATTGGCATTGTAAATGACAAAGCTATTAATTTAGATATTTTCAAAACCAACACAAATAAAAAAATTGTCATTTACAAGACAAATAGCTCAAACTTTCCTAATGCGAGACCTATTGCATTTCCAATGCTTGTTTATTTTTGACAGAGGAATCTACCCATTAAATTGACACAGCGTCGATATCCTCTAGACAATTTAAGGTGCACTCACTTTATCAGCACTTCCTCACACGGATCGTACGGCGTACATTTTTCAAAAGATCTCTGCCACAGTGACCCTTTGGGGTACCCGTAGGGCATTGCAGCGCCGGCCCAACGAGGAGCAACCGCCCTATGTTAAAGCATGACATCCCTCGGGATGTGTGAGGACAGCAAGTCTCACTGTCCCTCCTATCTACAACCTAGACCGTTTCTTCCCTCTAGTTTTCTTATTTAGGAACAGAACAGTGACACTTCGTTTTGGAAAATAGGCACTGAAACGTTTTTGCTTACATGCCCCCTCTTCTCTTTTGTTAGAATTATATTAGCTGGATTTCTGCCATCAGCAATTTCTAAGCTATGAAATCGGTGGAGGATATGGCTACTGCCTTAGATGCTTTGGCCTGCGCAAGGCCCTGTGCTTTAACGACCTGTCAAAGCATTCAAACATATCTTAGCACCCTGCTTTAAGGATGATGCCCTTTCTCCAACTTTACACAAAAGTTATCCAGTATTAGGGTATCTTTCATAGATTCACATGCCTGAATCATTCCCCGTCGTCGAGGCGGGAGTCCCACGGTAAATTATATACAATAGCAGTGCCTAAAAATTTCTTGTAGTAGGCTGGAAAAGCCCAAAGGCCTAACTAGGCCTCAAAACTTAGCAGCCTATCTACATCATTATGTAAAAAGACTTGAAATAGTAGCCTTAGCCAATCAGCTGTCCTCACCCTCTAGAACCTTCCCAGCTCAGGCAGTTCTCCTCAGATTTTCACCGCACTTCGTGTGTAAGGGAGTCTCCCTGAGTGCCTACTCAGTTTTTTGATCTTTATTCCTTAAAATGTCTGAAAAGAAGGCTCTTTTCAAAGCTTGTTGGACCTGCTACAAGAAGAGAGACCATGTGGATGACCAGCACTCTGACTGTATTTATTGCCTGAACCCTTCACATATTGTGAAGGACTGTAGAATTTGCCGTAGCTTCCCTCAGAAAACTATCAGGGATAGGGAGGCAAGGGTTCTTTTGTGGTTGAAGTCTTCTTCCACTGATGATGAGGACAAAGCCTCTACCTCCAGCAAGAGAGCTAGATCCAAAGAAAGTGCTTCTCCTGAGAGAAAGAAAAAACTTAAAACCTCTCAGAAAGCTTCAGAACCCTCTAAGAGTGCATCGGCTTCTTCAACTGTGAGTACAACGCAGGCTAAGACTGTTTCTCTGGTGTCTGTACCTACTACTACTTTGACTTCTGCCTCCTCATCTACTTCTACGGTTACCACTTCAGCTATTACCTCACTGTTGATGTCTGTTAAACCATTGCTGACTAAAGCCAAGTTGCCATCGTCGACGTCTCCGTCGACGACGGCTCCGTCGACTAAATCTTCTGCTCCGTCGACGACAACGAAGCGGACATCATCGTCGACGAAGATATCGTCGACAAAGGACTCGTCGTCGAAGTCACCATCGAAGGCCTCGTCGACTTAAAACTCGTCGACGAAGACATCATCGACGGTCTCGTCGACTAAAGACTCGTCGACGAAGACATCATCGACGGTCTCGTCGGCGAAGAACTCGTCGACGAAGACACCATCGACGGACCCGTCGACGAAGGGCTCGTCGACTAAGACACCATCGACGGTCCCGACGACGAGGGACTCTTCGACGAAGACACCATCGACGGTCCCGACGACGAGGGACTCGTCGACGAAGATGCTATCGACAGTCCCGACGACGAAAGGTTCGTCGACGAAGACGCCATTGACGGAGAACCCTTTAACAGTGGCTTCCGCACTGACATCTGCTCATCTGTTGCACGGTTCACCTCCAGCAAAGATACAATACACTCATTTTCAGATGAAAACGTATCAAAGGCAGGATTATTCACACATTTCTCCACTCTTGCCATCGCACATTTTGGAGACATACATGGAAGAGGAGTCAGATGAAGGGGAAGAGGATGACGGTCCTTTTGGGATTGCCCGTCACCCTTCTCAATTAAATATTAAATATCAGGAGGATGATGAGGAGGAAGTCCATGATCATTATACACATGACGTTTATTCCACCCCATATCAGTCACCTCATACTAGACCTTCTCGGTCTGAGGACACTACACATTTACCAACTTCCTTAATACAGGATTTGCAGGCTATGTTGGCGGATTATCGCCAGAGATTTCCATCAAATCAGGTTGCACCCGCTGGGTCGCCTGTTCCAGTTGACGTGCCAAGACCTCCGTCACCAAGGGCTTCATTGTCGCCACAGCAAAATACTGGTCCAGTTCCTCAAAATGATACGGACACTTCTTCCAATGATGATGATGAAAGCAGGGAAGAGGGAGAGTTGCCGGATAAAACACCTGTGGATCCTTGGGAGGATTATGTCATTCCTATGCCTTCTCTACCTGCGCCCCGTCCTTCAGATTCTCCACCTGAATATATTGGCGGTTTCCACAATATTAAGCAGAGAGCTGCTAATAGATTTGAATTGGCTGTCACAGTTGAGCAGTCGGACTGCTTTTTACATGACTTTAAAGAGGGATATCGCAGAGTGACCAGGGCTATTCCTATTATTGATTATATATGGAAGGAAGGCCTCAACATAATAAACTCCCGTTTCCATTCCTGCAGTCCCTCCAAGGATAGAGAAAAAGTATCGAGCACCATCTAATACTCCAGCTTGTTTAATAGGTCACCCTCGACCCGATTCTGTCATATCCCAGGCTGCGCAGCAAAAATCCAAAAATCCTTCTGCCCCCATTTCAACGCCACCTGATAAGGAGGGCAGAAGACTTGATGCAATTGGAAAGAAGTTTTCAGCAAATGCAGCAGCCTCCATTAAAGCTGCTAATTCATTAGCTATCCTGGCTCGTTATGATAGACAAATGTGGTCCGAGCTCACGGAATATCTTGAGTTGATCCCTGAGGATCATCAGATGGAGGTGCGCAGAATTGTACAAGAGGGTGAAAGGGCGGCCTCAGAAATTGATTGCGCCCTGGACATTTCAAACACCAATTTTAGACAATTGGCTGGAGCAGCTGTTCTTCGGCGTCAAGGTTGGCTCAGGGTTACCACCTTCAGGCCTGAGGTCCAAACCAAAATCTTGGACATGGCATTCGATGGCAAATCATTGTTTGGGAAGCACATTGATGATGCTTTACTGGCTATTAAAACTGATACAGCTAAATCTCTTGGTACCCTGCAATACAAGAGGGGATCCTTTAGAGGAGCAAGAGGCCGTGGTTACTCCTCCAGAGGCAATTATTCCAACCAACAAAATCGTCAGTATCAATCTACCTACAACAAGCCTTACTACCAATCTGCTTACAGGCAGCCTGCCTCTGGTTCTTTCTCTCGGCAAGGAGGGAAACGACGCTCAGGCAATCAAGGGCGAGATTCCAACAAGCGCCAATGAGCTTTGCCGGATGTCAGCCACTCACCTTTCCCTTCCCGTGGGCGCCAAAATCTCCGCCTTTTACCACCAATGGCGGAAGATAACTTCAGATCAGTGGGTCCTGGATTTGGTCAGCAAGGGACACACTCTGGAGTTTTTGCAGTAGCCTCCAACAACGCCGCCCAGGGGTCCCCCTCCCCCTCGTCTTCACTTACTCTTCAAAGAAGCCTTAAAGATGCAACACAAGAATGCGATAGAACGAGTCCCTCCTTCTCAGAAAGGGAGGGGGTTTTATTCTCGCTTCTTCCTCGTGGAGAAAAATTCGGAAGAGTGGCGTCCAATATTGGATTTGCGCAAACTCGACAAATATCTAAAGAAACAGAGTTTCCGCATGGTAACGTTGAAGGACATTCTGAATTGTCTCAACGAAGGGGACTTTATGGCTTCTCTGGATCTACAAGACGCCTACTTCCACATCCCTATTCACCCGAAACACTGCAAATTCCTAAGGTTTCAAGTGGCCGGCGTCCATTTCCAGTTCAAAGTGCTTCCATTCGGCCTAAAATCGGCCCCCAGAATCTTTACCAAATGCCTGGCTCCAGTGGCAGCAATGTTGAGGTCCCAGGGAATGCAAGTTTTCCCATACCTCGACGACTGGCTGTTAAAAGGTCCAACCAGAAACTCAACAATGGAAGCGGTCAGGAGTACGCTTTCTCTCTTCTCGAATCTAGGACTGATCCTCAATTCGAAAAAATCTCAGCTCCAACCTCGTCAAGAATTGACATTTCTGGGTGCAGTCTTGAACACATGCCAGTGCAAAGCATACCTGACACGAGCGGCAAAACAAACTCGTAAAACTAGCAAGACAGATATTCGCAAGAAGGTCACTTTCAGTTCGGATATACGCTTCCCTACTAGGGATGTGCTCATCTGCGATCAGCCTCATTCCTATGGCGAGACTCAGAATGAGACCGTTGCAAGAAGAGTTACTTCGTCAGTGGAAGCAAGTCGAGGGATCATTCGACGACCGCATCAAAGTAACTGCCAAAATGAAACACGCTCTTCTTTGGTGGTCAAAGGCACACAACTTGTCGCCGGGCCTCACCTTTCTCCAAGAAATTCCGGAGTTCACCCTGACTACGAATGCATCCATGGAAGGTTGGGGAGGTCACCTTCAGGACCTTCAGATCCAGGGAAGATGGTCTCGTCAGTACCAACAGAAGGACATCAACAGCTTGGAGCTAAGGGCCATTTTTCTCTCCCTACAAGCCTTCCTGCCAAGGATTGTCAATTCGTCCGTGCTGGTGCGTACGGACAATACCACCAGCATGTTCTACATAAACAAACAGGGAGGAACGAAATCTCTCACCCTGTCACTGGAAGCTCAGGAGATGTGGGAATGGGCCCTGCGCCACGGCATATCCCTCAGAGCAGAGCATGTACAAGGAGTTCGGAACTCTCTAGCAGACAGTCTCAGCAGAACGTTCACAGGCTGTCACGAATGGGAGCTCGAACAACATCAAGTAGAGATGATCTTTCGGCTTTGGGGGACGCCAACGCTGGATTTGTTTGCCACGCAACAAAACAGCATATGCCTGTTTTATGCCAGCAGGTTCCCAGAACGGGGGTCAAGAGGAAATGCCCTCCTGATGAGATGGACCGGAATGTTTGCGTACGCCTATCCTCCGATTCCGCTCATTCCAAAGGTGCTGCAAAAGATGAAGAGGGAACACTGCACTCTCATCCTCATTGCTCCCCGTTGGCCTAGGCAATTTTGGTTTCAGGAGCTCCTTCTGCTCTCTCAACAACCTCCGTTTCGTCTCAAACCGACAGTGTCGATGTTGACAAGGGAGGGGGGGTCAAGTCCATCATCCGGATCCTCAATCGCTGCACTTGCATGCTTGGCTCCTGACTTCCTGGAATTCAAGGACCTAAACATCTCCTCGGACTGCAGGGCGATATTGTCGCAAGCACGTGCGCAGAGTACCATCAAAACATATCGTTTCAAGTGGAAGAGATTCTGGTCATGGTGTGGAGACAATGAGGTTCATCCACTTCAGGCTCCTCCTGAAGCCATCCTTCCATACCTACTGTCGTTGGCTAAGGCTGGTCTAGCTTTTTCTTTTATTAAAGTGCATCTGGCAGCAATATCCAGATTCAGGAAGAGTTCCAACAAACCATCCTTATGTTCACCCTCTTTGATCAAACAATTCCTTAAGGGGCTATTCCGAGCTTTTCCGCCAGTTCGCCCTCCTCCTCCTGACTGGGATCTTAATATTGTTCTTTCTCAGCTTCTAAAAAGGCCTTTTGAACCGATTCATAAAACAGAACTAAAGTTTCTGACTTGGAAAGTGGCAATCTTGCTGGCTCTTACTTCAGCTCGTAGAGTTAGTGAAATACAGGCTTTCACTATTACTCACCCTTTTCTGCAATTCTCTAAAGACTTTGTTACGCTTAGAACCAATCCAAAATTCATTCCTTAAGTACCAACTCAATTCCACATTAATCAACCGGTCAAACTCAGAACATTTTTCCCGGATCCGAAAACTCCTGCGGAGAAGGTCTTACATTCTCTGGATGTGAAAAGGTGTCTGAAGTTTTATCTTCAGAAGACAAAGGACATCCGCAAATCTAAACAACTTTTTGTTGCTTATGGCAAAGCCACCTTGGGTCAAGCTGTCACAAAAGCAACTATTGCCAGGTGGTTGTCTTCTACAATTACTTTCTGTCATGACAAGGCCAACAGACCTTTATCAAGGAAGGTCAAAGCGCATTCCACAAGAACAATGTCAGCGTCTACGGCCCTTTTCGCTGGAGTGACACTGGAGAACATTTGCCGAGCTGCTACTTGGAAAAGTGTACACACTTTTACCGAACATTACTGTCTGCAGTCGGCGGTTCATGATGACACAGCTGTTGGTGATGCGGTGCTGCAGCATCTTCTTCACTAAGGTTGGATATCTTATGGTCTTTTTATTCTTCTTTTAAAGTTTAAGTATTTATAATGCTGTCCTATCAGTGATGTTTTATGAAGGTTTTGATGCATGTGTTATGTTAACAAGTTTGTACTCTATTACCTTCCTGGTTGAGTGGGGATAGATATGTTTTCTTTGTCTCCCACCTTCCTCTATCGACAGACATGATGTTACTGCTTGCTATTCTGATTCAGGCATGTGAATCTATGAAAGATACCCTAATACTGGATAAGAAAACGAGTTACCTGTAACTACGGTTATCCAGTATTGTTATCTTTCATAGATTCACATGCACCCACCCTCCTCCCCGGTAGGGCAGTTCTTTCTATGGATACTCATTCTCACTTGTGCTGGGAAAATCTGAGGAGAACTGCCTGAGCTGGGAAGGTTCTAGAGGGTGAGGACAGCTGATTGGCTAAGGCTACTATTTCAGGTCTTTTTACATAATGATGTAGATAGGCTGCTAAGTTTTGAGGCCTAGTTAGGCCTTTGGGCTTTTCCAGCCTACTACAAGAAATTTTTAGGCACTGCTATTGTATATAATTTACCGTGGGACTCCCGCCTCGACGACGGGGAATGATTCAGGCATGTGAATCTATGAAAGATACCAATACTGGATAACCGTAGTTACAGGTAAGTAACTCGTTTTCTTATCCCTGTCTTTCACAAATCGGGTAGAGACACAGATTACTGTGCTTCTTACAGAACCCTTTGTTATTTAAGTGCCTTAATAAAATCCTCCCAAAAGTGATTATGACCAGGCCATCCCTACTGCTCATTAGGATGGTGTCCCTGTTGAAAACCGACTTTGTACCACACCAATCCACCTCCATTATTCTCCAGATGGTGCTTACTGTTCTACTCCAACCTAAGGTGGAGCGTGAAGCAGCAGCTATATTATTGGATGCCTAGAAGGCATTTGACTCCCTGCACTGGCCGTTCCTGATGGAGTTGCTCGGGGGGTTATGGAATTCCAAAAGAATTTCAGGTCCTTATCCACTTGCTCTATACCAACCCACTGCCAGGGTCACAGTAAATGGCGTCCTATCAGCTCCCTTTTGAATACATAGAGGCACATGGCAGGGATGTCTACTGTTCTACTATTTATATTAGCCATGGACCCTTTAGCTCGCCACTATCAGGCGCAGCACACGCATAGAGGTTTGTCCTTTTGCTCCAGTCCACTCTTGCTATCCATGTATGCAGATGATATTTTGTTTTATGTTAGCCAGGCAGATGTTTATCATGTCCCCAATGACCAGAGAAATTATCAGGTTCAACAGGCACTTCGGTGTTAACATCAACTGGGACAAAACATATGCATTTCTAGTCACTGATAATGCGAGGTTGTGCCCGTTGGAATACCTGGTTTGAAGGGTCACAGACTCGGTCAAATACCTGGGGATTATCCTACACAGGGAGGTGAAATACATTATCCGTTTAAATACGGCCCGGCCATAGATGCTTTACAGCGTCATTTTGCCACCTGAGCAAAGCTCCCACTGTCCCTGGCCGGCAGAGTGGCACTGCTTAAAATCGTAGTTTAACCTACCTAAAAAAACTACCTGGTGAGGGCAAAAAACTCCTTATTCGCTTGCTCACACTGGTAGGGTTAAAAAGCAGTGCAATTAGCAGTATTGATTTAAAACTGCTATATATCATAAACGGTTGACCTGTTTCAGCCTGGATGATCTTAACTAAGTATAGAGTAGAGTTTTTGCCCTCACTGGGTAGTTTTAATCTCACCACTGCACATTCACACATTTCCTTCCTGCACTTTCACCACACCGGAGATTCACATATGGGATTTTAGCATCCGGAATAGGTTTCTATTACTCAAAAAACATCCCAGAGCTCCTACTTCACAGTGAGGGAGTTGTAGCCCTCAGTGGGACTAGATTTCCCACTGGGAGGAGAACCCCATCTGATGAAGCATGCCACCTATGGTGGGTGAGGGTTTTCGTCTTGAAAGGGATTTCCCCTGTTCGGGGATTTGGTAAGACTTAAATCCTTCAATCCTTCATTTCTGTTACTCAAGATTGCGCGCCAGTGTAGACCCGAGGAGGCTTTGTGGTATAATTGTATTAGGGGATACTCTCCTCGTAGGTCTATAAATGATCTCCCTTGGACCCTCTCCCCCCGTTTTTGTGTTGGCAGGTATTTTAGTATCCCAAACTGGTAGAAATATACATGGTATCTGAAATGTACTTTATTGTATCGTAATTTAAATCCACATTATTTGTACACTTCAAATGTGGTTCTGATTGCATTTACCAATAAAAATGTACAACTTAAATGTCACGTTAAACTTACTTTAGCGCAGTATCGTTACTGCAACCCAGCTGTCCCAAATCGCTGTACAGCTCTTAAGATACTGTATCTAATTACAGAACTGTGGTAATTGGATGATGTTCCTGCATGATAGCAGCTGTCTTATAAAAGCGTCCGTTATAAATTACATATCTGTTTCCCCTAATTGGTAGGCAACTGCCAATGTCGAAAAAGCAGGCATTATATTCAAACAAGCATTTGCAAAGTTAATAGGCCTGGCCTTGACAAGCAAGCGCTTTTAAAAAAATATTTTTTTATTAATAATTTGTCTTTTGCCAAATATATGCAGTAGACATTAAACGTTTTAATGTAATAAAACATGAACATTTTTGAAGACGGCATGCATATATTTGCAAAAAAAGTAAATAAATGACCTGTCACAAAAATGATCCATTGCAAAAATAAATGATGAAATGAAACCAGAGATTGGCCTACTAGCCCTGCCATTGAAATTAACTGTTTTCCAGGCATAGGTGCATGGATGCAAGAGCAAAATGCAGTCCTCACAGTGAAGAGAGCACATGCTTGTAGTGGGCTTACCAATTGCCCCATGCTGTAAAGTGTGCAGGGCGTAAACAGAATGTGATGCTATCTGAACAGAGCAATGATGAAGAAGAGGGGTAACAAAAAAAAAATATATATATGTATGTATATATATATATATATATATATATATATATATATATATATATATATATATATATGTATGTATATGTAAATACATACATACATACATACATACATACACACACACACCGAGGAAGGCGGTAACGCCGAAATGCGTCTGTCATCAAGGGGGAGAGGATTCCTGCACCTGAATTAAAAGCACCTTTACAAGAATTCCCGTGAGTGCCGTCTATAGGTTTGAGTCAGGATTGCTTTGACAGTGTCTGCATATATATATATATTTTATTAGATTACATTCTGGCAGTCACCAGTAGGTAGTTATAGTTAGGACCTATTTTCCATAGGAAATCCGAAACATTTTATTTCCAATAACTTTGGCGCCGGTTGACGAATCTTCGTGAAATTTTGAAAACTCGTGGGGCGCTCTGGTCCGCTCCTATCCTTAAAGTTTCGGGGTGATTAGTCAAGCGGGGCAGAGAAAAAAGGGGGTCCCAAAACGTGTTTTCCCCATGCAATTTCCCATAAGACACGGCTACAGCCCGAACTGCTGAACGGAATTACACCAAATTTGGCAAAAAGGGAGCCCTTGGTTCAGAAAGAGGCCTTTTTGTTAAATGGTGTAAATCCGTTCGGTAGGTGCTGAGAAAATGAAAAGTAAAAACATATACATCTATGGCCGCGGAGGATCCGCGCACCGTCCCAATCACAAGCTGTATGCTAATTTGCTGTCAACACTCCAAACCAGGAAGTGTTTGCTGCCATCTTGTGCCTCGGTAAAACCGAGGCACAAGAAAACAGAAAAAGAAACTGACAAAACACGCAAATGGGGCAGGGTAGAAACACCCTGCCCCCTAGGCCTGCTTAGGGGGTCCCAGAAAAGAAATCTGCAAGATCCGCGCAGGGTGCGTGGATCCTGCCGTGGAAAAAAAAATGAAGCCCTTCGTTAATATTCAGCCCCCGGATGAGCCAAATCCAGGGGGAAAAGGGGCCCCACAGCCCCTGGGGCCGCCAACGCCCAGGGCTTTATAAAAATATGTGGGGGGGGCCTCACAGCCCCCCCAGCCCCGGGGTCCGCCACCCCCAGGGGCTTTGAAAATGAATGGGTGGGGGGCTCAAAGGCCCCCAAAGCACTGGGGACGGCCACCCCCAAGGCTTTATGCCAATATATGCCGGCTCATGGCCCCACCACAGCCCCGGGTCCCACCACCCCCTGGGGGTTGTGTTTTTTGCAAATGTAAAAAAGAAAGCCTGTGTGTGGGGACTCGAGCCCCCCCAACCGCCCCGGGGACCGCATCTCCCTGGGACTCTTAACTATTACAATTGGGGGGGGTCTGTAATGGACCCCTCAGCCCCGGGTACCACCACCTCCCCGGGGCTTTCGAAATGTTGGGAGGAGGGCCGCGCTACCCCCTCCTGGAGCCATGTCATGGCCCTGGGGACCGCCACCCCCCAGGGCCGGCTCCTGCAGTGTCCCAGGGTGGCCAACCCCGGGACCCGACCAAACTGCTTTGGTATTTGGAAGAGAGAGCAGGAAACCTGCTCTCTCTTCCAAATACCAAAGCAAATTGCTTTTCCACAGGGGGAGCTGCATCTTAGCAGCTCCCCGTGTGGAAAATAAATGCTAACTCCTGCAGGACACGGGGAGCCGGGAGCACCATAGGGAGATTTGGGACCCCCCATGGTCCCCAACAGAGAGGGCCAGCCCCGGCGGCCCCCTTCACTACTTTGAGTTTTCAAAGAAAAAATTAGGGGGCAGGCCCTGGGGGATGGTGTCCCCAGGGCCAATAAATCAGAAAAAGGGGGGCTATACAGCCCCCCTTCTTAAAAAATAAATAAAAGACCAGCATTGCGTTGGAGGCCACGCCCCCTCCTTGCAGCAGAGGCGTTTGCAGATGGCAAACGAATTCCCCTTGAATACTGGGGATCCCTGGGGGCCAACTAACCCACCAGGAACCTCCAGTATGCTCCAGGGGACTGCGTTGCAGAGAGGTGTTCTGAGGCCACACCCCTTTTACACCTCTCTGCAACGCAGCTCTGTGGTGCTTAATGGGGTAGCTGGTGGGCTAGTTGCACCCCAGGGACCTTCAGGATTCAAGGGGAGTTAATCCCCCAACTTAAAACGTGCCACAGGCGCATTTGCACAGTGGTGAAGGGAGGGGGCGGGGCCTGAGGTGACGTGTGCAAACACCCCCTGTGGCACGTTTTAAGGTGAGGAATTAGTTACTCTTCAATCCTGAGGGTGCCTGGGGGCCAAGTAACTCACCAGGTACCTCCCACAAAGCGCCACGGAGCTGCGTTGCAGAGTGTTGTAAAAGGGGCGTGGCCTCTGAACACCTCTCTGCATCGCAGCTTTCTGGCGCATACTGGAGGTACCTGTTGGGCTAGTTGCACCCCAGGGTCCTTCAGGATTCAACGGGAGTTAATCCCCCACCTTATGGTGGAGAAGTGTGGCTCAGTGGTTAGAGGCGGCAGACCCGGAAGCTGGGATTGCCCGTGGACCAGGGTTCGATTCCCCGCCTCAGCGGGTCTCGGGCTCAAAATTCCACTGCCTCGACAATTCTCGCTCCGGTGCCTACTCGACTCACTGGGTCTCACTCTGCAACTCTGGGCAATAGCTTGCTTAATCTCCACTACGGCCCCTCGCGGCGGGATGCCTGGCTTTCACCCGGTGGACACCCTGCCGGGGCCTCTCACAGGGGAATACCAGGACGGGTTCCCTAAGCAAGCGCCAGGATGCCCTTTGGGTGACAGGTTGCGCTATATAAGTACACCTACATTTACATTTACATTTATAATGCGCCACGGGGCGCGTTTGCACAATGGTGAAGGGAGGGGGCGGGGCCTGAGTTGACGTGTGCAAACACGCCCTGTGGCGCGTTTTAAGTTGGGGATATAATTCCCCTTCAATCCTGAGGGATCCTGGGGGCCAACTAGTCCATCAGGTGCTTCCAGTAAGCGCCACTGCGCTGCGTTGCAGCGAGGTGGTGCTGGCGCTGCCCCTTTATACACCTCTCTGCAATGGCGCTTACTAGAGGTACCTAGTGGGCTAATTTGATCCTAGGGAACCTCAGGATTTAAGGGGACTTAATCTCCCAACTAAAAACGACCACAGGGCGTGTTTATACAGTGGGGAAGGGAGGGGACGGGCCTGAGGTGATGTGTGCTAACTCGCCCTGTGGCGCGTTTTAATTTGGGGAAATAATTCCCCTTCAATTCTGAGGGCCCCTGGGGGCGAACTAGCCCACCAGGTGCTTTCAGTAACTGGGCTGCGTTGCAGAGAGGTGGTCCAGGCCGTCCCCCTTTTTACATTTCTGTGCATCACAGCTCTGAGGTGTTTTCTGGATGTACCTAGTGAGCTAGTTGGACCCCAGGGACCCTCAGGATTCAAGGGAACTTAATCCCCCAACCTAAAACATGCCACAGGGCGTGTTTGCAAACGTCACCTCAGGCCCCTCCTCTCTTCACCAGTCTGCAAACGCGCCCTGTGGCGCGTTTTGAGACTTAGTTTTAATCCCCCTGCCCTATTATATACTAGGGGCTTACAGAGGAGGTCATGCTAATCACAGGGGTACCCCAACTCATAGTGTTCCCTAGTGTATGTAGGTGTTTTAACTGTATTCTAAGTGTCTTTTAGCATAGCACTGGTTCTAGGACTGGTTAATCAGTCAGTTACCAGCAGTACCCATCTGAAAAAGTTGAGGGTACAGGAGGATTTTGCAACAAGGCCTCTTTCTGCTCCTCTGTTTGTTCTTTCTGCACATCTTCCTTCTTCCTGCACTTTTCTTCATCTTTGAGGACTTCTGTTGTTTCTTTCTGCATTTCTTTTGCTTCTTTCTGTGTGTTTTTCTTCTTTCTTCACATGTTGTACCTCTGTAGGCATTTGTAGAAACTAGGATTTACAAAACCTTTGAAATTCACTGAAAAAACCATACGTTTCAGGGGCGTTATAGTTAGCTGGACATTTTACTCGTAAAAACACATTGACATTCCCCCGTTACAGTTAGTTCAGCTATCTATAACTTGCGGCCCGCAATGCACTGCTGATGTTACATATTACATCACTCATGACATTGTCAGTGACATCACTGTTGACATCTCAAATGACATCACTGATTACATCATCCTTGTGATAGTGGCAGACCTCCTCTCACCCTAATATAACCTTTGATACACACACTCAAAAATAGAAACTAACATTTTCAAAACAATGGACATACCAATACCACTTACAACACACCTATTCAGTAATTCCAAGATCTACATACACATTCACTCATTCACCAACAGTCCTATACAATCACTCATACATGTACTCACTCATCATATGAACTCATACACCTATACATTCTGTTACACACCACCAGTCATCCATAGTCACTCACACACATAGTCACTCATGCTAATAAAGAATCAAACATTTATTTGCTTGCACATACAGTTATACAGACACCACCACACTTACCTCTACAGAAACTTACACATACTGACTCTTTGAAACAATCGCTTATAGAAACACATACTTATTCTTACAGGAACTCTTCTAATCTCTCACTCTCACATATACTAACTTATATGCACCAATGCTCACATATACTAGTTTAAAATATATGTAGTTACTTATAAAGACACTATTGAGAAAGTCATTCACTCACTAACACACCCATACACACTCTCATCCACCAATACAGTCCAGCACACATACTGTCTTTAACACAAACAAACAGTGACACTCATTCATGCATCTATGCACTAGGTAATACCCTCCACTGAACTATACAGCCATTCAGACACTCGTACTTATACTCGAAAAACCAGGTAATAACCCATATAGACACTCATGTAACTACTCACCAATCCATGCAGGCACTTATATACTAAGTGAGAGACTGATACAGATGTTTACATATTTAAACATTACTCACTAACGCATGTATTCACTAGGATACACTCTCTATTATACAATCAATTTTACAAAAAAAGTCATCCATTTAAACACTTAGATACCCATTTATTCTCTATCGACCTTGAGATGTACATATATAAAACATGGAGTGGGCAGCATCCAATTTGGAATCCTCGGCAAAATTAATGCAAATCCTAATCAAGTATGCAGAGAGTGACAGGATGAAGATTCAAGATGAAATTGTCTTAGTGGAGGCGGAATTGGAGAAATTGGGTGATGACGAGGCAAATATGAAGAGGTTAAGAGAAGAAATGGAATCCCGGTTACAAAAGGAGGAAGACATCATAAAAAAACGCAAAGCGTTCAAATTTGAGAGGGACCGGTTGGATTACCTTAACGGTCGCATCTTTACGTTTGCACGAAAATTTGAGAAGAGTGGCAACTTTCAAAACTCACAGGGGAATAATAAACGTGCCAACTCCTCGAAGGGCAATGTGAACTCAGCCTCCTCAGTGAGTTTAAGTTCAACTGAAGGGAGTGAACTTGAAGGTGAATCACGGAATGCTGCAGTGGGGTTTACAGCACTAACACCCGCACAGGAAGTGAGTCGCCTGTGCGAGGCCAGAAGGGAAACCCTAAGACCGAGAGTTGCATTTGCTCAAACAGAAAAAGTGCAAACAGAAAGAGAGCAGAGCGGCGAAAGTGCCGCAAAGAAAGGTGGAGCAACCAAGAAAAGAACAAACCGGAAGTGGTCCAACAAGAAACGAAGAAACCAACAGGGAGCCCCTCAATAATTAATTTGACAAGCATAACCTTAAGCCCCAAAGAAACAAAGATACTGAGCCTGGGGCTTTCCTACTGTGCACCACAGACTTTTGATTACGCCGGCACACGTATGGATATTTATAGGTTTGTGAGGAAATTAAAATTGACCAAATTTCACCGCTTGCGACCAAAACCCAACAAAGAGGATAACATTGTGATGTTGAGTCCCAATTTACTCACAGTTGGGGACACCTCCGCCCTTGAGGAAATTTGGGAACTCCAAACGGAGCAAAGTGCATCAAACACAGATATGCCGCCAACGGCTGCCATCACCAACACTAGCAGAGAGAAAGTGATAACACCTTTCAGGCCGAAATCTACATTTAACCCCATTTCGGCACATGACAACCTGGATACTTATCAGGACCTTATGGTGGAAGATCTCAAAAAACTATACACCAACACAAACAAAAAGAGCCAAGCCATTGCACGCCAAAACCAAAACTACAATCTATTGGTGAAAAAACTGAAGTCTGAGGACAATTTAATCGTGAAGCAAGCAGATAAGGGGGGCAATATTGTCCTATGGGCAAGAGACAATTATGTAGCCGAAGCGGAAAGACAACTTAACGACACTGCCTGCCATCGCAAAACCAACATCACAGTCGTCAGAATGGCTTGGAATGATCTCAATGCTAAATTAATGGGTTGGCGCAGCTGTGGTTTGATCTCTATGGAAGAATTTAAGTTCCTCAAGAAGGAATTCCCGGTGATTCCGGTATTCTACCTCTTACCCAAGGTCCACAAGGACCTCCTTATGCCTCCAGGGAGACCCATAATATCTGCTATTGACAGTGCGACGGAAAATCTATCCAGGTACATCGATTTCTTTCTTCAAGAATGGGTCAAGGGGCTAAATTCATACATCAGAGACACGAGCAATTTTCTGAGTAAGTTATCTCAACATGATTGGAATGAGGATTATCTGTTAATGACATTGGACATTTGTTCACTCTATACATCCATCAGGCATGTAGATGGCTTAAAAGCTACCCAATTCTTTTTGGACAAACGCCCCATATATAATGCACAGCATAACAAGATGTTAATGGGGATGCTCAACATATGCTTACAACAAAATTTCTTTATGTTCGGGGGCCAGACCTACCAGCAACTCAGGGGGGTGGCCATGGGATCTTGCTTCTCCCCCAGTTTCGCGTGCCTTCACATGGGACTGTGGGAGGAGCAAACCCTGATGGGACAGCACAGACACCTGATGGAACAACATGCTATTCTGTATCTCAGATATATTGACGATTTATTTTTTATCTGGAGAGGTTCCATTGACAGTGCTACTGATTTTGTGAACAAGTTGAATGTTAATGATTTAAATCTTCAGTTTACTTCAACTATCAGTGATGTCTCAGTTAACTTCCTGGACGTAGAAGTATATGTTGCCAACAAAAGAATAGAAACAAAGTTACACAGGAAAGGTACCGCTGGTAACACGGTACTGCATGCCTCTAGCAGTCACCCTCGTCACCTTATTCATAGCATCCCCTACGGGGAGATGCTAAGAATAAAACGCATCTGCAGTAATGATGAAGAGTGCAAAACAGCTCAACTGCAATGTAAAGAACGTTTCCTAGAGAGAGGGTACAGTGCTAGAATGATAGATGATGCGATTTTGAAGACCACAAAATTAGCAAGAGTAGATCTATTACAGAAATGTCCAGAAAAGAGCAATACTGTTGTAATTCCACCAACAGAAAAAATTCAGTGCAGGGCTATAGTTACCTATAGTCAACAACATGCTGAGATCCGCAAAATATTCTCTAGAAATTGGAATCTCGTGCAAGGAGACCAAATAATTGGTGATCTAGTAAAGAGTCAACCAGAGATCACATTTAGAAAGTCTCCTTCCTTAGGCAGTGCTATTGTTAATAACACATTAGACGTTGCAAAGAAGTGGTGGGAACGCATTACGGGCTTTAAAAAATGTCAGAGTTGTAAAGCCTGTAAGCACGCCATGAACAAAACCCACTACACAAGTCCCTTCCATGATAAACCAATTAAGATCAGACAAAAGCTGGGATGCAAGACGGAGTTTGTGGTCTATATACTAGTTTGCCCTTGTAATCTGCAGTATGTAGGCAGTACCCGCCTTCCGGCACACAAACGCATTCTTCAGCATTTGAGGGCTATATCAGGAAAAGACCCAGCCTATCCAGTAGCTCGACATTTCGAGAAACACCATAATAGCAACCCCGAAAAGCTGCAATATTATTTGGTGGACTCAGTCCTACCTTTGAGGAGGGGGGGTGACAGAGACAGTAAGTTACGTCTTCTGGAAACTCGCTACATCCTCGAGTTAAACAGCAAACAGCCTGGGGGGCTTAACAGCACAGAGGACCTATATACCTGTTTGTAACAAGGTTTATAGCTGTTTTTTCCCATTTGATTGGATGGTACACTGATATAACATCTATACCATATGTGCTCTGTTCCAGCAGCCTGCATGTTTTTAATTGATGAAACATTATTGAATAACTTTGTTATTATTATTTTTGCACAAGCACTTTATTTTCAGTTTACATTTAGCAACCCACGAGGAGGTACTTAGTGTATTATATTTTCATGACACTGGACTGATAGTATATGCAATATTCACCCACTTGGGTGTCATTTGTTATATTTTGCTCATGGCTATAATTGTATGTATAAATATGCATATTTCCAGTCAAAAATCCCAATGATATAGGGCCATGATGTATTGACATAGTGGACAGGGAGCAAAGGAGGCAACATGTGAATTGAATGTGTATAAGTAGAACTGATGTAAATAGTTACGCGGTCTTTGCACTAAATGTAAATATATGAAATTAGAGATATATTTTTATACATTTATATACACAAAGTGGGATTTATTTTTCTAAAAATTGAATTTAATTTTGAGAAATTTTCTACTTGTAATGGTGATGTAGATTTATTGAATTGCCTCTTGCTACAAACTAATCTCTGGTATATTGATTGACTGGCACTACAATTAACTGTAAAAACTTGAAACGAGCTTTTTTTGTTGTATAGTCACTTTGGGGAGGCAAATTTGGGCACTGCGCCCAGTATTATCCTTTGGATGTATGCCCCTTTAAGACTAACAGGATGTTCTATCAGTCATGTGATGCAATTGTGTTATTTAAAAGTACCTCCTTCCTCCTTCTCATGACATGTGATCAAGCCTCGGCTGAGGCGAAACGCGTCATGGCGACTGGTGGGCTGTTTATTCTCCACGAATAAATGCACTAAACAACAGGAGCACGGAGTCTGTGGCTTTACTTGATCTTTCCGACTTTGGCTGTGTGGCGTGGCGTGGCTGCGCTGTGCTGCGTGGCATCGGACTCAACGAAATATATAAAACATATTTAATTTTCAGAAAAACACACATTCACTGGATGATGTAATCAGTGATGTCATCAGTGATGTCATTTGATATGTCATCAGTGATGTCAAGAGTGACGTCACTGACCATGTCATGAGTGATGTCATATGTGACGTCATCAGCAGTGCATTGCGGGCGCGCAAGTTATAGTTAGCTGAACTAACTATAACGGGGGAGTGTCAATGGTTTTGTAAGAGTGAAATGTCCACCTAACTAGAACGCCTTCAGTGATATATATTTGTGTTAGTCAGCTGTTCCATAGGAAAAGCGTTTTTTGTGTTGCTAATAACTTTGGCCTCATTTTACAAATCTCTATGTAACTTTCCAAAAAGGTGCTACTTTTTGACTAGTTTTTGTTTGAAGTGGTTTGGGGTGATCCGTCAAGCGGGGGCCAGGAGAAAAAAGGAGGGTCCCAAAACGCAAAATCCCCATGCATTTTTCAAAGACTTTGCTGTAGCCCTGTCTAAAGAACACTGCTGAATGTATTACACCAAATTTGGCAGGAAGCTAGATATTACTACCCAGGTTATGCTTTTTGAGATTTGATGTGAATGCCGTTTGTTTGTTTTTGAGAAATTAAGGTTAAAAAAAATTAAGCTATCCGGACAGTTGGTATTAAGATATGCTCTGATTGGCCAATTTAAGGAGGAATAGTCAATCCGGATTGGTTGGTTTCACCACTAACCATATGTTTTGGCATCCATTACAAGACTCCAGGACTTGGTCCCTGTGTCCTGTAAATGAATTGAAAAAAATATGTAAGAGGGCATAGTAACCACATCGAGACCCCCAGAGAGCATGTGCGGGGCATAATGCTACCCTTCCTTTATTGGCTGGCCACAACATGGACAACCCAGTGTAGCAGCCATTACAGGACTATGGAACATGGGCTCTACTGAGATGCATTGTAGTGAATAGGAGGTTTTGAGGGTCACCAAAAGCAGCATATAGAAAGGGTGATAACAAATTTTTGTTACAATATAAATCATTTGTTGGTGATACTATACTAATTTAAGGAATTGTGGTATGTCCTAAGGTGATTTTACTTTGTGAAAAATGCTAACCTTCTACTGGGATTTCATGGATCATTTTTGAGAGGGAACTTTTATCTCATGATTTTCTCATAGAGGTTATGGAAGGTGCTCCAGAAGCTAGAATGAGAGCATATTTTCTGAAAATTCACAGTATCTTTCTCAGCCATGTGAGAATATTGTCTGACATTCCAGGTAAAACAAGTGCTTCCATCAGGGCAGCATGTGTTCTAATTCAGCCTCCCAAAGTTGACTTTGGAACAAGTCGAGCGCTAACAGTCTTACTTACGACAAAAGTGCGGCAAAACTGACGCTATCTTGATTGAATCAAAATGGTCAAACTTAAAACATTTCATTTAGAAAGGAACAAAATGCACTTTATACACCAGCAACAGACTGCCAGTTAACTCCCCTGGTGAGCTACTGCAGATGAGAGGGAGGAAATATTCAGTGAGCCATTTTTGGTGGATTGTGTATTTTTCATTGCGGCAAGGAAAAAGATTCTTCGGCCTGTGTTCAAAAAATGAGATTCAAACTAGGAATGCGGGCTTAGAGCTGTTTTATAGTCTTCGATTGAGCTGTAGCTATTGCCGCTGGACAGTATTATGTAAAATCATTAAGTCCCAACGGGCACTTTCCTCCCCATAGGGTTTAAGATCTAGATCTGGATCTGAATGGATGTAATTACACTCCGCAAGGTGATGTTAAGTAAAATAGTAGATCCCCAAGTAGGAAGTTGTGAGAATGCACATTGCACCTTAGAATCCCGATTGGGGTAAACAAACAACTTGATATTGGTTAAACGCACATTACACATTAAAATGCAAATTGGGCAGAATTAATTGTTCTTATGTTGATTAGTTTTCTATCAATTGTTTGTGAAAGTTTTAAATATATGTGTGACTTGGATAATAGATTGTATTCGGTCCGGGTAGGGAAAATCTTAATTTTTATCTAGTTGACATTGCATAATCTGCAAGTAGTAGTGTAGAAGGATACAATCCTGCATTGTTTTAGACAACTAAAATTGTGTTCTTTTTTACACTATTTCATTTTATGGATTAGAGATGTGTGTAATATATCATATAAGAATATATTTCTTGGAAATAAACTACTTTTTTTACTTTGATCACCTGCAGCTTTACCACAGTGTTCTAAAGAGCAACTAGACTGCTTTCATTCTGAATTTATGTCAAGTGTGGCACATCTGAAAGCCATCTTGATGGAATTGAAGTGGAAAACAAAGTGTTTTCCCCTGAGGATACTGCAGTAAATGAGGAAATTAGGAAGCCTCATAACAAAAAAAGATTCCCTAGATGGCTACCAGAGAATCCTAAATGTAGTGCATATATTACCCACATTTAGCCTAAGTATAGGCCAATGACAGAAGTGTGCAAAACGCGTACATTTTGTTTTCAGTTTTATATTGTGTGGACTTGATCCAAAGTTTTGGAGTACTGTACATGAGCATCAGTTACATTACACAAGGACACATTCATTCTGGTTTTCAGGCATAGAGAAATTCGGTAATTTGCCCAGAATCACATGATGTTGAGCCGATGCTGAAACAGAAACTCAAACCTAGTTACCTAGTTACAAAGTCCTTAGCTGTGGCCATAATGCCACATCCTCTTACTTAAGTGCAACAAATAATCAAGTGATCAACAGGATAAAAAAAATCAATATAGCAAATTATTTAAAAGCACTTTTTTGCTATTTGGGAACTCAGAAAATGTGTCCTCGTTAGTTTTTTCAATCAATCAGGGGTTTGTAAAGGGCGACTACTCACCCCTGAGGGGCTCAAGGAGGAGTGGGGGCCTGCTGGTCCCTCTGAGTGTGGAATATCATTCAGAGAACCAGGTTTTGAGGTCCTTATTGAATTGGGTCAGCGATGCGGATTGCCTGAGGTGGATGTGTTTCAGGTCTTGGCGGCGAGGTAGGCAAATTAACTTTCTCCGGTTCTGGTCTTGTGGATCCTGTGGACCGAGGCTAGGGCGCATTGGGCAGAACAGTTGTCTGGCGGGTACGTGAAATGCGAGGTAGTAGTTCAGGTATTCTGGTTCTATGTTGTGGAGGGCTTTGTAGGCATGTGTGAGGAGCTTGAAGGTGATTCTCTTGTTGACCAGGAGCCAGTGGAGTTGTCTGAGGTGTTGCACAATGTGGCTTCGGCGGGGGATGTCGAGGACCAGTCGACATGGTTTAAAGGGTTTAGAACACCAACCATAATTATAATGGGAAAAAGACCCCCTACTTTTTTTTAAAATATAATTTCTAAAGGAAATACTCTGGGTATTACAGTATGATTCCATCAAGATGACTTCAGGCATGCTACCCTTTTGTAATAAATATAGAATGTTATCTATATAGTTGTTCATTAGAATGCTATGAGGAGGCAGATTTCAGGGGCACAGACTCTGAGGGGGGCAGAGACTGCAAGTTGACCATGCTGGGTAGACACGAGGGGCAGTGGCAGCACAACAGACCATGGAGGGCATGGGAAATCAGGGCAGGAACAACAAACCAACCATGCAGGACAGGCAAGAGAGGCTGTGGCAATACAACAGACCATCGAGGGCAGAAGGAGGCTGCAGTGGCAGTACAACCATACATGCCAACAGACCCAATTTAGGCATGAAACATCTGATGTTTTTAAACCCAAAAGGGCTTTATTTTAGCCCTCTTCAGCCCAGAAGCTCATCTTTTTAAATAGAAGTCAATAAGGAAAATCAATTCCCTACATTTTTTGTTATCAAAATCTCCCTCTTATCAAGTTCAACATGTTGGCATTTATGGTACATTGGACCACAGAGGGCAGGAGGAATGGTGCAGGAACATGGACTTGGACAATACAGGGCAGGAAGGAGGTGGGCAGGGACATAAAGCTGACTTTACAGGGCAGGTGCCAGGGGGTTACAGCAGCACAATATTGCAGCAGCACAGTACATCACACATGTCAAGGATAGCAGTACAGCACAACGGACCAAAGAAAGTAATAGGGAGGGGACTGGGCAATGCACACACAGCAGAGGGGGAAAAAGGCATGGGCAAGCAGCTGACCTTATCGGACAGACAGCAGGGAGAATTGCTGCACAACAAACCACAAAGGGCAGGAGATAGGAGGAAGGGGCAAGCCATCGGATCATCGAAGGCAGGAGGGAGGGGATAGGGGCTGCACATGGAAACCGGGGCCAGGGCAGGAGCGTCAAACTGCCCATGCAGGGCGTGCAGGATTGGACCTGAAAGCACAACACACCATGGTGGGCAATAGCGCGGCTATAATAGCATACACACGGACAAAGGAAGGAAGGTGGTAGGGGTGAGAAGCAGCAAGCTGACCACACAGGTCAGATGGAACGGTCCGTGGCAGCACAACAGCCATGGAGGGCAGAAAAGAAAAGTAGGGGCTGGATACATGAGAGGACAGGGGAAGGGGCCAGGGGCTTCACAACAGATCATGCAGGGTGGGTAGGAGGAGCAGCCACAGCACAACAGAGCATTGAGGGCAGAAGGAAGTGGCAGCAAAATGGAGTATGATGGACCAGAGGGAGGGCATAGGGGCATGGAACTCGAACAATGGAAGGTAGGATGTCAGGGACAGGCGGCAACCATCTACCATGCTGAGCAGGTGGGATGGGCAGTGCGGCTCAACCGAGCACTCCTAGTAGACAAAAGGGGGCAGTGGCAGGTCCAGAATACCTGGTGAGCAAAAGGGAGGGAGCAGGGGCATGCACACAGACATCAAACGGCAAGGGGAAGGATGGTAAGGGCAACAAGCTAAGAATGGGGGCTAAGCAGGAGGGCAATGATACAGACATAGCCTCAAGCAATGAAAGGCAGGAGGAGTGGGCAGTGACATCAAGCTAACTGGAGGGCAGTGGCAGTACGTCGTACCTTGTAGGGCAGACGGAGTGGGCAGGTGCATAGACTTTGACAACAGAGGGCAGAGACGAAGTGGGTAGAGGCAGAAAGTGTACTGTGCAGGGCAGACAGGAAGGGCAGTGGCAGAACATCCACTCAAGGCTGGACAAGGGGGCAGGGGTATGTACTTGGACAATGAAGAGCAAGGAAAATGGAGGGGGCAATGGCAGCAAGCTTGGACGTGGGCAGCACAACGGACAAAGCCAGGCTTTAACTTGCGTCCAGCCCCTGCCATGCATTACTATTTTACGTTAACCTAGAAATCCATTGAACAAGACAAAGGTTGAAGTAAAGTTATAGTTGGGACTTGTAAGAACATCCAACTTTAAATTAAAACAGACTTATAAATTCACTGAAACAGATAAAGGTTAACAGGATGTTATAGTTGGGTGAAAATGTCACAATACATTCCATTTGAAACCAACAAAACCACTGAAGTTCAGCAGTTCTTGTTATCTCAAGTCACTGTAACTTGTACCCTCACTATGTACTGCTTTTACCCTTGCATAATAAATCACTCATAACATGTTCATTGACAACATTTCTAACATCCCTTATCACATCTGAAATGCTATCATTGTTGATCAGACTGTGCATGGCGGGGCACTAGTTATAGTTACTTTAGGGTACAACTTATAGTTACTTGAGATATGCTAGAGAGGGTCTTGCGGGAGTGCCAATTTAAAAGTGGAGCATTCTGATTGACCCAGGGACCTTTTTCCCCTTTGAGCTAATTCGCTCCTTGGGAGTCAGGCGGGGTGAGTGCTCTGATTGGCTGCCAGGAACATCAGAAAAATGTTGCTGACAGCAATTACAGGACTCTGGGACTTAATCCCCTGTTCTGAACTATAAAAAAAAAAGTGATAAAAGGTGGCAGGATACGATACCCTGTCCCCCAGGCAGCATGTGAGGGGAACCCGCAAGAATCCTCACTAGAGCCAGTTTTTTTTTTAAATGGTAATTTTTGACACAATCCTGTAAGACTCCATAGGATCAGGAAAAAACGTCCAACATGGCATACTAGTGGCACATTTCTTAAAGGGGGGGGGGGGTCCTTTTTAGGTCTCGCCCTGGAATTCGCATCCGAAGGATGCGTCCAGGGTTGGAGACTTATAGTTATCTGACGCGGGGGAATGGTGGACAGGAAACTGCCACGCGCTTCTCTTGGCTGGATTACACTGCGTGCACGCGCACTCACGCATGCGCACATCACAGCCGCGCACATCACAGTCACAGCCACACCCCCCCCCCCGTCGCCGTCGCCGCACCTACACACACACACACACACACACACACACAGAGCAGGCTGTTCACAACATGCACACGCAGGCAGACACGACACACACACGAGCGCACACATACAGACACACACTACACCTCCCCAGCCCCCCTTCCCCGCGCCGCCGCCCACACACGAGAGTACACGCACAGACAATCAATCCCCCCCCCGCCGCGCATACACACACGCACGCACACACTCTAGCGCACAGTCCTCGCAGAGGCATAGCTCCCTCTCCGCCCCCCCTATCCTTGCCTCTGCTCCGGTATACCGCCCCAGCAGTAGTGACAAGAGAGCGCGGGTACCTTGCAGACACCATGGGAGGTCCTCGCACCCCCAGGCCGCTCCGTTCCCCCGCCGCCGCGGACCGTGCAGCAGCTCCCTCTCTCCACCAGGCTGCTGCTCCTCCTCTCCCTTGTTCTCCTGGTCTCTGTCCAGGCGCTCAGGAGGGCGTCACTCACAGCTGAGGCGAGCGGCGACATAGTCCACCTTTTAGCCCTGTAGGAACAAGGGAGAGGAGCGAATGGGGATTGCAGTTTTTTACCGACGCCATACCACGTGCAGCTTTTGGAGGCGTGGCCCGAAAACACTACAATTCCCAGACCTTTTCTGCGCGAGGAGTTCGGATGGGCGATTTTTTTACCATTATCGCTGAGTCATTAAGCCCAAAGTGAGGAAATGTACAAGCCATACAATAGGTTTATTTTTCAAGTTTACTGTCCCCTTCTCTTCTCGTTTTTTTTTTTCTAGTTTATTCTTGTTTCATTTTGTTGGCGTTGTCTTTTGATACCAAAGCTACATTTGAGTATGAATCCGTGGGAGACACATCTTTTCACCCTACCTCCATTTTCTCACTATGCATACATAGAACAGTTACTATGGTAGTGAAATTATGTGCCTGTAGTGAGCACATTGGGATCAGACCAAGCCTTGGAGTCCTCGGGTCGTGGAGTCAGATAAGGCAAATATTTATTTATTGTGCTTTTTTTTGTGTAACTCAGACCCCGTAGGCTAGAAGAACGCCTTACATAAGAGCAACTAGATTTATAAAATGCGAAGTGACAAACTGTATAGGGTATAAAATTAAAAGTTGTCATAAGTGACTCTTTCTTTATTACACTGGTAGAAAATCAAGAGCAAATAATCAAATGTAGGGGTAGAAATGCATGATTAGATGTCAGCTGGTGACCAATAACTAAGACAGATAGATTTGTCTAAGAGTTGGTGCAAAACACCTTTAGCTATAGGTCTCAAGATGGCTCTGCACCAAATGTGCTTTCCTGGTTGTTTCGCATGAAACACTTCCATCCTTGTCCCCCTTCTATTTGTTTATTTATTTGATCGAATTTACTTACATATCCAGCACACCTTCACCAAAAAGGCATCTATTTTCTAGCAATCAAAGGGACCAAAAGATGGTGTTGAATCAGTATAATTAACAGAACCGACATGTCTTTGAAAGCGATCTGTAACTCAATCTAAACGCAACCCTAAAAACACTGTTGTCCGACGGAGCCCCACCCACCCTTTAGAACGCCCACACCGTGGTGGAAAAACCGCCGCGGTTAAGGCGTTAAGCAGCGCACTCCTTTTGTCTCTTCACATCCTGCTTTCCCCTCCTCATAGCCAGACATATTGTGTGTGTATTAACACATGTAATCAACCTGCACTGCAGTATCAAACATCAGGCAGACTAGACTAAATTGATAGAGTGCTGAGGATAGAAGTAACGATGACATAGTTGTAAGCCAAAATGTTAAGTCAGCAGGATCTGTAGCACGTGATATGATGTCTTAGCTAAGTAAGCAAACTGATAAAAGAGCACATCTGGTGGTGTGTTCACACGTACAGTCTCACAGAAGAAGACTGTTATGCCTCATGAGCCACTAGTGTTCTGGGAAAATCCATGCAGTTCTTTTCTACTCCGAGTAGCAAAGAAGACCACGAAAAAGAACATAAGCATCATAACTAGTTTTTTTTAAGTATCTGAACTCCATTCTAATATTCCCAAGGAAGAGAGAATAGGAGGGAAATGATAACCCAGAAATAACTAAATGGGAGAAATGTTGCGGTAAAATCACTATAAGCTTAAAAACATGCATTAGCCAGTAGGAGAAAATGTATCCAGCTCCAGCTCCGAAGTGCCATGTGCCATTGATCAAATCAAAAGCAGATACTTCATACAAAGATTAAGACAAAGAGAATTCAAAGTGTCTGACTTATGCTAGCAAACAGTTCAATAAAGAGCCACGTTGAAATGTTCTCTCAATGTTTCAAGCTTTATTACAAATGTCACAAAAAGATGTTAATATTTCACTTCTGTTCTTGGATTTTCGTCACAATAAAATACACTGAACATAATCTTCACAAAAGTTATTTACAAAAGTTTGAGCTATTGCCATTATAAATTACAATACCTTTTATTTAAGTATTAATTATTAAAAAAATTAAAAGCCACTGTTATTTGTAATATCAATACATCTAAGTCACGTAAATACAACACATATTGCATTACAAATGCTATAGGGGTCACATTTGTGAAAGGTATAACTATTGGCATTGTAAATGACAAAGCTATTAATTTCGCTATTTTCAAAACTAACACATAAATAAAAAAAATTTCATTTACAATACCAATAGCTCAAACTTTCCTAATGCGAGACCTATTGCATTGCAAATGCTTGTTATCATTGGGGCACCGATTCCACAGGGCCCAATTTATTAATATGGTGGGGGATCAGCAGACGACCCCCTGCCCTTTTAATTTAAAAAAAAAAAAAAAAACTCCCTTGAAAGTGGGGTCCCCAGGGCCTATCGAAGCTCAGAGAGGGATACTTGCGCCCCCCCTTCCTCTTTCATTGAAAGAAAAGGCCATGGGGATGGGATCTACAGGACACCAGGCTCAGGGGGGGGGGGGCAGCGTGTCCTCCCTCCTTTTTTTAAAATTCTGGCACAAGGGATGTGGTCCCCAGGGTCTAATAAGGCTAGAGGATGAGGGCCACACAGTCTTTCTCCCCCACACCTTTAATTACATTTAAAAAATGGCCCTGAAGGATGGGGTCCACAGGGCCTAATAAGGCTTGGAGAGGGGCAGCATGTGCCCCCACCCTCCCTTTTAATAAAAAAAAGCCCAGAGGGATGGGGTACCCAGGGTCTAACCAAAGGGTCAAGTTACGTTCTAGTTAAGTAAATATAGCAGTGGTAACATTAACATATTGAACCAAAAATAAAATGAGAAATTCACCAGTAAGTAGAATCAGCTTATGGCCTCACATATTACATATTTCATGACATGTCCTGAGAGCTCATTTATAATATCACAGATGATAATTCGAATGACCTCACTGATTACATCATCCAATGAGTCTGTTGGTTTGTTTTATAGTTTACATGGTGGTGGCTAATGGCCAAATTACTTTTCTGCCTAATTTTGTACAGCCTATGTCGAGCTAATTGTTGTGTTTACAAAATGCATGTGCTCCTAACGCACCATAGGTGTGTACAGTTATTAAATAAATAAACAAAGGAAGAGTGTCCGTCAGTGTGGCGTTAATAAAGTGAAAATAGCACGTAAGAATATGAGGCCAGCTGTAGTTGGTCAGAGGACTGGACCAACTTTCAAGAAAAAATACATGATTTTTTCAGGAAACCCTACCTCACCCTAGTGGTGACATGCTTCATCATCGGGTCCACTAGGGAGATCGAGTACCTCCCCAGTGTGCTGCGACGCCAGGAGACTGCGGAGCAGGTTTGTGAGAGTGAAAAGTGAAAAAGTTAAGTGTGGTTAAAAATGTCAGAGGTTGTACCAAAAAATCATTTATTAGCTAGTCAACTTGACATATTAAAATTAAAGACTATGTGCAGGGAAACTAACCAAAAGAAATACTGGTGTTTCCCTGTTAGGGGAAGGTCAACATGTTTCTGCCCTTTAAGTGTATGAATTTACAGGGCTTTCATCAGGACCAGTATGCGAGTGTTGCCTCAACAGGTATAGGCGCGCTAAGGCCCACCCTGCCGAAGGCAGTGAAAGTTAAAAATAGCACTATGTGTAAAAATTGGTGCGTTAAAAATACAAACCAAAAGGCTAGGGGATTTACCTCTGTTGCGAGGAGCCCAGAAGTCTGTAGACAAATGATAGACAGACAGACAAACAACACACAAAACATATAAACAAGAACAAACAATCATTATTGATCATGTTTTATGGCCATTACACTAATAGTGTGGCGTGATACGTGCTAACAAACCTATCAATGGCCGTGGCCGAGATGGATGACATTGCAGAATAGAAGTTGTGCCCAAGAACCCAGGGTGATGGGCCTCAACTAGAACCAGAGTCGAGTAATCTGGCACAAGGCGTTGCACAATTGGTGAGGCAATTTAAATGGAGGCTTGCAGTGCTAAGTCCATCCGTGTGGGAAGCCAGGCGGCTGCCCGTAATTATAACACTACCTATAGTAAGGCGGCGGAGAAATAATCCCCGAGGTGTAGCGTAAAAAACAGTGCTACGTTGTGGTTACTCGTAGCCCTGCTGGCCGTGGAATTAGAGAACTAATTAGGCACGCAAAGTAATGAAACATATAAGTGAAACAATCCTCACTTGTACTCAATGTGAACCACGCCCAATAGATTCAGGGGGGCGGGGGTGGGAGCGACAATGGCACACCCGATTAAGGTAAAAACAAACACACAACGAGTTTAAAGAATCTGGCAGGATCTCACACACAAACACTTAGCTTCAGAGGATGTCCAAAGAGTTGATCTTCCGCCCGCAACGCTCAGCACCCACTCGGCACCTAGCTGTCCCCCGCTGGATCTCGTGGATCCCGAGCGAGGGGCAAGCCTGGCGCTAAGAGGGGGAGGCGTTGAGGCGTCCGCCAATGGGAGACGCTTGTTTGACAGAGAGGCTTGGGAAGCAAGCCCTGTGCTCCCGCGAGCAATGTACTCGAGGCGCCGAGTTCCAAAGGAGGCTTGGAATACAAGCTTCGTGCGCATGCGCGCGCAAGACTAGAGGCAACGATTATTTGGAAACGAGGCTTGGCAAGCAAGCCTCAGAGAGTCAAGTAATTGGGCTTTGAAACGGAGGTCCGTTTTAGATTTGCAATGCGGACTATATTGGCAATAGAAGTTCATGGCTGATTCTGAAGGATAGCTTATGAAAAATTGATTTCAGCAAGTCAAAAAGTAAAAAAGTAAATGACTAGTTAGGATTACAATGAGAGATGCACCAGGAGAATTATTAGTAGAAATGTGATACATTGTTTTCACATAGTTAGAGCTGCAGTCTTGGTTGATACCCTCATATAGAAAAAAATCTTATTTTGATCATTGTTACTGTTTCAGAACACTGGCCCAAGGTATTTGATCGTTTAGTCCCTGGATATGTGTATTGAGTCTATAGACCCAGCGCTGCTCTTTTTCAAACAGGATGTTCTCTCTGTTCCTGGGGTTATTGACCTGTTCGATCACTGTCCAGGTCATATCATTGGGGGTATGATTTGCCTGCAGAAAATGTTCGCTGAGTTTGGTGGTTACTTTCTTGCAGCAAACATTACTGCGATGTTCGCCAATGCGTGTCTTGACTTTCCGGGTTGTCATGCCCACATATCTCTTGGCACACGGGCAAGTAATCAGATATATAACATTGGTGGAGTTACAGTTAGTATGGGATTTTTGGGTCCATACTTTGCCCGGTTCCAGATTTAGCTGTTTGGTGTGGGTGGTTAAATGGCAGACACTGCAGTCAGTACATGGAAAATGCCCAGTAATGGGGGGTAAGTGCCATGGTTCAGTGACGGATCTGGTAAGTGATGACGGGCATGTTAAAGGTCTTGTATGAACCAGGGCATCCTTAAGACTCCTGCCCTTTTTAAAGGAAAAAAGTGGTTTTTCCCAATCACCCATGCTACTGGTGATAATTCTCCAGTTCTTATTTATAGACTTTTTGACATTGTCTGAGAGCGTGCTATAAGTAGTCACACATGTTAATGGTACATCAGTGTCATTTTTCACATTCTCTTCAAGGAGGGCATCCCGAGGTTGATTCCGGGCCCTGGTCTGTCCTTTGTTGAGGATTCCTTGAGGGTAGCCTCTTTGTCTCAGTTTAACAGTTAGGTCCTTTGCCTGTGTTTTATAGTCTGTAGTGCTGCTGCAGTTTCTTCTCAAGCGGAGGTATTGCCCGTAGGGCAGGTTTTCACGCAGTGGCCTTGGATGGAAGCTGCTGAATTGCAGAAGATTGTTCCTTGCCGTAGGTTTATGATGAGTCACAGTAGTGAGAGATGTTCCCTCGATCCTTATCACTACATCCAAGAAAACTATTGATTCTTTGCTGTGATTGTGAGTGAATCTTAGATAAGGGTCAAGGGTATTGACCCAACTCAGGAACTCAATGAGACTGTTTTCAGTACCATTCCATAGTATGAGAATGTCATCAATGTACCTCCTCCATAATCCTATGGAGGAGGCAAAGGGGTTGGATGTAGGCAGGATATGCTTGGTCTCAAAATCGTATACGTACAACCCCGCTATGCTAGGAGTGAAGGTGCTGCCCATTGAGGTCCCTGTGCATTGGAGGTACAGTTGCCCCTTGTATTCAAAGTAATTTTCTTTAAGTGCCATCCTTGCACATTGTAGGATGAACGCCTTTGGGGTGGTGTATTCCCAGTTCACTGTGTCAAGTGCTTGTGCCAGTACCCGTAGTGTTTCTTCCTGGGGGATACTGGTGTACAGACTCTCTATGTCCATAGTGACCAGGATGACAGAGTCTGGTTCAAAAGAGATGTCATTCAGTAGCCTGAGAAGGCTTTTTGTGTCCTTCAGGTAGGTGCTGGAATTTTGCACTATCGGTTTTAGATAGTGGTTGCAGAAAGTGGATAGGGGTTCCAGCACTGAGCCAATGCCAGATACGATGGGGCGACCTGGTGGCGGTAATACATTTTTGTGTGTTTTTGGCAATGTATAAAAATATGGGATCATTGGACCCCTGCCATAAGGTATGCCGCCTCGTGAGGTGAGATATGTTCGTTCAGCTCTGCCTCTCGTACAAATGTGGCTATTCGTGCTTTCATTTCAGCAGTTGGGTCTGTGGTAAGAGGGGTGTAGTTGGTTCTGTCATTTAGAAGAGTCAAGCATGCTGTATCGTAATCCGCAGTATCCTGGATAACAATCCCACCGCCCTTGTCGGCTGGTTTTATGACAATGTCTTTGTCATTTTTCAAGTTCTCAAGGGCTTTGTGTTCTGCCGCCGAGAAATTGTTGAACCGTTTGGGATTTTCAAAGGCTTCCAGATCTTTAGTGACAGCCTGTTCGAAAGTCGTGATTGCTGCGGGTATGGTATGTGGTGGTGGCATGAAAGTCGATTTAGGTCTGAATTTAGTGTCAAACTCTTGTTCATTAGTTTCAGACTGCTCTTTTGACTCAAACAACGCCTTGAGTTTAAGTTTTCTAAAAAATTGTGCGAGCTCACAATGGAGTCGAAATTTGTCCGGACGTGAAGTAGGGACAAAACCTAAACCCTTCTCTAGGACTTTCGTCTCTTCCGGCGTTAGAATTTTCTTTGAAAGGTTTGTCACAAGACTTAAACCGCACTCGTGCTGGCTGTTGCTGTTCGACTGCGAGTGTGTTTCCCCACTGCGTCTTCGTCCTCCCAGGTCACTTGTGTGTTCCCTCTGCTCCGTCCCCATCCCCGCCCGCCTCTCCCTAAAAAGGCATGGGTGGGTGATTTTGGGGAAAAAGGGGTTGCATGTAGGGGTTCCAGTTCATCATCGGGAACTGGGGTTGTTGGTAAAACAAAGGTGGGGGACCATTGTTTGGATGACCATAATTCTGCCATCTTGGTTGTTGTGTAGGATAATTAAATCTGCCTCTCCCTCCTCTACGTCCTCTTTGTTTTGGGCTCTGGTTGCTCGTAGTGCTCCCACTAGACGAGTGGCTGTCTGAATCATCAGATTTGTTAGTGTCCTTTTTCGGTGCACTATAGTTAGGATCAGAGTAGGGGTATACACGGCCAGCAGGGCTACGAGTAACCACAACGTAGCACTGTTTTTTACGCTACACCTCGGGGATTATTTCTCCGCCGCCTTACTATAGGTAGTGTTATAATTACGGGCAGCCGCCTGGCTTCCCACACGGATGGACTTAGCACTGCAAGCCTCCATTTAAATTGCCTCACCAATTGTGCAACGCCTTGTGCCAGATTACTCGACTCTGGTTCTAGTTGAGGCCCATCACCCTGGTTCTTGGGCACAACTTATATTCTGCAATGTCATCCATCTCGGCCACGGCCATTGATAGGTTTGTTAGCACGTATCACGCCACACTATTAGTGTAATGGCCATAAAACATGATCAATAATGATTGTTTGTTCTTGTTTATATGTTTTGTGTGTTGTTTGTCTGTCTGTCTATCATTTGTCTACAGACTTCTGGGCTCCTCGCAACAGAGGTAAATCCCCTAGCCTTTTGGTTTGTATTTTTAACGCACCAATTTTTACACATAGTGCTATTTTTAACTTTCACTGCCTTCGGCAGGGTGGGCCTTAGCGCGCCTACACCTGTTGAGGCAACACTCGCATACTGGTCCTGATGAAAGCCCTGTAAATTCATACACTTAAAGGGCAGAAACATGTTGACCTTCCCCTAACAGGGAAACACCAGTATTTCTTTTGGTTAGTTTCCCTGCACATAGTCTTTAATTTTAATATGTCAAGTTGACCAGCTAATAAATGATTTTTTGGTACAACCTCTGACATTTTTAACCACACTTAACTTTTTTACTCTTCACTCTCACAAACCTGCTCCGCAGTCTCCTGGCGTCGCAGCACACTGGGGAGGTACTCGATCTCCCTAGTGGACCCGATGATGAAGCATGTCACCACTAGGGTGAGTGAGGGTTTCCTGAAAAAATCATGTATTTTTTCTTGAAAGTTGGTCCAGTCCTCTGACCAACTACAGCTGGCCTCATATTCTTACGTGCTATTTTCACTTTATTAACGCCACACTGACGGACACTCTTCCTTTGTTTATTTATCTATTGACTGGGGACTAAGAGTGCCCTTGAACCCTGTCTCTCCCTTTGTTGACGGTGTACAGTTATTAAACATGTTGTAAATATTTGTATTGAAGAGTAATTGTGCGTAGGTGACTGTTCACGACTTCTGTTCATTATGTTCCATAAAAATGTTTTGGTACTGCAGAAAATTTTTCTAGCAGGACAAAGATTCTATGTAAAACATACTAAGTATTGTTATGAGCCATGAGTTATTAGACCGAATAGTCTAAGCAGGACAAATTCTACTTAACATAGAACACTGTGTGCACTAGGTGCTAACCTAGGTACATGTGCTTGTTCTGCTTCGAAAGATGGGTTATCTGTAAAGTATTTACCACAGTATGAATACTACAGATAGTATGATCTTTCGCACCTTCAGAACTTGGTTATTTCAAGTGAATAGTCGTTGAGTGTTCATTGTTCTTGTACATAATTTTAAATACTCTGTGGTGTATTTTGCATGAGAATTTCACTGTCTGCAAACAGTGTTGCACAAAGTAAACTCTCTCCATAGAGTACACAATGTTAACAGCATCAGCTTTTCTGCTTTTATCCACTTCTTTTCTCAGTGTAGGTTCAGTAACTGTTAGGGGTTTGATACACATAAAGCCTGTCCCTATTCGGGCATTAATTATGTAAAGGGGCTTCAGTTCCCTGAACAGTTGTAAACATAATGAACACCGTGAGCAGGATAGGGGCCCATTTCACCTGTGGTTCATAGTCAATATGAACTCAGTGAACCATAAAGCGTATGGAATAGGGTCAGCGTTGCACATAACACAAGTTTGCTTTACCTATGGGGGTTAATTGTATGATAGCAGTAATGGTGCTACATAATATTCTGTGCTATTTTGCACTTACTTTCATAACTCCAATGCTATACCTGTTTATAGAGTAATGTGTACAAAATAAGCTTGGGAGATGTCATAAATGATGCCATAGAACATCATATGTTATGTAATATGCGCGTCATAAACCGTGCATGGTGGGGGTGCAAGTTATAATTAGCTCTGCTTACTGTAACTGGTAAATATCTGTGCTGTTCAAAATGTTAGTTGTCACTGACTCATTCACCTAACCATGTTACTTTAAACGTTGTTTTTTCAGTGAATATATGCATTTATATAGATATATAAAATTTGTGTATCTGTGTATATGCGGATATATGTGTGTGTATAATGTGTGTGAATATATATCACTGAACATTTTGAAGATATTATTACAACTATAAAGTCACTTTAATCTTTGATTTTTACATTTGCATAGAATTTCTGTATTTTTGGTTATGTAAAGTAAGATGTCCATCACTATGTGCAGCATAGGGTTTGGCGCGTGGTCGAGCTGCTTGCTCAGTACCCTGGTGCCGCCCAAACCCCTTTGCGTTTTAATTTTTTGTCTATGCCACGGATCTGCAGATCCACGGATTCTCCAGGGGGCGGCGCTGAGCGATGAATCAGAGTATCCACAGAACGGCCTACCATGCCCCCTTACTTATGATTTTAAAAACATTATTTAGTACTCTGGGACAGTGTCCCTGTATACTAAAATGGCAGTTGCAACATTTTCTTTTAATGGTAATTTGTATTGGAAAAAAAATTATAGGGCCCCACCTTTTTCTCTGCCCCTGCTTGACCGCTCACCCCAAAAATGTCCTGGAAGGAGCTGAGGTAGATGTGGCTTTTTTTGTTTTAAACTATGGCAAAGTTATTAGGGTAACAAAAAATGCTTTTCCTAGGGAAAGGTGTTACTAACTGTAATTGCGCCACTGGGTTATTTAGGTGTGTGTGTGTGGGTGGTTGTGTATATATATATTTATGTATGTGTTTATTTGTATGTATGTATATGTGTGTGCAGTTTGATGATTCTTGAGAAGAATAGGTCATTTACCTTTGGTAACCCTTTCTCTGGTGTGTAGTTTTCCCATACATTCCTCCTCCCACCTCTTATATGTAGGTGGCCTTATAATTATACCGTAACCTTCCATCCCATTCATTTTAAATTTTTTGTTTAACTCACTCTTCATATCATCCTGATCCTCGTCCAAAAGTAAGGTCACCAGCTTCCTTGGTACATTTTACATACTAAAAGATTCATAATGAGGAATATGCATTAAGATTATGTATTCATTAGAAAAAAGGACACCAAAGTGAATATATTTTTCTTAAGAGTTGGGTATGTACTATTGATGGTTGCATTCGTTCCTTCTCAAATAGCATCTTTGTTTCTTCCAGCCATTCAGAAAATTATTTTTGTAGCAGAGATTGGTAAAACTTGTTCTCTTCTAATTTCCTTTCTTTCTACTGTCTATAGGAGAATGCAGATATGTTCAAAGGTAGACCTTGTAAAGAAGTGTATGCCAACGAGTACTTTCCTGAGGGCATCACTAACGGAGCCAAGTGGTACAACGTACCAGGTAAAAGTTCCAGCTACATCCCACTTAATGTTATCAATACTTTCAATTTTCTGCTTACAGCCATTGTTGTGTTAATTACAGTGTAACCAATGTCTCTATTATCCACGTAAATAGTACTTTTTTAGGTCGAGCTGGAGTTAGCATCCCAAGGATGCGTCCAGTCTCGACAACTTTAGTGATCCGTCTCGGGGGAATGAGGGACAAGAGGGTGCCACGCGCTTCTCTTGTGCTGGATTTGACTGCGTGCACGCGCAGCGACACTCACGCATGCGCACATACACAGCCACACGCATACACAGGCACACACACACACACACACACACACACCCCCGTCGCCGCCGCACTTACACACACACTAGCGCACCTACACACACACACACACAGAGACCCCCCCACACACACACACCAGCGCACCTACACACACGCACATATACAAAGACTCCCCGCCGCCGCCATCGCACACATACACACACACACACACACAAGCGCACCTCCCACCCCTAGAACTAAGCCCCATTTACCGCCATTCGGGACTTCTGTAGCCGGGGCTCTCCCTCGGGCATGGGAGCCCCGCTCTCAGGCACTCCGTAGGCGCATGCGCGGGACTTCCGAAGACTGAAGTCCCGCCCAAAGGAACTGGCTCAAACGCATGCGCAGTGACCAGACGCTCCAGCCAAAGCAGCTCTGCGCCTCCTCGCACCTGGCCCATACGAAACTTGTCTTTATTGAAGTAAGAGCAAGACCAGAAGATGACTTAAGAAAGCAAAATAGCATTGTGTGTCATAAACGCACTGCATTGTCTCAATTGTTTCAAAAGTTTTTCTCGTCTCAGGGTTCAGCCGCCTTCTTCCTCCGTTTTGTCGTGGTCGCTGTGAATCGGGATGGGGTAGAGTAGCTTGTCCTGGACCCGGCTTCCTTGTGCCTCGGTGACACTGATCACTGCACACCATTCAGATCTGGGCCGCTGCGCGCGCTGCTCTGGGCTCTGCTTGTGGGAGGTGTCGGTGGGTGGGGCTGTGCTGCCTTCTAGCGAAGGTGCTTTGCTGTAACCTGAGATTTGGAAGTTGGTAACCATGGTCACAGGTACACACACGAGAGGGAGGCGCACAGGTGGTTCACACGAGAACGCCCCCTGCACAGGTAAAACATACGCCCCCTGCTCGCAGAGACCAGGCAGACAGGCAGACAGACACCCTGGCCTGCCTCTTCCTCCTGCTCCCCTCTTCCTCCTGCTCCCCTCTCTCGGCTTCGCCCAGACCAGTATCCCCCAGACCAGTATCCCCCTCATCAGGCCGGCCACCTGCGACGCCTCGCAGTTCTTTAACACGGCCACCCTGGGGTGCAGCAGCTGTGGGACAAACAGCATCAAGAGTGCTGATGGTGAGTGGGGGCGGAGGGGGCTTGGGTCAAGGTTACTGATGTAGGAAACCCGGAAACGAAGCTTTTTTCCGATAATTTGCATTACCTTTGCTTGGAAAAAGGCAGTATGTTTGGATCTGCTTGCAGAATGACAAGTCTGATGAAACTCCAGATTTAAACACAATTGCCATAAAATGCAGTACTGTTGTATATTCCCAACAGCCAGGAATTGCGCCTGCTTCAGAGTCGCCGCCCTCTTCTGAAAGGAGCAACAGTGCAGAACATTCTCCGTTCAATGCTGATAAAGTGATTTATTCACAGCTTGTGTTTCTCCAGTGCTCCCTCTCACCAAGATTAGTGGCGGCTGGTGAAATTTGAAAGTGGTGTGGCATAAACGTTTGGGATGACTTATGTAGTGAGCGACGTGGGCAAGCTTAATGGACAAACATGAGGTGCAGTGATCCTCTTCATCAGTTACAGCTTCACGATCACTCTTAATCCCCTGAAGGTAGGCATCAGTTACAGCTTCACGATCACTCTGAATCCCGTGAAGGTAGGCATCAGTTACAGCTTCACGATCACTCTGAATCCCCTGCAGGCAGAGCAGCAGCTACATCTTCATATTGACCCTGAATCCCATGCAGATATGCAGCAGTCCCTTCATTGTCACTCTGAATGCCCTGCAGGTAGGGCACCAGTTACAGCTTCAGATCACTCTGAATGCCCTGCTGGTAGGGCAGCAGTTACATCTGACCCGGAGGACTGGATTGGGTGCTTTACGTGGGCCGTATAAATCATTGTGGAACCTGTCTCTAGTCATCCCCAATTTTTCAAATTTCGCCATAGTATCGTTTTCATGAAACGTCTGTTGAAATTAATATGTGAGGTTTTGTAGAACACTTTTCTGGTAAAGAACTGAAGATATAAAGCAAGAGTGCTGGTACGCTAAAGCAAGAGCCACAAACGTGTGAGATAGTGTTTGAAATGGAAAAATAGAGGTGCAAGGACCCTATACCACAGTACCTGCTTACTTTTAAAAGTACCGGTACCGGGTCTGTGAACTTTTTATTACACCGGCAATCGGCCGATAATTACATTTCACGTGTCTGGTGCTTTCCCCAGTCTCTGCCCCAATATATTTGATCTCTTCTCCCACCAGATGTATGTACTAAGATGAAACGCTTTCCACACGTTGAACGCACATTTTTATTTTGAAGAAAATTTTTCATATTTGAACATGATGGTTTTATTATTTATATGGCAACAATTTTTCGGGGCTCGCTCGTTTCATGCCTGGGTTCATAGAGCAGTGTGGCTCTCCCGGTTTGTTGACTAGCCCACATCTACCACGAACGTTTGAGTGTTTGTTGTTTTCAGTAAGGGTTATTTTTTAAAAATATTATATCCACTTCCTGATTGCTGAAAACCCGAAATGGTATTATCATCAAATGTTATGCCGTGTAGTCATTACATGTGTTTCGTTGTTGTTTTTGCCACATTGTCCTTGGAGGTTGGGCTCATAGCAGAACTGAAGTGTCACTGCCTGTCCTACGGCCAAGTTAGGTGCGGAAGACTGAATGGCCATTTTCAGACCTCGAACCGTGATATGGCTTTGAATAAATCGGGTATTTTTCCCGCAGGTGTAAATCTGTACTCATTCACAGGACTATTTTTCAGCTACAGGGATTGCTGGCTGCCTTTTCATCTCGAATTGAAAATTGTATTGATGCCGTTTACAATAAGAACTAATTAAAGATATGTTTTTGAATGTGCAGTTTGAGTCTACCTTTACAAAAAATAGACTATACCTTTCGTTTTATAAGACATTTGAGTTTGTCAGACTTTACTAAAACTCCAGTGGGTTATGCCTTCATTCGGCAGTTTAAAGGCACCACATGACTTCAGGAGGTGAACGTGCCTGGGCTTACATTTCGTTTTAGAAAAAAAAGGAAAAAACCCAAAACAAACAAACCATTTGTAGTCACCAACTGCAATAAGCACATCTGCAAACAGTTTTACATGGCAGGCAGGCAAAATCAGTATGTCCCTGAGGTCAGGGCTTCTCAGGTGATTTTCAGCCTGTTCTTAACTGTGTTTCTGATTTGACAGCCCTTTTGTTTGGAGATTATTTTCCACCTAGGTTGGGTTTTCTTTGCATGGTTTTTCTTTTTTTCGTTTTTTTGTTCTTCCCTCAGTCTCTCGGGCGCCCCAGTCACCACCACAGAACCGACCCCAGGCTTGCTCCTATCTTTTTTCCATTCCAACATGATGGCGATGTATGTTGCGTCTCTTGTCTGTCAGTGGAGTGCAATGGTGTTATGTTAAGAGTCTATAACGCACCACGTATTTTTAGGTCTCGACCACCACCACAGCATCACTCAGCACTACCACAGCACTACTCAGCACCACCACAGCACTACTCAGCACCACCACAGCACCACTCAGCAACACCTCAGCACCACCAAAACATCAGTCAGCACCACCAAAGCAAATACACAGCACCACAAAAACAAAACTATGCACCAACACAGCAACACTCAACAAAATGACTACATTACTCGGCACCAGCCCAGCATAAGTCAACACAACAACAGCACCACTCAGCAACACCACTCAGCACCACCACAGCACCACTCAGCACCACACCAGCATCAATAAGGGACACACCAGCATCACTGGACACCACCACAGCACCACTCAGAAACGGCACAGCAGCAATCAGCCCAACACCAGCATCACTCAGCGCAACACCAAAATATATAAATAACACCCAAAGATCACTCATCGCCACATCAGCACCACTCAGCACCACCACAGCATCGCTCAGCACCACCACAGCATCGCTCAGCACAACCACAGCATCGCTCAGCACCACCACAGCATCACTCAGCACCACCACAGCATCACTCAGCACCACCCCAGCATCACTCAGCACCATCCCAGTATAACTCAGCACCACTCAGCACCACCCCAGCACCACTCAGCACCACCCCAGCACCACTCAGCACCACCCCAGCATCAATCTGCGCAACCATTCAACAACAACTGGTTAAAATATGTTCTCTCAATGTTTCAAACTTTATTACAAATGTCACAAAAAGATGTTAATATTTCACTTCTGTTCTTGGATTTTAGCACAATAAAATACACTGAACATAATCTTCACAAACGTTTTTTACAAAAGTTTAAGCTATTGCCATTATAAATTAAAATCACTTTTATTTAAGTATTATTTAAAAAAATTAAAAGCCATTGTAATTGGTAATATCAATACAGCTAAATCACGTAAATGCTATAGGTGTCACATTTGCGAAAGTTATAACTATTGGCATTGTAAATGACAAAGCGATTAATTTAACTATTTTCAAAACCAACACATAAATTTAAAAAAAATTGTCATTTACAAGACCAATAGCTCAAACTTTCCTAATGCGAGACCTATTGCATTGCAAATGCTTGTTCTTAACATGTTTTATATTGGCAAGACTGATAAATTAATGCTTTTGGAATCCTATGTTCCACAGTAAATTACATCTGGGGCAAAAAAAACTGCACACTTCAGTCAATGTTGCTGCAGATTATTTTGTGGAATTTATTTCCATCACGGTCCAGCTTAGAAGCTGCTTTTCAGTGCATTGTAAAATTACTCATTTATTAAATATTAAAATAAATGATTTTGTAAGTTCATTCTGTTTGGATAAAATAAAACCTGTATTCAGAAAACGGTCAATGTCTGTTACCCGGTAAACAAGCAGCTTTTTTAAGGCTTGAATTCTAGTGATTCTTTCCATTTGTATATTGGATGCTATCTTAAAGTTCTTTTGCAAAACAACGTTTTACAGATATTTAATTTTAATATTCGGTGACTTATCAAGTAAAAAATTTATGAATTGCACTTTACCCTCATGGAAATTACATAATAAATTACACAAAAGCTCTTTATTATAATGTGCACTTTAATATAATGCATGCTTCATTATAATGCACGCTTGTACTTGCCCTCATGTCTCTCCTGAAACAATGCTTGCGCTGTCGCTTTTTTGTTAGCTTGCAAAGGCCTTAAAACCTGCCCATTGCTTACCATTGGTTTGCTTCATCCTCCCTCATTTTCCTTTCCTCTTTGGTCAGTGCATGCTGGTTACACTTCTCTTTGTGTGCTTGTCCCTCTCTTGCAGCATGGCAAATCACTTGTCTTTCCACTGCTCATGCATTTGTTGCTACTTTTTTCTTTTAGGTAAACACTCCGAAAGAGTACATGTGTTTGCAGGCCGTTCCCTTCTTATGCTTCTACCCTGGTCCTGCTCTGTATTCTTGCTTTTCCCCCTCTCCTCCTCCTGTCCTGCTCTGTTGTTGCTTGTCTCCTCTCACCCTCCCATTCCTTTTCATGTTGTTGTTTGCCCCCTCCCATCCCTCCTTGTTGTTGCTTGCCAGCTTCCATCCCACTCAGTTTCCCTGCTTGCCCCCTACCACCCGCTCCGTTCCATGCCTGCTCCTTCCTGTCCTATTGGTTTACTCCTTCCACCACATCTCGCATCATTGCTTGCCACGGTGCTTAGTTACTTCCTTATACCTTCCACCCCCGTTGTTGCTTCCCTATCCCACCCACACGCGTTGTTGCTTCCCTATCCCACCCACACGCGTTGTTGCTTCCCTATCCCGCCCACCCGCTTTGCTTCCCTATCCCACCCACCCGGGTTACTGCCTCCCTATCCCACCGACCCTCGTTGTTGCTTCCCTATCCCACTCACTGGTGTTGTTGTTTCCCTATCCCACCTGCCCACGTTGTTGCTTCCCTATCCAACCCTCCCGCGTTGTTGCTTTCCTATCCCACCTGCATTGTTGCTTGCCCGCTTCCCTCGCTATTGCTTACCCGCTTTTCGCCCTGCCGCTTGCCTGCCTCCTGCCCTGCCGCTTGCCTGCCTCCTGCCTGCCTCCTGCCCTGCCGCTTGCCTGCCTCCTGCCCTGCCGCTTGCCTGCCTCCTGCCCTGCCGCTTGCCTCCTGCCCTGTCGCTTGGCCCTGCCTCCCGCCCTGTCGCTTGGCCCTTCCTCCCGCCCTGTCGCTTGGCCCTTCCTCCCGCCCTGTCGCTTGGCCCTTCCTCCCGCCCTGTCGCTTGGCCCTTCTTCCCGCCCTGTCGCTTGGCCCTTCCTCCCGCCCTGTCGCTTGGCCCTTCCTCCCGCCCTGTCGCTTGGCCCTTCCTCCCGCCCTGTCGCTTGGCCCTTCCTCCCGCCCTGTCGCTTGGCCCTTCCTCCCGCCCTGTCGCTTGGCCCTTCCTCCCGCCCTGTCGCTTGGCCCTTCCTCCCGCCCTGTCGCTTGGCCCTTCCTCCCGCCCTGTCGCTTGGCCCTTCCTCCCGCCCTGTCGCTTGGCCCTTCCTCCCGCCCTGTCGCTTGGCCCTTCCTCCCGCCCTGTCGCTTGGCCCTTCCTCCCGCCCTGTCGCTTGGCCCTTCCTCCCGCCCTGTCGCTTGGCCCTTCCTCCCGCCCTGTTTTTCGTCAAAGCATACATTCTTTTGACCGCTTGCTGGGTGGTAGGGCACGTGAACTAAATTCCCAGCGCTGTTTTGGGGGATGCTTCAAAACTATGGCCTTTTCGAGAGGTCAGAACGTCCCATCGCTTTTGTAATGAGACCTGTAGATGAAAGCGTACATGTCCAGTCCTGGCGAATCTTCATCTTCGACCCCATGGCACTTGCGAGTGTTTGTTTCAGTGCCGGGGAACTTAACTCATGACGTGTAAGACTGATGTTTATTGTAATGAATTCCTATCTAGTGCCTCTCCTCACACATGCTTCGCAGCACTTTGCATGTGAGCATAACCAGACTGGTAGATACAAGCTGCCATGAAAAAGGTTTCCATGTCATCCCCTCACTACCAAGCGAGTTCGCAGTCAGAGATCCAAAATGTGACCAGTGGGAGCCAAGAGGGGAGGGCGGGGAAATCTCGCTGCTTGCCCAATATTTTATTGTTCAATATTGTGCTCAAACAACTCATTTTCAGCAATATTATTCAAATATGTTTGCTAAAAAGCTAAATGTTCTGCATGCAAATGTGAAGTAAACTTCCTGAAATATTCCAATACTTTAGTGTTTACTGCATTATTTATCTGCACTGGAAAGTCTGTGAATGGCGTAATTTCTACTCAAATCTCAGACCTCTACATTGAATTGTATCCAGGATTGTCTCTTAAGTAGTGGGTCAAAGGCCAATCTTTACCACATCCTACTGTATTTTTCATTGTGACTGTTCTCTAGGCTCATGAAACTGTGACATATGAAGTGTCTGGGCCGTGCATATTAGGACTTATCGTGCAGTGTTTTAGATGGAGTGAGCACAGAGTTGGACTCCGGTCTCCGGATGTCTTCACTTCTGCTCACCTAATCTTCATTGCCTTGGCCAGCAACTTACTGTTGGCACTTATATTTTTGGGTGTTGGAGGAGGGGGAAGCGTTAGAGTAACCGGACTGATGTCGATTAGATTCAAGACTTTATTCGGTATGTAAAAACAACCATAAAAGCAATCAACACAAATTGCATCTAAATATGATCATAAATAAAAACACAAATTACACATGATTGTCATCACAAATGACCGTGCCAAAAGTACATATTTAAAAATTACTTAAAAATATAAACTTCCATCCAATTACCATATCATTGTAGTATCAAAAAACAATACTTTTGTGAATATTGATTGCTTTTATAACAAAAAGTGCTACATTAAGGCAAGCCCTGGTATCATTTAGTACAGGCATATATTTTAGGGCAAAAATATGCGAGCTAATATCTTGTGCAAGCAGATGAGGTTTTAAATAGCTCCCAAAATGAGAATAAAAATCAGAGTAGCATAAAGTGCATAATGCTTTGCTTGCTCAGGCCATCTCATGGACAGGGAGTTGTATCTGGGGGACAATTTTTCTTGTAGGGGAAGGCAACTAGATGATCCCTAGTCCAAATCTAAAAAAATACAAAACGGTGTATTTAATTTGAAACACAAGTTAGATAACTTTGACGGCCCTCTTTTAGCGCAAGTGAAAGATAGAATATAACAGTTGTTCCCTCTCTCCCTCTATTCTCACCTTACCTTTTATAGGTCATAAAGGTGTCTTTAATAGATCGTTTGGTGATTGTTGTTACTAATGGAGGGGAGTTAAACTGAATGGAATCTTGAATGTCCGTGTAAATGGAATTGATATACCTTAGCCAGGGAATACTGAGTGCATTATCCAAAGCCAGGTCTCATCTTTTATCAAAATAGAGCGCCAAGGCAGCAAGGGGAATACCTGCAAGATACTGTAACTCTACCTCTCCATGTGTAATCTCCGTGGAGGCAGAGGTAGGCATAAATAATAAACACTTGAGGTAACTATTTTCCTCAGTCTGAAGAGCCTTACTGTTATAGTGGCCCCACACATCATACCCATATGTAGCAACTGCGAATACCCTTGCCTTATACATTGCTAACATATCTTTTATTGATCGGTTGTCCAACTTTGCTGAAAACCTAAAATTTCCATGATCACTTCTTTTCATCTTACCCCTAACGTTTGTAATTTCATGTGACCACGAGCCGTTACCTGCAAAAGTAATGCCCAAATAACAAAAGGTGTCAACAGTAGCTACTGGGGTATTAACCATAAAAAACGTTCTACAATTCTTTTGCTTGGCCCCGCAAATCATTTTATAGGCTTTGTTTTTGTTAACCACCAGTTTTCTTACAGCAATAAAATTCCCAAAGTGAAAATAGTAGAGGGACAAGAACACAACCTTGCCAAATACCTCGTTCTAGCGTAAAATGCTCCATGCACTCGCCTTGTGTACCAAAGTGTACTTTGCGCAATCATTTCTTGAATAGCCTTGCAATAAAGAAGATAATCGGTCTAGATGCACCAATGGTGAGCCCGGTTGACCAGAGAATAGAATGATCTACTAAATAAAAGGCACTATTTAAATCTGTGAAGCAAAGATACAGTTTACCACCTTTAGCACATGTATATACATGGCTCCTCGAGGGAGTGCTGCGGGGCAGGGGAGGGGAATGGTAGAGGGTAGTAAACTCCGGCATACAGCCAAACGGAGTTAAGTAAATAAATAAAATTAATTACATTGCGCTCGCTAGATCGCCACTTGGCGTTGCAGCGCACGCAATGTAATTCTTTTTATCTATTTACTTAACTCAGTTCGGCCAAATGCCGGAGTTTACTACCCTCTACCCTTCTCCTCCCCCGCAGCACTCCTTTGAGGAGCCGCCACTGTGTACATTTACCAATTGAGTCCAAATTCACACATTGCTCTAAGGTCTCCACTCCGTGTCTAAAACCAAACTGCGTCTGGGAAAGTATTGTGTTCTATTGCTCACTCTTCCAATCTCATGAGTAACACTTTTCTCATCACCATCCCCGAAGAGTCTAAAAGTGATATTGGGCGGTAGTTTTTCGGTTTGGGTTTCTTGCCTTTTATATGGATCGGTACTATAATAGACATCCCCATGAAGGCGGAATCACAGTGGTCGCAGCCATAATATAAACTCTAGTTAGAATTGGACACCACAAATCGACAACCGTTTTATAGACATACACTGGCACCCCATTGGGTCCTGGGGCTTTACTCCCTATGCTTTCTTTCAGTGCTAGTAGTACTTCTATCGTTATATTCAGTGGTGGAGGAGGCCAAGGGTACTGTTTCTCTCATGGACTAACCTACTTCCTTGCAGCTGGTAAACTAAACATTTCCGTAAAGTGAGCAACCCAGGCATCACATGTAAAATGGGATAACTGCTCTGGAAAAGAGTTAAAAAGGATTAATTGACCATATCCCAAGAAAAGTTTGTTATCCACACTATCTGCAGCCCCAACAATTTAGACCCTTTTTTCCTTACCGAAAGGAAATTTTTGAAATTGAATAAAAAGGGATTTGATCAACATATTTTCTCTGAATTGACAATGGAGGGCCAATTTCAATTCTTGGGAGACTGTAGTACATGCATGATTAAGTCAACCTGTGCATAGGCCATGGCCTGTATTACTCAGGCGAGTCAAGAGGTTATATTAGTAATGCTAATGAAACTAAAGAGTAACTGATTGGATATAGCTTCATCTTCCAGGCAATCGAGGATATCTATAAGGCCTTTGGAGAAAATACCATGTATAATTTTGGTTGAGTCCACTCCATCCCACTTAATGCAAAAACGTATTGGGTCTTGTACGGGTGATTTTTAAATGTTAGCCATAATATTAATGAATGTGGCCTTATAGTTATTATTTTTCTTGATGTTTACCAGGAGCTTATTCAGTATAAGGACCATGAGACCCCTTTTGGCCCTAACAGCAGGTGATGTATCGGCCTCAAGCCAGTGTGATGAGAAACCCTCAAAGTAAATGGGGGCTATTCACCAAGTTTCCTGAATACATATTATATCAAGATCACTTATAAAATCAAACCAGGCTATTGAGCCCTGTTTTGTTCGCTGGTTCACATACATTCCAAGACGCAATTTTGTATCCTCCCTCCAAACCAGGGCTAGAGGTGCTAGGGGATAACCAATTATGTAATGCAACTCTCTGGCATCTTAGCCGCAGTATTGTTCATGGATGGCCATGGGGCACCAGTTCAGATATTATCAGCTTAATTGATATCATTAATGTCCAAATAAGTGTCCTCCTTCCTGTCCTCCCAAATTAGAACCTCGTGCGTCTAGTATCGCCCTGACTCCTGTCAGTCAATATCTTTGAGTTCACTCAATACTTAGAGCCTGTTCAAAACCTCCAGGGGCTGACATGGTGGATTTTCTGTAGGATGGTTATTGTATTTAGTTCCCGTCTCCCTCATTTGGGACTGTGAATTCCGTAGATGTCTGTAAAAGACTCCCAGGGGCTGTAGTGATCTATTCATCTCTATTGGCGGCGTAGGTGTTGCTTTCGCTAGAACTCCCCTTGCCCAGCTGGGGTCACTAAAATGGATTATGACATAATCCCCTTTACAATGTTTTCTCAAGGGACCAACCCAGCTCACTCTCCTGGTTATCAGGATTTGTTGGACACCACCTCCTGGGAATTCACAGTTCCTATAGAGCCAGTTTACCACTCTATTCTTCAGTAAAATGTGAGGTTCAGTTTGAACTGGCCCCCAAAGGGGGACATTGTCTAAAACTGTCAAGTATGGGCAGCATTCTGGTGGTAAATTAATGGCAACATGAGCATCCACTCTATTGGGCTAAAGGTTGTAACTCAGGGTATGAAATGTCACTTTGTGTTGGGTGAATTTTGTTCACATTAGGTTGCTGTGACATATGCCTCGTTTGAACCATAGGAGCAGATAAACGTTCACAGCCCATAGGTGTAACTCAGTTTCAGTACCGGCCTCCTATAACCTCTCAGAATGGAGTCTAGATGCCCCTATATTGGACCCTGACATATTCGGTGTTATGGTTACTAGTGATGGCTTGTGAGGGACACCCCTCCCTCGAGTTCTCTGTGAGTGGGTTAGGTTAATGGGTTATGATTCTATTCACCTCTGCCATCAGGAGCTCAAGCTTTTCTCTAATGGATATTAATAAAACCTCCATTCTAGATGCCATACCTGCTGTTAGTGGTGCGCAGTATGACTCCACTGAAGGACTTGACTGAGTCACTACCTCTATGCGCGGCGGATTACAGGCGAGAGGGCATGCATTCCACCAGTCGCCATAGGGGCATTCCTGCACTTTCTTTTCCTCTTGGGTGTGGGAGGGCGGCAATAGAAGCACATTTATCAGAAGAAAGAACTGCCAGGTCTTGATTTGGTTGAATAACCAACCCGACCTTCTACAGCACTAAGGCAATAAGACTCCCCTTGCTGCAACTCTGCTGCTATTGGTGTGACAACATAATCCGTAGATTACCCAGCCCCCCCCCACCCCTGCTCCTAAAGAGAGGTGTCATCCTACCATATCCGTTTCTTTAGAAATAACGTTTACCGCCCGTACTAAAAGAGAACCAATTGTTGTGCGGGCGGTATCTAATGCTGGAGGGGCATTCATGGCTTTGCGCTTGCACATGTCAGCTTAAATACATCGTAAAAAAAAGAATCCAAATAATGTGGCCCACTTTGACTAAATGATCCACTGGTCATATAAAGAGTGTATATATACCATGAGGAGATCAACTGTCTGTTACAAACAGCCTTAGGTCTCACTTACGTCGAAATTTAAAACTGAATAATCGGGGTATAAATGTGCCCAAAAGTTCCTTCGTGTGATGCGTTAAGAATTGGCTAGACAGTCAAGACCGTTGTAAGTACAGTAATGAGTTGCGGCTCCTTATTACTAAAACCACATGAAAAAGAAAGACAGTACCTTCGTCTTCGATAAACCGACAAATATTAGGAGGGTCAGGGGGGCGGCACTGGCTCTTCCGGGCAAGGACGGGCCCACCCTTAGCCAGGCATGTCACACGCAGCAGGAGTAGAATAAGCATTTTATAGCGCAAGACACTGGCCAGGTGTAGGGTGTTGGTGTAGGGCCACCTCCTGTGGCGCTGAGAATGCTGGAAAAGAGTCCTGGCTGCCACTAGTCCCAGGCAGGTGTCATTTAAGTACAAAGAATTTAACTACAAACCCATGTTGCTTTAAAGGAGAGTCCCGTCGGTTGTGAGATATTATCTTACAGTGGGCTTAGAGCTTCTTCGTTGTCTTTCATTTGCTTGCTTCTTATATGTTACCTAAGCAGGCTTTCTTACCTCTTGTGTTTGCACTGGAACATAGATGCATTACTACGTCGTTCCACTGCTCTCTTTTTTAAGGCACTACTTTTTTTTGTAAAGTAGTCGATGTGTTTCCTGCTGCCTCCCTTAATGGAGTGGGCACATTGAACAATTTTGCTACCTAAACATGAGCAGCTGGAAATACTGCTCCAGTATAAACCATAACTGTTCCAAATACAAGAGAACATGACAGAGCATAATGTGTCCGAATGTAATCTGATATTCACTCCAAATGTTTTTTAACACTAATGTTGCATGTTATTCTCCATCGACCCCAAGCACTTCCGTATACAGACAGGCCACAGTGCACTTGTATAATCTCACTTCTATTCCCATTCACCCCACTCCAAGATGTCTGCCACATCACCCCACGTCATGTGACTCTTATCACCTGACCGAAAGTATTTAAGCGGCTGTATTGCGCCCAGTACTGTGGAAGCAATACAACCGACCGGAACGAGTGGACCATCACCACGCTGAAGTATCTAACTAAGCGGTAAGGAGTTCACTAGATTGACCCATACCTGAGCCCTATACCACTTTGGAAATAGAGCGTAAACTAATATTCTCGCCCTTTTCTATGTGCAGCGGATCGTGTAATCTCACCGACCGCAGTACCGCACAGTCTCCTTTCTAACGGTAAGAAGCCCCAAATCCTCACAGATTAAGGCCCTCTTTTTTCCCCCCCGTATGAGCATAGATCTGACTCTGCTCTCCTCCTCTTTATAGCGGATCGAACTAATTATCGACCGCTTCAACCCCACCGGACAGGACCACCAATTGGGACCCGTCACAATACGTAAAACCGAGCCTCTATCGGTAAGTCCTTGCTACATAGGTTGCCGGCTCCCCTCAAGCCTCCGTGATAACTAACGCTTATTTTCCTATTTAGTGACTCGGAAACCTTTCACCGGTCATCCGTCCACAAGTATTCCACGTGCAGCATAGCAGCTTCCCTGCACAGTGGTTACGATACGATTTTACCCACCCTTGATAGAAGTCACTTCAGAGTCATCACTGCACCAGTCAGCAATCACCCCCTCGGTTAACTACACAGGCTTCTGCTTGGAGGAGTTAGTCTCTCACAGCCGTTCTCATCACTCCACCAATTCCTTACCAAATCAGGGCAATCAACCTGCTGTCACAAAAAGCCTTCTTCCAATAAGCACGTATCAAGCACAATCGCACAACCTTGTAAAATGGAACACCGGTTGGCACTTTCACCGCACTGCGATTCCGGAAAATGTAGGTATCGAATGTGACTAAGTTGACCTCAAATTCTCGTCGCAAAAAGTAAATTTAATTTCGTTTTTTGCCTTTTTCTTTCCCTGTTTTCCTTTACAGGCGTATTTAACATAAATTGTACCAGGCAAAAATTTAGTAAATCCTGATGATGATCCCATTATAATTTGAGCCAGGGATCGAAACGCCGTCGACTTTGTTTAGTAAACATACAGCTATATCTGTGAATACTACTGCATGTATGGATTACTCTGTGGAGTACTGCCAACTCTAATGTAAAGCAGTACCCAGTTTTGCTCACCGCTTCTTGCCTAATGTAAACTTTCTCTCTTCTTTATTCTCTTCCTCCAACTTTCTAGTACGGTACAGGCTTGTGCCCTACTTCACATGTATATGGTTACTGTGAAACTGTATTTTATAATTCTTGTTATATCCAATGAATAAATTCCTTGCCTGGCTGGGTACAGGATAAGACTATATAGCTTCCCATTGTGGTCTATATAGATCTGTTCTTTAAAAATTCCTAAGCTTAGGACCTTTTGTTTTTGAAAATCCCTCAATGGAGGAGCACAGTTTGATCTATTTATTATTTTGTGCTACTTCCTTCTGTAGCTGATACTTTTCATTGGTCAAATAAGTGTAATTTTAATTAGGGTGCCCTCATCATAAAGCAGTTTAGGTAGCACTCTGTGCAGCCCAACCCCCTCCCCTCCCCACCACCCAACCGAAATGTATACATTTGGCTTTATTTGACATACTTAAATCTTTTTTTTTATTCTAAGGTGGTATGCAGGACTGGAATTATTTGAACACAAACTGCTTTGAAGTCACCATTGAGCTGGGCTGTGTGAAATACCCTGAGGAAAAGGCGCTTCGTTCATATTGGGAGCGAAACTACAGATCTTTGCTGCAATTCATTTTGCAGGTAAGAGCAGGAATTCTGCTCCACTGAAAAGTTGTTAAGTTAATTATTAGTCCTTGTTTGACATTTTACTGAAGAGATTACTGGATCAGTTTTAATGGCAAGTAAAGATGTATATTGTTCAAATGAACAGCGTTCCTCATGATATTGTCATAGTACAATATGCGCTCTGGAAGATTGCTGTGTGAATGAGTTTCAGCATGGGCAGATTTTCCTTTCAGTTTATATTAGGGTATTAACTCCCAAAGCCTTATATTCAGAATTACTTTAGTATCTCATTGTGGGTCTTAAAAAGTATTTCTCACAAAATCTACCTCTTCTGATGAATATTTCTAACTGCAAATTCCTGACCTTGTGAATATTCCTTAGGTGTCAGACTAGATCTGGAATCTACTGACACTCCTGTAAATCAGTAGAGGGTGTCATGCGGATCAACACATCATTCTACTCCGGAAGCGACGAGTGTAGCCACATGCAAGCTCGTTCACTTTAGTTCTCTTCCAGGGGATCCTCATCAATAGTCATAAGCATTAGAATATTCCCGCCCATGCGCGGGACCCCGGAAACAATATATTATATGTGCCCCACATATACATATACATATATATATAAATATATATATATAAAAATAAGCAATTGCAGCCAAATAAAACAGTAGAGCTGGAATATGCTGTGAAGAATTTCCACCATACATGTGTATTAGCATTAGAAACATGATAAACAACACCAATGCTTGTTTAGAAACTGTTTTAATGCTTAGAAAACAGCAGAAATTCTTATAAGACACTGTAAGCATATACAGCTCCCAGGCTGCATTGCAAATACCCAGTCTAAAAAGACTGAAAAGCTAACCCTGTGGCTGCATGTACCAAAACTAACGCTGTGCCTTTAAGGCACCTCTGCCCCTAGCTTCCCATCATGCCTCAGGGGTTACAGTTAGGTCAGTTGTTCTTTCCGGCTCCTTCAGGAAGGACCCTGGATACACAGCTCCACAGTTTTTCTGCCTTTTTCAGTCAGAAAAGCTTCTAAAGAACATTTTTTTGATTTGCTTTGACTTTTTACATCAGGGTCAAGTAAATAACTGCTTAGCAGTCGAATTTTTGTGAGGTTTTCCTGTCAGGATGCCTTCATTATTCGATGATTGCCCTTCTTGTGGCCACAAGAAGGCAAAAACGGACTCTCATGAGGTCTGTATTTTATGCTTGCCAGAAGATCACGATCCAAAGGACTGTTCTCATTGTCAAAACCTGTCTGACAGAACTTTAAAAGACAGGGAGAGGAACAGGCTCTATGGTTTGGCCCAAAGATCCATGAGGGGAAGATCTACAGAGAGGAAGAGTTCAAAGAGACCCAGAACTCCCTCCAAAGGCAAGTCAGAGCGTCCATCGACCTCAGCGCCGGGCTCGGCGCTGAAAAAACAACATCTGATGGAAAAATCGAAAGATAAAGCTCCGTCGACGTCGGGACCGGCGTCGACGAGGAAATCGTCGTCGAAAAGAAAATCACTGACGACGAAGAAAGCTCCGCCGTCGTCAACTAGGCGACGATCGGCGTCGAGAGAAGCCACGAGATCTCCGTCGACGAGAAGATCGACGTCAAGACGTAAGTCAACTCCGCCGCCGTCAACCAGGCGACGGTCGGCGTCGAGAGACAGAATACACTCGCCGTCGTCTCAACGTCGACAGGCTTCGAAGAGTGTGACACCTCCGCCGAAGTCTCCACGGAGGCGCTCGGCGTCGAGGAACAAGAGCCCCCTCGGACGATCGTCGTCGAGGAAGGGATCATCGTCGAAGACGTGTCGGCGCTCGACGTCGAGGATGTCCGATCCTCCGCCGTCGCCACATGCCAGGTCGACATCGAGGGCTTCGTCGACGACAGGACGTCGAAGGCCATCTCCGTCGCCGACAGACCAACGTCGGTCGACGTCGAGACCTCCGTCGACGGCAGGGCAACGCCGTTCGACGTCGAGACCTCCGTCGACGGCAGGGCAACGCCGCTCGACGTCGAGACCTCCGTCGACGGCAGGGCACCGCCGTTCGACGTCGAGACCTCCGTCGAAGGCGGGACGACGCCGTTCGACGTCGAGGGAAAAGACACCGTCAGCGGCTCGACATCACAGGTCGACGTCGAGAGAACACGGGTCATCATCGAGGCGTTCGACGTCGAAGATTATCACTCCGTCGACGCCGCAGAGGCGTCCAACGTCAAGGGAAAGACTTCTAAGACGTCCGCCAACACCGGTGAGACGAAAATCCCCTTCAGTGCCTTCGACTATTTTGGTGACCCAATCGGCTTCTCACCATTCCTCCTCAAGGGCCTCTAGCTCATCGAGGTCCACTTCCAGGAGTAGAAGTCCGTTGCCCCAGCGAAAGATAACACTCTCGCCAAGATGGTATGCTCCTTTGCACACGTGGAAGGATTCTGGAGCGACGGAGAGGCTGCACAGATATGTAAGCCCACACCACAGGTCACCCCTTCAGAGACTGATAGAAGAGGCAGACAAACAGAGTCCTATCAGGCACCAATCACGCTCTCGGGAGAGGAGAGCGGAAAGGTCGCATACCCCCAGGGTCTCCCGATCACCACGGAGAGAGCATCCCAGATCTCAAACGCCGAGAAGGGAGAAACGAACTGAGAGGTCGAGATCTCCACGAAGGGAGCGTCGGAGAGAATCACGTTCTCCTCGAAGGGAAGACCGACCGAGAAGATCGCCAGTGAGGAAGGAAAAATCTCACCACAGGAGAAGGAGAACACCATCAACCTCCTCCTCATCTTCTTCAAGATCTTCTAAAGGGGATTACTCCCCAACGCTGGCAGACAGCCCTCACTCCAGAGCTTCCCCGCTTGACGACGTCAACACATACCTGGACGTTCTTCAAAGGGGCGCTCAAAAACTTCAAATAGAAATGGCTGTTCCAGAAGTTTCCACTACTGTAATTTTTGAGACCCTTCGGCACAAATCATATTCACGGCCTTTGCTCCCATTGGTTCCAGGGATAATGGACCCAATCAAGGAGGTCTTCCTCACGCCAGCGGCAATCAGGGCGGTTCCGGCACGTATCCAGAAAAAGTATAGGCCGGCCGACTCGGATCCAATCTTTGTTAAAGGGGAGCCTGCGGCGGACTCTGTTATCGTAGCCTCAGCTAGGAAGAATCACGCAGTCGCACCCTCTTCTTCAGTTCCTCCTGACAAGGACAGCAAGACCCAAGATTCTTGGGGACGCAGAGTGTGCAGCACAGCAGCTTCATCACTGAAAGTCTCTAGTGCCTCAGCACTTCTCGGCAGATATGATAGAGCACTGTGGGACTCCATGGAACGATTCAAAGAGAAATTGCCCAAGGAGGACCAGAAGGACTTTGACGAAACAGTGACGGAGGGCTGTTTGGTGGCAAACCAAATGATCAGTTCATCCGCAGATAACGCACTCCTAGCAGGACATGCTTACTCGCATGGGGTTTGCGCGAGAAGATCTTCTTGGTTGCGGTTGACGGGTCTCAAACCAGATGCCCAGCAACGCATCCTCAATCTGCCCTTCTCAGGATCTTCACTCTTTGGGGAGCATGCCGATCAGGAAATGACCCGCATGAAAACCGAATTGGACACGGTGAAGGCGGTTGGTCTGGAAAAGAAGAAAGAGCCGTTCAAGCGACGCTTCAAGACCAACAAGAACCGGGGAGGCCAACAGAGGGTTCAAACCCCTCAATGGTCTCAGAACAAGCCACAAGGGAAGACACAATACAGAGGAGGAAAATCGGGCAGAGGCAGAGGCGGACATCATCAGTCCTCTGCCACGCCCAGAGGAGGCAAGGCCTGAGCAGTGGCTTCCTCTGGCGCCGTTACCCACTCCAGTGGGAGGAAGTGCTTCGCAACACCTGGAAGAGTGGGTCAGCATCACAAAAGATCAGTGGGTGCTGAATATACTGCGCAATGGATATGCGCTACGTTTCCGGAAGAGACCACAACCGATTCCTCCAAAAAAGACTCGCTCGTACCATCTAAACCTCCTCAAAAGGGAGGTGAGCGTCCTCTTACAGAAAAACGCAATCGAAGAGGTACCCCCATCCCAAAGGGGGAGAGGAGTGTACTCAAGGTATTTTCTAGTCCCCAAAAGAGACCAAGAGGACAAGTTCAGACCGATTCTAGATCTTCGGACCCTCAACAAAGTGGTGGTCAAAGAGAAGTTTCGCATGCTGGCACTTCATCAGATATGTCCTCATCTACAAAGTGGAGATTGGATGTGTTCGGTGGATTTACAGGACGCGTACTTCCACATTCCTATCACACCAGGTCATCGGAAGTACTTGAGGTTTCTGGTAGGGAACAGGCATTACCAGTACAAAGTACTTCCGTTCGGTCTGAAATCCGCACCAAGGGTGTTCACCAAATGCATGGCAGTGGTAGCGGCATGTCTACACAAAAAAGGTCTTTTTGTGTACCCATATCTAGACGACTGGCTCCTGAAGAGCCAGTCCCCTCATCAAGCCACCAAAGACTGTCGTCTGTGTCTTCAACAACTACACAGGCTTGGGCTCCACGTGAACACAGAAAAGTCAGTCCTGCATCCCACGCAAACCATCCACTATCTGGGAGCAGTCCTAGACACAAATTTAGGAAGAGCGTTTCCTTCGCAGGAGAGACTATCTTCCATGGGGCAGAAATGCAGAAAGTTACTTCAGTTTCCTCGTCCAAAGGTGCGAGAAGTAGCGTCTCTACTGGGCTCCATGGCGTCCTGCATCTTCCTAATTCCAAACGCCAGGTTGAGGATGCGTCCTCTTCAAGAGTCTGTGGAAGACCAGTGGGACCAAGCGACTGGAGATTGGGAGGATCGAATCATCTTATCTCAAGCAGCACTGTCCTCAATACAGTGGTGGACTCGCCCTCGGAATGTCTTGCAGGGAGTCCCGTTTCAGCAGCCTCTTCCTTCGATGTCTGTGGTAACGGACGCATCTCTGGAAGGTTGGGGTGCTCACATGGGTCGTCTTCAGATTCAGGGTCGCTGGTCGACCAACCTTCAGACATACCATATCAACATGCTGGAACTTCGAGCAGTTCATCTGGCGCTCAAAGCGTTCCTTCCAGCAATCACAACGGACAAGATCTTGGTTCAGACGGACAACACTACAACAATGTTCTATCTGAACAAGCAGGGAGGAACACGGTCTCGCCCTCTGTCTCAGGAGGCCCAAGCCATATGGCACTGGCTTCTGGCTCGGGGACTGTCGGTGGTGGCAGTACACCTTCCAGGCGAGCTAAACACAAAGGCGGACGCACTCAGCAGGCACTTCGAAGATCAGCCAGACTGGGTGCTAAACGACGAAGTAGTCGAAGATCTCTTCCGTTGCTGGGGCCGTCCAGACATAGATTTATTCGCGGACGACGAAAACGCCAAATGCCACGCCTTCGCGTCCAGGTTCCACCGACCAGGGACGCAAGGGAACGCTCTCCTGCTGGAGTGGACAGGAATGTTCGCCTATGCGTTTCCTCCTCTGGCTCTGATTCCGAAGGTGGTGGCCAAGCTCATCAGATCGAGCATGGACATGATCCTAGTTGCTCCGGATTGGCCGCGACAATGGTGGTATCCAGACCTATTACATCTGTCGCTGTGTCCACACAGACGTCTGCCATGCAGACCAGACCTGTTGAGCAAAATGAACGGGAGGATCCTGCATCCCAACCTCCCGTCACTGAACCTGACTGCATGGCTCCTGAGGTCTTGCAATACGGACACTTAAATCTGCCTCCAGAATGTATGAATATTTTAAAAGAGGCAAAGAGGCCTTCCACTAGGGCGTCTTATGCATTCAAGTGGAAGAGATTTTTCATTTGGTGTAGGGACCATGGCTTTGATCCCACCACAGGACAAGAAGAGGTAGTCCTCCCTTACCTCCTTTACTTAGCGACATCAGGGTTGAAATACGCTTCTATCAGGGTTCACCTATCTGCCATAGTAGCGTACAGAAAATCACCTACACAAACATCGTTTTTTCAGGTCCCAGTGGTTAAGGATTTCCTTCAGGGATTGAAGAAGGTCTATCCCCCTGTGAGAAATCCTTCTCCTCCCTGGGAGTTGAACCTGGTTCTCTCCAGGCTGATGTCTGCACCGTTTGAACCTATACACAAGGCCTCCTTGCAGCATCTCACTTGGAAGGCGGCCTTCTTGGTGGCAATAACCTCTGCTCGCAGGGTTAGCGAGATTCAAGCACTCTGCACCAAGGAACCCTACACGGTGTTTCACCACAACAGAGTGGTAATGAGGGCTCACCCTTCTTTCCTTCCAAAAGTGGTATCGGATTTTCATATAAACCAAACGATTACCCTTCCTTCGTTCTTTCCTAACCCATCGACCCCAGCTGAGAGGTCGTTGCACTCGTTAGATCTTAAACGGGTGCTAAAGTTTTACCTAGAAAGAACGAAGGGCACCAGAAAGACAGAACAACTCTTTGTCAATTATGGGTCAATGAGGACCGGGTTTGCAGCAGCCAAGAGGTCCATCTCCAGATGGATTGTCTCATGTATCAAACTAGCATACCAGCTGGCTGGCAAACCTTTGTTACAATCACCCAAAGCTCATTCCACTAGAGGGAAGGCAGCCACAACAGCATTTTTACATGACATTCCCATGTCAGAAATTTGCAAGGCTGCGACATGGAAATCAGTCCATACCTTTACAAGGCATTATTGCCTAGAGTCTGATTCCAGAGCGGATTCTCAAGTAGGGCAAGCCTCCTTGAGAAACCTATTTGGGTAGAATAAGGCCTATTTTTGGGCCTACGAATGTGAATGTTACCTGTTGATTCCTTTGCCCGCAGGGATGAGGTGAGGCTCGCTACTCTATTCTAATGCTTATGACTATTGATGAGGATCCCCTGGAAGAGAAGGATTAGTTACTTACCTGTAATCCTAGTTCTCTTCCAGGGGTATCCTCATCAAAGTCATAAGCAACCCTCCCGCCTCCCCGGGCAAAGGACTTTGTTTATTAAGTAGGAGATGTTTTAACCTGTTATTACCATGGTTTTGTTTTCAGTCTCCGAAAAGAACAACTGACCTAACTGTAACCCCTGAGGCATGATGGGAAGCTAGGGGCAGAGGTGCCTTAAAGGCACAGCGTCAGTTTTGGTACATGCAGCCACATGGTTAGCTTTTCAGTCTTTTTAGACTGGGTATTTGCAATGCAGCCTGGGAGCTGTATATGCTTACAGTGTCTTATAAGAATTTCTGCTGTTTTCTAAGCATTAAAACAGTTTAGAAACAAGCATTGGTGTTTATCATGTTTCTAATGCTAATACACATGTATGGTGGAAATTCTTCACAGCATATTCCAGCTCTACTGTTTTATTTGGCTGCAATTGCTTATTTTTATATATATATATTTATATATATATATGTATATGTATATGTGGGGCACATATAATATATTGTTTCCGGGGTCCAGCGCATGGGCGGGAATATTCTAATGCTTATGACTTTGATGAGGATACCCCTGGAAGAGAACTAGGATTACAGGTAAGTAACTAATCCTTAGTTACTTTCTACTTCTTCACACGTGGATCGAGAGCTACTCCTTGGTCTTTCTGACCATTACTTTTCTCCAAATTGTCCAGTGTGAAAGGTAAACCGTCTCCCCCTAAGATGACAGGGTTTTAACTGTGCCGGGCCGGTCACAAACAGTTGTCTGTGACAGACTCTCACAAAATCTGTTTGTGGTGCCTGGGGTTGGAGAACAATGACTACCCCAAGATGAACCGGAAAGTCATTCGAGACCGGATGCCAAACTTTTTTTTAGCCAACTCAACACTGCGACCAGTTAAAAGGAAGGTCCTGTTCCGGCTTCCAAAGTTATTTCCTGAGCAGATTGTCGTAACGGTCGAAGTTTTAAGGTGAGTCCAGGAAAAGCATAAGAAGTTGAAGTGGGAACCAGCCCCATCCACCACTTAAGGATTCTAGAGAGCACCTGGTGGCTGACTGCCCTAAGGAACACATATGGCCCCTCAGACCATGCCAAGAACCTCAGCATCGTACTCGACTCATCACTCTCCATGAAGCGACAGGTCAACGCCGTCACCTCCAGCTGCTTCAACACTCCGCATCTTCCTCAGGACCTTCAAGTGGATCCCCCCCTGAGTCAAGGAAGACAGTCACCCATGCACTCATCAACAGCAGACTGGACTATGGAAACAAACTCTATGCCGGCATCAACAAGTCCTTACTCCGCAAACTCCAGACAATACAGAACACCGCCACCAGACTCGTCCTTGGCATCCATCGACACAAACGCATCAGTCAACACCTACGAAGTCTCCACTGGCTCCCCGTGGTGAAAAGTCACTTTCAAATCCTCACTGATGCCTACAAGTGCCTACACACCAACGGACCCAAATACCCCAACGACAGAATCCGCTTCCACATACCCAAAAGAAACCTCCGATCTTCCAACCTCGCACTGGCTGAAACCCAGCTCATCCACAGAGCCAGAGCAGGCGAAAGATCCTTCTCTCACATTGCAGCCAAGACCTAGAACAAGCTACCGGCAGTTGCCCCCATTCCATCTTATTCAGTAAAAGATGTCGGACTAAAACTCGACCAGACCCTTACAATGAAGGATCACATCACTACGACCATTAGTTCCTGCTACTACAGTTTACACCTTCTTCGTAAGATACTCCCCTACTTGCCATTGAATCATCGAAGAACCGTGGTCCAGGCGATGGTGATGAGTCGCCTGGACTATGGAAATGCACTATTGGCGGAAGTGGGCAAGACACTGCTTGCCAAGCTACAAGTGATTCAAAACACTGCGGCAAGGATGATACTAAACCGCCCTCCTGGCTCCTCTTCACTTCCGCTATTGAGAGAGCTTCACTGGCTGCCAGTGAAAAAACTTTCCTTTTTCAAGATTTGTTGCCTTACCTTTAATGTGCTGAATGGAAAAGGTCCTCTCTACTTACAAAAGAAACTCACTAAACAGATCTCGGGCTGTAATCTTAGATCCAACTCATTAGCTCTACTAAAGATCCCCCGTATACGTCTTACACGTACCGGGGGTAGAGCCTTTTCGCACATTGCCCCTAAGTACTGGAATAAGCTCCCAATGGTCTTCCTACCTGGTTTTCAGGAAACCCCTAAAAACGTTTGTTATAACTCACATCCATCAACCGATACCGACTTTTCTGTCTCTCATTTCGCTAGGTACGTGCCGAGATGCCCCTGGGTGATTCGTGCGCTATAGAAGTGCACCTAACATAACATCAGGTGCGCCCTCTCCCTGAACACCTTCAGGAAGACCCTCGAGACCTGGCTCTTCGGCTAAACCGATCTGATTCTGATATCTTGCCCGTACCACATGATATGGCCCACATTTTCCACAATCTTTTTGGCACTGACCTGGTCATTGAAAACTACTATGACGGGGGCAACTATCTTTGCCACTATGATGAGGGAAACTGGCATCAAAAACTTTAAAATGCCAGTGGGCTGAATACTTCCCTACATATATGCTAGCATTGTGTCTCCCTCCGGGTCCTGTTACGGAGCAAAATGTATCTATCCATGTTATGCAAAACTAGTTCTAAATTTACAGCTTCCCACTATGGAAGTGAAGACTAATGTATTGACTGAAGTATTTGAACTTGTTCGGGCTCCCTCATTTAATGAGGTTCTTTTGGTCAAAACCATGATCGTATCCTACTGTTAATAGACAGGTTTCTCATTGCTATCACCCCTGACTAAGCGACCCTACCTTTCTTACTTAACACCCGATGCCAGAGAGCCTGCTAGTGTGGGTGTCCAGTAGAATAGTCATCACAATCCTTTTCCTACCACCCTGCTTGGTCATCAATTAGAAAAAACAGACAATTGGTAAATTGATTTTCTCAACTTTGAGCCTGGCCCTGAGTTCTGTGATTGCCAGCTGGCTTGTAAGCAGCTTCTCTCTTGCTTCTTGGGATACTGTGCCACAAATTTTACCAACTGTATTGAACGACTTTTGGGCACCCCTTACCTAAGCTATTCAAGATGTTTGTTGTGCGGCAAATTTTGTCATACTTTTTGGATTTGGCACAACTGACTGCTTAAATCGAGCAGTGGGTTTTAGTGTGGCCCTTCAGCTCCCTGCATGGATGAGGCCAACAGGCTTTTCCGGGGATGTTCAGGCATCCTAAATAGACATATTGTTTGACAGCTCTCACCTTTTTGGTCAGAAAGGAGGACTCTGCTTTGGTGGGTTTCAAGAAGAGCCGAGCCACAGCATATTCCTTTGGTCTTTCAACTCCCACAAGACATTTCTGCCAGCAATGCAGCCCTCTCAATGGCTGCAATAGATGTTTTCCATTTCACCACCATACTCTTCTTCCACTGCAGCAGGCCTTTCAGCCCATTGTGTTCATGTTGTGAGATCATGCCTGTGACAGCAGAGACATTGTGCAGCTCAGTATGTCCCTTCTGCATCAACAGCCGCAAAACTGCTTTAGTATATCCTTGCTGGCACACAGCCACCTTGTCAGAGGCAGGTTCCACTATTTCTTCAGGAATGGACTCTGCCTTGGTGGGGTTCAAGAAGAGCCGAGCCACAGCATATTCCTTTGGTCTATCAACTCCCACAAGACATTTCTGCCAGCAATGCAGCCCTCTCAATGGCTGCAATAGATGTTTTCCATTTCACCACCATACTCTTCTTCCACTGCAGCAGGCCTTTCAGCCCATTGTGTTCATGTTGTGAGGTCATACCTGTGATAGTAGAGACATTGTGCAGCTCAGTCTGTACCTTCTGCATCAACAGCCGCAAAACTGCTTTAGTATATCCTTGCTGGCACACAGCCACCTTGTCGGAGGCAGGGTCCACTATTTCTTCAGGAATGGGAAGCCATTACTTCAGGCTAGTGGGTCCTCTAAGTTGTACATCAAGGTTACTCCCTTCCACTTCTTTCTACCTTGCCGTCCCTTCCACCACCATAAGGGCAGCGGATGGAGGACCATCGGTTTGTCTTGCAGCAGGAAGTGTAGGGTATTTTGGTCTATGGGACCATAGACCTGCTTCCAGCATCAGAAGTAGGAATTGGATGATACTTCTGCCATTTCCTTGTGCTGATGAAGGACAGAGGCTGTCATCCTATTTTAGATCTTTGCCCTCTCAATGCCTTCATGCACAAGGGCAGATTTAAGATGATCACACTAATTCAGGTCCTTTCTCCCCTTGACCCCGGAGACTGGATGGTGGCTCTGGACCTGCAGGATTGCGGTTCCCAGGGGCCAGGAGCATTTTCAGTTCGCATCGCTCTTTTTTTCGACCTCAGAAGTGCCTCTAGGGTGTTCACGAATGTGATGGCGGTGGTTGCAGCACACCTTTCAAGGTCAGGAGTACCAGTCTTTCACTACCTCGGCAACTGGCTACTGAAGGCGGGCTCTCCCGAGTTTGTCTGCCTCCTCCAGATGATTACGACCCTCCTAACATCATTGAATTTCACTATCAACATGCCAGGTTCACATCTGTTTCCTCCACAGGCACTCCTGTTCATCGGATCTATTTGAAACTGCTACCATTTCTTGCCTTTCTTCTAGAACGGAGAGTCCACGAAATTCAGGTTATGATCCTGATGCTTCAGTCCTGTCCTGGATCTCCATATGATTGATTCTGAGGGTCCTGGATTTGTTGACCTCCTGGATCTTGCTTGCCAGGCATACTAGATGGAACATACAGCTTTTGCAGGTCGACCGCCAATTTCAGTGGCAAAACATATTAATTCTCTTTCTGTTTGTGGAACCCTGTTTCCATATGCTTCAATGAGGAATGCATGGCAATGTTAGTAATTTGGATAAATACAACTCAAATGAAATTTTTTAGATTTGTTTGTCTAATTGTGGGGGCAATCGTACATAGTGCACTCTTCGAATGACGTACTAAGAGCTCAGTGTTTTTTACTATATTTGAACCAAACAGTTTGAGCATTTAAATAAAAATAAGATAAAAATGCATTTGTAGTAGTATAACATGGCGAATATGCGATATTTTAGAATAGCATCTACACAACTTCGGTTTTTTCCCACAGTAGTTTGCAACCAACAATCAATACAACATAATCACATACATAATAAAGTTTAATAATGGTTGACAGAACAAATTACTTTGTCAAAAACAAATGAGTAAGCTCTCAGCACATATTTACCTCTAAAAAGAGAAGACTTGTGTGAAACATGTGCCTACGTTAGCTGGATAGTCTGCCAATATCCACTCCTAGACAAAGGTGGTGATCATGGAAAGCATATCGTAATAACTCTGGAATCACTGGCCCTTCTTGGCCACATACAAGCTATTCACAGTTTCACAGGTCAAATGTGTTTCCCTACATCTGAATTCCACCCTGTTAAATTCCCAGGCTCCAAGCTAGATGTACCTCCCACACTTCTTCCAGATGCGAAGGCTGTTAAGAAACCTCTTGGCAGTGAAAATTGTTTAACTAAAAAACTATGAGACTGAGATATAAACTCTGCCCAATCAGTATAGCTATTTCTAAACAAGCATTTGCAATGCAATAGGTCTCGCATTAGGAAAGTTTGAGCTATTGGTATTGTAAATGACACATTTTTTATTTGTGTTGGGTTTGAAAATAGCGAAATTAATAGCTTTGTCATTTACAATGCCAATAGTTGTAAATTTCGCCAGTGTGACACCTATAGCATTTGTAATGCAGTATGTGTTGTATTTACGTGACTTAGAAGTATTGATATTACAAATAACAATGGCTTTTATTTTTTTTTAAATTAATACATAAATAAAAGTTATTGTAATTTATAATGGCAATAGCTTAAGCCTTTGTAAATAACTTTTGTGAAGATTATGTTCAGTGTATTTTATTGTGACGAAAATCCAAGAACAGAAGTGAAATATTAACATCTTTTTGTGACATTTGGAATAAATCTTGAAACATTGAGAGAACATATTTTAACCAGTTGTTGTTGAAGGGATGCACAGATAGATGCTGTGGTGGCGACGAGTGATGTGGTGGCGACGAGTGATGTGGTGGCGACGAGTGATGCTGTGGTGGCGACGAGTGATGCTGTGGTGGCGACGAGTGATGCTGTGGCGTTCAGTGATGCTGTCGTAGCGCATAGTGATGTTGTGGTGCCCCTGAGTGAAGCTGTGGTGGTGCTGAGTGATGCTGTGGTGATGCAATAGATAGAGGGAGGGTGATAGCTAGAGGGAGGGCGATAGCTAGAGGGAGGGCGATAGCTAGAGGGAGGGCGATAGCTAGAGGGAGGGCGATAGCTAGAGGGAGGGCGATAGCTAGAGGGAGGGCGATAGCTAGAGGGAGGGCGATAGCTAGAGGGAGGGCGATAGCTAGAGGGAGGGCGATAGCTAGAGGGAGGGCGATAGCTAGAGGGAGGGCGATAGCTAGAGGGAGGGCGATAGCTAGAGGGAGGGCGATAGCTAGAGGGAGGGCGATAGCTAGAGGGAGGGCGATAGCTAGAGGGAGGGCGATAGCTAGAGGGAGGGCGATAGCTAGAGGGAGGGCGATAGCTAGAGGGAGGGCGATAGCGAGAGGGAGGGCGATAGCGAGAGGGAGGGCGATAGCGAGAGGGAGGGCGATAGCGAGAGGGAGGGCGATAGAGAGAGGGAGGGCGATAGAGGGAGGGAGGGCGATAGAGGGAGGGAGGGCGATAGAGGGAGGGAGGGCGATAGAGGGAGGGAGGGCGATAGAGGTAGGGAGGGAGGGAGGGCGATAGAGGTAGGGAGGGAGGGAGGGCGATAGAGGTAGGGAGGGAGGGAGGGCGATAGAGGTAGGGAGGGAGGGAGGGCGATAGATAGATAGGGAGAGCGATATAGGGAGGGAGGGCGATTGATAGGGAGGGAGGGCGATTGATAGTGAGGGCGATTGATAGTGAGGGCGATTGATAGTGAGGGCGATTGATAGTGAGGGCGATTGATAGTGAGGGCGATTGATAGTGAGGGCGATTGATAGTGAGGGCGATTGATAGTGAGGGCGATTGATAGTGAGGGCGATTGATAGTGAGGGCGATTGATAGTGAGGGCGATTGATAGTGAGGGCGATTGATAGTGAGGGCGATTGATAGTGAGGGCGATTGATAGTGAGGGCGATTGATAGTGAGGGCGATTGATAGTGAGGGCGATTGATAGTGAGGGCGATTGATAGTGAGGGCGATTGATAGTGAGGGCGATTGATAGTGAGGGCGATTGATAGTGAGGGCGATTGATAGTGAGGGCGATAGATAGAGGGAGGGAGGGCGATAGATAGAGGGAGGGAGGGCGATAGATAGATAGAGGGAGGGAGGGCGATAGATAGATAGAGGGAGGGAGGGCGATAGATAGATAGAGGGAGGGAGGGCGATAGATAGATAGAGGGAGGGAGGGCGATAGATAGATAGAGGGAGGGAGGGCGATAGATAGATAGAGGGAGGGAGGGCGATAGATAGATAGAGAGAGGGAGGGCGATAGAGAGAGGGAGGGCGATAGAGAGAGGGAGGGCGATAGAGAGAGGGAGGGAGGGAGGGCGATAGAGAGAGGGAGGGAGGGAGGGCGATAGATAGGGAGGGAGGGCGATAGATAGGGAGGGAGGGAGGGCGATAGAGGTAGGGAGGGAGGGAGGGCGATTGATAGTGAGGGCGAGTGATAGTGAGGGCGAGTGATAGTGAGGGCGATTGATAGTGAGGGCGATTGATAGTGAGGGCGATTGATAGTGAGGGCGATTGATAGTGAGGGCGATTGATAGTGAGGGCGATTGATAGTGAGGGCGATTGATAGTGAGGGCGATTGATAGTGAGGGCGATTGATAGTGAGGGCGATAGATAGAGGGAGGGAGGGCGATAGATAGAGGGAGGGAGGGCGATAGATAGATAGAGGGAGGGAGGGCGATAGATAGATAGAGGGAGGGAGGGCGATAGATAGATAGAGGGAGGGAGGGCGATAGATAGATAGAGGGAGGGAGGGCGATAGATAGATAGAGGGAGGGAGGGCGATAGATAGATAGAGAGAGGGAGGGCGATAGAGAGAGGGAGGGCGATAGAGAGAGGGAGGGCGATAGAGAGAGGGAGGGAGGGAGGGCGATAGAGAGAGGGAGGGAGGGAGGGCGATAGATAGGGAGGGAGGGCGATAGATAGGGAGGGAGGGAGGGCGATAGAGGTAGGGAGGGAGGGAGGGCGATTGATAGTGAGGGCGAGTGATAGTGAGGGCGAGTGATAGTGAGGGCGATTGATAGTGAGGGCGATTGATAGTGAGGGCGATTGATAGTGAGGGCGATTGATAGTGAGGGCGATTGATAGTGAGGGCGATTGATAGTGAGGGCGATTGATAGTGAGGGCGATTGATAGTGAGGGCGATTGATAGTGAGGGCGATTGATAGTGAGGGCGATTGATAGATAGAGGGAGGGAGGGCGATAGATAGATAGAGGGAGGGAGGGCGATAGATAGATAGAGGGAGGGAGGGCGATAGATAGATAGAGGGAGGGAGGGCGATAGATAGATAGAGGGAGGGAGGGCGATAGATAGATAGAGGGAGGGAGGGCGATAGATAGATAGAGGGAGGGAGGGCGATAGATAGATAGAGAGAGGGAGGGCGATAGAGAGAGGGAGGGCGATAGAGAGAGGGAGGCGATAGAGAGAGGGAGGGCGATAGAGAGAGGGAGGGCGATAGAGAGAGGGAGGGCGATAGAGAGAGGGAGGGAGGGAGGGCGATAGATAGAGGGAGGGAGGGCGATAGATAGAGGGAGGGAGGGCGATAGATGGATGGAGGGAGGGAGGGCGATAGATGGATGGAGGGAGGGAGGGCGATGGATGGAGGGAGGGAGGGCGATGGATGGATGGAGGGAGGGAGGGCGATAGATAGATAGAGGGAGGGAGGGCGATAGATAGAGGGAGGGAGGGCGATAGATGGATGGAGGGAGGGAGGGCGATAGATAGATAGAGGGAGGGAGGGCGATAGATAGAGGGAGGGAGGGCGATAGATAGAGGGAGGGAGGGAGGGAGGGCGATAGATGGATGGAGGGAGGGAGGGAGGGCGATAGATGGATGGAGGGAGGGCGATAGATGGATGGAGGGCGATAGATGGATGGAGGGCGATAGATGGATGGAGGGAGATAGATGGATGGAGGGAGGGAGGGCGACGGATGGATGGAGTTAGGGAGGGAGGGCGATAGATGGATGGAGGGAGGGAGGGCGATAGATGGATGGAGGGAGGGAGGGCGATAGATAGATAGAGGGAGGGAGGGCGATAGATAGATAGAGGGAGGGAGGGCGATAGATAGATAGAGGGAGGGAGGGCGATAGATAGATAGAGAGAGGGAGGGCGATAGAGAGAGGGAGGGCGATAGAGAGAGGGAGGCGATAGAGAGAGGGAGGGCGATAGAGAGAGGGAGGGAGGGAGGGCGATAGATAGGGAGGGAGGGAGGGCGATAGATAGGGAGGGAGGGAGGGCGATAGAGGTAGGGAGGGAGGGAGGGCGATAGATAGATAGGGAGAGCGATAGGGAGGGAGGGCGATTGATAGTGAGGGCGAGTGATAGTGAGGGCGATTGATAGTGAGGGCGATTGATAGTGAGGGCGATTGATAGTGAGGGCGATTGATAGTGAGGGCGATTGATAGTGAGGGCGATTGATAGTGAGGGCGATTGATAGTGAGGGCGATTGATAGTGAGGGCGATTGATAGTGAGGGCGATTGATAGTGAGGGCGATTGATAGTGAGGGCGATTTATAGTGAGGGCGATTGATAGTGAGGGCGATTGATAGTGAGGGCGATTGATAGATAGAGGGAGGGAGGGCGATAGATAGATAGAGGGAGGGAGGGCGATAGATAGATAGAGGGAGGGAGGGCGATAGATGGATGGATGGAGGGAGGGAGGGCGATAGATGGATGGAGGGAGGGAGGGAGGGCGATAGATGGATGGAGGGAGGGAGGGAGGGCGATAGATGGATGGATGGAGGGAGGGCGATAGATGGATGGATGGAGGGAGGGAGGGCGATAGATGGATGGATGGAGGGAGGGAGGGCGATAGATGGATGGATGGATGGAGGGAGGGAGGGAGGGCGATAGATGGATGGATGGAGGGAGGGCGATAGCTAGAGGGAGGGCGATAGCTAGAGGGAGGGCGATAGAGAGAGGGAGGGCGATAGAGAGAGGGAGGGCGATAGAGAGAGGGAGGGCGATAGAGAGAGGGAGGGCGATAGAGAGAGGGAGGGCGATAGAGAGAGGGAGGGCGATAGAGAGAGGGAGGGCGATAGAGAGAGGGAGGGCGATAGAGAGAGGGAGGGCGATAGAGAGAGGGAGGGCGATAGATAGGGAGGGAGGGAGGGCGATAGATGGATGGAGGGAGGGAGGGAGGGCGATAGATGGATGGAGGGAGGGAGGGAGGGCGATGGATGGATGGAGGGAGGGAGGGCGATAGATAGATTGATGGAGGGAGGGCGATAGATAGATAGATGGAGGGAGGGAGGGCGATAGATGGATGGAGGGAGGGAGGGCGATAGATGGATGGATGGAGGGAGGGAGGGCGATAGATGGATGGATGGAGGGAGGGAGGGCGATAGATGGATGGATGGTCGGGCGATAGATAGATGGATGGATGGAGGGAGGGCGATAGCTAGAGGGAGGGCGATAGCTAGAGGGAGGGCGATAGCTAGAGGGAGGGCGATAGCTAGAGGAAGGGCGATAGCTAGAGGGAGGGCGATAGCTAGAGGGAGGGCGATAGCTAGAGGGAGGGCGATAGCGAGAGGGAGGGCGATAGCGAGAGGGAGGGCGATAGAGAGAGGGAGGGCGATAGAGAGAGGGAGGGCGATAGAGAGAGGGAGGGCGATAGAGAGAGGGAGGGCGATAGATAGGGAGGGAGGGAGGGCGATAGATGGATGGAGGGAGGGAGGGAGGGCGATAGATGGATGGAGGGAGGGAGGGAGGGCGATGGATGGATGGAGGGAGGGAGGGCGATAGATAGATTGATGGAGGGAGGGCGATAGATAGATAGATGGAGAGAGGGAGGGCGATAGATGGATGGAGGGAGGGAGGGCGATAGATGGATGGATGGAGGGAGGGAGGGCGATAGATGGATGGATGGAGGGAGGGAGGGCGATAGATGGATGGATGGTCGGGCGATAGATGGATGGATGGAGGGAGGGCGATAGCTAGAGGGAGGGCGATAGCTAGAGGGAGGGCGATAGCTAGAGGGAGGGCGATAGCTAGAGGGAGGGCGATAGCTAGAGGGAGGGCGATAGCTAGAGGGAGGGCGATAGCTAGAGGGAGGGCGATAGCGAGAGGGAGGGCGATAGCGAGAGGGAGGGCGATAAAGAGAGGGAGGGCGATAGAGAGAGGGAGGGCGATAGAGAGAGGGAGGGCGATAGATGGATGGAGGGAGGGAGGGCGATAGATGGATGGATGGAGGGAGGGAGGGTGATAGATGGATAAATGGAGGGAGGGAGGGCGATAGATGGATGGATGGATGGAGGGAGGGAGGGCGATAGATGGAGGGAGGGAGGGAGGGAGGGCGATAGATGGATGGATGGAGGGAGGGCGATAGCTAGAGGGAGGGCGATAGCTAGAGGGAGGGCGATAGCTAGAGGAAGGGCGATAGCTAGAGGGAGGGCGATAGCTAGAGGGAGGGCGATAGCTAGAGGGAGGGCGATAGCGAGAGGGAGGGCGATAAAGAGAGGGAGGGCGATAGAGAGAGGGAGGGCGATAGAGAGAGGGAGGGCGATAGATGGATGGAGGGAGGGAGGGCGATAGATGGATGGATGGAGGGAGGGAGGGTGATAGATGGATAAATGGAGGGAGGGAGGGCGATAGATGGATGGATGGATGGAGGGAGGGAGGGCGATAGATGGAGGGAGGGAGGGAGGGCGATAGATGGATGGATGGAGGGAGGGCGATAGCTAGAGGGAGGGCGATAGCTAGAGGGAGGGCGATAGCTAGAGGGAGGGCGATAGCTAGGGCGATAGAGAGAGGGAGGGCGATAGAGAGAGGGAGGGCGATAGAGAGAGGGAGGGCGATAGAGAGGGAGGGCGATAGAGAGGGAGGGCGATAGAGAGAGGGAGGGCGATAGAGAGAGGGAGGGCGATAGAGAGAGGGAGGGCGATAGAGAGAGGGAGGGCGATAGAGAGAGGGAGGGCGATAGAGAGAGGGAGGGCGATAGAGAGAGGGAGGGAGGGAGGGCGATAGATGGGGAGGGAGGGAGGGCGATAGATAGGGAGGGAGGGAGGGAGGGCGATAGATAGGGAGGGAGGGAGGGCGATAGAGAGAGGGAGGGAGGGAGGGCGATAGATAGGGAGGGAGGGCGATAGAGGTAGGGAGGGAGGGAGGGCGATAGATAGATAGGGAGAGCGATAGGGAGGGAGGGCGATTGATAGTGAGGGCGATTGATAGTGAGGGCGATTGATAGTGAGGGCGATTGATAGTGAGGGCGATTGATAGTGAGGGCGATTGATAGTGAGCGCGATTGATAGTGAGGGCGATTGATAGTGAGGGCGATTGATAGTGAGGGCGATTTATAGTGAGGGCGATTGATAGAGGGAGGGAGGGCGATAGATGGATGGATGGAGGGAGGGCGATAGATGGATGGATGGATGGAGGGAGGGAGGGAGGGCGATAGATGGATGGATGGAGGGAGGGCGATAGATGGATGGATGGAGGGAGGGAGGGCGATAGATGGATGGATGGAGGGAGGGAGGGCGATAGATGGATGGATGGAGGGAGGGCGATAGATGGATGGATGGAGGGAGGGCGATAGATGGATGGATGGAGGGAGGGCGATAGATGGATGGATGGAGGGAGGGAGGGCGATAGATGGATGGATGGAGGGAGGGAGGGCGATAGATGGATGGATGGAGGGAGGGCGATAGATGGATGGATGGAGGGAGGGCGATAGATGGATGGATGGAGGGAGGGAGGGCGATAGATGGATGGATGGAGGGAGGGAGGGCGATAGATAGATGGATGGATGGATGGAGGGAGGGAGGGCGATAGATGGATAGGGAGAGCGATAGGGAGGGAGGGCGATTGATAGTGAGGGCGATTGATAGTGAGGGCGATTGATAGTGAGGGCGATTGATAGTGAGGGCGATTGATAGTGAGGGCGATTGATAGTGAGGGCGATTGATAGTGAGGGCGATTGATAGTGAGGGCGATTTATAGTGAGGGCGATTGATAGTGAGGGCGATTGATAGAGGGAGGGAGGGCGATGGATGGAGGGAGGGCGATAGATGGATGGATGGATGGAGGGAGGGAGGGCGATAGATGGATGGATGGAGGGAGGGAGGGAGGGCGATAGATGGATGGATGGAGGGAGGGAGGGCGATAGATGGATGGATGGAGGGAGGGAGGGAGGGCGATAGATGGATGGATGGAGGGAGGGCGATAGCTAGAGGGAGGGCGATAGCTAGAGGGAGGGCGATAGCTAGAGGGAGGGCGATAGCTAGAGGGAGGGCGATAGCTAGAGGGAGGGCGATAGCTAGAGGGAGGGCGATAGCTAGAGGGAGGGCGATAGCTAGAGGGAGGGCGATAGAGAGAGGGAGGGCGATAGAGAGAAGGAGGGCGATAGAGAGAGGGAGGGCGATAGAGGGAGGGAGGGCGATAGAGAGAGGGAGGGAGGGAGGGCGATAGATAGGGAGGGAGGGAGGGCGATAGATAGGGAGGGAGGGAGGGCGATAGAGGGAGGGAGGGCGATAGAGGGAGGGAGGGCGATAGAGGGAGGGAGGGCGATAGAGGGAGGGAGGGCGATAGAGGGAGGGAGGGCGATAGAGAGAGGGAGGGAGGGAGGGCGATAGATAGGGAGGGAGGGATGGCGATAGATAGGGAGGGAGGGAGGGCGATAGATAGGGAGAGCGATATAGGGAGGGAGGGCGATTGATAGTGAGGGCGATTGATAGTGAGGGCGATTGATAGTGAGGGCGATTGATAGTGAGGGCGATTGATAGTGAGGGCGATTGATAGTGAGGGCGATTGATAGTGAGGGCGATTGATAGTGAGGGCGATTGATAGTGAGGGCGATTGATAGTGAGGGCGATTGATAGTGAGGGCGATTGATAGTGAGGGCGATTGATAGTGAGGGCGATTGATAGTGAGGGCGATTGATAGTGAGGGCGATTGATAGTGAGGGCGATTGATAGTGAGGGCGATTGATAGTGAGGGCGATTGATAGTGAGGGCGATTGATAGTGAGGGCGATAGATAGAGAGGGCGATAGATAGAGGGAGGGAGGGCGATAGATAGAGGGAGGGAGGGCGATAGATAGAGGGAGGGAGGGCGATAGATAGAGGGAGGGAGGGTGATAGATAGAGGGAGGGAGGGCGATAGATAGAGGGAGGGAGGGCGATAGATAGAGGGAGGGAGGGCGATAGATAGAGGGAGGGAGGGCGATAGATGGATGGAGGGAGGGAGGGAGGGCGATGGAGGGAGGGAGGGAGGGCGATGGATGGAGGGAGGGAGGGCGATAGATAGATGGATGGATGGAGGGAGATAGATAGATGGATGGAGGGAGGGAGGGCGATAGATGGATGGAGGGAGGGAGGGAGGGCGATGGATGGAGGGAGGGAGGGCGATGGATGGAGGGAGGGAGGGCGATGGATGGAGGGAGGGAGGGCGATGGATGGAGGGAGGGAGGGCGATAGATAGATGGATGGATGGAGGGAGATAGATAGATGGATGGAGGGAGGGCGATAGATAGATGGATGGATGGAGGGAGATAGATAGATGGATGGAGGGAGGGAGGGCGAGCGATAGATGGATGGATGGAGGGAGGGCGATAGATGGATGGATGGAGGGAGGGAGGGCGATAGATGGATGGATGGAGGGAGGGAGGGAGGGAGGGAGGGAGGGCGATAGATGGATGGATGGAGGGAGGGCGATAGCTAGAGGGAGGGCGATAGCTAGAGGGAGGGCGATAGAGAGAGGGAGGGCGATAGAGAGAGGGAGGGCGATAGAGAGAGGGAGGGCGATAGAGAGAGGGAGGGCGATAGAGAGAGGGAGGGCGATAGAGAGAGGGAGGGCGATAGAGAGAGGGAGGGCGATAGAGAGAGGGAGGGCGATAGAGAGAGGGAGGGCGATAGAGAGGGAGGGCGATAGAGAGAGGGAGGGCGATAGAGAGAGGGAGGGCGATAGAGAGAGGGAGGGCGATAGAGGGAGGGAGCGCGATAGAGGGAGGGAGGGCGATAGAGGGAGGGAGGGCGATAGAGAGAGGGAGGGAGGGAGGGCGATAGATAGGGAGGGAGGGAGGGCGATAGAGGTAGGGAGGGAGGGAGGGCGATAGATAGATAGGAAGAGCGATAGGGAGGGAGGGCGATTGATAGTGAGGGCGATTGATAGTGAGGGCGATTGATAGTGAGGGCGATTGATAGTGAGGGCGATTGATGGTGAGGGCGATTGATGGTGAGGGCGATTGATAGTGAGGGCGATTGATAGTGAGGGCGATTGATAGTGAGGGCGATTGATAGTGAGGGCGATTGATAGTGAGGGCGATTGATAGTGAGGGCGATTGATAGTGACGGCGATTGATAGAGGGAGGGAGGGCGATAGATAGAGGGAGGGAGGGCGATAGATAGAGGGAGGGAGGGCGATAGATAGATAGATAGAGGGAGGGAGGGCGATAGATAGAGGGAGGGAGGGCGATAGATAGAGGGAGGGAGGGAGGGAGGGCGATAGATGGATGGAGGGAGGGAGGGAGGGCGATAGATGGATGGAGGGAGGGAGGGAGGGCGATAGATGGATGGAGGGCGATAGATGGATGGAGGGAGATAGATGGATGGAGGGAGGGAGGGCGATAGATGGATGGAGGGAGGGAGGGCGATAGATGGATGGAGGGAGATAGATGGATGGATGGAGGGAGGGAGGGCGATAGATGGATGGAGGGAGGGAGGGAGGGCGATAGATGGATGGAGGGAGGGAGGGAGGGCGATAGATGGATGGAGGGAGGGAGGGCGATAGATGGATGGAGGGAGGGAGGGCGATAGATGGATGGAGGGAGGGAGGGCGATAGATGGATGGAGGGAGGGAGGGCGATAGATGGATGGAGGGAGATAGATGGATGGAGGGAGGGCGATAGATAGATGGATGGAGGGAGGGAGGGCTATAGATGGATGGATGGAGGGAGGGAGGGAGGGCGATAGATGGAGGGAGGGCGATAGATGGATGGATGGAGGGAGGGAGGGCGATAGATGGATGGATGGATGGAGGGAGGGCGATGGATGGATGGATGGAGGGAGGGAGGGCGATAGATGGATGGATGGAGGGAGGGAGGGAGGGCGATAGATGGATGGATGGAGGGAGGGAGGGAGGGCGATAGATGGATGGATGGAGGGAGGGAGGGAGGGCGATAGATGGATGGAGGGCGATAGATGGATGGAGGGCGATAGATGGATGGAGGGCGATAGATGGATGGAGGGCGATAGATGGATGGAGGGCGATAGAGGGAGGGAGGGCGATAGATAGGGAAGGGCGATAGATAGATAGATAGATAGATAGTGAGGGCGATAGACAGATAGATAGTGAGGGCGATAGACAGATAGATAGTGAGGGCGATAGATAGTGAGGGCGCGAAGGGCTCCTCAGAACCCATCAGGATGCTCTCAGGTCCTCTACTGCCCTCAGACCCCATAGACTGACCCTCTGACGCCTCCCAGGCACATACTGACGGCAGGGCTCACCCACGGATTTCTAACTGATAGGGCTGTGATAGAATGCGGTTTGGCTGAGCAAGTGGACGTGTATGCATGAGCTGAAGAAGGACATTCATCAGGAGAAATGTGGGCTCTGTGAGAGGATTATTAGGAGAAATGTAGTGGGAAAAGAAGCATTTTAGTGCCGTTGTCCTGATACCTTTGCTTTGAGCTTAATAGCGTTGTGCACCTATTTTAGTGTAGGCGATGGCAGCTCTCCCACAAGTGTCAGGAAAAATAAATAAACCCTGCCAGTGGCTCTTTCTTCACAGCTTCTGTGTGTATTCTGCCTGACTGCATAACGACTCAGGCCCCAAGAGAGGCTTAGCTAAAATAAAACGTGTCTGAGCTGTTGGCATTTTTAACGACAGTCTCATTTATGTTTTGGTTTTTAAAACCTAAATAAAAGGCATTGTAATTTACAATGCCAATAGCACAAACTCTCACAAATGTAAGACCTATTGCATTCCAAATGCTTGGAGGCATAGCTGAGTCGCCCCCTTCTGTCTCCCATGGCCCCTGAAGAACTCCCCGTTTGCTAGGGATTAAATAAGCTGATGGTCACAACTGGGCACGAGAGACCCTCCTGCAGTACGAGAAACTCATTAAAGAAAACAGTGCTTACAGCAGTGCTTTAAGTGGGTCGGTACTAACCGGTACTGAGTACCGGCTCTTCTTATTTCTATCCCTTCGAGTACCGGCACTTCAACCCCCGCCAAGGAGAGTACCGGTACTCCTATATGATGTACTGTTCATTGCTAATTCTGCCGGATACTCTTGACGGGTTAAGAATCCCTGGAGCCCTGTGCTGAGCCCCTGCTAAACCATTCATCAGCAGCTCAGTTGCAGTATGTCTTCTTGGACGTTGAAAATGTCACCTTCACGCTGAGCTTGACAGAGCAGTGTCCGTATCATTCAGACACTGCTCTGTCAATCACATTTACACTATGGTGTGCATTAGTGCACACCCTGGAAATCCAGGCGACCCACTGAGAGCGGCAATTAAGGATGCCACGTGAGGTAAGGAGTTGAAAGCGTCCTTTATCCTGCATGAGCCTTTTATGTGAGTGTTTGATTGTGAGTGTTTAACGACTTGTGTGTACGTGAAAAGAAAAGAGGAAGAGAGAGAATGTGCATACCAAAACTCCTCTATGTAGGTGAAAGTCTTGTGCTTGCTAGCCGAGGTACTAGTGCATACATAAAAGAACAAAGCAAGGAGAAGAAAATGATAGGCTAGTCGAACGACACTGCTGTCCTCCAATAAGATGCTGTGATGGGCTGTGGTCAAGAGCCCAGTGGTGAAGAGCAGAGTTTTTTATAGTATCAATCTGAAAGAGCAAGTGCCATCTCTAGCATTGATAAGGACTGAAAATAGGCATCGTGCCATAAATAAAGTAAACAAGGGGTGTTGTGCCTTTACTGTGCCTTTTATAATCGGGTTCAAGAAAAATTCCCCTATAAACGTGATATCAGTAAAGGCCTGTGGTTACAGTCCATGAAAGGGGCCATCAGTGTGGAAATGCCCATTAAACGCCCAACCAATACATAAATGCAAACAATGTCACCAAGTGAGCGATATAGCCCCCACCTCCCAGTACTATACGAAAGTGCTGTCACTTGATTTAACATTCGCAGTGAAATGGGGATACCTTTCCTGGAGGTGGGGCAGGGGGGTACTAAAGGTAGAGGCTGTCATTTAATGTGCCATTGATTCTGAAATGCAAGCACTACATCTTTATGCGTGATCAGTCCTGGGACCATATATATTTCCATTTATGTCAGAATAAAATACTGGCATGGTATCTTAATCTGCCATGCATGCTAAAATGACGGTACTGTCTCCTTCTTGTCTGTGCCGTCATTACTAATGGCCACATATAGTCCCTAGTTGGGAATTTTATTATGCAGGAGTTGACATCTGTGCCGCCATTAGTACTAAAATGCCCCTTACAGTGCCATGAGCCCTGAACGTAGGTCTGCCCTCTTAATAGTCTGTCAGAACTGAAATGCAGGAGGCTCCCGTGGACATCCGAGTGCAGATGCAGTTCCCCAATGTTGCATCCACAGAAGTGTTTTAAAAGAAAGTGTGCGGACTGCTTTGTATCTGCATGTGTGCTCTGGCTTGTGTGAGTGTGTGCGCACATGAGAATATGAGTATTGACTTGAGCCCAATGCAAATAAATTATGATAATCAGGGCCACTGTAATTATGCGGCAGGTTTGATAAAATTTTGCAGCAACAAAACGCAAAGTATGCAGTGTAATGCAGAACATTTGCTGATTGTATGAACTATTTTGCCATTTTATACTTGTTAATACTGTCAGGGCATAAGTTACATTTCAGTTTAACACCCAAACATAGCAATAATACAACAGATGATAGTGTCATTGTATCATGTCCCACCTCTAGCCCGGCCCATAGCCCCACACACTAGCCACGCCTCTAAATCAATTTGATGAGTACCTGCACTTTTTTGTCCCATTTAAAGCACTGGCTTACAGATTAATGAAGACCTACCGTGTAACAACCGAAGTAAAAGGGCCAGTCCTCATGGGAGGTTACAAATGAAGACAAGGCCGTACTAAGGAGGGACTAACAAGCCTAATAACGAATCTGAAGCCAGCATTTACAAAGGACGACACAAGCTAATGACCTAAAAACAGGCATCTTATTTTAGAAGCTTTGTTATGTTTCAATTGTGTTATGCCTTCCTCCTCCAAATTAAAGACACATATCTTTACCATCACAGGCCTCTGTGAAATCCATATATTTTTCAAATCGATCAGCCCTCCAAAATAATCTCAGATTTTTATGTTTTGAGTTTAAAACCCCAAGTACAAATTAGTGGGTAAAAACAAATACAAAAGAGGTGGACAAGCGTGAAAATTCACAGAAAGAGCTGAACAAGAGCAGAGGCAGGAAGGGGTCTTACTTGGTTGGCTCGAAGAGCACAAGCGGAGTTATTCAGAGATTCACAATGTAAATTGTGCAGCCAACAGCATCGAAAACACAACAGAGGTTATTTTAAGTTACAAATAGGTTAGTTCATGAATGCTTATGTTTCTCTTCAGTGCAATGGATTATATATCTCTGCTGCACTGACATTTGTTAAAATACTTTTTTTTTAAACAAACGTTTTACCACCTTCAACAAACCGACAGAACTGCAATGAGCGAACCAAGAGATGGTCATTTACAACGTATAGCTGGGCAATATCATTGTTGTCATGTGGAGCAACATTAGTGTCTATTAAACCATATGTGGGCATTTTAGGTAGCATTCATCCTGAACTAAATTTCTTCAAGGTGGTCCCATATTTGACATTTAAGTAAAATGATTTACACATTATCGGGCAGTGTGATCAAATGAAGAAGCGGAGATCTGAACCAAATGTTCCTGGTTATATATAGAATTAATTCAACCACTGGCTGAATATCTCCTTCTCTGCACCTTTACTCCCTTTTTAAAACATTTTTTTTTTAAAAGATTTTTATTAGCAGCACGAAAATGGAGCAAAGACAGCATAAATAAGCCAATTAAGACAAAGAAGAGAACTTTTTTTTAAACGTTTTTAGCACTAGATAAAAATACAGTTTTTCCTTTTAAACATATACTGATTAAACAGAGAAAAAGAAACCTACCTTAACATTTTAAGTTAAGCTTTTCATATAAACCAGAGAAACTTTTAAATAAAATTACCCCAGATTTTATCATATTTTAAAAGCGACCCAGCGCCTCTAAGTCGGGCCAAGGCCGCCTCCATGCCATGAATTTCATTAACCAGAAACCACCACTCCATGATATGTGGTGGTTAAGGAGAGATCCAAGCATGGGCAATGGTTAATTTGGCACAGGATAATAGGATGGTAGTCAAGGTCTGTTGAGGAAGGGTAACATCGTGAATATCTAAAAGTACAGTTAATGCCGAGAGTGAGGGAGGGATAGCCAATTTCATTTTCAACACCCTATCCAGGCAGACCAAAATTCCCTTAACGACGAACAAGAAAATAGCATATGTTCTAAATTAGCCTCGACGATATCGCATTTGGGACATTTGGTATGATCACTATATAAGGCGTTTGCTGGCCACTTAAGAATCACTCCAGGGGTATGATATAACATACACAAAGTTTTAAATTGTTGCAGTCTTAAGCTCGATGATTGCACCAAATTATTAATTTTTATGAAAGACTGAGCTATTTGATCCGAGTTTATCGTCTGGCTCAATTTAGAACTCCATCTCTCGGCTAATTTAGATCAATCAGTTTTTTTGTACGAAATGAGGCAGCTGTACCCGGTGCTAATTAATGATTTCGTCTTTGATGAATAAAAACAATCCCAGATATCGGAATCTGAGATTTCAAAGATTTTCGTCCTACGAATCAAAAAATCATGGATTTGGATGTACTTAAACCTCATTTCCTCGGTCAAGTTATATATATTTTTGAGTGCAACGGAATCTAAAAAAACCATTAGAGCCATAAAGATCCCCCAGAGTAGAAATTCCATAGGCACGCCATATGTTTGCCCGTCCATCGTTAAAATTCCCGGGAAGTCCCGGATTTCCTCAAAGCCGTAGTTTGGGATGAAAGAAAGATGTTTTACGATAAGACAAAATATTAAACCAAATCTTGGTCATTCAGTCTTAACAAAAACATTCTAGAGTCTAAGTTCTGCATAATATTATGAAAAAAAAATTGTGTATCAGACTTAAGCTAGGAACGAAGACGACCAATAAAAGTGGCCCAGAAATAAAGCTTGAAATCAGGAAAATGAAGTCCCCCCGTAGCTAGGGAGCCTTGAAGTGCTGACAGGGACCTACGCACTTTCTTATATCCCCAGATAAAGCAACTAAAAAATTCCGTCAAGTTTTTTGAAAAAATAGTTAAGTGCCAGTGGTATAGATCGAGCTAAATAAAGGAATTTCTGAAGAATTTTCATTTTAATCAGATTAATTCTGCTAATAATATTTAAAGGATGTTTATGCCAATTTTTTAATAACAAAACGGTTGTTCTTAATAACGCGTCAAATCTCATAAGTTGTCAAAAAATGCAGAACTGCAAAGACACTTAAGAGAGAATTTAAAGACAAATAATGCAGCCTATATCCACAGGCTACACTGTCCAGTACTTCAACTAGAAATTCCACCAAAAAAAACACACATACAACACAGCCTGCCCAGTTTCTTCCATATAGAAACTTGCCTCTACCAGTAAAAGCCTCTGGAATGATAGAGAGGAAGGCATGGACAGACAAGCCCCATAGGCTGCTATTATGTGGCTTAAATAGGATACTGTGCCTTTAAGAGAACTTTCCAGAACTTCTCCCAGTATGCACAGTAGGCCCCCTTTTACTTTCAGTTCTTTTTTCGGGCTCCTGCTAACAGGACCCTGGTGCATTGAGCTCTCCCTTTTTCAAGGGTTTATTGGATTTTTGTGCACTTTTTTTGATTTAAGTGTTTTCAGTTTGTGTCTTGGTGTTTCCCTTCACTCCTGTGTGTGTGTTCAGGCTTTTTTATGGCTCTAAAATGCCTGCTCTTTTCGACAAGTGCCCATCATGTGAAAGGAAGAAGTCCAAGACTGATCCACATGATGTCTGCATACTCGGTCTTCCTGAAGCACATGTCCCTGAAGAATGTGACATCTACCAGAACTTTTCAGCAAGGACCCTGAGGGAAAGGCTGAAGATTAGGCTTCAAGGCCTAGAGCAGAGACGACTGCAGGCTGCAGGTGGGTCTGGGCAGGCTGGAAAGGCTCCCTCTGCCTCTGGTGAGGCCTCTGGGGGGCTCCCAGAGGCAGGAAGACCAGCAAACGGTCCCGGTCGGCGTTGATTGCATAGACGAGGACGTCGAGAGGGATGACGACTGTGTGTTCCCCATCTCCCCGGGGCTCCGGGTCGAGACGGCGTGAAGGATCGGCGTCGAAGGGCCTGGGTAGGCCTCCGTCGAGATCACCGTCGACGGCTTCTTCGTCGGCGTCGAGCCATCGGCGTCGAAGGAGTGACAGGCGTCGGCGCTCGCCGTCGAGGCGACACCGCCGGACGCCATCGAGAAGACGGTCGGAGTCGAGGGGATCCTCGACGTCTAGGACCTCGAGAAAGAGTCGACGTTCATCGTCGAGGACTGAACGTTCGACGTCGCGGAGGCGGCGTTCGGCGTCGAGGAAGAAGCGTTCGACGTCGCGGAGGCGGCCGTCGACGCCAGAGTCGCGGAGGCGACATTAGACGCCTGAAAAGCGACGCTCAGCGTCGAGAAGAAAGATCGGCGTCTCAGAGTTTTTCCAACTCTCCTAAGCGGCGCAGAAGGAGTTCTGGCGCCAGAAGTCACGCTGGGTCTGGTGGAGGGCACCGGAGAAGGCGATCGCCTGCTGGAGGAGCTGGGTCGCAGTCCCCTCCCCCGAAGAAGTCACCGGGCTCAGTGTACTCGATGGCTTATACACCACCTCGGCTGAAGGCGCCCCTGCCTCCTGTACCTAAAGAGGATCCTCTCATCAACCCTCCGCTTCCGCCAATTCCTCCCTCAGGACAACCACCACCACCGCTTCCGCCTCATGGGCCCGCCCCTCGGTCGGAGATACCTCCTGTTCCTCCGCCAAGGTCGGAGTCACTACCTTCACTTCCTACACCGCCTACGGGGATGCCTAAACCAAAACCCCAGGATAGGCCACGGAAGACGCCTCCACGGAAACCTGCGGAGCGTCCACGGACTGGGAGATCGCGTTCTTGTTCCAGGAGGAGGGAACGATCGTGCAACAGGTCATCCACAAGGTCGAGACGACGCCACAGGAGGCGCAGGTCTCGTTCCCACACGAGGTCCTCAGGGACCAGAGACTATTCTCCGACTTTGTCGGAGTCACCGGAGACAAGGGTGTCACCGGTGGACGATCGGGTGTCCTTTTATGACGTCCTGTTGAGAGGTGCAGCAAAGTTGGGCATCAGGTTGACTGTGCCCACGCCAAAGACGTCGGTAATCTTCGAGACGCTGCACTAGAAACATCTGTCTCTGCCATTACTGCCACTGGTACCGGGCCTGGAGGATCCGGCCATGGACCTTTTTCTCACCCCGGCGGTGACTAAGTCGGCTCCCTCGAGACTACAGAAAAAATACCGGGCTCCTGACTCGGATCCGGCTTTTCTAAGGGTGGAACCTCCTGCAGACTCTGTGATAGTGACGGCGGCTCGTAAACAGCATGCCACCACTCCGTCATCCGCGGTCCCACCAGATAAAGAATCTAGATGGCTGGATTCGGCTGGGAGGAAGGTTTGTGGGACGTCAGCGACTTCCTTGAAGGCTGTGAGTGCTACGGCCTTGTTGGGGCGCTACGACCGAGCCCTCTGGGAATCCCTCCAGCAGTTTGTGGAACACCTGCCTCGTGACAAGAGAGCAGATTTCCAGGAGGTGTTAACTGAGGGGATGTTGGTGGCGAATCAGGTCATCAGTGCTGCGGCCGATTCTTCCCTCCTGGCGGCGCATGGCTTCTGCCATGGGATTAACCAGCGACGACACGCCTGGCTCCGCCTCATGTCTCTGAAACCGGACGCACAGCAAAGGGTTGCCAATTTACCATTCTCTGGCAAAACCCTGTTTGGGAAACATGCGGATGACGAAATGGCCCGCATGAAGGCGGAGGCCGAAACACTCACAGCTGTTGGTCTGGAAAAGCCCAAAGAGACAAAGAAATCGTACCGCCTGTTCCAGAGATGGTTCGGTGGACAGGGCAGAGGGCGTGGCCAAGCTTCGGGACAGCAGCAGCAACAGCAGCAGCAGTTCCGAAGGCCGTTCCAGAAAGGCAGAGGCGGCCAACAGTCGGCACCAGCGACCAAAGGCCCGGCTGGGTCTAGGCCCAGAGCGCTTACTTCCCCTGCATCCGTTACCCACTCCGGTGGGGGGAAGCGTTCAATTTTTTCTGGCAGAGTGGAGAAAAATTACTCCTGACAAGTGGGTGATGAATATTGTTTGCAATGGATACAGTCTTCGGTTCACCAGCCCGCCTCCAGCAATTCCACCGGTCAGCTCGCAGTTTCAGCTGCGCGAGCTCCAGGCGGAGGCAGATATCCTGTTAAGGAAAAGGCCGATAGAAGACGTACCTCTGTCTCAAAGAGAAAGAGGTCTGTACTCCCGGTTCTTCCTGGTTCACAAGAAGGACAAGAACGAATTTAGGCCCATTCTGAACTTGCGACAGGCAAACAAGTGGATTCGCAGAGAGAAGTTTTGCATGCTGTCGTTGCATTAGATTTATCCTCAGTTGCAACAGGGAGACTGGCTATGTGCTATAGACCTACAGGATGCGTACTTCCATGTGCCCATTGCACACAAACACAGGAAGTTCCTGCGATTCCAAGTCGGCGCCAATCATTATCAATACACAGTACTCCCATTCGGACTGAAGTTTGCGCCGAGAACATTCTCGAAGTGCATGGCGGTGGTAGCAGCACACCTGAGGAAGAACAAGGTGTTTGTCTACCCGTACCTGGGCGATTGGTTGATCAAGGCCTCCTTCTCGGAAGCTCGAGCACAGTTCCAGAAGACGTGCGTTCTCTTGAACAAGCTGGGGTTGCACATCAACATGTCCAAGTCTGTCCCGACTCCGGTCCAATGCATACAGTACTTGGGAGCCTCCATCAATACGCTGTCAGCAAGCGTGTCTCCTTCGGAGGAGCGACGCTTATCACTCCTTCGGAGGCGCAGGCTCTTATGACCACTCCATCTACAACAGCGAGGACGGTGTCTTCTCTACTGGGATCGATGGCCTCTTGTATCTTCCGAACGCCACACGCACGACTGCACATGAGACCGTTGCAAGAGTGCTTGGAGGACCAGTGGGATTAGAGGAAAGGCTCTTGGGACGACAAGATACGACTGTCTCTGCATGCTCTTCAGTCTCTGAAGTGGTGGTGTTCAGCGGAGAATCTCCTAAGTCCACTTATATCTGGCAAAAACCTTCTCGGACCAAAATATCCTAGAGCTCGCACTTACTTGGGGTAATGTACCAACCCCTGTACCCACCTACACCCACAGTTACTAGAGGATGCTCTGTTTAGAGCAGCACTCTCCACCACCATTCCGAATTATTTAGCAGAAAATTTGAACACAGCCTCAACTTACTTAATAGAATGGGCTGCATTAAATGTAGTGGTACGGGGGGCGTCAATAGGGCAGATAGTGGGAGCCCGGCAGGAGACACATCAACGCTTGCTCAGAGTTGAACAAAAAATGACCATACTAGAACGGTAGGCAGTAACTGACCCAAATAAGAGGAGCACTACAGAATGCCCGTTTTGACCACACTGAGATACTAGAGTCCCTACGGATTATTGATCATAGGGCAGTCATGCAGCGAAAACACTCAGAAGCGGATAGAACTTGTACATTGTTAGCCCGCCTAGTGCGAGATAGGCCTGATCCTCCGATAATAACCCAAATTCGCAAGCCAGATGGAAGTATGCCCCACACTCAACGGGAGATAAATTTAGCCTTTTACATGCATCTTAGCATACTCTATGCTGCACCCGCTCTGGGTGAGGACACTTCTATTGCAGAATTTTTGCAGGATCTTACCTTCCCTGTACAAAAACAAATAAATGGCCCTATTATGCAACAGAAAATCCGAACTGCAATCAAAGGGCTGAATCGTAATAAAGCACCTGGGCTTGATGGATTGCCTATTGAATTCTATCATACGTACTTGGATGCCCTGGTACCCACACTAGAGACAGTACATAGGGCCGCCCTAGAAGCCGGCCATCTACCTCAATCCACCATGCAAGCATTGGTCACCTCGCTACCCAAGCCGGGCTGTGACTTCCTTGGTGTGTCTAATTATAGGCCCCTCGCCCTGCTGGCGACAGAATATAACATTTTGAGCAAGACCCTTGCCAACCTCATTCAACCCTACCTTAAAACACTCGTACACCGCGATCAATGCGGGTTCCTGCTGAACTGTGGCACATCCCTCAACACGAGACGGCACATACCTCAACACGAGACGGCTACATTGTCATGAGGGCTGCCCCCCATGCATACCAGTATACGGGATGCTTGGCATTAGACCTCTGACAGGCCTTTGACTCCCTCTCCTGGGATTTCATGTTTGCGACACTCCAGCGATTTTGGGTTTCCAGACACGTACCTTAAATGGGTGTGCCTACTGTATGCTTCTCCCACTGCTCGTGCCTGTACGGGCCGATATATTTCGAACCAGTATACAGTACACAGGGGTACCAGGCAAGGATGTCCGCTGTCTCCCCTGTTGCACTGGAGCCCCTGGCAATAGCACTCAGACGGTCGGCGGACCGTCTTGGGATTCCCATAGATGGCGCGACCCACCTCATCTCAATTTATGCAGATGACGTCCTACTATATGTACAGGAACTGGCTGCCAACAATGCTCTCTTCCCGATATATTTGCCAAGTTCGAACGTGTCTCGGGCCTAGCTATAAATCAAAAAAAATCTGGCTTACTTCTTCTGGAAATACCTTAACCTGACGATCTATGTTTTGGCATGTACGCCTAGCCAGTAGCCCCTACCACTTTTTAGGTCAAGCCTAGACGTGCAATCAATGCGAAGCATTGATTGCTGTCTGCTCGACAACTATTGTCACCCGTATCTGGGAATGTAGACACGAGTCAGACGCGCACTTTTCCATTCTCAGATTTGACCGCGGGAGCACGCTTCTGAGACGCAGACGCACACACAGCCCCTGCTTTTGCTTGGCTCGCATGCACGAACGGCGCGCACACACACACACACAGCCAGCCCCCACCCCCCTGCACACACACACACACACACCCCCGCCCCATGCACCGGGAGATCAGCCATACCCCCGAATTGGTAGTAGGCGCCGGAGCGGTCAGCGGAATCTCCGCCTCTTCCTCCTCGTACTCCGGCCGTCTAACATCGCAGGGAGCGGGGTTTGCAGGCCCCCAGCGTAGGAAACCGGCCCCGCGGTGCGCACACTGGGCGGGGGGCACTACCAGGAGCGGTGTCTTCCAAACGGAAGAGGAAAAGGGGACGAGACCCTCGACGCGCAACACGGCACAGGGAGGCGGTGCGCGCCAGGCCTCTGTGGCTGCCTGGAACATGTGCACGCGCTCCCCAGCCTGTTGCGAGTACTCCTCCTTCTGGCTACTAGCTGTGCGTGCACTGTCCCAGCCGCCGCGGTCACAGCGGGCCGCTTCTCCTCTCAGCTGGTATAGTTTTAAAGTCCGGATTTAAGCACTAACGCAAACTATCATAATTCTTTCAGAATATTTATCACATCATCAGAAGATAGGGATAAATGCTATATATTCTAAAATAGCTTGGCATTCTAGTCGCATTGTTGAGTGTCATATACTCATTTGAGAAAATGGCAATCTGTATGGTAGAGAAGCAAGGCTTCTAAAATTAAAATAGATTTTTAAACGCTAAGAAACGTTAGAGTAACCTTACATCTGTGCAGTGTCTGTTAGTTCCTTTCCTCCTCACGAAGGTCTGCAGCAAAGGCTGGTACCTTTAGTAGTGGTATACGATATTCGAATACAAACTTGTGCGTTCCGCCAGCTCCGCGGCAGCTGCTGCTTTGCAGTCAATGCTGATGGAATGAGATCCCTGCATGGCCGGATTAACGTTGTGCAGAGGAGCTTATTTTACCAATAGTTGAGCCTTAATTACGTTTTATGAAGACTTTTACATTGTAAGTTGTTTTAAAGGCGGAGAGGTGAAACGGGACGTTGCACAGTGAAACCTGTTTATTATGAATTCATGTGCGGTTTCAGATGTATGTTCAGCAGAGTAGACCTCGAACATGTTATTGCATTTTGATATTCCATACTTAATTTAAATGCTCATCTCACTACATATTGAGCTGTGCTTGCATGAAATAAACCCACCGAGGTTCTGGTTGTAGATCATATATTGTAGGGGCTTCATTATGATAAATAAATACCTATTAGAGTCTGAGTGTTCCACTTTCACATACAATGAACATACATTTGAGTAGGAGGCAAGTATAGCATTAACAACAACTAGAACACTAATGTGTAAAATTGTGCACCCACTCATTAGCATTAGCACAGGGTGGGCTAATAAGCAGATCCTCATGTAATACCCCATTTCTTAGAATGCAGAATAACATGCTATAGCCATTCAGATTCCTGCAAAAGCTCATATTATACTCAACATTTGTATAGCGCACTGCTGCCACTTTTGCATTCTCGAGTCAAATCGCTCACTCAATCATATTTCGTTTCAAACACTGGAGCAACCTTGCACGGTTGGAAGTGTGCGTGGTTGCAATGTGGCTAATCAGCATGGGAATGTTACGGTGGCCTCTAGAACATTTTAAGTGGTACATCAACGCGGGCAGATTGATGGTGCTCTTAAGCTTAAGGGCCTAATCTAGGCTTTATCAATTCTGCAATATTAACGTCACAGGCTCGATTATAGCAGTAGGCCTGCACATTGATTGTGTAAATTGTGCACCCACTCATTAGCATTAGCACAGGGTGGCTAATAAGCAAATCCTCATGTAATACCCCATTCCTTAGAATGCAGAATAACATGCTATAGCCATTCCGATGTCTGCAAAAGCTCACATTTGCTCTTTTGTCCTGTCATTTGCACAAGGTTTGACTTGTTTAGTTATAAGAGCAAATTTGCTGCCGACTTTAAGCTATTGCCATTATAAATTACAATAACTTTTATTTAAGTATTAATTATTTTAAAAAATTACAAGCCATTGTTATTTGTAATATCAATACATCGAAGTCACGTAAATACAAAACATGTTGCATTACAAATGCTATAGGTGTCACATTTGCAAAAATTTTAAATATTGGCATTGTAAATGACAAAGCTATTAATTTCGCTATTTTCAAAACCAACACATAAATAAAAAAAAAAATTCATTTACAACACCAATAGCTCAAACTTTCCTACTGCGAGACCGATTGCATTGCAAATGCTTGTTAATATTTAGGCATTCAAGTCTATCGTAGACAGACAGATCAACTTGATGGCAACCTAGTGAAGGCCATAACAGCCCTTCGAGCCAGTGTGGCTTATTGGACCTCGCTACCTCTATCGGTCATGGGGCGTATCACCATCTCTAAGATGGTAATGCTCCCTCGTCTATTGTATTGTTTTGTAAACCTACCCATTGTTGTCCCACAGTCTATTTTCAACACCCTGAATGCTATATTAGTGGAGCTCATCTGGGGGACGGGCCGTAGGAGAGTGAGTTTATCGAAACTCCTGTTGGAACCTAGTTGTGGAGGCCGGGGGTTCCTGACTTCAGAGCCTATTACTGCTCCAGCCAGCTCCAATGGTTATCTTATTGGACTGCCAGGAGAAACTTGCAGGAAATTGGCTGTTCACCTTGGGACTTGGATCGGGGCACCCTACACTCCCGGCTTCTGCCCAAGGTTAAGATCCCTGTGGATAGTCCACCCCTACTGAAGACAACACTACACTGCTGGAAGAAAGCATTGTCCTATATCTCCACAGCGGCCCCATATTCGACAAATATTCCCTTGTTGGGTATTCCCACACTGCAGGGCAGGCTCACAAGAGCCAGGATCCAGAATTTGGTAGAGACTGGCGTGGAGGACGTCTGGGCGTTTTTCGGTGCTGGGGCTCTGCTTGATCATGAATCCTTTGTACAGGCTACAGGCGCACCCACACATTTAGAACTATTACACGCTCAGTCTCTCATTGCATCAAGAACACATAGGCCCGCAGCGTGGTGAACCTTCACAGCATAATCTGGGCCACCTCTTATATGGGGAATGGGGGACACTTAGTCAGATGGCTATATATGGGTATACAAGCACACGCCGCAACCACACTTCTCTCCCTTAGGACAAAATGGTCTAAGGATTCTACTACAGAAATCACAGATAAAGCCTGAAAGTGCATGCTTGAACACCCTAAAAGAGTGTCCCGTAACGCCAAACTAAAATTCATACAAACTATGGTCCTTCATAGGTTGTATCTCACCCCACAAAGGATCCATCATATGTTCCCTGAAGCACAACATTGCTGCCCTCGGTGTAAAAGAGACGAGCCGGACTTCCTTCACATGCTGTGGTCCTGCCCCCGCCACCAGGACTAGTGGAGTGGTGTTCGCTGGTCCCTGCGTGAGGTCACACACATTCCTGTCTCGGACAATGTCCTGGACTGCCTCATGGGCCTTCGCAGACGTACCAGTACACAGAAGGTACAATTGAGATTTGTAGATCTCGCCCTCATTTTGGCAATTAGAGCTATTACCATGAGGTGGAAGTCCCCCAGGTTCCCAACGGTATCCAGCTGGCACGATCACATGATACAGTGGGGGAAAGCTGAGAGCGTAGCCCTTCGGAGGGAGGAAGCGAAAGGAGTACGAAAACAACCCATTTCAATGGAATGTCATGCTAGACGACTTCGAACCACTTGATCTATTACCCCTACAAGGTACCCCAACACCATAATTTACTATTCCGTTCCTCGGCCACCTGATTTGAGGCTTCCGAACCCCTGTCCCACACACTGTAATCTAAAAGTAATATAGACCCCCAGGAAATACCCTTTTAGACACCCCTCTGTTGCTATAGGCATTAACATAGACAGACCAGGAGCATGGGGTGGGAGGGGTTGTTGTCGAGTTTGTTTCTTTCAGGTAAATGGAAACTATACGCTTTATGTTATGGATACTCGTACGACTCTGCTGCAATGTTCTCGGAAACTGTAGCTATTATTTAGAAGTATTTGTAGTACATTTTCAGTTGCATTGTATGAATCACTGTATAGTAGACTCATGCACTGTAACTTTTGTAGTAGCCTCAAGTAAAAAGACCTTCTGTATTAATCTATGCACCGATATGATGTCAAGGTCCTCAATAAAGTTTGTTAAAAAAAAAAACACTTCTATATCTGTGTTCTAAAACTTAGCTCGGATATTGGTGCTGCATTTATATTTTTATGCCTACCTAAATTGGTACTCTAGTTTTGAAAATGCTTTAGTATCTTTTCCTTTTAGTTATGTTTTTTTTTCCAGAACTCCTCGTTTTATTTGTAATTTTTTCCTTACGTGGTTTTGATATTCTTTACCATGTTTATTGGAAGCAAGTTGCTCTATTACTTAACTTAAAAGCAACTATTACTACAATTTTTATTTTCTGATAATTGGATTTTCAGTGTTTTTTATAAAACATCATGAGCTTCCAGAATAGGATCTCAACTTTTCTCCCACATACGAGTAATAAACATTTCTTTTTTCTACGTAGATTTTCCTATTTAGAGTAGTCCACAATATACTGATATAATTTCATATCTACAGGTTCTGGCTCATTTCCTACATATTTCGCTCTATTTAATTTTTAATAGATAATGACATTAAGGCAGCAGCCCTACAGGAAACCCATCTAAAAAAGTGTGAAGAGCAACACCTGAAGCATAAAGCCTACCCACTAATTTTTCGCTCCTCACATACCTCTAACCAGAATGGGGTGGACCTCCTCTTCCTCACAGGGGTTCCGTTTCGGCCCAAGCCACTAAAACTGATAAAGCAGGGAGATTCCTGATGGTTAAGGGGGGAGTTTGGGGGAAGATCATTTACATTTGCCGTAGTCTATGTGCCCAACACAGGGCAATTAGACTTCCTCCACACCATTCTATCGACACAGGAGGGCCTCTCCAAGGGGGACATAATTCTGTTAGATTTTAATCTGATATGGTATCCGACACAACACAACGCATCCACACAGGTCATCATTGGGGGTCCTCGGCAAGGCGCTTAATGTGGCCTTCCAGCAATTGGGTTTGGAGGACGTGTGGAGGAAGTTCAACCCCACGACACGTGAATATTCCTTTTTCTATGTCCCACAGAACCTATTCTAGAACTGATTCAGAAAAGGGGGTGGTGATGAACAGAGTGTCTGAATTAAGCAGACCACTCTTACCCAGTCCTAAGATCAGGGCTTGATCCATCACCGTTTTTTAGCTCACTGCACCATCCCAGCTCGGAACTTGGCTATATGCAAATTAGTCTGACCCTGGCCCAGTGCATCATGGGAACAGGGCAGACCAAACTACCAAGCCAATTCCTATACTGGGAAGGAAACAAGTTTTCGGGGACCGGTTTCTGGCATTTCAGCCGTCTTCGGCCCGGCTTGCTTGAATCCTGATGGTGCAATGAGCAAGGGACTCACATCTGAGTATACCCTTCCACGCTTATGGTGGACAAAAATGATTCAGAAAAGGGGGTGGTGATGAGAACAGAGTGTCTGAATTAAGCAGACCACTCTTACCCAGTCCTAAGATCAGGGCTTGATCCATCACCGTTTTTTAGCTCACTGCACCATCCCAGCTCGGAACTTGGCTATATGCAAATTAGTCTGACCCTGGCCCAGTGCATCATGGGAACAGGGCAGACCAAACTACCAAGCCAATTCCTATACTGGGAAGGAAACAAGCTACCGGGGACCGGTTTCTGGCATTTCAGCCGTCTTCGGCCCGGCTTGCTTGAATCCTGATGGTGCAATGAGCAAGGGACTCACATCTGAGTATACCCTTCCACGCTTATGGTGGACAAAAATGATTCAGAAAAGGGGGTGGTGATGAACAGAGTGTCTGAATTAAGCAGACCACTCTTACCCAGTCCAAAGATCAGGGCTTGATCTGAGCTGGGATGGTGCAGTGAGATAAATAACGGTGATGGATCAAGCCCTGATCTTTGGACTGGGTAAGAGTGGTCTGCTTAATTCAGACACTCTGTTCATCACCACCCCCTTTTCTGAATCGTTTTTGGCCACTATAGGTGTGGCAGGGTATACTCAGACATGAGTCCCTTTCTCACTGCACCATCAGGATTTAAGCAAGCCGGGCCGAAGACGGCTGAAATGCCAGAAACCGGTCCCCGGTAGCTTGTCTCCTTTCTGGTGAAGAATTGGCTTGGTAGTTTAGTCTGCCCTGTTCCCATGATGCACTGGGCCAGGGACAGACTGATTTGCATATAGCCAGGTTCTGAGCTGGGATGGTGCAGTGAGATAAATAACGGTGATGGATCAAGCCCTGATCTTTGGACTGGGTAAGAGTGGTCTGCTTAATTCAGACATTCTGTTCATCACCACCCCCTTTTCTGAATCTATTCTAGAACTGATCATATTTTTATCAGTCAGTCACTCTTCCACACAGTCCTGAAGACCTCTTTCCACACGAAATGCCTTTCTGATCATGCCCTCCTCGAGATAGCTCTCAACTGGCCAGCCCGCGACCAAAGCACACTAGATGGTACTTTCCTAATTTCCTTAGCAGGAATAGATTCTTGCAGTATGAACTATGGAAGGCAATCTAAGACTATTTTGAGATTAATGATCCCACACTCACCTCTCAAGCAACTAATTGGGATGCTTTCAAGTCTGTCCTAAGGGACAAATGTATTGCAATGGCCATCACTCTAAAAAATCAACAGAGAGAGCAGAGGCTCCTGCTAGACGGAGAATTGCAGGACGCAGAAAGAATGCAAAAACCACAGTTGATGGACAGAATGCAGAACAATGTCCTATATTCACCCCAGTACAGAGATCTGGGCCTAAATCCATTGTTTTTTTGAACTCCACACCACCCCAGTTCAGACATGGCCATATGCAAATCAGTCTTGACCCTGTGCCTCATGGGAACAGTCCAGCCCGAACTGCCAAGCCAAGTCTTTCCTGGACCGGAATCAAGCATCCTAGGACCAGTTTCTGGCTATCAGCCGTCTTCAGCCAGGATAGCTGGACTCCAGTGGTGTGGAGAGCATGGGACTCACGTCTGAGCATACCCATCACGCAGAAAGAAAACACAAGGGGAGCCCATTGGTCCAAACTCTACGAACAGTCAACGCGCTAAGGGGAAAACTGTAGGCTATACAAACTTATAGGGCCAAAAAGACTATCCTAAGCCTACAAGCCAGGGGCTACGACAGAGGAAACCAAATAGGCACACTGTTGGCCCGTCAGCTCAGGGCAAACCAGGAAATGAATATGTTAAGCAAATAGTTGATGACGCTGGCGTCTCCCACTTTAGTGAAGAGGGGAAGGCCAACGCCTTTGGAGAGTTTTATTGCCCTTGTTAGTCTGCGGACTCGCTGGTGCCTCAGGATCAGTTGGGGTTTCTAGAGGTCATTGACCTTCTGCAGGTTTCACCAAGGACTAATGAGTAACTGAGTAAACCTATTTCCAGCAAAGAGGTTCAGACGGCGATTGATGCGCTCAAATTGCGGAAGGCACCACGTCCCTATGGGCTAAAAGCTCATTTTTATCGCACATTTACGATGGAGCTGATTCCTCACCTGGTGAACCTCTTTAATGATATTGCAACCACACAACAGGTTACACCCACCATGGGGGAGGCACTTGTCACCATAATTCCTAAAATGGGGAAGGATCCTAAAGCTTGTTCCTCATATCGGGCGATAGCACTTTTAAATCTGGATGCCAAATTATACTCCAAAATGCTAGCCAGCCGCTTAGAAAATATACTTCCGGGACCAATTGACCCAGACCAATCAGGATTCATCAAGAAGTGACAGACCCACGATCATTTACGGAGAATCATACATGTTATGGAAAAGGTACGGAAAAAACGCATTCCGGCAGCCCTCCTTTCACTGGATGGGGGAGAAAGCCTTTGAACGTGTTGGCTGGTCTTTTTTTATTCTGGATGCTGGGATGCTTTGGGTTCAGTGAGACCTTTATAGGGATGGTGCGGGCCAACTATCATTCCCCCAGATCAAGAGTCTAGGTAAACGGAGTTGCCTCGGACTCACTCAATCTCTTGCTGGGGACGACGCAGGGGTTGTCCCCTTTTTCCTCTGCTCTTTGCCCTGTGCCTAGAGCCCTTAGCGAGTCGGATAAGTGCGAGCCCAGACATAAGAGGGGTTAAATTTAGAACAGACGACCACAAGATCTCTCTTTTTGTAGATGATGTTCTTCTCCCTGTCACTGAATCATTGACCTCCCTACCGGCAATCCAAACTGAGCTTAAGCTTTTCGAAAAAGTCGCGGGTTTCAAGGTCAACTTAGTCAAATCCTTATTACTTAATCCGATTTTGCTCCGGGAGGCATGAGGGAGGGTGGAGGAGTCCTCTCCATTCCGCTGTACAAGTAAAGAAATTGCTTATCTGGGTATCAAGCTCATCCCTAATATAGCGGATCGTTACAAAGCTAATTTACCCCCCTGCTGCGACAGCTTAAGGCCGATTTTAGTAAATGGGGATCCACATACATTTCATGGATAGACAGGATAAATGCTATAAAGATGAATGCCCTCCCTAGGTTGCTTCATCTCTATTAGGGCTTGCCAATCCCAGTTGAAAGGGCGGTGATTGTGGTACTGAAAAGGATGACTATTAGATTTGTCCGTTACGGGAAAAGGGTATACTGATTTAAGTCACTGGGACCTGGGTGTAATACGGTACACGGAAAGCGGGGTCCCAGTACACGGTGTATTTAAGGAAAAAAGTTAAATAACTTGATATAAGAAACATACAAATAAAAGAGAAATTCATATGTTTTGAGGGTACACTGTTATTTAATCACAATGTGCCTAAAAGTTCAATATATCACACAAAAAAATATCATCATATATTTTAAAAAAACATTTGTACCCCAAGATGTGAGGTAAAAGCAGGGGAGTGTGCCAGAAAATACGTGCAAAGATTCGGGAAGGGTTGAAAGGTTACTTTATTCGTATTTCATTTTGAAAAACATAAAAGCACAGATAAAATTACAATTCCTGGGAAATAAATAAGGCAATACAGTTACTTTACAACCTAATTGTCTTTCTTAATCTAGTCACACATTCTAAATAACTTACTACAAGCCCCACTGTCAAGTTATCTTCCATACATTGTAACTTTAGGTATGCAGCTCTGCAATGTCTTAGTCCATACTGCTTTAGGAGCGGTAATAAAAACGGCCTCCTCGTCCATGTGTAAAACCTACAAAAAAGGGTTACATGCAGTGTTGATTGTGCTGAGCTACCGTCACAGGGGCATGGTGCTAAAGTTATCATGGGGAATGTGGTAACCCTATGTACAATACCTAGGCGGGAACGTGTCAGTAACATTCGATCAAAGGGTCTTGTCTCATATGACTGATATGGTTGTATCCCAGTGGCATTAAACAGGGACCCCCTGAATAAGATCAGATTCCTGGATCAGGGCTAAACAATTAATGGTGAAAAAAGCATCCAGGCAAAAACAAAGTAATAGCTGGCAACTTATTATTATAGCAAATAGAGACACAAGCAAATGAAAGATTTTTTAGACCGCAAATGTGATCATACATAAAATTTAATCATATTAATAACAATTGATAAACATGTTCAATCAAAATACAAAATTTATATAAAATGAATAAAATCACAGTACAATATTCAGGTTATGATATCTCTAATTTCAAAGGGAACAATTAAGAAGTATGTGATTGTTCACAGCTGATTGACAAAGTAGATGTTTTTTTCTGCCTAAAAGCAGAAAAAAACATCTACTTTGTCAATCAGCTGTGAACAATCACATACTTCTTAATTGTTCCCTTTGAAATTAGAGATATCATAACCTGAATATTGTACTGTGATTTTATTCATTTTATATAAATTTTGTACTTTGATTGAACATGTTTATCAATTGTTATTAATATGATTAAATTTTATGTATGATTACATTTGCTGTCTTAAAAATCTTTCATTTGCTTGTGTCTCTATTTGCTATAATAATAAGTTGCCAGCTATTACTTTGTTTTTGCCTGGATGCTTTTTTCAACATTAATGGTTGTATCCCAGTACATGTCAACATCATATGGTTGTACATAACAGATTGTTTTTCTTTCTCCAGAAACCATCGCTTTTCCTCCAGATAGGACAAATATTCCTTTTTTAGAACCTTTCTGGAGGTGATGTTCATACAGTCTGGGTTTGTAAAAAATTCTGGGTGGCCAATTTCGTCTGCCATCACCTTTGTGTCATGGCATTGGAATGCGGTACATGTTATCCAGTTTTAAACAGTCCGTAATCACATCGTGATTAAAAACTGCTTCGGGGGTACTCCATATCTTATGCCAAAGTAACAAAGGGCAAGACTTTATGATATCAGCAATATGCTTCATGCCTACCTCGGAGTGGCAGATGTATGTGGCAGTTGAGCTAGGTACTGCTAATAAGTTGCACAGGAAATAGTTTTCACAATTCTGTACACATTGTGCATTAGTAAAACCCCATATACTTGTGCCATATGTGGCTGTTGAAACACATTTAGATTTATAGATTGCAAGCAATTCTGGGACCGGTCGACAACCCAATTGTCTTGACAAACTGATAAGCGCCCCAGTAGCTCTTGAGAACATAGTTTTCTGAGATAGTATTGCAGCTGGCCAAGGTACCCTTCTGATCAAAGTTTATCCCTAGGTAGGCAAATTTTTCCACACACAATTGTTTTACCATTAATGAAGATATCACATTTCTTTGCAGTTCTTTTTCCACACTTTATACTATTTTTTTTTTGTAAACATAATTTTTATTGGCAGTTTTATCCAAAGGGAATATTATGCAATACAATACATCGATTCTGGTCAATTCCAGAATGTATCACAGTCAATAGTGCTCATGCCTTTTTATGAACTAAACCCCCTCCCCACCCCTGCCAGTGCGCCTCTGATCAACCTAGATACGTACAATAATCATGGGTATCCCCTTTCCAGTATTGTGTCTCCTCATGTCGAGTAGTGTTAGGGGGACAGCTTCCCAGTGTTCACTCTATACATGCGCCCTTATTGTTCCTTTTGTGACAGCGATCTACCCACCCAGGTGCCAGCCCTATGCTACTTCCTCCTCCTCGCCTGAACTGTCCACTGGTCGCTGAAGCTCTGTCACCAATGCCTCCCACGCTCTGGCCACCTCCAGGGCCTTGTCATTATCTAAGCGCCTGGCCTGTTGCAGTCAAAGAGTGCTCTCAGCTCATGCCCAGCGCAGAAGATTTGCTTTCCACCGCAAATACCTAGGGCCCTGGCTCGATTTCCAGTGCATGGTGAGTTCCCTCTTAGCCAAAATCAAGCCCAGGTGATAGAACTTGCTAGTGACTTTCGTCTGGGGAGTGTGTGGAAACCAGAACAACAAGCAAACGCCCATGTCTACTTCTATCTGCCGGTCCGTGACAGCATTCAAGCAAGCCACCACCGCGTTCCAGTAACCTGCTAGTCCCACGCAGGACCAAAACATGTGAGCGAAATCCGCCCCATCTGTTCTACATCTCAGACAGAGTGACGTGGCGCCCCCAAAATATTGCGAGATCTTAACAGGTGTCAAATACGCTCGATGAAGCGTAAAAAACTGGACTAGTTGGAACCTAGCGTTCCGCGTGCCCTTCCAGGCACGTCGAACCAACTGAGGCCACGTCGTCTCAGGTATGGGCCTTCCAACATCCAGCTCCCATTTGCCTCGCAGCCCATCTAGGGGCAGCATGATCTCCATCGAAAGCCTCCGGTAAAGACATGTAACGGCCTTGAGTGTACCAGTTGCCATGACCACATATTGGCAACCCAGGGAAATCGGCAGCTCAGTGAGCCCCCCCACTCCAGTATTTCTGAATATTGGCTACTAGGGCAGCATGCAGCAAGTAATCCCCCCGCGGGAGGCCGTAGGTGTCTTGCAGCTCCTGAAAAGTCAGCAGCGCCCAGTCGCCATAGAGGTCCCCAATCCTATGCAGCCCAAGTTCCTCCCAAGTTGCCAATGCCGTCCAGTCCCCAACGTGTGGGAGGACCGTACACATCCCTAGGGGAATCTCCGGGGCATACGGGTGAGTGGTACCTGACCGCTTGTGACTCCGGAGCCAACACAGACAGAGAGTGTGCTCCTCGAGGGTGAGTTGGTCTAAATCCAGCTTCTGGCCCAGTATTATGAAGGAGATGACATGTCTAGGAAGCAGTCTACCCTGCGGCCCCTCCGGCCTGCGAAACTCCAGAGCCACTGCTTGAGTAAGCCATTGTAGCTGCGCCGCTAGGTAGTACCATTCGAAGTCCGGGACTGCCAGCCCCCCATCAGCTCTGGGGCGCATCAATGTAGTCAGAGCGACACGCCTCCTGCCCGATCCCCAGATAAACCCTGTGGTTAAGGATCGGAGTTTGCGAAATATCGACACTGGTATCCACACCGGCAGGGTGCGAAACAAGTTCAATAAACTAGGAAGAGCAGTCCTTTTCATCAACGCCACCCGTCCCGCTGCTGACAAAGGTTGGGCTCGCCAGAACCCCATGGAACTCTGCATGTTCCTAATCGCCCTAGTTACGTTGCCTTCCAGCAAGTCCAAGTGAGAGTGGTAGATCTGAGTGCCCAAATAGGGGAGGCAGTGGTGTTCCCAGCGACGGTTCCCCTCCATCTGGGGCTCACACTCCCTCGGGCCACCGGGAAAAGGCAGGACTTCCCCCAATTGACTCGCAATCCCGATAGACTGCCAAAGTCAAGAAGGAGGCATTTGGCTCTGTGAAGTGAGCAGTCTGTATTCGCCAAAAACATCAACAAATCATCCGCGTATAAAGAGATGTAGTGGGATTCGCCCCTCAGCACCAGGCCCTCGTAAGTCCGTCCCATCCGAGCGTGAGCCGCCAGCGGCTCCATGGCCAGCGCGAACAACAAGGGGGATAATGAGCATCTCTGGAGCGTCCCACGGCCAACCCGGTAAGCGGCTGAGATCGTGGCTCCTGTTTTTACTCTAGCTTCGTTGTACAGCAAAGCAGTCCATTTCACAAATCGTTCTCCCAAGCCAAACACCTCCAAAACCCGGAACATGTATGGCCACTCCACACTGTCGAAGGCCTTCTCGATATCAATCGAGAGCACTGCGGCCTCCGGGAGCCCCCCGAAATCACCACCCATAATCTGCAGTAGCCGACGTACGCAAGTGGCGGTGGTGTGCCGGGGAATGAAGTCCGCCTGATCCGGGTGAACCAATGTCCGCATATGGACAAGTAGTGGCATCGTGAGGATCCTACTCAGGATTTTGTAATCAGTCGGGAGCATAGACAGGGGGCGATAAGCCGAGCGGGAGCTGGCATCTCCCCCTCGCTTCAATAGGGGTATTATGGTGGCCTCCCGGGCAGTCGCGGGCAGAACTCCAGTGTCCCAAAGCCTCCCTATAAACCGCATGGAACCACGGGGTCAATACGTCGACATAGGCCGCGTAAAACTCAATCGACAGGCCATCCATGCCAGGGGTCTTGCGGCGAGCCATGTGTCTAATGGCCGTGTGTATTTCCCCCACGGAAATCTCACCACCTAGCCTGTCTACTTGGTCCGGATCAAGACGCGGCAGCTGTGCGGCAGCCAGGAAGTCCTCCATTCCTCAGGCGTACTTGACATAGTGCTCCTGTACAGATGTTCATAATAGTCGAAGAACTAGGCGTTCATCTCATTCTGGGTGTAAACCAAGCGCCCCTCCGCCGTGGATAAGGTCAAGATCGGGGTGCCACGAGCCGCAGGGTTGTCCAGCCAAGCCAGTAGGGAGCCCACTTAGTCGCGCTCAGCGTGAGCCCGAACAAGATATTCCCTATGGTCGAAGCAGCTGAGCTTTTCCATCTGTACCGCGACCTCCTCGCGAGCGTCCGACACGGTCCCGTGAGCCTCTGGATCTCCATGGCTGGCCTGCTCTGCGGAGCGCAACCGATCCTCGCTCTGTGCGAGGTCCTGCAGGAGGGTCTTGCGGGCCCCCGCCGTGGCAGAGATACAAACTCATCTAATCACTGCGTTAAAGGCTTCCCATTCAAGGGCCCTACTCTATGCCGTACCCTAATTCGCGGCGAAGTAGCCTTCCACGCCTTCCTGTACCGAGGTCCTAAAGGCCGAGTCTTCCAACGCCAGTGGTTTCAACCGCCATGTGCTGCCGGGTCCACCGGACCACCACCAAACAAGGGTTATGGTCCGAGCAGAGGATGCCGTCAAGCCGGACATGCAGATCATGTGGGGGGGAGGGGGCAGGGGGGGGGGGGGGGGGGGGAATAAAAGCAATAATCCCTCTCGGCGGGGTGTTGCGTCCGCCAGGCATCAACCAATCCCCACATACATTGCCAGTCCCGTCTCCCCTTCGCTATTCTATGGACTGCAGTCTGCGCTAGCGGTGGGTGCGATCTGTTCAACTCCACATCTGTCACTGAGTTAAAATCTCCTCCAAGGAGGATCGTGCCCGCTAATACTGTTGCCAATTTCCCCGACAATCGCGCAAAAAAGGCTGACTACTCTACGTTCGGGGCGTAAGCACTTCAAAGCGTCAAATCCCTCCCGTCAAGCCTGCCCTGCACAGCCACAAACCTCCCATCAGGTTCCGCCAGTGTCACCAAGGGCTGAAACGGGACCCCCGCCCTCACCCAGATTAAAACTCCCCGTGCAAAGGCCGAATAGGTAGTACTAAACAGTTGGCCCCGCCACCTGCGCTGCAAGGCCTGCCCTTCGGATTGGTCAACATGTGTTTCTTGCATAAAAGCCACTTGGATCCCTCTGCGAACAAGATAGGCATGCACTTTGTGTCGTTTCATCATAGAATTCAGTCCCCCTACATTCCAAGTTACACATTTTAGTTCAGGTATGGTCCCCATTCAAAAATACACTTATGTCGAGTCATTGGTAAAACCCCTGGCGCACTGACAGGTCCCCGGATTCCCAATCCCCAAACAACCCAACAATCCCACTTCCCAGAACAGGCACTAAACTGTAGGAACCCATCCAAATTCAAAACCGCAAATAAAGAAAGTCTCTGGTCGCCACCAGAGTCTCATAGCAAATGTGAGATCGGGGGGGTCAGCACCTCAACAGCGTGGTCAGCGAGTCTCAATCGTGCTTATAACCCAACCTCCCACATAACTCCCCTGATGCAGCCAACGTTAGGACCCACTAAGCACATTTACTGTCGGCCCATCAAATCTCCATTACCACGGAGTGGACAGTTCCCCCCCGCCCCACATCCTGAATGACACATGCATTTACCCTACTACAGTGAACAAGGTACAAGCATCACTCATCAAGAAGGCCATCCGCAGTTCCTGGTGTGACATGTGGTAGAACCCGTTCAGCACCCCCCGAACCTCAGATGTCGCATCCTCGGATCCCCTACGAGAGCCCGAGTCCGCTGCCGACGTGGGCGTCACTGCTCTGGAAATAGCAGAGACTGCTCTGAGGACCTCCTTGCGCTCCAGTTCAGTCTGCGACACGGGCACTTGGCTGACCGCCGGCTGTCTCCTGTTCCTCCTGCTCCGCCTAGCTTTGGGTGCAATGTCCTGCTTCTCCCCAGTCCTCGGGCGAGCATCCGTCCCGGCCTTATAAGATTTATAAGATTATGATGCCCTCCATCATAATCCGTAGCCGGGCTGGAAACAGGAGGGAATAACGGATACCTTCATCCCGGAGGGCCTTCTTGACTGCCAGGAACGAGGAGCGCTGGTGTTGGACCTCGAAGGAATAGTCAGGGTAGATGGAAACTCTGGCATCGTCCACCTGGTAGGGTCCCATCGTCTGTGCTCTTTGTAAGACAATGTCCCTGTCCCGGAAATGTAAAAGGCGTGCAACAACCGGTCAAGGAGGCCGACCAGGGGCAGGGGGGCGAGCCGGGACGCGATGGGCCCGCTCCAGCGTGTAGAATTGCGTCAGCCCTTCGGGAGCAACCACCTCCCGTAGCCAGGTCTCTAGATAGCTCACCATATCAGTCCCTTCCACATTTTCGGGCAGGCCCACCGCGCGTATGTTGTACCACCGGTTGCGTCCCTCCGCATCCTTGGCCCTCTTTTCCAGCACCTGTACCCTCCTTTGCAGTTCTCCCAGGGTGGTCTCCGACGCTTTGTGGGCAGGTTCCAGCGCATCCAACCGAGTTTCGGTCTGTTTGACACGGTCCACCAGCTTTCCGTGATCCGCCTGTAACAGTCCCAGATTTGTGGACACATGAGTGATGTCATGATGTAGGGCTTCCCTCGTGTCGGTTATGGCTTTCAGTATGTGCTCCATCTGGCGCTGCTGGAGGCCCGCCGCGGAGTCACCGGCTAAATCAAGGTCTCGGACGCCCGTTAGACCGGGGTCAGGGGGCATCGCGCCCGGCTTCTGGCGCAGTTTCCCCATGGAGGCGGTCGTCACTCGGCACACAGCCTCTGTAGTTGCAAGGCGACCCCCGACGCAGATTCTCTAGGGGATTCCCTTGCGTCGGTGGCCGGAGACGTCACCGCACAGGTCACAGTCCCACTCCCGGGGTCGGGTCCCCAGACAGCACCTCGGCGGTCCCGCAGAGCATCAGGGCCTCCACATCAGGGTACATCCGGCCTCATCATGTTCCCCAGGGCAGACACCACAGGACAGGGCCAAAGCTCCCAACCGCCTCCGTGAGCAGAGCCAAAGGGAAGCCAGGGGTAGTTGCAAGTGAGTCAGGTCCAGCCGAGCTGTAAGAGCACTGCCCCAGTGCAAGAGGGGGCCGCAATCCACTCCCCTGGGAGACCAGTTCAGCCGCGCATTCCCATTTAAAGTCCCACACGTGCCCAAACCACATGGAGCACCATCAAGGCTAGGGCGTGATCTGTATGCCCCATCCGAAGCGGGACAGTATCTGAGGGCACTGCGGGTCCCGCCACCTCTGTATCCCCCCAGCCGGTTACCTCCACTGCCAGGCGCCGATAGACTGACCGGATGCGCCAAGTCCCTCCGCGCTCCTGGCTCCGATCTCCCGAGTGCTCACCAGCCCGTTCCAGTACCTGCCCACTCAAGGCCCTGGATGAGCGCGGCTCCGCAGGCTGCAGCAAGCAAGCAGCGCCGGTCCTGGAAGACCTCTAGCTGTCTGCGACGTCGCCTCCATCAGGTCCGCTGCGTCGCTCAGGCCCCGTCAGTTCTCCGGGCCAGTGCGGGTCCAGCCTGGGTTCCCCGCCGGGCAGCTCAGGAAAGAGGCCAAGCACTCCGGCCTCCAGGTGGGTGAAGCGCCACTCGGCAGCGCGCTCCAGCCGCCACCAACTCTCTTCACGTCGCAGCTCCCAAGGCCTCCAGTCTACCGGGATCCCGCGATCGTCGGGAATCAGTGGGCCCTAGAGCGAGCTCCTCTGCCAGGCCTCATCAAGGGGAAAAGCGGTACGTCCTCCGCTCGTCTCTTTCCCTGCAGGAAACCACGATACGGTATAGACCACTAAAATAGCAAATCCAGCTATCTTCTGTGATGGCTATATCCATCTTATCGCAATCCCTCTCCGAGAGATATGGAGATATGGAGAATTCACTATCTTCCAAAACTTAGTGTTATCTTTCTTTATACAAGCCTCGTGTAAATCTTGCCAAACGTCCTCTTTTAATTTAGACCTTCTATTCTTTTGGGTCTGTTTATAGAGCAATCTGGCTTTCCTTATCTCTTCTCTATTTCTAGGTAACTTTTTCAGGGCTATTTTTAAATTCTTGTGTGCTTTGCTACATTCATGATCAAACCACCCCTGTCTATTACACAATGTCGTCTTCTGTTTGACCATAAGGATTTCTTTAATCTTAGCTGAAATATTCAAGAATGCTTCTATCACATCCACATCCTTATTTTCCTCTGATAAACACACATTGAAGTCCTCGTGTTTCATTTACAAGCTGCCCCATTTAATGTATAACCATTTGTACTTGATGGTATGTTATGTTATTTATTCTTTTGTATAGCGCACGGCTAATCAAAAAGAGTGTCCCGGCGCTTTTTGGAAAAGAAAGGCTGCAACACAATAACATAACACCATTAAAAAAAGGAGAAAGGCAGAACGAGCAAATACACAAAAGAAACGGGCTACTGGGTAAACAGCCAGGTTTTAAGGCCTTTTCTAAAGGCAAGTAGACTAGTAGCTCCCCGCAAAGTGAGCGGCAGAGAATTCCACAGCTGTGGCGCCAGTAGTCCAAAAGAGCGGCCTTCCAGGCGAGCTCTCTTCACACGTGGGACAGCCGCCAAGAGCAGGGATTCCGACCTCAGAGAGCGCGTCGGATGATAGAAGGCCAGTCTCTTTTGAAGGTACTTTGCTCCCACAGCGTGGAGGGCCCTATAGGCCTGAATCAGAGCCTTAAAGGCAATCCGCTTCCGGATTGGGAGCCAATGCAGGGTTTTCAACAGGCCCGACGCACTGGCCCGTCTATTTAAACCAAAAATTGCTCTCGCTGCAGCGTTCTGCACCACTTGGAGCCGCTGCAGCAGATACTCTGGCAGGCCCAGGTAAAGAATGTTAGAATAATCTAACCTGGACCCGATGAGAGCCTGCACTGTCAGTTTCCTATGCTCCTCCGATAGCAGGGGCAGGAACCTCCGCAGCATCCTAAGGATGCCGAAACAAGTGCCCGACACCCCAAGGATCTGGGATTTCATCGTTAATCCCTTATCCATCTTGACCCCCAGGTTCTTGGCAATTTGGGAGGAGCAAGACGGAGGAAACATATTAATGGGCCACCAGGTCTGCCAATCTGGCTCTGTGTCACACCCAAAGAAGAGTACCTCGGATTTGTCGGAATTGCACTTGAGGCTGTTCAGTTGGAACCATTGGAAAACAGCCCCAAGGCAATCCCGGATACTCTCCCCGTCAAAGTCTCCCCCTCTCTTACACGAGAAGAGGAGCTGGGTGTCGTCGGCATAGGATACGATCTGGGCCCCATACGACTCCGCCAACGCCGCCAACGGGGTCATGAAGATGTTAAAAAGTGTATAAATGTATTTCCTGGTTAGATGAAGAGCCTCCATCTCCCATTCTCTTGCGGGTACCATTCTCAAATACAAGATAGACACTATTGGGGTAGTGATCACTCACCGCATTACAAAGTGTCAAAAATGTTAAAATCCTTATGAATTTCTTATTTTTTGAGAGTAGGACAACATCAATTGTCGTATTGCAACCTCTCCCTATGTATGTGGGCTTAGAAGCTACTGGAGAAATACATAGTTCATTAGCGTAATCTAGATTAAATTCAAACATAATTTCATTTAACATATCTCCCAAAGCGGAGTGTGTAAAATGAGGTACAGCTTCATCTGTTTCCTCCCCTAAACCACGTATACCGCTCTGATAGTGCCTACACAAATAACAATTAAAATCCCCGCCCCATATAAAACACAATTCCCCTTTCGACCTCTCTTGGAGTTTCCTCAAATCCCTTTGTAGTTGGTTCAAAGTACTCCGTATCATGTCTTTCGGTGCATTGTTATAGAAGTTAATAATTATCAAACAGCCATCTCCCTTCAACTGTAATTCCACAATCTGGTAGAAATCATTATTTTTTACGAACATTCATTTCTCAATACTTAACAAATTTGAAATATAGGTACATAGACCACCTTTATGTCTGCCAGCTTTACTAGGAAGTGCAGGGGTATTGTAGGCCTGAAACCCCACCATGTGCAGCTCACTAATTTGCCAAGTCTCTTGTAAACAGATTATCAGGTGATCATTCACAACCTTCAATCATGTATTTTTGTGGCCAGCCCTGCTATATTCCAAAACAGTAATTTACATTGTTGTTTCCCTAATGATTGTGGCCTATCAGATAGCTCTACATTTGCATTATTTAAGTTGGTTTTAAAGATACTACTCTCAAATTGTTCCTTAACATGACTCACAATTTCTAATTCTAAGTTTCCTTATCGGTTAGTATTGAGTATGGAGAATGGCTGGGGGTCAATCATTGTATTGCTCTCCAGAGGCATATCTATTACCCTATTGTCTACCATCATCACTGGAACCGGGTAGTTGGTTGGCATGTAATCCTTGCTGCCCCCTCTAGGGTCTTGGGGGCATCAACGTTCCCTAATCACGATAGAGGTTTGAATCTATTTTTTAAGCCACATTAGAAAGGATTCCACCTGGCACTATAATTCGGCCCAGGGTAGATATACTGTCTTTGCAAATTTGGAGGAATATAGAAAAAACCCAGAGGAAGTACACACATTGATTTCACATTAATATGTGTTTTACCTATCCTTGTCAATATTGCACGAATAAGTCTTGAGTCTCTAAACGTTAAAACGATAGTCCCCAGCCGCCGTTTTCCCTCTATTTCCTACCCAGCTTACACGGCGGGCCATTTTAAAATTTTAAAAAAGATGTTCATCCAAGCCAGCTTTTTTTCCTAACCATGAGTGATCTGTTTCCCAGGATTCATGAACTGCTTGCGGTAGGGGAGGAAGATTTGCTATTACAATAACATAAGGCGATGCAGCCGGTGGCAAATCAAGGTGGCTGGCTTTATTACTATAAGTCTTTGGTATAGCCATCTCTGTTCTTTGTCTCTCCTCTAACCACTTAGACTTTTGTAATTCCAAACTCTGGCTCTGGGTGACTCGGTTGGCCAAGATATTGTTGTTAATAATGTTATCAGACTTTATAGGGTCATTGTGCTTTACAGAGCCATTCATGCAGGAAATTACCGGGTTAGTGGCTGCGATGAGCTACCAGATAAAGAAAGGTGACTTATATTGGCATTGTGCCTCAGTAGGTTATTATTTTTTAATTGTCTCTATCCCCTCAATTTTTTCCACAAGTTTTCCCAGTGAGCCCGTTAAAGTATACAGTTTATCCAATATTTTTGTTATATTAACCAAATCTTTTCTATATTTGTCCAAACGGTGTCCAGTTTTGTCAAGCCGATCTCCTGCCTGTTTCTTATTCTGAGTTATCTTAACAGTGTCGCTAATGGCTTTCCTCTTTCTCCCTGGTGTTTTTTTATTCTTAGCCATATTTATATTCATTTCTTCGGTCACCTGTTGACTACCCTTATTTAATAAAGGGTTTTTCGATCTTTTACATGGGGGCTCAATCTCTTGTTCGGAATCGGCCATTTCAATATGATCAGAGATATCCAATGCACACCCATTTATTACACCTGTCTTAATTTCCCCAACATTGGTAATCTCACCTTGACTGTGTAAGGCTTATGCCCCTGAGCATGATTCTGCCAGTGGGGATGATCTACCCTGTGATAACATCTCTTCTACAGATATTATTTGTTCCTCGATAGCTCCCATGGCCCCTTTTAAATATGTCATTAATGATTGTTGTCCACCTCGGCCTCCTGTATCTATATTAGTATGGGAGGTGGAAACATTTTCTTTTTCCCATGGGGTGGTGTTTATACTATATCCTACCCAAAAAAGAAATTGTGCCAGTAATACAACAGCACACTACAAAAGGAAATGTGCAAATTACGCTAGGATAGAAAATAAAGGGGTAAAAGTGCCAATAAACCAGCAGCAAGATACCGTTATATGCAGCGAGCGCTTGTATAACAGCACACTACGGAAGGGTTGTGCAAATTACCCTGGAATAGGGGCTGGGGGAATAAAGTGCCAATGTGCCGGCAGCAGAGTAACAAAATATGCAAAGGGTGCTTGTATAACAGCACACTACAGAAGGGTTGTGCAAATTACGCTGAGATAGAGGCTGGGGGAATAAAGTGCCAATGTGCCAGCAGCAGAGTACCAAAATGTGCAAAGGGTGCTTGTATTACAACAGCACACTACAAAAGGAATGTGCAAATTACTCTGGAGTAGTGGCTGGGGGGATAAAGTGCCAATGTGCCAGCAACAGAATATGCATAAACGCTTCTACTAAAATCAATTATAAAATTCACGGTTACATGCCAATCGGGCTAGGATACACATTAAAAAACAACAATGCCGGGAAACTCCCTCTTTCGCCTATCTCTGTAGACCGAGAGATAATTGCTGGGGTTACTTAAAATACCAGGGACAGTTACAGGATGTCCGAATCTTGTACAGCGTGTGGGCATATGGAGATAATGTTCAATAAGTTCTAGGGAGGGCAAACTATAAAAGTATAAGTTTCGAGTCATTCACAGTCCTTGGGCGGTCGAGCACGTTGCCACTCCTCCGTTGCCAATTTACTATCAGATCCTAGTTGTTACAGAGGGGGCTCTGTCCTGCCTCCTCCTGGCGAGGATTGGCCCGCCCTTGTCCCGGGCAAGCCCGCGCACGTGCCGCGCCTTGGGAGCCCTCTACCCGATTTATCTCCCGGTGGTCGCGATGGATCTCGCCGCACCTCTCGCGGGACCGCACTGCCTGCTGGGAGGTGTAGTCTCCTGGCAGTCGCGAACTGTGGTCCGGGGGTCTGCGGCACCACAGTAATGCTGCCCAGTGAAGTCCCAAGAGAACAAAGGTGCAGGCAGCAAAGGAAAATTGACCACAGTAGTAAGGGGATGAAAGGTAAAGGTGCTGGTCGCAAGATTAAATATTCATAGGCAATAGATACTGGCTTTGACGTAGAGCCAGATGAGGAAAAGCAATGAATGTTTATTAAGTATCAGGCAAAACCATGCTCCATGCGCCTATGTGGTAGTCCTCAGATTGTGGCGTAAGCTGGTACAAGGGTAGGTTGTCGACGTTTCGACCCCAAATGAAAAGCTAGGTGTCCTTATAACCTTAGAAGGGGGTCTTCATCAGGACTAGGGTGTGGTGGCGGGGCAGGGTTACCGTGAATAGTACATGGATGGTTGGGCCAGACTGCTCCAATCCAGGGAGAACGAGACGATGTGGGCCAGGAAGAATCCGGGGTCCTAGGTGCTCAATCGAAAAGTTAAACGCTGCCAAGAGATAATCGAATTTCCCTGGGAGAACTGGATCCATACTAGACACCGCCATCGACCGCGCCTTCAGATACAGCTGACCTACTTGGAGGCTTTTAACTTTAAGGAATTTATCTTGATCTTCATAAATTTGGGTTATCTCAAAATTTTTATAATAATGTAATTTAGTTTGAATAATCCTCCACAAGATTGACCACTATTTATCCTTTTTGATCACTAGTTAATAGTATATGATAGTTAAATATCTGTTTATGGTTTATATGTCTTTATTAGTAGCATTATCATTTAAACAAAGTTAACATTCCCTTGACCAGCTGTAATAACAATACTTCTCCAGTATTAGGGGTGTCTTTCATAGATTCACATGCCTGAATCATTCCCCGTCGTCGGAGTGGGAGCCCACGGTACATAAAAAAGTAGTAAAATATACCCTTAGTACATAATAAATAACAATATACCCAACCAGGAAGTAAAGTAGCCCCAGCTACAGAAAATAAAACTTCCACATTAGAACCTATCCAGGTCATTATGTATGGACCAAACTGCAGCCAATCAGGCCACAGCTCCCACCAGAATGCTCTCCCCAGAGACCCAGGCTCTCAGATTTTTTACCGCACGTCGTGTGATAGGGAGTCCCTCTGAGCTCTGCTCATTTCTTCTCTTTGGTCAAGTTTCTTTCATCTACAATGTCTACTTCTAAGTCCCTGTTCAGGGCCTGTGACTCGTGTGGAAAAGCGAGACTGTTTAAAGAAGATCCACACACTCGCTGCATCTACTGTTTGTACCCTGACCATCAGGCTAAGGAGTGTAAAATCTGTCGCAAATTTCCTCCTAAAACCCTCAGGGACAGAGAGGGTCGCCTGCTGCTGTGGCTTCAGTGGATAAAGGACAAGGATGAGCCACTTTCTGAGGTAGGAAGTTTCGCCTCAGTCTACTAAGGGGTCAAAGAAAAGGAGGGCTGAGAGTGCTGTGCCTACTCCTAAAGCTAAGGTGTCGAAACACCAGATCGCCTCAGAGGCTGGGGAGCCTTCTACTTCTAAAGGTCAAAAATCCTCAGAGAAGTCTGTGAAGCTTCCAGGCTTAAAAAGAACAGAGTCTTTGGTGTCTCCTGTGAGACCTGTGACTAAGGCACCAACAACGCTGCCGATTTCCAGTCAGGCTGCCTCTGCCATGACTTCTACTTTGACTTTCTCCTCACCAAAATCGACTATGGTGATGTCCTCAGCCTCCTCTCCAACTTTTGTTCATGTTCAGATTCGTCCCATCTCGTCGACGAAGATTGTCACACCTCTCGTCGACGATCAGACATGGACGAAAATGAAACAGTCGACGAAGAAACCCTCGTCGTCGTCGACGGCTGTTCCGTCGACGAAGAAGACCTTGCCGTCGTCGACGCCATCGTCGACGAAGATACCGTCGACGGACCCATCGACGACGAAAAAGACCCCATCGACGGACGCGTCGACGAGAGCGTCGTCGACGAAGGTGAAGATTGTCTCGTCAACGGCCCCGTCGACTGCCCCGTCGACGATGAAGACTGCTCCGTCGACGGTTCCCTCGTCGACGACGAAATCCACCACGTCGACGAAAATAACACCGCCTCTGAAATCGAAAGAGCCATTGTCTTCAACGTCCAAGGCGACGACACAAAGCTCGGATTTACCACAATTACAAGACAACCCACCCACACCAAAATTGTCGTCTTGTACAGACCTGCAAGTATGGTCAGCAAGAAGCACTGCCATACCTCTTCCATCTCCAGCCACAACTGCAGCTTTATTGCAAAAAAGGTCATCTCAATCCACGCCATTGTCGCCACTCCAAATGCCAGACAGGCTATTAGATTCTGAGGAAGAATCTGGTGATGACATGTTCCAAGCGGCTGAGAGTCCTTCTGACTTACTGATACAGGTTAAAGATCAAGAGGAAGAGGAACAGCAAATCCAGGCACCTACATTTATGAACACACCAGCGCCAGGGATGCAGATGCCAATGGAACTTTTTGAGAATCTGCAATATATGCTGAGCGATTATTATCGCCGCTTCCCACCTTCGGAGTCGGGCGAATCTCATATTACCTCCCCACAGCCTCAAGTGAGTCAAGGTGCAAGGGCTGGTAGGTCAGAAGAGACACAGAATACCCGGCCTACCACACCATTATCCCACCACCAACAGGACAATGACAATTCTGATGAGGACACCCATGAGGAAGGGGAATTGAATAAATCGGACTCGTCGGAGTATGAAGACTATCAGGCAGATACGCCATCCCCAGATGAACAACCAAAGGCTGAGTCACCACCGGTGGATATAGCGAACTTCCATAGAATTATGGACAAGGCTACTAAAAGATTTCTAATTTCAATGGAAGCAAAGCAAGATGAATGCTTTCTGTACGATTTCAAGACTTTATCTCAGAAGCAAAGTTGGTCTATTCCCATTATAGACTTTATCTGGAAGGAGGGGCTTAAGATCATGGCCACGCCAAACTCTTCTCCTGCGGTATTGCCGCGAGTAGACAAAAAATATAGGGCGCCCGCCTCTTCACCTGCTTGTCTCATCGGCCAGGCAAAAACAGACTCAGTCATCGCACAGGCAGCTCAAAAGAGGGCTAGGAACCCCTCAACTCAGATCTCCATTCCTACAGACAGGGACGGAAGACGCCTCGATACCATTGGTAAAAAGGTATCTACTATTGCGGCCACCACTGTTAGAGCTGCTAATTCGTTAGCAATTCTCGGTAGATATGACAGACAAATGTGGTCTGACATATCGCCATACATCCAGAAACTGCCTGAGCCAGACCGCTCTGAGGCCACCAAGATTTTACAAGAAGGCGAATGTGCTTCGTCTGAAATTATCGACGCAGCAGTGGACGTGGCGGCCACAGGATTTAGACAATTGGCAGGAGCTGCAGTGCTCAGAAGAGAGGGATGGTTAAAATCTACGTCCTTTAGACAAGAAGTACAAGCCAAGGTTTTAAATATGGCTTATGACGGCGAGTTCCTTTTTGGCACACATGTGGAGGAAGCCTTACAATCCCTTAAGAAGGATACGGAAACCGCACGTTCATTAGGTACTCTGCAGTACCGTAAATCTTCCTTTCGTGGTGCAAAAGGAAGGGGTAACTTCTCCAGCAGAGGAGGATATTACCAGCAACGCCCATATTCGAACAACCAAAGCAACCAAAGGTACCAGCCTTACAAACAACAACCTTATGGCCAAAGACGGAGTAATTATACACAATCCCGAGGTAAAACTACCTATCTGGGTAGAGACAACGCCAACAAGAAGTGAGAAAAGCGTCCTGCCGCCACTTTGCCTACGCCAGCCACAAATTGGAGGAAGAATATCCCTGCATTACTCTCAATGGTCCAATATTACAACAGACAGATTTGTCTTGGATGTAATCTCAAAAGGTCACATATTGGAATTTGTAAAGACCCCTCCAAATTCGCCCCCAAAAGGACCACCCCCAGCACATCTCAGGGAGCTGTTCGTCCAAATCAATGCAATGATTCGGAAAGGGGCAATCGAGAAAGTACCACAACATCAGAGAGGAAAAGGATTTTACTCTCGTTTTTTCTTGATACGCAAGAAATCGGGGGAATGGCGCCCCATCCTCGATTTGCGTGCCCTCAACAAATTTATCAAGAAGTTGACTTTCAGAATGTTGTCACTCCAAGAGATCCTCCAGTTTCTGACGGAAGGCGACCACATGGCAACCCTGGACCTTCAGGATGCTTACTTCCACGTACCCATCTTCCCCAGGCACAGGAAGTTCCTAAGATTCAGAGTGGCTGGCAGGGACTTTCAGTTCAAGGTCCTTCCCTTCGGGCTACGTTCAGCCCCGAGGGTATTCACAAAGGTGTTGGCACCGGTGGCGGCCCACTTACGGTTGCAGGGTGTCCAGATTTACCCATATCTGGACGACTGCCTTATCAAGGCCAATTCCTATGCCACCGCAAGCAGTCATATCCAGACATGCCTTTGCCTGTTTCAAAAGTTAGGTTTCTCAATAAACTTCAAAAAATCTGACCTAACACCGTCTCAGAGGACGTCTTTCCTGGGAGCGACTCTGGATTCCAAAAAAGCTCAAGTCTTCATTTCAAACGAAAGACAAGCAAAGATCCAGGAACTGGCGAGGGCACTCCTCAGAAAAAAGTGCGTTTCAGTTCGAAGATTCAAGTCTTTCCTAGGGATGTTGTCATCGTGCATCCTCCTATCCCCGAACTGTCGTCTGAGGATGAGACCACTACAAGAAGAACTCAGCCACCAATGGGTGCAAATATCCGGTTCCTTCGAAGATGTCATCGTCTTAACGCCTCGGATGAAACAAGCAATTCTGTGGTGGACTCAAGAACGCAACCTGCAAGTAGGCTGCGCCTTTCTAGCAGAAGTCCCCAGTTTCATCGTAACCACGGATGCCTCGCTGGAAGGTTGGGGCGCTCACCTTCAAGGGATGACAATCAGTGGCAAATGGAACACACAGCAAAAGACATGGCACATCAATTTATTGGAGTTGAGGGCCATTTTCCTCGCACTCAAATCATTTCAAGCGACTGTCAAACTCGTCCGTGTTGATCCGAACAGACAACACGACGAGCATGCATTACCTGAACAAACAGGGGGGCACAAGATCAGCCCGTTTGTCTCAGCAAGCTCAGGAAATCTGGAATTGGGCCCTGGCACACATCAACTTGGCAGCAGTACATGTCCCGGGAGTAGCCAATGTACTAGCAGATTCCCTAAGCAGATCCAAATGCAGCACTCACGAGTGGGAGCTGCATCAGCCGGCACTGGATCAAATTTTCCTGAGATGGGGTCGCCCCGATCTAGATCTATTCGCGACCTACCACAACAAGAAATGCATCCATTTCGCGAGCTGGATTCCCCACAAGGAATCTTGCGGGGACGCTCTCTCAATGAACTGGGAACAAATCTTTGCCTACGCCTTCCCTCCGATTCCTCTAATTCCCAAGGTCATCAAGAAAATGAGGAGACAACCGTGTCGTATGATTCTAATTGCTCCACGGTGGCCCAGACAATACTGGTTCACACAGCTTCTTCTCCTCTCCGAGTGCGAACCAGTTCAGCTGCCTCAAATTCCGGATCTTCTGACAATTCAGGACGGCAAAATATATCATCCAGACCCTCATTCTCTAAAATTATCAGCTTGGCTCCTCAACACCATGAGTTCGCACATTTGAACATTCCACAGGACTGTCAAGAAGTCCTGAACAATGCTAGGGCACCTTCTACGAACAGAACTTACAGGCTTAAATGGAAGCGTTTTTGTGCTTGGTGCAAAACTATGGGTTTACATCCTATACATGCTGAACCAGACAAAATTTTGCCGCCCTTTTTACATCTGGCTAAATCGGGCTTGGCGCACTCTACACTTAGTGTTTTTAGCGGCCATATCCAGATACCGGCAGGACGGTAAGAATTCACTATATTCCTCAAGAATTATCCAGCAATTCTTTAAAGGTTTATTCCGCATGTTTCCACCAGTACGTAGGCCACCTCCATCCTGGCACTTGAATATTGTATTAGCTCAACTCATGCGCCATCCTTTTGAGCCAATTCATAAAGTTGATCACCTGGAAAGTTGCTTTACTACTGGCATTGACATCTGCCAGAAGGGTCAGTGACATACAGGCGTTTACATCTAAACCACCTTTCTTGCAATTCACAAATGATTCGGTGATACTGCGCACCAACCCGAAGTACATGCCCAAAGTACCATCGGATTTCCACCTGAATGAGCCAGTCCTACTTAAAACGTTTTTTCCAAATCCGCAGACACCAGCGGAACGAACTCTACACTCGCTGGATATCAAACGGTGTCTTAAATTCTATCTTTCCAGGACAGCTGCCATCAGAAAGACTGATCAGCTATTTGTTGCACATGGCAAACCAAGACAAGGCAGTGCAGTGACAAAACAAACTATCGCTAGATGGGTCTCTTCAGCGATAGGGCTCTGCCATCAACAGGCAGGTAAACCCTTACAGACCTTGCCCAGAGCACATTCTACGAGAGCAGTCGCTTCTTCAACTGCTTTGTTTGCTGGTGTGCCTCTCCTGCATATCTGCAGAGCTGCAACTTGGTCCAGCAGGCACACATTCACGAGGCATTACTGTCTGGATTCTTCGAGCGATACCGATGCCTCAGTGGGAAGAGCAGTCCTGCGTAATCTTTTCCAATAAGGTGAGCCTTTGCTATTTCTCTCCCACCTCCTCTTGCTCTTTTGACGCCTATTGTGTTATTGCTTTGCATTGTGTTTTTCTTGCATTACTGCTATGTGCCTTGGCGTCCAAGAGCTATGTATATGTTATTGCTATTACTGCTCACTACTCTGATTCAGGCATGTGAATCTATGAAAGACACCCCTAATACTGGAGAAGAACAATAGTTACTTACCTGTAATCTGTGGTTCTCCAGTATTGGTGTCTTTCATAGATTCACATGCACCCACCCACCTCCCCTCAGAGGCTCACTCAGGCTGTTTTATCTATACTTTACTCCGGTACACTCCGGTGCTACAAAATCTGAGAGCCTGGGTCTCTGGGGAGAGCATTCTGGTGGGAGCTGTGGCCTGATTGGCTGCAGTTTGGTCCATACATAATGACCTGGATAGGTTCTAATGTGGAAGTTTTATTTTCTGTAGCTGGGGCTACTTTACTTCCTGGTTGGGTATATTGTTATTTATTATGTACTAAGGGTATATTTTACTACTTTTTTATGTACCGTGGGCTCCCACTCCGACGACGGGGAATGATTCAGGCATGTGAATCTATGAAAGACACCAATACTGGAGAACCACAGATTACAGGTAAGTAACTATTGTTCATTTCAGGATTGCATAATATCAAGCTCATCCAGTTATGCTAATTTTTATCGACCAAACGGTAAATTAGATCAAGCAGCAATGAACACATTTTCAATTTAGAACTAATCCCTCCCCCTCCCAAACTCACTCATTCTTCTCAGAAAAAGTAGGTGACCATGGCCGATCGCAATACGGGTGTAGACTCATCAGGTGCCTGTTCTACATCCTGTAAGCGCAGAATGCCGAGATATTTAGGGCGCGTCACTTCTCGAAAATCTTGGGAGAGGAGGGAGGTAGTGCCGCCATAGTTCTCTGAAAGAGGCACCTTCATTAGCTAGTGTCGGCGAGATCTTCTCCATACCCAATATATACCATAACCGGTGTATCCACTCAAGGTGTGTCGGTACGCTCGGTGTCCCCCAGTGAGTGAGTATGTTCTGGGTGGCCTCTTTGACTTGAGTTAGTATGTGAGGGTGTTCGGCAAGCGCAGCAGGACGTATGTGGGGAATATGGGGAGTTGTGTCCGGAGGTAACGATCCACCTCAAGTATTTGCTCCCAGTATCGGAGTAACCATGCACCGTCTCAAAGCAGATGCGTCAATGTTCCCGGAGCCCCACGCCTCCTCCAGCAGTTTGCACCTCAGGCCTGGTTGTCCTTGTGTAGTCGGATTGGGGTGTAGTACCAATAGGTGGTTACCTTCGTAAATGTCTCAGTGCCATATTGCATGCTGTGTGCCTGGCTCTGTAGTAGATCTCCCCCTATTCTTTATCATTGAGTTTCATCCCTATTTCCTGCTCCCACTGGTGCTGACTGGCTTTATATATGTGCGTCTATTGCACTGCAGGAGGAACCTGTACAGGTCGGCAACAAGGCATCTATCGGAAGATCAGGTGAGCAGCCATCGTTCATAGGGGGTGAGACACCTCTGTGTTGTAGGTTTATTGTGTGAATGCATAAAACTATTTCGGAGCTGTAGGTAGTGAAGGCACTCTGAGTCAGGGAGGGCAAAATCCACGCTGAGTTACCTGAAGGAGATAACACCCATTTCATGGAGCATATAACCTTCAGAATGGCAGCCTGCCTGTCGCCAATTCTCGAACGCTCCGGCTCCCAGCCCCGGTGTGAATTCCGGGTTGTCAAACAGCGGTGTGAGGTGCGAGGGAAAGGAAGTGAGACCATGTTGTACGCTGGTCTTATCCCAGATTTCCAGTGTGGCTCATGTGATAGGGGATAGTTATATATTCTGGGGCCGCTGTGTCTTCCGTAAGAAGGGGACTTTCCATAGCACGGGCCTGCTACTGCCCTGTACTGGAACAGCCAGTGCTTCTCAGACTCTGCTCATATCCACGCCAACATGTAGCGTAGTTGGGCTGCCTTATAGTAATGTTGTTGGTCCGGGATACTTAGGCCTCCGTCATGAGGGGTAAGGGGGTAGCCCAATTAATTTCTCATTCGGTGCCTCCTCCCCATCCAGATGTATTTAAGTATCTCTGATTGGCGTTTTGGAAGCATGCCCTTTGGAGGAGTCACCAGGAGTGCCTGGAGGAAAAGGTATAGTATCTTAGGCAGCACCGTCCTCTTGACCGCTGCGATTCGCCCAAGCCAGGAGATTTTGTGATGTTTTCAGCGGGCGAGGTCCGCTCTTATTTTTGTAATGCCTGATAGTTAAGCAGTGCGGTGGTTGGAATAGTAGGGGCTAACTTGATCGCCAGGTATAGAATCGCCTCTAAATAGGAACTTGCACAGCCAGTTGTATCACCAACAGCGGGGGCAAGCTAAAGTGGGCGAGTACCTGCTCTAAAAATGCCAGTGCACTCTATCAAACGCCGTTTCTGTGTCTATCGCAGAAGCAAAAGCTTGTGTGCAGTACGGGTGGCTTTCTCTATAATGTGTAAAATTTGTTTTGTGTTACCGCTCGTTTGTCTCTGGGGAATGAAGCCTGCCTGGTCCATATCTATAATGGAGGGCATGTGTAAGCAAAGCCTGCTAGCTAGTATTCCCATAAAGATCTTGAGATCCACATTTTGGGGGGATATGGGTGTCTATGAACTGCACTGCTCCCTATCTTTACCGGGTTTGAGGATAGCAGAAAGTGAGGGAGTTGGCATCGAAGCCGGAATCGCCCTGGGGGTTGCAAAAGAGCCTTGTTTAGGGGAGAGTGGTTGGCAGAATAGTTTATAAAAGGCTGATGGGCACCCATCTGGGCTCTGGGATTTTGCTGATTTCAGATGGGAGATGGCCGATATGACTTCCTCCGTACGTATGTCACGCCAATTAATCTGCTTGGTCTGATGTAAAAGGAGAAGTAGGAGCAGTCTGAAGGTGTTGCATACCGTTCGGGGGGGTCGAGTTTATGATCAGAGTACAGGCATGTATAGAAATCTTGAAAGTGGCAGCTATGTCTTTGTCGCTAGTGACAAGTATCCTGCTTGGCATCTGTAGTGCAGACATCCCAGTATTCTTTCTCTGGGCATGCAGCATGGAGGCAAGGAGGCGACCACACTTATCCCTGCCTGTATATTAGGAGTAGCGCCATCGCAAGGCTCCATATTCTGCTTGATCTAAATCTATACTTGCCAACTGAGATCGGAGAGCAGTTAGCTGGGGCCAGACTCTCGATAACCCGGTGTATGCGCTCCAGCTCTTGGACTTGATTAGTGATTTGTTCTCTTTTCTCCATAAGTGCCCTATTATCAGCTGTTGAAATTGCTATAAACTCCCCCCATATCACCTCTTTAAGAGCTTTTGGGTAGCAATGGAGGTGTGTGAGGTGTTAATCGCTAAATAGTCAGTGATGTATTTTGTGACCTGTGCGGTTACTTCGGCACACTTAATGTGAGGGGGTGGTGATCAGAGAGAGCAGGTGGTAATCGGAGAGAGCCACTGGTGCTATCTCAATCTCTGTTGCCAGGGAGTGGATGTCCGACATATCCAGGAGATAATCCAGCCTGGCATACATTTTCTGTACATGCGGTTAAAAGGAGTATGGACATGCGTGTTGGTGGACTATTCTCCATAGATCGTGTTGCCCCATTTCTTGTAGCCACGCATACCCTTCCTTAGAGAGTGCCCCGGCCTGGTTATGGCGTTGTATGTAATGTAATGTAACTGAGCTTATAAAGCGCCTGGTTACACTAGCCAGTGTGTCCCCGCGCTGAACCGCTGAGGAACCCATCCTGGCCTGTTCCTGTGAGGCACCCACTCCTGGGCACCCCAAGGTGAAGCCAGGCATCCTTGGCGATTAGGGCCGGTGTGGAGATTAAGCAAGCTATTGCCCAGAGTTGCCGAGTGGGACCCATGATTAGAGTAGGCACCGTGGCGAGAATTATCGGGTCCGCGGACATTGAGCCCAAGACTCTGCCGCGACGGGAATTGAACCCTGGTCCCGGGTCATATCTCTGCATCAGGGTCTGCCTCTCTAACCAGTGAGCCACACTTCATCACCATATCCTTATCAAAAACCAGGTTGAGATCACCCCCGCTTTTGTAACTTTATTGCTGCTAGGTCTAGTTACAACGTTGGCGACTGATCCACCAAAGCGGATCAAATGGGAAGCACAGGCTTTGCGAAGTATCTCCTCTTTCAGTGGAAAGTCTGAGGCATACTAGGACATCTGCCAGTGAACACTCTCCAGTGCATGGCCTTCCGACCCGGTGCACTCTGTCTATCAGGATGGTGGTGTCCGCGGGAGCTCCCATGATGTGGCAAAAAGATCTTTTTTCACTATGCCTCGAAAGCGGATCTTGATCCAGCTGGATCTGTTTTCAAGATCTTCCATGTGGGCCCGTAGGTCTATGTGCTGCTTGCAACGGTGGACAACCTCTTGCTGCAGAGGTTCTATCTCCTACTCTCGACTGTCTCCCCGTTCCTCCAGTGTCTCCCAGGTAATCCACGGCGCTCCTGACCACTCGAATGTGAGAGGGCCCTTTTGATGGCCTGCAATGATGTGAACAGGAACTCCAGAAAAGCTTGCATCACTGGTTCTTCTGTAGCATTCTCCTTAGTATTCAGCAGAGGCTCTGCGGGCGCTGAAAGCTCGCCCCCTGGACCTGTGGATAGCCTGGACAACATGTCATTGATTGTGCTGCCTTTTTTTGTGCGACCTGTAGCCATGTTTGCCAATGGATGTCAAGGGTTTTTGCAGGATCGCCCTTCAACCAGCCCACTGGTTCCAATCGTCAGGCCTCAGGGGAGGCTACCGGGGTCAAGCCAAGCAGTGGTCTATTACAGGCAGGCCAGGTGGTACATGCAAGTGTCATACCACATCAAGCACATAGCACATCCCATGCCATACTCATCAACACACTTAATTGTCTGGGCACTTGTGGCCCAGCATTGAACTGGATCATCTCTTTTCTAGCCAACTGCACCTTTTGAAATTGTTTCAGACACAGCCAATTCTAACAATGACTCTTCACCTTACGGCAGAGCTGTACAAATAGCCATGTGATTTTGTGCATAGCCAAATCGCAAAAAATGGTCTGATCTGGCTTTTTCATATTATATCAAGTGACACTAATACAATCACGTGAATAACCCATTGATTTAACTCACGAATACCCAGGGGTGTCTTGGTGCTATTGACTACAGTAATTCCTCTTGTTACTCAGTTCTGGAAAAGCCAGGTTTTTAACTTTCTCCTAAAAATGGTGAGGGAAGCCACTCCTCTAAGCTCGGCTGGTAGCATGTTTCCCAGCTTTGCGGTACCATAAGAGAGACTCCTGCCGCCCCAACCCTTGGTGCGTGTTCTGGGTACCTTCATCAGTCTTGTGTATGAGGACCGCAACTGTCTGGCCGGATGGTACCAAACATAGCTTTTTGAGCGATAGATGTCCTGTACTATTCAAAGTCTTGAATGCTAAACAGAGGGACTAAACTCAATTTGTTTGGCCACTGGGAGCCAATGAAGTTGGCAAATTTCCTTGGAGATGGAATCTTATTTGGGAATGTTACCCAGCATTCGAGCAGCTGTATTTTGAATGGATTGAAGTTTTGTAAGAAAATGTTTGCGCATGCACAAGTAGAGACTATTACAATAGTCCAATTTAGTCTGGACCAGAGCGGTAACCAGCAGCTTTCTAGAGTCAGTATGGATGTAAGGCGTGATTTTCTTAAGTTTTTTTAAATCATAAAATGGGAGGCGGTGACAATAGCATTGGTCTGATGAGATAGTGCTAGCTTGTTGTCAATTCACAAGCCTAAATGTTTTGCCTTTAGCACATGTCTAGGTGCTTCGCCTATCTCTGCTGGCCACCAAATATTGTCCCATCTAGGTTTTAACTCACCGAAAATAATAATCTCTGTCTTTGAAGAAGCTTCAGGCAATGCAGTCCCATCCATCTGTCTACTTCTCTCATACAGTTCTGGAACTGTAGAGAGGAAGCAGTTTGTTTATTATATGTTGCCACAACTATCTGTGTGTCGTCCACGTAGGATGTCAAGTTGAACCCAAACTTCTGATTCAATGGGGCAAGTTCTGCAACATGTATATTAAAAAGATCTGGAGTTAAGAATGATCCCTGGGGGACTCCACAGGGCAGAACATAAGGTTTTGATTGGAAACTGCCCATAGTGACAGTTATCTCCTTTCTTTCAGGAAGGAGGCCAATAAGGTCAGTGCCGTTCCCCGGGCCCCCATTGATTCCAGCCGTTGTTGCAGCAAATTGTGATCGCACAATTGTTTTTCCTTACGTAGAGCTTCCAAGAACCAGGGGGCCGACTTCGTACCTTAGTTCCCTGGGGTTTGTCTGATAGGCAATGAAGTTGTTATAGCTTCATTTAGCCATTCAATGTATTTAACTGCATTTCATTCTGCACACAGATTAATTTGAGGGCATGTTTCCTCAAAAAAAGATTGAAATAAAGCCAAATCTATTTTGCTAGGTTGATAATTGTTTTTCTGTCGTCTCAACTGACTGAGCTGTAGGGGCTGCAAGATTACATTTAATTAAAAAATGGTCTGTCTAAGGTAGAGGAAGGGCTTCTCTCACTGACAATAAGGCTAAGGAACTGAAAATTCTGTCAAGCGTATGTCCTGCATTGTGAGTGGAGGCTGAGACAATATGAGAAAGGCCCTAGTGCATCTAATTAAATAGTTGTGTCTTTATCTTCCAAGTCTTCTAAATACATATCTTTTAAATAACTTATCTTACATGGATTTACCATATCTGGTTATCATGAAATAGAGATTTAAATGGGAAGGTGTACTTAAGTACAAACCTCGTGATGGGCCCTGTTGGCTCTTCTTCGCATTGTAGTGTAAGGCTTTGGTTCACACAAAACAAACTTTCTGTGTAAGCATTTGCATGATAACCCCAACAATGCGTGGCTTTTAGTAAACCCAGGATTGTGCAATGTTTTAAGCTTAGTGCAACGCAAAGCTGTAAATTGTGATGCGGCACTGTGCAGTCTGACTTCTAGTACATTTAATCTTTAAAAATACATCTGTAGATAAAACATTAAACTCCAACCTGACCTTTTCCAATCCAAGAAAAGGTCATAGATTTGCAACAAAGACTAAAGTAATTAACTTTCCAGGCTGGGAAGGGGAACAAGAACACTCCCCAAAGTTTGTGTAAGGAGTAAAGAAAGTTGTTTCTGGACAAGGGAAGTTATTTCCTTTCGTAGAAAATAATGTGCTATTACACCATAACTCTGCCTTCCCCAAATGTTGTATTTTACTGTGCATACAATTTCGCATTGTGAAAATGGTAGCACGAGAAAAAATTGCAGAACTTTCCAGAAGAGTACCTCAAAAGTAGTAACAAACAATATTTTGGGCATACTTCTGAACAGGATTGTGAGTTGCCAACATAAACATATGATGAACAGAAATAGAAATCTCACCAAATTGTTTTTGTTTTAGTTGAATCGGGCATGCTCAGTCGTCTTATTTACCGACCTGCAGTGAGTAGGTTTAATGGGAGATGGGGGAAATGGGATAGTAACCAGAAAAGAGTATTCAAGTCTAATACAGATACTTTGGAGAGAGACACCCATGGCTTTGTTCAAGCTGTGTACTACACACATCTTATGTCATGGGCTGGAGGATTTAGGCCTTATCTGTGCTTTCGCACTAAGCTCAGACAGCCATAGTAGAGACCAGCAGCAAACTTCTCAAAGCTTAGTAGCGGATTGTAAACCGCTTTATTATGCAGCAAAGTTATGCACCTCCTTAGAGACCATCTGCTAAACTCATATGGGTACTTTGGTGTTAAGAAGGATTAGCAAGGGGGTTGAGAGGGAGGGACTTTATCATAAGCTGGTATTTATTGTCATTTAATGCTTTTGTTGTAAATAAACGTAGCGTAGTCCTTGTAGTTCATTTCCTTACAAGTAAGATGGTAAGTTAAGAAGATGAAAGGGAAAACCCCGCCAGTAGCAGCCTCCTGCCACTCAGCCCTCATCCAACTGACAGTCTTACACACTCAGCGTTCTAACAGGCTCTCACATCATACATTCTAGGCTGAGCAGCAGGAATAAATATAATACATCTCCCTTCTTTAATTTGAAGAACAATATATAGGAATAAAATTGCGGAGAACAAGTCAAATCACGCAATTTCAAATTAAATATGAAATCAGGTAAGATCAGCTATTAACATTCACTCAGGCAAATCACGGAAACCAGCAAATAATTCACACCTCCTTCTCTCTTCCTAAAAACAAAACATTTCTCCCAAAACGAAATAACCAACACACCACCACGCCAACGCACCACATACAAATCCCAAGAAACCAAACAAACCGACTGGCCAGGTCAGTAGGAGGCAAAAGGGTCCCAACTCACGGCATGACAGAAAAATAATTTGTATGTGACAGCAGTCACGTCACTTAGGTCACACACATATCACTCAAAATAGAAAGTCTGGTAAACATCCAGAAATGGAACGCTAAGCTCCTGCAAACATGTAATAGGATACACACATTCCTATGATCAACACTGGGATATTTAGGTCCCAAAACCACTAAAATCTTGAATATGGAACAAACTCCATGTAATAGGATACATATGTACCTATGACCAAGCACTGGGACATTAAGGTCCCAAAACCACAATGTAATTGGAGCGCTTAGCTCCCACAGTAACCATGTAATGGGGAACGCACTTCCCCATGTTCCATAACAGGGTAGGAAACTTCCATAAGGTAATGTTCACTCAATAGGGAAACAAAAAAAACCCTATGATCCATGACTGGACAGCTAGGTCCCAAACTCACTCAAAATGAACTGAGGCACTCTTCAAATAAACTAGGAGCATTTAACTACACACCCCACAAGCTAACGCAACAGAGAACACGCCACCCTGTGAAACAGAACTAGAGTACCTATCTATACACAACCTAAACATAGAAAGGACATACTAAAATTCAACCATCCCCACAAACATAGTATTGCAGTAATAAGTTAAACAAGTATAAAGTCACTTGCTCCGGTGAGCGATCTCTCACCCGGGGTCTTTGAAGCACTGAAAGTCTTGTGAGTCTTGGAATAACACCAGTGATATTTTGTTAACCCCTTCAAAAGTCAAGGTAGGCACAATTCTCAGTAAAATTATGTTAAAATATCGGGTGGTCATGGAGTCGAAACCTTGAGGAGTCATGGTTGCAGAACTCAAAAGAAATCCAGCAGTCCTATTCTCCGTTCCAAAATGAACTGATGTTTCTCTTCCTAGCTCAGGTGCCAATGTGCCACAAAACCACTAGATGGCACTTCTGATCCATTTCGAAACATCAAGTGTTGCTTATTAAAGCATAAACCCCACAACTTATTTATTTTAGTTCTTCTACCTTTAGTGAAAACGATCGCCAGTTCAATCAGGTGTAACAATGTCTGCGGTCATGTTCTGAAGACATGAAAATGGACAAAGTAGTTGGTAGAACGCTGTGGTAGCCAGATTAGCAGCAAACAACACAGTGCACCATAAGATGGCGGTACGTAACGCACGGCGCACAGGGTGGTTCTTGGCACGCCTGTGGAGGAAAAAGACATCAGAGAATGCAGCAGCTATTCTCCTACGACGTCAGAAAGGCCTTCATGCAGGAGACACAGCAGGTAAGATTAATGAGCAGGGCCCCTCACCAAGGCCGGCATTCCTACTTACATCCTGCTATTTCTAGGGCCTCTTCCCTAACCTTCCCTAACCATGCTTATACTGGGCAGATGAACCCCTCCGTCACAACACACCCTGTGAATATGGCGTGTAGCACCCAGGTCTAATGGGTCAAGACTCCTCTGCCCAATGAAATTACGCATAGCGCAGAACTTCCTGCGCGCAGGCTCCATCGCCTCCCCTGCCAAGCTCCCTGCCACAGGAGCCTGGTGTGGTTTCCTACCACTGACGTTTACCTGTCCCCCTGGGTGCTGAGTTGCACCGGGTGGTCATTGTGGTCTTCTAATCTGGTTCGTACTTAGTCACATTGACCAGGCAATTGCCTTGTTAATTGAACTTATCCCTGGTGCATATAGAAAGGTGTCCAACAGGCTTGAGCAAAATAAGTGTATGGTGTCGTCTTTAGACCCTGCACATTTGAAATTACGCATAGCTCAGAGGAACTTCGTATGCGCTGGCTCCAACACCTCCCCTGCCGATCGCCTTGCCTATAGAGCCGGGAGGGAGTTCCTGACTACTCAATATCGCCTGTCCCCCACTGTTGGCTACTTCCCACCCTATGGTGGCATATTCCCACTAAATGTTCTTTGTGGTCTTCTCCTCTGATGCATTATTACGCCACAATGACCAGACAATTACATAGATACCAAATTAAACCTGGTGCACACAACAAGGTGTCACACGGGTTTGAGGGAATAATTGTATTGTGCCCGTCACAAGACACTGCACCCTAACGTCAAGTGTCAACCTACGCAGCCTATGCTGCTTTCTGCACCTTTGACTGGTCACAGGTGCCCGGACCCTGCTAACCGCATGTGACCCTAGATACTTACACCAGAATTGGTGTCGAACTACAAAACTGTGTGTCACAATTTTCCCATATTGGTCTTATGGTAGAACCCCCGGTACCCTTCTGGGATAGAGTAAATTCTGTGACAGGCTACACCCCAACCCACAAAATAGCTGGCTGCAACAGCCAAGGCCTGGCTAAAGGACTGGACATATAGTCTGTCTGGGAAGATCTTGGGGATCCAACTCTTGGTGCATGCTTGCAACTTTAAACAAATACAATAGGTGGACCGCCCACTGTCTGGCCGCTAACTTCTCCGACATGAGTCGAAGGCCAGTATGAGTTTAGCTTAGGCACGTCCCTTCTAACACTGTGTAGAGGATCACCTTGTGATGAACACTTGTACCAATTGTCCCCCTTTGGCTGGCACTCGTTGGACCCTACGAGCACCCTATACAAGTGTATATACATGTTGTGCAACTAGTAGAACTGTTACTTCAACACTCGTACTTCCTGGCGTGTGAAAACTGCAAAAGGAAACCTTACTATAGTACCTGAATAACCATCAAATAAAATACTATCTAGGTGAAAGTTTACCAGTGGACTTACTCAAGGACCCTCCACTTAGTGTCAATCCCAGATGTTGAAATATTGACTGTTAAAATGTTGCCTGCCCTCGTCCGTACCCTTCAAGTAAAAGGAGTCAAAACAATCGCCTGGCCATAACGCACCAAACTGTGTCCAGATGAAATAGACAAAATAGAGTCTTTATTGGATCCGCCAGACCGGAAGCGGAGCCAGCCTAGACGTCCTAATGGGGTCAGACTGGAAGAGGATGTGTGGCTAAATCCGGGCTAAATTAGTCCAAATTGATCCCGCATCACCATATTGCCAATTGGCCTGAGTATTAAGAAACTGGTTATTCTGTGATGCAACATATGTGAATGTCTCAGTGTGTGCCAGGAAGTCACGCCTGGCGAAGTCCAGCCTTGACAATACCGTTGCCCTTGACCACCTGGACAGGCCCTCTCTCCTGCTGTGCGCAAACCCTATAGTGTGTCCCAATTCCTGACCTTCAGCTAACTACTGGCAAAGGCCCCTGGGCACCCTTCTAATGATTACCATACCAGTCTTCTGCCAATCTACACGTGTAGATATCCCTCCTGTATCTATGATATGAGGTCGGTAGTTAAATAAGGTAATTGAGCACCACTGGGCTGAAGTGTAAGGATGTCATGGTAATTGCACAACCGCTACACTTAACACTGCTTCTACTTCTCCATACAAGAAGTCTGAACCGAGTTGCCACCTTGCCCCCCAGGAGCACTTAACCAGGAACAGCCTACAGGCTCCTGGCCCGGAGCACGTGCCTGTGCACTTGATCAGATTGTCCTGCTCCAAGCCCTGGCAAGCCGGTCTGCTAGGCGTGGTTTGATCATTATAGCATGAAACCCGAGAGAACAAATCCATGTTAGCCTATTGCTAACTCGATCGCCAGGATCAGAGCCCCTTACTTGCGCACCAGCTGCTGTACAAAAGAACACGTTCCAATAATGCACATGGGATGCATGATATGCCCAGACACACCAATTGTATAGAAGAAACACATTTCCAATTTGTCACAGGGGATGCTAGATTTGCCCACACTGCCATTGCTTACCGAGCGAACACCCCAATAATATACTAGTAAATCAACAAATTGCCCAGACTCAGTTGTTTAAAAGAGAAAACATCCCATCATTGCACAGCAGCAACCTGCTCTGCTCCGAATCACCCGTTAACTACCAATGTATTACTTCTATGGGGCGTAACCTGCACGCCCCACCACAGAGACAGAAATGACTCCTGGGGAGAATCTGGGAGTCCCAGACCCTGGCTCACTGCCCCCCTCCCCAGTGTGCATGACCCTTATACCTGTTGATGGTTCAGGTGGCCCCCCCATATGAGTCAGGCGGTTCTCCAGTGCAGTTCCTGCATGTGAGATACAAAACATCCATTAGAAGCCCTGCCCCCCCTTCATATACTAATATATCCCTCTGCAATGAGGCAGGGGCCATCGATGCACCACACGCCACCAAGGCCAAGCCGGTTTGTCAGTTTCGCGAACTAGTTAGTCCATATTACATTCTCAGAAGGGGTAGGGTGGGGCACACACTTGCGTACCGCCAGAGGCAGTAGTGTATTGTCGTGTCTTGAAACTGGGTCACTTATTCCAATGCTAAGTCTGTTAATGACCCTTCCACTTTGGTGTGTGTGATTTAGAATCATATCTAACTCGTCCCCTTACCATATCACCTAGGAACCCCTCCTCATCCCAGGCCTGCAAACTGGCCTCAATGTTCAATTGACATATGCGGATAGCGACCGATCCCAACTATTGGAACCTTCCAAAGTTGATGCGCCCCCCCCACACACACAAAGCCTCTAACACAGCAACAAGTGTCAACTTATACCTTGCCAACCCAAGGCTTGTTGCCAAAGGCAAAGACCCTTTCTCACCTCTTATGCACCTCTAACCATATAAAACCATCGAAGTGTTGCGTAATAGTATGGGGGACCAAGAAATGATACTGCAGAGAAACTAAGTGTAAGTACCCTTGAAGTCTAGCTAGGCCCCCAACGCGTACTCTACCACACTGCCTGTGTGGACTAAATGGCTTAACAATGTTGTGAGATGATTTTCATTCTGAGTAAACGTGCTGAGACATATCCGCACACCAGCCGGAGCTGCAGTGAAAACGATATTAGCCCACGACCCTGATATTAAATGTCTCATCCTCTTCCGAATGGGTTAAACAGTCTCCCATAATATACCTCTTCTCAGGCCTTCCAAACTGACCTCCAAGTTCTCGTCCGAAAGGACACCTCCCGGTGAAATACATGCCCTCTCTATTATCTTGCGAAGACCTGCTGAATAGAAAATTTTACGCTCCTTGACTATGGAAAAGCTTATCCAGTGTGTTCTGTGGATGAGAGTCTTCTACTAATACCGTATAACCCTTTTCGCTGTGTTATGCGCTCTATTGCAACATGCGCGCTTCACTTTTTACTTGTATACACTGTTTGCCACCTCTACAATGTGTTTCTTTCGATGCTTGCACAAGCGCCAACATTGCCTACGTAAGGTTTAGTTATATAAAGAGTCTGCCCTGAATTGCGGGCCAATACCTCCAGTGTACTTTATCCGCGGTCGCTGTAAGCGCGCTCCTGAGTACCAAGGACATTACAAAAGATGTAATCTGCGCACACGCCACCGAAACACTGCTGACCAAAGTGAGAAGTATATACAAGTGATTAGAAAAGCATATGAATGTGGGGTAAAAGACAGAGGCTCTGCACCTTACGCTGAAAGATTAACTGGCCATGAATTGGGTCACTTAAAAAAAAAAAAAAAGACTTGACCACTTGAGGACCCTAGGCGCTGAAAAGGCCTGCACCGCCAAAAACACGCAACACTCGCTGTAAAACAGGAGTTCTTACTACAATAATCGCTCTATCGTGCTGGTAACGAAGCACCCTGTTGCGCAGCTCAATACCCCGGAGGAGAAGCACCCTCCGAGCTATCTTGTCAGCAGGAGCAAACCACTGGTGGAGAAATACTGGCACGACGACCGTACCTATTTATGCACCCGATCTGGTAGGGGGAGGATTCTAAGAACAGCGAGCATATGTGTTGAATATAACCACCCACACATCTCCACATGTATATAGAATGCTTCACCGCCCATAGTTGTGAAAAACACCCACTACCGCCGTTGACACAGATGCCACCGACAGTAGGGCTCGAATAGCAGTCCCAGTGGCACGAGTGAAAGACGCCATCGCCCGTGTCACGAAAACAGATAATAGCCATCGTGAGCCAGTTCGCGCTCGACCCGGCACCTTACTGCCACAACCTGGTAAAGTCCGACCATTTTTTAAATATCTAGCGTTAAATCGCCCCAAAACTTTAGGCGCGCTTACCGAGCACCGGATTTACATCTCACCTATAGCCACGGGCGAATTAGAGTTTTAGCCTGAACGTGCTCCCGAGGCTCGAACCCCCGACTCTCGCACCATATTCGGCAAATACCCAAAATGAGAACCGACGCCACTGAAGCTCCATAAAGCCCCTTGCCACTCTATGCAGCCCAGACAGGTCTGAATGCAGCGAAAATTGCCCCTCAAGCGTAAAAGGGTGCGCCTAATTAGTTAGTATCAGTCTCAGTGGCCGAAATCCGTGTACATTTCCTTAGACGAGACGAGATGGAGAGATCCTATTAAATATTGCAGTCTATACGGAGGCATGAAACCTGAAATCCTGCACCCAGTCACCAGCTTTCTATTGTCGAGCCACCTCTTCGGCGCCACAAAGTGAAGCACACCAGGGTGAGATCTCTCCAGGCCCGAGAAACGCAAGTTAGATTTCCCCTAACTCCGTCCCGTGGCAGAGAGTCTCTGCCCTAGAAATACATGCAAACCACTGCAGACAACTGGGAGGAATTCAAATGCGCGAAATGCTATTGCTGAGAAATCACATATTTTTTGCGTAACACCTCGCCAGATCTCAAGCCTGCTGGGCTCAAAGCATATGGGCCTCGGCAGGTTCCCAGGTGTGGTATCGGGTTCCCAAGGCCTACATGCTCCGTAGATAACCCACTTACACCGAAAGAACTGTTGGCACGGAAACTGAAAAGTACAAAGAACAAGTTTATTAAGACCCCATGGGGTGGTGGTACATTCCTACAGCACCTTTCGACAATGCTAGAAGTATCACACCGAACCTTGGTGTGAGTCCTTCTTTTATACACTTTACAGGTAATAAAAAGATAGGCGGTACAAGGTTACAAAGCTTTATGTACAGATATGGTCATTTTTGGAGCACAGCCAACTCATGGGAGGGGTTACAACTCCACTGGTCAGTTTGGCGGATCATTCCTGAGGGGTGACTGGTCAGTTGGAACTGCGCATGCACAGGCTTAACCGTTGCTAAAAATAGCCTGTTGCTGGGCAAAGTCTAGTGGTCAGTGGTACGGACAACGGACAAAAGGGCATGCTGACCACGAGGCCGCTCATTCCCTAAAATGGCCACCGTAACATACAAAATGGCGTTTTCTAATATGGCCAAGTTAAGGGGAATAACGTGTAGCAAAGCTAAGCACTAACCCGGCCATTGTCAAATTACGACAGACGACCCTTTTAGCGCTTAGCTGAAGCTACCTCATAGTGGACATAGTTAGGATACTCATCTTCGATATCAATTAACATTATTTGAGCTTTATGAAGCATCATTTCATTTTGAACAAGAGCTCGTCTTGATGGGATGCAAGCTGATAAACACATGGAACATAAGGCAGGGCCACATTGTATACATAAACATACAAAGAACAGTATCCCAACAATGATACATAAAATCGTCAGCAATTTCCAACCCCAAGTGGTAAGCATTGACCAGAACCACCCTGAAAGAGTCCAAGTGCCATTGTCCGGGTGTATTTCAGCAGCTATCTTGTGAAGCTTTGATATTGCATCATAAACAGATGGCGAATTATCTGGCACGTACACACAGCAGCTACTTCCGATGATTCTACATGCCCCCCCCACGGTCAGCTAGAACCCCATCTAGAACCATACGATTCTGGAGCGTAACAATCCTAGAAATCTGGAGTTCTTCTGTTATGTTCCCCAATGCAATAGCAGTATCATTGGCTACAGCCTCAACAACACGAGTCAGCCGTCGTATTTTCCGACTATTCAAGGCAGCCCCCACAAAGGAAAACGGTCCCAAATTAAAGTCTACATACTGTTGTAAAGCAGTATCGGTCTGGTCAATATCGTCCAAGACCACAGCACGTTTACCATGATTTTGTACTAAATTGTGTTAGAGTACATAATCATTATGGTACATTGGTGGGGCAATGAATACAGGGGGCAATACAACAGATACATAACTTGTGCCTAACCATCCTAAAGGGAGCTGATGATAACCTTTATTACCACAGATAAAGTAAGTATTTTGAGATGCCACAAATGATATGCCGTTCGGACTGTCAAATGTAAGTGTAGTGTTACATTCACTTTTCCCCACCGGGATTATACCTTTATTACGAATGCAGAGGTCTGCCTTGGTAGTGATAACATTAATAACATGTGAACTGGACATATTAATGTTCCTTTGATTACTGTAAACACGGGGTGCAGACACATCGGGGCGGTACTCTTCCCATTCAAATCGAGTACCCTCAGCTCGTGGATAACCATCCCGGTCATGGTAACAAACTTTGTTCAAACGGAAGAGCACCCCCCCTTTCGTTGGCCATCGTAAAGTGAATAGAAGAGTGTACCAGGCATTGCAGGAACCATTATGCGAAAATGGGAGTGGGATGAGTGGAGTGCCCCCTTTCTTCTGATGACCAGGCAACATCCCACACACCCAACAGTTTGAAGTGTTCGTCATATTGTGAGTATGATGCAAAATCTGAATTAAGCTATTGTTCAAGTAAGTCTGTCGGTGCCGTTCTTCATGGTAGGGCAAAGTGAAGTGAAAATGTTCAGATGGAGCCGGGGTAGTCGGCAGCAAATGTTCGCGTACAGGCACCACGAGTTCTACTACCCAGGCTATTACTGCTATCACCACAATTGTCAATACGAACAAGATGGCACCAAGTATTCTTTTGTCTCGTGATGCAGAAGACGCCATAGTTCAAAAAGTTCACAATGTCTCACATGTATATAACTAAAAAAGAAAAATACGGTGCTGAGCTCCGAGGTAGCCGTTGTTTTCTTCTCCGGGGTCAAGACGGGTGTCGCTACTCTTGGCAAAACTGTTCCCCCCCCCCTTGAGATTCCCGGCTTCCGTTTCACAAACCTCAGAGCGGTAACCAACCAGTCTCGAAAAACAAAAATCTTCTTCCTATCGTGGCCGCAGATCGTAACGCTGTCGTCCAGAAACAGTGTGGTCCGGGAAGGCTCCCTCGACTTCGGCCGATGTCACAGCTGGGCTCTTTTCTTTATCCAGAATCTCCTTGTAGTCGGTCAGCACAGTAGGATTCACCAGATCCGGAGAGACACGGCGGCAGTGAGTTGAGTGCACCCACCGCTTTCTGTTGGTCACTCGCACAGCTGTTCGAGTTGCCAGGAGGATTTGCTCGGGGCCACGCCACCTCGGTTCCAAGCTATTCGCCGGCTCGAACGATTTCACCATCACAAAATCACCAGGACGAAGATTGTGAGCCTCTCCAGTAGAATTGTCAGGGAGCGCTTCTCGAACCTGTTGATGAATAGAAAGCAAATCATTTGTTAATCGTGCCAAATAATCGTTCATCATTATGCAAGGCGCATCATGTATCAATCGCGGCTTAGGCACTCCCCATATGTTCATAGGCCTTCCAAACACCACTTCATACGGTGTGAGGCCTGTTCGAGAGTGGGGCACTGATCTAAGAGAGAGCAATGCTAGCGGCAAGGCATCCGGCCACTTCAATGACGTGGACGCCACAATCTTAGCCAGTTTCAACTTCAACGTAGCATTGTACCGCTCGACAAGACCTGCTGACTGAGGGTGGAACACAGCATGAAACTTCTGCTGGATACCCAACCCCTTCAGTACATACTCCACAATTTTCCCAACGAAATGAGGCCCATTATCGCTCCACAAAAATTTGCAAACTCCAAATCGAGGGAAGTACTCCTTGAGCAACACCTTAGCTGTTGTCAAAGCTGTATTATCTTTCGTGGGGAAGGCCTCAACCCATTTGCTAAAGGCGCACACCACCACTAAGACATACTTAAGGTTATTGCAGCGCTCAAGCTGGATGTAATCCATTTGGAGTACCTCGAATGGTGCAGAAGGTGGAACGAACCCTCCTTTCGGAGTGTGAGTCCCTTTCGCAGGATTGTGCTGTAAACATATCAGACAGGTCTGCACTACTCTCTTGGCAGTATTGGCAATCTCAGGATGCTCCCAAACTCGTGTTAACAATCGAGTAATTGCAAGAGCTCCCACATGCGCTAATCCGTGTGTCATCTGAACCATCGCCTGCAAGTAAGCTGCAGGCAATTTCCATCTCTCCATGTCCTTGCTTCTCCAACAGCCCTCATCATCTAGTACCCCTTCTGCTGCCCATGCCGCAAGTTCTAATTCAGTCGCTGATTTTTGGATATCTAGTATCTCCGCTCTAGCATCATACCATCGCTCCGCCTGTGATTTCGTTACATACATGGGGGAGTCAGTTCGGGACATAGCTGTTTGTCTTGCTATGCTGTCTGCAAAAGCATTTCCTTGACCCACTTTATCAGTGATCTTTTTATGGGCACTGCATTTAATTATCGCTACTTTCTTTGGACAAAGCAACGCGTTAAGGAGATCACGCACCAGTTCTCCATGCATAATGTGTACTCCATGAGAAGTCAAAAACCCACGTTCTCTCCAGAGTAGCCCGAAATCATGCGCTACTCCGAAGGCGTACCGGCTGTCTGTGTATATGTTCACACATAGGCCAGCACTCAGCTCGCAGGCTCTTGTCAAGGCTATCAGCTCTGCTGCTTGAGCCGATTTCTGTGGTATTCTAGCTGTTTCTACCACTGTCTTAAGTGTCGTGATCGCATATGCTGCGGAAGTCGTACCTTCTGGCAGCCTCAAACACGATCCATCAACCCACAGTTCCCCATCCACATCTGGAAGTGGCATATCCTGTAAGTCGACACGACCCTTTGTCTGTTCCTCGGTCAAGAAAACACAATCGTGATGTTTTTCTTCCTGACCCTCCTCAACCGGATAGGGCTATAAAGTGGCAGGGTTCAGGGTAGCGCATCTTTTCAATGTAATGTGTGGCGCCAAAAGTGTGAGCTCATATCCTGTCAAACGTGCACTCGTGAGATACTGTGTTTTTGTTTGATTCAACAGGGCATCTACTGCGTGAGGAACTAACACCAACAATTTGTGAGATAAAACTATTCCCTCACTCTGTCGTATAGCTACCGCTGTTGCTGCAACTGCTCGAAAACACCCAGGTAACCCTCGTGCTACAGGGTCAAGAACCGCTGAAAAGTATGCACATGGCCTCTGCTTGTCCCCGTGTGCCTGCACTAACACTGATAACGCGCACCCATCTTTCTCGTGCACGTACAACGTGAAGATCTTTGTATAATCTGGTGTACCTAACACGGGTGCAGGGCAAAGGGCTTGTCTCAATTGATCAAAAGCATTTTGACATTCATCTGTCCATTCGAGGGGCATTGGTGTAGTTTTGGACAGTAATGCTAACAAAGGTTTTATAATGTGCGAAAACCCCATGATCCACTGTCTACAAAAGGACGTTAATCCTATAAAGGCTCGTACATCTCTGAGTGCAGGGGACTGGTGTATCTAAAATCGCCTGAATTCGATCTGATGTTAATGCACGCCCCTCCTTAGACAAAAGATGACCGAGGTAGGTCACCTTGGGTCTACAGTATTGAAGCTTTTTCTTTGAAACCTTATGATTGTTCTGAGCCAAAAAGGAAAGCAAGGCGAGCGTACTCTCCTCACATTGCGCATAAGTGTCTGCAGCCAACAAGAGGTCGTCAACATATTGAATTAGGCTACTCCAGATCGCAATTGAAAAGAATCAAGCTGTCTTTTTAAAGCCTGGCTGTAGATACTAGGACTCTCAGTGTAACCTTGAGGAACACGACAAAATCTATACGATTTATTATTTAACGTAAAGCCAAATAAATATCTGCTATCGGGATGGATGGGGATGGAAAAGAACGCATTTTTCAGGTCGATGACACTAAATGTCGTCGCCGTCGGTGGAACCAATGTGAGCAATGTCGTGATGTCGGACACCACCGGATATTGGGGAATGACAATTTTGTTTATTTCTCTCAAATCAATAGTAAATCGATAGACTTTGTCGTCAGTGTCTTGCTTAAGAATCGGGAGAATAGGGCTGTTGCAGACATTATAGGGAACTTCCTCCACTACTCCTACAATGATCAAATCTTGAACAATGTGTGTCAGGGCAATTTCACCTTCCCTGGAAATCTTATACTGTGGTACACGTGGCAAAAGTACTCCCTCCTTTACAGTAATTCGAATAGGTGGAATAAGCATCTGTCCCACATCCGTATCTGAGGTAGCCCATAACGTGTGGGGGAGAGAGGCTAATGCTTCACTTTCTTGTATAGTGCAAAATCTGTCTGACTCTGGATAATTGTCATTCAAAATAACTCGCACTCCCTCCGGAGCGCAGCTTATCGTTGCTCGAAAATATTTGAGCAAATCGATGCCCAGAATGTTATCTGGGGTATGGGGTGACAACAAAAATTGACCAAAACTGAAAAATGTATCAAGACAAAGTGCAAGAGGCTTCGATAATGGGCTAGGAGAGGGTGTGCCATCAAACCCTACACATGTTATCATTTCGCCAGACAGGGGAGCCCTCGGAACCAAGTTTTTAGACAAGGCGCTACGAGTAGCTCCTGTGTAGGCTAAAAACTGATCAGTAGAACCCAAAATGCCCGCTGATACATATGGACCTCTCTGATCTACTGGCACTTCAACTGATTCCGCACCCCATCCTACGCAGTCCTATGCATGCACGTAATCCTGATGCTCCACATTCTCACCCTCCGATATCTGATACTGGTTCCGTCTATCAAATGTATTACGTTCATCCTGGCCACGGCCCCTCTCTTCAAACCTACCACGATCACCTCCGCCACCTCTCGCCCCCGAATAACTGTTCCTTGACCTTCCACCTCCTCGACCACGCTGACTACGTTGCTCACGAAGTACCGGACAATCATCAGCCCAATGCCCAAACTCCTTACAATAGGCACATTGGTCCTCCGCTATATCCGTACGCCCGTACGACGCATTACCCCCTCCTCGCCTGCCTCTATCATTCCCTCTAGATTGCGTTCCACGAACCTGTGCCAACATCACCTTCGTTTTCAATTCCTTCGCTTTCTTATCCACACTTTCTTTAGCCTCCAATTCCTGCCGCTCATAATACTGAGCCATAGTTAACAAAGACGCAGGGGTCGCCGTGGTCCAGGGACTTTCGCTCGTTTTCAATCGCTTCGTAATCTCCGGTAGGAGATTAGCCACATACTTATCAACAAACAGATGCCTACCCGTATCGTCTGTTAATGATTGCCCACTGTAATCATGAAATGCTTCTTCGAAGCGTGTAAAGAAATCAGATACCGATTCATCTGGCTTCTGCTTACATGAAGCCAACATAGTCCAATCGATCTTTTTAGGAGGCACCAGAGTTTTTAATTTAGTCAAAATAGCCGTCGGGAGATCTAGAATCAAAGCACACGGTTTACATGCAGGTTCCCTTTGTAAATCAGCCTGTTCTAAGTCCTTCCAAGTAGCCCCAAAAGTCGTTTGATCATTAGTTTTACGAATCAACCTCCACATATCAGGGGGAAGAATTAACCCAAAGAAGAGATCTATATCGACAAGAGTCATAACACAAGAGGAAATGGCCCCCTCCACCCCTTCATAGAACGCAGCTGGATTTTTACGAAGATCGGGCAGGGAGTTCTTTAATGCCATAACATCCGCTCTATTCCAAGGCGTATATACCCAATTATATATAAAGTACCCCTTTGCATCCTTCGATGCTTTATCGTCATCTGTACCCTCTCCCTTTGGGGGAACATACAAAGGTGCGGCTTCACGCATAGGCATACCATGCACTTTAGAATTCTTATCTGAACCCCGGAGAGAACACTCTTTGGACTCCTCCGTTGACCCTGGCACGGACTCTTTAGCATTTCCCCTTTCATCCCGCAGTCTGGTCGCCTCATCCCGCAGATGGAGTAGTCGTTTGAAAAGGTCATCAACATCTGAAAGAGCAAATAAACCTTCATCCAAATTCTCACAATAGACCGACACAGCTTTGGGTTCTAAAGTCTCCGAATATTTACAAAAGCGAGTAACAACTTCCTGTGCTAAAGTATTTATGAAACACAGTAATTCTCGTTCTGACCACATTTTCCTTTCAGCTAAAACCGTTGCTACAGTTATATGATCCATGTTTAATTTCCTAGCGAGACTACGCAAGTCCGCGGCTCTTTACGCATATAACCTGACACTCGAGTTGTCCTTTCCATCCGACTTATCCCGACCTTCATCACCGGAATCCTCGGACGGGGCCGTAGGGTGGACATACGGAGGCGGAGAGCGATCTAGTAATGAAAAATCATCAACCTCATTATTAAGGACAGGATAAAGCGGACGACGAATAGGAAATTGACCGGTCGTTTGCAAATTACGTTCCCGTGCCTCCCTCTCTTTCTTCTCCTGCGCCTCCTTTTCCTCAAGCTGTAAAGCCTTATCTCGAGCAGCCTTGCGCTGCTCTTTATCCGCCAAGGCAATCTCACGCTTCATACGCTCACGCACTGCTTTCTCCCACATTCGTACACAATCAAACATATTCTGTCTAGACCTACGCTGAAACAAACATTGCTCCACAAACTGAACCTTTCGTAAATCAAACGACCCATGTAGTGGCCATTGCAACTCGGGATCGGTTCTGGTATATTTATGCCATAGTTTACTGTACAGTATAGGGGGAAGGCCGAATTTCACATACATCTCACGATTTGGAGTTCCTTCTGGGGGAGCCGGCTGTGATTCCGCTAACCTAATTGTGGTACCATTTCCAAGACAGCACATCCCTCGGAGTGTGCTTAAAACAGGCATGTTCAAAAAGTATCACGAAAGCGCGATACCATATAAATGGCACTTACAGTACTTCACACAAATGTGCCGCTCAGAGTACAAAACAAATTAGAGAAACATCTCTACATGCCTGCCTATGTGAAGTGCACTACACATATAATTCAAAGTTCACAAAGTCAAAAATGTTAGCTAACTCAAATCATAGACACAATCATAGAACTTCAGTAAGCGTCCGGAGACTACCTTACCGATCACAAATCATAGAACTTCAGTAAGCGTCCGTAGACTACCTTACAGATCGCAAGTCTTACCCAATTTCAAATATCCAGGTTCCAACTGCCAAGGTCTTTAATCGAATCAGCCAAACAGGCACTGTACAGCAACGAAGACGATCAGGATCTCAGTCGGAGACCGGCGCCACCTGGAAGGTCAGATCAGAAGGAAAGGAAGAAAACACAGTGGGTGCCAAGACTCGGGTCACTCAGTGGCAGCGTACGCGTCCATGGCGAGTTTCCAATCCTTCGTCACGACCTCTCCTTTGGGCATCCGAGTCACCGATGAGTCCCTTCGTGGTCGCCAATTTGTGGTATCGGGTTCCCAAGGCCTACATGCTCCGTAGATAACCCACTTACACCGAAAGAACTGTTGGCACGGAAACTGAAAAGTACAAAGAACAAGTTTATTAAGACCCCATGGGGTGGTGGTACATTCCTACAGCACCCTTCGGCAATGCAAGAAGTATCACACCGAACGTTGGTGTGAGTCCTTCTTCTATACACTTTACAGGTAATAAAAAGATAGGCGGTACAAGGTTACAAAGCTTTATGTACATATATGGTCATTTTTGGAGCACAGCCAACTCATGGGAGGGGTTACAACTCCACTGGTCAGTTTGGCGGAACATTCCTGAGGGGTGACTGGTCAGTTGGAACTGCGCATGCACAGGCTTGACCGTTGCTAAAAATAGCCTGTTGCTGGGCAAAGTCAAGTGGTCAGTGGTACGGACAAAAGGGCATGCTGACCACGAGGCCGCTCATTCCCTAAAATGGCCGCCTTAACATACAAAATGGCGTTTTCTAATATGGCCAAGTTAAGGGGAATAACGTGTAGCAAAGCTAAGCGCTAACCCGGCCATTGTCAAATTACGACACAGGTGCTATACAAAGATGTCGGACTCTGGCCTGACCGGGCTGCGGGCCCGCACAAGTGACCCCACAAGCCCCCGAACCTTGCCGATGCCGTGCACCCGTGTACCGTTTGCATGTATACAGTTCACGGATGCCCAAGGCTTTATCGGGCTCCGTTGTTACTTTAGAGGCGACGCGGAGAATTTTAAAACGGAATTGTGAAAAATTTTATTTTATCCTGCACATTGTGTTTTAACCATTTTGTTATACAGGCGATTTGTAAAAGCTTACTTTGCACACTCGTGCACTTGCCCCTGATTCTTCCCATGGCAGCCGATTAATGCCCGGGATCCGACTTTGGCTGCCATTTTGGGTGAGGAGCCTGGAGTGGAGCGGGCGCGAGCGGACTAGCGCTCGGCCCCTCCCGCCCTCAGCCCTTCAAAAAGCCCTCTTAGTTCACAGATCAATTGATAACAGTTCACGGATGCCCAAGGCTTTATCGGGCTCCGTGGTTACTTTAGAGGCGACGCGGAGAATTTTAAAACGGAATTGTGAAAAATTGTATTTTATCCTGCACATTGTGTTTTAACCATTTTGTTATACAGGCGATTTGTAAAAGCTTACTTTGCACACTCGTGCACTTGCCCCTGATTCTTCCCATGGCAGCCGATTATTATACTGCCCGGGATCCGACTTTGGCCGCCATTTTGGGTGAGGAGCCTGGAGTGGAGCGGACGCGAGCGGACTAGCGCTCGGCCCCTCCCGCCCTCAGCCCTTCAAAATGGTCCCCCTCCCTAGGAAGCGCAGCGGACGCGACGTAGGCGCGCCGGAGTAGCGCCTGAGTCAAGCCCGTCTGCGCCCGTCCGCGACCAGTTGGGACCTGGGGCAACCCCCCCTGCTCCTGGCATTATTCTCCCTAGACTCACCTATTCTCGCTGTACTCTGCTTGGCTTACGTCCATCGCCTGGTAAGTACTGTTCTCGCATGTGTTGTCAGGACGCACCTCTATCCTGCCCTGATTGCGCCTTGGCTATCACGTGTCACCCCTCTGAGCTATGCATTCCCCCACTCCCTTTCTCCCTGTGAAGGTTCTTTTGCCTAACCCCTCTTCTGTGTTTAGTTTTATTAGTTTAAATTGTCGCTCTTTACCTAAGCACAAAAGGGACATATTTGACCTTCTGACTTTATAAAGTCCATCGGCCTTGTTTCTTACCGAAACTTGGCTAAAGGACTGCTCTGGACCAGACATCGCTACTGCCCTCCCTGATGATTACGCCTTCGTGGGTCGTAACAGACCTCTTAAAGATGGAGGAGGCATTGCTATTATTTTTAAAAGGACCTACTCTTGCAAGTGGGATGATCTTGTTATCCCTAATTGCGAAGCTGGCTGTTTTAAACTCCTATTATCCCCGAATTTCACTCTGTCCGGTGCTCTTCTATATCGCCCACCCGGCGCTGCTGGCGCATGGGCTGCTGCTCTTCCACACTCTATGTAACACTGCCAGGGCTAATCATGTCAACGACACGATACTGAAAGCTAAGAATCGTCCCAAAGCCCTCTTTAAGGCAGTTCAGGAATTATCGGGTATGTCCTGTGCCCCCAAAGCCCCCTGCCTGGATAGTAATCAATGTAATTCCTTGGCAGAGTTTTTTACATCAAAAATTGATAACATCTACGCAGGCTTTGGCGCTTCACCTTCGGTCTCACCCAGGTCACCATTCCAGCAACACGACCAACTCTCCATATAGGATGATCCTGAACGACTCTCTTCTCCTCCATTAGATAAATGGGAATGTATCTCCATGCCCGTTTTCCAGAAATTGTTGGCAGAGATTAAATCCGGCTCTCCCTTGGATCCCATGCCTCCCCAGATTCTTTGCACTTTAGACACTGTCCCTCTGGACTGTATCTTGGCTCTTCTGAATGCATCTCTCTCCGAGGCAGTGGTTCCTAACATCTGGAAGCATGCGATGGTGGTCCCACTGCTGAAGAAAGCTAATGCGGATGTCAGCAACCCAGCCAACTTCCGGCCCATTTCCCTGCTTCCCTGCCTTTCAAAGGTGTTGGAGAAACATATTAATCGTCACCTCACCACCTATATTGAGTCAGCGAATGTCCTCCACCCTTCTCAGTCTGGTTTCCGGGCGGGCTTCTCTACGGAGTCCACCCTTCTGGGAGTCTCGGAGACAGTCAGGCGCCAGGTAGACAAAGGGGAGACCGTGGCACTCATCCTTTTGGATTTGAGTGCCGCTTTTGACACCGTCTCCCATAGTATCCTCTTGTCTGCCTTGAAGTCTGTAGGTATCTGCGGCTCCACCCTTGCCTGGATCTCTGATTTTCTTTCTTATCGCACTTTCCAGGTCTTCTCCCCCTCTTCTGTGTCCACTGTTCACAACTCCCCGTATGGTGTTCCCCAAGGTTCTATTCTTAGTCCTTTATTTTTTAATCTTTGTCAGACCTCTTGCTTCTCTTGCTGAACAGGCGGGACTTTCTATCTTTTCTTATGCTGATGATACCCAGATTATTTTCTCTCTCTCCTCCAATCAACACTCCCCTTCTTCTTCTCTCTGTTCTGGACTTACTGACATCGCCAACTGGATGCTGACTAACAAGCTAAAATTGAACGGCGATAAAACAGAGCTTCTTCTGTTTGGGCCGGATTCCGCTCTCTGGGGCCCGCAACATTGGCCTCAGCAAATGGGACCTTTACCGGTCCCAGCAACTTCAGCACGTAATCTGGGGGTCCTCTTTGATAATCAGTTATCCATGAGACAACATGTGGTCAAGGTCTCGGCCACATGTACCACCATCATCAGGTGGCTGAGGAAGATCACATGGATGTTTCCTCCAGATACCCAGAAGTCAGTGGTCCAGGCCCTAGTGACATCGCGGCTGGACTACGTTAATGTACTCCTTCTGGGTGCCTGTAAGGAGGTCACCCGGAAGCTTCAGGTAGTCCAGAACATGGCTGCCCGTCTACTCTGTAACCTACAGAGAACAACCTCTGTTGCTTCTTCCCTGCGTAGCCTTCACTGGCTGCGCATAGAATCTAGGACCAAATTTAAAGCACTTTGCTTCATGCACCGGATCAAAGCTGGAAAAGCCCCCCACTATCTTTCCACCTTAGTCCAACAATACTGTCCTTCCCGCACCCTTAGGTCTTCCACTCACTGTAGATTCTCTGTTCCCCGCTTTAAGCGTGCCAGAGTCGGCGGGCGTTCGTTCTCCCACCTGGCACCTGCGCTCTGGAACTCGCTTCCCATCCCTCTGCGGTCTGAAACATCCTATATCATATATATTCTCTGTAACCGATTCCTTAACTTCCGTCTGCCCTCTTTTGCTTCTGTTCTCTTAGCGCCGGGAAACCTACGGGTAGCTGAGCGCTCTACAAAATCAGATATAATAATAATAATAATAATGTACTCTGATGCTCGTGCTGAATGAGCACATTGGCTGTTCTTAATTAATAACAGCTGCCACACACGCCACTCCCACTAGCCACTTAATTTCTGACCTTAAAGCCCTGTGGCCCCCTGCCGTGCGCTCAGCGCAAACTTTCCAAAATGAACTTCCACACATTCGCCATTTTGGAATTCGCTACGAAACAAGCCTTGGCTAGTAGGGGAAGAAATCAAGAAAGAGCAATACCAGTGTGCGAAACATAAATGTCACAAATGGGCAATTGTGCCACTCCAGCCAGCTGTGCCAGCGCCTGGCAACGGCAGGGGCGTGCAGCCACGCATCACGGCCTCAAAGGCGAGAAGTAACAGACCCAAAGAGAATGGACTCACCGCTGCAAGCCAGAGCCTCCCAAACCACAGCAATTCGCCAGAAAAGGTGCTTGAGACTGAGTGAGCAATGAGTTGCGAGTGTCGCATGAACAAAAAGGGTGGCCTCAAAACGTCCGGTTCGCACAAAAGGTCGCCAATCTATTCTACCATCCGGGTCACCTCTCTCTTGTGCCCCACCACCACCGTTGATCTTTCTTAAGATTGCAACACTGTTGGGCAGGCAAGAGGCTACAAAAAGTATGCAGCTACTGCCATCTAGTGGCAGCAGTTCGTGTGTGAATAATGCAGGTAGCGCTGCCAAAGAAACTACAGTCCACTCATTCCAGATACCTCAAATGGATGGAAATGCAGTGAGCTTCCTTTTTTCCATCATAGAAACTGACCTGAACAGCTCGCCCTATCCGACCGGACCCCCTGCTCTTTCCGGTACAACTAACCAAATTGCACCAGGCCTGGACGGACAACCCTGTGCCCCAGACCAGCCGGGCCAGCATGCAGGCTATCGCCCGGTCCAAGTCGCATCAAAAGGATGTATAGAATCCCCCAGCTAAAGAACCAAGACCATGGGCCCCCAGAACAACAAAATCGGATTCTCAAGCGACCCCACTTGCCCCCAAACCTTCCTGAGGCCGCGCACCGGATAACCTCCAGGGGTGCTGGGCAGGGGCGTAGCCACGCGACCTGCGACTTGGCCTCTGCACCCCCACCGTCCCCTCGCTCGAAAACGGCGATTAAATCAAAACCCGTCCCGAGAGGGGACAACTCACAGCAGGAGACAACCACCCGGCGACCGGAGGAAAAGCTGCACACAGACGCCAGACCAGGCGTCTGGACGGACCAGAGGGCACACAAAACGGCGACAGGGTGAGGTGACAAAGAGGCCGGCAGGTGGGTGGGGGAGGAATTTATACCTCTCCCCCGCCCCGCAACATGGCTGGAAGTGACGACGGGAACCAAAAGGGGTCGCGGAACACTGGGCTGCCCCGTGGGCCGCCCTCTTATGAGGGTCCCCTGCGGGGACGTGTCGGTCGGCCCGCATTCTTCTCAGTCACGATGATCCTTAAGCAAAGCAATATTTGGCAGTGTATCATTAACCTTTGAACTGGGGGTTGTTTTCCCTTGTGCCAAACGCCTTGGGCAACAGGCTGTCCAGATGAACAAGGACACTGGTGGAGTTAAGCAAGGCGTTTCCTTAAGTTTCAATATTTCATGTATACTCCTTAGTTCCAGTAAGCTCTTTAAACACAGTCTCTCCTCCAAATTATGGGTTCTTTTCAGTAGTTGTTGATTCTTTTCTCTTGTAGGTTTCTTAGTTGTTTGGTACATAGGCTCTTTCTTGCACACTGTAGGCTCTCCAAAACTGTCGCCAAAAATGTTGTAACTAAACGTAGCGTAGTCCTTATAGTTCCTTTATTGAAGTAAGATGGTAAGTTAAGAAGATGAAAGGGAAACCCCCACCAGGAGCAGCCTCCTGCCACTCAGCCCTCATCCAACTGACAGTCTTACACACTCAACATTCTAACAGGCTCTCACATCATACATTCTAGACTGAGCAGCAGGAATAAGTATAACCGCTTTAATTTAATTACATCTAGCTCAAAGGTTCCACATTATGTTTCTAACCTTTATGCTTATATTCACAGAAACACCTTTTCATCAACTCTGCACTGGATTAGAGTATTCATTTTTTACCAAGCCTTTTCAAATGTATAATGTGGATTTCTTGTGTTTATCCTTGAGGAGGAGGTTCTAGAATTCAATAATAAAAACAATCTGCAAGTCTCACTAGACTGCTGATCATTACTCTAAAAACGCCATCGTTTTGTGGGAGATGTGTGGGTTACAGTCTGACTTCCTGGTTCAAGTATGGAAGTTTGGTAAGCCAGTGTTTCTCTAGGTGTTTGAATATCTAAAACTGGTCATTATTTGCAGGTGAACCTGAAAAATAGTATAATTACCATACTGCATCAATTATCGAACATATCTTAAAGCAGAAACAAACTTCAACCAGAATAGTAAACTTTCATCAAAAGCATACAGTGCTTGAGACACTGCACAAACACAATTTTAAACACACAACTGAGGTGTTGCTTGAAACATTTGAAGACATCATTCATATTGAAGAACATTTTTTTTAAGTAGGCGGCTGTGACATGGTTGGTAATACAACTGGAAGCAGTGGAATGGAGCCATTAGTGGAAAGGACTAGCCTCTTCTCAGACTGCCTGCACCATAAATCAGGCCCTCACTGCTGCTCAGACCTGTTCTGTCAATGCCTCTAGCACAAGGCTACCAACTTGCTCAGATCCTGTGCTCTTGTATAAAATCACCAAGGTAGCCATATAAGGTGTGAGCATCCCTCACAATTACACCTCTCAACATATGGACCCTTTCCAGAATCCACACCCCTGTTCGACACCCTGGTCATTCATGCTAAAATCTGAAACAGTAAAGAGGGAGACTGCCTTGCGCACCAACAAGCCCTTTTTAGGGGATTAAATAGAGGTAAAAATAGTCTCCTGCTTTAACTGTGCTGACATGTGGTATTACCCCAGGCCTCAACATAGGTAACTGCTGAGATCAATATGGTGACCACCCATCTAGGCGAAATACCCTCCACAGTCAACCATCAGCTGGTGTCAAATTTTGATTTAATTACCTTTCAATTGACATAATCGCTGAAGCGTGCTTATGGGATTCTAACGTTCTGTTTGTTCACAACCACATCTTATTCCTTTCTTAGTGCACAAAGCACACTGGAGACTTGCGACCACTGGAGAAAAACTGCCACCATCTCATAACACAGTGGCTGTTTGGAATCAAATATTTTAGCCAGCCGAAGTTTCAGTGTTAGATGTCATTCTGGGAAACTCATATAAGTACTTTGGTACTAGTATAGATTTAGCCTGAGGCTAGAAAGGGAGGGGTTTCATGGTTGGGTGGATTCACTACTCAATGCTTTGATTCAATAAACACCATCTAAAATGCTGCAGCTCTTTTTAATAGACTGTTCAATTACCTGTTTAGTAACAATTTTGTTCATTGTTGTAGTAACACCTGTTCATATAGTCTGTTCTAGATTAGGGCACTCCTTTTTAGTTCAAGCCTAGATGCAGCTCGTATGCGCTGCTCGCTCTGCGAGGCACGCTGTTTTAGGTTATGCACTGGAAGCCCCTCCCACTCTTCACCCACATTTGTCATTGGCTTGTCAATATCCTACGTAAATTCTTGCTTCCGATTCGTTATGAGGCTTGTTAGTCCCTCCTTGGTACCACCTTGTCTCCCTTTGCTACTGCCCATAACGACTGGACCTTTTTTTTGGCTTGTTGCATGTTCTGCATTATAATGGGGTGAGCACTATTTTATTTATTGAAAGGGGGAACAATGGCGGGCGATTTTCTTATACCGCGCTACGCACGCTAAATTGTATGTTCGGCGCTGCATCCGCTGTAGAGACTTAGCGTTCAGTTTACTTTTTTTTTTTTTACTTCCGGGACAAGGCGCTTTTTTCATTTTGATAATCGGAATGCCCCACGTCATCATTGTGCACAGCGCTTGCCCCATCCTAGAGGCACACCAACATCGCCTCTATAATGGGCGTTGTCAACTGCATGCCAAGTAGTTGCTTCCTTTCTGTGTGAGGACTACATTGCAAACGGTCCAGATTTTATCATGGCACGCTTACACAGTTACATTCCCTCTTGAAACCTTAGATCCTCCCATTTGAATTTGTTGGAAATTCCTTCAGCCACACGTAAGAAGTACGGCGGACTAAGGTTTTCCGTACTTGCTCCGCGATTTGGAATTCCCTCCCGGCTGAGATAATGTCTCTGACTTCCCTTGCCCAGTTCAGAAAATAGCTAAAGACCTGGTTGTTCATTCAAGCATAAACTGATTAATTTATTTATTTATTTATTTATTTTAAAGATTTATAAAGCGCAGCATATACCCGTGGGTGTCTTGGCGCTATGACTCTGCTAATTGTCTCTGTAATAAGCGTTATCGGACTTCAGAAGTGATACCGTAGAATATTATTGGTCAAACAACCATGTTTTCAGCAATTTTCTGAACTGAAGTAATGAGGGTGACGATCTAATTATCTTTGGAAGAGTATTCCAGAGTCTGGCGGCGGTGTTAGTAAAACATCTATCACCCCATGTGACCGTCCTGGTCCGTGCCACTACCAGTTGGTGCATCTGTTCAGATCTGAGTGATCTGTTGGGTTGATAGAAAAAAAGTTTCTGTTTGAGGAACGCCGGGCCGTGACCGTTTAGTGCTTTAAAGGTGAGGCACAAGGTTTTAAATCTGATGCGATTTCTCACCGTTAACCAATGGTAGTTCTTGATTACTTCCTTAATGGAGTGAAATTTGGGTGTGCTTGGCCACCACCCGGGCCTGAGTGTTTGCAAATAATCCATTGCAGTAATCCAAAGACGAAAGCACCAAGGAGCTCACCACTGTTTTTCTTGCGTTATCTGGAAGATATGGTAGGATTTTTTTGAGGAGCCTAACCTTGTAGAAGGCTGATGATGCTACTTGATTGGCATGATTAGCAAAATTCAGCTTATCATCAAAAGTTATCCCTAAGTTCCTAACCTTCTGCACAGGTACTGGGGGAGCTCCAAGTGGGGTAGGCCACCAAATTGAAGACCACTTCCGGAGATAACTTTCCAAAAATCATTACCTCAGTTTTCTCTGAGTTAAGTCTTAGACAGTTCTCCGCCATCCATTCCTTGATTGCCAACATGCCTTCCTGAAACCGAGCGGATACTTTTTCGCCATCATTCTTGATGGCAATCACCAACTGGGTGTCATCTGCGTATGTGGTCAGGCTCATCCGGTAGTTTTTAATAACCCTAGCTAAGTCCGACACATAGATGTTAAATAGTGTCGGACTTAGGGATGAGCCTTGCGGAACACCACATGGAAGGGCGAGGTCAACAGATTGAAATGATCCCAATGTCACTGCCTGCGTTCTATTTGACAAAAAAGAAGACAGTAGAGCCTTGGCCCTTGAGTGAATGCCAATTTCTTCGACACGGTCAATCAAGATGGAGTGATTGACCGTGTCGAAGGCCGCAGAAAGATCCAACAGGACCAAAACCGCTGTGCCTCCTTGGTCCCTGATGGTCCTGATATCATCAGCTGCCTTTATGAGTGCGGTCTCAGTTCCATGCATTTTGCGAAACCCAAATTGAGTCATCAAGAAGACTGTTTTGTTCGATGTATTCAGATAGTTGTTTATTCATGGCTTTCTCCGCTACTTTGGCCAGGAAAGGCAGGCTGGCAATAGGTCTATCATTTTTCAATATAGTTTTGTCAAGACCGATCTTTTTAAGGAGAGGTTTCAGTAAGGTGTTCTTTAACCTGTCCGGAAAGACCCCTGAATGGAACATGGCATTGCAAATTTGAGTTATGACTTCACTAACCAAGTCAATTACAGGGGCGAAAATTTTTGGGGGGCAGGGATCTAAGGCTGAGCCCGTTTTTATAAGCCTCATGAGATCAGTTGTCTCCTCCTTTGATATCTCCCTGAATTTAGAAAATGAGGGCCTTACTCAGTTGCTTAGGTTTAGTATTTTTTTTGTTGTTGTTGTAATTATTGGAAGACCTTTATTGACAAAAATCACATACAATACAGCAAAGAGCCCGAGGGCTAGCAAGTACAGTACGTTGCAACAAAAAAAGGTGCTAAGGACATGTAACAGGAATAATGAGGTCTAATTTTAAAGATTTTTTCTGTAGGATAGACGAGAGCAGGATATCGAAGAACAACGAGTTGGATCTGGCGTCGTAGGAACAGGATTGACAAATAGGAACCGTAATAAAATGCCAGATTCGCTGCCTACCACACATGCAAAACGTCTAACCCCAGAAAAAGGAAAAGAATAGAGGGCCCATAGAACCTAAAAGAAAAAACCGAAACCCCCCCCTATCCACCCCCCACCCTGCACCCCTGCAGCTGGCTACGGCCCAACCCCCCCTAGCAGTGTGCCTGTCGCCCAGTAAAAGGAGTCCCGAAATATAGAGAGTAAGAAAAGAATTCTAATCTATAACTCTCAAAAATAAAGAAAGGTGGGGAGGAGCCCACCGCCCGTCCCTCGGCCCCACCGTCCCGCAAGTCCAGCAACAACACAGAGTAAAAAGCCCGGTGATATGAAACAGTACAATCAGGATAAATTAGAGATGCAGAATCGACACATAGCGCAGTCAAAGGCAGCGACACACCACCCACATGCCCAGGTCAGCAACAGGAGATCCCCAGACCATAATATTAAATGTTCACCCCTGTCCCGTTCTCTCTCCGCCACCACTGCTAACCACGGAAACCCAGAGAATCCAGGGAGATGTGCACGATAGTCCAAACGGGGAACATCGACTGGAGCATTCAACCATGTCCCGTACATACAGGGCCAAGGAGAACAAGCTGGGCCAAGAGTACGCCACACCCGTGGCACAAAGCGAAATCGATCCACGGATGAAAGTCTGTGTCAGGCCCCTTCTGGAGCGATCTCCGGGTAGGTGGAGATATAGTGCTGGGATAGAACACTCGTCGTGATTGCAGTCCGTACTTTCCATTCCGGCCAAGGCAATAATCAGCAGTAGCAAGAGGCACCCCGGGGTCTGGGGTCGCTGGGCAGGCACCGCTACGCAACGCCGCCATCTTATCGCGGTCAGATGTAGAACAAAGAACCCCGCTACAGTCTGACGAGGCGGCCATCTTAGAGCATCCACGATCACTTATTAGAGCGTCCACCTTGGTGATCAGGGTTTTTACAGAGTGTAGCACTTCGGAGTGAAGGGAGACAATAGCCGCCAATAGATCTCTATAGCCCCGAGCAGTTCCATGTGCCCTCCCGGTCAAGTCGCCTCGCACCACACATCCACCATCACTCAATGACACAGTCTCTCCGAAGCCGCCCTCCATTGTGCACTTCGTGATCACCACTGAAAAAACCTTGAGTAGTGCAGGGCCGCTGATATTGACTAAAGGCGTACAGCTCGAGGAAAGGCGTTGAGCAGGTCCAAAAAGAGGCTGTAAACATTGCCCCAGAAACAAGCCGCTCCGCCCGACATTGAGGGGGTAGAAAGATCAGGAGCCTCCCGCCGCTAGCAGGGCAGTGTTCAAACACTCGTCCGTAGTCGCGATGTGGACATCTGTACTCATGCAATCTCTGCGGATAGTTCGCCAGGCACAACCAACGCAGTACCTACAGTCCAAAGGAGCACACGTTCCAAATTCGGCCGCGTCTATCGTAAATGGTCCGACCGGGTCAATGCCACTTCTGACGCCCGGTGTTGATCACCCGGCAGCCGGCCCCAGCGTCCACTCGAGGCCCCGGACTCGGGTCCGCCGCGGGCCGCAAACTTCAGTCGGACATTGCTCCCACTTGCAAGGAGTCCCAAGCCTCAGGATTGCACCGCAGGACGCCTGGGCACATCGGCTTCCACGTCGTGTCTTCTAAAAACAGGATCACCGGCAGGATAGTCACAAAGAAGGAGACGGTCTCCGGAGCCGAGGGACTACACGTCCGATCAGGTCGCCATCTTGGCTCTTCCCCCGCTTAGGTTTAGTATTAATATGGGTTTTAGTTACTGAGAATTCGGAGTAAATATCATTTACTTTTGAGAAGAAAAAGCCAGCCAACGCATTACAGAATTCCTGCGAATGGGGAGGGCTCATATCTACCGATTTCCCTGCCAGTGTCTTAACCACCTCGAACAGTTGTCTACTTGAATTTTTGGAATTTTCTATTTGCTGTTCAAAATATTTCTTTTTTTCTTCCTGAATCATTTTTTTATAGACCGCTACTGTGTCCTTATATATGGATTTGCTATTGTTGTCGTAGGTCTTTCGCCAGAATCTTTCCTGATTCCTGCAGATCTGTTTTCGCTTTCTTAGGGTTTCTGAATACCACGGGGCCGAAGGCACTTTCCTGTTTTTTGAGATGGACTTCAGTGGCACATGTGCCTCCACCGCATTGCCCACCCAGTTGAGAAACTGACCTACTGCTGCGTTGGGCTCTGCCAGAATAACGGGACAGGACTTAGGGACATTCTGAAGGTCTCGTAATCGATGTCCTTCCAGACTCTGAACTTTTCCTGTGAAGGAGGGGTCCGTATGGGAGTATTAACCCGATTGATCGGAATTTGGCACAGAATGGCATGGTGATCGGACCATGTAAGAGGCAGTATGTCAGTTATAACTAACTCATTGATGTTAGAAAAAATGCCATCTAAAATATGACCAGCCTCATGAGTTGGTACATTTATGCGCTGGTTTAATCCTAACGTTTCACAGTCCGCTATTAAAGATTGAGTTTCAGACTCCTCCGTTTTGTCTAAGTGGAAGTTTAAATCTCCCAATGCCATGAAGGTATCATCAATAGCTAATGGTTCCATCCATGACATAAAGGAGGATAGAAACTCCGAACGTGGACCTGGCGGTCTGTAGATAAGCACTCCTTTGAGATTATATGAAGGAGTAAGATTGATGGCAAAATGTAACGCCTCACATGCTGGCGACGGTATAGGAGAAATTCTGACCGGGAAGATCGTCCGGGCAATGATTGCCAGGCCCCCTCCTCTTTTTCCTCCCTGTCTATCTAACCGGTATGCAGTAAAACCTTGTGGTACTGCTACCTGTAGATCAGGCTCAGACGTTTCATCCATCCACGTCTCGGTTATAAAAAGGACGTCTATTTTTTGGTCCAAAATTAGATCAGCAATCTCCTGCCTATGCCTGGCCAAAGAGCGGGCATTAATAAGGGAGATAACTGTGATGTCTTGCTTAGTGGTGTGAGCATCAGAGAGGTTGACCTTAGTCTTAATAAGCGGAATAGAGGATTTACAGTCCTCACAACTGATGGTAGTAAGGTCAATAAGACCTTCAGGGTTATGTTGTGAACAGGTCACCATATGTCCTGGTTTCCACTTCAGTATTTCCGCCGGGGTATATGTAATCCTCTCTATAGTAGACGACCCAGGGGTATGGCGCTAGGCGCGGGACCGGCGCGGACGGGCTTGCCTCTGGTGCGCCGCCGGCGCGCCCGCTGTGCGGACGAAATGGCCGTCCATTTTTATCCAGTGCTGAGGAGGGTGGGAGGCGTCCAGCTACTGGAACGCCACCCTTCCTACCTCCAATATGGCGCCTGCTCAGCCTGTTCTCCCCGCGTCAGCACGTATTCTGCTGCGCGGAGTACAGCGTGTAGAAGCGGCAATGTGTGCAAATAGGCTCTGATTATTTAAAAAAGCACATAAGTTGTAAAACGATGCAAACAGAAAATAAGGCACACTTTTAAAATCTCGATACAGATACAGAGCCCCCGGCTTCCGCCTCAGGGGTATTAAAGACTAGAAATCAGTCAGCGCGCTTGCGCTATTACGGTGATTAAATAAACTAGGAGGGCGGGAGGCGTCCAGCTACTGGAACGCCACCCTTCCTACCTCCAATATGGCGCCTGCTCAGCCTGTTCTCCCAGCGATCTCCCTGCCACTGCTGTGATCCTCTTTTGAGCGCCAAGAAACAGTTGGTGTACATGCGCTTAACAAATGCTTTTAACATAACATAACGTAACATACAGTGCTGTGAGATATTACAAAAAGCATTGGCAGCGACAGTCTGGTGTTAATGTGCAAATGAATATAAATACAAGAATGTAAAATTGTGCTTTTCACTCTCTGCAAGAACACATAGTTGGCACATTAAAGCCAGGCCTATTGGGTTTACCAAGACTGGAATAAATTAGAAAACTGTTGCTTTTTGTATAGAGTGTATTTGAAGATCGAGAACGCATTTACGAGATTTTGAGCTGTTGGCATTGTAAATAAATGCCATTTATTCATGTTTTGGTTTTATAGCATAAATAAAAGGCATTGTCATGCGAGACACATTGCATTGCAAATGCTTCTTAATAATGCCTTTTTATTAAATATATAGCATGGATTTTGTATGTGTATGCATCCTTGAGGTACAGAGCCCCTAGAATTTACTAACAGGTTTTTGGACTGATCATTTCCCTATCCGCATATCCTCAAATCCTCAAGTGTTTCCTAGGAGTTATGTGGTTTGTTTCCCACTTGACACCCTAGCTCGAGTTGGGAAGATGTGCTTTCCAGAATGTCTTGGATGCCTAAAACTGGGCCGCATTTGCTTATAAAACTGTATAAACGTAGACACATTTTGACTTTATATTCTTCCCTTGAAGAACTGCTACTGCATTTTGCGGTATTTCCGCATAATCATTCAGGATACCGGTTAGTGTTAGGTGATGTAGCTGATATTTATTGAAAAATGTTACTTGCATTAATCTCATTTAATAAATGATAGTCATGCATTGCTTTTTCATTACAGCCATAAAATGTGTTCTCATACTGTTCCATATTTCTACACCCTTGCCTCTCCTATGCCTAGGGTGTTTAACATTTTTTTCTTCTTTCTAGGTTCATAGAGGCGTCAAAGGATTTGTATTGGATGATACTGATGGGCGAGGCATCCTAAATGCCACTATCAGCGTAGCAGACATTAACCACCCAGTCACTTCTGACAAGGCTGGGGATTACTGGCGCCTATTGGTTCCTGGCATTTACAAAATCACTGCCTCTGCCAGAGGGTAAGTAAATTGCAGTCAGGCTGGAAGCTTCTGGAAGTCCTCGGACTCCAACCAGTCATCAACCAACCACTCCTGCTTCTTTTACTCCTAGGTATCCTATGCCAGGTTTTCCTCAGCTAGGGGTGTATGAGCGCAACAGTCTCTTTTTGGCCTGGGAAGGGCCTAAAACCCTATAGCTAACCACACATCACGCAACCAACGATCCATATCAAGCTAATTGTGTCTGCAGCCTGCATCCCAACATCCATCCGACACAAGCCCATGAGTACAACACACACATTTGCAAAATGTACCATTCCCATCCATCTACTTCTCACAACAAACAATACATGTCATACATAGAAACACTTTAGGCCTGCAAGTAGTAACCATCTCATACTACCACACTTAAGCTAGGTGTCCTTGTCATTACTTTTCCCTACAGCATACACACACTTGACACTTAAGTATTCTAGGAAAGTAGGATCTGCTTTCATGGCTACCACCCACTTTTTGCTGGTGTCATTCTGTTTTCTGACTAACCTGACTGGGATTCAGCTACTCAGGACCCCAGTCACTGTGCCCTCTCCCTAAATCGGACTATGGGAAATACTTTAGTCACCTCCTAATTAGCTACTGGTGTGCCCTTCTAAGTCCTTAGTATATGGCTCTGAGGTACCCAGGGCATAGTTACACCAGGGGTCTACCATGGGCTGCAGCATATATTATGCCACCCATGAGAGACCCCTCAAACTGTAACCACAGGTCTGCCATTGCAGCCTGTGTGAGCTGGTGCTAGCGCTAGCGCTACTAACAGATGTGTTTCCTTATATCTGAGGTTACTGCATTTAAAACCTGTAAGTCACCTCTAAGGTAGGCCTGCCAATCCTGAAGGCAGGGTGCTTGGTTATAAGTGTGAGGGTGCCCTGCATGAGCAGTACACCCCCTTATAAACCCAGGAGTCGATTCTCCAGGCTTTGTTAGTGCAGTCAGCCTTTTTAAACCTATAGTGGACATAAGTCAATTACAAGATGTCTAACTGTATATTGGCTACTCAGAAACTGGTCCTGTTTTGATTCAAACATGTTTGAATCCTCCCCAACACTGATTCCTGTGTTCGATGTAGGATCCCATGTACTGGGGGCTCCCCTAGGGTAACCCCCTGTATTCTCTGTACAGCCTTTCAGGGTTGAATAGCAAGCTAATGCTGCTGCCAACCACAGACACGATTCTGCCCTCCTGCTGCTGAGCCAGGCTTGAGCAGGGGAAAGTAGAACAATAGGTTTCCTGTCACAGGGAGGTGTGACCACCTCCTAGACAGGACATAGTGTATTGGGCTGGTGTGGGGGACCTTGGCAGCAGCACCAGACTGCTTTGAAGGGCACATGTGGTGCCCTCCTTGCATAGTCCAGTTGAAATCAGTTCAGGGAGCCATTGACTCCCACTCTGGCTTGAAACTGGACAAAGGACATGGGAGTCTCCTCCCCTCTGTCCAGCCCCTCCTCTGGTTGGGACCACTGAATCGTCCTATCCCTTTCATTTGGGTACTTTAGGGCTTACCTGTGGGTGGCTCTTCAGCTTCGTCATGGGACATTATTCAAATCCTAAACTACTTTGGTCGCACCAGCAATTAGCATGTATCCTCTCGTCAGAGCAAAGAACTGAAAATTAAAAAAAAAAATGGCAGGACAGCTCTAACAGGCGGGCACTGTCAAGTGTGGAAAATAACATAGGAGCAATCCCCTCAGGGATCGAGCAGGTAATTAAAATTCTAAATAGTGAAAGATATTTCCTCAGTGGTAAAACCAAAAGTAGAACTTGTTCTCTCTCTGCACCAGCAAACGAGGTGAGGTTGTGCCAGCATGTGCATTCATCCTCTCTTGGTCATAGTCACCACCAAACTACTGGTTCCGAAGCCCCACCCTCTAGCTCGGCTCTGAAGCGTCAGACTAAACTGAAGCCTTCAGCATAGACATCCCCGGCTCCTGCCCACCCATCGGTACCGAGCTGACCTGCAACATTCCCTGATTCGGCACCAACCGGAACTTCGAAGCCAAAGCACAAACATGGCACTGAACTGAAACCTTCCAAGCCGACACCGAAAAAGACTGTTGAAACTCCAGGTCCAACCAATTCTCCATAAACTACAGGAGAAATTAGAGGCTAAACAGAGGCAGATCCAGATTCATCCTCAAACTGGATGCATCCTCACAAAGCCTCTGGCTCCAACACCGCCATCAGAGACAGTTGTCTTCTCCAGAAGCTATTGACTTACCTACCCCATCAAAAAAGACAAGGATGGACAAGGCTACCAGTCCTCTACCACTTCGGCCGCCTCCACCATCACCATTAGACTCGCCATCTCCACCACAGTCTGAGGGTCCTCAAATCCTCTCACCTCAGGGTTTCCGCAGTGTTGGCACAGGTGGGCACGATGTAGAGGATGACACATTTGGTATACCACCACACGATGACCTCTGGAATGCTTACGATGTAGACCCTCCAGGGGGAACATTGATCCTGATTTGTATCCAGCACGCCCCTCACATCCTGATGATGATTCTACCGCATACCATGAGTTACTAGGCTGGGCTGCTGCTTTTCATGATGTCCAGTTACACAAAGAACCCTTAGAGTAGGAATTCCTGTTTGAAATATTGTCATCCACAAATAGGGTGTCAAAATACTTGCTAATGTTTAAAGGGCCATTGTGTCACACAAACATTTTCAAAGTCCCTGTTTGGGCCTGTATAATAACACAGAGTTGAAACAAATAAAATCCCTCAGATCCTATTTATATCAGGACGAGTACCACCAGATTCACTAGTAGTCACCAGTTCTCGTAAAAGAGCAAACTTTCAAGCTAGTGGTAATGCTCCCCCATCAAACAAGGAAGGCAAGCACATCGACGCAGCAGGGAATAAAGTAACGGCCCAATCTGCAAACCACTGGTGTATCACCAACTCACAGGGTTTTCTGTCCAGATACGACTGCTCACTGGGACGAGATGGAGTAAATCCTTTAACATCTCCCAACTGAGCACAGCAAAAGGGAACAAGAACTTGTCCCAGATGGCAAACTTATGTCTAACACCTCTACATGTTGTGCATCAGCAGAAACATCCTACTCTGCCTCTATGCTTACCAGCATATTTCAGTCTTTAAGCCAGAAGTCCAACATAGCTGCCTAAATGATCCCTTTGATAAAGTACACCTTTTTGGGCCCCAGCTTGAAGAGGCCCTAGAGAGAATTAAAAAGGAAACCGAAACCGCTAAATCCATGAGCGTCCTTAAGACACTTTCACCTCCAGGCTCCTTTTGCTGCTCCAGCAGCCGCGGAGGCTCTAAAACGACAACTCCAGAAGTCTCCATCTTGTACCAATGGGCAAAACCAGTTTTCCTCATCCAGAGGTTGCTACAGGCGCTCCTTCAAGGGCAACAATACCAAGGGTAAAGGGAAAAGGAGCTTCCCCACGCAGAGTAACACCTGCAAACAAACAGTGGCTTACCTCACCTTTCCCTCCAACTTTATAACCCCTGTCGGGGTCGTCTACAAGATTTTCTACCCACTTGTTAGCTACTGCATTTAAGTCTCTTTGGGCATGCTTTCACATCCATACAATTAAATGTTCCAGCAATAGCAGTCTATCTCCAAATTAGAAAACACATGTCTTCATGATCTTCTTCCTGGCCTTGCACGGCGCTTTGACATAGGATTTAGTTGTGCTTAGCACACTTTGGATGCAAATTCTGACTTTCAGCTGATTCTCTGCTCAACGGCTCCACACTGAGTAGACACTAGCCAGGCCCTTTTGAACACCATGCTCTCCATACCCACACCACCTTAGGTTACTGTCCGCAAACTTTGGCTGATCCTAGATTATAGGTGCAGAGTTTGACCTATGACTCAGTCGTCCACTCAGTGCTTAAGCCCACAAATCATGGTGGGCACAGACTTTGGAACTGTACGCTTCGATATAACAGATGTGTAAAATGGCCATACTTTGCAGATTGTTATAACAATGAGTCAGTGGTCATGTGGTAAATAATGTCACCAATGATGTAATTAACGTAATCTGTTGCATCGTGCGAGACCCTCAGCAATAGATTGAGAGAGGAGTTCTAGATGCATAAATATCAATTAATGTTTAATACGAGTGGTTTTGAGGGAAGCTAACCCTGGTTCAACTAATGTTATGGCTCTGCCTCTTGAATGAATATTTCTGCAATAATGATGCGTTGTATTACTTTTCATGATGCTGTGTATTGGGCACACAAAATATGGAACACTGATTTCACCTTTGTTATAAAATCAATAAAATGTTTTCACAAGCAAATGAGATGTTTTAAATCATATCCATAACATGGCTTCAAACATTTTTATGGTGATGCATATAAACACACATCACTAACCTCGAAATGCCCCTTCCTCCTCAAGAATGTTGCGTTGTTGATAGGGTTACTGATTTATCCCCTTTTTTCCAAAAGGTATGTCCCTCTCACCAAAACAGTGTCTGTGGTGAATGGCGATGCAGCAGAGGTAAATTTCACTCTTGCCCGGTCGGTGCCAGAATTTAACAGCAACGATGAAAAAGGAAAAGCTGGGGCAACTAGTTCAGATGACAATGACCCCAAAACAAGGGAGTTTGAAACCTTGATCAAAGACCTCTCAGCAGAGAAAGGCTTGGATAAACTACTTATGAGCTCTCTGGGTGATCCAACTCCACACCGGTACCGCCCGTACAAGGATCTCTCAGAGTCTCTGCGAGGTCTGAACTTGAACTACCCACAAATCACGGCTCTTACCAAGTAAGTTTCTTCATGTCACCTGAAATCTTTGGCTGCAATGAATCACTGGTTACTGTCTAGTAAGGAAAGTAAAACAGAAATGTTGTGATTCTTGTCCAGCAGTTCTGTAAAAGTAGTAAAGTTCATATTTACTTCAGTAAACCAGGCAGTTTATCAGCTTTGGGGCTGTCATAGAGCCACACAATTTCAAATATTCTTGTATACAAACTGCAGTTTCAAAACCTTTTTTTCAGCTTTAATCTAGGAGTGGATGAGGTTTAAACTCCTCCTTGAGGCCATTTTGGGATCTCCTAAAACATTTCAAGCACCGGAGTCCTCAGATGAACTTTTACTCTGATGTATATCCGAAATTTCTTTTTGCAGTCAGAGCAGCTGCTTCTATATCTGTATACACTTTTTTTCTCTTCTTGGTTACTGATCACTTTTTTGGCATGTGTTGTAGAGCATGATGTACCCACTCCTGCAATCCTGTTGAGTTCAAAATAGTACACATTTTTTTATTGAAGTATTTGTTTCGTTTTCAAGGATGTATGAAATGAGAATATATGTTGTTGGAACACGTGCGATACATCGCATGTCATTACAACGCGGTCGTTACAACGACGTGCTATAGGGGGTGCACTGGACTTAGTAATAGTATAATTTACTGTTGCCGCTCCAGTTTGTGCAACAGCAGGGAAGGTGTTGGATTGTAAATCCAACTCCTTCTGCCCCCTACAGCAAGTAGTTGTAACGACTTGCTGTGTAATGATTCGCGATGTAACAACTGTGTTGTAACGGCATGCGATGTATCGCATGCCAACTAAACAATATCTCCCATGAAATGACCCTCGGTCAGGCTTCCCGAAACCCATGATACAACAGGACACAGTCTCCACTTTATATTGTTTTCCTACATAGTTTGGACTTGCCTTTCTATGCTTCATGTAGAAATGACGCTATAGGTGAACAATTTGATGTCTGGAGTCAAGTAGGGTTCTAGAACTAAGGCGTTGTTAAAAGACCATTAGAGGATATAAAGATTTTCCCCTCAACGAAAAGTTGTTTTATGCAGTCCTGGAGCTTCCAGGTTATATGAGAATAATTCCTCGTTGGGGCTGTGCAAAATCAGTAATTTATATTTAAGTCCCTTGTGCCATACTTCAAAATTAAATCAAAAGCTTTATTTCGGTAACAAAAAGCAGCCATAACAGCACAATGCAGAGATAGCTCGGATATAATCACATCATTACAAGCTTGCAAAAATGCATGAAACAAAGATATAAGAAACCTATCTTAGAATGAATAATACATTGGTTAAAAATCATTTAAATAAGATAACCAGAGTGGATGTACTATAGGATACATTTTTTTTTTTGTTAAAGATATTTTTATTGAGAAGACAGAAAGATAGAAATAACAGAAGAGAGAGGGGATGGAATCACATGAAATGCATTAAAAAAGGTGCCCTCGCAGGGGCCAATTCAATAAGGCCAAGCAGCAATAATAATAATGAAGGGTCGTATAGTGTCATTGCTCAGGGCAGAGGGGAAAAAAAAAAGAGTTCAAAAATCCGCCCGGGACAACATCAGACCCCCCCCGAGGAATCCCGGAGGGGCAAGAGCCCTTACTGGCACCGGGCAAGCTATCCAAGTCAGAGGCTTATTCGACCAAGTCCATTTGCGCCTCCAAGCGTCCCGGCCACGAGGAAGACAACGCGGCAAGGCCGAACATGAAAATACAATAAATCCTCATCCCCCTCTAGGAAAAAAAGACGAACCAAACCCCCCCCCTCCCCAGAGGCTCCAACCTCCCCACTATTTCCCTCCCCCCGGTGGTGGCAGCCTAACAGACGTTCGCACAAGCAAACTTCACACCTGGTACAGATGTAGGGCGCGTATGGTGGGTGGGCAAACCGCTGACGGCAACCCTCGAGAGAGAAAGCAGACCAGTGGGCCCCATCTGAAAGTAAAGTTCTTAAAGTTATTTCTGAAAATGTCCGCCTTACGCTCCACACTCAGCAACTTCCACAGCCTAGCGAACCAAAGGAAAAGAGCAGGGGCCTCCCTCTTCTTCCATGCAGCAGCCAGGGTCAATTTGGCCGCACCCAAGCAGAGCCAAAGGATGTGTTTGTCAGCCCTGGTCTGGTGCTCCAAAAGCGAGTCCCGAAGGCCCAGGAGCACGAAGCCAATGGAATCTGGAATTGGGTAGCCCAGGATCTCCCTGATATGAGACAGTATCTCCTCCCAATAGGGGCGTATGATGGGGCAATCCCACCAGATATGGCGAAAGTCCCCAAGGAGACCACAGCCCCGCCAACATCTGTCAGATGCAGAAGGAAAAATCTTTTTCAACCGGGTCGGATACAGATACCAATCCAGCATGGTCTTCATATGGGCCTCCCGAAGATCGATAGAATGATTAAATCTATGCAGATCACGCCAGAGATGAGACCACTCCTCGTCAGAGATATCCCGCCCCAGGTGTTCCTCCCACAAACCCATGTATCTAGGGCGAGGTGAGATAGCAGTGGTCAATAGCAGATCGTAGAGGAATGAAATCACCCCTTTCATAGAGGATGTGCGAGTGATATAAGATTCGAAATCCGTGGGAGACCTCGTCGCAGCATCCCGTACCTCAGGCGACAATGCCAATGCAGCAACTGGGCGTGCCGGTAGCGCTCAGTGGGTGGCACCCCATAGTCACGCATGCAATTTTGGAAGGTGAGCGGCTCAAAACCATGGAACAAATGTGTGAGTGCGTGGCAGCCCCCCGCCCTCCACCCATCAAAGGGCCCCTCAACAAGAGCCGGCGGAAACGCTGGGTTAAAGTGAATAGGCGTGAAGGGGGAGGGTAAGGAGGTCCATCTTTCATCACTAGAGACCGAATCCCAGACCTTCAGAGTAGTACTCGTAGGGGTGCTAATGTAGGCGTTGCGTGGCTGATCCCCTTTCGCCTTCCAAACCAGGTCCCATATAGAACGACCCGCCACACTCCTATCCATATGCATCCAGTGCTTCTCTGACTCCATTTGGGTCCATTCAGCCAGCACTCGGAGTTGTGCCGCTTTGTAGTAAAGATGCATGTCTGGAAGGCCAGCCCCGCCCTTCCTCAATGGCCGGCGAAGCGTAAGAAAGGAGAGCCTAGCTCGACCTCCTTGCCAGATGTAGCGCAGAATCATAGACTTAAGACGCCGAAAAAAAAACCCTTCCAAAGTAATAGGGAGGGCTTGGAACAGATAAAGAAGCTTGGGGAGCATTGTCATCTTGATGGCATGCACGCGTCCCAACCAGGAGATAAACATGGGCTTCCAGCGATGAAGCTCAGCCTGTATCTGGGTCAGCAAAGGAGGGAAGTTAGCCGCATACAGGGTGGCGACGGATGAGGTCAGCCGAACCCCGAGATATTGTATGGAGGAGCTAGACCAGGACAGGGGTGTGAGCGGTCGGATGCGCGCTACCTCAGAGGGTGGCAGCGTGAGGTTTAGAATGTAGGATTTGCCAGGATTGACCCGAAATCCCGCCACCGTTTCGAACTGGGAGAGCACGTCCTGCACACGCGGGAGGGAAGTCCCGGGGTCAGCTAGCGACAATAAGACATCGTCAGCAAAAAGATATTTTGTGCTGTTCCCCCGAAAAGGGGAGACCCACAATGTCAGGGTCTTCCCGTACCCGAATGGCAAGAGGCTCGATGCTGAGCGCGAAAAGTAAGGGAGATAGGGGCAGCCCTGCCTCGTACCCCGGGAGTGTGCAAAAAAGGGTGAAACATGACCATTCACCATAACCCTCGAGCGCGGGTCACGATAATTGGCCCGGAGCATATCTATAAATTTAAGAGAAAAACAAAAGGCACTAAAGAGGAAGTCCCAGTCCACCCGATCAAACGCCTTTTCAGCATCAAGGCCTACCAGAACAGCTGGAATCTTAAAGCGATTAGCTTTCTCGATCAGCTGGATTAGCTGTCTAGTGTTGTCATGGGTCTGGCGACCCTTAATGAAGCCCGATTGATCGGGATGGATGAGGGCAGGCTGAGGTCCTGGAGCCGGGTAGCTAAGATAGAGGAATACAATTTAGCATCAACGTTTAACAGGGCAATGGGCCGATACGATTCGCATTTAGAGGGGTCCTTCCCCGCTTTGGGAATGATCGAGATCATAGCTTCCGCCATAGTGCCCGTAGTGTGACCCGCCTCCCTCATGCTGTTGAAAAGAGTCACCAAGCGGTCCCCCAATTCAGACGCGAACGTCTGATAGAAGGATGCCGTGTAGCTGTCTGGGCCCGGAGCCTTCTGCGGTTTAAGGGACCGAATGGCGGTCAACACCTCCTCCCTAGTAAAGGGGGCCTCCAAGAGTTCGTTTCATTCCTTGGAAACCTGCGGCAGCGACAGGGCCTCCAAGTATTCCCGTTGAGCGGCCGGCGCTAGGCGGTCTGCCGAGTATAAGGCGGCTTAGAAGTCGCCGAAAAGCTCTGCCTTAACCGCATCTCTATGTTCCATGACGCCGGAGAGGGTCCGAATGCCACCCACATATTCCCTCTCACGTTTATCACGGAGCTGCCGTGCCAGATGTTTCCCCACTTTGTTGCCCTGAGCATAAGAAAGGCGCCGAAGGCGCAAGAGGGTATACTCAGCCCGATTAGTGTAGTGTGCCCTAAGTTTCCCCCGCACCGCAGCAAGAGGGCGAAGGGTCTTTCTAGAAGGATTCTGCTTATGCGCAGTTTCCAATGTCGCCAGTTATTTATTTATTTATTTATTTATTGACATTTGTAGAGCGCGGCGAATACCCGTGGGCGTCTCGGCGCTAATTAAGGGATGGATCAGCAACTGGGGTAAAGAAGATATACAAGGCTATTGGTCAAATAACCACGTCTTTAGCTGTTTGCGGAATGTGAACAGGGAGGGACTTGCTCGGATATGTGCAGGAAGGGTGTTCCAGAGTCTAGGGGCGGCAACCAGGAAACGCCTGTCGCCCCAGGTGACTGTTCTAGTGCGAGGCACAGCCAAGAAGTTCTGAATAGAGGAACGAAGAGATCGGGTTGGGACTTGATGGAGAAGATTCTGTTTGAGAAAGTGGGGACCTTGATTATTGAGTGACTTGTAAACAATACACAGCGATTTGAATTTGATACGGCTGTGTATCGGGAGCCAATGGAGATCCCTAATGATGTTTGTAACTGGTGCGAACTTGGGGATCCCAGCCAGCATTCGTGCGGCTGCATTTTGGATTGACTGCATCTTATTTGTCACTCGGACTTGGGCATTTAAGAATAGAGTTTTACAATAGTCCAAGGAGGACAGGACTAGTGAGCTGACCAGTGTTTTCCCGGCCGTGTTCGGTAGGAAAGGTAGTATTTTCCTAATCATTCTCAATTTCATATGAGCTGAAGCCGCAGTTTTATTCGCATGTGCCATAAAATTGAGGCCAGCATCGAAGATGACGCCTAGATTTCTCACTTTGCTAGCTGGACTCGGCGGGGGACCGAAAGATGGTGGCCACCAGACAGGTGACCAGCCCGGGGAGAAGGCGCAAGAGGGTATACTCAGCCCGATTAGTGTAGTGTGCCCTAAGTTTCCCACCATAGTTCCGCCTCCAGCGCCTCCCTCTCCTCGCGCCTAAGTTTGTTCAGGGCGGAGTTCAACGCAATGCACGTGCCTCGCGTCGTCGCCTTGAAAGCCTCCCATTGGGTGAAGACCGAGGTGTCACCAGCCTTGTTAAGCTAAAAAAACTCACCAATGGCTGCCCTAAGCTTCCTCATCCCGCGTAAGGGATGCAGGGAAATACCATTTGCGATGAGGGGACGACTCTGGGGCCCAGATCAAACATGTAGCCAAAAGGCTATGATCGGAGACCGAGAGTGGAAATATTTTGCTATCCCGCAAGTCGCCCTATAGAGATTGATGCAAAAAAGTGTGATCAAGACGGGAATATGTGTGGTGGACATGGGAATAGAACGTGTAGTCCCTAGTGCGGGGGTGGAGGGAACGCCAGCTATCAATAAGGCCCAAACTCAGCAAAGTATCGCGCAGTTCCGGGGAGAAGAGACCCGCCTCCGTCCTCTGCTGATGTGAACAATCAAGTCATTTGTCCCAAACCAAGTTGAGATCGCCCATCACAATCAATGCTCCCTCCCCGAAGTCCCCCACCACCCTCAGAAAAGCCTCAAGGAACCCATGTTGGCCCGTGTTTGGTGCATATACAACTACCTACGTGCAAAGCTTACCCATGAGCATCCCCTTCACCATCAGCCACCGCCCTTCCTTGTCCCCCCTCACTCCCACAGGTTGAAATTGAAGTGTAGAGCGGAACAAAAGCGCCACCCCTCGGTGCTTAGAAGCGGCCGAGGACTTGTAAATCAGGGGATATTGCCTGTGCTTAAGTCTAGATTCATCTTTACGGGCCAAATGAGTCTCCTGCAGGCCCACCACATCCAACTGATGATCAAGAATATACTTCCACACTTTCTGGCGCTTTTGAGGAGAATTAAGGCCTTTAACATTCCAGGAGCCTATTGTAACAGGCGACATTGAGTCCAACACCTTCCCCCATCGCTCCAATCAGTGCAGCCCATATCGCCAGAACCAAACCAGACACACTACAGCCAAACCAAGTCCCCAGCCACCACCACCAGATCCCTTCCCAAACAATCCCACCATAACCCACAGGAGCCTCAAACAAAACCCAAAAAGGAAAAAGTCAGAACTAGAAAAAGAACAATGAAAGTCGGACATGACCATAAGGGTCGGGGGTAGAAGACCCTGGTAATGCCCCCCTCGAGTTCAGGGTCGGGGTAACCCTCCAGTGGAGAACTGTCCCACAGAGTACCTGAGATGGTAGAGCCCCCCCGGCTCCCACGGGCGGCTGTCTAGGGAGCTTAGGCCGCCGAGGAGCTGTCCACTCTGCTCGACTCAGTCACCAGGGCCAGTGAAGCCAAAACATCTCCCCTTTCACTCTGGCTCGCCGATGGAGACAGACCCTCTGCTACGCCATGTCGGCCCACTCTCTGCCATGCTGGAGAGCGTGAGCTTCTTGGGGAGGCGCTGGCATCCGCCGACGCGGCTGTTTCCTCCATTCCGAGTAGTTCCCTGGCGGCTGCTAAGGATCGCACCTGCACCAGTCTATTTTGCCACCTGAAAATGAGCCGAAAGGGGTGACCCCAGGAGTAGGATACCCCGTGTTCCCTCAGGAAGGCCGTGATCGGGCGGAAGTCCCGGTGTTTTTGCAAGGTGGAAGCCGCCAGATCTTGAAAAAGCTGAGGGCTGTGCCCACGAAAAAGCAAGTTATTGGTGTTCCTCGCTTTCCGCAAGATTGTCTCCTTCAATTGGAAATCGTGGACACAGACCAAGATGTCGGGAGGCGGGGAGCGCGCGCCACGTGGAGGGCCTACCCGGTGTACTCTGTCCATCTTGACCTCGGTGCGATCGTCCTCCGCCAGAATGTGCAAAAAGAGAGCCTCCACGTACTCCCGTAGGTTCCCACCGTCTCCATCCCAGGGCACCGCTCGTATTCAGATGTTATTTCGGCGGGACCGGTTTTCCAAGTCCTCGCAGTGGGTCTGGAGATCCAGATTTTGCTCGCGGAGCTGGAGCAAATCCTGCTGTAGCTGATGGACATCCCCACTGAGGCCCAAGTCATGGTCCTCTAGGGTCGCCACACGCTCGCCGATGCCGTCCACATCTCGGCGGACCTCTCGGAGGTCGGAAGCTAGTTGTGCTTTTAGTTCCGTAATATCGTCCTTGATGGAGGAGAAAAGCTCTATCAGAAAGGCCTTCGTGACCGGGCCATCAGTGTCGTCCTTGGTCGGCGACTTGCTAGGGCCGGGGGGCGATCCAGATGCCCCCTTACCAGGACCATCCTTCCCTGGTTTATTCAAGCGATTCCTTGTCGACATGGTGCGACGCCTCAGCTCAGATCCAGGCTCCTCACGACCTCCCAAAACGTCCCGGAGAGCCAGCTATGTTCCTCCACCAGCAGCTAATTTCGCTCCGGAGACACCGGGGGGCCGATGCGATCAGAGGGCAGCACTTGCCCCTTCGCTCAGAGTCCGTTGGGTCGTCCGATGGGTCGCCCCCAGGGCACAGATGGTGAGAGGCAAGATGGCACCACCTCTCCTTCCGTTAGCTTTCTGCGCTGTCCAGCAGCCTCCAGACAGGCCGGCGCCTCTTCGTCACCTCCGCTCGGCAACAACAGCCAGAAGGACGCCGGGGTCACAGGCAGGCTCGCTACAATCCCAGTGGGGGGGACTCGCAAAGCAAGCGCTTCAATCGTTAACTTGCTAAAGATCAGGGTCCCCTCGTGTGAAGAGCCGATGCCGCCCAGGCGGAGCTCCGTAGGCCGCTCCGGTGCTCGTGCGTCACCAATCTAACACCTCGGCTAAGTCCGCCGTCCCAGGTCGTAGCTCGACGAGAGAAGGAGCAAACCAATTCAGGACACCTCAGCGACCCAGGAGAGTCAAAGCCGGGGTTGAAATCGCCCCAGTGTAGCTAAACAAAGCTACGAAAGGCTCGGGGTGCCGGAGGAGCTCGCAGGCACGTCTTACTCCGTCGCCATCTTGGCCACGCCCCTCAGGATACATTTTTATAGAATTAAGGCAAGTCCACCTAGCAGCAAACTGTACCAAAGTGCGCACTTAATAAAGTGACCCAGTACAACCAAAAAGTACTAGAATATAAAATAACATACATTTTCTTTTCTCAATGGCACACTTTAAAAAGGAACATACATTTATACAGAGGGTGGGGGACTTTTACTGTGGCAAGTAAATTCAGCGTCTTCACATCTTCTCCAATCATTTTTTCTTAAGATTGGAATTAAAAACCTCCTAGTGTAAACATTATAAAAGTGACAGAAGAGGGTAAAATAGAGCGAGCTCTTGGGGATCAAATTGGCCCACTAGAAAGCCTAGGTGTTACCTCGCAAATCAGAGTCTAAATCTCATTAAAAGCACTCCCTCCCAAGTATTGTCAATCCATTCTACGTATGACTCCATTACAAGGTTAGTCTGAAACTTTACATAATCCATGACGCTGGTCTTTAGGATCTTAGTATCCTCTCTGTCTGTGTTTTATAGTTTTGAACAAATTATTGACCCAAACAAGGCCAAATTTAGACATAGCAGTGGTATTGGAAAAAAGTCCTGACCTCAAGTTGGACATTTCACTCTACACATGTTGGAGTATTGGTGGGCAATAAAGGTTAAGCAGGCCGGAGGGACTCCTAGACAGTGGGACCGTAACTCAGTTCTCCTCACCTTGAAGGGAAGTGATATTTTAATAACCCCAGACACCAGAATGGGGAGACAGCTAATCTTATTAACCTCCAATAAAAGAGCCACTGGTTTTGTTCCAGTGAGTGAAGCATAAAATACAACACCTAGGTATGGGAAATCCTGAGTAGAAGCGACAGGATGGCACTGAAAATACCCTCTTCACCTTATGAGACTTGGAACCACAAAACAAAGCAAAAGCCTGGGATCAGTTAGTAAAAAAACAAAAGGACACCATAAAGCGAACAAATTCCTGAAACTGGATATTTAAGTCATTAAAGGTTTCCCAGGTACCACTGCATCATCCACATGGAGTAATGATGGGGCGCTGTTTCCTACCAATCTGGGGGCCATCCGCAGAGCTAGCAGAAAGGGCTATGCCCAGGCTGTTGACATAATAAGAAAAGAATTGGGGCCAAGGCACAGCCCTGGCACACCCATTTTCTTAGTGCTTACTAGCTGGGCCAAACTTGACAGGCGCTGAGAGATCATAGTGCAAGGCCCATAAAAAAATCATTAAGCCCTGCTTCCACCCCCGGTCAGTCAGTATGGACTACAGTTTGGATCTTACCACACTGTTGAAGGCGCAGGACAGGTCCAGTAAGGTCAGGCTGGTGGAGCTCTGTTTAACGATGCTGTATTTGCTGATAAGCAAATGCAGGTTAAGGCATTGCTCCAAAGTACCTAGCCCTTCCCGAAATTCGACAGCACCTACAATAACGTGTTTGCCTCCCTAAATAACATCAGAAGGCTTTCCAGCATGACTCTCCCCGCAATTATAACCGCAGAGTCCAACAGGGATATTGGCCGATAGCAACTTGGTGACTGGGGGTCTCCTTCTTTAAAAATTGGAACAATAGTTTCAGTGTGCCATGAATCTGGGAGGCCAGTTTTGGTAAAGGCATTGAAACAGTTAAATAACAGTGGGGCCCAGAATTCCGGTAAGGCTTTATACAAGTCCATAGGGACCCTGTCCGGTCCTGGGGCTTTGTTAACTGGAGATTTCATAATGGCCTCCCAGATCTCTTCTATGGTAAACTCCATGCTTAAAGAAAATACCACCCCTGTCTCAGTACTATCTGTGGATATCCTGGAGCCATATTAAGTGCTAAAGTGATTAACCCAAACTTCTGGGCTGATGGTGGTAGTAATGGAGTTATTGATAGACCCCGTAGTGCTGAGATAGTTTACCACTTTGCAAATGGCCCAGGAGTATTTCTGTCTGCAGGCCAAAACCAGCCTACCCTGCAGGCCATTTGAATCCCTTTACACTTAACACACAGAGCAGTTTTATACTCAGCAGTGCGCTGTTGAACCTTCGATTTATCCCTCTGTGTCTCTTTTAGATCCTTATGCAGTTCTATCAAGGCCTTTCTACACGATGGATCGAACCATTTTACCTCCGAGTTATCAGATCTGATGGGCTTCATAAGTAGCTCCTTGACAGTGACCCCCAGTTTTACAAATTGATTTACCACTGCCCGCTGGTCCCCCAGGCAAGAAAGACAATTATTCAATAATATCAAAGTGGTTGGCACACATCAGCCTGCTGGCCTGGACTTTGATTTATTTCCTTTGGGTCGGTCACATGTGTTGTCAGCCCATCACTAAGTCAATCAGTATCTGCCAAATCCCCCAAAGGGTGCATAACGGTTCTGAACGTGAATGCTATATGCTTATGGTCGGGCTACTTTGCAGTCTTAAAACCCCCTCCCGGTTATTGTAGTTGATTAGCATAAAAGTAGCCGTGGGTTAGTAACGTAATACTACCAGGCTTGTGTTGACCCTGGAAAAAGGCCCTAATTTGACATTCAGCTGTTCTTGGGTTTCTAAAAGTGATGATACAGTCTCTCAAGAATTCTCTGCACATCTTCCCCACCCAACCCACCCTCCTTGCCATGAGAACTTAATTAAATAACTTGTCCTGATGCCACATATTTTCATTAAGCCAATTGATGGATTTGTGAATTAGGTCCTCTGTGGTCTCAGCTGACAATGAAGGTAGGATAGGCACACCAGCTAGTACAATGACATAAGGACAGGCTGCTTGCCTTAGACCATACCTGGAAGAGGGGCCAGATACCCGGCTCGAATGACTGCGCAATGTATCTACATTGCCAGTTATAGTAGGTGGCCCTACGCAATGCCCTTGCATCTCTTGAGCAAGCAACAGGGAGGGGCAACTGAGTTGATATCTCTAGCTTCTCTGGGAGACCTGGGGAGCAGATTGTGAATGTGTGCCCAAATATAGTCAGGCGTTCTTACTACACTAGCAATGGTCGTCCTGTGATGGAGCCATGGGGGCTGGCCCTGCCCTGGCTCTTTCTGGCTCTGACAGCTTCAGAACAGGCCCACCCGCATAGCTCTGGTTCTTCTTCCCACCCTCCAGAGGATTAATCTCTTGCACCACACTAGTCTTGGAGTACACAGCAATCAAACAGTCTGGCTTGGCCGATACAATGTTCTGCCTATGAATCAAATTAGACAATTTCTCCTCAATGGCCTCCAAGCAATCCTGCAGCCCTTGCCTCTTCTGGTCCAAGAGTGCTTCTACAGCCTTATTCAAGTGGTCCAACTTGCCATCAAAACAGGATGAGGACCACAATTCTTTGTAGATGCAATCGCCACAGGGCTTGGTTGGTTTAAGATGCCTCCTTGTTTCCGATTGAGCTCTCATTTCTGGGTAGTACTAATAGGCCTAACGTGTTTAATGAGAGCCAGATTTAAGCATAGGGCACTTTTGTTTGGCAAGGCCCTGCTCATCCTGCCCAGGACCTTTAGCTATGTACCCTGGGTATTCTCAACCACATTTGCTTCCTCCAACATCTGGCTTTGGGAGCATTGTGTGGATCATGCATAAAACTGTCTTCAGTAGCGACAAGAGAAAGCCTTATTTCAACATTAAGAATTTCCTTGTTCAGGGCACCCATTGCCTTTTCAATGCATCCATCAAGTGTGCTGATCTTTTTCTTTGCAGAGACGCCCGCCATGTTGGAATCCAATTCACGCTTCACCATTCAAATAGTGTAGTAAGGCACTTAGGTGGGCTTAAAGGCATGATCATACTTGGTAATGGTCAATCTAGATACAGCTAAGGTAAAGCAAGTGCGTACAAGAGCAGGAGTTAAGCTGATGCTTTGAACCTTGAGCCTGGGAGGATAGTTCACCCTAGCTTCTTCACAGTTCGGACTTAGCAAACAGCCCAGAGTTTGACTAACTGGACCTGCTAAGGGAATGCACTTACAAGGTTGCCTCAAGTAATATCTCAAGATAGCTTTGTTGGTAAATATCGCCCCAGTGTTGCTTATGTGTCAAAGAGCATTGGTGACCATGCAAACAGGCAACAAGAGGTCAGGCATCCCATATTCTCCCATGCACCTCACAATCCTGCTCCCTAGATCAGCACATAGGAGACCTACTTAACGGAGAAAACAAATAGGTAGGAGTAAAGGATGAGTGGATGTACATCCAAATATAGTCAGGTGCTCTTACCACACTAGCAATGGATGTCCCGTGATGGAGCAAAGGAGGCTGGCCCTGCCATGCCTCTTTCTAGCACTGACTAGCTCAGAACTGGCCCGTTCTTGGCCTGGGCTTTGCCCGGATGCGGCCCGCGCAAGATAGTTCGTTTTTTTTTAAGTGCGTGGGGGTACTAGGTCAGCCCGTTCTCTTCTGGGCAACAGGTATTCTCTGGCAGCAAGTCACATGGCTGCAACAGCACTTCCCTTTATGTTCTGTCATACTTAGTTTGCAAGATCTAGCAATCATAGCATCTGTAGCTTGTGGCTGTGTAGGGATAGGAGGGTCTCAAAGCACTCCTTGACATTATTTTTAATTAAAGAAAACAATTTTGCACTGAAGAGAAATGCCTTCGGCTTACTAAGCCACAATGGAACAATAGCAAGTCCATCGAGCCTCAATTGGTTTCTGAGGAATTTGAAGAGGATGTTGTATTAGTAGAGGAATATAGACCAGTGGGATAATTGGTCTGGAGGAAGAGGATCAGTGCCAGTCCCGTATTAAGCCTGAGGTCTCGTATTCTGAACTTATTTTACCTCTGTGTTCTCCCTTGCAGCCAGCAGTCTAAGGGGCAGAGATCCCATCTGAAACCAAAGGTAAAACAGTATAGAGCACTTCTCCAATAATGATTCACATGAGCCCAACGAGTGAACTTGAAAAAAGGATTGGCTTCAAAAGAAGTATCTATTCTAAGGCATTGAGCGGCCTTGGAAAGTAGATTGACTCTGGGCACATGCTTGGCCTCTTAATGATGACTTCACAAAAAGGGCCCTTGGATCTCTGCAGCATGTACTGCATTTAGAGCAAGTTCAGCAACGACATCTTAAGCAATCTTGAAAAGAAATACTCAATGAAAAGCAATGGCAAAGCTTTCTAAGCCTCTGATTAAGAAAAACGCCCTACACTGACATCTGGTTTGGAGTCTGTGCTGAAGGTACCAGACAGTCACCAGAAAAGGATACATATAGACTTCCCCCCCCCCCCTCTCCCCTCTGCCCATTTCCCACTCCCCCCCTCCCCCCCCCCCCCCCGACAGGTCACAAAAGAGCTGCTTCGCAATAAACACATGACCGCTACACCTACCAGTCACCATCCGAAGATAAAGCTTCAGTTTAAAGTGGTTATTTTCTAATAAACTCAGAGCCTGCAAAATACCTGCAAAGTTTGTCTCAATAAATCACACGGACTTCACTTGTTAAACCATACGCACCATCACGGCTAGACTTTTCCCACCATTGGGGGCCATGGTAAGTATCAGAAAGAGGAAGTTGATAATGCATGGAATACATACAAAATGGTATTTAACAAAGAAGGGAGGTAGAGTACAACGTAGGATTCCTACTCCACGGGCACTGATAAATAAACAAGAAGAATCCTACTACCAGTGTGTAGAAAGTGTAAAAAAGGGGGGAACACTCAGTGTTGTGTAAAATACCCCTCACACACCAACAGGCCCCTTGGTGTCATGCTTCATCATCGGGGTCTTCGCACCCCGCTAAAGGGATGCGGCACGCTGCGACCTGCGACTACGCGGGAGCGTTGACAAATTAGACTATGTGTGGTGTGTGTTGAGTGGAAGTGTGCAAAAGAACGAGGTTTTTTGTCCTAATTAAGACAAAAAAACTCGTTATTTTGCACACTTTTTAACAGCACCAGCCAGGGGTACGAAATAAAGTTTTTTTCATTTTACCCACTAGCCAGGTACTTTTTAAATTTTTCACCACACCTCCCACTCACATCTATCCCTCTTTCACTTACACTCAACACACACCACACATAGTCTAATTTGTCAACGTTCCCGCGTAGTCGCAGGTCGCAGCGTGCCGCATCCCTTTAGCGGGGTGCGAAGACCCCGATGATGAAGCATGACACCAAGGGGCCTGTTGGTGTGTGAGGGGTATTTTACACAACACTGAGTGTTCCCCCCTTTTTTACACTTTCTACACACTGGTAGTAGGATTCTTCTTGTTTATTTATACATACAAAATGGATCAGATGTGGAGTAACAGAGCAGTATCCTGTTAAAACATCTATATTCCAAATGAAGCATCAGTTCACACTGTCATGCAATAAGCAACTTTTCTTGGTGTAACTGGCAATTTGAACTGAAACACTCATTAAAATGGAAAGACTAAACCCGTATTTGTATGTGGTCAAATTGTTTGAAAGTCTACTACTGAAAATTATAAAGCACCAGTTAAAACATTGACTTTAACAACATAAAATTGAAAGAAAATACCAAGGCTGCTCCACAGGACCCCATTTACATAAGTGCATGTTTTTCCAAATCCTGTGGTAGTAGATACTGTAAGGAAAATGACTTGCATACAGGGTACAGGTGATGGCCTTCCACCTTATAAGGAATGCTGATACAGTAATGCTGGGGGGTAGAGCGGGACGGTGGAACAGCTATAAATTGTTGTGCAAAATCCCAAGCCGTATTAAGTAGATACAGTAGATTTCAATGGAGGCAATTGATGCAGTACTGCAATATTTGTCCAAACTGCATACGAGGGCCCTAGAATTGTTGGATGTGCATTGTATGCAGCCAACACTAAATGTCTCCTGGTCAATACCTACCACTTCCTAAGAAGGCATGCATGGCTTGGTGTGTCATAATGTAAACTTGATGTGCTGCAACAGTTGCCGAACATAACATTCAACATTCAACAGTGAAGAGCTTTTTGGATAGCATATTGGAGAATATAAAGAAGGGGCCATAGTGCTAGACTGCAATGCATATGACCAGTGTTTGACAACACGAAAGCGTTACCCACTACAAAAGCTACTTGAACACAATACCAGTTCCTACATGCCCAGCAGTGCCAAAGGGGCAGTTTTCATGGTGATACGAGATACAGGGAGAGAGGGCTTTAAGCTTGAGGTTTCTTCACTTCAAAGTAGCAAGTTCCTTAACCTTCCCTGAACATCAACACCTGTTGGAGAAGGATTCGTGATTTTCTTCAACAGTGGAGAGAAATCTTGACAGCTAAATTGATACTTTCAGTGTGTATACTATGGGCCTTGCATAGATTTCTAGTGCATTCCACCACATCATCTGTCATGCAATCACAAGATCAACAAGCACCATTTACTACAGATGCTGGAAGAAGTAGCAGTAAGGATATCAAAAGGGGCTGTAAAAGTTATATCATTGAAGCAAATGAGAATGGGGTATGCTTCGAATATTTCCTAACCCTAAAGAAGGCTGACTCATTAATAGCAAGTCTGGATTTCAGACTCTTTTACCCTTAAAATGAAAATCCTTCAGAAGGTAGGTGATTGTACAGCTATGGATCGGAGATTTGATGGATACTTCTGACTGCAAATTCCTCACCTTGTGAATATTCCCCCAGGTTTCAGACTGAATCTGTAAACTCAAAAGCTGTTCTCTTGTTTGCCGGGTAGATGGCAATGTCTTACTCTGTGCAAACGTTGTTCCACTTCCGAAATAATGAGCAGAGACTAATGTAAGCACCACCCAAGCGAGCTGACATCAGTTCCTTTCTTTCCGTGCCTTCAGCATTTACTTCTCTAGTCTTTGAGTGTACTTCTCCAAGAGAAAAGTATATTTTCCAGTGTTCAAGGGACAGTGTTGTCTCCCAAAACAGGATGTAAACCTTACAGGGATTGTTGCAGACAAATGTCTGTGTAAAGATTCCCACGATTTATGTCTGTGGTTGGAGCAGGAGGGTCTTTGACGTCTCCGCCCCGATCAATGATCTATGCGACCGCAAGGCAAAACTTCACATCGCCAAGCACCGGATGACCCTGCACTGTGATCGGTCAAAGTCTAAAGTAGTCTCCTATTTCCGTAGCCGGTCCTCGTTGCAGTCGAAGACTTTGTGTATATCTAAAAAGAAGCAAAATAAATTGATATAAATTAAATGTATCATATACAAAAGTAGTGGAGCACTCCGCGGATTCGGCATACCAAATTGAGAATTTGGGCACAGTGCCATCACTCATAGTAGATCACAATGCCACTACTCTTTGCAGACCACTTACCAGTGCTAGATAACAATTTTGATGACTTCTTTAGCAGAGACCATCAAACGTGTGAGGTCAATGGGGGCTGCTAAAACCATTTATTCACAGTTGGGGCATCCATGTTTCCCACCAATAAAAACAAGAATCTCCAATTTACATCTCCTACCACGAGGGAATGCACTATGGATAGATTGAATTATATCCTTTCTCTATTCCGCTTCTACCACTGATTCCAAACATGTGGCGAAGAAAAGTCACACATTTGTCATTGGTAGGCTAGCACCCAGGAAAACACTTCCTGGTTTCCTTTGGGAGCGTGGAGGTGGCTAAAACCAGTCATGTCCTGCATGATGTCTGGGAATTGCACTAAAAGGAAGGTGTTGTTTGAAAGCTGAGAAAATGAGCTTTCAAACGACATTTCCCTTTCACTTCATAGCCCCAGCAATCACTGTAGAATGTGATTGCCTGATGCTCCCCCAAGACACCATGTATTGTTGTTGGGGGAGTGACCCCTTTGGCAAGGTCTTGTGCTCTGTTAACACCACCATTTCGTATACAATGAATATTTCTTCCCACTGCAGGTAAGACGATAGGGTGATTACCCCCAATCTGCCTCCCCCCATTGGGGGTGGGGAGGAGAAAGCCCACTAAACACCAGGGAATCGTATATAAGAAATATCAAAGGGGTGGTGGGCGCCTGCCAAGGGCAGGGCCTTGCCCCCACCTCCCAAAAAAAGGCACTACAGTGTTGCTGTCCCCACCAATTTGTGTATAATTGTGATTTTAAAGCGATAGCACTTTACCTGAATAGACTGCTAGAAGCCTCCCCAACAGCGAGTCTTGCGCTGGGAAGGAGAGTACATAGGAGCTCTGTCAGGCGCCATCGACCACGCCGAGCAGAGGGACACGCCCCCCTCGAGGCCTCGCCCCCTTCCTGATAGTACATCTGCAGCGCTGAAACTCGAGCGCGCCAGAAACCCACAACCCTCCTGAGGCACAGCCGGGAGCGTGATTTTAGCGAGCATTGTAGAAATTGACTTTTAAAATTTGTGTATAATTGTGATTTTAAAGCGATAGCACTTTACCTGAATAGACTGCTAGAAGCCTCCCCAACAGCGAGTCTTGCGCTGGGAAGGAGAGTACATAGGAGCTCTGTCAGGCGCCATCGACCACGCCGAGCAGAGGGACACGCCCCCCTCGAGGCCACGCCCCCTTCCTGATAGTACATCTGCAGCGCTGAAACTCGAGCGCGCCAGAAACCCACAACCCTCCTGAGGCACAGCCGGGAGCGAGATTTTAGCGAGCATTGTAGAAATTGACTTTTAAAATTTGTGTATAATTGTGATTTTAAAGCGATAGCACTTTACCTGAATAGACTGCTAGAAGCCTCCCCAACAGCGAGTCTTGCGCTGGGAAGGAGAGTACATAGGAGCTCTGTCAGGCGCCATTGACCACGCCGAGCAGAGGGACACGCCCCCCTCGAGGCCACCCCCCCTTCTCGCCCTAAAATAATGTGTATGCACAGGAAGCGCAGCGGACGAGCGCAGCGGGCGCGACGAATGTGCGCCGAAGGCGCGCATAAGGCAAGCTCGTCTGCGCTCGTCCGCGCCGAGTCCGGGCCAAGGGCCACATCCCCTGGACAAATAAACCGCCACATAGGGCCACGGAAATACTCAAGTGAGGAACTAAAATGTTGGAGACCTACCGCCTTATGCCCCAAGATAGAACCACATACAGAGGGCAAGAAATGTCCGTCATGTCCACTCACTTTCGATTTTCTTCCCGCCAAAAATATGGCTAACACCGGGATACCAAAGCACAGAAATTATAATCTGAAAGTCGGTCTGATCAATACAAGGTCACTGGTTAAGCACAATATACAAACGTCCGATTTAATAAACGGACAGAAAATAGATATATTATTTGTCACTGAAACATGGGCAGACGAGGCATCAGATGCTGACCTAGCCTTAGCCATTCCAGACGGATACTCTCTCTCCAGAGTTGACAGAAACATTAAACGAGGAGGAGGGATAGCGATTATAGCTAAGGATTCATTGAAGGTAAAAACCTCAGACAAAGGTAATACCGCAGACTGTGAAACATTGTCATTTCAAATAAAGATCACAGATAATTACACTTTTAATGGAATACTAATATATAGACCACCCAGTGCGAAAACCCCCTTAATCGACTTACTAAGCCCCTTTCTTGAATCAAGTGTAACATGTCCCGACTATACCATCCTAGGTGACTTTAATCTACACTTAGAGAAAAAATCAGACCCTAAGATAGCTGCATTTATTGATGCTATGGCTAACTTTGATCTGGAAAACAAAGTCAACGTCGAAACTCATAATGCTGGACATACACTAGACGGAATTTTCTCGTCGTGTCAGAACCTACACAATGTAGAGACTCTCCCTATTCCATGGACAGATCATAAATTAGTAACCTTTACGCTAGAAATTAAAAAGGAGACGGGAAGACCAGTGGACACTATTAGGCAGATAACATATCAGGACTGGTCTAAAATTGACAACCAGGCGTTCAAGGAGAAACTCCAAATATCCTACCCCACATTGGACGATAACTGTAATACAGCCTGTAAACAATTTAATGAGTGGATAGATAAGGCAGTCAATTCGGCTGTCCCTCAAAAAAAGGTAACTGTGAAAAGAAAAACCCCATCACAACCCTGGTTCTCAGATGCGTTAAGAACACAAAAACAAATTTGCAGAAAAGCAGAGAAAAAATGGAGAACCAAATACGACGCCCACCTCAGACAAGAATATAATGTCACCTTAAATAATTATAAAAAATTAATACTTGAAGAAAAAGGTAGATACTTCACTAATAAAATTAATGAGTCAAAAAATTGCAGTAAAACTCTTTTTGACACTGTCAAAAAACTTTCAAAGTTTGAAAACAATAATCAGGAAGCACTGTCATCGGAATTCTGCAATACACTTGGTGACTTCTTTGTTAACAAAGTCTCATCAGTATACAACTCCTTTAAAAATCAGAACAGTGAAACTCTGGAAAAAGATATATCCCACTCAATTAATTCAGAAACTCAACAAGACCTAATACCAGCCTTTAGTTTCACACCTCCTACAGCTGAGCAGATACAGAAAGAAATCCTTACCTGCAACTCAGGTAGCCCAACAGACCCCTGCCCACCCCGAATAATGCAGGCTTGCTCCATTGAACTAAGCCTGGTGTTGGAAAAACTATTCTCCAAAATTATCATTACCAACACCTTCCCTGACGAATGGAAAATGATATCCATTAGACCACTGCTAAGAAAAAACAATCTGGACGGCGAAAATCCCAACAACTACAGACCAATAGCCAGGATCCCTTTTGCCGCTAAAATTCTGGAGAAACTGCTAAATAAACAACTATCCCAACATCTGATGGACGGAGAATGGCTGGACCATTCACAATTTGGTTTTAGGGCGGAGCATGGAACGGAGACAGCCTTGATTACAGCAGTGGAGGAACTCAGGACAATAATGGATAACGGATCGAAGGCCGCATTGATATTACTAGACCTATCGGCGGCCTTCGCTACGGTTAGCCACGAAATCCTCATAACACGGCTAAAAACAGCAAATATTCATGAGTCAACCTGTGCTCTTATAGCCTCATATCTGGAAAATAGAACATTCTCAGTTGAATCAGGAGAAGCAAAGTCTAATCTGTTCAGCTTGCCATGCGGAGTTCCGCAGGGATCATCGATGAGCCCCACGCTTTTTAATTTATATGTAGCCCCACTCGCGCAAATAATAAGAAGTGAGGGATTCACCCCTATATCCTACGCCGACGACACCCAAATTGTGGTGTCAATAAATAAAGAGGTACAAGACACAGCAGCGAAATTCCAATGCTGCATGACAAAAATCAGCCAATGGATGCAAATGAATTGCTTGAAATTAAACGGCGATAAGAGTGAAGTACTGATACTAGGTGGTGACACAAACATATGGACACCTTTATGGTGGCTCACAGATATGGGAAGATGCCCAGATTCGTCGGAAAAGGTAAAAAACCTAGGAATAATGCTAGATACTAACCTCTCATTTGACGCTCAAGCAAGCAAACTAGCATCATCACTCTGGTACATCCTGAAAATGATAAGAAAAATACTACCTTATATACCGCATGACTCTCGGAAAACAGTGGTGACGGCATTGGCCTTGTCCAGATTGGATTATGGAAATGGTCTATATGTCGGAGCAAGGAAGAAAATTCTTCTTAAATTACAACGCCTGCAGAATGCAGCAGCGAGGCTGATATTGGAAATTCCAAAGTTCGAAAGAGTAAGCCACAAACTTAAGAGTTTGCATTGGCTCCCAATTGCAAGTAGGATACAATTTAAGTCATTATGCTTGGCATACAAAGCAATAAATGGAATGGGATCAAAATTTCTAAAAACACACCTACAACTGTATGAGCCAAATAGACTTCTGAGATCCGGACAAAGGAAACTCATAAAAGTACCCAGATGCAGAAGAACAAACTGGGGAGGCAGAAGCTTCCTAGTGCAGATGGCAAAAATGTGGAACCAATTACCGCTGGAATTGAAAAACAGTCCATCCCTGAAAACCTTCAGAAAGGGAGTCAAAACATGGCTTTTTGCTAAACAGCCCTAACTACATACTTAGGAGTCAGTGGGAATCTCAGCGCCAAGACGCCTTTTGGCATTCGCGCGCTATACAAATTGAAAAATCAAATCAAATCAAAATCAAAATACACCGGAGGCAGATTGGGGGTTTGCCCCCTTGGGCTAGGGGTTAGAAAGCCCTCTAAACACCAGAGATCATAAACATAAATAAAACATTGGGGGTGGGGGGGCACTATGCACAGGGCCATGTCTTTACCACCAAAAAGCACTAGACACCAGAGATGCACTAGTCTTTCTGCTGCCCAGGGGCTGATTGAGAGATTTTCCCTCAATCTGATTTCGAGGGGGGGTGAAGCCGACTAGACACCAGGGAGAAATATAGACAAAATAAAACAGAGGGTTTTGGATGGCTCACCATGTCATGGGTCATACAGCCGCCCCAGCCGGTCCGTTTAAGGGGCTTCCCTCAAATCTACCACCCCGTAGACACTACAGTTACATTTTCAAAAAGCATAACAAAAGAAATAGAAAAAAAGGCATTACAGCTTTCTGCCCAGCTTACGGGCAGATATGGGGATTTCCCACTAAACCTCTCCCAAGGGGCAAAAAGCCCACTAGACACCTGGGAGATTTTGCTTTTGGGTCAAAAGAAAGTGTTGTGAACATCCCCTGTTGTCTACTTTCAGAATTGTAGGGTACCTTTTTATCGGGAGACTTGTGTAAAAGCTTGGTGGAAGAATTTTGTGACACACACACTCTGAAATGTTCTTTCACATAAACGTAAGGAAAATTTGTTTTTATTAAATGTTTGAGGATTGCAAGGACCTCCTACTAACAGTACCTCATTACATCCACACAAGTCACACCAACTTGGACTCCCACTGGTGTGTAGTTTTCTAAAATGTCTGGGTATGGTAAGTTTTCTTGATGGTGGCTGAGCTAAGGCCTAAAATCCGCAGCTACCTGCATTGTTAACAACAAAAAAGAACACATTGATTTTGCTGGGTGAAATGTGTGTCCAGGTCCCCCTTTGGAGCTTTTTGCGTTTCAGGCAATAGGCTCTGCTACAAAAGTGAGATGCCATTTTTATCAAAGGGCAAGCTGGAACACACATTCAGAGATGTACAAATAACCATTGTTCCTAAACTCCGAATCTTGTCTACTTTTCAGAAATGCTTAGATTTCCATCATGCTAATTGGTCTTCTTTTATATTTCACCTTATGAATTGCTGTATAGTAGGTGAAAAATCAGTGTAAGTTGGTGCTCGGTTCTTGGCTCTGGGTGGTGCTTGTTTTTGTAGAACATCTTAACCTAGTTTGTCAGCAAACAGGAAGGTCTGGCAGACATAACAGTATATTGCTTTTGTAAATCGGCCATTGTGACAAGCAGTCACAAAAGGCTGTATTTTTCTACTCATTTAGATTTTTTTATTTCAACTGATGCTTTGGGGAAAACAAAGAAGGATTTACACAAAGTTTTGAGAATGTTGTCTACTTTTCAAAAATGTATAGCTTTCTACAATCATGGAATGGGTTTACAGCTGTTTACACCACAAACTAAAAAGCAGGCAGAAACCACAAAAATTATAAAAAATTGACTAAGTCTTAGAAAAACGCAAAGACTGTGTTAAAAAGAATATTTTTTTGATGCAACTCTACTTGCTCCTGAAAGCTGAGACAATGATGATCCAAGCACAACAAACCTTTTGTTAATGGCTTCTATAGAACAAATAAAAATCATGCGCTTTCTTGCACAGCACTTTTTTTCCCTACAGAAACCACAATCTACCTATATTTTCTATAATTTCTCTGTACTCTCCATAGCAAACTACCTTTAGAATCTCCAAAATGTTGGGAGTGTAGTAGTAGAATTACTTTACTTGATTTAATTTAAATCATAAAAAGAGCAGCTTAACCGCTAAAACACATACAATTAATGAGCAAAATACTGATTAATTGATAAGTTCTCGTTACAATTTGTGATAAAAACTTTTTTAAAAAGAGTACAATTGGTTCCTTCAGTCTTGTAATGAGTCTAGCTATGAGATATGTAGTTCTTATGCGGGCTGCGGGCTAATTATCTACACTTTTTCACTTTACATGCTTTGCTGGTTCAAGTTCTCTATCTCTTTTCTAGTTTGTTTGCAGCTAAACTCAAAAACGTTATTGCTTTACATGCCAGTTGTACTGTTGAGCCTGCTAAACATTTTATTACTGCAGATCTGCAAGTCCTTATTTGTTCTCTTTTCATTATTGACCGCAAAAGTTCTTTCTGTGTGGATATTAATGCCCGACAAATACAGAGTTGGTGGAGCAATGATTCGTCTCCTTGTCCGCAAAGGCGGCAGTCCATTGAGAGCCAGGTCCGTTTCCATTTTGGGATTAGGTCTTTAGTTGAGTAAACTCCCTGTCTCACTAAAGTCAGTTGGTGCTTCATGTGATTTGCAAAATGTTCCAACAGGTATGGTTGAGACTTTAACATTTTGTATGTTGGCAATACAATCCATGCATTGGTTTTCGTCGTCAATGAGGCGTTGTCCTTTTCTTGATATATTTGATTAGTCATTTTGTTGACTATTTGTTTGAACTCGGGGTAGGATGGTATTGTGTGTCAGGCTTCCTCTAACTTTAGAGCTTCAATCGATTGCTTTAAGAATGGATAAACCAAATTACTCAATCTGGATTGCCTTTCAACCTCCAGCCAACAATAGTGTGCCCGAGACTCTTCCTCTGCTGCCCGCATTCTCCAATAGTATTTTACCAGCGCTCCTTGTCTTGACACAATCTGGTTTTTAAACCAAATTCTAATCTAATCCGAGCATGAGAAATATGGCGCGGAATTTTAAATAGATTTTTAAAGACTGGTTTGGGCGATGTTCAGAGTTATTGCATCCTTTGTGTTTAGGAGTTCTGAAGCGTAAGTGATTGTAGGTAAAAATGTTGCTGCCACAACTTTTAATAAGTGGGTCATCGAACAGTCACTGAGTTTTTTTTGCAGGGTTTTAAATGCAAATGATAGCTGCTTGACTTTTGTTTTCCGCAGTTCTAGTTATTGCTTGTAATTAAGGTGGCGATCCAAAGTTACTCCCAGATATTTATATGTTCCTGCATGGTCCAGGCAGTTGCTGTTGATCGTCCAACTGATTTATTTGTTTTGTGTGCTCGAATAACACATAACCTTTGTTTTTTTAAAGTGTATGTATAGTTGATTTGAAACTGTGTATTCTACTAGTTTGTTTATCAATCGTTGGAGGCCATGGGGTGTTTGAGATAGCAGCACAATGTCGTCGGCGTATTGCAGACTTGCTATTCTCGCATTCCCCAGTTTTGGGGGGGGGGGTCCCGTAATGGCGAACGTAAGTTGTTGTCTAGGTCGGCTGTGTGTATATTAAATGGACAGGGGGCTAAAATGCACCCCTGTTTTAAACCATTGGTGGTGGTAATATTGTTTGTTAAAGTTCGAAAGTATCCCATTTTTATTTGAAACCATGTTTTTGAGTAGAGGTTAATTATTACGTTCAGTACGTTTGTGGGGACTCCCCAGGCTTCCATTTTTGCCCACAGGGCTCGTCTGGGGACCTTATCGAAGGCTTCCTTGAAGTCAACAGAACATCCGTACAGAACTTTTGAGTTGGCAAAGGCTTGGTTGGCCAATAGCGTGACGGCAGATATATTTGTTATAAAGTGCCCATTCCAGCTCGTAAGCCTGTCTGTGTTGGGGATCAATTTAATGCTGTCTACTCAATCCTCTAGGTCTTTCAGAAAGTTTGCGGCATAGATTTTTGCCTCAACATCAATGAGGGGTATTAGCCAATAATTTGAGGGATTTGAACGAGCCCTTGATTTAAAAATTGGGTGTAATATGCTTCCTCGCCAAGAATCTGTGATAGTGTGAGATTCTAAAATGTGAGCGAACAGTATTGATATGATTAGACCAAAATGCTGAGTATTTTTTAAATAGGGCGTTGGGCATGCCGTTTGGTCCCGGCGCCCCGCCAGACCTCTGTTTTTAGATGGCGTTCAGTACTTGTTTTTGTGTGATCTGTATATCGATGATTGATTGATCTGACCCTGGTGTTTCAGAAGGGCCTCGCTGAGGTTTACCTTCAGTTTGTTTGACTTGTAGGTTAACTGTGGTCTTTTGGATTTAGTTTCCAAGTCGGGAAACTTGGGCCTGAGAGGTTGGTTTTGGTGTCTCAGCCGTCCAATGCTCCCTAATTGGAGTGTATCTAGAGGTACTGGCGCTGAACCGTCTCGCCTTCAGTGCCGTTTTTGGTGGTAACCCTGGAGGCTATATGTATCTTCTATGTGAGCTCTCTGTGCATGCTCGGTTATGTCGGAGTTGTAATGCCGTTTTTTTCTGTTTGATAAGACATTGATTTAGGCCCAAAACTCTTTGGAATTTTGTTGTCAGCTGACGTGAAGCATTTTTGTCCAAAACTGCTCGTTATATGTGCGTTTTGCTGCACAAATCTTTTTTTAGGTCGCTTTTCATTTGTTTGATTATGGTCAGGGCCTGCCGAGAATGTAGTTGACCATGAGTTCGTATATGTCTTAGAGCTTTATTTAGTTGTCTTTTTTTATCCTTGGGGTGTCTGTGTACCATAATGACCCGCTAATCCGGACAGATTTTTGGTTTCTAGAACTGTGTGAAAACTTTCTGTTCAGGCTGTTAAGAGAATCCCAGGCCTCTATCCCTAATTGTTTTGTATCTGTGGCGGCCAATAAAGCCGAGCAAAGCTCCATGATTGCATCTGCGGTATTATCGTTCAATGTTAATCGGTTTAAATTGTACGGTTGGGTGAGTTGAGTGAGGGCAATGGTTGGATAGGACTTTTCTCGAAAGTTGGTTTATATAAAAGATTGAGGATAGTGGTCACTATCTACTCTTTCTATTATTTAAAAGTTCGTAATAAAGGGAAATCGGTCTGGGTCTACTAGAGTGAAATCGATGGTAGCTCCTGATTTTGCTGTCTCTCTTGTAAAAGCTGCCGGTCTATCTTGTGGGCCTCGACCATTGAAAGTGTACAATGATTGTCTATCCAATAGTGCAGTGTATTTCTTACCTCAAGTGTCACGTCTAGTTGTGTTGTCATTCCTGACCTTTATATTGGTGGGTATTTTTTTTTCGCGGGCTTGCATCAAATTCATGTTAATATCCCCAGAGAGTATTGCATTGGCATGTGGGTAGATTAGCTTTAGGGTTTTAATGGCAGCTACCAATTGTTAGATATCTCTCCCCTTATGCTTATAAGCTGGGTGCATGTAGATGTTAAAAATTAACAGGGTGCAGGTGATGGAGACTATAGGTTTAATACATTGCATCCAACAGGAATCAAAGTCGATGTTTTCTTCTTCACATAACATATCTGTTGAGATTTAGATTGATAGGCCGCCTTTGGCTCTTCCATGTGCTGACTCCTTTTTAGCTGGGATAAAGTGTACTTTGTAATCTACAATTGGGGTATGTATTATCTCCAAGTTTCTTGTAATAGCAGTATATTGTACTGTAGGATGAAGTCCGCAAAATCAATTTCCTCTATTTTTGAGGCTTGACCGATCACGTTCCAGGAACAGGTTTTACAGTCCTGCTACGCATTTGGGTTTTTATGGATTTTTATTCATGCTGCTCCTTGTGTGTTTAGAGATTTCCAGTTCTGGTTGTCCTCTTTATTTGCTGTTTCTGAGTGTGAGATTGTAATCGTGATTTGTCATATAGATTGGGTGTCATCCTTTGTTTGGTCCAGACTCTCTGGGCATTTCGCTCCTTTTAAAATGCCCTCAGTAGAATGGGGGTGTTGTATGGGGCTAGGATAACGAGGAGGTTCCACCTTTTTTAGTTCTATATTCCATGATGCAAATACCTCCTTGTGCCTCAAGATCTGTTCAATGACAGAGTGATTTATCCAAGTAGCTGTTATTTCAGGCCCTATTTGGTTGGGGTTAGGTTTAAATTCAATTCTTTCCAGGTCACTGGATGTGATATGTCTCGGGGCAGGAAGAGATTTGAGTAACCTTATTATTGCGCTTCGATTCAGTATATGGTTGGCTCCCCTTGATTTATAATGTGGGACCAATTCTATCTGGCCTTGAGAAGTTAGTGCTTGTATTTTTATGTGGTTGATCGGGGTCCCCTTTGATTCTACTGTTTGATCTTGGTGATATCTTTCGACATGTGGAATATTTTTGACTTGGTCTGTTTATATGTTTTCAATGGGCTCGCTAAACCTCTGGGGCTGTGAATTGGTTTTAATTTCATTATAGGCAGTTCGCGCCTGTGTGGCTCCTTTCCCACTTCCTGCGTACCGATTTAGCTTGTCTTTTTCCTTGGGTTCTGTAATATTTAGATTGTATCTTTTTTTACAGTTTCTTTACTTTTAACATTGTTTAGTTCCTTCTTAACCGAGGATTTGAATAGGTCATATATTTTACTTAACGAATTCTTCTTTTTTTTTTTTGCGCGTCCTGGTTTCTTGAAGCGGCGGCCTCTTTTATTGCCGGGTTATGATCCGGCGTACTGACTGTATTGCTATTACTTTCATCACCTTTGTCTTTTCTGGGTGGGTGTCAATAATGATTGTGGAATGGCTTTGTTTAATTTACTTTTCCTTGCTTTCCTCAAGCGTTTCTGTTTTGAGAGAGGTGTTTTCAAGCTTTTTTGTTCCTTACTTTCTGCCGCTTCCTTCGGTGAGTTGCTTTGATTAAGAACTGGTGATGGGCCTTCTAAATGCGGCTGTTCCTCTAGTCGTTCACCTTCTTGAGAGTTAATTTCCTCTTGTAATACTTTGATATTAATATTAGAGGTGTCCCCATTAATTCTATCTGCTTTCTTGGAGTCTCTTTCCATGGGTGTTATGGAATTGAGTTGCGTTTCCCTAACCGCCCCCCAACAGCTCTGACATTATAGTTGGGGCAGTTGCAAGCTTATCGATTATTTGGTAGCAATGGCACGTATGGTATGTGATGTCCTGCGCTTGTTGTACCTTTAATATCATGGCGTTTAAGACGTGCAATTTTTGTTCTAACCCCTGAACATATAAAGCTAGGACATTTAATAGCTTGACTTGAGTATCCTGCTTGTTGCATGATGGGTCATAGCTGATCAGATCGTTTTCATAGTGCCTTGTAGCTGATTTCAAAATGCTCCTGTCGGTGGACTTTCTTGTTGTTCTGTTGTTCCATTAAGTATTGTCCCTCTTGTTTCTTAATGCTATGTCGTTGCGCGTATAAGTTTTGTGCTTCTAAGTGGCTGACTGGGCGGAGTTGTTAGGCCTCATGGGAGTCGTAGGACACTAGTCCATTTTCCTTTTGTTGAGATGGCACCTGCTCTGGCTGAAGCGCAGGTTGAAAATGGTTAATTGGTGATTCCAAATTAGTGGAGAATTGTTCTTGCACGTAGACTGTTTAACCCCCAAACTGGTCAAGAGGTTGGTCAAAAGGTTGAGGGTCTGCCGATGTGTTTAGAAATGAGCAGGAGCTATTCATGCTATCCTGCCAGAGCACCAGGTTGTCCTCCGGGCTCTGCACTTCAAGGCGCTGCTGGGCGGTTTGGTGGATGGTTTGTTGGGCGATTTGTTGTAGCTGGTGGTGTTGACCTAGTTGGTTTGATTGAGCCTGACAGGTTCATTGTTTGGATATGGACTCCCACTATGATCCTGTGTCATTATGGACTACAGCCTGAAAGAACTGTTGATGGGATCCGTGGTGGTCGGTTAGTGAGCTCAAACAGCCCTGTGTAGGACTGGCACAGCTTACATCTTCTAATGCGGTAAACTTAAAGTCCACTAGTTCTGTGCCTTCCTTGTTTGCTGTTTTGCTAACACTATCCTTATAGATCTCATTAGCCGGGCTGCCCCCCTTGTACTTATACTTCTTGGCTTCCTTTGCTACTTTGTGAGCCTTTTGCTTCCCTGGGGATAAACTGTGACATACTTTTAAGAAGTCTGTAATGAGAGCCCGCTTATTGATTTTGGTGTTGGTTTTGGTGCGGTAGCAAGTGGCAATAGTAAGGGTGTGGTTGTCTTCTTTGATGTGGTCTATTTTGCTCTCTCTATCTTTTTCTTGGTCTTGATTCCGAATCTAGTTCCTGTTCCTGTTCCATTTCCCATATCTTATGGAAGTTTCCCATTTCTGTTTGGTCCTCTGCCTCCTTTTTGGGTTTCTGTTGCTGGTCGCCTGTCGTCCCGCCCCCCACCCCCCCCAAATTATTTTCCTTATCTCATGGTGGGTTATTGGTGCGGATTTTGTTCAGTTTTTGGTTCCCCTGGGGGCAGTGCGACTTGCTTGGGCGTAATTGCCTTGCACTTATTGGTTTGCTTATAGGTTTACTTGCTGCTGCCATCTAAGCACCTCTGTGTCCGGGGGCGAGGTAATTTTGGGGTGTTTTCTTTGGGTATTTCCTAGTTATTTTAGAAACTCCCAGTTTTGGTCTATTGTGCACCCCCAAATGCCCTAAACAGTCTTGCTTTTGACTTTTTACTTGATGATTGGTCAGCAGGAGCCGCGGAGGGGTGGGACAAAAGGAGAGGAATGGCAAGAGTGAAGCAAAGGTAAGCAGGGCACACGGGGCGAGGTCGCAGCAGCACCTGATGATCGTGCTAATCGCGCTGCCTCAACCTCTGCCGAGGGCGCACTCTCACTGCGGCCGCCTGCTATGGCGGCAGCGCTTGTCACTTACCGCTGACACCCCACAAGTCTCTTGTGTCCTCTGTCTTCCCGACCTCCTGGCTGGCTGCCGCCTCAGCTGCGTCAGCTGCTGCCGCTATACCAGCTCACTCAGAAACCACAGAGCCACAGGGAATGGAAACGCTGCGGGTCGTGGCTTGCCTCGTTGCAACAGCAGGGCGACAGGTAGGGCTAGGCGTTCTCCAGTGCTCAATGGAACTGTTTTTCCAGGCCCCCGCTGTGTCGATCGGCAAGGGCTGGGAGCAGGGAACAGGGAGCTGGGAGCTGCGGGGTCTGCTCACAGGGTAGGCTGTTTTTCAAGATGTACTATAGGGTCTGGAATCCAGTTACTATGTGGCACAAACTCATTGTCCAGTCAGATATATCTGCAATTCCCTGCAAAATCAGCAGTGTACTGTAGTATATATTGGGGAAATCGTAGCTAACAACTGTGGACAGTGTGCCTGGCTCTAGAATTCTGCACCGGGATAGCCACAAAGAACAAGATTGGATGGTAGTCTTCTTCTGTGATGTAAGAAGAATAGGGCAACCCTTTGATTTGTCTGTGCTCTCTCACACCAGGGATCATGTAGAGTTCTGAAAGGAGATGTCATCCAGGCATTCACAAACAACCCCCGGCCTCTTCTAATGACTGCTGGTTGGGAGTGAAAAAGGATACAAACTTGGTGTGGATATCTTAAAAAAAAAAAAAAAAGAAATATGAAGATTTAAACGAGACCTGACTAGCATTCCAAAAAAAGGACTGGCACCGGGTTGGGGGGAGGATGGGCGGGCGGTGGTAGCAGTCAAGAGGTTAAAACAAAAGAATAAGTCATTTACGATGGCTGCAGAGTGAATGGTTTTCTGTTTGTTAAATTGCAGGATGTTTGCTGCTTATGTCCACAACTAGGGGGAAAAAATCATTTGCAGCGCCCAGTCGACTTTTGGGAGATATGTTGGCATTACTGATTCTTATCAACTGCTTCCATAAAACTCTGTATATCTGAAAGAAACACATTAGTATTAGATTGCTTACCTTAGAATATCCCCAGGCGTCAGACTGGATCTGGACATTTTTTGCGTAGCAATACCCCTGCGCGTCGGGATGACGTCGTCGGAGTACTTAGACGCCGCCTATGCGCGCTGACGTCAGTTCTTCTTTTTTCCGCGCCAGTTAGCGCAGATCCGGAGATGCTCTACCCCTTAGTCACTTTTTGACTAAAACTTTTTGATCATTTTTGGTCTTCTTCAAGTCGCTCTCGACTCTTCAGGTGCCGGTAGGGATGCCTGGGTTCAAGCCCTGCTCGAGGTGTAGTCGACTGATGTCGAATACCGACCCCCATCGCCGGTGTCTGCAGTGCTTAGGCCTCGACCACGACGACCGTTCCTGCTCCGACTGTTGAGCTCTGACGTAGAAGGCTAGGCGGGAGAGGTCCCGCAAGCGCCATCGAGCTCCGGCAGTCGGCCCCGCGCCATTCGAGGTCCCGGTCCCATGGGAGGTCGAGGGATCGGTCGCGGGGACGGAGCCCTCGCAGCTCCGGAAGTCGGCATCGGTCTTCTGGTTCCTCCTCAGGTAAGAGGCATGAGAGGTCGGAGCAGCGTCATCGCTCCTCCGACCGCCCCCGACGCTCGCCCGACGCGGCCAGGGTTTTGGGTGGCACCGCCCACGCGGCTCCTCAGTCGCTAGCGCCGCATCCTGCCCCATACCTTCGGGTCCCTGAACAGGGTGCAACGCCGGAGGAGATCGAGCGGTACCTCATGGCCATGAGGTCGCTCTCTTCTCCGCCGGACCCCACGGCGCCTTTGGGCCTAGTGGGTCCGGCTCCGGGGCCTGGCGGGTCGGGTGCTTCTACGCCGCAGACGGCTTCGGCCTCGGCGCCGCCGGCTACTTCGGTCCGGGCGCCGCAGCCCCGGCCGGATCCGGCTCCGGGTCGACGCCGGTCGACCTCACAACCTCACCGGCGCCGTCCCCAAGGGTGTCACCACCAGCGCCGACTTCGGTCGACGCCGGCCCCCGTTCTTCTGTCAATCCCGTTCAGCCGTCGACACGGCCCTGTTGGGCGCCATACGAGACTGCTTTGGGTACATTCTACTTTAATGAATGGGCCCCAATTGTTGATCCTGGCTACCAGGCATTGGGTGATGAAGAGGACTGGGAGGGGTCTGAGGACCCTCTGACAAAGGAGTGTCAGGACCAAACGGACTGGACAGAGGAGCTTGGGGAAGCCAGCGGCCTGGACCTCTCTCCAGACACTGGTTTTGTCTCCCCTCCAACTGTGGCTACGGAGGAGGGGGCAGCCTATAGCGTAGTTCTGATGCGGGCGGCTAAGGCCTTAAACCTTACGCTCCCCTCAGCGGCCGTGAGGACTAATCTCCTCACCGAGGTCCTCAAACCGCAGTCAAGCTCGGTCGAGCCTCTGCTGCCGTTCAATGAGGCCTTATATGACGTTCTGCTGGGCACCTGGTCCAAGCCCGCCTCAGGACAGCCTGTGGACAGGAACGTGGCCAGACGCTACCGCCCGGCTCCGGGTGACCCAAGTTTCCTGTCGACCCATCCAACCCCTGAGAGCCTGGTTATCCAGGCCTCTAACTCCCAGGCCGCATTCCCTGTCGGCACCTCCCGACAGGGAATCCAAGAGGTACGGACTGGATACCACTGATACGCTAGGCAGAGCGATGGCCACGACAGTGGCGGTCAGACGCCACGCCTGGCTACGGTGCGCCATGATGGCCGTCGCCCATTTGGCGACCAGGCAGACCACGCGCTTGAGCGCTTTAAGGACTCCAGGGCTGCGGCCAAGTCCTTGGGCCTCTCGGCCCGCGCCAGCAAATGGGTGCCTTTCGCTCCTTTCGTGGCCAAGGAAGGGGCGCCCCCACACGGACCGTCAGCCACACGCCGCAGCAGAATGTCCAGCGCGGTGGCGGCTGTGGGAACCGCCGCGGAGGCGGTCGGAGTCCCCGGCGAGGCCAGTCCGCACCAGCTCCCGCAGCTCCCGCCTCAAAACCTTCCGAGTTTGTAGGCCCATGTGACGCCAGTGGGGGGCAGGGTCCGCCATCACCTCTTCCACTGGCGCACAGTCACATCGGACAGGTGGGTGCTGCAAATCGTCCGAAGGGGCTACTCCCTCCCCTTCGAGTCGACCCCTCCAGCCATGCCACCGCAGTACCACCGCGTGTCGGGGGACCACTTGCAACTTCTGCAAGAGGAAGTTATGGCCCTCTTGGCCAAGGGGGCCATCGAGCGGGTTCCTGGGCCAGAAGTAGGGTGTGGTTGCTACTCCCACTACTTTCTGGTCCCCAAGAAGGGCAAAGGGGGCCTACACCCTATCTTGGACCTACGGAGCGTCAACGGCTTCCTCCGGAAGGAGAAGGTAAAGATGTTAACTTTAGCTCAAGTCTTGACTGCCCTAGAACCGCAAGACTGGATGGTGGCGTTGGACTTGCAGGACGCCTACTTTCACATCCCCGTCCTGCCGGCCCACTGACGTTACCTGCGGTTCACGGTAGGCCTCGAGCACTTTCAATTCACTGTGCTCCCCTTTGGCCTCACAAGCGCCCCACGGGTGTTCACGAAAGTGATGGCGGTGGTCGCAGCTCATCTGCGCAGGTTGGGGGTTTGTCTTCCCCTACCTCGACGACTGGTTGTTGAAGGCGGGCTCGCCCCAGACAGTCGTCAGCCACCTCCAGATTACGGCGGATCTCCTGCACCAGCTGGGGTTTTCCATCAACGTGCCGAAATCACACCTGTGCCCCTCTCAGAAGCTCCTCTTCATCGGAGCTGTTCTGGACTCGGCGCAGTTTCGGGTTTATCCTCCCGAGCAGCGAGTCCGGGATATTCAGGCTTTGATTCCCATCTTCCAGCCGCTATCCCGGGTTTCGGTCAGGTTGACGCTGCGGCTCCTGGGGCTGATGGCTTCCTGCATCCTTCTGGTGCATCACGCCCGGTGGCGGATGCGGGCTCTGCAGTGGGACCTGAAGTTTCAGTGGGCCCAGCATCAAAGCAACCTGTCCGACCATGTCCTGATCTCGGAGGGCACTGCGAGACAGTTGCAGTGGTGGCTTACGGACCGCGATTGGATCAACGGCAGATCCCTCTCCCTTCCCCAACCGGAGCACGTGGTTGTGACGGACGCGTCCCTCCAGAGCTGGGGAGGCCACTTGGGAGAGGCGGAGATCAGAGGCCTCTGGTCTCCGGCGGAGTCCCAGCTCCATATCAACCTTCTGGAGCGGAGGGCGATTCGTCTAGCACTGAAAGCATTCCTCCCCTCTGTTCGGGGGAGTGTAGTGCAGGTGTTCACGGACAACACCACCGCCATGTGGTACTGCAAAAACAGGGCGGTGTGGGGTGCTGGACCCTCTGTCAAGAGGCTCTGCGGCTCTGGCAGTGGCTGGAACATCAGGGCGTGACCCTGGTGGTTCAACACCTGGCAGGTTCTCTGAACGCCAGGGCGGACGAACTCAGCCGAAGGTGCTCGATGGATCACGAATGGCGTCTAAACTCTCACGTGGCGCAAGGCATCTTTCTGCACTGGGGAGAGCCTTGGTTAGATCTATTCGCCACCGAAGAGAACGCGCAATGTCATCAGTTCTGCGCGTTGGAATTTCCAAGGCGGCACTCGCTCGGCGACACATTTCGTCGCGAGTGGAGTTGCGGTCTGTTATACGCCTTTCCGCCTATACCACTTCTTGCCAGAGTGCTGAAGAAGATCAGGCGCGACCGGGCCCAGGTAATCCTTGTGGCTCCGGACTGGGCTCGAAGGTACTGGTATCCCGAGCTACTCAACATGTCAGTCGGTCCCCCGATCCGTCTGCCTCTTCAGGAGGACCTTCTGTCGCAGCAGCAGGGGGCGGTCCTCCACCCGAACCTGTCCAGTCTCCACCTCCATGCTTGGAGATTGAGCGGCGGCAGTTGAGGACATTTGACTTGCCTCCTGAAGTTTGTGATGTTATTCTGGCAGCCAGGCGTCCCTCCACTAAGTCGGTATACGCCTGCCGGTGGAACAAATTTGGGGCATGGTGCACAGCAAAGGCTGTGGATCCCCTTTCTGCCCCTCTTTCTGAAGTTCTTCTCTTCCTTCTTTCTCTTGCCCAGCAGGGCTCTGCTCTGGGCACTCTCAAGGGCTACCTTTCTGCCCTTTCAGCCTTCCTAAGGCTACCTGATCAACCTTATTTGTTAAAGTCCCCTATAGTAACTCGTTTTCTGAAGGGCATCACACACACGTTTCCACCTGTCCCTTTTGTGATGCCTCAGTGGGACTTGAACCTCGTTCGTACTTTCCTGATGTGCGCTCCCTTTGACCCACTTCACTCTTGTCCTCTCCGTCTTCTCACCTTAAAGACGGCTTTCCTGGTTGCCATCACCTCTGCCAGAAGGGTGAGTGAGCTCCAGGCTCTATCTTGCAAACCTCCCTTCCTGTCTGTGCATCCGGACAAAGTGGTATTGCATACAAAACCATCTTTCCTGCCCAAGGTAGTCTCTGCTTTCCACATCGGGCAGTCCATCACCCTACCCTCCTTCTTCCCGCCTCCGCATCCCTTAAAGGATGAGGAGCGGCTCCATCGTCTGGACCCAAAACGTGCGCTTTCATTCTATGTGGATCGCACACGCCAGTTCCAGGTGGACGACCAACTCTTTGTTGGCTACGTGGGTGCGAAGAAGGGACGGGCGGTGCATAAGCGGACCATCTCTCGGTGGGTTATCTTATGCATCAAGGCGTGCTACTCCTCGGCTAGAAAGGAGCCTCCAGTTGGGCTGAGGGCCCATTCCACTCGGGCCACGGCGGCTACTACTGCCCTGGGTCGGGGAGTTCCCCTGCAGGACGTTTGCCAGGCGGCTACGTGGGCCTCGCTGCACACCTTTGCGAGGCACTACTGCCTGGACAGTCAGGTCCGGAGGGATGGCTTCTTTGGCCGTTCCGTCCTCCAGGACTTCCTGGTGTGAGTATTGGTTCGCAGACCCACCACCGGGGTTGGTATTGCTGGGGTATCTATTCTAAGGTAAGGAATCTAATACTAACGTGTTTCTTTCAGATGAACAAGTTACTTACCTTCGGTAACGATATATCTGTAAGAAACATTAGTTAGTATTAGATTCCTTACCGCCCCACCCATCCTCCCCGTTCTGCGAACTGATACCTAGGGTTAAGGTTCTTCCCCTTAGAGGGCCCTAGTTTCTTGGCACCAGTGTTGGTTCTACCATGGCTCTGCGTATCTGGCGCGGAAAAGCTGTGGCTAAGAACTGACGTCAGCGCGCATAGGCGGCGTCTAAGTACTCGGACGTCATCCCGGCGCAGACGCCGCCGACGACGGACGCGGAGCCGGAGACGACGCCTAACGACGCGCAGGGGTATTGCTACGCCAAAAATTTCCGGATCCAGTCTGACGCCTGGGGATATTCTAAGGTAAGGAATCTAATACTAACTAATGTTTCTTACAGATATATTGTTACCGAAGGTAAGTAACTTGTTCACCAGAGTTGAGAACCACGCAACACATAACATTTGATTGTCTAGACTACTGATCGGAAATCTCAACTAAATATTTGAGCTCCCACACACACCTAAGGACTCGTACAATTATTTTGTGCCAGATCTTGATGATTACTTACACTAATGGCAAGCATGTCCGTCAGTACAATTTGTTTGATTGAAACCCTAGGAATCTTCTCGGGAATCACATTCTAATTGCTCCCACCTGGGCACAAGAGACTTGGTAATCTCAACTGCTGGAGCTGCAAGCACATTCATATTGCAAAACCTGAACTCTTCCAAGCATGTTGAACTTTCCCAGAGGTCAGTGTTACATCCCAGATCACAGATACTCAGTTTGACAGTCTGTCTTCCAAAATTGTTAACTTGCATTTGTCACAAGAATGTATCAACTTTTTGAAGAATGCCAGTCGTTAAGTACCAAAAAGGACAGCAGTTTAGATATCAAATAGGGTTAGAACACATTCTTTTCTGGGTACTTCTGCACAAAAGGAGTTTAAACAAATCCATGCTGTCGCAAAGAAAATGTGCTCTTCATCTGGTTTGACCCTCGGATCTCTCAATGCACTATACCTTTTGCTTTGTGGAACATGGGGAGCAAGATCTTGCTGGCCATCTCAGAAGACCTCAGGACTACTTTAGCACAAACACCACAAGTTGGCTAAGTGTGTAGTGCTTGCTTGCTTAAACTACAGACTGCATAGGTAGATATACTGTTGCCAGTTTTGGGCTTAGAATACACGCCGGATGAGATCAGTCATATTTTCAGGGCACCTTCAACGTCCCCAAGGGTTGCAAGTTGTTTAATAATGCAGCACTAAAACAATTTAAGTAAAGTTGCATAATGGCACAATCTTTGGGACAACTGCCTCCAGTCAAGTTTAGAAAATACTTCAGCCGTATAGAAAATGCTGAATTTTGTTTCCAGGAGATTAGCTTATATACAAAATAGCTTTCACAACTTGTGTCACAAGGGCAGTCCCTACCTTTTTGAGACTGAGGACAGGGTGGCTTTTCACACCAGAAGGCTTTCATCTTCCCATCTCCTGCAGCAGCGGCTTCCAACCCACTTTATTTTGCCATCAAAGGCACATACCCAATTGGTAGGCAGCAGGACAGGACATTTCCCCTCTGGTTGGAGGTCTAGGACATTAGATGGGGTCTTACAAATCCTTGAAAGGTGCTATGTCCTGCCTTTTATTTACTTACATGTACACACATGATCAGCCTTCATCCAGGAAATCAAGCTTCTGACATTGGGTGCCGCACATGGAGAGGGATGTTACACACACTACTTTCTCACACAGAAGATTAGTGGCCTCAGACCTATATTGGTTCTCCGGTCATTTGAATGACTTTCTGAGGAAAGAAGTTCAAAATGGTTTCTCTGTCTCTGGATCCAGGAGACTGGATGGTGTCTCTGCACTTCCCGAACACGGATTTTCAAATACCTATCTTGCAGTTCCATGGGTCTAACTGTATTTCACAGCTGGATTAGAACGCTTTCTGTTTGCAATATCCCTTTCACATTTCAGGTGTCCACAGAAGTTGTGGCGGCAGTCGCTGCCAATCTTTAGAGGGTGAGGATACTGATTTTGCCATATCTCGATGATAGGCTGTTGTATGGGGGCTTGCTGAAGGCAATCACGGACTATGTCTGGAGCATTTGAACTCCTGACATCCTTGAGCTTTACCACCAACAAGCCAAAGGTGTAAAGTTCCAATAAAAAATACATGCATCCTTGAAAGTAGAAAATCCAGTTTATTCCCAAAGAGCACAGGACATTTGTTCAGGTCCAGGCAAAAAATCCACCAAGCACATTCTAAATGATGTCACTACAACTGCACTGCATGTGCTACAGATCAAATGTACACACTCACATTAAAAGGGCAACATGAATAAAAAGGGAAATACAAAACCATACCATAAGATGTAACAAATGTCCTCCTTAAAAATTTTAGAAAGATACATTCCTACATTTAGAAACGAGTCTAACATTCCAAACCTGACCATCTTGTGTCACAATACTTCTGCGATTGACTTTGACAATTCTTATAGGTTTACCAAATTTGGTATCACCTTTAAGGAGAATACCAGGTTTCCAAATCCTAACAAACTCACCAACTTGAAATTCAGGAGTTTTGACTTTCATGCGGAGGTCATACAGGTTCTTACTTTTTTGTTGTTTTTCTTCAATATTACGAGCCAACATTTCTTTGTTAATGACAGAAGAATGAACCTTAGCATTTTTCTTCAACCACCATGGGCATAACTTAGAAATGGGATCTCGCCCCTTTAGCAAACGGAAAGGTGAAACCTCTGTGGTTGAATGAGGAGTTATCCGATACAACCACAATCTTTCCCTCAATGTATCGTTCCAATCTGCTCCAAAATGATGTTATGACACTTTAAAAGTTCCTTCATCTCACAAGATTTAGTTGTATTCCATTGTCAGAAATTATAACTTCTGGAGTTCCTTCTCTAGCAAAAATCTCTCAAGAATAGAATGACACTTCTAGTATCAACATGTGGAACTAACTTCACTTCTGGCCACTTTGTATGGTAATCCACCATAACTATAGCAAATCTGCAATCTTGTGGCAAAAAATTTAACGGACCAGCAATGTCCAACCCCACTTTTTGCCAGGGAAAACTAGGCCATTTAACTGGTATAAGGGGAGCAGGATTACACTTGAGGGTTTTTTCACTATTTACACATTCAGGACATTCTCTTACTACTCTGTCCACGTATCTATCCATTTTGGGCAACCAAAACGTGGCCCTAATGAGCCTTTTCATTGATGACATTCCCAAATGAGTTTCATGATTCATAGACAAAATAGTTTCACGCCATGAAATGGGAGGAATACACTTTCCTTCTCTATACACAAAATTACCCTCTACCACAATTTCTTTAGAAACTTTCCAAAATGGAAATAACTCATCTGGAATTTCATTCTTGTGTGGCAAAGAAAATTTGATAACATGTTGTAACAACTCATCATCATTCATTCCTTTTATCCACAACTCCTCAGAAATAGATTTACATTTTCCAGGTAAAATTTCTATGAAACTGGAAATTATTTCTCTAGGACAAGGTACCTCTTCATCTTCACAGGGCAGACATGATACATAGTCAGCAGTGACATTAGACTTCCCTGGAACATATTCTATACTAAAGGAGTACTCTTGTAACCTTGACATTAACCTCACTATCCTAGCCGTGGCATTTGATCCTCCACCCGGAGATAAGATACTGATCAAAGGTTTGTGATCAGTTTTAATCACAACCCTCGCACCCCAGATGAAATTTCTGAAATGTTCCACACTCCACACGCACGCCAATAATTCCCTTTCAATCACAGCATAACGTCTCTCTGTAGCATTCAACGTTCGTGATGCAAACGCTACATTCCATTCTTCATTACCAGCAACTTGGGATAAAACACATCCCAGTCCATAAAGACTGGCATCAACAGTGAGAAAACATAACTTCCCAATACAAAATGGTTTGAGTGATGGAGCAGCAACCATCTATTTCTTGATATTCTCAAATGCAATCTGCTGTCTTGTACCCCACACAAACTCTACATTTTTCCTAGACAACTCTCTTAAAGGTTCCATTTTTTTCAGCAATTTTTTTTATACATTTGCTGTAATACTCTCATAACCCTGAGAACGAAAGAAGTTTCTCTTTTGATTCCGGAGAAGGTGCCTCAAGTATAGCATCTACTAACGATCTTTTAGGAACAACACCTTCTTTAGATAATGTACACACATTATCTAAAGAAGGTTTTGCTCCTAAAAGGTACTCAACTGATTCTTGGAACAATTTACATTTATTTTCTCTGAGAGTAAGACCGTGATCTTTAAGAATCTCACACACCCTTCTTAGATGCTTAGAATGTGTCGTCCTGTCAGGTGAAAATATCAATTTATCGTCTTGGAAGCATTTTGCAAAACACTCTATATCTCTGAACAAATGACACATTGACCTTTGAAAAACTGAGGCTGTAGACGCCAGACCAAAAGGCATTCTCTTGAATTGAAATAATCCAAATGGTGTGATAAAAGCTTTCATAGGACGAGATTCTGCAGCCAACTCAACTTGATAGGCCGACCTAAGATCCAGAGTGGAGAAAATTGTGGCCCCACCCAACATGCTGACCACCTCATTTATATTGGGTAATGGGTGGCAATCTATCAATATATTGGCATTCAAAGCACGAAGGTCAACACATAGCCTCAAAGAATTATCCAACTTACGTGCTAAAGCTATCGGAGAAACCCTCTCCGATGACTCCACTTCCTCAATCACATCCGCATGTAGCATTCCTAAGTTTCTGTTTTACAGGGACCGCATTTTCTTTTAATTTGTTCACATGACGAAAACCCCTAAGTCTTCCCAAAGAATCCGAAAATACCTCTGAAAAATCTCTTCCAATATTAGCAAAGTCATTCTCCATAGACTCCTTTTCTTCGACCACCATGACTGGTTCTCTGTTACGGGGGTTAAGGATTATCCCTAATTTCCATTGATCACGCCATCCCAGTACATTCACACCTTTCTTGGCAACATATAATTTTATAAAGACCATTCTTCCTTTGAACACAATGTCCGAAGATACATAACCAGCTAAATCAATTGCTGATCCATCAAAACTTTGCGCTAAAATATCTGGAGGGTTCAACTCATTCAACGACATGACATTTCCATACTTTCATTAAAATACACCTCCGGTATGATAGTCCAGGGAGACCCCGAATCCGCCATAAGCTCAAGTGTCTCACTTAAAAATGTGACTACACATTTTGGAGAACACAAATTGTCTTCTACTGCAGACACATCAATAATAGATAAAACTAAACCTTTTTCTTCATAACGTCCCTCTTCTGAATGAACTAATTCTCTCACACATGAAACATCACTGCTTCTACCAGGCACATTCCTATGTGCATCAAAAGTTTTCTTTCGATCATCCTTGCACGCCTTAGCAAAATGCCCAATACGCCCACACTTGATGCACTCTTTTCCTGTAGCCGGACAAAACTTAAAAGATGCCACGTGGTTGGTGCTACCGCACCTAAAACAAACTACATTTTTGTTAGATTGATGTATGGATTTTGTGGGAACATATTTTCTGACAGCACAAACATCATATAAACACTTACTACTGTCACCTTTTGAATTAACATCATCAATCGTTTTTCTCCACCTGTCTGATTGCTCAAAGGCTTTGGCCGTAGCAATGGTATCATGCAGATTCGGATTCCCTAAAATCCACAATTGTTCTTGAGTTTTCCTGCTCCTTACATTAACAATTATTTGATCCCTAATCATTTCATCAGCTAGGTTACCGAAGTTACAATAAATTACTAAACTTCTAAGAGCTGTTAGGAAGTCGTCAAATGTTTCTGACTCTCTCTGCGCTCTAGTATAAAATTTATACCTGTTAAGCGCTAAACTGGTAGTAGGTTTAAAACGTGTTTTCATACGCATCAAAGCTTCTTCAAACATGCTTAAATCACCACTGGCAGCTGGTAAGGTCCTAAATACTGCTTGGCCTTCAGAGCCTAAATGTAAGAAAATACTCTTTTTCCTCTCCCCATCCATGGCCTTCAAATATGTTATAAACTTCTCCTTCCATCTAGACCATGGAATGGGCGGTTCACCTTTGGATTGTAAAAATGTGTTTGGTGGATCAAACTGCATTGTGAAGAAAGATAGAGCAGTATATAATGTATATCACGTTTAGAAACAATATAAAGTTAACCTGGGTAAATAAATTACAATGTTGACTTGTAAAATTCTTTCCTGATAGTTATACTAATTATCAAAGTCCAATTTTGTACACCTATAGTTGACCGTAATTAAATAAAGAATTAACCAAGCATCAGCTATTAAATATTAGCAGGAAATAGTCATTGAAAGACAAACTTTGCACCAATATACTTGAAAGTAACTTAAGTAAAGAATGTAGAAGTAAATTGTAAATTGATACTTGTATAGCGCACTACTCACCCGCAAGGGTCTCAAGGCGCTTGTACGAATACCGCTGTGGAACCCATCCTGGCTTTCCCTGTGAGGCGTCCACTCCTGGGCACCCCCAAGGTGGAGGCCAGGCATCCTTAGCGTTGTGGGGGCCGGTGTGGAGATTAAGCAAGCTTTTGCCCAGAGTTGCAGAGTGGGACTCCATGATTGGAATAGGCACCGAGGCGAGAATTATCAGGCCCGTGGAATTTTGAGCCCAAGACCCGCCGAGGCGGGGAATTTAACCCTGGTCCTGGGCTAGACCTCTGCATCAGGGTCTGCCGCTCTAATCATTGAGCCACACTTCTCCAGATTGAGAATGCATAAAAATAAAATAATAGGGAAGATTACCTGTGCAACGCAGACGTGCGCGTCGGCGTGCAAATGAAATAAAACATCAAGGCTTGTAAAATAATACCCAATATTATGGTCGGACAACCCTTTCACAGCCGTGCACATCGGCGATAATTGTGAAGAAAACAAAGTTATTAATCCCAATGCGCAGTTCCAAACTGTGACTGAACTAGTAGTTTCTTTTTCCAAAATGGCCGCCAACGTCAATTCGTCATCACGTAGTCATCAACGTGGTGACATTGCACGTCAGCGTAATGATGACTCACACGTTCCTCCGATCTCGTTGCTCAATGACAACAACTCCGTCGTTCCTCTCCTCGGAATAAAGATCAGAAGCACGTCTTTTAAAACAACGCGGTTACAAGGCAAGTTTTAAAACTTTTTAGAAATCTTCACAATAGCCAGTTTCCTTCAAATTTTCATGTAATCCAGCATAAGTAAATCCTGTACACAATATCTCAAATGTGTTGTTGCTTCTTAAAATAAATGCCAAAAATGTAAAAATAAATCTTGAAGTCCAGGAAACGGCAAAGAAAGATGTCAAAATAAAACTGGGCAGAATACAGTCCACTCTCAGCCAAAAGAGCGAAAAAAACCCAGTTCAACCATGAAAATCTTTGTTTTTCCTTTTTCTTGTAAATAATCCTAAAATGATAGTACCGCTCCTGCGCTCCAGAAAGTAGCAGGTACAGGTTCCCCTCATCGCCAATGTAAAGTTCCAATAAAAAATCCATAAATCCTTGAAAGTAGAAAATCCAGTTTATTCCCAAAGAGAACAGTACATCTGTTCAGGTTCAGGTCCAGGCAAAAAATCCACTAAGCACATTCTAAATGATGTCACTACAACTGCACTACATGTGCTACAGATCAAATGTACACACTCAAATTAAAAGGGCAACATGAATAAACAAGCATTTGCAATGCAATAGGTCTCGCAGCATTAAAGTTTGAGTTATTGGCATTGTGTATGACAATGCGTTGCATAAAATTTTTAGCAAACTTTGAATTGGTGAGCAGTGAGAGTGTGTGCAAGAATATGCTGTTGCTCACAGCTGTTATTATTCACACAGATCTGATGATGCACCTCAGGCACGGGGCTGCCTGCAGTTATTATTCACACAGCTCTGATGATGCACCTCAGGCTAGGGGCTGACGCAGTTATTATTCACACAGCTCTGATGATGCACCTCAGGCACGGGGCTGCCTGCAGTTATTATTCACACAGCTCTGATGATGCACATCAGGCACGGGGCTGATGCAGTTATTATTCACACAGCTCTGATGATGCACCTCAGGTACGGGGCTGCCGGCAGTTATTATTCACACAGCTCTGATGATGCACCTCAGGCACCAGGCTGGCACAGTTATTATTCACACAGCTCTGATGATGCACCTCAGGCACGGGGCTGCCTGCAGTTATTATTCACACAGCTCTGATGATGCACCTCAGGCACGGGGCTCACAGTTATTATTCACACAGCTCTGATGATGCACCTCACGCACGGGCTGCCTGCAGTTATTATTCACACAGTTCTGATGATGCACCTCAGGCACCAGGCTGACACAGTTATTATTCACACAGCTCTAATGATGCACCTCAGGCACGGGGCTTGCTGCAGTTATTATTCACACAGCTCTGATGATGCACCTCAGGCACGGGGCTCGCAGCTGTTATTATTCACACAGCTCTGATGATGCACCTCAGGCACGGTGCTCACAGCTGTTATTATTCACACAGCTGTGATGATGCACCTCAGTCACGGGGCTGCCTGCAGTTATTATTCACACAACTCTGATGATGCACCTCAGGCACGGGGCTGACGCAGTTATTATTCACACAGCTCTGATGATGCACCTCAGGCACTGGGCTGCCTGCAGGTATTATTCACACAGCTCTGATGATGCACCTCACGCACGGGCCAGTTTAGCAGCAATGGCCAGGATTTCCCCCAAATCTAGCTGGAACTCTGGCTCTTCAAATGTTGTTAGTAGAATAATTAAGTAATAATTGGTTTGGTAGAAGCACCGCTCCCAAATAAAAGCTTCGCCCTTGTATTCTTTCTTGGAAAAGGTAAAGCAGAAATGTCTCCATCCAATCGAATTGTTTCACAAAAGAGCTTATTTCTTTGAAGTAGGGGGTCACCTCTTCACACGGTTCCAAGAAGACGTCTCGCAGTCAGAGCAGATCAAAGGATGAGCATCGATAGATCATTTGTCAAACGTATCTTTCCTTTTTCCAGCACACCCACCCGTAGGCTTCTGTTGTTCTAGAGGGCTTTCCATCCTATCATTGTTGCAGTGGCCTGAGTTACTGCGGCCAATTCACCAGCCTTGTTCTCGTGTCACTGTTAGCAGTGAGCAAAAAATGGGACTCGAGGTGAGACGCCCTTGCGATTCCAGAGTCCGACCAGTAGGAGAATAGCATCCAAAGAGTGGATTCCCCAAGATGGTAGTCAGTAGTAAAGCTGTACATCATACAGGAAAAGGTGCAAAGAGAAAGAAAGTGATTTGACTACGACCTTACAAAGGCAGGCAAGCAGAGAATCTACAAACAGAACTTAGGCCTTCTGGTCCCACAGCAGGAAATGTATCCACGAGAAAAAGCAAATGGACACTTCCTTTGTGTTGTTAGAAGCACTCATTGAGTGCACTATCTAACATTAAATGGCACCTTAGTGCTAGTGGAAGCCTGTCGTGGCCTTTCCATTTAGTACATAGCTGATTCCGCTTGTAAAGATGTGTTGTTGGTATTGGTTTAGGTAGATTAGTGCTGCCCCCCCCTTACCCCTCCCCCCGTGTCCCCCAATGCCCTTCCATACGTTTCTTCGAATCACCTTTATCACGCGATTAAAACCCCTGCACGTGCCCACTTTTGCACCTAATGCTTAGTACTTGTTAATATGGTTTCAAAGCACGGACACGTTGCCACATCCCCCGACTGCACAATTTGGAAAAATTGGATTAAAATACACACCACCTGGCTCCACTGGCTGCAGCACAATATTTTGATTTATGCTGCGAGAAGCCTCAAAGAGTCTCACAGCTTCTCGCAGTGAAAAGGGACTTTTCAGAAAGTTGCTAAGCACCCTCCTCATTAATAGGGATGGCACGGGGCTCTGCTTGAGATACGGTGCGAGAATTAGCAACTGCTGACATGTGACATGCCTGCACCGTAAGGCAGAACTCCAGTACAGCACTTGGAATATGCCTGCATCGCCACCCGTGTTCCATTAAAGGTCAGGGGTCAAACTGGGCACTAATGTGAGCTCCCCAGACTGCACAAGCACAGTGCAGGCTGTCAAGTAAGAACAGCTTACACTGTGTGAATGGTGACCGGGAGCCCAAGCAAGGCAGGAATAATTCTATGCTTTCGCAAGCAGTCTCCAAGCACGTCACACCAGGCGGGCAACGAGAGCCAAATTCGGGGGGGGGGGGTGGGGATGGGGGGGATTGGGCTGAAAAAGATCAGGGGGGGCTAATTCTTCAAAGTGGCTGTAAGAAGGGGTGCGCACACAACAAAAGCCTGTTAAGTGCTCGGGTGTGGCTGCAATTAGATGCTCGCTAGTCCACGAAGCTGTGTTCGCCCGGGCTGACACCCATTGGCCCCGTGAGCCCAATGGGTGTTGCGCGCCTGCGTCACACTGTGCGAGGAACCACTGGGTTGCCACCTTTGGATGTCAACGTGCGGTCTGCAATTCATATGGTTAATTACGAAGGGCAAAGCACTTTGGTGAACTTTGCAATGTACAAAAGTCAGTGGCGCTATGCTTGCGAATGAGAAGTGTTTTGCACACGAAGCACCTTCTACGAAGTCTAAGTGCAGCTTCATTAAAGCCTTTGCCCCTAGGCATCCTTCTATCAGAGTGCCAAACGCTCAGCTGTTTTTAACCAAAAAGGAAAGCTGCAACAGGCGAACTGAACAGAGAACAGCAGGACATTACGCCACGCCAGACACTGCAAAATGTGAATCTTGGCTGCAATGCAAATACTCGGCAACCATGTTTAATACCATTCCGCCACAATCCTTCTTTGTAGTGATTACGTGAAACACACTCCTGCGCATTTTCTGGCCTCCAAAACACAGCTCGAGTCTACAACCTCGCAAGACAGTAGCGCGACTAGTGTGGGAGGTTTGACCAGGGTCACACCTGCAAGGACGCTGACAAATGTACTGTGCTTATGACACTTCTGCACCAGCAATGTTATTAGCCTTAAAATAAAAACTAGGAAATGAAAAGAGAAAGGGAGCGACATAGGCCAGGAGATGGAAGAGAAAGTGAGGCGGGGAAACAGTACCAGAGACAAAAGTGCCCTTCATCTGCACCGGGACACCTGTGCTGTCGCAAAAATACACGTTACAGGACAAACATTAACTGCTACCCACGTGTCTGATATGCACACCTAAAAAGGCACAACTGCACTGCTAACTCCAAAGTGACAGCCGATACATAAATCACGCATAGATGCGCCATTTCAGGTACATGTAGTAGCCTTTTCTTAACGCCACCACACCTTCACAGTTGTGCAAATCTCCATGCGGGGACCAACCCTTGCTCACTTTGTGTAGATTTGCTTGTGGAAAATTGAGAAATACAAATCGTATGTACTGGCACCAAGTTCGCACCTGTGGTGAAAGTGCACGAGGTACACTTCACGTGAGCTACGTAATAACAAACAGGGCAGTATGTGTGCACTAAATACAGTCACAGAAGGCCCAGCAACGGCGTCAAGCTGCATGTAAATACAAAAAGTGCACTGTGTGAAGGGTTTTTGTTCCAGTCCCTCTGCAGTATGTGTAATGGGAAAAGTGCACTTTGTACGTACCATCTGTGGCCACGAAAGTGTAGTCATCTTAAATATTGGTAGCCGCAGCCACCGCAGCGAACACGGAAGACTACGAAACCAAACCGAAAGCAGGTCAGTACTGGGCTGTAACTGAGGGCGGGGGCTGCCTGCGCATGCGCGTCATTCCAAAGTTTCGTTTTTTAGGAGCGAGCCCCGGAGCGAAAACGAATTGGCAGCTGAAGTCCCGGGTCCCAGGAGGGGGCCCGGGTGAAGACCAGCGGATACCAGTGCGGACCTCCCATGCTCAGACTGACCCACTGGCTCCCGAAGGAGAGAGAGACACGGAACACGGAGAGAGAGACACGGAACACACAGAAAGAGACCGGTGAGTGGGGGGGGGGGGGTGCGCGCTGGTGTGTGTGTGTGGGGGGGGTCTCTGTGTGTGCGTGTAGGTGCGCTAGTGTGTGTGTGTGTGGGTGCGGCGACGGGGAGGCCTGTGTATGCGTGTGGCTGTGTATGTGTATGTGCGCATGCGTGAGTCTGGGTGCGCGTGCACGCAGTGAAATCCAGCCGGAGAGAAGCGCGTGGCAGTTTCTTGTCCTTCATTCCCCCGAGTCAGCTAGCTATAGTTCTCCACCTGGACCGCATCCTTCGGATGCGTATTCCCAGGCTCGACCTAAAAAGGGAAATACAAAACCATACCATAAGATGTAACAGTAGGTTAACCTTAGAAAAAGTTTTCCTTCTTTAGGGGCTATCATGGACCTGGTGGCATTCAATCCCTTTCTGGCACCACAATGAGTCCTGGACATCAATCTGGATATTTTCCTGATATTTCAGGCTCAATCATTGGTTTTGGTGAGGATGGTTCAAATGCTGTGTGGACTCCTGGCCTCATGCATCCTCCTCATCCCTAATGCTAGATTACATATGCGGGCTCAATAGTGAAACCTTTGACACCAAAATTAGGGCCACCTCTATAACTTATTCAGATCTCGTAGGGGACGTCCCAGTGGATCTGCAGTGGTGACTGACTGCTACCAGCCTATAAATGATTTGTAGATGGACTAGTGTGTTGATATTGTTTGTTTTATGGAAAGTTGACTCTCCAACGATATGCCTGATGTTTTAATTACATTACTCTGTCTGATTACATCCTGTAAGTAGTGCACTGCTCTGCAAAGAGTGGGGACAGCATTGTAAGTCTTAAGCGTAATTTGAAGTGTACAATGTTCGATTCTAGTCGTTCTCAGGTGTTAGAGACTCTTGTGGTCAATATTAATGAAGTTTCTAGGAAGCACTGGTCCTTTGTTCTAGTTTACAGGCCTTTGCATAGAGTGCACAATGCCTCCGATCTGCCCTCTCCCAAGTCTTGTTTAATGTTGCTCATATTGCGCTTGTGTGTAATGCTACTACCCATTTTGAAGATTTAAAATTGCCACCAACCAATACATTTCACGTACTTTTCTCCTTATTTCAGTTTTTTCCATTGAATCTCTCTACCTACTCTCATGTTTGTCCATACTTTCTATACTGTTTGTAGCAATAATCCACTATTGTCAACCCCATTTTCATTTAATGCTCTCATTGACCCGTATCTTGTACTTCTCAGAAAGCACATATGGGCAGATACCACCTTGTGCTGCATTTTGAATGGTAGAATAATACAGTTGGCGCATTATCTCCCTCTGTGGTCCTCTTATGCACACTCTGAACCCCAAAAATGACTAAGTAGTTATGCTCAATTGGACACCATACTCCATTTTATTGGCACCAAAAGATGATCAAGGGCAAAGGGGTTTACAATATCTATGGGTGGTTGATTCTCATATGCTCCTTCTGCTGAGCATAGTTGGTAGCCAAGGTATGACCGCAGCACTAAAAACTGAAGGTTTAAAACGTATTTACATTTTCAAATGGGCCATAAAAAAAAACTATGGCGGTTGCCTATTTCCATAAAATCTTCAGCTTCCTCAGATGTCTAAACCCTCTTTTCTGGTATTAGTAACATTAGGAGCTCACCTCAGTGAGCCAGATTCGCTCTTTCGGCAGAGAAGTGTAATGCAATGGCATAGTTTTTATCAAATAAAATGACTGTAATTGCTTTGACTTAGCTTGATTGCATTGTATCTGCTGCATACTCTACTCCTCACATTCAACCACAAACTCTATCAAGCTCTATAACTAAGTTGCCTCTTTTTAACATTGAGGTTTTTCAATCTATTGTTCATAATAACAAACCATTAGACTCCCCTGCTGATCTCACCCTGCGAAGATTCATAAGGATTTGTTACAAATTGTGCATTCTCTTCACAGAGCCCTTCTTAAATGCTTCTATGTTCTGGAATTGTTTCGTCTCACATTAAACTTGCTCCTGTTAATCTGCTATTAAAAGAAAATATATATTCCTTGCGCATGGACATTTTGGAAAATCGGCCAGTATCTTAATTATCATATCAAGTAAAACTGTTGGAGAGAGCAGTCTTTCAGCAGATCCAGGAGTTTGTCGCAGCCAGTTCCTTTCTACACCTCTCTCTACTAGATTTTCGACTAGGTGCCAGTACAGAGCTGACTGCTGAGTCAGCTTTCGATGAGTTGTGCCAATGCACTGATTGTAATGTGTTACACTAATCCTTTTAGCTCTCTCTATGGCCTTAGATACAGTCCGTCATCGCATCTTAATTAACAGGCTCCCTGAACCTGATGTCAAAGATGCCACTCTTTCTCTTAGTTTTCCAGCTTTTTGCCTGGTAGTACGTTCCAAGTGTCAATATCCCCTTTTTCGCCATGCAGTGTCCCCCAGGAATCCCTTTTACAATCTGCATACTATCTATATGGCTCATCTGAGACAGTTTTGTAGTTTTTACCTTTTTCTGTTTACTGACAGCACCCAGATTGAGCTAAAGATCACCGGGATGTGACTGCTGCTCTGTTGAATGACAGTCTCACAAACATTGAGTCTTGGATGTACGTAAATCACTAAAAACGGTTTAGTGACCAGTTGGAGATTCTGTCCTGCTACACTTTGCCCTTCTGGGACTGCCTAATTTGGCATCCAATGCTTAGGCCGAAACCAAGATTGTCCCTCCTGTGTGAAGAAATGGAGGACAAAAATACACTCTGCCATGTTGATATCAACGCTGTGGTTAAATGTTTTGTTTCAGTTGAATGCTTTAAAACCCATTTTGCAGCTATTACCTTACCTCACAATGTATACGAGTTTCATAAGTCTTTATTGCGACTCTTCATCATAAAAAGACAATATTAACAAAATAACACCATATTACATATTTCATCCATTAACACTACACCAAAATTATAAAAATATAAATTCTCAAATGTTACACCGTCACAATAATAAATACATCCATATAAATTAACATTGACATTAATAAAATCAGTTAAAATTGTATTAAACATTTAACCCTGCAAAAAGACTTAGGACATACAATAGTTGCCAACAGCTACTAATATTGTTTAAAAAGCAAGCTATAAAATGCAGTGATGAAAATAAATAAATGCCGGGACCATAAGAGTTTACTTTTCCCCCTCCCCCTCCCCTTTTTGGCACGCAACACCCATGCCCAGCTCAAGAACTTAGCTACTCCTATAACTGCATAATCGGAGGAGTCAGATTTCAGGAATCTTTGCTACCATGGCTGATCTAGTGCCCATGAAATTACCAACAGGTTTCAACCAGGTGCTTCTTGGATTATGGTAGACTGGGCATACAAATAAAAACTGGTCTATATCTTCTATCTGGTCTTTACAGAACTGGCACTTATTGCTAGTAGAGATATCCCACTTACTTGTAAGCCACCTCAAGGGTAAAGTGCCAACCCTGAACTGGTGGAGTAGCTTACGATTTAGTTGTTTTGTCACTAGGTCCCAATAGGCCTCCAAATGAGGTTCATCCGTGATATCAAGGTAATCCCTTGTTAATGAGGAGATAACATGGGTAGAGAATCTTTTAACTTTGATCATCTCCCAATATGCTGCTTTAAAAAGCTTTTTTGATGAATATTCCGCAATATCGGGGTGATCCCAGAGATTCCTCATCCCCATGTCAATCAACAGTGATTTGACTCCAGAGAACCATGGGATCCTATGGGAACGACTTAGCCCCCTGACTTCAAACAATGACCTGGCATATAGATGGTGCACTGGAGTAGTCCAGAGGCGTCTCCAAAATGCCAGTGGTCTGTAGTGGGTGACATCTTCCAATGCTTGACAACCAAGATCGAATTCTGGGGGAGGATTGTGGCAGACCGACTATGGATCTCAAAAATGTATTCTAGGCAGGGGAGAGTGGGGATAAGTTGGTGAAACCTCAGAGTTCGGCTCCGTATAGGATTGCTGGGCAGATTTTAGATGTATAAATATTAACTATTGGAGCAATAGGCTTACAGAGGGACAAACTAGGTTCCTTAAGCAAGGCACCAGCCAACTGAGCATGTTTTAACGCCAACGTGTCTATTTGGAGCTTCCAGCTCAGTTGATCATTAAAAGTAACAACCAGGTAGGTGAAAACGTCCGTCTGCTCCAGGGGTACGCCATCCATAAGAACTCGTGCTTTTACTGGCTTAGACCCGTGGAGCACCGTAAACTTAGTTTTCCCTACATTAGCCACCAGCTAATGCTTGCAGCAAAACACCTAAACCGCGACCGGGCCAGTTATAATCCTGGTCTTGTTTTTGATTTTATCAGAGTGTCGTCTGCGAACATGAGCAGGGGCACTTTCAGCTCGGCCAACATTGGTGCATCCGCGGGGTAGTTGGTAAAGTACTGGACCACCCCGTTAATGAATATTTAAAACAGGGTGGGAGCCAGCACACACCCCTGCCGGACGCCTTTGTTCACCCCAAACTTTTCGTTGACCTCACCTGGTTTGCCCCAACGTACCTGTGCATTTTTGTGTTCATGCAATTTTACTAGGATGGCAACCAACTCTTTAGGCATCCCAATCTTAAGTAATACCTCCCACAACCTTGCCCTAGGGACGAGATCGAAGGGGGATTTAAGATCCACAAATGCTGCAAAGACCATCTTCCTGCCTAAAATGACCTCTTTCCAGAAGATCAGAACAAATCCAAAGGCTTGATCTAGGGTGTCTATATGGGACCGAAATCCCGCCTGTAGGGGAGACAGAATATCCTCTTCCGTCAGCCATACCTGTATCTTGCTCAGGATCGAACGTGCAATGATCTTTTGCACGGCATCGATTAAGCTGATGGGCCTATAGTTGGCCGGAGCAGAGCGATCTCCCTTCTTATATATTGGTATAATCTCTGCTCCGGACCAGGATGGAGGAATCTGAGCTCCTCGGGCAATAGCATTGGCTCATAGCTGTATATATGGGACCCATAGCTCATGATCCTGCTTCAATAAACTGCAGGAATACAGTCCAGCCCTGGAGCCTTGCCACTCGGGATTATTTTCAGGACAGATTCCACCTCACCATTAGTAAACTCCAATGGGCTGTCATCTTGAATAGGCCGGACGGCTTCCGTGAAGCTATGTGATGCCCTAAACTGTGATTCAAAGAAGGTTACCCATTTTGGCCTGCGGGTTATTCCCCCACTTAAGTAATTCCCAGAATTGTACCATGTTCCTCCCGTGGCAGGCATTTAACAAATCCTTCCAGCGGTCCTCATCCCATTCTCTCTTGGCTTGTCTTAGCACTGATTTGTGATAAGCTCTACACTGCTTGATACTACCTAGAGACCTTGATTTTATGGCTTCAACCAGATCTTTATGAGCAGTTCTGCACAAATTATTATACCATGATCTTAACTTCGGCGGGTTGACCTTTTTGCACAGATTGGTTTTAATAAAAATCCCTTTTAGCCCACTGAATAGGTCAGTATGAACTCCCAGTATGGTAGCATTAAGCACTTCCTGGGACTCACAGGCCACAAGTTTGTACAAGGACCTTGTAACCATGGACCTGATTTGTAAAACATCGCTATAGTTGACTGCTCTCCGTGGCCACCGAACCCTTCTTAGATCATTAGAGGTAGTTAAGATATTAAGGCAGCCATCTTCTTCCGACGCAGGGGAGCAGGAGAAGCTTTTATCATCAATTATACAAACCAGAGGATTATGATCGCTTCCAGGTCCACTCTGCACTTCCATATCGAAGATTAGCGGCCACATTTCCACATTGGCCAATATATAGTCGATGCGACTTTTGAACCTACCATTGTCTATATGGCACCATGTCTATTGGGCTTAGTCCTACCGTTTGCTGCCTTCAGGCCCCGTTCCATGCACAGCCCCTTTAATTGAAGGGAGGCCTTAGACCAATTCCTTATGGGATTAAGGTCCAGTGAAGGGATACCCCATACTGCATCTATATCCTCACAAAGTCTTCCATCTTCAATACTAAGGGTTCGAAGGTGGTGTGAAATTCACCAACTATGATCAGTCTACCAGTGTTAGCACCCTGATCCAGATAATTTTCTAATAATGTAATAACACTCTATTTGGCTAGGTATCGGGCCTGCGGGTCAATCGTGGTAAATCCCTACTATTTCCACTCTCCGGCTTTGATGGGCTTGCCGGACCTTGGGTTGAAATGGGAACAGACTAGTTTCCGATACCTGGGTATCCATGTGGCCTCCACGGAGGAGCAGTCCATAACCCGCAATGTGGATAGGGTGCTTACATCTCTTCGCCAGTCAGTAACCTTCTTAACACTTTACCGCTGTTGCTAATGGGGTGGTTGGCCATCTCCAAAATGGTGATGCTGCCCAGGATCCTGTATGTCCTTCAAAATTCAATGTGCCCCCTCCACCCTAGAATTTTCAGAACCCTCAATGCGCTGCTCACTTTTCTGCTTTGGGCGGGTCGACGCAGTAGAGTGGCCCTTAGTACGGTTGTGTGCTTCTTTTAGGAGGGAGGTCTGGATGCCCCCGCTTCGACCTCTGTTATTATGCAGCGCGACTCCTTCCCGCGGCCAGGTGGTTCGCTGACACGGAGGTATGGGAGACCAGATTGTTGGCGGGGCGGGCGACGACGCAGGAGCTCCAGCGGGCTCTGATGCGTGGGTCCGGCGTTGATGCCGAGCTACCTTACGTAGTGCGGCAAACTGCCGCAGTGTGGCACCGTTTCATTGGTAGGGTCCTACGCTCGGCGTCCTTCCACAGGGAGCTACCGCTTTGGATTTTGGCTCCGTTGGTTGACATGTAGCGTAATGTCTTTTTGGAAATGGAAAGAGGGGGGTTGTGAAGCTCTGGTGGACTTGTACCCCTCGGAGTCCTTTTTGACGTTTGAGCAGGCTATGGAGTCATTTGACCTCGGTAGCGGGCAATACCTGCAGTATCAGGGGTTGCGCTCCATTGTGTGCGCGGTATGGCCACGGGGTCCTGAGGTGCCCCCGATGACCCAAACCCTACACATATTATTGATCTGTGGCGGAGGACGGCGGTTAATTGCTTTACTGTATGCAGCTATGAAACGGGATTCAGCCCCACCGGTGCCGCCCTGTTGGGCTGCCTAGGAGGCTGATCTGGGAGAGACCCTGGACCAGGGCCAGCGCATGCTCATTGAGTCCTAGACTCGCTGGGTGTCCTGCAACGCTCGCTTTAAGCTAATCCACTTTAACTTCCTACACTGCACCTCCTTACGCAGAAGTCATTGAGTCGCTATTCGAATGATGAGAGGGATAACTGCCCCTGATGTGGCGTCGAGGGGACGGGCTTTCTTCATCTGGCCTAGGAGTGTCCATTGGTGGGGAGTTTTTGGACAGGGGTTGTTAATCGCATAAAGGATACCACTGGCCTCAGACTTGAGCTATCCCCCTCACATTGTATGCTAGGGTTAGTGCCCAGGCCCAAAAAAAGGAAACTTCCATACAAACTGCTCCAACTTATGCTAGTGCTTGCCAGGCGCAGGGTTGCTATCAACTGGATGGGTAAGAGGGCCCCTATGGTCGCTACTTGGCTCAAGGACGTGAGCTAGTGGACACTTGCGGAGGAAACCCACATGCAAATGTCTAGGAAGGATGATAAATTAGAGGAGGATCTGTTGCTGTGGCGCACAATGTGTATGGGGGGGGTTTGCCACTGAGGAGCACGAGGCTCCCAGTAATTCAGAGGGGTCTAGTGGTGACCTGTTTTCAGCGCCTGATTCGGGGTTGGAGGGAGAGGAGGGTGAGTCCCACTATGGGGATGCCTGAGGAGTACAAAGCAGGCTGCCGGGCCCGATGTTCCTCACGATGTATGTAATGTATGATTTAAGGTGCTTTTATACCTCATGGTCTTATTGTTTTGCGATGTTGTCTGCTCTCGTACAGTGCCATAATGGGACTGGCGGGATGTATGCAACTGTTATTGATGATGCCGGGGGGGAGGGGTGGAAGTATTTGGTTGTGTCTAAATGCAAAACTGAAAATAAAGTTTAAAAAAAAAATAATGTAATAACACTCGAACTCCTGCCACCTGGTTGTCCTCTCGAATACACATTGTAGATGTTTAAGTCAAGGCCCTTTGTTGAGCTTACCCTTAAAGCAAAGATATCGGGGCTGTCGATATAAACTTCGTATATCCTTACACCCTCAGATTGACGAACCCAACAAGTCAGGCCTCCTATGGGTCTTCCTCTTTCACCCCTTATGGCAGCCGTAGGGAAGTTTACATAACCTACATGGAACACTCCTTCTACAGACCATGTCTCCTGGAATGCCCAAACATCTGTTTCCTCTATATACTTGCACCAATCTGGTGACACGGTTTTCGCTTCAAGGCCAGCAATATTCCAAGAAGACCGTGTCAAAACCTGCCTCAGGGGGCTAGAACCAGTATTCCCAGTGGAGGTCGGGATCTCAATTGTGTTAGGTTCCTTTATTAGCAAAATACCTAAATTGCGTGTACTTAAGTGGGATTGAATCTCAGGAGTGGTAGGGGTACCCCACCCTTCGCTGCCCATGCTTACTCCCTAAACCGCTTATCAATCATTTCCCAGAGGAGGGACCTCCGCTTCCCTGTTGACTGTAGTTGCTGTCAGAGGGATTCTCCAGTACTGTCATATTGACCTCTCTATCTAATGCCTGCTTCCCTGGTGCCCTTCCTCTCAGTCAGTCTATATCTTCAAGAGTTGACAGGAGTTCATAGCGATTGCTAGTGTCGATAGGGTGATCTAACCTATTGAAGGACCATTTTTGGGACCGTGCGACCCTGTTACTGGGAGTAGACCAATGATTGTAAAAAAAAACAAGTGGGAGTGATCTAAGTCCATCGGCCGTAGGTAGAAAGTACCCAGCCAACTCTAGGATATGTCTAACCAAGAGAGGTGATCTAAAGCTTACAAGCACACAGTCAACAACCAGCGATTTAAACGAGTGGCCCACCCAATTGACACTACTAACCATTTTAAATTCGTCAAAAAGCTCTTGACGAATCCAGTCTTCTTACTTAAAAACATGAAGGGCCTTATTCTTGAGTGTTGACCAATGTTCGCGTGTACCCGGCGCCAAAGGAGGTACATTCGCTAGGATGACCGTGTAGGGAGTGGCTTCTGGTGGAAGATGTATGCTGGGTAGCATAGCCGGATCCCCATCTAAACATCGCTTATCTAGTCGTCTATTATCATTGTCGGTTGCCCTATGTTGCTGTATCGGGGGAGGAAGACTACCCTCAGCAACACAAGTTTGCAGAGGACAGGCTACACTCATCACTGATTCTACCTGCTCGCCACTACTTTGTGCGTTTTGCAGACCTACTCTGTGTGTCACGCATTGCCCCATGAGAACTGCGATGCGCCGCCACATTAACGTGCGCAAGATGTTGCTCGCAGTTCCTTTTGGCACTACAGGCTAAGCGTTGTTCAATCTTGGTTAGCCTAGCATCCACTGAATCAAGACGCTTAAGTATAGGGTCAATAAGGACTGCTAATTGTTTCCCCAGTAAGGAACACAATTCATCTTGATTAAGCTGTATTTGTGGTTGTACAACAGAGTTAGACCCCGTGGTGTTTTCCCCCGATTTTCCAAACACAAAAGCCCCGCTAGCTTCCTTAATGGCTGTCAGTGGAGTTTGTTTGGAAGTACCCCGACCTTTCCTTTTTTTGTGGGTGGTTCAGCACCTGACCCCCCTGGAGCTTTCCTTCCCCTAGTTGTTACCATGACGGGGCTGTTTGAATTGCATTGTGTTGATGGGGAAGCCGGAGATATGGGCGTGGGTGTAACACTTATTGTATTGGGGGGAGTTATGTCGCTGGTGGTTCCCAATTCCATAATCTGCTGTGATGGAGGTATCTTGGCACTAGGTAAGGACCCACCCCTCGAGGGTGTGGGTTCTAGTGAGAGCCTGCGCTCTATGGCCTGTATTTCATGTATTAGGACTGACTCAGCCCTATTAAGAAAAGCATCTAGAGTGCCCACCACCCTATCCCCCACTTTCCTTTTGCTCATGTTAATAAACTGTGTTCCCCAGCCCAATCAAAAGCGAGCACCCCTCTTGCCAGCGAGTCCCAAGTACAATAGTCCACAACTTACAGTTCTGGCTGGATGTAAAAATGTCAGTAAAATGGCCCAGCCCGGCCTCCTCCGAGCTCTGACGGCCGCGGACGGGCCCGCCCTTGGCCCGGGCTTCGCCCGGGTGTCCCGCACTGCGGGAGGGCCTCGGTCTTTTTAAGCACCTCCCGGCGCTGCCAATGACGCTGTGAACACACGACCAGGGACTCTGGGAGTTATAGTCCCGGCGTGGTAATTATGGCGAGGCAATGGTCGTTGCAGTCCCCCGCACTGTAATGCAGCAAGAGACCCGGTAATCACTGGAGCAATCAGGGCAGCAGGATGTGGGCGAAAGATGAGTAGCCCCAACAGCAGAAGTCGTGTCCCGCGCTGCGGGAGGGCCTCTGTGTTTTTAAGCAATTTCTCATTTATCTACTTTTACACCGATGTACAGCCTTTTGAGGTGATGCACAGCTGCTTGTTGCAACTCTTTAGGCTCAAGACTGTTTTTCTTGTAACTGTCACCTCCGCTTACCATGAGTGAACTGCAGGCACTTTCGATGCTACCATCCTATGCCACCTTTTTACCCAGACATTGGTCCTGAGGACCCGGCCGACCTTTTCACCACAAGTAGTCTACTTTTCACATTGTTTAATCCATTATTTCATATTTTATTTTTATTCACTTCAACCTTGGAAAAAGGAGAGGCTCCATCCTGTTGATCCTACAGAGCAGGGTCTATATTAACCACACAAAAGATGGTTGTTGGGACGATAAACACTTTTTAGGGTATTTTTGAGCAAAGAAACGAAAGGCGGTGCAGACAAGGTGGATAGTCCTCTGCATCAAAACCTGCTATGCACTGGCCAAGAAGCGAACCCCTAAAGGCTTGCTGGTTAGTTCACCTGAGCCAAGGCTCCTAAAAAAGTTCTCGTTTATGAAATGCCAGTTTTAGACATCTGCCACCGTGAAGACGTCCAACAATGAATTACTGCCTTCACATTCGGGCCTAGCCACAAATCCACTTTGCCAGTTGGGTCCTGGAGGACTTTGTGTTTTGCGGTCATCCCTAGGCTCTACTCTTGTGACTGGTTTTGCTGAAGTATCTATTCTGAAAGTGAGGAATCTGCAGCTAAAAGTATTCATCACAAGAACAAGTTAATTACCTTCAGTTACACTCTTTCTGGTAGATGCTCGAACCACCAATTCCTCACTACCATCTGTAATTTCTTTTCTGTGGAATGGACTCCTTAACACCATAAGATCCCAAGTTAAAGAACAGCACATAGTCTTCAAAACTTTGTGTAAACTTTCTGCATCATCGGAGAAGAAAGGAGAAAATCTGAGAAGCTGTTGTCCGTGCACAGGGTTGGCATTTGTGTATGCTTCGCTTCCTCACTTTTGGGGCAGTAGAGAGTCACTGGAGCCACATGGCACCACCTACATGTGCATGGGAGTATTGCTGGAAAAATCCTCCTGCTGCAGCTTGATGCCTAGGACTATTCTAAAGGTGAGGAATCGCCCAGAAAGAACATTTACGGAAGGTAAGTAGGTTGTTCTTTTCGCATAACAATTCTTCAGCTTTCAGTTAATCTGTACTTTTAGGCTCGCATTCCAACAACTGTTAATACCACCTTTGATTTCAGTAGTATCATGGCTATCTGTAATCCACGATGTTGATAGTACTAGGGAAATTCAAGCTTTCCCATGATTGTTTGCTATTGAATAGGGTGTGCAAATTGATGTTACCACAATAATTTCTGCATGATTTTCCCGTATTCTGGATGTCTGTTTGCGGGGACAAAATACCCCTTGTTTGACCTCGTCAATTTATCCCTCCAATCACCTATTTTAAAGCCACATGCTGTAAAATGGCAAATATCACAGTTCTAATTTAGACAGAAACTCTTGTTGACCACAAAGGGGTATTAAAGGAACAGTTGTACAGTGAGCCACAACATCCATATTTTCTTCCTCTAGTCTTGCAGAATGGAGCACACTTAATATTTATAGGCCAGGTTTCCCCTGGGACTGAAGTAAAATGAAAGATGTTATATCGGTTTCATAGGTGTGGTTGAAAGACTGACACAAATCCTTCCTTTTTCCTTGATGAACATGCTCATTGTTTGTTGAACATGAAAAGAGAAACTGTGATCTAATAATTGATTCTGGAATGTTTGTGTGTGCCATGCATCTGAAGGGAGCAGTTTTACCATGGAGCTCCACCCTCTACCTTTATACTCTGGGATAAAAAATGAGTAACCAGAAGTAGTTTGCAATGTCTTTTCACTTTATCAGATATTTAAATAGTTGTTACTCATTAGTTAATTGTTAATATATATTTTCCTGCCCCTGATCCTCAGCAAGACATTCAAAGTACACCTAGCAGACTGGAATGTTTGAGTTGGGATTTTGCCCAAAAATTGGAAAATATGTGATTCCACAGTGACTGACAAAACACTATATAGATCAGTCAAGACTGCCTGTGCTTGCAGGACTCTTCAGCAGTGTCCCTTGCTACACATTTCATAGCATTCTGCTCACTTCTTAATATTTTTTTCATAGTATTTTTTTTTGCTGTCATATACATATGTATTTTAATTTTTTTTAGCTTGGGCCAAAGCGTTGAATTCCGGCAGATCTGGTCTTTGGAAATATCCAATAAACCAAATAAGTCTGAGCCTGAAGAGCCCAAGATTCGATTTGTTGCTGGTGTCCATGGAAATGCTCCTGTTGGAACTGAACTTCTTTTAACATTTGCAGAGTTTCTTTGTATGAATTACAGAAAGAGCACTGCTATAACCAAGGTAAGCAAAATGAAAGATTTGTCAATGGTTGTGGAAGAGCTAGTTCAACAGATCTAGGACTTAGTTTAGTTAAGAACTACTTCAAGAGACCTAGGAATCTATTTGATCGCACCCTTCTTCTTTATTCGGAGATCCCAATTTTTTCCATGAGCTTAACTATTTTTGTGTTTACATTTGTTAAATGTCATCCATTTAATGGAGTAAAGGACGGAGTCAACAGCTTTGAGACTTGAACTGATGATAGTTTGAGTGCCCAAGCCCTAAAAATGTTAGCTTCACAAGCCAGTCTGTTGAGATTGATCAGAAAGGCTGCATGGGTCACTCATATGTACCCCAAAGATTTGAAAATCGTATTGCCTTTGCTACTTCATCTTATGTGTTTTCCCCCACCTCCGATACCCAGCTTTACTTTGTGTACAACGTTCAATTGAGCTCTTTCTGATACTCTCACAAAATCTTTTATTCCACCTCTTTTCTACTTCAGTTTCCTAATCTGACCTGTATATTAAACTGCACTGTTTCTAAATGGATGGAACGAGACTCAGGCTACTAATCTTCATCTTCTTTTATAAAACAAAATATCCCTGGATCCTAGTAGCTTTTAAATGCTGTATTGCTTTTTGTCTTTTGTTTTCAATTAATTAGAATATTTTGTTCATTAGCATCTTTCATCATATTCGGATATAATCTTGCTATTTCCCCCTATTCAATCAGATTTTTGCTTGTCACTTTTTTATATACATTTTTGTAAAATTATACATAACATACAAAAAGGAACATAAATGAGACACGCACCTGTATTCTGCCTCCTTCAGGCAGTTTTATGTGTCTCAATATTCTGTTCCGTGTTTACGATTCTGCTTGGGTGAATAATGAGTTTGTGCCTTCTTAATAGAAAACTGCATCTTTTCAAAGAGTTTTCTTAGGGGTTAAAGGAGCAGCTTACAGTGATGCTATAAGGCAAGTGTTCTCCGCGACCAGCACTCTTGTCAGAGCAGGAACAACAGCCTTGCTTTCTCTGCTGTTCATCGCACGTTTATGAAATTTGATGCATCTTGCAAATGTTTTCCCTTAGGTAAGCGGGCTGCTACTCTGAAGCAAGGGCACATGTGTATACTTTTCACTTTTATTTTCTTAATAGATTTTCTTTGGGCTTCTGTCCAACCTACTCCTACCTGGGTCCTTAATTCCTGAGGTTGATGTAGTAGTTACCATTAACTGGGTTGTTTACTAGTTGTGTTGGTGTTTTAGAAGTGTTAAAATGAAAATAATCAACAACAAAAAAAAAGCTTTTCCCTGCCTGCTTAGTGCTCCAGTACTTACTAAGTTAGCCACTGAAGCAATGCCATGGTTACTGTTGAAGTTAAATCCCATAAAAGCCTTTATCCAGGAAGGAATAGGTTATATATAATGTTTACACGCTTCCATTATGCAGTTTATTTAACCCCTTAAGCGCTGCCGTTGGCCGACGGCAACGCTACCTCCCCAGTGCTGCCGTCGGCCATTGGCCGACGGCATTCCACCCGCGCACGGAAACGCCTGCACCGCGGCGGAATTACCGCTGCGGTTAACGGGTTAATTGTAAAAACACTCATCAGGCCATTGCAAGCCTGGATTCCTCCCCATTGAATTGTTATTCATGCCCAGGTTGCTGCTAATCCATACAAATCCATTATCAGAACTAGGGCTGTAAGCTTAGTGTCAGTATACGGAAATTGTAGTTCGTCTTAGAAGGTCATTACTGATGCTAGTAATAACATAAGTCAAAAGAGCACCTACAAAAGGTGTGCTTTCCTCAATAATGTGAAATGGTTATTTTTTTAATACTTTTTCAAAAGAAAGAAGATAGGACTGGTTGATAAATTCGACCTGGCACAGAAGGGATGATGGTTGCTTCTGAAAGAAGTTTATTGTAGGTTAAGAGTTTGAAATCCAGTCAAATGTATTTTTTGTTTACATTACATTGTGTTTGTGCTTATTGTCAGACCTCTGTTCTTGTAGGTGCTTCCCTCAGTGGCAGTCTTTAAGTCCACTGAACAATCAATGATAGTGGATCAAAGCCTTTCTTATTTGCAATCAATCACTTCAGGAAACAAGTTCTTTAATCTCCCCATAAAACAAAACCACTTAAACCTTTCTCTCTGTACATTTTCTAATAGAACTGTCCACTAAAAGCTGTTGGGTAATAAAAATTATAAAATTGACTGATCCCCTCTTGACATATTTGACTTTCCAGTGATGCCACAGTACATGGTGTATGAAAATATACCAATGACATAGAAAGGTAAATGTTAGCTGTGGACTGCAGCGTGTATTGTGACATTTAGTAGACTTGCAAGGAAAGCATGGCTTTAGGCTTACATGTTTACCGTACTTCTGCAGCTTTCAAACCTGCAGGCCTACTTGTCAAAATAAACCTTTTGATAGTAGGGAAACCCTACTTTTAAATATTAATTAAGTCACCCTTAAATAGGCCTTGTAGCCCAAAGATAGGATTAGTGCTATTTAAAAGTGAAGCATATAAGAGCCTAATAAATACATGTGGCTACATTAACCCTCCTCTGATAGCTATTTTAACTGTTAGTGCTGTAGCTTGCAGAAAATCTATAGTACAATTAATGTGTTAATGACTTATCTTGGGTTTGGAATAAGCTGCAGAGGTGGTTCAACCGCTGTTTTCATAGATTTTTCCTAAAACATTTATTTGAGGTTATGTTAATCTGTAACAGTAAGATATCAATCCTCAAAGAATTTTGTGTGATTTATTCATTAACACCCATTTAAACCTTCCACACGTACAATCGCATTGTTAATGCAGTGCATGACTAATTGCTGGAGTACCAGCCTTCATACTAGATCAGTCTCATGGGGCAGGGCAGGGGGCAATTACCTTGGAGTACTGTTCTAATAGTTAATAGAAATCCAATTCAAAGTTGAAGTTGAATGTTTGATCAATATAGGAAACGAACATTTTAAAAAGTTATACTTTCCTGCCTAAAGCTCCAACAGGCTAATTAATTAATATTGGCCTGCCTCCAGCTGGCCTGTCAATGCTGCTTTAATGAGGTGTGAAATACTGCTCTCCGAGATTATGACTTGGGTCTGTCAGGATGGCTTAGGGAGGAGAGTGTGGGGGAAGAAATGCGACCCCTCTTAACCCAAGCGGGCAGTTTAGGAGTGTCCTGGAACTTCTCCAATTTGAAAGGGGCCATCGGGACACCTGTAATTTATAGTTTAGTGATAAGGGAAGCCTGGAGGTAAGAGGTATTTTCATGGAGGCAATTAAATTCACTAAACACATGGCGGGGCTGGCAAATTCAACCACTTAAGGCGATAAGGAGTGATTACAATTTTTTTGATCACTAGCACTTCAAACTATTATTTTTTTTCCCCACTGTGCCACCCCAGTTTGATCACAGCGAAATGCAAATCAGTGCTGACCAAGCTCCAACGGGAAGAGTCCAATTCGTACTTCTAGGCCAGGTTCTCCCTAAACCGGAGAAAAAGCAACCCAGGACCGGATTTGCCCTGATTGGAAGTGAATGATGCTCAACTTTAGACATGCAATCAGAAATAAACCCAAGGTGCTACCCACTTCCTTTGCAAAATATACAACTCAAACCGTGCAGGCATCCCCAGTATTGTGCAGTCCTGTGCCAAGACTTCAGAAAGAAGTCAATCAAATATAAAATGCATCTGCTCCTTTAAGCAATAACGCCTCGAAGTAGAATGTATGCTTTTCATGTCTGGGCCATTCTCCAAAATGAAAAATATGTATATCATACTAGACTGGATTCATCTGGATTAATTTACAGTTACACCACCAAAGAGGCAACAACACTGGCGACGGACGGGCGGGTAGAAGGGGGTGGAAGAAATGGCCTGCGAACACATGCATTCTTATGGAGTTCATTCTTATGGAGAGCAGCAACGGAACAAAATAAAAAGTTGCTCCAAAAGTGCAAGCTTTGGAATGATACTGGGCAAGGAAGCAGATACAAACATAGAACCTTTTGAGTTTTTTAGGTAGAAAACATTTTCTGCAAGACTCCATATACTTAATTAAATTTAAAAAGTTGTATTTGATATAAACAAGAAATGCTGAACATATTGATGTTTGAAATTTTTAAATTGCAGATCTCATGTGACATGGATCCCACTCCCCTTTTCTTGTATCCAGTGAAGTTATATTCTCACACATATTATATATTGTCATGAGCAAATGACCACATTTTCAGTTGAATGTAGAATGTGTAATAGTTTACATGTTCATGATAATCCTTTCATGATTTTGAAAATCTAAAAATTTAGATCATAGGAGGCTACAATTGTAATCTGGATTTGTATAAAAATATCCCTTCAAATATAATCATTAAGTCTCTTCTATTCTGTTTTTATAGTGAGGAAATCAGTAAGGTTTTAAGGGTGACATTAAAATAACTAGCGCCCCTAGTCTAGGGGTATTTTACTTTTAAAAATATCATTTGTTTACCGCCAGGAAACGGACTATAACAAAGAAACAGATTTTGGTGCTCTAAACCTAGTAAACTGGCTAGTAGTGACAAGTAACCATTTCTTCTAAATAGTTAGATGGAAACAAGTGGCAAGCACTGAAAGCTGTGTCTAGTCAAAGGCCATATGATACGGCAACTAGAAATATTTACTTCTTTACGTTCAGTCTCAAAAATCTTATCCTTCAGAGATGGAAATTTAAGTGGAAGAATGGCTACATTTATACATTTTTTGCTTTATAAACATTTTAAAAGGTGTATCCATCCATCAATATGACTACTCCTCTGAATCAAGTTTTCTCTCCAATTAACAGGCTGATTCTCATGAAAAAATAAACCTGCTATTCATTTTTTTAAAACTAACTTTATTGACCTTTTCCAACATAAGAACAAATGGCTTATGAATCCTGTTGATGTATAAAACAGCATCTCAAGTTGTCTTAGTAGGAATGCCAGATAATCAAATGCACACACCATTCTGCATCATTTAGGTCTATTTAACAGTCCCAGTATACACATCTTGGGATTATGATCTATTTGCAAGCATACACATGTGAATCATTATGGAAGATCTGGTTATCCAGAGTTCACATTTGAAATGTACTTCTAGTATTTATTATGAAAGATGACCAGTATTTCAGGATTCTCTGGGATGGGGTTCATTGCCTCTTACAGATAAACTCTGGTTTGCAAGACTTCATTTGTCTAACAAGAGGTTGCCATGCCATTCAAAAGGACAACTCTTCAGTGAACATTTATGAATAGCTAAGGAAAACTGCTAGGTTTTTGGCAAATAAACTGAAAAGGGATGCACAGTTGTGTAAGCTTTTGTTTGTATTAATTGAGAAAAGAGAACCTATTTTCAAACCCCCTGAAAAATGCTGGTTTTGTTACATTTTATAAAACTAATATAGTTGTAATGGATTTGAATGAGGATTAGATGTATACATGTTTTCATATTATAGGTATTTCAATTTTGACAGAAGTTGTGGCAAGTGCTCTTGATGCTTCTTTGCAAGGGTAGGATGACAAATGGTAACGTGAAAGTTGAAAACTATTGTGGTTGGATGGTTTCATCCCATATTTTATCAGACATTATCACATTACGGGAATTTTAAAAGAATTTTCACCATTTGATTAGGCCATCCTGAAGGTGTGTTTATTGTATTGCAGACACTGCAAGGAAAATGGAGGATTTTGTACACTATACTCTATATCTTCCTTAAAAATAGATGTTGGGTGTCTGCTGAGGCAAGTTGAATAAAGTTATTACAAAAGGGTACGGTTTAAGTGTCTTGCGGGTGCTTCTAAGGCCTGGGTGGCTATATTACAAGAAAAAAGTTTCCCTCTAGACCTATATTCTTTTTCACTGATTTAGCACAAATTCAAAATGTGAGCTACAAGTCTATTGATAACAAAGTGCTCAGACAATTTATAAAAATATATATATATTTTTTCCATTTCTTTTATCAAAAACGTTTCATCATAATTTTTCTTTTTAATTTTTACTGTATATAATCAACTCAACACATTATAATCCAGACGATTGTATAATCACATACCAGTGGAAAATTACAATGGAACAATAAATAATGGGCATCCCCAGTTAGAGAAACAAATAAACAACTCTCACACTCTCATTCATACAATACTCTTACACTCCCTATACATCCTCCACACTATTTCATACCACCCCCTTTTCCAAAATCGATTTTGTCCACACTAAGTGTGGGAGAGTATACTCATACGTGAGTCCCTTGCTCATTGCACCATCAGGATTCAAGCAAGCCGGACAGACGACGGCTGAAATGCCAGAAACCGGTCCCCGGAAGCTTGTTTCCATTCCCAGTATAAGAATTGGCTTGGTAGTTTGGTTTGCCCTGTTCCCATCATGCACTGGGACAGGAACAGACTAATTTGCATGTAGCCAGGTTCTGAGCTGGGATGGTGCAGTGAGCTAAAAAACGGTGATGGATCAAGCCCTGATCTCTTGACTGGGTAAGAGTATTCTGCATCATTCAGAAACTCTGTCCATCACCACCCCCTTTTCCAAAATCGTACATCTGGGAAGCCAGCTACAGAATGGCATAGTAGTCTTGGTGACTAAATACAGCAGGATCTAAAAGGCAGTGGCCTTTTAGATCCTGCTATATGCAGTTGCATTTCCCCTGGATTGTAATTATACAATCGTCTGGATTATAATATGTTGAGTTGACTATATACAGTAAAAATATAAAGAGAATTATGAGGAAAACGTTTTTGATAAAAGAATGAAATTTAAAAAAATTTAAAAAAATATATTTTTGTAAATGGTCTGAGCACTTTGTTATCAATAGATTTTTGGCTCACGATTTGAATTTGTGCTAAATCAGTGAAAAGGAATATAGGTCTAGAGGGAGACTTTTTTCTTGTTGTGTCATATTTTCCCCTCTTCTCCCTGACCTTTTATGTATTTTTAGAGGGGGACCCCAATATATTGCATAGCATTCTCGGTGGCTATACTAAAATTGCAGGTCCTGGGGAGATTGAATTTTTATACAACAATTTTGAATAATCCAAATCTACCCGGAATATTTAATAACTACTGTATGCAAGTAAGGCGTTCGGCAGGTAAAGAGAAACTGGGTACTTTGTTTTCCTAATCCGGCCTTGTTTCAACGAGCTAAAGTTAATGTATGGTATTAGTAATAAGGAATAAAAAGTACCTACAAGTTAGAGAGTACCTTCAGCGGAAAGTGGGAGGCCCCAGTGGCTTTGACAAGATTGTGTTGGTTGATAGTTTAATAACACAGAACCCCATCCGCATTGGGACGATTTATCAGATGCTGAACAACGAAATCAATGATGATTTGGGTAAACAGTGTGTTAAGTGGCAGAATAAGCTGACGATTACTGAAAATTGATTTGCAAAGGCTCTTAGCTTGTCTCAAACTGTCTTAATGTCTGCTAATTTACAAGTGCAGTTTTTATGTATTATACACCTGCAAGAATAGCAGAATGGAGTTCAGGGCAGGGAACTAGGTGTTCGCGCTGTTCCACTGATTGTGCTGACATTGTCATATGTTTGCAACATGTCCATCTTTAAATTCCATCAAGAATGAAGTACAAAAAAACTTTTAGCAAATTAAATATGAAAGTCTTAATGATTCCAAAATTAATTCTATTAGGCATTTTTGATGAGAATTCGAATCCAGATATGGATTACTTTCTTGTAGTTGCAATGTCGGTTTTGAGACTTCTAAATGCCTCAGCGTGGCTTGACCCGCAGCCTTCTCAATTTCAACATTGGCTTGCCCATCTACTTGCTACTTCCAATTTGGAGAAAGTGATCTATTGCAGAAAAGGTGCTGAAGCAAAGAAAAATTGATAGTTAATATGTGCACCGTTATTAGGATTGGTAAAGTGATGGTGTTAGTAAAGATAGGAGGCTTGCTAATACTCACTTATTTTTCTTAAGGGTTATCTTTTCTTTCTGCACTTCGCACTTTAAATAATGGTCTGATGTTTACAGCTGTGTTTTTTTATCTTGATCAATTTAACATTTAAAAATATTTCTATAAGAAGTCTATTGTCTATTGCCGATGGTCTAGCGCTGTCCCCAAACATCCCTACTACTGCCTTGTGATAGTATTTGTAAAGACCGGAAGCATTGCCAATATTTTTGCATTTTTAGCTTTGCATTTTTCCTTTTTCTGCATGATGCACTTTATTAGCAGTCTGATGTTTATATCTGCCACTTGTTACCAATAGTTTTTATCCCAGTATCTTTTTATATCGTGATGATGATATTATGTAAGGTTTCTCTGATGTTTAAAAAAATAAAAATATATTTCAAATTTGTAATAGTAATAAAGTTCCTAATCATATTACAAATAGATGAAATACTGATTTCATTAACTTGGTATGTGTCTAAAGTGCTTTACCTAAAGTGCAAAATGTGAGAGAAATATGGAAAGCCAAATGAGTTCATAAATGCAACCAACTCTATATAACTATGTCCACATTCATGAAAAAATAGGATCCAAAGTTGTTTTTCAAATGACTAAGTTCAACATATCCTGTATTATGACAGTGTCTGGTCCACAAATATCTATAAATTGCTTCCACGATTAACACAAGTGTGGGCTTACTATTTACCCATAATCTTGGCATACAGAATCTTCCCATCAAGACTGCTACAAATATAATTCCAACATATTTGGAGGGAATTCCAGGTGAAAATCCAGGTATTAGCTGATTTGTAGAGGAATTGAGAGAAATATTTAGGAAATTACTACTCTCCTGGAGAACTTGAGCCCAGTATGCCTAAATCTTTAGACACCAATTAAATTAGTTGTGGCTGGGGTAACACATAACGAAAAGCTAGAGAATCATTATGACAATCCCACACAGGAAGCATTTATGTATTACAATATACATCTTAAATAAATTTAAAGCGATCGTAAAATGGCAGATAGTAAGAATTTTTATGACCTACAATTATGCTCTTAGATATTTTGACTTCAGTAATTATTTCACCAAGTCCATCTTCTATTTTCCAAGTCGGAAGCTGCAAAAGACTTACAGCCTGCATGGTTGCTTATATAGCCAAATAAAATGGAACCAAAAGATCTCAACCATGTGGAAAAACAATATTGGTAAGAGTAAGAACGTAGCATAAAAATAATTTTCATGATATAATGCATATTGTGATATGAAACCTTCCTATGATCCCCAGTGGGAGTCTGCTCCATTTTTGCAGACATGGTTGAAGATTCTTATAGTGCTTCATACTTTAACTTGAACCTCTCCTCGATTTGAGTGGATATTTTGACACACAGATTTATTGCTGTGAAGATATGAGAATAAAAAGAAAATATATACAATTCTGTAGAAAATGAATCTGAACCAGCTGTGTTGCATAAAGATCAATCTAAAATCGCATTTCTTACTTTTTGTTTTGTAACAGGTGTTTCTAAAATTTGACAGCTTACCACTGTTACACGTGCATTATTAATTGTTCCTATGTAGTTAACAACTGTTGGTAGCCAGGCAATCATCTTGATGCAAATTGGCGTAATATTAAAGAAAGGTATCTGAATAACCTCTTTATCCCAACTTGCGTTCCTTGAGTATCAGTGAACTCTACATAATTTTAGTGACCTATGTTCAAAACATTTAAGAAGATTATCATGCAACCTTATTTCATAGTCTTTGTTAGAAGAATGTTGGTAGATAATACAAAGTATATAGCTTTTCTTGACTAGATTCCAGACTATTGTTCTGTAGAAAGTGAGTATGTTTGATTTCTAAGGTAATTAAAGATGACCTTAGTTGTTCTGTTTTAAGTCTAATAATTTTATCCCTTGATATTGTAAAAGTAAGGGTTGCCCCTCTAAATGCTTTCAGACAGTCCCATTCCATGGCAGGGGAGGTAGAATGATCATTTGGTAATAAAGCAATTGTTATAATTTTTGTCATGCACACCTGATCAGGAGATTTCTCTCTAATGTCTGTTTGAGGTATCGGAGGTAAAATCAAATATCTGTTGGATATATTTAATACTAAAGGACTGAGGTCATAAACTGCCTGTGGGCATAACTGAACGGATCTATATATGGACAAAGGTTTTGTTTCATCACGAAAACATTTCTCTTTGAGCATGATTTATAGGATGCAGAGTAACATTCCAAACCAGGCTTAAAGGGTTGGCAGATATGCCACCCAGCCACTAGACTGAATGAAGCTATAATGTACTGTAGAACAGCTTGTGAGTGTTCCCTTCAGAATACAAAGTCAGAACCAATCTTTATCAAGTTGAATAGTTACATTCAAATTGGCTTAAAAGACCAGGCTACCTTCCCAAGTAACACGTTCCTCTAATTCCTGGAAAATGCCAGAGCCATTAGTATTTGGTACATACCCTTGACCAATAATATAACCTCTGTGGCTGTTCCTTCTTGCTTTTTAGTTCCCATTATTTTATATTAGTTGTTGAAGTGTATCCCAATCCTGCTGAGTCAAATATGATTCCTGGAAGCACAAAACCCAAAGTGCAATTGAAGAGTTTTTCATGCACACTACGTATCTTGCTAATAGATTTGAAACCATTCTTTTTCTAAGACCGAACTCCTGTTGTTTCTTAAGTTTAAAGTAAGACTCAAGCTGAGAAATGTTACACAAGCCAATTTGCGGCTAATGTCCTAAATTTTTTAAGCTCCCAGCCTGTTGTCACCCTTTAAGCCATCCCGAAAAGGAAACCGGTTCCTCTTATCCTGAACTTTGGAAGAGTTCCTTCCGCATTGAGTAATTCCTATTTAACCCAGAACATCCCTTAAGATAGCCATGGCTGAGAGAAGGGCGTTCCTTTTTTTGTCACAAGATATTGTATCATACATCACTCTCTGTGAGAGGGAAAAAGTTAGAGAAGAAAAAGAGCTCACAAATAATGCAAGTGAAGTCATACTGAATTCGGTGGCCCAGCCTTTGTATGTATGCTCCCTTGTTGTCATGATTCGGCTATTGCTTCAGAGGTACACAGAGGAACATAACCCTGTTAAGACCTTTAGCCTTGCGTGCTCCTGTAACAATAACACATGTTACTTTGAAGTCTAGAGTGTGGGAGTTAAAACAATGGCATGGCAAAAATCATATGGAACAAAAAAGTGCGCTTTACATTCTTTTTTTTTTTTAACACTTTTTATTCGTTTTTAGACTGTTAGCACAGTAAAACAATCTTGAACATAAATATGTAGCAGAGCACAGCACATTATCATCAGAAACATTTTCAATTATTACAAAGTCACAAGTATGCCTTTTTATAACACCTGAGACCCAACTTCTTACATTCTTTCTTGGGTCCTTAGACCTCCTCTGAATTTGAACAACTGTCATCTCGGTCCGATGGCGGCACACAAATATCACCTCTGTACGTATTCCACTCCCCCCAAATTTTCTTCCATTTTTTAGGGCAACCCCTGCTACTGAACACCGTCCTTTCAGCTATAATGGCTGCATCCATATCTTTACTCCATACTGCTAGGGTAGGCCTTTCCACTCCTCCCCACCTCTGTGCTATATTCCTCTTGGCCACCATCATGCCCAGTGTAACCCAACTCTGCCCTGAACATGGAAGGTCATTTGGCTCCCATGTGTTCAACAAGCAACACCTGGGCTCAGGTAGCAGCGAGACCCCTTCTGATTGTGACATAGTTCTAAACACTTGTGCCCAATAGTTGGCTATTCTGGGACAGTCCCATATGGTGTGATAAAAGGTCCCTTCCTCTCCACAGCCTCTCAGACAGAAGGGATGATCTATCCTTCCTATTTTATGTAGGGTGTGTCTAGTGTAGTAGGAGCGGTGTAGGATGCGTAACTGCACCAATCTGAGGCGCAAGGGAATGCCCACCTCCTTTGTGGACGCTAATGCTTTCTGCTACTCTGACTCCTCAATCTCGCAAATGTCAGGGGACCCTTTCTTCCTTAGGGTTCCTGTCGGGTCAGGAAGATTTTACGGTAGGTTAGTGAGGTTGCCTTCTTTGGCATGTAATCAGTTAATCTGTCCTACAGAGGGGATGCCTCTGGGACTTCTGAACCAGGCGGAAGTGCTGTCATTAGGGCATGTCGTATCTGCGTGTACCTGAACATTTCAGAGGGCGTCAATTCGTATTGCTGCCGTAGATTCTCAAAGGTAATCACTTTCCCTTTCTGCCACATATCTCCGACCGTTGATATCCCAATATCATCCCAGCGATCGAAACCTTTGCTATGTCTGAGTTTTCCTAGCCACTTCGTATCCCACAGTGGAGTAAGCAGAGTTATTACCCCCTGCCACCCTAAATTTGCCTGAGCCATATGCCACAGTCCAAGTGTATGATGCAGTGGCTTAAACTTTGCCAGTGACAATTTCTTATCGTAGAGGGGAGCCAACATATCTCTCACGCCTAACTGTTCTCTGTTTGCCTTAAATGCCTGGTCTGATTGCGGGAGATGTATCCAATGATTGATCACTTTTAATTGCGCTGCCCAATAATAAAGTTGTATATCTGGAAGCACTATCCCACCATCATACCAACCGCGAAACCAGCTTGGCCTGCGCTATACCTGCTGGCTTATTTCCCCACAACAGATAAGAGACCTGCGCCGCAATGGCTTTGAAGTATGAGGACTGCACTGGGTACGGTGTGTTTTCCAAGATATATAAAAACCGAGGCAGGGCCATCCTTTTAAAAAGTGCTGCCTTTCCCAGCAGGGTCAGCTGTAGCGTTTCCCAGTGCCGTATGTCTCGTTTGAGACGATCTAGCAGTGGCTGCAGATTCATATTATAAAATTCACCTGAGCCGGTTGTGATGTAGACCCGTAAGTACTTGAACGTACTTTCCGCAATCTTTAGCGAGCAGTTGTCCGGAAGATGCGGTGGCGGGCCGCGTAACACATACACAATGGATTTAGACCAATTGAGGGTGTACCCAGAAGCCCGTCCATAAGCCGTGCAGACATCCAAAAAAGACTGATTATAGAGTGCCTAGAGGAAGTCAAGTACAATAGGATATCGTCGGTGTAGAGGGAGATTCGATCCTCCAAGTTATCAGTCCATTTGAGGCCACGGATCATCGGTTCCCAGCGTATCCATGCCGCCAGCGGTTCTAGTACAAGAGCAAATAGCGGCGACAATGGGCAGCCCTGGCGCGTTCCTCTTGCCAAGGGGAAGTCATCAGAGTCATCAGATGTGGCCATTAGCGGTAACATGTGCCATTGGTTTAGTGTAGAGTAATTGAACCCATGAACAGAACTTTGGACCGAACCCCAGATGGCGCAGCACTGCGAAGAGAAAGGGCCAATGTACCATGTCGAATGCCATATGTGCATCCAGTGAAAGCACCAACGCCAGTTCCTGCACATACTCTGCACGTGCAAGTACCCCATGTAATCACCTTAGGTTAAGTGCTGTATTCCTGCCGGGCATAAAGCCCGATTGGTCCTGATGTATGAGCTTCGACAGGTGTGGCGTGAGCCAAAGCGGCAGCAGTTTGGCGAGGATTTTGGCCTCTGCATTTATGAGGGAAATAGGTCGGTATGAGGCACATTGATCTGCAGGTTTCCCAGGGTTTGAAATGGCTACTATGTTGACCGTGCGCTGGTCCGGCGGGAGTTCTCCTACTTTTAAACTTTCAGTGAACATATTCAGCAGGTGGGGCGTGAGGGAATCGGCAATCCTTTTGTAAAACTGGACTGGTATGCCATTTGGCCCTACTGCCTTGCCCGATTGTAGTGCCCTAATGGCTGCTTTCACCTCATCTGCAGTGAGGTCAGCTTCCATTTCCTGCGCTTCTTCTGGGGTCAATTTGGGCATGGCGAGGTTCTTTATATAAGTCTTTGCCTCCTCCACCGACATTGCAGAGTCTGAGGAGTATACTGTCTGGAAGTATCGTGCCAGTATGTGTACTAATGTTATGGCTCCATTGTGGGTTGCCCTTCCCCTGTGCTAAGCTGCGCTATCCACCTGTCACTTTTCTCTTGTTTGTCTAGCCATGCCAGCAACTTCCCTGCCTTGTCGCCAATGTCATATATTTTGTGTCGCCTGTTTGTCTGGCCAGTTCCATCAGGTGTTCTTTGTGGCGTCGCTGCGTGAGGTGTAAGTTGTGGGCCGCGTCGGGGGTTGGGTCTCTAGTGTGTTGGGCCTCTGCAATAGTTAATTCAGACTCCAGACTCTGTAATTTCAGCTGTCCCTCCCGCTTATGAGTTGTGATGGAAGCTATTGCCTGTCCCCTGAGGACTGTCTTATACGCCTCCCATAGAGTGTTGTTGGAAGTAACAGACCCTACGTTGTCTTGAAAATAATGTTTCGTCACCTTCTGGAGTTCCCTTCTGATCTTGAGATTTTGGAGATAACCATGGTGTATCGGATAAATCCGGCGCCTCTTCTGTTGGCGATGTGTATAGCTAGTAGAAGTGGGGAATGGTTAGAGATGCCCGTGGTCTAATTTCTATATTGTCTATATTTTGAAGGCTACCCAACGAGCCCAGGAAGTAATCTATTCTTGTGAGGCTGTTATGGACACTGGAATGATATGTGGGGTGGTATCTCCTCCATATATCTATCAGTCCCATTGCATCCAAGAAGCTCCCAAGGCGTGACACCCCTGATGCACTAGCCCTCAGAGGGAATCTGTCCATTGAGTCGTTTTAGCTCCCCCGCCGGTAGCCCAAGCAAGAACGCACTTAGATCCAGGAAGGCCACCAACGATTAGCTCCCCCGCCGGTAGCCCAAGCAAGAACGCACTTAGATCCACGAAGGCCACTGTGTGCAACGCTGGGGGTATGTAGACCGAAACAATATTGAGGGGCCTCCCTTCCCACTGTGTATATATAGCAGCGAATCTCCCTGCTCCATCAGACTTAACTTCTTTTATTATCAAGTGCTTTACATTCTTAACTGAGAGTGATAGGCAGCCTAGTATAAAAGTTGGCTAAAAATGAAGTTGCTGCATATATAAACAAGTATTGGAAATGCAATTGGTCTCGCATTTAAGTTAAAGCAATTTGCTTTGCTAATGGTATTGTATTTTAGCTATGTCTTATTGAGTGTCTGTGTGATATGTTGTGCCTTTATGTTGTTCGAATTGTTATACGCTACATGCTCTGATGCTATTTGTCTTGGTTGCACTTCACAATTCAGGGGTTACATGGATGTGCAAATATTCTTTTAATAGTCCCAACCTCTCATTAGTTTAACTTTTCGTTTGCTGGATCTAGACACTTTCTGATTGATATAACACTTATTGAGACATGACGCCAGGCCCGGATGTCGCGTTAAAGAGTTTTTTTGTTTTTTCTAAATAGAAGTGCGTGAGCCCTGCCCTGCAAAATAAATTTTAAAAAAAGGGAGACATGATGGGTGGGAACACACGGAGTATGGAGGGAGGCATGATGTAAGACCCAGACGATATTGAACTCCATAACCGCCAGCGGGGATGGGTAGAGGATTAAAAAGGCAACCTTTTTTTGGTGGTGGGAGGGAGGGCACCCTACGAGGAGATGGAGCTTTGAAGCTGAAAGCTCAGCGCTCATGAAATGGGCGTCATGCTGAATCATATAGAACGTAGTTGAATTAATATATATTTGGTAGTAGGGCTGCCGTTTCATCGGAAATCTGCAGGTCTACTTTGTTATATGATTGGATTAACACACTACATGCTCTAGTGTTATTTGTCTTAATGGCTGTTCGGAATTAGGAGGTTACATGGATGCGCAAACATTCTTTAAACAGGGTGCACCCTCTCATTGTTTTTACTGGATTTGGAATCGCTTGGGAAATCTGACACATTCTTACAGGATCCAGACACTTACTGATTGATTCAACTCTTATTGAGACATGACGCCAGGCTTAGCCGCTGTGCTACATAGTTTAAAGTTATTTTTTTTAAAAGGAGGTGTGCGAGCCCCACCCTGCAAAATAAAATAAAATAGGACGCATAGAGGGAGACATGATGTTAGACCCTGCCGCTGATGAACTCCTTAACTGGCAGCGGGAGGATGGATGGAGAATTAAACAGGCAGCCTGTTTTTGGTAATGGGAGGAAGGGCACCCTAAGGGGAGATGGAACTTTGAAGCTGAAAGCACGGTGCTCATGAAATGTGCGCTGCGGTTAATAGGTTGAAGTAATAAAAAAAGGATACCCCTTTCTCTCGTGCGCCGTGGAGAGGCCCTGCTCCAAAGTATGTTGTACATGTCAGCGCCGTAAACAAGCAAGTGCAGCCAAAGCGGACGGCGATGACAATGAAAAGAAAATAGTGCTTACTGTGTTTTAAAGGAGAGCGTGTAAAGCCGCCAGTAAAAGATCCAGTCTGGGTGGGCTGGGCCAAAAGAGGACAGGGTGGTAACCAGGAGGGACTAATAAGCCTCCAGTACAATCATCACACTCCGTTTAGCATAATTAATGACGCACTCTAATAGAAATTAGGGACGGAGCCCAAACTGAACTTCTGAAACCGTATTGATTTCAAGAAGCCCTCGCAGAGCGAGCAGCGCATGCGCGCTGCAATGCCAGGCGAGACTTAAAAATGTGCAAGATTGGGAACTTTTTGGGCTGTCCTTAAACTCGTAAAAAGGAAAACAATATGTTCACTGTATCGGACAGGTCTTTTCCAGTTTCCCTAATTCGGAAAAGTTCTCCGAAGCAGTTGTACAATAAATCCTCCTCTGCACCTTTGGCAAACTTAGCACATGACAACTTTTTCATTGAATGCAATTTCCCATGTCTTCTAGCTTGGCAGACATTTCTTTACATTTTTTAAACTGCTCTACCAATTGCCGCTGTACTAGTAAGGTTGTATGCTGCTTTCTCACTCTTCAACCATACAGCCAGGTCCGTTTTCGAGACCTTGTGCACCGCAGTCAATTTTTTAGGTAGGCGGTGTGCATTTCAGCACAGTTTTTTCTGTATTAGTCCTGATGAGTATTTAATAATTTAGATTTGGCAGCCAAGGTGGGTTGTTGGCTAACACTTGATGAGGATGCTTCTTTGGAAGAGAGGTGAAAATTCTGTGCCGTGTGGACTTATCACCTCTCCTGTAAGTGACAGAAATGTGTGAGTCTTTTGCAGAGCAGTTATAAAGGAATTAACTTCATTTTGGAAATATCTTTTACATATCTTCCAAACTCTAAGTCTGTACTCTGGTTGGTAGTGCAAAAACTGCTGTTTGTCAAGTGGTGTAAGATCAGACTTTGATATGGTGATACTCAATTTTCACTGTATCTTTTTATCTGGAAATTGAGTTACTTGCGTTATGGTTTAGAAAAAAATACAAACATCCCAGCGACCTCCTATCATAAATTAGGAATTAGGACACAATAACAGATTTTTACTGGTTTTCAATTTAGGAAAACAGTCCCATGGTGTTTAAACTACTTAAAAGCTATGGAAAAGTGTTAAGTTATTGGTTTAATGTCATAAAGAAAGTTTCAGTACTTGGGAGATAAAATGTTCCAAGATCAAGATAGTGTTTGAGAGTTATATTAAGAATATCAACCAAGCGAGATCTCGGCTCTCTTCCTCGCGACCAGAGACTGTCATCCATTGTCGTCATACATAAGGACGGCAAACCCCGTGACCAATGCTCATCATACTGGCCGATCTCGCTCTTAAACGTCGAGCCCAAGATTCTTGCTAAACTACTGGCGAATCTGTTGGTTACGGTGATAGCAGATTTGATCCACCCGGACCAATCTGAATTTATACCCCACCGAAACACCGCGCTCAACCTACGTCGCCTTCATGGCGTCTTGGCAAGGGCGGGGTCTCTTCGGGAACCGGCCATTTTGGTTTCCCTCGATGCCTCGATGGCCTTCGACACGGTCGAATGGCCGTATTTGTGGGCTGTTCTTGCCAAGTTTGGTTTCGGCCCTAAATTCATCGTCTGGGTTAGACTCCTATATGAGCAGCCACTGGCACAGCTGGTGGTTAATGGCAGGGCTTCTGAGCCCTTTACCCTCGGTCGGGGAACGCGACAGGGATGTCCCTTGTCGCCGCTCCTCTTCGCGCTTGCCCTTGAGCCCCTGGCTGCATGGCTGCGTTGGGAACCATCGCTTAAGGGCATCCGCTGGTCGGCGGATTTCGAGGACCGTATATCACTCTATGCGGATGATATATTGCTGTACCTTACCTCTCCTCGTAAGTCGCTGGGCGTTCTGTTCGACGTGCTGCGTTCCTTTGGAAGGAATTCCGGTCTGATTATTATTAATTGGGCTAAATCCTGTATTTATCCACTCACAGACGATGAGCTTCTTCTTCCTCGCCATTGTCCTATACCGGTTTCTAGGGACGGTTTCAAGTACTTGGGGATCTACATCTCATTGGACCCCAAGACCCGCTATGAGCGGAATTTGCTGCCTCCGCTTTCCCGGCTTCCTTCGGATGCTACGGCGTGTTGTGGCCTGCCGCTGTCCCCTTTGGGAAGGGCGGCCCTGTTCAAAATGATGTCTCTCCCCCGCTTCTTATATGCCATTCAAAATACACTTGATTTGGTACCTGCTAGCTACTTTCGAGAGATCGAGGGCTTGCAGAGGCGGTTGGTTTGGGGTGGGCGACCACGTATTGCACTGGCAAAATTGACTTTGCCCTGGTACGATGGAGGTATCGCACTGCCCGACATCAAGCGCTACTACTGGGCCTCCCAGTTGAGTGCTGTGAATCACGCCATGTATGGCCCTGTCCCTAATCCCGCTTTTGAGATGGACAGATGGCAACTTCCTGGTGGAGATTACAATCGGCCCTTCTATTCCAGAGCCGACCGCAAGCATCTCACGGGCCCTACGGCAGTGGCTGTGTGAGTTTGGGGAAGCGCGACCGCTGCCACGGGCTGGACGGATAAGTTGACGAAGTCTACCCCATTGTATGCCTCGGAAGCGCTAGGTAGTCTGTGGAAATTGAAGGGTTTCACCAGCTGGGACCTTATTGGTATCCGCAAGGTGGGTGACCTCTGGGCCTAGGGTGCAGTCAACACCTTCGAGGCACTACAGCGAAAATATAAACTGAGCGATGGAGAGTATTTCCGGTACCTCCAGGTCCGCCATGCGATTCAATCGGTTTTTCCGGCTGACGCTTCTATTCCGGAGGCCTCCCCTCTTGAGGATAGGGTGCTTGATGGATATGTCCCCGATAGCACTATATCCCTCATTTACAAGAAACTTATTAATGACCGCTCGGATCTACTTTTGCAGTTGCGGACTATTTGGACCGGAGATGGATTAGAACTGGATGATGAGGATTGGCAGGCGGCGATCTCTTCTCCTAAGGAGGTTGCGATCCCGGCACGTCTCAGACTGGTGCAACTTAAAATATTGCGTCGGGTGTATGTCACGGGCCCTCGACTGATGCATATGGGTTTCTCTGTGGACAGGTTGTGTAGGCGCGGATGTGGTATGCTAGCCACTTTTCTGCATATCCTCTGGGAATGCCCGGAGGTGGCGGCATTTTGGCGCCGAGTGCATGTGGTTATGGGTGAAGTGACGGGTGTAGTGTTGTTGCCCGAAGCCAGGCGCTGTCTGTTGAATGTTTGGGAACCGAATGATTGCACTGTTGCTCAAACTCAATGGGTCACACTGGGTAATATGGTTGCTAAACGTGACATAGCCCAGTTATGGGGTTCCCCAAGGCCACTGACGCTCCTGTGCTGGAAGGAGAATATGGACTGGTCCATGTTCAGAGAGAAAGTTGTATATGTTTCCCGCGGCAGACCCAAGAAATGGGGTAGGATATGGGGACAATGGAATGCATATCGTGGTGAGATTTGTACCCCCCCCCCATTCACCGACCTTCCGGATCCGCTCCTTCATCCTTGATCGTGCGTTCCTGGTATTCGGCTCTTGTTGATTGCATTGTATTGGTTGCTACCAGGTTTCCCCCCCCTGCCCTCCCCGATATTTCTCCTCATTCTCATTGACATATATGTGTCACCCGTCTCTCCCGGCCATAGGGAACTACCAGTTTATACATAGCCATGCCTCGTTTTTCTTTTTTGTGTTTTTGTTAGTGGTTTTATTTAAATAAAATACAAAATGTGGAACCTTTCACGAATCCTAGCACACCACAGGCTTGTACGTAATCGTGAAGTATCGCTGCCGTACCCCCGGGTTGTCGGCTGATGAGCTGTGTAACTTGATGTTGATGTTATTATGCTCGACTGACCAGCCTCCGTGGTTGTGGGTCTGTAACTGTCATTTCTTTACATAATAAAGGTTTTAAAAAAAAAAAAAAGAATATCAACCAAATCTGAGAGTCACTAAAGTTTATGATGGCTATAGACTGTTGGTGGGGGTGTTGGATGGGGTGGGATGGGTGGGTGTTTGTGTGTGTGTGTGGGGGGGTGGGATGTGGGGGTGGGGGTGGGGGTGTGTGTATACGTACCTTAAGGTTGTTGGAGAGAGTAAATGCACTAAAATGTATGTTTCTGATTTAATTTTTTTAATGGTCTGCAACATATGTTGAGAACGGCTGTCAACAATATATACAAAGATTTTTCGAAATTCCTTGGGGGCAATAGGAAGAAATCTAATGTGCTCTCGGAGTTCTGAATTTGTTAATTATGTTAAGCCTGTGTATTCTCATTAGGTGTTCAAATGTAAAATTTCCTAGCTTTCGTAATAGAAAGTTCAGTTCTACTAAGGACGCTGAGGCAAGGATTATTCTCTAACTTTTTGTATCTCCAGTAGCGTTAACATTTAAAAAAATACATTTCCCATTGACCACCGGGAAAGAAAACAAAAACACTTTAACCATTCAGAGGTGCACAAGGTCCCATATTAGTCTGTGTCTTTCTCTAAGCTCTCAGATCGTTGGGTGGGAATAATCATTGCCTCCCTGTATTTAATAGAACTGAAACTTTCAATTACGAAAGCTAGGAAATGTTATATTCTGTGCCAGGACTGGAGGCGATGATTATGCTCGTTTGAAGCTTGTCCACTACTAATGATGCCATATCCAGGACTGGTTTGAAGTAAAATATCTTAACCATTGTACAAGGAGTAATGGCTTCCTCTGATTCTGACTGGGCACCTAACCGTGAAACATCAATGCCTGCTTCTTGCATTGTCCAGTGCACCCACCTGGCTATGGTTGGAGAGGACACTGCCTTGAAGTGCTTACTAAGAGAGATTTGGAGTTGTCGCTCATCTAGTTGCTCAACTCCTCAGTCATGATTTCGGAATTCTTAAACCCGCGTACCACACTCAATTTGGGCATTTTGTTAAAAGCTAGGTAAGAGTCTACTCTGGGATTGTATTTCATCCTCCTGGAAATGTGGAATATAACCCCGTCCAGGGTAAATACTCTACTTGAAATGTCTAATGCTTAGAAATCAGAGACTCTTCGTCATGAAAACACACAAAGTAACAGGAACATCTTACCCACAAGTGGAACAGATTCAGAACCCTGTTAACATACCAGAAGGAGTAGTATTTTGGCTATGGAGGCAGCGACAGCCAAATTCCCTTAATCAGTTTACTTCACAAAGGGTGTTCACCAACTGGAATCAAAACATTGATAGTTGACCTGCTGATATAGCCAACATGAAAGTATTGACCTATATGCCAGATCATCTGTTGCTAAATAGGATTAAAAAAAAGTCATGATGTGGTCAAATTCACACCCCAGGTAATCCTCACTTTTTTGCAGACGCCAATGATTCCTTCTATTCCATGCTGATCTATAGCGTTTAAATATGCCTTCCTCTTCCAACTATGCCATTGCCAGTAGTCTTTCAGCCCTTTGTGAAAGTCCTGTGACTCCATATTTTCCAGTGATCCTCCATGCCATGAAAGGCATTTTCCCTTTTAGCACCAGCTGGTGAGGATTCACAAGAGGATCCTAGAGCAGAAATTGCGATCGGGGTTGACCGATTTGAAAAACCCAGGAAGGTTCCAGTAGAACTGGAAAACAAACTTGGGATCTCCATATCGGCATGATCAGCACCATGGTGGCGTTGCGGTCTCCTCATTTGGGCTGACAATCACATGATCATTGCTAATGGGGGGAAATGCATATTTCTCCAGTATTGGAACTTTCATAGATACCCATAGCTTGCAGCATTCCCCGTTGTCGGAATGGGAGCCTCAGTAAATAAAAAATGACATAGCAGTAGGTACAAAAGAGAAAGAAAGGACTAGGCCTCATTTCATTTTGTAGCATATCCACCTCCTTTTTGCAAAAGAGAGCAGAAAAATGTAACAACCAATCAGATTAGCCTCACCCCATAGAACCTTCCTGAGGGCGCCTCAAATTTTCTACCGCACGTTGTGCTAAGGGAGTCTTCACTGAGCTCTGCTCAGATTTCTCTACAACTTTTGGATTTCATCTTTTTCTCTTCAAGGATGTCAGACAAGGAGAAGAAAGCTTTATTTAAAGCCTGTGCTACTTATTCTAAGAAAATACTTTACATTGAGGACACGCATAAAGCCTGCATTTATTGCTTGTACCGTGATCATAAGGCTACTGATTGTAAGATCTGCAGGACCTTGTCTACCAAGACACTGAGAGACAGGGAAGGACGTCTGCTAAACTGGTTGCAGAAGATGAAGTCACGTAAGGAAGTACTATCCAGTGACAGTGATGATTCCCCCTCAGCTACATCTTCAAGGCGGTCTAAAAGAGAGGGGTCGGTCATCCCCTTCACCTTTGACTGAACCTCCTACTAAGGCCTTACAAAAGACCTCTGATAGGTCTGACAGGCCCAGTCCCAAAAATCTCCTCACAGAGATGTAAAGGAGAGGAAGGGACTAGTTCCTGAGGTACTTTCAACTCAGAAGGTCCATGGACCACCGCCTGTTTCCTCTCCACCATCTGAAAAGGCAAATGTATTCAAGAAACCAGCTTCTGTACCTCAGGAGGAAAGATCTGAGAAGAAAATCTGTCCGTCAACGACGACAATATCAGGTACGTCAACGACTGCGTCTAAAATTCACCTGGCATCGATTACAGCTCCGTCGAAGAGAGCTTCACTGATGACTACTTCTTCGCTACAGGTACCTGTCACAATATTGTCGACTATGACAACCTCAACGATGACTCTGACGAAGACGTAGTCGGCGACCATGTAGATGACATCTACAATGGTACTGACGTCGAGCTCTTCAACCGTACTGTTGATGATCAGCCATCTCCGTTGACGATTCCTTCGACCTCGTCGTTGGCGATACAAAAAGTTCTTATTTCTATAAAAAGCCGACCAATTCACGCCGGAAATGACGTCTCCTCGTAGAGTGACCCCATTACCTCCGGCATTGCTCTTGGACGAGGAATACTCTGAGGAAGAGGAAGGTACTTATGGGGATGCTTACAGTCCATCCCAACTTCAAGTAAAATACCAGGACTCGGATTCTGAAGATTATTTCATGGAACAATGTTACGTTCCATGAGATAGACCACAAGAGCAATCGCAGCAGGGTATGGTAGCCATGCCGTCTTCACTTATCAGTGACTTACAAATCATGTTGCTAGATTATAAGAGTAGATTTCCATCTCAAACCTCTAATCAGCAATCAATGCAACCGCCGCCTCCACCAACCCCGACCTATTCTTAGGCTACAGTGGCTCCTCAATTACCTCAACCTCCGGAGCCGGAACCAATAGAAGGTCGCCAGAATATCGTAACTGTGCATGATGATGATGATTCATTAGATGATGACAAAAATGGGGAACAGGTCTGGAGAACCGCAGCCTTAAGGCCCGGCGGCGCCGGGTACGCCTAAATCCCCGGAGTTCACCTGCCTTATCAAATACAGAGACACGGACTCTTCGTCTGGCGTAGAAGATGGTATTTATTAGCTGCAGCTAGTACAGTGGTCTTAGAAGTCGTCAATGCAATGAGGTTCAAAAGAGACTGCCACTTAACTCCGTGGCGCACAGGTTTATATATGTTATGACACAATGCAAAAAGGCAATTAAACACGAGTATGAGCTATAGGCAAACGTTAGAAACAATGTTTTAAGACTAAGGCAACTCAAATTCCCGGTCCCGTTTTTCACTGGACCCCTTAAGTAAATTACAAAATGAATCCACATTATTAGATTTACAAGCAAAGAAAACACAGCTGTGTGTTGTAGAAGGACAGTCGTGAAACAGGAGAATGCAGGAGACATGTAGCGAAGGACAGTAGATAAGATAACTTAAAGGAAACAATGGTGTGAACTAACATGTAGTCCGGACGGGGATTAATCAGCTCAGACAGAAATTAATGTACTCGGCCAGACCCTGACACTCTCCAGTAAACATAAGCAGAGAAGCCACCTGACACGCAAAGGCAGAAACGACAAAAACATTGGGTTCACCGAGCTGCCTGAGTGAGGGCAACATAAAATGGCGGCGATCACAAAATGGAGGCTGAGTACGAACAAATTCGTAATTTTCAGAACCTCAGGTCCCTTATCCGGATAGGGAATTGGACGAATGTCATTCCGGATCCTGCTTCACCATCACCGGATCCTATAGATTCTCTTCCAGCAGACATCGGAGGTTTCCATAATCTTATGGAGAGAGCTTCTAAGAGGTGTGGCCTTCCCATTCCAACTGTACAATCGGAATGCTTTCTTTATGATTTTAAGGAGCCTTATAGAAAATCCATCCGTTCTATCCCGATTGTGGAGCATGTATGGATTAAGGGAATAAAGATGATGCCGTCTCCAGCTCCCGTCATCCCTGTTCTTCCACAACTGTAGAAAAAATATATTTATGGATCAACTGCCAGAGGGTTCCAAGGCTTTTTTTTTTGTCCTCATATATGCCACCAGTAGATATAAGCTCTAAATGGGCGTGCTCCAGGCCGCTGACACAAACCGACCTTTCCTGCCCTTGAATTTGTGGATAGCCGATGGAGATTGCCCAGAGGTAGGCCGTTTCCAGTCCTACTCCCTCTCACGATGTTGGTTGCCACATAGGGAGGACGGGACCACTTAACCTCTGGCATAATCATTGGACTATTGTTATTTCTCACACCATGCTTTTAAAGCAGACCAAAGCTTAGCAGAATTTCCCCCTCCACGCAACCTATCCAGCCTACTGACGCCATGATATTTCTAAGACAATCCACAAATTTAGGAGGGTGTTCCGATTTCCACTCTTTACAGATCTCCCTCCTAGCAATGACAACCACATAGAAGATAAACTGTGATGTACAACTGTTTATGTCGTAATCAGAAGGTAAACCGAAAACAAAGTCTAGAAGTGCATGTGGTTGGTGATAACAGTACCTCTTCTAGAAAACCACACACCTGTCTCCAGTAGCTAACTATTTCAGGGCATCCAACGAACATATGACCGTCATCTGCTGCTGGAAACCTACATCTTGGACATGAATATTCTTCTGTTGCAATTTTTTTAAGTTTCGCCGGAGTCCAATAAGCCCTATATGCTGTAAACAGGTGGTTTCTTCTCAAGTTCGATGGTTTTATAATTTTTTGAGAAAGTGTGAAGGAGTCTGTCCAGACTTTTAATATATCACCTGGAATCTGTACTGTGGAAGTATCCCATAACTTAGTTATTTCAGCCTCTAAATTGTCTTTGCTTCCCACCAATGTTCTGTACCACACAGCTACCTCGCCCTTCCATCCCTTCTCCCTGCTTATTAATTCAAAAAAAGGACTCTCCACTTCTGTGTTCCAGTTCTGACTCCCCCACCAAGCAGACAGCTGGTAGAATTTGAATCTCGTGATAGTACCTTCTGTTAAGCTTGATATGGTTTCCCAACATAATAGTGTCGAGCCATTACACAGGTACCCCCATTTCATGAGGCCAGCTTTTCTCAACGGGAGAGCAAGTTGATCCATTAAGCATTCCGGAGTACCGGGGGAATCCCAAATTGGGGCTTGAGAATGATAAGGGATATCTAAAATTCTTCGTATCGATTGCCAATTATCTAGGGCTGTCCGTAAGAGCTTCAGACGAATTCTTTTTTTAAAACTTCTGATCTCCAAACTTAAAGAGAAAAAAGTCTTAACTATGTGGAGGGTCTGATAACATAGCCTGAAAAAGTCTGCCATGCGAGGTAGAGTCCAACTTATTAGCTAAGAGTCTAAAATTTTTAAACTGAAAGGCGTAGCAATAAAAAAGTAAATCTGGGAGTGCCAACCCACCAAGTTTTAGTCCCCTTCTCAATTTCTTCCAGGCTATTCTGGGAGACTTAGTAGCCCAAATAAAGGAGCCAATCCTCCCTTGCAGATTAGAAATGTCCTTTTTGTTAAGTCAAAGGAATGGAATTAAATAGAAAGGTAACCTTTGGCCGGATTATCATTTTGACTAGGTTCACCCTACCATAGATGTTTAAAGGTAGGGTGTTCCATCTGGTCAAAAGCTTTCTGACTTCCTTTACAACTATTGACCAACTGGTCTTAGAAATGTCTTCCAAATTATGGGTAAGATGGATCCCCAAGTATCTAATTTTGGATTTTGCTTCTAGGATCGGGGCAGGATTGTTCCAGCTCATTATGTCCGTTTTATCTTTGTTAATGCTGTACCCAGATACTGTACCAAAATCTTCTGCCAATTCAAATAGCCTGGGTATTGCCTCCTCCGGGTTAGATGTATAAAGAAGGAGGTCATCGGCATAAAGAGCTGTCTTAAACACTAGGTCTCCCATAATGAATGGTTTGATTAATAGATCCTGTCTCAAGGAACAGACGAAAGACTCAATATAAATATCAAAAAGGAGGGGGGATAGGGGACAACCCTGCCTTGTTCCTCTAGAGATATTCAGCCATTCAGACAGACTACCATTAACCAAAATTTTAGCCCTGGGACCCCTGTATAGTGTCTCAATTCCTTTAATAAAAATCTCTGGAAAACCAAATTTTGTCATTGACTTCCATAAAAAGAGCCAGTAAACTTGATCAAACGCCTTTGCAGCGTCTATTGCTACGATAGTAAGCGGCGTCTTCTTCTCAGTTGCTGTATCTATCGCTCCAATAACTTGAAATGTCAGTTCATTTAATTGGCGGCCAGGTATAAACCCCCTCTGATCTGGGTGTATTATAGACTTGATTATTTTAGTTAGTCTGGATGCAAGTATACCAGAATAGATTTTTGAGTCCGAATTTAAGAGCGAGATCGGTCGGTATGACTATCTTTTTCGGGTCTTTGTTTGGTTTAACTATCAGGGAAATTGTGGCATCTGACCAGGAGGTTGGGGTTCGCTCTCCCTGTATGAATATTTTATTGAAGTCTCAGTAGTGGGACTAAGATTTCTTCCGTGTTATCTTTATAAACCTCAGTCGGCAGCCCATCAGGGCCGGAGGCCTTATTTCTAGCCATCTTTTTCAGTTGTGACCTAACCTCTCCCTCCGTAATCTCAGTGACTAGAAAAGCTTTATCCGAGTCACTCAACTGAGGCAGCTCTCTCAAAGCCCACCAATTACCCAGCTCTTCCAACCCCCGACTATTCTTTTCCTGATATAGTTCCTCATAAAAGGCTCTAGCCTCTCTTTTAATCTCCATTTCCTCTGTTAGAGGCAATCCAGTGCCACGCTGTGTTAAAAAATTGATATTATTTCTGCTCCTCTCTGTCCTTGCCTTCCAGGCTAACAAGGAACCACATTTCTCACCATACTCTAAGTTACGAAGCTTACTTACTTCCCACTTATCTTTAATTGTTTTATCAGCTCTAGCTCTGAAATCTGTTTGTAACTCTAGTATTTCCCTTTCGAGAGCCGGAATACTAGCTCTATCTTCGGAAGCAGCGTGTTGTAATTGCTGTTCCTTTATTTTAATTAAGTTAAGCGCTTGATTATCTTTCTTTTTTAAGCTTCCTGTTTAAAATCATATGTGAGCCATAAATTCCTCTTAGGTAAGACTTAAGTGTGTCCCATACAATTTGATCCGAAGCTGTATTCTCATTAAACATGAAGAATTCCAGCAGACTTTCCTTAATTTTGTTTTTAATCTCGTCGTTTAGCAGGATGGCCCTATCAAGTGTCCACCTGTACTCTGGGGGACTGTTTTTAAAGGTTATTTTTAACTCGACCACCGAATGATCTGACAGTCCAACTGGAATGTAAGAAATTGAAGCAATATTGGCTAAAAAGGATTGATCTAACAGAAAGAAGTCTATTCTTGAGAACTGACTATACTTTTTGCTGTAAAAAGAATACTCTCTAAGATTGCAGTGTTTGACTCTCCAAGCATCTTGTAATGTGTAATCTTTCATGATATTTTTTAAAGCTGAAAGGGATTTATTTGGGGGATTATATTTAGCTTTAGAGGTGCGGTGCAGTTGTGGGTCCAGTAAGAGGTTAAAGTCACCTCCTAATATGACTGGAGCTGTGTGTTGTAACATGTAGTTTTCAAGCTTTTGAAGGAAACTAGCATTATCTTCATTAGGACCCTAATACGCCCCACACGAGAGTTTAGTGCCGCCGATTGAGATAACTGCAGCCAGCCATCTTCCTGACTGATCTGTACCCCAGTCATGAATCCTGATCCCTTTGTTAGCACGCACCACCATAGCTACCCCTCTAGTAGAACCAGTTTGTTTAGAACAAAAGATTTCCTGAACCCAGTTATATCTTACAAATATTTTCCTACACTCTTCTGCTTCCAGATGAGTTTCTTGTAAAAGATATATAAGAGTTTTTCAAGAATGCACAAACTCTTTGTTGTTTCTTCCGGCTCCCTAAGCCATTCAAGTTCCAGTAAAGGATTTTACTACTAGGTGTCATATTCGAAGCCATTATGTGGTATAACTACACCTATAACCAATGGTGGCCTGGGATTACATTTAAGCTTAAAAGCATGATGACTTATGGCAAATGAGGACATTTTTGTTTCTTCCCTTCCCCCCCCCCCCCCCTGTGAATCCTCCCCACCTGCCCCCCGAGGAACCCAACCCTCCTGTTTGGCGTAGATACGCCTTTAGGAGGCCCTGCACCCTCAACACACCATCTTAAGTGAAACTAAACGTTAGTCTTTTCTCCTATTGCTTTTTTTTTTTCTAAGGATTCCCTCTTTATTAGTTATTAGTTTCTATTCTATATATATATATATATATATATATATATATATATATATATATATATATATATATATATATAAATTCCCTTTTTTTTCCCCTTGATTAAGAAAATATTTCTTGATAAGGTGGATCCCCCCCTTTTTTTATTTTTTTTATTCAATCTCTAGAAACACAATTTCGCAAAGAGTTAGCTACTCTCTCATTTTAGCTAATAAATCATCAGCTTCTTCTGGAAAATGACAGGTGAACATCTTATTGTTCCACATTATTTTGAGCAGAGCTGGAAACTTCATTTGGACCTGAGCCCCCATTGAACGTAATTCTGGCATCCTTGAACCCAGCTCCCATTGTCTTTGAGCGGTTTTACCCCCTATATCAGATCTTATTTGGTAGGGGTTGGCACAAAAGTGCAAAGAGGTACGTGTCAAACATCTGCTAAGAATCAGCTCTTTAACACTGTATGTTTGGAAATAAACCAAAATCTTCCTAGGTGCTTTACGATCCGGGTGCAACCTAAACGGGTCTCTATGCACTCGCTGGATCTCTGCTTCCAAGTCAATGTCCAGTCTATCCTCTAATATGTCTTCCCGAAATAGTCTGCACACAAACCCCTTTATATCCTCCACTTCTACTCCTTCAGGAATTTTAAGAATCCTGAGATTGTTGCGCCGACTCTGCATTTCTAGCCTTTCCAGATCCATTGTTAGGGTCCGATTCTGCGCTTTGATGGCTTCTATATCTTTAGAGTTTCCTTTCGAAGTTTCTGACAGTGCCGTGACTTTACTCTCCAGGACGCTAGTCCTAGCATTAATTCCCTCTAGTACGTCAAATCTATCATGTAGACCCCTTTGGTTTCTCTCTGAAATCTCCAACTTGCCCAGAAGATCTTCGCTCAGTACTTGGAATAAGGAGCCAAGTCTATATCTCTTATTTTCCATCACAGTTGGTCTATCTGTATCATCAAGTTAAGGGACCGAACTATGTGTATCATGGACTGGAGGGGGAAGAGATGGAACTTCAGTACAACTAGTTAGTGAGGTCAAAGAGGGGGAAACTACAGCGGAGTTCGAAATTGCAAGTTTTATTGGTGGAGGGGGGGGTTGAAACCACATTCAATGGAGCTTCTGCACATACGTCTGAATTTTGCTCGGGGCTGGTCTGTACTACTACCTCTGGTCCCTCCTCGTTGGGAGTTAAATCGAATACAGCGTACTTGTTACCCAAGGGTAGTATAGAATGAAATGAGGGAGTGGATACTTTATTAGACCAGGTAGCTTCAGCTGCTTCGGCTACTTTAGAGCCTATATTAACCTCTATCTTATTTATAGCGCCCTCCTTGGAATTCACCACCTGCTCTATGATTTTAAAATAACTTTTAAGTGAGGGAGTTCCTCTAGGCGCTTGTATTTGTTTTATCGCCTTAGCTGACCTTCCCCTTCTGGCTCCACCTTTCCTATTTTGTTTATTCAGATAGATGGGTGTCGGACCCCCTTTTTCAACAGTATCAGTGGAATTCCAAACCCCTTGTTTCCTCAGGTCTTGCTTTGACCTTAGCTGATATCTACTCCTTACTTCTCCAACCTTTTCTCCCGACTTTTCTTTAACTGTAGTATCCTGTTTTGGAGAGTAATAAGCAAAGGCTGCCCCCTCTATGCCACTGCCAACCTTAACGCCTCTAATTGTGTTGACACAATCGCTTTGACAGACTGTTTTGCGTTTATCTGCCTCCATGCAGTCCTTCCCTCCAGGAACCACCTTACTGCTATTCAGCGCTGTATAGGTCCCCCGGTCTCCCGGTACACCAGAGCTCTCGCTCGAACAAGGAGCGCCTCTCTTGAACGGAGCCACAGACTTCTACGGCTAACTCGGGGCTTTCTTTGGTCGTATTTCTCCTCAACGGACTGACTACCGCTGTTGGCTGGCTTCTGCAACTCGCTGATCTCACCGCTCGAGATTCGGCTCAGCCGCCCCGTTTCTGCCTCCCTCGCGTATCGGCGCTCGTACATCCCGCAGGGTCCTAGCGCTCTCGTGTTCTCCTTCCGAAGGCGTCCAACCTCCAAACGACAAAACAAGAGAAAACTCAATAACGCGTAGAGTAATTCAGTTAAAAAATATCCATCTGCCCTCACCGCTTATTTAGGCGCTGTCCTCTTTGAGTGCGGAGAGAAAAGACCAGTTTAATTCATTATTCAGGGTGTTTCCGAGTGCCGGACCTCGCAGCAGCCGTTAGCCTGCCGCCGCCATGTTCCTCCCTGACAAGCCAGAGGGTTCCAAGGCTGACACGAAGAAGATCCTAGAGGAAGGAGAGCGGTCTTCAGAAATTATCGATTGTGCAATGGACATTGTCCACCCTAAGCGTGGAAGGGTACACTCAGATGTGAGTCCCTTGCTCATTGCACCATCAGGATTCAAGCAAGCCGGGCCGACGACGGCTGAAATGCCAGAAACCGTTCCCCGGAAGCTTGTTTCCTTCCCAGTGTAAGAATTGGCTTGGTAGTTTGGTTTGCCCTGTTCCCATCATGCACTGGGACAGGAACAGACTAATTTGCATATAGCCAGGTTCTGAACTGGGATGGTGCAGTGTTGGATCTAGCCCTGATCTTTTGACTGGGTGAGAGTATTCTGCTTAATTCAGAAACTCTGTCCATCACCACCCCTTGTTGTTAAATATTTTGTCCACCCTAAGAGTGGAAGGGTATACTCAGATGTGAGTCCCTTGCTCATTGCACCATCAGGATTCAAGCAAGCCGGGCCGACGACGGCTGAAATGCCAGAAACCGGTCCCCGGAAGCTTGTTTCCTTCCCAGTGTAAGAATTGGCTTGGTAGTTTGGTTTGCCCTGTTCCCATCATGCACTGGGACAGGAACAGACTAATTTGCATATAGCCAGGTTCTGAACTGGGATGGTGCAGTGAGCTAAAAAACGGTGTTGGATCTAGCCCTGATCTTTTGACTGGGTGAGAGTATTCTGCTTAATTCAGAAACTCTGTCCATCACCACCCCTTGTTGTTAAATATATGCAATGGACATTGCCACCACTGCTTTTTTGCGCTTTGGCATGTTCAGCTGTTCTAAGACGGCAAGGCTGGCTTCGGGCTACCTGGTTTCGCCCTGAAGTTCAGAATAAGATCTTAGATTTACAATTTGATGGAGAAATGCTTTTTGGAAAGCATGTGGATGATGCTCTACAGGACATCAAAAAAGACAAAGATGGCAAGGTCCATGGGGACATTGCACTACAGCAAGGTGCCCTTCTGGGGTGCAAGATCATCCGGTTTGGCCACACATTGGAGTTTCAACACCTTCCAGAGCCCCTTGCGCCACCGAATCAAAACATCTGCATCTTCTACGTCTCGAAGGCCATCAACTGCTCATCAAAAGAGCGATAGAGCCAGTTCCTCTATCCCAACAAGGAAAATAATTCTATTCCAGATTTTTTCTGGTTCGCAAGACGGAAGAAAAATGGCGTCCAATCCTAGACATGAGGGAGCTCAACACCTATCTCATAAAACTCTTGTTTCGGATGGTATCTCTTCAGGATATTTTGCATCTCCTGAATCCAGGCGATTATATGGCATCTCTGGATCTCGAGGACACATACTTCCATGTTCCTATTCAACCAGCCCATAGGAGATTTCACGCTTCACAGTAGCCAAGAGCCACTTTCAGTTCAAGGTCCTGCCTTTCGGACTCGGATCCGCTCCGCGGATATTCACAAAGGTATTGGCCCCAGTTTTCTCAGAAACCAGTCACTGCAGGTTTTTCCCTACCTGGATGATTGGTTGATAAAAGCTCCAACTTCTCAAGCAACTACAAGGGCAGTCAAAAGTTGCATCCAGCTTTTCAATCATCTGGGTCTTCAACTCAACAGAGACAAGCCAGTCCTTCGTCCATCCAGGTCGGCCAAGTTTCTAGGGTCCATTCTGGATACAACTTGTTGCAAAGCTTTCCCATCAGAGGAAAGACAGAAAAGGCTGATTCTTTTCGCCCGTCGGTTGCAGAAAAAACTAACTCTGTCCGTCTATACAAATATCTCCTAGGATCGATTTCATCCTGCATTCCCTTAATTCCGCATTGCAGACTTCGTATGCGCCCTTTGCAAGAACTGGACATGCAATGGCTCCATGCGGAAGGCTCGTTCAACGACAAGATAATAGTCACTCCTCTTGTGAAAGAGGCTACCTCTTTCATAAGAGGAGTGGTGGACCATCAAGGACAATATCTCGAAAGGTCTCACTTTCAAAGTTGCTCCAGCTCCCTTTGATACTGACCACGGACGCCTCTCTAGAAGGCTGGGGAGCGGTTATGCAAGACCTTCAAGTAAGCGATCACTGGACACCCGAGCAACGCACTCTCCACATCAATCTTCTGTAGCTCAAGGCGATTCGTTTGGCTTTACAAGCTTTCTTTCCGAGAATTCGGAACTCCACCGTCCTGGTCCGTACAGACAACACGACGGCCATGCACTATGTGAACATGCAAAGTGGAACAAGATCTCAACTTCTTTCCAAGGCCCAAGAGTTCTGGGAATGGGCAATTCTTCAAAAAATTGCTCTTCTCAGCAGAGCATCTTCCAGGTACCCTCAACACGACAGATACGTTGAGTCGTCTGAAGTCAGTCTGTCACGAGTGGGAACTGGATCGGGGCACTCGACGGAATTTTCACTTGTTGAGGCACTCCGTCCATAGACCTGTTCGCTACACCAGACAACAGAAAATGCCGGTTTTATGCCAGCAGGGATCACCATCGAGGATAGTTAGGGAATGCTCTTTCGATGGCCTGGTCAGGCGCATTTGTTTATGCTTTTCCGCCAATTCCCCTGATTCCAAGATTACTCAGGAAACAAGACGGAACTCTGCACAATGATTCTAATAGCACCGGCGTGGCCCCGCCATTATAGGTTCACAGAGCTTCTCCTACTCTCTCAAGATCAGCCGGTTCACCTGCATCCCATTCCTTTTCCATTGACGATGTCCCAGGGCCAAGTGGTGCATCCGGACCAAAACTCACTTCAGTTTACAGCGTGGCTCCTGAGCACAGAGAGTTACAGCGTGGCTCCTGAGCACAGAGAGTTCCAGAGTTTAAATATCCCTCAAGATTGTAAAGAGGTTTTAGCTCAAGCCCGTGCACCAAGTACAAATAAGACCTATCGCGCAAAATGGAAATGTTTTTGTTTGTGGTGCCACCGAGAGAACTTTAATCCATTCTCTTCTGCTTCTCATCAAATATTACCTTACATTCTGTCTCTGGCCAAATTAGGTCTTGCACATTCTTCCATCAAGGTACACCTGACGGCTATCTCTAGATTCAGACTGACAGCCGCTGGCCCTTTCCTCTGGTCTGCAAGGATTGTTAAACAATTCCTGAAAGGACTCTTTAGAATTTTCCCTCTGGTTCGACCTCCGCCGCCAATGTGGCAACTCAACTTGCTTCTTGCTCATCTCATGAGACCTCAGTTTGAGCCTATTCATAGAGCGGATCTTAAATTTTTGTCATGGAAGGTGGCTCTTCTTCTAGCCTTAACGTCCGCCAGCAGAGTTGAAGAACTTCAAGCGCTCATGATTAAGGAACCCTTTTTACAGTTCAAAAGCGACACTCTAATTCGAAGGACAAATCCGAAATTTATTCCAAAGGTCCATTTGGATTTCCATTTGAATGAACCTGTTCTAAAGTCTTTTTTCCCTTGACCCTACGACTCCAGCAGAAAGTTCTCTTCAGTCCTTGGATGTCCAGAGATGCCTGAAATGTTATCCTAAACGCACAAAGGATTTCAGGAAGTCTACACAACTCTTTGTCGCTTTTAGTGCTCCTCGAAAATGTTTTCCCCTTTCAAAGCAAGGGATTTCACGTTGGATTGGCAGCGCAATACACTACTGTCACCAAGTGGCGGGTAAGCCGCTAGAAGGACGTGTCTGGGCTTACTCCACAAGATCAGTTTCATCATCTGCTGCTCTCTTCACTGGAGCTTCTATCAAGGACATTTGTAGGGCAGCTACATGGAGCAGTGCCCATAATTTCACAAAGCACTACTGCTTAGGCTCTTCCACACCGAGTGAGGCGGCATGGGACAAGCAGTCCTGAGGAATCTCTTCCAATAAGCGGTGAGCTTTCCCTTCTATCCCTCCTTCCTGTTATTGCACATTTTGTATCTGATAATGTTTTACTGACTACTGTTTCAAGGTCTGTTAACTTATTATGAAAGTATGGATACAGGGTTGTTTCAGTATATCTGTCACAAAATGTGCTTTATTGCTAACTGCTAGCTACTCTGATACAAGCTGTGGGAATCTATGAAAGTTCCAATACTGGAGTCGGAAAACAAGTTACTTACCTGTAACTTTGGTTCTCCAGTATTGGTAACTTGCATAGATTCACATGCGCCCACCCTCCTGCCCTGAGAAAGCTCAGCCTTCAGCAAATGTGGTTTCTGTTACACAACGACTACGAAAATTTGAAGCTCTGAGGCTCCCTCAGGAAGGTTCTATGGGGTGAGGCTAATCTGATTGGTTGTTACATGTTTCTGGTCTCTTTTGCAAAAATAGGTGGATATGCTGCTAAATGAGATGAGGCCTAGGCCTTTCTTTCTCTTTTGTACCTACTGCTATGTTCTTTTTTTATTTACAGAAACTCCCATTCCGACGACGGGGAATGATACAAGCTATGGAAATCTATGAAAGTTACCAATACTGGAGAACCAAAGTTACAGGTAAGTAACTTGTTTTCATCCTGTTCCTGAGTCCAATCCTGTGGGAAGGTGTTCGTATGTGCTGCTTGTGGTCCTACTTCCAAATGAAATGTTGGTTTACATGAAGGTCCAGTCTTGAACAAATATGATCACTGCGAAGGGTCCCCTTCTGTTCTCTATTGCCGAGAAAAAAACTGACTAGTTTCCAGAGGCTCATGTCTTGCCATTCCCTGGAGCTCCAATCCGTTATACTGTTGACTTTGGCGAGAAGATATTCTGTCGTGACCCATACCTTGTTGTCCAAACAGTACATCCAAAGGTCTTAGCCAGATCCGCCAGGATCTTCATTCTCGAGCCGCCAAGTTGGTTGATATAACACACTGCTGGCATGTTCATCTTCAATAGAACATTGCACCATTTCCTTGCTCCAGCATTGTATAGCAAAGGAGCCAACCATAAGTTCCAGGCAATTTATTTGCGATACCTGTTCTTTAGCGTCCCATTTTCCTCCTGCATAGGATTCCCAGCATTGCGTTTCCCAGCATGTCTTGCTATCATTGGACTTTATTACGATGTCTGGATTTGAACAAAACATTGCTTTCCCATTCCAAATCTCCATATGAGTCAGCCATTACTCCGCATTGTTGCAGGGATTTTGCACATACACAGAAATTTGTGCAGGAATATGAGACCTCTGTGTATAGGGGCTAAGCCTTCCCACCACCTTATTGCCCACAATCCCTCGACCGACTGGCTATAGTGTCTCACTGGCTCTCCTACACTCTCATGAAGAAGCAAATGGTTAGACACACCAGTAAACAATACTCCAGAATCACTCAGGAATCGTGGTAACAAGACACACCTTTTTGCTCACTCACTCGTACATGTCCACAATAAGAACTGACCGAAACGCGTGTGTAGTTTAAAATGTTTATTTTAACTATTGTGCTCTAAAACTCAGTGTACAAATCAAACAACCAGCAACAAAATGCACAGACCTAACACAGTATTGCAACAAGGCCATATATCCTGAAGGGAGATGTCATCATATAAAAATAGTGGATAAAGAACTATAGAGTCTAACCACCCTCCCTTTGGTAAGAAGAAGCTTTATTATATAATAGAAGATCTCTGGGCTTTGTCAGCAAACCTCATACCTTAGTGCCTAGATGGTATTTCTACATCATAGGAACCGCTTGGTTCTTCTGCCTGGTAAGTTCCCTCTCAAGTGTATATTACTTAAACATGCATCCCCATAATATCAAAGCACGAGTTTCTAGAAGTAGCTGTGTTAGCATGTTTTGTCAAGGTGCTAGGGACTGACGAGAACAGAACAACAAGGGGCAATGTTTATCGAACTTGTTCATAGTGTTCAGACTAAACTCCAGGAACAGGCAGAGAATGAGCTAAGTAGACGGTTCGCATGTGAAAGGCATAAAAAGAGTCTTGAAAAAATAAAGCTATGTAGTAATGTGCGCAAAAGTAGCATCATGGTTGCTGGGCTCATGCTAACTTAGCAATGTCCACAATATCCCTAACGGCCATGTGACAGCGTAGGTGATATATCTTGAGTCTTTGGAGGATCCTGTAGTGAGGCAGGCCTAAGAAGACCACCTGTATTGAAAAGAACAGAAGCCCGACTATGCGGGTGGTCTGTCTCAAGAATGTGGACTGCTTTGATATAGTCTTGTGCAACTCTTGTTGAATCTTTGCTATCTTTTGTGAGGGAAGGCTCAACATCTTTTCTCTGGAGTTGGTAATAAACCTCGGGCTCATAGTCTGGTGGGCCGAAGTCAGAAGAAATGCCTTCTCGTTGATGACAAACCCAAGCTCCCAAAGAGCTGTACTGTTCTTTGAAGATATTCCAATAGTCTCCTGGGACATTGGTCCATTGGCAAGCTATCATCCAGCTATATGATTAGGCAGGTGCTCTGAGAGCGCAAACATTCAACTACAGGTGTCTGAACCTTTGTGAAAACATTGCAGCGCTGATAGGCCAATTAATAGAGACTTGAATTTGAGTCCCCACAGAAGTTGTAGAAATCTGCGATGGGGCGCATCAGTGGGGACTGTGAGGACCAATTGAACCATCCAATATTCTGGTCTCAAAAGGTCTCTCAGGTGGTGGATACCCTTCATTTTGAAGTGGTGATTAGGTAGCCACTCTTTCAGTTCTCAGAGGTTTATAACCAGTCTCTGACCTTTGTCTTGTTTATCTACAAGGAAGATGTTGCATTGTTCAAGAACCCGGAAGGGAATATCTGATGAGAGATAGCACCTTTCACTAACCAGTTCTGAGACCTCCTGATCTATGAGGGTAGCTTCAGCTTCTCTCTCAGAAAAAGAGAGGATGCAGGCAGCAGGATTGGACCAGAGTGCAGTAGAATTCGATTTGGAGTCCCTGTACTGTCTGTAGGACCCAGGCATTTCAGGTCAGAGCCTTTCAGTTGTAAAGAAACTGTGCCAACCTCCCTCCCCCTCCCCCCCACCCAAGTTGGGAAAAAAGAGAGCTCTCACCTGAATTAATTTCTTGAAATTGTCCTTGTGAGTTGCTTCTGATTCCGCGCGACTTCTTGGTTCCACTAGAGAGGGAAAATCACCTGACCCTGGTTTGATCTTGCCACTAGCCACATTAGAAGCCTTGGCCTCTTGAAGGACCTTGGGAGAGGACTCAGCCAGTCGAGCACTCTACCACGACTGTCCACAGCAAATACCTTGAGGTGTAATTTTCTCTTCATGAACGTCTAGGCCTTATCGAGAGAGAAGTGAATGTGGACATGAATTTACCTAACTCCTCGATGGATGGGTAGCCAAACAGCCCTCCTTGCACTCTAACACCTGCTTGGGAGGCCGCAGGGTCTTACAGTTTGGTATCCACTTTGATGAGGAGGGAATGGCGCAGTTAGGTAGATAAGGTGCAAGTCCGTTCCCCAAAAATGTGATAGCCGTCTAGGTCTTCCTTGATAGGACATCCGGTGGAATGAAGGAGCTGGAATGAATGGCCTCCCTGCACATATCTAGGATTTTTGCAAAAGGTGACATCAACATATCCTGAAATGACTACCAGGAGCAGTCAATGTCTCGGGTGTACTTCCCTAGGAAGGTAGCCATTCTGGTGTCGATCTCTGGGTTCAGTGCAACTTTGCCTGCCAAGGATAAGCGCAGGCACTCTGCTTGTAGGTGGGTTCTCACCTCTTTTTCTAGGGGCTCACAAAGGCAGCTGGCCACTTAGATAGCGACCTTCTCCACTGGTGACCATTCAGAGAAGCGTTGATGTAGGTCCTCTTGAGAGAAAGAAGCACCCAGTTTGGGTCGCTTGTTGTCTGGTATGCCCTGAGGACAAAGATGGGTCCAGCCCCAGGACAACACACCCCTTTAGATCAATGGCGATATAGGACTGGACGGCTGAGCACCTAGACATGTGTGTGTACACAATTTGTTTGGCCCTTAAACACTCTCTAGCAGGAGGAATGCTCAAACGCTTGAATCCTGTATCCACATCTTTCCCCACCCTGAAAGGAGTGCTGAAATGCGTTCCTGTGAGCACATGTCTGTGTGGAAAAAAACTATTGGAATAAAACTAAAATCAAAATACTTAAAATAAAGCAAATATCCAGGATAATAGAATACCAAGAGAGACTCCTTTGTAGCCTACTAGAGCAGGAAAGAAAAAGGGGATAAGAGGAAGATACAGGCTAAAATGGGTCATTGTGCACATTGATAAAAGATTTTCTGTTTCCTTTCCCAGTGAAATGTTTTATACTGTAATTTTATTTGATGTTTTTATCCAAAAATGTTCATGGTTTTAATTAACTAAACAGAAAACTTACCATTACCAGAGTTAATGGGAAAGGTAGTTTTTTTTAATGTTAAAGCTGCTAGAGATGAATAAAGTAGAAAACGTTTAAGTGTAATCATCTCCGATCCTTTCATAAAATTGCAGATATGTCTTTGGGTTCAATAAAGAAATAAAGGATTTACCAGGGTTGTGCAAAATGGAAGTTACTAATTAGAAAGTTTTGTTAGCTGTTCCATTCAAAAGATTGGCATGATGGCTTTCAACATCTGCAAATTATTTCTCCTATGGATGAGGTGTGGTGAATATTGCAATACATTTGGTAAAGAAGAACATAAAAGCACAAGTGTAACCATTAGATTCTAGAAGTTGTATATACAGTCTGATTTTCTTTTTCCTCCTGATATCAAACTTATTACTGTAAGTTTAGGCACTGAAGAAGAATGTGATATATCAAACTATTCATTTTCTGGTACTGTGGTTGTAGGAAGGTTCCCCAACTTTAAATGATTTGATTCGAAGCAATTTCCTATCTGATTTAGTCATTAACAAGCAAATCAAGCACGGTTTGTGAAGAGTGATGGAAAATATCAGACAAAGATGGACAGGCAATTTAAATTTAGCAATTTGCAGTGAACAGTGGGCACATGGTTGTAGTTCACCACATATAAGTAGTATTCCAGTATATTGGATCCCACTAGAGATTGTAAAAGTGCTGTATAGTGATGCTTATATGTACTAACAATGCAGTAAGTTCCCTTCCCTTGTACGTGTTCTATGTTACTGGGTTTGAAGGAGTGGAATCTATCTGGAAGGAGAGTACGTTTGACAATGGACACATTGGGAATAAATAGTTAGATACAAAGTGACAATACCTGCCATTCGGGTGCTTGAAAATAGCTCTCTTCCTTTCAACTTGCCTCCTAGTTAGTGACCCATTCTGCTAGCTATTAATGTAAAAAATCTGGGTATCGGGCCTGGCTAAGCAAAATGGCCCACACCCGAAGCTCCTGATTCCTCATCAGTATTCTATGGCACCCTGGACCCACAGTGGGTTAAAATCAATTGAGAATGCCCCACCCACTATGCATTAAGTTGAGACTTAAACCAGTATGCCACAGAAAAGCTGTTGGCATGCCTGAAGGTGTGCAACTCCGGACCCGCACAGTGTTCAAGATGGTGACTGCGGCTCTTTGAGATAGACATCTGATCATGATATGGTCCATGTTGCGCTGAGCTGCAGTGTGTCCTGGATGAAAGGACAATGGCTGGTGATCCTGCCCGGCTCGTGGATGCAGCAAAGTTCTTAAGTGGGACCCAGATTCGGCTATGTCAGCGACAAGGAAGAAGCAAGGGTCCTGACCAGGCCTAAAGGGAAAATAGTGGTGCCTGTAGCTGCTTCGATGTTCCACTGTAACTTTACTTGGTATGGGGCTGTGACAGGGAGCACCTGTTTAGACCCGGAGAGGACTGTATCCCGCTATATTCACTTTGTAGTGTTGGTCTTTGAGCGGCCAAGGGGAGAAGTGCAGCCCAGGAAGCGGTTTGACCAGACCTGGGAGAGTGACTTGCTGAGTCTCGATCAGGCTGGGTCAAAAGCAGGGAAGATTAACTGGTTGGCTACTGACGGTGGGAGAGGGTCTGAATGTAACAGTGTGGGCTGCAGGAGCCTGGAGGTTGTCTGATCTCCCATATTAGACTGGAATGATTAGTGCTGATCGCTGGAGATGTAAGGCATGGAGTATAGCTTAAGTGACTTGAATAATATCCAGTGGGCCCCTAGGAGAATGGACAGACTGGGAAGCCAGTTGGTCAGAGGCGACGGAACCTACGGGTGCTCAGATCCCGGCTGCTATAGAGGGGTCCAGACATGTACTTGAACACAAACAAAAGCGATCCCTTTATAATCCAAGCTACGCACTTGCAGGTAGACTTGTAAAAAGTGACAGAATTTGAAAAATAAAATTTTCAACACAGTTTTGACATTTTACTAGCAGATAGTCAATTTTTCCTCTTTTTTGTGCTTTCAACCTCCTTCCAGTTAGTGTTGGAAACTAATGTGAAACCCCTAGTAGATACCGGAAAGTTATACATTTCTGAAACATAGACAAAATTCTGAATATAGCAAAAGGTCATTTGTGTAGCTCCTTCAAGGTTCTCCTTCATAAAGTCACAGTTGAATTGCCATTTGTGTCTAAGTTTTCATCTGTAATTTGTTGTTACTTTAGCATATTTTGGAAAACAATATACTGTTAAACCTGCTGGACCCTTCTAGTTGCGGGGATATATAGGGCTTGTAGGTTCTACAAGAACTCGAGGTACCTAGAGACATCGACCAATCCGCACCTTACAATGGTTTTACTGTGTACCAACTATACAGCAATTTGTTAAATTATAAAGAATAGAAAAAGGGTATGAATGAAAACTCTGTATTTATGAAATGTCACCCGATACTAAGTTTAAGAGCAGTGGTTGGCTATACATCTCTGAATTTATGGGTACCCTTACAGGCCTGTGTTTTAGAGGGCATTTTTTAAAATGTCTTTTGTGTTACACACTTGGGGTACCCTTACAGGCCTGTGTTTTCAAGGGCATTTTTTTAAATGTCTTTTGTGTTACACACTTGCTTACATTTGAAAGACACAAACGTAGAGAACCCCACTTGTGTGGCTGGGCCTTGCGTCTGCGACACAAAACACCCTAAAATGTGACCTAGCAGACATCATATTTCACCCAGCAGAATGTTTTTAGGTCTCGCTTAGGTCTCGCTTAGCAATGGCTTGCGCTATCTCTTCAAGACATGCTGTATTCGGGATGTGGCCTTTAAGTTCCGCCCATGTTTTTAAATGGCTCCTTTGACTGTCTTCTCCAAATTATTTTGTTTTTTGATTAATATCTTTACTAGTCCCTCCTTAGTACTGCCTTTTCTCATGTTGTACCCTGCCATAAGGACAGTCCCTGTTCCATGCTTTGTTACACAGGATCTATTTTTTACAGTTTGTGAAAACTATTTTTGTAATTACTTTATTGGAGCAAAGCCGCGAGTCACGCTGCTCTTCACCATTAGCAATGGCGGCTGCACGTTTTTAGTTTTCTCAGGCACGACTCGCTAAACTTTTGTAAGCACTCGGACCTGCCACTTTTGATCTCAAATAATGGCAGTTGCGCTCCTTTCTTATAGCGCGGTTAGCACATATCCTTTCTTTTATTATATTTTTTTTATGCAATGCAGCCTGCCATGCTAGTTTAATATCCATTTTTTTGGTTCTGTCATTAAGCTGCAGGTTTCCGGAGCCCACATAGGTTTTTTTTACAGCAGCACCACGCCTGCTTCACCAACGCCACGTATCTGGTTTAAAAATGTATTTTTTATCCCACCATAGAGGTGCAGGCATGTGGAGCCCAAGCAGCATTTTATTAAGCAGTTCCGCTCCACAAACACCAGCCGTCTGGTTTCCAATACTTCTTTGGGGGTTCCGCCATGCAGCTGCAGGATAACTTATATCGTTTTACTCGAAATGTGAAAGTCTCTTCCCTTTCTAAGAGCACATGCTGGAAGGAAATCAATGTCACTTCACATCCTCTAAATGTTTGCAAGTTCTGTTCCCTCGATGTAGTGCGTAAAAGGTTGCAGTACCTCAGGCTCTTACTAAGTGCCCCTGTGGAATTGTAAAGTGACCTCTATTAGCCAGATGGTAGTGTAGCCTTAATGCAATCTTTCTCTTTTTAATTGCATTAAGGGTGCAGTACCTTTTAAGGCTAATAGAGATGTGTCTACAGCTCCACAGGGGCACCAAGTAACAGCATATGGTACTGCACCCTTTCATTGCTTCTTGCCTTTTCAATGATTACTTAGGCTACTGGTAGTGTATTTCTTTGACAAAAAAATAAAAAACTAACACTAATATTTGCAACACCAATCGCTCAAACATGCCCTAATGCGAGACCTATTGTATCACAAAAGCTTGTTTTACAAGGTGGTTAGCTGTGGATTTTAGGCCCCAGCTCAACCGCCACATAGGGAAACTTACTAAACCAGCACATTTTTAAACCAGACACCCTGGGAAGTCCATGGTGGGGTGACCTGCATGGCTATCACCAGGTTTTTATTTTTCTCAGACTCCCCTGCAAAGCTTAAACTTTGTCTAAAAAAAAACGAATTTCCCTTTCATTTCTTTAAGGAAAAGTCTGGGAATCTGCAGGCAGGCTCAAAGTTTCCACCCAGCATTCCTCTTGGTTTCCTGAGAACAATGGTGCCTCACTTGTCATAGCGGGAGACGTATTGGAGTGGATTAAGAACTTTTTGAGTGCCAGGCGGCAAGTGGTTACACTTGGTGACTTCTGCTCAGAGGAAAAAACACTCACGTCAGGAGTCCCTCAGGGATCTAGCCTGAGCCCGACGCTCTTTAATGTACCGGCCGCTCCACTCGCCACCATCGGATCCCTGGGATGTCGGGATTGCTTTGCGTTTTTGATTATCTTGATTTATCGGCACAGATACCTCATTACGGTGCTGATTTCCCCACCCCCCCACCCGTTCTCCGCAAGTGTCTTTTATCCAGCCTTGGTCACCCTTAATGCACTAATTCAGATTATCGCTATTTTCTCATCATACATCCTTCTGGCCGTTTATACTGTCGAGTTTCAACCTTCAAGGGAATCAGACACTTGTGATAAGGATACCCTGTCATTTCCCCAGGATCTGTTCCAATGTATTATTTGTCAATTTCCTCACTCTTCATCAGTTTTCGGAGCATCTATGATTGATGGTCGGTTTTTCATACTTGGTTATCAGACTTGTGTGTCTTATCTTGTTCTGTGTTTTGCAATAGACGGTTACCTGATGAAGGCCCAGAAGCCGAAACGCGCGTAGTTCTTATCTACCGCTTTGCCTCCCTCGTTTTCTTGTCTAAATGCTCTGTCTGTTTGTTTTTTAGGAGCTTTTATGATGTTGTTCTGTAAATAGTTTATCGCTTCTCTACAGTCAAAGATTAATGTGTATGATTTCATCAAAGATATTTTTGTACAAAATCAATATTTGATTAATAAAATGTATAAATATTTTCTACCCATGTGGTAATTAGTTCTTTCTTCGTGTGTTTTCTCTATTTCATTTTGGTTAGTCACCTAGCTTTATTATTTTTACTACTCATTTCCATTGTATATTTTGCTGCTGCTCTACTTTGCTATAGACCTTTTTCAAAATTGCTCTTTAATGTTTACACCACCCCTCTGATTAGGCTGATATCGTCCTTTAGGATGGATGTCATCGCGTATGCGGACGATACGCAGCTCATCCTAGTCCTTGATAAAGACACTAAGGACTGGGACGAAAATCTTAAATGCTGCCTGACAGCCACTATTGAATGGATGGGAAAGAATCATCTGAAGTGCAACACGGGAGAAACGGAAATTCTGCCGCTGGGTCCGCAAAATGACTTTATCCCTAAACAGTGGTGGCCTGAAGATGCGGAGGTACCGCCAAATACGACTAATGCGGCACGTAACTTAGGCATCAAGTTCGATGCCTCTGTCATTTAAACAGGCGCTGTCGGTAGCAGGTACCTGTTTTAATGTCATTAACCCCTTCCAGGCTCATGACGAGCTGGGCTCGTCATGAAGTAGCCTCCTACCAGGCTGATGACGAGCCCAGCTCGTCATACATAATGTACTTTTGAAAATCCTAGCACAGGAGCAAAATATCACTAGCAGCGATGGTGTTAAGAGTTTAAGAAAATGTTTTGATTTACTCCCCTTATCAGCCAGGAAAATGGTAGCGGTCGCCCTCGTGACATCGAGACTCTACTATTGTAATAGTCTATATGTGGGAACCAACAAGGCTGTAACACATAAGTTGCAAATGGTGCAGCATGAAGCCGCCAGGCTGGTTCTGAAGTGGCCAAAGAAATCCTCAGCGTCTACCGCATTGAACACTCTCCACTGGCTACCAGTGGTCAAACGGGTGCTGTTTAAAATCCTGGTAATTACCTTTAGGGCCTTTCACTTGCAATTGAAATTGTGTGTGTCTTGTAAAGCGCACTTCTACCCGCACCGCAGGCCTCGTAGCGCTATAGACCACTGGGGAACCCGTCCTGGCTTTCCCTGTGAGATAGTCCCTCCTGGGAGTCTCCAAGGTGAAACCAGGCATCCCCGGCGTTTGTGAGGGGCCGTTGTGGAGATGAGGCAAGCTAATGCCCAGAGTTGCTGAGTGTGATCTCTGGTTGGAGTAGGCACCGATGCGAGAATTATCGAGTCCGCTGATCCTGGTCCAAGACCCTGCCGCGTCGGGAATCGAACCCTGGTCCCGGGCCGTTCTCTGCTCTCGGGTCTGCCGCCTCTAGCCAGTAAACCACACCACTCCACTTGCAAGGACCAAAGTACATACAAAAGAGGTTTTCCCAATACCATCCATCACGCACCCTTAGATCCTCCAATGCCAATCTGTTGGCTATTCCGACTTTTAGACTCCTTTCAAGGGGTGGCAAATCCCTGCCAGTCCTAGGATCCAAAGCATGGAATAAACTCCCCCCACACCTCCGTGCTATGGAACGGGAATCTGAGTTCAGAAAAGCACTGAAGACCTCTATTTTCAGTCTCCCTGACACGTGTGCTAGAGCCCTTGAGTACCCTGGTCATACTACTGAAAGCAGCCGGACCAGACTCCACATCAGCTCTGGTCTGTGTAGGCGCCAAGATGCTCCTTGGAGTGACTGTCGCGCGGTATAAAAACCAATGTACATTACATTACTTGTGTGGATAGGCCAAGGCCCTGCTTCCCTGCGCACCTCACCTTCTTACCTCCAGTTTCGGAAGGACCTCAAAACCTTCCTTTTTATGCGAGCCTACTCGACTTAAATCCTTAGCTGCTGCCGTCCACTGTTTCACCACTAGCGCCATGAAACCGCTGGGTAAACGAGCGCTGTATAAATGTTTTTAAATTAAAAAAAAAAAAAAATTAAAAAGTGCCCGCGATAAAACGACCACCAAACGCAACATATGCATCACATGTTTCCACTGAAACAGTTTTTTGCAATTTTGGGTAGCTATGGATTTTGAGCCCTAGCTCAGCCAGCACCTAGTGAAGCGTACCATACCAGCAAATCTTCTTAAACAAGGCACCCCGGGGAGTCCAGGGTGAGGTGACTTGCAAGGCTCTCACTAGGGTTTTCTTTACACAAAATCACCTGCAAAGCTCGAACTTTGCATAAAAAACACATTTTCCTTGTATTTCGGTGAGGAAATGTCCTGAAATCTGTAGGCAGCCACAAATTCCCTACCTCCCAGCGTTCCCCCAGGTCTCCAGATAAAAACTGACACATCAGCCAAACGCCAGTCCACACAGTCAGCCAGGTGCTAGTCCACACATGCTAGCAGCCAAGCCCACGTTCGCACACCACCAGCCAAATGCCAGTACACACAGACCATCAGCTGAACTCCAGTTTGCACACATACAGAAACTTTCCCTGGGTTCTAGTAGTTTTCTGCACCCCCTTCAGATGGGCTTAAAAATATCGCCGTTCTGCCCCCAAGTGGGGCAAAAACAGTAAAAATATTTCCCCAAAATAAAGGGTAGCTCCCCGAATAACGTCTGGTGGCTACTGCCCCCTTTTAAGAGCAGATGGGTCTAAAAAGGCCCCATCTGCCCTCCTGAGGCGGGGGGGGGGGGGAATACAAAAAATGCCCTTAGGAATGAGATTTGCCCTAGGGGTCGCTTACACAGGCCTAGTCGGGGGGGGGGGGAAGAGTCGGGGAGGTTGGAATTCCCCCAAGCTCACTCTCCATAATCAATGCCAAAATAGAAAATAACTGATGATCTACTGGGATTCGACAACCCCCCCCACTCCCCCCAAACCCCCTCAGGCAGATCGTCTGAAAAAATCAGCCGATCTATTCCCCAAGGCGGCTGAAATTTGAGTAAATGTTTTGCCCACATGGGGATTGACCCTTGCCCAAAGGGGCTTTCCCCCAACACAAAAGAAGTACCTGGTGTTCCAGTAGTAGGATTCCTGCTTCACGATCGCGGCCCTCACCATGATTATGAAGCAGGAATCTACACCAAACAGGCACAGGGGTAAAGAAAAAACTCCTTTTCCCCCGGGAGAAGTATTTACCAAAGAAAGGTCCTTTCTTTCCATTCGCTGGAAGCAAATGGCCTCCAGCATGTTCCCGGCTGCATTTGATGATGTTGGCGTGCCATGCGCACACCAACTTCATCAGATTGCTGAGGGAGGGTTTGGGGGTGGCTGCGGAAGCTCTTCTGCTGCCATCCCTGGTGGGAGGTTTTACAGGGAAGGACCATGTGGGGGTGCCACGCTTTCCCTGTTGTGGTTGCGAGGATACCTTGGAGCCATCCTCTGCAAACGCCCCCCATGTGCACAGATAGCTCCAAGCCGTCCTGGCGTTCAAGGGGTTAAGGAGACCCAGTGTTCAATAACATGACGATTCATATTTTTGCCCAGATTACACCCAAGCTGTTCTAAAACGGAGAGAATTTTGTCAAAGTTAAGCAAAAACTAAAGGCTATGAATGTCAAATATACGCACTTAATCAAGGGAGGGACGAGGAGAAATATTTAACAAGATCCTGCTCCCACACTCCTCCAGAATCAATGTATGATATACACACAGTTCCTCAAGGAGGGGACGGGATTGACCATATTAGGTGAAATCAAGTCTGACTATCCGGAACACAAGGGGTCCGAGTGATCAGAGTAAAGTGCCTTCACACACCACCCTATTTAACCCCCTCACCAGCACTCATCATAGTTTTTTTGATCAAAAGATCTCCACCAAATAGCCCACAGGCTTGTCCAGCACTGCAGCGCCGGCTTGACGACTCACGCCCAATGATGAAGCATGACACCCTACCAGGTGTGTGAGAGCACTTTGATCTGATCCCCTGTGATCCAGATGGTCGGACTGTTGATTCCACCTAATAGGGTCAATCCATTCCCCTACTTGAGGAAATGCCACCTCTGTGTGCTTCATGTCAAGTATATGCTCCTTTTCCTGCCAAAGCTTTGAGTTGTTCACAATGGAATGTAATTCTTATTTACCGAGCCACAGAAGTCCTGGGAATGGCTGGTCATGTGGGGGAGATCAGGGGCCAGGCCGATCCCTTTACCTTAGAGGATTCTAAAGAATGCCAAGCAGATCTAATGAGAGAGCTATCTAGTGTATGGAAGTCCCAATGCGCTAGGAGTAGAATTGTGGTCAAGGATGATGAAACATTGGAATTGGAAGGCCGTGGTATCCCGGGAACCACGCAGGACCAGATAGAGCAAGCACAAAGCCCTAAGGATTTATTTATGGCATTTGTAGAGCGCTCTGCAACCCTACGGGCATCCTGGCGCTAAGGATCACAGAATGGACTATGATCCGGTCAGAAATAGAATGAAGACTCCAGTTATAGAAAGTGTAATGTCTGCTAAAACCATAGACATGTACCAGAATAATCTGCATAAAAGGAGTATTCATGTTCAATGATGGGTGGGAGAAAGAGCTGGGACTGCAATAGAATTGAGCCAGAATGGGGCTGGATGGGCAGTTGAGCATCTTTTAAACATTAGGGTGAGTGTGTTGGCAGTTTAAGGAGCACACAGTTAGTACCAAAGGTATGCACTGAGCTGAGGAGACAGCATTGCACTTGGACACACTGTTGCAACTTAATTGCTGGTCACTCACGTTGACCTTATTCAGGAAGGCCCTCAAAATTTGAACTAAAACTCACAAGCACAATGATTAAAATGACCACTTGGAATGTTCGAGGCTTTAAAGAGTTTGTGGAGGGGGCGTGGCCAAGATGGCGACCTGAGCAGACGTGGGTCTCTGTGGCTCCCTGCCCCGGCGCTTGTTAAAAGCCTTTAACGCAGCCCACACAACCCTAGCGCCGCGGCATTGGCCCCCACTTGGCTACGGCTGTGACCTGCATCATCGAGCTGGCTGTGGGGCCTGCCGGTCCGGGTGTAAGATCCGACGAAGGCCGGGGCCGGAGACGGCGGCGGAGAAAATGGCGGCTGCCGTGGCGGGCTCGCCAGCGCCACTCTGACTGGCGGTCGGGGCCTGAGAGGGACCGAGGTCGATCCGCTCTCTGGGGGATTGGCAGCGAGGCCCTGCAATCGTGCGACTCTGGCCCGGGGGTCGCGGCGGGTGCCGACTGCTCCGGTGACAGCTCGACTGGAGCGACACGGAGGTGCCTGCCGGAGCTGCAGAAATCGAGGGCCCGGATTGGGGCCTGCTCGAACGGGGCGCCAGCGGGTCCCGGAGGGAGCGCCTGACCCGAGCACGGGCTGTCGCCATGCACCCGAAGTCCTGGGAATGGCTGGTCATGTGGGGGAGATCAGGGGCCAGGCCGATCCCTTTACCTTAGAGGATTCTAAAGAATGCCAAGCAGATCTAATGAGAGAGCTATCTAGTGTATGGAAGTCCCAATGCGCTAGGAGTAGAATTGTGGTCAAGGATGATGAAACATTGGAATTGGAAGGCCGTGGTATCCCGGGAACCACGCAGGACCAGATAGAGCAAGCACAAAGCCCTAAGGATTTATTTATTTATTTATTTATGGCATTTGTAGAGCGCTCTGCAACCCTACGGGCATCCTGGCGCTAAGGATCACAGAATGGACTATGATCCGGTCAGAAATAGAATGAAGACTCCAGTTATAGAAAGTGTAATGTCTGCTAAAACCATAGACATGTACCAGAATAATCTGCATAAAAGGAGTATTCATGTTCAATGATGGGTGGGAGAAAGAGCTGGGACTGCAATAGAATTGAGCCAGAATGGGGCTGGATGGGCAGTTGAGCATCTTTTAAACATTAGGGTGAGTGTGTTGGCAGTTTAAGGAGCACACAGTTAGTACCAAAGGTATGCACTGAGCTGAGGAGACAGCATTGCACTTGGACACACTGTTGCAACTTAATTGCTGGTCACTCACGTTGACCTTATTCAGGAAGGCCCTCAAAATTTGAACTAAAACTCACAAGCACAATGATTAAAATGACCACTTGGAATGTTCGAGGATTTAACGAGTTTGTGGAGGGGGCGTGGCCAAGATGGCGACCTGAGCAGACGTGGGTCTCTGTGGCTCCCTGCCCCGGCGCTTGTTAATAGCCTTTAACGCAGCCCACACAACCCTAGCGCCGCGGCATTGGCCCCCACTTGACTACGGCTGTGACCTGCATCATCGAGGTGGCTGTGGGGCCTGCCGGTCCGAGTGTAAGATCCGACGAAGGCCGGGGCCGGAGACGGCGGCGGAGAAAATGGCGGCTGCCGTGGCGGGCTCGCCAGCGCAACTCTGACTGGCGGTCGGGGCCTGAGAGGGACCGAGGTCGATCCGCTCTCTGGGGGATTGGCGGCGAGGCCCTGCAATCGAGCGACTCTGGCCCGCGGGTCGCGGCGGGTGCCGACTGCTCCGGTGACAGCTCGACTGGAGCGACACGGAGGTGCCTGCCGGAGGTGCAGAAATCGAGGGCCCGGATTGGGGCCTGCTCGAACGGGGCGCCAGCGGGTCCCGAAGGGAGCGCCTGACCCGAGCACGGGCTGTCGCCATGCACCCGAAGCTTCGCCCACGACAAGGCAGTGGCTCTGGAGCCTGGAGGAGGCGAAGGAGATTTGGATTGCGGCCGGGACGGGTCGTGTAGCAGAGCGCCAGCAGCGGCACCATCCCGCGTGGCTGGGCGGAGCTGAAGGCACCCGCACGGAGGCCTGACGGGGACCCGAGGTGAGGAGCGCACTAGCGGGAGGAGAAAGGGAGACTCTGGGGGGGGGGCCCACACTCGAGCCTCCGGCGCACGGCCTAGACGACCCGCGCGAGATCTGAGGGGGGGGGGGAGAGGGGGGGTCAGGCCCGACGGAGAAGCGAGGGCTCCCTGCCTCAAGGCCCTAGCACTGGCTGGAAGGCCCCACACAGCATAGCCGGGACACGGCCCAGCATCACCCGCCGCTACCGCGGTCGCTTCGGGGCTACTGGGGCCCCAGTGCCGCGGCCCCACGTGCAGGCCCCGCCGTGAAATCGCGGCTGACCTTCCCAGGGACGTCAGAGCGGGCTACGCTGCTCATCACCGGCCACCCTAGGGGCAGCTTCTCGCAGGAGCCCTGCGCTCGCCCTTTACATCTACACCAGGAGCATAATTACCCAAAACCCCCGATCGACGGAACCGCCCACAACACGCCATACCGCCAACACGCATCCACAGCAAGACTGTAACGACCGTTGGGCCTACCGACAGCCTTGAGCAGGGAAGATTCCAAGGGGTGGGCAACCACTGGCCTGCGACCCGGCCATGTCCTCCACAAATCGTAGAGCGGGGCGCACCATAACGGACATGTTGGTGAACGGGGCAGCCAAAAGCGAGAGAAGCCCCGACAAGCCGACGCCTGCGACACAGCCCAAAGACGGAGACCGGGCAGACGGCGAGGCACCGGCCACGAAGTCCTTCATGGAGGCGCTGTTCACCTCCCTTAAAGAGGACATACAGACTCTCAAACAGGAGATGGCCGGGGGGTACAAGGAACTAAGGCGAGATATGGACGAGCTTGGAGAATGAGAGGCGGAGGTGGAGACAGGAGCGGAGAAGTACACACACTTCAACAAGAAATGCTTCAGGAGCAACAGATGGATCTGCAGGCCCACACGGAGGACTTGGAGAATCGCAATAACATCCGCGTCCGGGGTGTTCCATCCACGGCCGAAGGGGGGGATGTGACAACCTATCTGCAGGACCTGTTTAGAGACATTTTGGGGGAACCGGACGATTACGAGATTCGGATCGATAGAACGCACAGGGTTGGTCTTCCACGCTGCACAGCAACCCTCCCCCCGGATATCCTAGCTTTCCTCCCGGACTTTCCCCTCAAGGAGCGCATCCTAAAGATGGCCCGGCAGCGACACCCCCTCACTTATAAGGGACACGCAGTAGAACTCTTTCAGGACCTGTCCCCGATTACCCTACAGAAGCGCCGAGCATTCAAGAAGGTCACTGCTTTTCTACGGGAGAAGGGTGTGCCGTATTCCTGGGGGCATCCGTTCCGCATCGTCTTCAAATGGAACGGGAACCTTCACCAACTTCGGTCCCTGCACAACACCTGCGACCTACTAGGCATCCCGCATGACGAAGGAGGCTCGGGAGACGAGTCTGGCGCTTCCCCATCCCAAACGGCGCCGTTACCAGGCGCTAGAGACAGCTGGCAAAAGGTGCGACATAAGCGCCCCAAGAAGATCAGCAAGCCCAACCCCGAAACAGTGGCGCAAGAGCAAGCTGACGCTATCAGAGAAGTGACAAAAGACACTGCTAGCACGTCGGGGGACCTGACTGGTTGAGCCGCTGATGTACACGGCCGGCGAGAGGGCCGGGGCGGGGAGCCGACAGGTTGCCGTTGCCATTGCTTCCCCATTGACGTTCTACTTTACCACAGATCCAGTTGGGCTAATGGCTGGAACTGGGACAATGTTCGTATACAGTGCACTCGAGGTTGGAGTGGGGGTGAAGGGGGCGGAGGGGGGGAAGGGGTTGCAGGAGTTTGGGGATGTTGGGGTGGTGGGGGAGGGAGGTATGGATCTCCTTGTCCACATTATTTTGTGTCTCACCCGGGATTACCTAGGCCATCGCGCGCATCTAGGGGAACAGCTTAGCTACGGGCCGGTGAGGGCCTGGTGCCGCACGTAGTGGCTTGCGATGACACACCACTTAACAATTCTCTCACTCAACGTGAGAGGGCTTAACAACCCTATTAAATGCAGGGCGGTCTTGTCTCTCCTGGAGCACTCAAAGGCGGACATCTGCCTCTTGCAGGAAACCCACCTGCTGCCCAAAGATCACCACAGGTTCAAATCCCGATCCTTTCCCTGGCAGTTCTTCTCGTCCGCTAACAAGAAGGTGGCCGGTGTGGCGATATTGGTGGCCAAGTCATTTGGGGTTAGGGTCCTGCAAAAGGAGCGGAGATCAGGGGTAGGTTGCTGGTACATCGTTTCCAAGTAGCAGGGCAGACACTATTGGTGGGCACTATCTATACACCCAACGAAAACCAAGAGAAATTCCTACACACTGCACTGGAGGCCGCCACTGCTAACACGCATCCACATATACTACTCAGGGGTGACCTGAATCTGGTGTTTCACAACACAGCGGACCGCTCCGGTCAACGGTCCGGCCAGGTGGGAGCTCTCTCAGAGGCGGGACACGCTCATATCACATACCTGGATCTCGTTGATCTGTGGAGACACGCACACCCGCCGGCAACAGCATACACTTATTACTCCGCTGCCCACAAAACATATGCCCGACTCGACCACTTTCTGTGTTCCTCCCAGCTGGCGCGTCAAGCAGGCGACGTGGAAATACTCCCAGCCTCATTGTCTGACCACTCACCAGTGGTGGCGTCCTTCCGGGTCTCGGCGGTGCCCGGCCCGCAGCGGCACTGGCGGTTGCGTGATAACTTTTTACAGCTCCCGACCACGCTGGAGCGGATTAAAACAGCGCTCGCTCAGTTCCTCTCCTATAATGCCAACGGAGATACCTCTAAAGCGACCCAATGGGCGGCCCTTAAGGCGGTTCTCCGCAGCAAATTCATTTCTATAGCCACCGCTAACAATAAGGAACGCGCGCAGAAAAGGGCGAACTCAGCGAGTGGCGGGATTGGAACAGATGCACCAACGCACGGGGGTTGCACGGGCGTGGTGGCAACTTTGCACGGAACGGAAGATGCTGGCAGCATTGGACCAGGGAGTAGCGGAATATGCCGCCATGCGTCTCCGGCACGCGTACTATACTGGGGGTGACCGCTGCGGGAAGCTGTTGGCGAGCAGGCTCCGGGAGCAGCGCCAGAGGCAGCAGATCCAGACCCTCCAGGCCAGCTCAGCCGACCCCATCACTGAAGACGCGGCCATCGCCGCGGCCTTCGGCGACTATTACGCTGACCTCTACACAGCAGACAGCCTTGACCTGCGGGATGGCCATAGCTACCTGTAAGGTGCAACTCTCCCGTCGCTCAATGAAGCACAGACGGCATTCCTCGACCGACCCATAGGCCTGGAGGAGGTCATCTCAGCGATCTCTCGCTTGAAACTGGGGAAATCCCCTGGCCCAGACGGTTACACAGCGGCCTTCTATAAGACCTTCTGCCCACAAGTGGCCCCGCTGCTGAAGGACCTTTTCAACACCTTCGACATGCCTGGCGCCATCCCGCTGGACCTACTGGAGGCAGCCATCTCGGTGATCCCCAAAGAGGGAAAGGACCCCACAAGGAGCGGCTCCTACCGACCGATTTGCCTACTGAACATCGACCTGAAGCTCTACACCGGCATCCTGGCCAGTCGACTTGCGCCCTATATGCAACAACTGGTGGAGCCGGATCAAGCGGGCTTCATTCCACAACGGCAGACAAGCGACAACAAGCGGGTCCTCCACCTCATCGAGGCCGGATCTCGGACGAGACCGGACTGCCTGCTCCTCACGATTGATGCGGAGAAGGACTTCGATAGGGTGCATTGGCCCTATCTAGAGTTAGTGCTGCAGCAGTTCGGAATCGGAGAAACCCTCCTCAACCGTATATTCAATTGTTATCGCCAACCTAACGCTGCAGTCCGGGTCAACGGTCACACGTACCCGAGGTTTGCGATTGGCAGGGGGACCAGGCAGGGGTGCCCACTCTCTCCCCTTCTTTTCGCGCTCTACATGGAGCTGTTGGCGTGCCGGGTAAGAGATCACAACCTCATTACAGGCATACCGTTTGGTGGAGACACACACACCATCAGTTTATATGCTGACGACATCTTACTTTCCCTGACCAACCCAATGCAATCCCTCCGGGCGCTTTTGATCGAGCTTCACACCTTCGCACAGGCTTCAGGCTTTAAGATTAATGAGGCAAAGTCGGAAGCCCTGAATCTGTCACTGTCACCGGAGGTGCTAGAGGATGCCAAGGCTGAATTTGACCTTCAGTGGTCGGAGTCAACTATCCCTTACCTGGGGGTCTTATTGGCCCCGACAGTGCAGGCCTCCGCGGACGCTAACTATGCCAAGCTCAGCTCCCGACTTCGGGATACCCTCAAACGGTGGAAACACCTGACCCTGTCCTGGCTTGGTCGGATTGCTGCCGTAAAGATGACCCTGCTGCCCCAGATTCTTTATATATTCCAGACCCTTCCTCTGCGCCCGCCAGCGGGATGGCTTCAGAAGACCCAAGCAGATTTAACAAGTTTTATCTGGAACGGCCGCCGTCCGCTGTTTAAGCACACAGTCAGCACACTCCCCCCTGACCATGGTGGCGTGGGCGTGCCCGACCTCACTCTCTACTTCCAGGCAACTCAGCTACGCACCCTGGTGGAGTGGCGCCAATTGGAATCCGCCAAGCACTGGCTCTTTCAAGACCAGGCGGTTGCTGGGCGTACACTCCAGGGCATCCCGTTTTTGCTGCGCTGCCATAGGCCTCCTAACCTCTACGCCTCACGGATCACCAGTACTGTTCTAGATGTCTGGGACAGAGTGGCAGTCAAGCGAGACCTCACCTCCTTTCCCTCCCCATGACGCCGATCTTCGATAACCCTGATTTCTCGCCTGCCCTTGACCCCCTGGCTTACGCGACATGGCGGAGGACGCTGTGTAGGGATGCCGGACACATGTTCGATCTGAAGGGCATTCTCCCATTCCAATAGGTGAAGGAAAACTATGGCATACCTGAAACGGATCGTCTGCCCTACCTACAGGTCCGTCACTGGGTTCTACACCCGTCGGTCCGGCCGGCGCGCAGCGACACCTTACCCCATACGAGAAATGGCTGTTGACACGTATATCCGACAAAAAGTTAATATCAGATCTGTACCAGCACTTACTCCTCACCAACATATACACATACAATGCAGGGAGGGCCAGGTGGGAGAGAGACCTGGGAGGGAGTCTATTACAGAGCTAGGCACCCTGCCCATTACACAGGCCTCACCGAAACTGACCAAAGTTGCCACCTACTGGTACCACACACCCGAACGGCTGCATCAATGGGATCCTCGGGTCAGTGACCGCTGCTGGAGGGGTGTGGGGGGCTGGGAACGCTGGAACACTTGCTTTGGAGCTGCGACCACCTTCAGCCATACTAGAACTTGATCTTGGATCTGGTGGACTCCCACCTGGATACCCAGCTGCCAAGGTTTCTGGCCTATGTCCTACTGGGCTTCCCTAACACTCTGATGTACCCCCTTAAATCCTGGAAAGGGAGACTTATTGCGATCGCGCTAGGGGCTGCTATGCAAAATGTGGTGGCACACTGGAGAATCGTCCAACCGCCACTGCAAATAGGCTGGCTACATAGGCTGTGGGCAATCCTGGGAATGGAGAAATTGCCACTGGGCGGGGGAGAGAGAGGAGTTTACAGCACTTTGGCGACCGTTCCTGTCCCTGCTGACAGGGGAGTTCAGGGAGCTGAGCTGTCCCCGCTATTTGCGACTGCTGCGCCTGGCGGACACTCTGCTCCTGGAGCCCAAGACGCAGCCACACAAGCGCAAGGCACCGAAGAGTCACGCACCCGATGGCACCCACTAGGGTAGTGATCCCCTATTGTATTAGTCTTTGCGCTGTGGACAAGGAGATGGGTGATTGTGGGAGGTGGGGGGGTTGGGGTTTGTTTTTTCCTTCTTATGTTATTCTTGCAGATTGGTACACTATTGTCAGTGTCGTTTGCATATGCATCTCAGCCTTTATGACGCGGCCGGCCCAGTTGGGTTGTAGACGGCTTGCTGTGTTAACACTTGCAGTAGGAGCACTTACTGGCCGTATTCATGCTATTGAACTGTACATGGCCGCCGCATACTCCGACAGATGCATTGGAGGTGTGAGATGCTATGTTTTTCAGTGCTGCACAATAAAAAGATTTAGTACTAAAGAGTTTGTGGAATGATATAGAGTACATACGTGTTATATGTATCTCAAATGGCATACCATTAATATTGCCTTCCTCCAAAAAACGTATTTGGTAGGAGAGGTCAAGGAAATGGTCTCAAAGAAATGGAGGGGGCGGCTATGTTCCTCCACATATTCATCATATGGCAGAAGAGCCTCGATCTGAATGGCTCCAAGGTTTCTGTTTCTGCATAGGCCATGGGTACAGATGTGGATGGCCGATATCTGGTGGTTTATGGATTACTAAACTGCACCGAAATATGTTTTGTTAGCGCATATGCCCCAACTGCTAATAAATATATTTTGAAAATATATTAGACTTGTGCACATCATAAATGGATACCCCAGTAGTGTGGTCTGAAGATTTTGAATGCGTAATTGAACGGACAAAGAATTGAGATCCAGCAAGGTTGCACACAAACCCTGCAATGGTAGAGGTACTTCAGTAGTTCATAAGTAAATTAGATTGTATAGATGTGTGAATCTAAATCTACTAGTGCAGGAGTATTCTTGTTACTATGCTACTCAGGCTCAAAATGGTAATAATCAGATAAAATCAAATCAGGAACATTTATTTAGCGCACACAACACCTAAAGGTCTCATGGTGCTGGCGGACGGCTCCTGAGTCGTCAGCATAAGAGGGACAGAGCTAATGGTCGAACAGCCATGTTTTCAGATTCTGGCGGAAATGGTTATGGTCAGAGGTGATACGTAGGTGTAAAGACAGTTTGTTCCACAGAGTGGGGGCAAGAAAGGAAAAAGCCCGACCCCTGTTTCTGACAGTACGTACTCTGAGCGGAGTGAGGAGGGATTTGTTACAGGATCTTAAGGGCCTGTTTAGCTGTTACCATCGGAGTTTTTTGATCCAGTAGCCTGGACCTCTACCATACATGGTTTTATGTGTTAGGCATAAGATCTTAAAACAGGTTTTCTTCTTTACTCGCAACCAGTGAAGATGTCTAAGACTGGGCTCCTAGGGGGATCCTGATGGAAGATTCAGCACCAGCATGGCTGCTGTATTTTGCAGGACCTGAAGTCTGGAATGGAGGTCTACATTTATTTTCGACCGCAGAGCTTTGCCGTAATCCATACGGCTGATAATCAGTCCCTGTACCAGTGGTCTACTGGCTTCTAGCGGGATCCACTTGAACACTTTGCGGAAATTGCACATAATGCCAAAACAGGAGCCAATTATGGGGTTGACCTGTTTTTTCGTTGATAATTGATTATCAATTTGAATTCCAAAATTCCTCACTGTCTTCTTTGGGGGTGGGCAAGGACCGAGATTTGGAGGCTACCAGTCATCAGACCAGTGCTTGTGAGCCTTACCAAAAAGTACTATCTCAGTCTTGCTTCCATTTAATTGTAGGCGGTTGATGTTCATCCATCTTTTTATGTGAGACATACAATTCTTAAAATGTGATTTTGTATCCATAGGGTCAGGACCAAGGGTGATCAGAATCTGAGTATCATCGGCATATGACACTACGTCAAAGCTGTTGATCTGATCACCGTGGCGAAGAGGGGTCATATAAAGATTAAATAGCGTAGGGCTCAATAATTGAGGCCTGTGGCACTCCCATCTTAACAGGCCTGCTACATGAAAGTAAATCGCCAATCTGTACTGCAGTGACTCTGTTAGATGGCTTTTAAGCCATTTCAGGGCCTTCCCCCTGACACCAATATCCCAGAGCCATTGTACAAGAATGCTATGTGATATGTGTCAAAAGCTGCTAATAGATCCAGCAGGATGAGAATAGATGACTGCCCTCTATTCAATGCTAGTCGGATGTTGTCAGTGAATTCTACCCACGTCGCTTCAGTACTATGGACGGCCCTGAAACCAGACAGTGAAGGATCGAGTGAACCATGACTCTCGAGATGGTCTATGAGCTGCCGGTTAACCAGTGACTCGAGTACCTTCCCGAAGTAAGGGAGCAGTGAGATTGGACGATAGTTGGTTAAAAGTTTTGGGTCTGCAGTAGGTTTTTTAGAATTGAACTGACTCCGGCTGCTTTCCATATCATTGGGACCACTGATATTGACAGTGACCTATTAAATAGGTTTGTGATACTGTCAAGAAGCACCGGAACAATTTTAGACAGAAAACGTGATGACACAGGATTGACTGGTGAGCCAGATTTAATTTTTTTCATGGCCTTGGTCACTTCCTCAGAGTTGTATTGGGAAAATTGCTCTAAGAGGGGGAAGAGGCCAGCGGAGGAGGTATGGTCATGTAACCAGGTCTGTTATAAAGCAGATATCTGGTGTTTCCATGTCCAGAAGGTTCCAAAGCTCTAGCGCATGCTTGGGGATTGAGCGGGCATTCCGATAATTCGCCTTCAGCGGTTTAGCAGTTATGGTTTTAGCTAAATTACATTTTAGTTTGGGTGTGCAGGTGGTACGACATCCTTTAAACAGTGGTTTTCATACATACAGGTATTAGCTATTTCCCTTAGGTCCACTGGTAGTTTAAGATAAGGTTTATTTAAGTTTTTGAGCTCTTTACTAGAGAGGGATTATCTAGCCATACTGAGTCACTCACCAATATGTAACATAGATGTGAAATCCGAAACAAAGATAAAAAGGTCCTGGCGACTGGCAGCCACCTGGTAGACTGGGACGCAATGAAAGTAGTTATGAGGGGAGAATTTCTGGAGAAATTGTATGGTGGGAGAGGAGCTTAGTAGTAGTTTTCACAGAGGCACAATTGGCAACTTTGCCGGAATGTCAGTTGCTAGACCCGACGGTGTGAGGAGAGTGCATGGAAACAAAACATAGGGTGAGAGAAATGTAGAACATCCTAGGTGGTCCTCAAAACACAGACACTGCACTAATAAGGAGATAAATCTGGCAGACTCCTTGGGTGCCTTCTGGAGAGGAAGTGGCCCCCTTGGGTTATGATACCTCGATCACCTAGACAGGGGCACGGCCTACACTCAAGTCTGCATAAATGACACTTTCAACAGTGCTTAAAGCAGGTTTTTTCAGCCCCCTTTGCACTGGCATAGAGACATATTAGAGTCAGATAACATACCCCGAGTCACAGCTGAACAACCAACAGACTTGAAAGCAGGTATTACACAGACAGAATTGACAGAAATTATCAAACAGTTTACTCCGAGGAAGTTTCCGGGCTCGGATGGTTGACTGGCAGAGTGTTATCATGCTAATATCAGGGTGGTCGATGAGAAGCTGCTGGAGTTGTATATCACATGCAAAGAGAGAAACTGGTTGGTTCCTAATCAGCATGCGGGAAGCTATTGTGGTGATGGTGCCTAAGCCAAGTAGGGATCTCAATCCCAGGCAGCAGCCTACAGACCATTATCCATGATAAATGTTGAGGTGAAAATATTTGCAAAAGTTCTGGAGAACAGATTGATTAATATTGTGACCAGTGAATTGTCTGCATGAGGCTAAGCACATTATTACATTTAAGACGCTTGAACTATGTCCTACATGAGGCAGCAGAGCCTGAGGTGCAAAAGGCGCTAGTTGCGCTTGATATAGAAAAAACGTTTGACATAATAAGTACATATTTGTCTCCTGAGATGAATGAGGATTAGCCCCATCTTCAAACAATTTATCTAGATATCATGTACCAATCTGGTGGCCAGAGTAAGGTCTGGTACCACTGTATCTGCTGAGTGGAGAGGATCGCCAGGCAGGACTGTCCTCTCTTGTGATTTGTTATTCACTTTGGTGATTTAACAACTGGCAATTAAGTTGTGGGAAGTACTGCACGATTGTGGCAACATGACTGGCGGGGTTTTGCATGCAATCTCACTATACACAGCTGATGCGTTGGTGTATATTAGTTAGCCAGACAGATACCTTCCTATATTGATGAGAGAATTATACAGGTTTACAGATCGGGCTGATGGTCAATAAATTAAAAGATGCAGAGCACTGGATGAGGTTCGCTGGCTAGGACTGTGATGTGACAAAATCAGATACTTGAGCATATAGGTGGCACATAGTCCCTCCAACCCCCATAAAATATGATTACAATATGGGTAGAGTGTTGCAGGAACTTTGGGACTCTGTGCTTTTCTGGAACACCCTCCTACCCTCAATTGTGGGCAGACTAGCGGTAACAAAATCTTCATGCTTCCCAATTGCCTATATTCTCTGCAAAATACATTAACTCCCTCTCTCTGTATTTAAAAAAAATATACAGTCTTCTACAATCCTTGCTTTGGGCGGGGGAAGAAAAGCAGGGTACAGCTAGATATGCTCAAAAGATCAGCAAGAACAAGGCCTGAGGCTACCGGACCTAGTCCTCAAACATCACATATACTCCCCTTTAACTGAAAAGCAAAACTAATCCTACAGCCTCCATGGAAAAAGTCCACCTGACAAATCGGCATGTATCAAAAGCCTCCAACTCCTCCAGAGAAACATTCCTAGTGGTCAAGGAGCTTTTGAGGGTCCTGCCACCACCTGCCTCCACGGATAACCTGGAAGAAAAATGCAATGATCTGGCTGAGTACTTCCACACTAAAATTGAAAAAATGTTGACTACCCTGCCCCAAATTAACATAGGAGTTGAGCCCTTCGAGAACGGGGGAAGACCCCTGAGGACCCTTGATTCTCTTGGACCAATCTCTGAGGACAAAGTTCTTAAGGTCCTGGCGTCCGTTAAGAGTGGCTCTCCCCGTGACGTAGTTCCCATGAGGATTCTCAAACTGGTCGCCCGTTCCATTGTAGAACCTATCACTGAGGTAATCAATGCCTCATTGGGTGCCGGTGTGGTGCCACCCAATTAGAAGGGTGCAATAGTAAAAGCCCTCCTAAAAAAACCTAGCCTTGACCCCCTTGACATGGCGAACTATAGGCCCATCTCGTATCTTCCGGGACTCAGTAAAATCACGGAAAAATTGGTTAACTCCCAGCTATCCAATTTCCTTGAGTCCAACGGTGTACTGAGAAGTTCTCAAACGGGCTTTCGCCTGGGTCAAGGCACTGACACCGCCCTGCTGGCAGTCGCTGAAGAGGCACATTGCATTCTGGACTCAGGAGGATCAGTGGCAGTGATCCTCTTGGACCTTAGTGCAGCGTTTGACACTGTTAACCATCGAGTGTTACTCCAACGGCTCAGATGCTGGAGTGCGGGGGATGGCGCTGAAATGGCTTAGGTCATTTCTCAGCGACCGGACCTTTCAGGTCTGGAAAGGGGGCGCACGATCGGCATCCACCCACCTCCACTGTGGAGTACCTCAGGGCTCCTCTTTGAGCCCCACATTATGTGTACATGGCCCCCTTGGAGGATGTGGTGGTTCCATTTAACATCAAAATCGTGAGCTATGCCGATGATACCCAGCTGGTGTTTGCCCTCTCCCAGGCCACGGAAAATCCCCAGGTGCTACATTCCTGCCTATCCAAAGTCCATACCTGCACTAAAGCTGAACGGTTCAAAGACCGAGATAATGCTGATTGGGATGAAAAGTCCCTCACTCCCCCGGTCTGCCTGGCCTAGCTGTCTGGGATCCCCTCCCAAACCCAAGGCTGAGATCAAGAGCCTTGGTATTTGGTTGGAGCAAGATCTTTCCTTCAGGACACAGGCTACCAAACTGGCTGGTGTCTGTTTCGGCCTTCTCCGATCGGTGCGCAAAGTGCTGCCTCTGCTTCCATTTCTATCTCGGAAGCTCCTGATCCAGGGCCTGATTATATCAAGATTAGATTTCAGTAATGCAATCTATCTGGGTGCCCCTGAGATCCCTCTGAACAAATTACAGCAAGTTCAGAATGCGGCGGCACGAATGCTTTATAACATCCCTATGTCACGATCGGCCAAACCCGCATTGAGGGCTCTACATTGGCTGCCAGTGCGAGAAAGGGTGAAATTTAAATCTCTCTGCCTTGCACATAAAATCTTGCAAGGTACAGGCCCTCCCACCTTACAAAAGCTGGTGACCCCTTATAAGGCAAGTAGAACACTACGCTCAGACCAACAACACCTTCTTAAGATCCCTAGGGTCAAAAAGGCCCGTTCAGGAGGGAAGAGATTCTCCGTAAAGGTTGCAACCCTCTGGAACTCACTCCCTCTAGGGCTGCGCTCTGAGCCATGCCTTTTGCGTTTTCGGAAACAACTGAAAACTTTTCTCTTTTGTTAAACCGCTGTGCCTCTCACTCACTTAAATTTTTACTCTGTTTGGTTAAGAGCTGGGATGCTCTAGGGTAACCACGCGCTATACAAGACTGTTTTAATAATAATAATAATAATAATAATATCATCAGCCGGACTTGTGAGCAGCTGCAATATAGAGCTCTTACTTTTGCTCTCGAAAGTTGCAGTCACTGCATGCATTACTCCTAGCTATAGAACATTACTCCTAGCTATAGAAACAAGCTGGTAGAAACAAAAAATACAAATACTTCTGAGATCAACGTCCCTGCTTGTACCCAGAAAAGTAGCACTTACAGAATTTGTTAGCATTCAGCTATTGCATTCATTATATTATTTTCTTTAAAGACAAATTACTACTCTGCATCCTGTTTGTGCTCACAACTGATAAATGTAAGGTGTAATCTAAGCATAAGACAATTTTCAGTACTCTGTCATCATGCTCTTCCTCTTAGGAGTTGCTTCCATCTTCTAGAAAGGACTGAAGTAAACCATTCGAACTGAAAACATTTTAGATTAATTTTGACGCCTCTTGCTAACTTGTTTCTTTCACTCCCTAGCTAATCGATCAGACGAGAATTGTGATTGTACCATCAGTGAACCCAGATGGAAGAGAGCGTGCACAGGAGAAAGACTGTACATCAAAGATTGGGCAAACCAATGCTCACGGAAAGGACCTGGACACAGATTTTACAAGTAAGAATTAAGCCCAGTTGGACAGTGCTTAATAACCCCTATGTGTGGTGGAGTGCTAAAGAGAGTATTATCATATAAAACAATGCTAGGATTAACAGTTTTGTTTTCTGATAGAGATGTCTAGCTGCAGATTCGTCACCTTTTGACTATTTCCCAGGCATCAGACTGGATCTGGAATCTTTTGAGCAGTACTGCGCACGGGTAGGTAGTACTGTGTGGCTCCACCCGGATGCCGGATGCCATTTCACCCCGGAAAAGACTTTTGGAGCCTATATCAGCACCACTCTTGTGCAATGACATCAGTTCCTTTCTTTCCGAAACACCAGAAACTCAGCCAGAGCTTTGTCTTGTGTTTTTTTCTTCTTTTTGTGACCTTATCTAAAATAAAATTATCTTTTTCAGTGTGCCAGGGAGATGTCGCCTCACAAAACAAAAGTAAGGACTGTCGCAAACAAAGGTCTGTGACAGACCATCACCAGGTTTACGTGTGGTGCCTGGGGTCGAGCCACAATTCTAAGCTTTGTAGTGACTGTTCGTCATTGAACCCAAAAGCCATACAAGACCATAAGGCTAAACTCTACATCTCCATGCAACAAGACTGGTCCCCAGCTTGTTCCCATTTGAGATCCAGAAATTGCATGTGTCATTTCAGTTGTCTGTCTTCCTCAAAGTCCTCCGGTAAGATGAAGAAAAATACAAGAAATCTAAGCTGACTTTTGAGTCTTCCCACCTTTCCCATTCCCCAAAGTAGGCAAAAGTGTGACACCATAGTTCTCGATCTTGCTCCCAAAGTCGTTTGACTTAGGAGCTGATCCTGCAGCTTGTTCCAAAAACAACCCAAGTTTCCGTGGCATTCCACCACTCCTAAACAGATTGAAGACTTCTGGGAGACCATGCTCCATCTCTTTAGATCCTTGTCAACTCCCTCTGGTACACCTGTGGGCCCAAGAGAGCCTAGAGGTTCTTCACCCTGATTACACTCGGCCCAGGTTGGAATACCCCTCCACCCCCAGCGGGCCAGTCTCCAAACTCAACTAAGCATCTCTGTCCATGCAGGTTCCAGGCACTTCAGTGCCGATGCTCAGTCCATTGGTGCTGGATAATGAGGCGCCAATTGCCTTTTTCAATGCAGAGTCAGTGCCCGTCCGAGGCCCCACTTCCTCCACTTGGTCTGTCTCAACAGTTACCAAAGCACACCTTGTATTGATTTTTCGGCATGGATTCAAACAGTGACTATAATGCATGTCACTAGATTGGCCAGCCATTTTATGAGGGGAATTGGTATATGACGACCTGCAGCAGGCTAGTGGCTCTGATAATTTCCCTGAGACAGGGCTTCTCTCACTCCAGGGCCAGGCTAATGAGGAAAGTCAGTCATGCACCATGGTTATGCGTAGAGTGGCTGAAGTCTTTCACTTTCAGCCTCCACCAAGGAGGTAAGACCAATGTGTCTACGGAAGTCCTTCAGCTTTAGAAAACGTCCAACGAGTCCTACTTAACCTTTGAGGCCTTCACTGATGCTTTATTAGGGTTATGAGAACCTTGCTCAGGCCTACCGGACAACCGCCAGATAGCACAGCGCCACCATCCGGCCGTAGGCAATCCAGCATTCTTCTCAGGATCTCTTCTGTGAAAGCTTGGTGGTGCAAGGATTAGCCAGCAAAACTAACCCAAACACATTCCCGGGTAATCCCCCTAGTAGGAAGCCTGAACAGGTGGAGACCATCTGCAAATTGGTCTTCTCCTCCACCCGCCTGGCACTTCGATCTGTAAATGCCATCTGCTTGCTGGGGCGCTATTCCCACTTCTTTGGGGCACTATTTCCACGTCATTGGGATTGGGTGTTTCAAGTCCTCCCAAGTGTCCCTGATGATTTCAGACCTGTCCTTACCCAGGCTATACAGGAATGTCATCACGCGACCAAGTTCACAATTCATTTGACATGGACTGTATATATTTAATTGTGCAAGTCATTGGCACCAATGGTGCCATTCTCGGCAACTCTTGGCTGTGGTCAACCCTTTATTGTTTCAATATTCAGTCATACCTCATGGGCATGCCGTTTAATGGCACTCGCCTGTATAGGTACAAGGCAGACGCCACTATTGAGCAATTGAAGAGAAGGGCCACTGCACCGTCCTTGGGATTATCTGCCCCACCTCACCAGACCCATCATCCCTCCCGCACTTTTTGCGGCTTCTGCAGAGGTACTCCATTCTCCCATCCAATCTACCCTCAACAAGGCTCCAGCAGTTTTCACTGTCGTGGCTGTTGTGCCTACCACCCCTGCTATTAAGTTCACCAGACTGCCCAGGCTACTACCCCCTCCACTAATCCATTCAGTGTGCTCTTAGTGGCGCACAGCCACCCAGTGGGACATTTCTTGCTGTGTGGGTGGGCAATAACATCAGACCGGTAGGTCCTGCAGATTGTCCAGAGGATATGCCCTACCTTTCATTCTCTCGACCCGATGCACCTTCCACCTTCCACCAACCACCCCTCCCCCTTTACTCCCCTCCCCTCCAGCGACTGACAGGACCATCTCATGCCATTTTTTAGCAGAAAGTGCAAGCCTGTTTGGCCAAAGGGGCTATTGAGAGGGTGCCAGTGCAGTGTAGGATGCGTTAGGTATTCCCCCCACCTAAATGTCTGGTGCCCAAATAGGACAGAAGCTGTCACCCTGCTGTAGACCTGCAACCCGCTCAACACCTTCCTACAGAAGGAAAATTCGAAATTCTCATCCTGACCCAGACCTAGTGTGCCCTTGAGCCTGGAGGTTGGTTGGTGGCATTGGAACTGCAGAACGCGGATTTCTATATATCCATTCTTCAGGCTTATTGGTGCTACCTGTGGTTCGTGGTGGGACAGGAGTATTCTAGTTTTCCGTGCTCCCCTTCAGTCTCACTAGCGTCCCTCTGGTGTTCATGAAAGTAGCAGTATTAGCCGCATATCTTTGGAGGTCATGGGTGCCAGTTTTCTCCCTACCTCCTGTTGTAGGTGGGCTTGCCTCAAGCAGTTTTATCCACTTCCAAAATACTACAACCTAATTTCTGCAACATACCAAAGGCACACCTGACTCCTCATACTGTCCTATTCACACAGAGCAATTCTGGACACAGTTCGGTTTTGTGCATTTTCCCCGGAAAGAGACTCCAGGACCTTCAGGCTGCAATCCCCATATTTCAGCCTCGGTCCTGTATTTCAGTGAAGTCTACTCTGAGGCTGCTGGCTTCTGCATCCTGGTGACATATGCAGGCTCTGCAGTGGGACCCGAAGTCTCAGTGGGCGCAACATCAAGGATACCTCTCCGGGGCGTGGCTAGGGCGCCGATGGTGGAGGCGCCTGATCCCGCCAATTATCCTGCAATTCGACCTGTGGTGCAGCTGTTTCCATGGACACGGGTGTCGGAACACCCAGGGAACATCCCGGCCAGCTGCAGTGCCCTTTGAGGATCCCGAAGTGCCTTGGCGGCGAAGAAATCGGCGATAGTCCCGGGGGAGGTACAGCAAAATGGTGGCGGTGACCGGCAGCTGAAGCCGAGACGCGGTGCCCTGGAAAGCATCGGGTGCTCGCGCGTCCGCGACACGGCTGAGGAAGGTGAACGCCGCGTGATCGGCGACATATGCTGTGAGGGACCCACCATTAGCTACTGGGGCGATACTCGAGCCCGGAGATAGAGACCAGCTGCCTCACCCGGGGCATCCAACATGGCGCCAGGAAGACGGATTGATCGGAGAGCGCCGAAATAACGATGAGGTGAGGCGCAGGCTCCCGGGAGAACTAAGGGTACCAGACCAGCGGGCAGCAAAAAAGAACTTTCCTTGCGGGACGAGGTGGAGGCTCCCGTACTGTGCGGCCTCTGTGGAGCGGCGGTGAAGGGGCAGGCGACCTCTGAATGCTACTGTACTGGCTGAGCGACCGTGTGGCCTGGCATCTGGGTCGCGGCCGGAAAAACTGACGAGTGCCCTGCGGACTGGCCCTGGGGAGCTGCGGCTGGCGACTGGAGGGTCTTCGGATCGGGGTGAGTGCAGCAGCACAGGCCCGGGACCAATGCAGTGGAGCTGAGAGCAGGCCTGGGGAGCCTCAGAGCCGGGGACCGGGAGCACGAGCCCAGCAGAACACAGAGCTGGAAACCTTGATAACACGACCCCACCCTCCAAGAACTGGAAAAATAAAGCACATACCTGGCAATAGCTGGAAGGGGGAGGACTACTAGAAATGCTGTGTCCAACGTGGGGATTTGGCTCCAGTGGACCCCGAGACTATTAATAACCCTCTGCTCACGAGTCGGGATATATGAAAAGGACCGTTAATGAGGCAAGACCAGCCGCGGATTAGTAGCAGCAACGCTGACCGCGAGTGGTGAGGTGGCTGGGGGCCTGAACAGCAGAGGGTGATGTGATAAACACGTCGTACGTTGCTCGTACCTGTGGCTAATAGGGGGCATCCGGCAGGGGCGCTAAGCTGTAGGCACGTCTTCTGGAGCGTGGTGGTCCTACGAGGAGAGGGCAGGCACTTTGTGAGACCAGGAAGAGCCACTCTACTCCCACGGTTTGCCACGCTATCGCTGACTGCAGTGTAGCTGAACGAGTGGTTCCCTGGGTGCAGGGTGGTGATACACCTAATCAGTCAAGATGAAGCCCAAAGGCAAAACAGAGTGGGCCGCGGAACAGGATGGTGCCAGAGGTGGCAGTGAAGACGCAGAGGGCACGCCATCAGAGAAGAGGCTAACTGAGCGCCTTGATAAAATCCTGGAAGCTATTGCAGCAACGAAGGATTCCCTGCACCAGGACATAACACAAGTGGCTACGGGGCTAGGGCTCTAGCTCCTAAGGGCGGACCACTCGAAACTGGTAGACAGGGTCAAGGACGCCGAATCGGTCATACAAGATTTGAAGCCGGCAGTGGTAACCGTAGAGCGTAAACTGGAGGACTCTAGAAAGAAGGGCGGAGGATTCCGAAAGTCGCAATCGACGTAACGACGTAACAACGTACGGGTAGTGGGCCTGCCCGAGAAAATAGAGGGAGAACTTGTTCAAGACGCGGGTTGCCCCGGAGGGTTTATCCTCTTTCTTCACCCTAGAAAGGGTGCACAGGTTTCCGGCCAAACCACCCCTGCTGGGACGCCCTCCTCGACCCGTGGTGGCCAGGGTCCTTCATTATAAGGATAGGGATCTGCTGATCCAGAATGCACGCTCCAATGGGCCTTTTAAGGTAGAGAACAGCACTGTCACAATCTTCCCGGACTATACCCAAGACATACAAAGACGAAGGGCCTCGTACTTGGCGGTCAAAAAAGAGCTTAGGGAAGAAGGGATCCAGTACTCGTTACTATTTCCTGCAAAGTTGAGGGTGATCGTGGATGGTGCCACACAGTTTATCCTAACGCCTGATGATGCTTGGACATGGCTCGAATCCTATAGAGCAGGCACGGATCGCAGGGGCAAAGGGAATGGCGAACAACCCAAACCGCTGCGAATGCGTCAATCGCAACGTCTCCACAAGAGAGACAAAGCCAGGAAAGCTTCACAGCTCACACAATTAGCGGCAGACAAACAAGGTGCTCTGATGGCTACGGCAGCAATCACTGGTTCACAAACCGAGAACTCAACTAGGGTCACAGACTCTGAAGAAGAGAAATGGCACTCGGGCCCGAGTTCTCGGACACAGATGGCACCAGAGGCCCGGAGGTAACGCCCAGGACAGCCGACGATCTGTGAGTCTCGCCAAGTCTCGGGAGGGTGGATGCTTAAGGTCTGGACGGGGGGCCGCTGGGACAGTTGGTGATAATTGCGAACACTATGGCTGCATCTTATTGCTGTGGGGATTGATGGGCCGGGAGCTGGGGCGCGAGCCGTCACCTGTCGGGCCTACACCACCTTCCCATAGCCCTTAAGGCAGCCTGTGGTGGTGACTACAGGATAGGAGTTTGTGATTTGTTTTGGAAGTTTGGATGGGGACTGTTAATGTGTTATTGGGTCCTGTTCTGGGGGGGGAGGGTACTGGGAATTGTTCAAAGAGTTATGGGTTTAAGGTTCAAGGGTCCTGGTGTGGGCTGGCGATGTTGGGGGAAGGAGAGTCCAAGGTGCTTTTACAATGGGGACGTTACCTGAACTGAAATGTATAACATGGAACGTACGTGGATTGCATACTATGTTCAGACGCCACAAGGTGCATGCATATCTGGTGAGACGAGGAATTCAAATAGCGCTACTTCAAGAGACTCATCTCACTAAGCAGGAATGTACCGCATTGCAGAGGCGATGGCGGGACCAGGTGTTTGGCACGACCTATTCAGAATTTGACAGAGAGGTCATGGTATGGGTGAGGGCGGGGACTCCATTTCAGGTTACGACTACTGTCATAGACCCAGAGGGTAGATATGTGGCGGTGGAAGGGAGATTGTATGGAAGGGAAGTGGTGCTCTGCAGTATCTATGTCCCGAACACAGATCAACCCCGGTTCTTAGATAAATTATCAGGGACTCTGGCACATTCTCTAGCTGGTACTGTGATGATAGGAGGAGATTTTAACTCGATTACTGATGTAGTCTTAGACAGGTCACACCCACCACTGGTTGACTCCCTGGTCCGTAGAATAGCGAGGCAGAGAACGAGTTGGCAAGACAAGTGGGGGCTAACCGACGTATGAAGGGGACACCATCCCGGAGATAGGGATTATTCTTTCTTTTCCGCACTCCCCGAGCTACATGTCAGAATTGATACGATCCTCTGTAGTCATGCGTTGGCGCCCCTGGTGACGCGTTCTGAGTACTTGGCCAGGATTATATATCCGATCACAATCTTCAAGTAGTAGCTTTCCAATGGCAGCGAGCACGTACCGCAATACACACATGGCGGTTGCGCCCGGACACCCTGGAAGATCTGGTCTTTAGCTCAAAAATTCAGGAAGGTATTGAAGGCTACTGTGAATGAGGGAACAGCATCTACAAGGGGAATAGAATGGGACGCTTTCAAAGTAGTGGTGAGAGGGTTGTGCATTAGCAATCACTCGGGTGAGAGAAAGGTAGTACTGGCTGATGTGGCGAAGGCAGAGGCGGCGCTGCGGAAGGTAGAGAAGCAAAGACCAGAACAGAAGGGACTAAAGGAACAGCTGTTGGAGGCCAAAGATCTTGTGGCTACAGAGACGGAAAGACTGCGGAGCTTTGACTATAAACAATATATGGTAAGGGTCCATGCGGAGGGGGACAAAGTGGGAACGCTTCTGGCAAAGCTAGCAACACCGGTGGCAGGGAGGTGCCCGATTTTGAACATGCGAACGGAATCGGGATACATGGTATACTCCCAGACCGAGATCCTCTCATGCTTCTTGAGCTATTACACGATACTGTATCGCAGTCACCTAGAAGCTGAGATGCCGGCCTTAGAAGACTACCTAGTGGGGCCTCAGCTGCCGCAGTTAGATGAAGAGGATGCTAAGGAACTGGGACAGGATATTCGGTTGGCAGAGGTCAGAGGGGCGATCAAGCAGATGGCTAAGAATAAGACTCCAGGAGTGGATGGGCTCCCTATAGAATTTTATGTAAAATACGTGGATATCCTAGCGCCCCGCTTAGTGGAGGTGTATAATGAGGCGGCGGAACAGGGCCACCTACCACAGTCTAAGAGGGAAGCACTGGTAGTCCCCCTGTTGAAATCCGGAAGGGAGAGTAGCAATGCGACGTCTTACATGCCGTTGTCAATGTTGACAGTAGACTATAACATTTTGAGCAAAATATTAGCCACGAGGCTGCTTCCCCACATGACTGCTCTAATTCATACGGACCAAGCGGGGTTTATTCCAACTAGGAATACCTCGGTTAATATCCACCGCCTCATACGTGTGTTGGAAAGTGACCTAGATGTAGACATGCGGCCAGCTGTATTGTCGGTGGACATAGAGAAGGAATTTGATAGCCTGGAATGGGAGTACCTGGACAGGGTGCTAGAGAGGTTCGGGATAGGGGAAGATCTTGTACTCCTTGGCATCAGCTAGGGTGAGACTGGGTAATGTCGTATCCTCGCAGTATCCGGTACAGAGAGGCACAAGGCAGGGATGTTCGCTCTCGCCCCTGCTGTTTGCACTGGCAATTGAGCCTCTGGTGACCCAGGCTAGGATGGGGAGGGCATATAATGGCCTTCTATGTGGAGGGATCCCGCACCACATTTCCTTATACGCAGATGATCTGCTCCTGTTCCTGGAAGACGCAACAGTGGCAATACATGGGGCGGTGACTCACGGATTTTGGGGCACTTTCGGGCCTCAGAGTTGACTGGAATAAAACATGTGTTTTCCCTCTGAAGGTGGACATGCAGCAACCATCGGTGCCATCTGGTCTGCTATGGGAGCGATCATGCTTTGCATACTTGGGAGTTCGGATATATCATGGTGCGGAAAACATGCTGGAGGGGAATGTGGGGCGTTGTATAAGGGCTCTGAGAGGTTGTATAGCGTTTTGGGCTACCCTTCCCCTGTCAGTGGTGGGGATAGTGGCACTATTGAAAATGGTGGCCCTGCCTCTGCTACTTCCGTACACTTCCATTGTGGATACCCCCAAGGTTCTTTCGCGAATTGCGCACGCTCACGATTGATTTCATATGGGGACACGGGAGAAGACCAGTGGCGCTGGATACGTTGCTGAGACCAAAATTGGACGGAGGATTGGCTGTTCCTAACTTCGAACTTTATTATTTAGCAGCGCAGCTACAGGTTCTTACACAGAATGTTGCAAATGAATTCAGGGGCCCAGATCAGACCCGTGGGGCGGGAATCCAGAGGCATGTACTTTCTAACATCGTTATGCAACAAAAACTAGAGCTACGGGATTTAACATTAGAGGAAAAAACCCTGAGGTTGTGCTGGAATAAAAGCCAGCGTAAGGCAGGTGTAACTCACCCGTACGCACCTGAAATCCCTCTGGGCATGTTGATGGCCTTGCCACACGGGGTGATTGGTCACAGCTGGTGGACTGGGAAGAACTGGGGCTCCAAGTAATAGGGGACCTCTATGCTGAGGGTGAATTGCTCGCCTTCCGAGCAGTGCAAGACCAATTTGGCCTTCCGGATGGGAGCTTTCTCTTGCATATGGCTGTCACGACGGCGATAAAGAAGCATTGGAAATCTGGGCAAACGGAACCAAAGACCACGATGGCCTGCCAATATGTGGTGACGGCGGCGGGCACTTTTAAAGTGGTCACTTGTTTACAATCTCGAATGTTACATGAAGGATTTGAACCACTTACAGCTCTCAAGCAGAAGTGGGAGGAGAGTGTGGGGAAGCCCATCCCGGACGTGACATGGGGTCATATTTTGAAGAGGACATGGAAGGGGAGCAGGAATGCTCGCTTCCAGCAAGTGCACTTTTTTGTGCTGCACAGATCTTACCTTACTCCAAGAAATATTTCCAGGTGCAGGATGCAGCATGCCCTAGGTGTTTTGTGCCTGATGTAGAACTGGAACACATGTTGTGGAACTGTCCTAAACTGGGGCTCTATTGTTCCGAAGTGGGGGAGCTATTGAACAAGGCTACGGACAGGCAGATAGATTACGACATGGCATTTTGTCTGTTGCTCTGGTTTCCTCATACGAAAAGGACTAAGATCACTAGTAAATGTATTGATTTAGGCCTTATGTTAGCCCAGAGGGAGATAACCTGGCACTGGAAATCGAAGGAGGGCCCGTCTAGTAGTAGATGGGCGAATGAAATGTGTAAATGGGCGTGTAGCGAAGGTACTATTAGACTTAGGCAGGCAGCCCGCACAGCTAATGAGAGGAGTCTAGAGATGGCGAGAGCGTGGGAAGACCTAGCACGAACGTTCAAAAACAATTTAGAAAATGAAGAGGACTAAATAGGAAGGGCTGTGGAGGGAAGTTCCATGGAATACACTGAATAATATATAAGGTTCCTACAGGTCTCTTCCGTTTGCAAGTCGTTACTTATGAGCTAGGCCCACACCAGTTGAGGTTCAGTGGGGGGGGGGGGGGGGGGGGGGCGGTTGACTCCCATTTTGTTATAAAGGGAATCTAACGTAGGAGGGCTGCTTGAGTTGCTGTTTGAGTAATGTACTTGAGCCTTCCCCCAAAGAAGATGTGAGAAAGTGATTTGTGCTCCCAAAGATCGATTAGCTCAAGGGACAAGATGGTTAGTGAAGGGAACTCCGGCAATAACAATGGTACACGTTAGAATTTCCTGTTTGAGCTTACGGGCAGATTGTCCGGTGGAATTAGGGGAGGGGGTAATAAAGTAAAAACAGATGCTAGATCTTCTGGCTGGTTGAAGGTCGTTGTTCCCTTGTGCTATTACCAGGTTTGAGCATTCTCTAACTGACGTAGCCCGGCCTCCGGGATGTGGGCTCACCAGCTGTGTGGGGATTGCTTAACGATTTATGGGTGGCATTTGGGAATGGCCGGAAAATCGGAATGAACAAATGTATGTTTTCTTTTTCTAAATCTGCAATAAAAACACAGTTTAAAAAAAAAAATCAAGGATACCTCTCCAACTACCTTCAGATTTCGGAGGAGACTGAAAAAGATCTCCACTCATGGTTATTGTCTCATGAATGGATCTTTGGCAGACCCCTCTTCCTTTCCCAAACAGTGCTGACTGATGCATCACTTCTGGGATGGTGTGGCCATTTGGGAGAGGTTTAGAGAAGAGGTCTCTGGTCTCTTGCAGACTTCCGGCTCCATATCAGTCTTGTGGAGCTGAGGATCATCCACTTGGTGTTGAAAGCAGTCATTCCAACCATTAGGGGGAAGCTGGTTCAGATTCTCACGGACATCACCACCGCCATGTAGTACTGCAACACACTGAGCTGGTGGAGTTACTGACGCCTTACTCTTCTGGCAATAACTGGACCACCAAGCAGTACAGGCTCTCTGAATCTGCCAGGGTGGATGAACTCAGCCATTGGCAACTTTTGGATCATGAGTGTCAGTTACACTCAGAAGTGGTGCAAGGTGTCTTGGGCAAATTGAGAGAACCTGGATCCGATTTCGATGCCACCGCTGAGAATGTGCAATGTCGGCACTTCTGAGCGTTAGAGTTTTTAAGGTGTCTCTCATCCAAAGATGTGTTATGCCTTGAGTAGAACTGTGGACTCTTGTATGCCTTCCTCTCTGATTCCACTCCTGTCTCTAGTTCTCACGAAGATGAGGACCGACAGTGCCCGAACATCGGAATGGCTCAGAATTGGGCGGGGAGAGTATGGTATCCAGAACTTGAACATCTGTCATCTGATCAGGCTGCCCCGTTGGGAGGATCTGCTGTTGCATCAGTAGGGTAGGGCACTGCACCAGGGCCTTAACAAACTTCATCTTAATGCTTGAAGATTGATGTGGGACAGCGAGTCACATTTAACCTTCCTCTGGAGGTGGCTGGTGTCCTCTGCGCGGCCAGGAATCCCTCAACGAAAACTGTATTCACCTGTCATTGGAACTGACATTGGAACTTGTAGTTCAGTGCGGCACTCTGTATATACACCCCCTTCAGGCAAGGTTAACTGATGTTTAATTTATTTTGGCCCTATCCCGGCACAGCTTTGCTCTGGGTTAAGTTACAGTACCTTTTGGTTCTTTTAGCTTTTTGCAGTTGCTGTGTCAGTGGGACGGGTCATTGTTTAAATCTACTGTTATGCGTTTTTTAAAAGGGTTTGAACGTGTTTCCTCCATCTCATGACACAGTGGGACCTTATATGTTCACCAAGTACTATTCTTTTGAAAGTCCAGTTCACTAAGAGGGACATTCTTCCCGCCAGGTCCTGCAGGACTTTGTTTTTTGTCCATTCACAGACCCACCTCCGAATAGGTACTGCTTTGGTATCTCGTCAGAAGGTAAGTAATCTGGGAATTGAAGTCTCTATCAGCAGAACAGGTTATTTACCTTCGGTAACGCTTGGTCCAGTAGATACATCATCTGTCTAGCCGCTGGTTCCTCACAGACACTCCCTTCCTTACTGTTCTCTGATTGGACTCTATTTAGTAATAAGATCCCAAGTCTAGGAATCTGCACACTGGCCACACCAAGGGGGTGCGGACCTTCTCCAATGCAACTGATGTCAGTGTGCAGAGATACTGCAAAAAAGTTTACAGATCGAGTCCGATGCATGGGGCATATTGGAAAGGTGAGGAATCTGCAGCTAGTTGGTCTCTACCCGAAAAAGCATTCCTAAAGGTAAGTAACTTGTTCTTTGCACGCATGAATCCTTCCAGTAGTAAAGTGCCTCAGGATTGATGTGGAACATGTGTAACTTGTTCCGCCTAGTTTATGCTTACTTTAGTCATTTGTTACATTGTACTAAACAAGATTATAACTTAAAAGGGAGTATTCTCAAATGGGACTAAGTGCGCACATCCCCTCTTGATTATTAGACAATTTATGAACTAGTTTCAGTAGAGCATTGCTGTATCCTTGTTATGAATTGTATTAAACTTGTAAAGAAAGGCTAGTTTACTGTGAAATGATCTTGTGCAAAGATTTTAAACATGACCTGCACAATACTGCAGAAAAGATTTAAGGTTGGCTCTTCCGTAAGGTTTAGCGCCATTAACGAGTGACTTGAAAAATAATACCTAATTTATTTTTCTCATTGAGCTGTTAAACAGCCCAGTACTACAAAAAAAATTAGTATAATTGTGTGTATACGTGAGAGGGTTGTACCACTGAGTCATTTGCCTATTGTGGTTATCAGTAGGGGAGCCTGTCACTTTATCCTGGATTTTTGGTACTCTCGAACCATGCTCTTCTCCCCCACCATTCTTTGCATCACACACAAAGGGGTGTCCTCTCGAAAATGATGAGTGGCACTGTGTCTTCCCCAGGTCTTTCACTCTTTTCAGGGGCTTGATGATAGAGGTATCTTTTCCATTCCCCCAGGAAGGGTAAAACTTGGTTTCTTGAAAGTTTCGTAGAGCTTCCACATGTCAGTTTATATACAGGAAGACAGATGCCATTGTAAGGCAACTCCTAGTGCTAATATTGGACCATGAGCCTATGTATGTTAACAAAGCATGTATTTTGTGACTCATTTTAGGCAATTCTTCAGGGTACGTTGGCGAGAGTGAACCAGAGACAAAAGCAATCATTGACAACTTGATTAAGAAGCAGGACTTCAGCCTCTCCGTTGTTCTAGATGGAGGATCCTTACTAGTCACATATCCATACGACAAACCCGTTCAGACAGGTGTGTGGCATTTAGAATTCATAATGAAAGTATTTATCAACCATGTTTTTATCTAGCTTAACATGGGGAAAAGTTACGAATCGCAGAATATTTTCACTAATAATTGTATAGTTGTTGTATCAAAAGTTTGAATGTAGGAAGGAGTCTAGTAAAGAGAGCACCAAACTTGGACTTGAAAGACGTGTTTTTCCAGTCCCCAACCACCGGATTGTCATTTGTACATTTGTACATTTGCCATGGTAATGACCAGAGCAAAATTAATTCTGTGAACATCTTTCGAACGTTAACATTGCACCAACCAACTGTATTTTGGCTAGGTTCAGACTATAGAAATACTATTGCACTACTAAAAATGTAGAATCCGAGTTGGCTGATGAATGAGCCTGCTCCTTTAACTGACGGTAGTTCCATTTTTGGTTTTCTTATATCTGAAGTGCACTTTTTATTTTATTGTAGAGGAGAATAAAGAAACCCTAAAACATTTGGCCTCTGTATATGCAAATAACCATCCAACAATGCACATGGGCCACCCAGGATGTGCCAACAAGTCTGGTATGTAAATACAGTGTGGACCCGCCCTCCTTTCCGATTTGCCTCCAGCTGCCATATAGACTCTTCACACCAAATTTTTATTTTTGTATAACAGATGAGAACATCCCAGGAGGTGTGATCCGTGGAGCAGAGTGGCAGAGTCACCTAGGAAGCATGAAGGTATAATGCAAACTACTAATCCCCTTTATAGAGAATCTTAAATATGGTAACCCTGAAAAACAGGACGCGCTGTGTTTCATAGGCAAGAAACGTTGATCTCAATGCAATGGTAATTATTCATAAATTCATTGTCTCCACCTGTGCTCAGGACTGTTCTTTTAATATAAAAATCTGTTTTAAAAGAAGCAGGACCATTCTCTTTAAATGTAAAGTAGGTTATCAAAAAATGCATGTAAAACAATGCCCATCTGAGGCAAAAATTATTTTAGTAGTAGGTAATCTGTTTTTTTCCTCGGAGGCGTTTTCCTCTTCTCCCCATTATCAGTTTGCAAGCTCTCATATGCATGTCTCCACTGCAGTAAGGATGTTTCCAGAAATGATGAGCGCACTATTTGGCTCCTGCACACATCACCCTGCTGGTAATCGACAAAGAGCCAGAGATGCTTGAGAGTAAAGGCAAACACTGTTTAAGTTTTCCAGAACCTAGGGAGTAAGGCTCTTAGCAATGGTCTCCCTCATGACACCAAACAAAGGAGATAAACTTGCTAACTGTCCCTCTCTATTTTATAACCCTGCTTCCCACTCACGCTGAACATAAAACACAGCCATCCAATTTAATTGCCCACCTTTGCAGAATTGGGCCCATAATGAGGAGTGAAGGGCAATTAGACTATTGTCACCACTTTGCTACTCACGCAAAAGAAAATCCATGTTCTCACTGGAACCTTTGAGAGGCTAGGAAGGATCCTGAAGACCGCCAATGGAAGCAGGCGTTCACGCTCTACGGTTACTGTATGCCAGATCCACACCTTGGTTTGCAAAGGGAACAAAAGCCAGCCTGACACACCATACGAGTTCCTGTTTTTCAAATTCTGTGGATGATAGTGCGTGCTTTTCCCAACAAGTGAAGCTTGGCGTGGAGTGGGTATACAGTATCAGTGCAACTTGGGAAGCATTTAATTCAACTGCAGGTGCTAGGAAAAAAATCTTTAGCACCGCAGAAGAATTTCCATTGGGTCTTTGTTCTGATTCACCACTGCCTTTGCTGATGTGAAAAAGGAAGGTATGATTTGTGCTTAAAAAAAGATAAACTGGGGGCGTGGTTTGGACACCGGAGAAGATGGCGGCATGGTCTCCTACCTCCTCCTGTGGCGCCACTTTCTTTTGTCATTTTAATGTGTAATCCCGAGATTGAATCACTTCTGATGCCGGATTAAATGGGCGGAATGTGAGCCCTACGTGAATCCTCCTGTGAAATGCTTCAGGGCGTATCGAGACAACGATAAGCGAAGAGAACGTCTCAGCCTTCCCGACGAGCCCCTGCCGCCTGAGCTGGAATCTGCCCGCGGTCTGGATGAAGGTGGAAAAGAAGAGAATCGCTACGCTGGTGGCAACTTTAACTACTACCTTAGCGGGCTAATCGACTTTTTGCAGAAAGTAAGTGGGCTCATAACCTGGCGGCTCTGTCCCAACGGCTCCCTAGACCGCGCGTGTGCCTAATAGGTGGGAGCAACCGCCTCCCGGTGGAGATTCTAGCAGAGGCTTCTTAAGCTTTTCACGCTACGCAGAGTCACACTGTCAGCTACAAATCAAACCATACAGAGGCGCATGCACCCAAGACAGTAATCTCAAGTCGGCGGCTCAATTGAGATATCTTGGTGGGTTCGGGGATTAGACTGCCAGAGCAGCATGTTGTGCATAAAATGGCAGGCGCTCCCTCGGTTTAACCAAGGTTCGACTGCAATCTCCACTGACATCACCCGCAAAATTACTGGCACTTCTGCAATATTTGGTGCAATAACTGGGGTCTGCATGTTAACAGAGTGCCCTATGTTGTTCCTGAAAGCTCAGCTTTCATAGTGAGGGCACTCCAGGGTACTTAGGCAATCTATCCATGTGAACACGCAGGAAAGCACAAAATGGCGGTCGCACTCTCACTTGCACTCAGTGAGCCTCCGAGAGGTTGTATGTAACATTTTCCTGCACAACGCTCATTCTGAGGTACAGAAAAACGCCAGCAGATATCCTGCTTCATGTATTTGGCGCTACAAAGTCCTAGGGTCACCCCAATCACTACGATGCTAGGCTTATGCTGATAGTTAATAACATGGGTCTAAACATTTGAGCAGCAGGAGGGTTAGATCTGAATCACATAGCCACTAAAGCGCTACTTTCACCTGCTGCTCTACTTCAGGGGATTGCATCAACTTACTGCTGGATTGTGAATATAGTAACACATGACTGCGAATATGGACTGTGTTTTCTGGGGTTTTCTCATCCTGCCTGACCCTAAAATGGATGCCACCGAAAATGCCTATCTCTATCACTGACCTTGCCTGACCCTAAGATGACTACCTGGGTGTGCAGCGTTTTAGTGTTATGTTCCATTTTGATGGTGTTCTCCTTACCGGCCGCTAACTTCAATATCGAATCTCAAGGAGTAGCTACTCAACCGTCAACATACTTTTTGGTGCTAGCGTAGCGCCAGCGTGGAACCCTCAAACGGCAGTCTCTCAGATACCAACGCAAAGCAACCCCTACCTACAATACATTGTATCCAACATAATCCAACATAATCCGGTCCACACGGTTTGAGAATCATGGGTGAAAAGGAGGCAAAAAACCATAAGATACCTAAAGCAGATCCACCAAACCCCAATTCTCCAACGAAAGGTAACAAAAACATTAATGCTACAATTGACACAATACTGAACAAATTAGCAGAAGAACTAGACTTGGCGAAGTCCACTAAAGAAGAAATTTTAGCGATTTAGGCAGGACATTAAACACCAATTCTAGGCTAACCCAAGCCAGGATAAGCCGCCTAGAAGTTTCTGAAACAAAAGTCTGCAAATCCCTCAACCATTTATCTCTCACTACAGATTCCATGACAAGGAGGCTGTCTGAGCTTGAAGACAGAAATCGAAGAGGAAACTTACGCATTTTTGGAATTCCGGAGGGTTCAGAGGAAGCTTTTAGCTCAGAATCCTGGTTCTCACAAGCAACTAATCTATCCTTTCATCAACCACTTGAATTTGACAGAGCTCACCGGGTTCCAACCAAAATTTCTCCGAACCAAAAAGGTCCTAGACCAATCGTGTGTAAGCCTCTGCGCTACCAGCATGTTGATCAGATTCTATCCTTTATGCGTAAAAACAACCATATACTTTGGAAATCCAGTAAAATCTTTATTTCTCAGGACTACAGCAAGGAGACGGTTGACATAAGAAAAGGATTTCTTGCACTCCGACGAGGCTACGATCATTAGGCTACCAATTCGGTTTTGCAGGCCTAGCAAGGTTCCGAGTGGTCATCCAAGGAGTTCCCCAGTTCTTTACGGATCCCCAGAAACTCAAAAGATTCCTTGATGGCCCGGACAAACTTTCTATGGGCACGGCAGCACCTGGCCCTTCAACAGCCAACACATGAGTACCCTTCTAAATGTCCTTAAGCATGAATTACTTGGATGTGATTTCATTACTTCACATTGTACTCCTATATTTCACACTGTACTCTTAGTTCTGTATGGTGTGGTTGCCTCAAAACTGCCTGTATTGCCTCACATTGAGCGATGTGTTTTATCACCTGAAGTGCCTATACATCTAAGTGCCTCCAGACTAAGTGCCTTATATCGAGGCCTGCTACGGTATTATGGTTGGTTGAAGCTGTTTCACTACTGCTTGCAATATTTCTGCTATAATGTTCTCAAGGAAAATAGCATTAGTTAGAGATGTTGTTAGTCCCTGTTTCCTATTCAGATGTAATTAGACAAGCTCACGCCTACACGTGTACTTCACCATAGCGCAATATTTATGCGTACATACTGTTGATCCTCTTCGGAGTTCAGTTACAATAGTCTTCTGTATATTTTCAAAACGCTCATGGTATTTGCGCTTTTACAGCTGTCAGGCTATATGTTCCACAACGGTCTGTCTAACTGTCAGAGAAATTAGATATTGTCTGGCTATTGCCTGGTTCAGTCAGTTATTCTCTGGCTCATATCTAGGTAAATGTAACTTCTTAGACAGTTTCTTAGAAAGTCACTGTCTGTAGTTTCTTAGAAAGTTATTGTCTGGCTCACAGCCAGGTACATTTGTTTTTTTTTACTATTGTTGGTTACACATTAAGCGCCCACTGTTCTGATTTCTGGTCTAGTCTCAACAATCCACCATGGTTTTTGTTCATAGCCATGGGAGGGGAGTTTTTCCCCCCTGGTCTACTAGTTTCTCTCAGGGTGGGGTGGGTGGGATTGGGGGAGGGTTGGGTGAGGTATGGGTCCGACTTTAACTTGGTTTTTCTTTTGTGTTACTATTACATTTTGCTTACTTTCGTCTGTATGTTATTATTTTCCCTGCTCAAGTACCGATGTTTCCTGTACAACTAGGGCCACAGGTCTTACGTCGATAGGATGCTCCAGTACTCATTTGCCCTCGAATCCATTGTGCACCGGGATATGACTATGTAGGCCAAGTGAGCTGGCCGCTTTGTTATAAGCGACTCATGTGTTATAACTGGTTGAGTTGCAACTCAAAGTCTGCTAATAAGGCCCAAAACAACTATGTATTTGATATTCCACAAATCTACACCCCTACACACATCTTGTATACACTTATTACCAGAAGGAGACGAGAAGCCAGTGTCCTCAACAGCGGTAATACCACCGATCTAGCTTGGATCACATTTTTGTTACACCCATGATGTCACATACCACGTCCAAAATCCCGCTGGGAATTTCTAGAGTGGATAACCTGAAAATACTTTGCTTAACGTTAAAGGTCTTAACCATCCGGTTAAACGGAGGAAGATCCTGGATTATCTCCAAAAACAAAAGGGAGATGTCGATCTTTTACAAGAAACAAAAATTGATGCCAAACAATTCAATACACTTGGGAATAGATTTTACAATTAAGTGGTGGGTTCTGAAGCAGTCGGTAAAAAAAACGGTGTTCTGACCCTGATAGCAAAGAAATCACACATTAAGATTGGATCCTACACAGCTGACACTAATGGGAGGTGGATCACATCTAGATTGATTAAGGGCAACACTGAGTTCTACATCACAAATATCTATGCCCCCAACACAAGAAAACTAGCCTTTTGGGTTGACCTAACTAAACAGATTGAAACTATTCCTGATTCGGCCATGCATATCCTAGCGGGAGACTTTAATTTGCCTTTCGATCCGGCTTTAGAGAGACGCAAGGTGTGCCTATCACAGCAACAAGTCCCATAAAGCCTTCTCCAATCTCTGTGCTCGCTTCAATTTACTAGACTCCTGGAGATTACAAAACCCCACAGGGAGGGAATACACTTTTTATTCACATCCTCACGACTTCTACACTCGTATTGACTACCTATTTATCACAAGTAACGCCACTTCTAGGATCATGGAGACGTCGATAGAACCTAGGGTGGTTTCAGACCATTCCTGTATCTTGCTCTCCATCTCCAACGTTAAACCGACCAGTCGTCAGTCTCTATGGAGACTGAATGATGAACTGTTGGAAAAGGAACAACATAGGAAACTCATAGAACATGCTATCCAGTTCAACCTAACGCACAATAAAAGGAACTACACTTCTGATCTAAACCGCTGGGAGGCTCTGAAAAGCACTATCAGGGGTAAAATTATTTAAATCAGATCAGCCATTAATAAGGAATACAATAAAGCCCTTGACGAGTTGGAGTAAGAGATTTCGGCCCTAGAAAGTAAGCACATTACATATAGAGATGAATTAACACTGAATAAATTGATGAATAAAAAGTACGAATATAATAAAATAATAAGCAATAGAGCAGGGGTCTGGATAAACAGACAAGAGGTTCAAGCTCTGCGAATCGAATAAGGCTGGTAAGAGTTTAGCTGCATTCCTAAAATTTATAGTACAAAAGAACACGATTAATAGTATAAAAGATCACAATGGCGCAACATATTCTGATCTAGTAAAGATTGCGGAAATCTTCAAACACTATTACAACACCTTATACTCTAAAAACAAATATGTAGATAACATTAAAATTCAGGAGTACCTTAACGAATGTGACCTGCCGTCTCTCTGACACTGAGCAATCGGAACTTAATAGCCCAGTAACAACCCTGGAAATTGAAAATTCAATTAAACCACTTAAATGTGCATGCGCAGCTGGCCCTGATGGGTTTAGCGCAAAATTCTATAAGTGTTTCCCCTCTCTCTTATCTCCGCCACTATTACACTTGTTCAACTAATTCAGTGAAGCAGGCAAAGTCACAGGTATACTGGCTGAAGCCATCATTGCAGTACTGCCTAAGGAAGGGAAAGACCCAACACTAACCAAAAATTATAGCCCGATCTCCCTTATCAATATAGATTGTAAGCTCTTTGCTATGAACCTGGCTAATCGTCTTCAAAAATTCCTGCCCAAGCTTATTCACCCTTCACAGGTTGGTTTTTTAAAGAACAGGCTCTCCAGTGACAACACCAGGATCTTAGCTCATGTTTTGGAGAAGGCCAAATATATTACATCTCCCACAGTAGCAATAACGCTTCATGCCGAAAAGGCTTTTGACAAAGTTGACTGGACATACCTTGAAGTAACGCTAAATAAGTTTGGGCTGGGAGAAAATTTCACGAAGATGGTAATGTCTCTATTTTTCAATCCTTCGGCTAGGGTCCGGGCGGGAGGTTCCATCTCATCATCCTACTAGTTACAACAGGGTACCAGACAGGGTTGCCCCCTTTCCCCCTCACTATTTTTACTCTCAATTGAGCCATTCTTATACCACATTAGGAACAATGATCGTATCTCAGGTATCCATTTTAATGATTGTACGGTTAAGATTACCGCTTACGCTGATGACGTTTTAGTGGTCTCTGAAGAGGCTAAGTATGCCATTCCTGCTCTTATGTCCTCAATTGAACATTTTTCTTGCGTGTCAGGGTACAAACTAAGCAAAGATAAAACTGAAGTAAAACTGCTTAACCCCTTCGATGCTCATGATGAGCTCAGCTCGTCATGAGGCACGGTGCTTGTGTGCTCATGACGAGCTGAGCTCGTCATGAGCACACCCAGTTCTATTATATCCCAGCACAGGACAAGAATATCTGCAGCATCGATGTGGTTAGTAACCTAGGTAACCAAGAGATCATAGGGACTCCGGCCTGGCATGGCAACCAAAATGCTTTAAGTATCTGGGGCTGGATTTTGACAAGGATTTGATCTCTACCCTTCACACTAACAGAAAATCTAGTCTTCAAAAAAATCTCCAACCTGCTGGAAGGGTGATCTCCTAAATTTCTTTCATGGTGAGGTAGTGCTGAGACACTGAAAATGATGGTGACACCCTTAGTGAATTATCTTGCAAGCATTCTGCCGATGACTTTCTCCTCTGACTTTTTAAACAAGATCGACAAGCTCTTTAATACCTTCCTCTGGCAGGGGAAGAAACCCAGAATATCACTGACTAAGCTGCAGCTATCTAAAGAAAAAGGCGGTCTGGGTCTCCCTAACTTCAGGAATTATCAAACAGCATTTCTATGCAAGCAAGGAGCCAACTGGCTGACTGTAAATCCGGACTACACACCGTTTGGCTAGATGTGGAGAAGTCACTCATCAACAATATGCCTTTATCTGCCCTCCTCACCATGGATCTCTCCCACTTGCCCCATTCTAGATATGTTCTCCTCAATACTAGACGAGCACTCCTGAGACCAACTACATAAGACCAACTACATAAGACCAACTACATAAGACCAACTACATAAGACCAACTACATAAGACCAACTACATAAGACCAACTACATAAGACCAACTACATAAGACCAACTACATAAGACCAACTACATAAGACCAACTACATAAGACCAACTACATAAGACCAACTACATAAGACCAACTACATAAGACCAACTACATAAGACCAACTACATAAGACCAACTACATAAGACCAACTACATAAGACCAACTACATAAGACCAACTACATAAGACCAACTACATAAGACCAACTACATAAGACCAACTACATAAGACCAACTACATAAGACCAACTACATAAGACCAACTACATAAGACCAACTACATAAGACCAACTACATAAGACCAACTACATAAGACCAACTACATAAGACCAACTACATAAGACCAACTACATAAGACCAACTACATAAGACCAACTACATAAGACCAACTACATAAGACCAACTACATAAGACCAACTACATAAGACCAACTACATAAGACCAACTACATAAGACCAACTACATAAGACCAACTACATAAGACCAACTACATAAGACCAACTACATAAGACCAACTACATAAGACCAACTACATAAGACCAACTACATAAATCAAAATTAAGATTAAACAAATCTAATATAGTTTCTCTATGGCGGAATCCCTTGCTAAAGATTGAAGGTAACCTGCTCTACTGGGATCCCTGTTCTCAGAAAGGCATAAACTTAGTAAAAGATCTCTATGCAGGCCCTCACCCATTACCTTTCTCAACACTTCAAAACCAATACAATTTAACTCCCATGGATTTTTACGACTTTTTGAAATTTTTCCTTTCAGCACGCCCCATTAAGCTCTATGATCCATGGCTCACCTCTCCATTTTCGCGAATCTTGAAAGCAGGCCATATTTGATCAAATATCTATAAACTCCTTCTACCCAACCCTAGAAAATCACACAAACGTATCGAGACCCATTGGGAATCAGTACCCAACTCTACCAATCTTATGTTTGACTGGGATAACATTTATAGCTCAGCCTTTTCGAATAAAATATCCCCTATCTTGTCTCAAACCAAGTATATGTTACTCAAGAGGTCATACTGGACTCCTGAGAAACTTTTTAAACTACGTTTAAAAGATAATCCGACATGCTGGAACTGTAACGCTGCTGTCGAAGATTTAGACCACATGCACTTCACCTGCCCCTCCTTACAGTTGTTCTGGGATAAAGTGTATAATTATATAGATCACGTATTCAGCATCAATCCCCCTAGAGAATTTTCATACATCATATTAGGCGCCCTAGACCCATCACTAGTCGACGATAATGACCGGCAGTTGATGGATCTCTTGCTCACCTTAGCTTGCAAAGTCATATTATGCAAATGGAAGAACGCTAAAGATGTGTCCTTTAGAATTTGGCAAGAGTGGCTGTCCTTCCTAAGAGGGGTGGACAATCCAGTTCTCCACAATTCCCCTTGGCGTAGATCCCACAAGAAACTCTGGAAGTCCCTAGACGCCTCTTCATTCTCATTTGATCCTCCGCGAGTCCTTTACTATCACAATAGCATACGTATCTTTATTGCAACTTCAATGTATTGAATGTAACCACACTGCTTGATTGCTTGATTGATTGCTTGGCCACTTGTAATAGCTATTCTCGTATTGAATGTAACCACAATGCTTGATTGCTTGGCCATTTGTAATAGATACTCTCGTTCACTGATGCGTTCACAGTATATGATTATCATGTAGATACTGGGTGTAATCAATAGGTACTTGAGTACTCCATCATGTATTCAACAACTTGCTTGTAAGTATTATTTAAGTCTGACCCATTTCTATTGGTTTTTTTTTCTATTTTATTTTCTTCCTTTAATTTTATTAATTTTATTCATCTACTTGTGTCCATTATTCATATATGGTTTTCTTTTATTTGTATTTTTTCTCAATAAAAATGATTTGAATAAAAAAAAAGATAAACTGAAGTATAAAGCGAAACTGTGCACACTGGATAGTCAGGAAGCATGTCTACAAATGGTAGTTATTGCCCGCAAGGCAAGCATTGTGATTGGTTGACCACCTCAACATTTCTCTCTGGATGCTAATTTGCATAATTGTTTTAGTGGTACAAGTCTTTTAAATCTGACACTGTTCAGCCTGCATTCGGAGGGCTTTAACTACCACGGTGCTAAAAGTACCCTCTGCAGCATATTTAAGTGTTTCATAAAAATATTAAGAGAATAATTCTACCACAATTGAATCTTATTGATTCACTAGCTGTCTCAAATGTTCACACCTTATGGTTGCATAGCAATATAATTTATTTCTACATAATTAAACAGAAAGCAAAAACAGCAGTTTTTACATTGGCTTTTGTTTTGCGAGTCCCTCTGCACACTTTATATTTTTCGACCCTCCGGAAATCAGGGTAGGTCTCTTTCAGGAGATCTGCAATAGGTCAATTTGTAGAAGAGTTTTGCTGCAGTCCTGTGAAGAGGCAGGCTTCGAAATCTCATTTTCCTCCATGCAACCCCACTCATTTAAGCATTGAAAAACATTTGCAATTTGCTTAAAAAAAACAACTTTTCCCTTGTTATTGATTTGAATATTTGTAAAGTCACTTGTTCAACACCCACTCCATGTGCTTTTCTATGTACAGTCTTTGTCACTGTCATGATTGCTAACAAAATAGCCAAACATGCGCATTCAACCTAGGATCCATAATTCGAAAATAAATCAACTCCTTATTCTTCATTTTTACTAATATACAAGGGTTACTTTGTCGATGGTGACACTGTAACTTCCAAGGAGGCGTGCACAGATAGTTTTTCTCTACCCACTACTTGCCTCAGCGTAGAAGAGAATGCTATCCCGTCTTCTTTAATCAAATTAATAAATATTGACCAGGCATCTAGTATGATCTTGCATCAACCTCAGTGTACACATCTAGCGCTTGATAATAAGTTGGTCTTGGATTATGATGATAATAATGGACAGGAAACTGACGAGTATCTAAAAAATATATATATATTCCCTTTAGCCGGTGGTTAGGCATGCACATGGTAATATCCTTTTTAAGGGGCCACCAAGTTTTACATGAGTAACTTCTCCTGACGATAAATTGAGTTTCATCAGCTTGTCAAAAAGGACATAAAATAATTGCCATTCCTAACATTCTGCAGCGTTATATTGCCTCCAGTGCAAAACTAAACCAGAGTCAATGGTAGCTTCTGGAGCAAGATGGAGGACCGTATGTCACCCTCCTTGTCTATTCCTAAAGGTAAGGAGGGCAGAAAAACTCATGAGACAAAAAAATCTTTATAAAAGCTTCCCTCATCTGAAATGTTTTTGTTTTGTTGAGTGTCTAAAGGTACTTGTTGATTGTAAAAGGTTAGATCTACATTTTTTCTTATTTCGGGTCTTGACATTGGTCTGTTTGGCACGCATTAGGGACCCTCCTTTTGCAACCATCAAAACTGTTGTGATAAATTCCAAATTATGGAATTTTGAACACTAAACATCCTTAAACCGCCTACAGACTGCGAGGGAGGTTCAAGTTGTATCAGACTGGCTTGGCCATATCAATACATGTGGCCCATGGCCTACACAGCAACATATCAGACACTGAGGTCAGCATTCTTTTCTGTGAGCACAGTGACCAAAGAGAAGGGCTTCAACTTAAATGCAAGCCTGACTAATTCTTTTATGTCATGTCACATATCACTGAAGTTGTAGGGAGTGCCTGCCAAGATCATAGTTGTTCCCAGGTGCATGTTCTCCCAAGTCACTAGGGTACTAGGTACCAGGACATTAAATCTCAGACAAGTTTGTAGTGCATCCACTGCCTAGCTAATATGCGAGATTAATCATCTTTCGTGAAATAAAGTATGAAACAATTTTTGAAATTACAATCATATTCAGTATTTCCATCAAAGTTATCATTGGAAAAGAAATGTCGATGGATTCTCTCTGAAATCCATATGCAGTAGAATATCTGCATACATGCACTGCATTCTCCAAAACAAAAGGTTTTACAGTGAAAACATGTCTATAAGAGGCACCAGTTTCTGCTTAATTTCATTTTAAAAAGTAAATTTGGTTGGACAAATTGATATACAGTATATTTGACTGAAAAAAAACACTGAACTATACCCTTTAAAAAACTCCAAAATGTAGTTTGCTAATAGATTGGGCACACACTATGCCAATTACATATAGCAACTTTCAGAAACCCCTAGAGCCAATCAGCCCTTCCCATCATGTAGTCAGTGAGACAAGCAATTTTTTTTTTTTGGGGGGGGGGGGGGGGTGGTCAGTGGCTACATTGAATATAGTTTGTCATCTTTTTTGTTTTCGGGCAATATTTCTGCAGGATTGGCAGTTTTCTCATGGTTTCATTTCCTTAAATGTTTTCTTGTCTTCCTCCTTTGAAAGGTATGCCTGCTCTTTTTGATGGGTACCCCTTCCGCAAAGAAGTCATGTAAGAATGACCACACAATCGTTTTCCCTCCTCCCCCCTCCCCCACCCCCACACTATTTCCCCCACCCTGGATTCTCACGCCATCGCATGGTCTGTCTGCAGGTGCCTCAGCAATGTGGATGGAGTTCGCCTTAGGTCCACTTCTCAAGTTGCTTCGGCCTCTTATCAATTTTTAATTTCAAAGGTTTCTCCCTCAGCCTTTTCTAGTCCCTTTTTCAGTGAGACAAGTCTGTGTCAGTGGTCATGTGTGCAATAATGAATCCTTCTGTCATTCCTCCAGTGCTGACAGCTCTGACACAAAGGTCCAGCAAGAAGGGGGACAGTGAATAATGTATGTCATCTTTAGAGAGACAACCTTCTATAGAAGAACTTCTCCCAGTTCAATTGGTGGAGGGTGCTTCAACTGCCTAGAGCTGCAGTGGGTCGATCTGCGCCATCAGCACAACCTCCTTTGTGTAACACATCCTTCACCTACACAAATGGAGAAGAAACCGGTCCATTGCAGTACATCCCATAATGAGCTACCAAGTTAATAGGTGTATTGTCATTCTAGAAGTTATCGAGAGAAAAGCTCTAGCAGTACTTGCACCCAAATGAAAAGGATCTCATCCTCAAGATTAGACACAAGTGTGCACTCTCTCAGGTCTCCAGACTCACCACCTCCTAGAACATCCCTGGTGGATGTGGTGGTCTCATTTCATGGCAGCGAACAGGCAGCTCATAAACTGAATATTAAAGCTTCTGCCCCTGTTTGAGACATGTCATTTTCTAGACTGAGCTCCCAAAATACCAAGCAAAACCTGTGATTTCTCTGGTCTGCAACTATAAAATCTGTTGACTGACATCAAGAAAAGAAGTACAGACCTCCAGAATCAAATCCTCTCTTCTGAAGGCCAACACCACCTCCTGATTCATTGGTACTTACTGCTGCTAGAAAATGTTTCAGTACCTCTGGATTAATAGCCTCGGCACCACCTGAAAAAAAGTAGGAGAGTGGACTGGAAATAAGTGTATATGACTTTGGCACAGCCCAAGTGGTTGCAAGTTCTTCCACTGCTGGGCTGTTAAGAGGGAGCAGTGGAAATCAATGCACCATTTCCTTGATCATGTTGCAAAAGATGATTGAGAGAATTTTACAGACCTCCTACAATAGAGTATGATCTCCTTAGACTAGACTATTGGGGTAGCCACGTATGCTACAGGGTAATGGCATCGGGCAATCATTAAATGCATAGGAATCTCTTTGGGGCACAGCTTCTGACTGAGGTTCATATCTTTGACTATGGTGCAACAAAATATCTTGCATTTGTCTTTTTCTCCATCTGCTTTTTTTGTATCTCACGCTGATGACTAACTCAAGTGTATAAGAACAGAATCTACAATCATTGGTTTGAAAAAGAGGGTTTTCCACACATGGAAGAAGTCAGCAGCATTCCCATATTCCCCTTTGGAAAAGTTATAATGCAAGAACAACAAAAGTGGAAAAAGAATTCCTGAGACTGAGAAAATCTTGTAAAAGCAGAAACTCTAAGTAACCTCTGACAACTGCAGGTAAACCCCGCCCCACTCCCAAACCTGTATATCCGATTGAGACTTCAAACCACACCTTAGAATATTCCCCATGCCTCAGGATGGAACTGGAAAAGCTTGAGCAGAACCTCTGCATGCCAGTATGTGACGTGGATCGGTCGTCATCGTCTACATCAGAAGTGATAGCCTTCTAAGCGCCGCCCTGGTGAGCTGATATTAGTTTCTTTCTTTCCATGCTAACAGCAGGAATCAGTTACCCTGGTCACTCTATTACCACTTCAGCTTTTTGTCCAGTCTGTCTTTAGCTTTATTCCCAGTGTGCTAGGAACATCTCTGCCAACAAACCCACAAGGTATTAACCATATGAAGAATGTCACCAACAAATGTCTGTCTCTCACCCACTTTTAGTTTCCCTGTGGTACCTGGGATCGAGCCACGACCTCCAGGTGCTTCGACTGCAAGTCCATGAACCCAAAGTAGATTTGTGAGAGGATGGCAAAGCTCCTGGGGGCACAGCAGGAGAAAGTTCAACACCGCTCCCGCTCCTGCAGAAGAACGCGAGCCATTCCCATGGAGGATCATCTTCACAGCTCATAGCTTCTTCCTCTAAGTCAGATAAATCCAAGAACCACAAGAAGTTGAAGCATTCTTTGTCTTCCCTGTCCAAACACTGTGATTCTAGGCTCCTCTCCAGCACACCACCTGCAGAGCTGGCACCAAGGCCCGCACTGCGCTACCACTAGTTCCCTGGAGCCAAGAGCCACACCATCTTTGGCTGCTGACTCTATCTGGTGCGTCTTCAGGCCCCAATGTGCTGACCTGTACCCCTGCTGGGTTACCGCTGGCAGAATCATCCATGATGTCAGCTCGGCCCTCTTCTTCCACCCAAACTCCTTCCATTACGGCACTGTCTCTGGCACTTCTTGACAACAATGAACCTATTGATATTTCCAACTCTGGACCAGCGCTGTCCTGGCACTGTCTTACGTCAAGGCTGTCCACCCTTGATGTTGTCCACTTGCCCCTGGACTTGACTTATCTAGACCAACCCTACCTCCCTGAAGGAAAGGATGAGGAGGGAAGGTTTGGTCCGTTAGGAGGACAGCAGAAAACTGGTATGGTATGAGCAACTGGGTTATACCAGTGATTTGGACAACTCACTGGACTCTGGCATACTTTCCCATCCAGGCCCTGTGTCCGAGGAAGGTGCATCCTTCGCCACAGTGACCTTGAGCTGTCTACTGTGGAGATCCAGACCAATGTCTTGACTGGTGCCTCACTCACGTTCCAGTTCGGCTGTACCTCTGCTCCCCCTTTGTCAAAGCACTAACTGCCACTTTTCTGGGAGCCTGGGCCAGGCTTTGCACACAGGGCCCTATGCATTTAATGACTGCCAGATGCCATTACCCTGCAGCAGGAGACCCATCCTTCCTCTCCTAACACCCCTTACCAGAGAGCCTAGTTATGCAGCCTCCATGTCAAAGGTCAACCCAAATGAGTTTCCTTTCTCTCTACCAGACAGTGAATCCAAAGGCTGGTTATCTTTCAGAAGCGCATGTTCTCTTCAACCAGCCTAGCTTTGCCGTCTGTGAACATTGCATGTCTCTTGGGCCGATATTCTCATGCTTTGTTGGACTCTTTTGCACAGATGCTTCTCATGCTTCATGATAACGGCTGAGCTATCATCAAGCATGCCTCCGTAGATGGTCGAGATGCAGCACAGTTCACCATAGGTGTGGGCTGGATACACAAAACTCCCTAGGCAGAGCCATAGCTTCTGTTGATGAGCTGCTTTTCCATACCTGGTTGTGGTCTCCTGGGTTGTAGGGGTGGGGAGGGTAGTCAAGCATCCCTGAATTAAATGCCCTTCAATGGCTCCTGCGTATTTAGCGACAATGCGTGCATGGCACTCTAGCGCTTTCGGGAGAATCGAATCACCACCTTATCTCTCAGGCATTCCCTATCTGCCCGATCGCAGCAACAGCCCGTTCACCCCTACCGTGGCAGAGGCATGTATGGGCATTTACAATACAACCATACCCACCACTACAGCAGCCCACTACAGCCTTCATTAGGCAGATCCTAAAGAGGATGCTGTAGCCAGATCCAGCGAGCTGTCTAGTCCTCTCATCATTACGGTAGCCACAGTCTCTAAGCCTCCTTAGTGCCCCCTCCATCCAGCACAACCATTTAGTTGGCGACAGGGTCAAGTACCGCCTGCCACAATGGTCTACAATAACCTCAAGTAAGTGGGTGCTTCAGATTATGTGGAAGGGATTCGCCCTCCCATTTGTGGAAACCCCTATGCCCTTGCCACCTTCCTAGAAATGGCTGGATGAAGGACCATCTCCTTGTTCTATCAGGAAGTACAGGCTCTTCTGGTCAAAGGAACCGTCAAGAGGGTGCCGGTGTCAGAAGTAAGATGTTATAGATCTGTGAACTCTCAACTACCCCAGGAAAATGAGAAATTAAAGTTGCTTACATTGGCTCAGGTTCTGTCTGTGCTGGACCCTGGAGACTGGATGGTTGTGCTGAACCTGCAGGACGGATATTTCCACATCCCTGTCCTCCAACGTGCATTTCCAGTTTGCTATGTGCCTTTCAACCTTAACAGTGCCACTTGGGTGTTCACGATCATGATGGCGGTGGTTGCAGTCCATGTGCACAAGTCCGGGGTTCCAGTCTGCTCCTAGCTCGATGACTGGCTGCTGAAGGTAGACTTGCTCCAGGCAATTGTCACCCATTTCCAGGCTATGGTGCACCTCCTACGTTTGTTGGGGTTCACTATCAATATGCCATTGTCACACTTGACCCCCTCTCAGACGCTCACTTTTATCTGAGCCATTCTTAACACAGTGCGATTCCGCGCCATCACTCCGGGCGGTGAGTGCAGGATATTCAAGCTAGGGTTCCATCATTTCAACCTCTTTCGTGGGTTTCAGGGAGACAGACTCGGAGGCTGCAGTGTCTAATTGCATCCTGCTGGGGAAGCTTGATCAATGGCACATGTAGACCCAGTAGGTGCAGCACCAGGGAAATCTCTCATGCCTAGTCTAGTTGTCGGAGGAGATTGCAAAATATGTACAGTGATAAGACGAACCACGATTGGCCCAGCGCCAGATCCCTCTTTCTTCTCCTCCCAGAACTGACAGTGGTGACTGACGCATCACTGATGCAACACTTCTGGGTTAGAGCACCCACTTGGGAAAGGTGGAAAACAGAGGACTCTGATCTCAGCAAAATCCCACTACACAGCGACCTCCTGGTGCTTAAGACGATTTGCTTGGCATTGGGGACTTTTGTACTCCTTTCTGCCGATTCCACTCTTGCCCCAAGTTCTCAAGAACATCAGGACAGGTCAGTCCCAAGTTATTCTTGTGGCTCCGGATTGGACACTGCGGGTTTGGCTCCCGGCCTCCTGAGCAAGAGCATCGGTCCTCCGGTCAGGCTGCTTCTTCGGGAGGATCTCCTTTCGAAGGAACAGGGCAGGGGATTCTAGCAACGGAACCCACGCTCTACGCACCTTTCATGCATGGAGACTGAGCGGTGAGGGTTTTTGGTCTTCCTCCTGAGGTCTGGGAAAATATAGCAGCCAGGCATCCCTCCACTAACACTGTACACGCCTTTATGGCTTGAGGTTCCTCACATCAGATGAACTCACTTTCTCCACCATTGTCGTAGGTGTTGCTGTTTGACCCTCTCTAGGGTCACTACCAACCGTAAGAGGGCTAACTCAGGGTACTGGTGATGGCCCTCCATCAGATAAAGAGAGTAGATTAATAGATGCTACAGGTAAGTAGGCAGCTGCGCAATCATCCAACCATTGGCAGATTGCCAATTCCATTGGGCTACTCTCTAGGTAGGACCATGCCCATTGGGATGAAATGGAGGAGCTTCTCCAACATCTCTCGAAGGAGCACACAAAACGGGGTTATGCGATTTGTCTGAGGGAAAGCAAATCTTTAACACCATCCATTGCGCACTAGATGCGAAAGACACTGCTGCAAAGCGGATGGGGTGGAACTGCCCGGAAATCCAGCCAAACTTCCTCAACCTACCCTTCGATTGTCAACATCTATCTGTTTGGACAGCAGGTTGACCAGATGTTGGAGAAAATATAGAAAGATACGGTGATGGCGAAACTGATGGGCAGCTTTTAAATACCTACCCCTTGCGGCTATTTTCGTGGCATGTCCTACCATGTAGGCTCAGAAACCACCTCGTACCTATGACCACAAGCCCAACAATCCTCTCCCAGAGGCTACTTTAGAGGGTCCTACAAAGGCAACCAATCAAAAGGCAGGGGTAAAGGTGGCTCCCTTAAAGGACCTGCCACCACTACTAAGCCTTGACTTGCCTCTCCTCCCCTTCAATTATCCATTACATTTTGAAGGCGCCTTCAATAGTTCTTTCCTGCTTGGCAGAACATCACCTCTGACTAGTGGATGTTGGATATTATCCAACATGGTAATTTGTGGAGCTCACTTTCACGCCTCCCAACATTCCACCACGCATACACAAACTCTCCCCAGGACATCAAAGGTTACTCAAGGAAGAGGTCCAAGCGCTCCTTCTTAAAGGGTCCGTAGAATCTGTCCCCACACATTGGCAGATCATGGGAATATATATCCTACTTTCTCATTCCATAAAAAGACAGTTCTCATTGGCCCATTCTTGACATCAGGCCCCTAAACAAAATCATTCTTTCAGAGTACTTCCACGTGGTTACTCTTCAGGATGTCATCCCACTGCTAAAAACAGGTGACTTTATGACTGCACTCAACCTGGAGGATGCTTGTTTCCACATACCAATCCACCCGGCACATTGTCTGCATCGCAGGTTTGTGGTCTGCAAAAAAAATTACCAGTTCAAGGTACTCCCCTGCCAAGTCGCCACTGCTCGCAGGGTTTTCATCAAGTTCCTTGTGGTGGTGGCGGCAAATCTTTTCAGACATTGCGTTCATCAGTTGCCCTATCTGGACAACTGGTTCATCAACAGTGTGTAGGAAAGTGTGTTTCTGTTGCAGTAACCCCCCCAATTTTTGCCAGACTACTGATGCACTATGATTTGATGTGTCCTGGGTCCCTGCCGATCAGGTTCCCAGGGCCTGTGTTCTTTCCCCAAAACTGTACCTTGTACACCCAATTGGCACTCCCTGGCCACAGGTCAGCTCCTGTTAAATGGTACCACAGGCACCCAGGGCACTGTGAACAGGGAAGGCCTCTAAGGGCTGCAGCACTTATTGTGCCACCCTTAGAGGCCCTGTACCTTTACACACACACACACACACACTGCCTTTGCAGGCTGCGTGTTTTGGTGCAGCACAAAGTGTAGAGTCGACATGGCACACATCCGTGTGTGCCATGCCTAGAACACACTGCCCTGGTACAGATCAGTCACCCCTCTAGCTGGGTGCCTTATACCAGTGGTGAGGGCATTACAGGTGCATGAGCCCTGTACCCCTACAATGTCTAAGTCCATTCTTAGTGTAAATTCAGTGCTGCCATTAGGAGTATAAGGTGCTGGGAGATTGTCATTACGAACTCCACAGCACAATAAAAGCTACACTGAGCCTTCACTCCCTGAGCCTAGAAATAAAGCCTTTCCTCGGCAGAGGTGTTCACATCTCCCCCAGGCCAGAAAGACATCTGTGGCAGGGGAGCTTCAAAGGCCTGGCAGCCTTTGTAATGCGACCCCCAGCCTCTCCTGCTATCAGGAGCAGGACCTCTTCATGTCTCCCCTCCTTTTCGGCGGGAAGATGGGCAGGAAAAACTAGCCTGCCCAGAAGGTGTGCCCACCTCTGTCAACTCCACCCCTAAGGTGGGGGAGGCGAGGTGAAGCCCTCCCTTCAGGGCCCGCCATCTTGCAAATGGCAGGCACTTCCCAATCAGAATTAGGAATTGTGCTCACTCCCCCACGTGGGATGAGCACACCAAGGGTGTTGTCATCCTAAGGTCAGTAACCCATTGACTACTACCCTCGATACCCCTAAAACACTGCCAAAATACAGTATTTAGGGGGCAGCCCTGAACCAAGAAGGCAGATTCCCGCAACCTAAGAAGAAAAAGGATGAAAGAAGATGCCCAGCAGAGGAGACGGCAGAGAACTGACTTGGCCCCAGCCCGACCGGCCCGTCTACAGTTTCCGGAGATCCTGTGCCAAAAATAGTCCGGTCCTGCAGCCACTGACCTCCAGAACCCCTGGGAGGACTGACTGCCTTCAACAAAGACCGGATCTGCTGTGAACAGCAGCCCTGTTCAAAAGAAACTCTGAAAACAGACTCTGAGCCTGCTGAGGACAAAGAAACCCAACGTCTGGAACTACCGCTGCACCCGTCGCTTACAGCCCGAGTTCGAGTGGCAAACCGGTCCCAGCGAGGTACCTCAGTGCTCTCCAGGACTCCCCGACATCGCCTGCAGCCTCTGCACGGAGACTTTTCCGCCCCCCTGCCCAAATCCTAACCCAAACCCCCTCCCCACCCCCCCCAACCGCGAGTGGCCCGGTAAGGTGAAATCCGATCTCAAAAGACACCCCTGCATCCAGCCGCCTTGCGCCCTGGAGAAATGAACCTGAGTTTCACCTACGTCCCGAGCCATCCAACTTACCTGCCCAGTTGTTGGTTCCTCCCGGAAGTCTTCCTGGACCGAGCCTGCAGCTAAGAAACCAAAACCAAAAATCCCCATTGAAAACAACAGGGCACCCGACACCAAAACGGCAGCCTGCACCCAGCCGCCGCTGCGGGTGCACTTTGTGTGCAAAACCGGATCCCCTTTGCCCTGAGCCTAACACCAGGAGCTTGTCTCCCACAACCAAGTGGCCTGCTAGTCAGCAGCCACCAACCAGAGGCGCCCGAGCCCCCATTGAATAACATTGGGCCTCAACACTCTGCACGCGGCCACCCTTGTGCCGCTGAGGATATAACAAGAGTGCATCACTGACACCGGGGGACTCGTGAGTCTTCCTCCAGAACCTCAACTCCCACTACCAAATACTTACCTTAAAACCGATAACCATATTTTCCTCCATAGGATAACATTAACTGTTTTTCTTGGAGAAGTTTCCAAGTGTGGAGTTTGAAAACCATGAAATTCTTTAAAATTACACTGCATAACGGAAACGATTTTATTTACCTGTTTGCAAGAAATGTCCCAGAGTAGTATCCAGGCATACTACTCCTAGTAAGAAAAGTAATCCAAAAAAGTAAGTTACCTGGTATTTTACCGAAAATCCCATTCAAGTCTAAGTACTGTATTTACAAATCATTGCATTTCTCTGAAACAATACTGTAAGTCAAATCGAAGTACATTTACTATTGCAATCCAAACTGTTTACAAACTGCATTACTACTGTAAAGTATTTATTGCTTATCTGTGCCAGGCTTGCTTGTTTCAAGAAAATAAAATGACTAAAAGAATATTTTTATACCAAAACAATTGGTCTGAAGTTCAGTCTTTGAGTGTGTGAATTAATTTGCTGAGTGTGTACAACAAATGCTCAACGCTGTCCTTTGATACTGCCTTACTGCTCAACCACACTACCACAAATAGACAGTAAGGTTCTATCTAACTTTTACCTCTGCTTACCTTTGAGGTTCAGCTTCCTACACAGTGCCACCCATCAAAACGTTTGCGGACACAATCGGCTCACAATAAATCTCCTTCACCAACTAGTTTACCATCAACACTACAAAATCCCACCTCAAGCCCCTTCAGATACAGCCCTATCTGAGGGCAATCCATAACTCTGAAATTGGTATGGCTTATCCAAATGCTGCCAGGATATAATCCTTCCAGGCACTAATCCATATCTTTCAACCAGGCCACCAAGTTATGGTCAGGACAGTTATGCACTACCAGCATGATGGCCTCTTGTATTGCCATAATGGCCCATATCCGGTTACACATGTATCCGTTGCAGGAGTTCTTGGCGCACCAGCAACCAACAATCTGCTGCAGAGATGGCCGTTTCTCGACCCAGTTCCACAGAGGACCATTGCAACTAACTCCTTCGCCGCGGCGCGAATTTGGCCGTCATTAGTCACAGGCGACGTGTGCTTATGACGGCGTGGCTCCGTCACGGCCCTGCCCGCTCATTAATTTGCCCGCAGAGGCGGGGAATTAATGCCGCGTGGGAGGAGTGGCAGTCGCATGACGGAACCACGCCGTCATGAGCACACGCCGCCCGTGGCTCATGACGCCGTGGTTCTGTCCTAAGCACACCACGGGTTAAAGAAGCGCACAGACTTACTGCTCGGGTCTGTTAAGCTGCAAAGTTAAAGAGATTCGTTTTCTATGGTCATTCAAAACACATTGTCTGCTACCTACTTCTCTTGCAAACTTGTGGTTCGACTTTTACAGCCATATGACTACACCTAGCTGCTGTAGCCGCCTACCTTCAGAACAGACAAAACGTTTCCCTCTTAAGAATTCCTGTCATTAAAGCTGTTATGGAAGGTCTCGAGTCATTACTCCTCAGATCACAGCAGCCCCAACATTAAACCTAACATGGGCTCATGGGTCCTCCATTCCTGCCCCCTCCAGTTTCTTTCTTGGACGGTAGTATTTTTAGTCGCCATCACTTCATTCAGGGGTTCCTGTGAGGTTCAGGCCCTAAATTGGAAGAGCCTTTCTTCCAGATACATAGATTAGGGTTTTCCTCTCCACCAACCCCAGATGTCTCCCTAAGGTGGTTTCACGGTTCCACCTCAATCAACCTATTGAACGTCCTTTTTTTCCCTCCTTTGCGGAACGGGCTTATTCATACCTTAGATGGTAAACAAGGCCTCATTAACTATATTGACAGGACTAAACCCTTGAGGAAAACGCAACAGCTCTTTGTTGCCAAACCCCACAAAGGGAAGGCCCTATCTAAATCAGGCATTGCAAGATGGATTGTAATATGCATCCAGACATGCTATGCTACATCTAAAAGGTCCTTGTCTATTCCTCCTAGAGCCCACTCCACTCGGAGAAAAGGAGCCCTGTATGGCCTTCTTGGGGAACATCCCTATAGCTGACATCTGTAAGCAGCTAGTTGGTCCACACCACATACTTTACAAAACATTATTTTGTAGATGTTAGTCTACTTTTTCAATCTACTGCAGCTTACTCAGGCTAGCCACCGCTTTTCTGGGAAGACTGCTTTACAGTCTATGCACAGCATGTGTATCTACAGCCATACTTATTTCGAACAGAAAGTGTTACCCAGTAAGCGTCTGTTTGTGGCATTTAGTGTTGTAGATTCACTTGCACCCACCCTCCTCCCCGGACGCCTGTAGCTGTTGCAGTCATCATTCTATCTCATTTTCCATTTTCTTTGCATGGACATCTAATGGTTTGTATCACTTCTGTAGTAGGGGATCTCTGTGTATAGTCATAATCCAGTGAATAGTCCCGCCCATGTGCGCGGACCCCGAAGCAATCAAAAATCTCTTAAGCTGTCAAAACATGCAGACCTGCATAGACACTTAAGAGAGAATTTAAAGACAGATAATGAAGCCTATATCCACAGGCTACACTGTCCAATACTTCAACTAGAAATTCCACCAAAAACCACAACAGCACAGCCTGTCCAGGGTTTTCCACAGAGAAAACCTTGCCTTTAACAGCAAAACCCTCTGGAATGATAGAGAGGAAGGAGTGGACAGACAAGCCCCATAGGCTGCCATTCGGTGGCTCAAAACAGGATACTGTGCCTTTAAGAGAACTTTCCAGAAGCCTCACAGTATCCCAGAATGCAGTGCAGGTCCCTTTTACCTTCAGTTCTTTTTTCCGGCTCCTGCTAGCAGAACCCTGGAGCATTAGCTCTTCTTTTTTGAGTTTTTTCTATACAATTTTTGTGATATTTTTGGATTTTTGTAGCTTCACTCGACGTCCTTGGCCTTTGTCTGCATTCTGCTGTGTTTTTTTGGCAGAATTTCTGCAGTCTTCTTGTCTTTAGACTATTTCTAGTCTGACAAGTGCTTTGTCTGCAGCTGAACTGAAGGCCAAAGCTGAAGCTCACAGGGTTTGTACTCTTTGCTTGCCTGTGTCTTTTGACACCTGTCTTCTCTGTACCTTCTTTTCTAGGGGGCTTCGGCTTCCAGGTTCCAAACAGAGGAGTTTGAAGGCATCTTCAGCCTCTGGGTGAGGAGAGGGTAGGTCCTCTACCGAGTTCCATGCTGTGGTCTCTGGGGTTATCCCCAGTAAGGGCACGTCTGAGCTATGACGCGGTTCCGGTCTGCATCGGGCCGTCATGGAGTGCCTCGACGTCATGGAGTGCCTCAACGTCATGGGGTGCCTCGACGTCATGGGGTGCCTCGACGTCATGGGGTGCCTCGCCGTCATGGGGTGTCTCGCCGTCATGGGGTGCCTCGACGTCATGGGGTGCCTCGACGTCATGGAGTGCCTCGACGTCATGGAGTGCCTCGACGTCATGGAGTGCCTCGACGTCATGGAGTGCCTCGACGTCATGGAGTGCCTCGACGTCATGGAGTGCCTCGACGTCATGGGGCGGTGAGGCTCGACGTCATGGGGCGGTGAGGCTCGACGTCATGGGGCGGTGAGGCTCGACGTCATGGGGCGGTGAGGCTCGACGTCATGGAGCGGTGATGCTCCTTTTGGGGCATTGGTCGCTTGGGCTCTGCTCTCTTCCGTTGGGTTCGGATGTCACCGTTAGGGATGGCTCGGCGTCTCCGTGTTTGACACCGTAGTGACATTTTGACGTCTGAGTGTTGGTTGTCGTAGAGACAGTCACTGTCTTAGTGATGGTGACGTCGTAGTGAGGTCGACGTCAGGGGTTACAGCCGCAGAATACTGCCGGCTCTTGACGCCTGGGTCTTGTTCCAAGCCTCGCTCCTTGGTGAGCCTCTCTTCGTAGGAGGGGACTTTGTGTTCCCGGCACCTTCCACTCACGACGCAGAGCAGTTGATCAGCGTCGAGGACCCCTTCTGATGGGGAGTTTGTAAGCGAGGGACGTTGGTCCTTTAGCTTAGTTTTGAGTACTTGCATACCTGCAAGTCTGCTAGGTCGCCTCCTGCTCAACCACTACTGGTGAGATCACTGGGGATGTTTCAGAATCCTCTCGGTTCCCTCTCCCGCCCACCACCCCAGGGGCCTTTGGCCCCTCAGTCGGCGAACCTCCGTGCCTTGATGCCAGGGATGCGACTTCCATGAGTACGGGGAGTCTCTCTCCGACTCTTTACTGGTTGGCGGGACTTAACTTTTGTCCACTACCACCTGACAGGAGGTTCTGGCTCCGACCATGCTCCTGACTTGGTCGCAGGGGTGGCGGCATGTAGACCTCGTGCTGTGGCCCGCTGTTGTTGGACCGTTGTTGTGAGATCCCTCTGTGGGTGTGTTTTTCTTCACCGATTTGTGGTTCCTCTGCCGAGAGACAGGAGGGAAGCCTTACAAGAGGTGGTCTAATGGGCCTGATAGTTTCGGATCTAGGCATCGGTGTCGGAGCGGCGTTTTCTCTCCTGCCGACCCCCAGGTATTGTGGGTTTGTCCTACGTTGCCATACTTTTATTCGCCTGACGTCTCTGCAGCCTGCGGCTCAGCAGTGTGCTTCTACTCTCCCGTTCTTTGGGCAACCCTTGGGCTGCCATGAGAGTAGTGAGTGGCTCGCATGAAGTCTGAATCGGAGACTTTTGGACGGCTGTAGGTTTGGGGCATGGAGAACGGCTTGAGGCCTTCTGCCCTTTCTAGCGGCGTTTTTCCTCCCAGGATTTGCCACTGGTCCCGGGCCGCCGTTTAATGCTTTACAAGTATATTGTGCGCATACGCGGGAGAGCTTGTTGCTCCTCGGCGAACAAAGGCCGGCTGGGTCTATGTCAGTCTTCGGTTCATCGGCCCTCCTCCAGCAATTCCTCCGGTCGGCTCGCGGTTTCAGCTGCGCGAGCTCTAAGCAGAGGCCGATATCCTGTTTAGGAAAAGGGCGATAGAGGACGTACCTCTGTCTCAAAGGGGAAGAGGTCTGTACTCCCAGTTCTTTCTGGTTCGCAAGAAGGACAGGAACGAGTTCAGGCCCATTCTAGATTTGCGACAAGCAAACAAGTGGATTCGCAGAAGAGGAATTTCGCATGCTGTCGTTGCATCAGGTTTATACTCAGCTGCAACAGGGAGATTGGCTTGATGCCATAGATCTACAGGATGCATACTCCCATGTGCTCATTGCACACAAACACAGGAAGTTCCTGCGATTCCAAGTCGGCGCCCATCATTATCAGTACACAGTACTGCCAGTCGGGCTGAAGTCTGAGCCCAGACCATTCTCAAGGTGCATGGCAGTGGTAGCTGCATGCCTGAGGAAAAACGAGGTGGTTTCTCTAACTGTACCTGGACGATTGGTTGATCAAGGCCTCCTCCTTCTCGGAAGCTCAGGCACACTTCCAGAGGACGTGCGTTCTCTTGAACGAGCTGGGGTTGCACATCAACATGTCCAAGTCTGTCCCGATTCCGGTCCAGTGCATACAGTACTTGGGAGCCTCCGTCAATACGCTGTCAGCAAGCGTGTCTCCTTCGGAGGAGAGACGATTATCTCTCCTTAGGAAGGCTCAGGCTCTTGTGACCGCCCCATCTACAACAGTGAAGACGGTGTCTTCTCTACTGGGGTCGATGACCTCTTGTATATTCCTCACCCCACACGCACGGCTGCTCATGAGACCTTTGCAGGAGTGCTTGGAGGATCAGTGGGATTAGAGGAAAGGATCTTTGGTCGACAAGATACGACTGTCTCTGCGTGCTCTTCAGTCTCTGAAGTGGTAGTGTTCAGCGGAGAATCTCCCAAGAGGTGTTCCCTTTCACAAGGACATTTCCACACAGACTGTCGTGACGGATGCGTCTCCCCACGGCTGGGGGGCGCTTTCCGGAGACTTGCAGATACAAGGAACGTGGTCCCCGATGGAGTCCACATATCACATCATTTTCCGGGAACTCAGAGCTGTTCAGTTGGCACTGAAGGCGTTTCTTCCGTCCTTCCAGACCAACTCTCTGCTTGTACAGACGGACAATACGACCACAATGTATTACCTCAACAAGCAGGGGGGTTCGAGATCGCGCACTCTGTCGCAGGAGGCGCGGGCGATCTGGCGTTGGTTTTTATCCAGAGGACTGACTCTAACGGCTACCCATCTGCCAGGTGTGCAGAATGTTCAGGCAGACTTGCTGAGCAGACTGATTCAGGAAAACCACGAATGGGTCATAAACGACGAAGTACTAGGAGTAGTCTTCGGCAAATGCCAAGTGTAGGAGAGTAGGGTCTGCAATCCTATGATCACCCAGATTGTTTGCTTTTGTTTCACTGGTTTACGACTTTCTCTGGCTGTGGGCCTGCTAATCAGACCCACAGCCTAGCTGTTCTCTCACTAAATTACAAACGTGTACCCTAGGTGCATTTACCAATTGGTACTGGGCCACCTTATCAGACCCTGTAACTCAGGGCATAGGTGTACCCAGGGCCTACCAGGGGCTGCAGCATGTATTATGCCACCCCTGGCTGGCCATCTAAATCTGACACAACTGGCTTCACGACAGCTGGGGCAAGGTGGTGTAATCACCCTTTGCTTTAGATATAGTATACCTATATCTAACCCTAAAATGGACACACAGATTCCTATCAGTCACTCCTATGGCAGGCCTTGACAATCCTGAAGGCAGAGTGCTTGGAATCGTGTGAGATGGTGCTCTGGCATGAGCTGAGCCCGTTTGCAGCTTGCGGAACCAAGTCCTAATAGCTGTTCCATGATAACGCATACCATATACTCTTAAGTGCATTATAATCCTCGCGGTTATATGCTATCTCTGGTATCGCTTTATCAAAACATGTCGAGTAAGGTGTCATACGAATTGGAATACTAACCCCTCGCCAATTCTGGCGACGGGGTTAGCATTCCACCCTTCTAGAGGGACACGACATGTATGTAACTGTGAACCCCGGTTAAAGTTAACTCTAGCCTCAGCATCACAAAATGGATGCTGCCACCACAAACACAAGTCTGACCCCCTGCAGCTGGGAGTCCTTCCAGCGAGGGGAGCTTGGACAAAGGGTTTCCTGTCCGGGGCGGTGCTAGCACCATCCCAGACAGGGTTTTGTGTATCCTGGGTAGGCAGGGCTTTAGAGGAAGGTGACTGCAAGTGGCACCCCGGTGCTCACTATGCATCTGCCGGCTAGAACCAGTTCCAGGGGCACACCAGCCCCTGAGCTGGGGAAAGTCCGGCATGGGAACCACCCCCCTTCCTGGTCCCACCCATAGGGCAGGACCTAGTCGCTTACCCACCCCTTTCTTTAGGATAAAGGCAGGAGCGGGGACCCTTCCAAATTAGATCATCTTTGAATCAAGAAACTACTTTCTACGAAAGGAACTCTCGGCTTCTTCTCAAGATTTCACCCTTGTGACTAAGGAGTAGTCACCTTGCACCCGCAGGCACCATCTAAGAACACTGCGGTTTGCTGCACGTCCTTCCTCCGGAATCCGACCGACCAGCACGACGAGACCCGGCTTCCCTGGCACCTCTGACCTCTACCTACCTCTACAGCTAAGCTGAGAACCGTAGGTGCGACGAGACCTCGAGGGACCGGCCATCATCAGAACTGCACAACTTCTATCCAGCACGACCGCCGAGGGATCCTCTGGTGAGTGCTTTGGGGTCCGAGAAGCCCCGACCCTGAGCAGCTCCAGCACCGAAGTCCAGCCCCCCCAGCATCCACGAGATCTGCGTGGGGCCCTTCTGCTTTTTGCTGCTCACCGCGTTGTCTGGCTACTAGCCCGCTGGCTTGTGGCCTTGACGACGAACGACGACATCACCACTGCTGGTCTGGTTGCTCCAGACTGGCCCTTGCTCCCTCCCAAAAGAGGAGCACCCCGGACCCTCCTGGTCCACTCCAGACGCCATTTTAGGTCCACCGCATGGGCTTGAATTTGCCAAGACTTGTTGCCCCAATCCTGGGTCCAGCGACGTCGACAGCAGCAACCATCGTGGGACAGCTCGCACCTCCATCCTGGTCGCCGACAACTCCTCCTGGTCCGTGAGACTGCAGAGCCCAGCGTCGCCCACTCACCTGGTCGAGGTGACTCCATCCGGTGCCATCCTGGTGCCCATCTAATCACTGGCTAGTGATTCAGAAGTTGGTCCCCTCTGCTTACAGGTGTCTTCCATCTTCGATCCAGGCTTGGATCCATCGAACAATCTTCACTGGTCGCCTGCCAGCAACTTCTTCTTTCAGGCTCCTGGTTCGTCAACGAGGGTTTCCGACGACACTTGAACCCTATGCAGCCGCAGCCCCTGGGCTAGGTAACTTCGGCATTTTGGTGCCCCAGCATAGCCTCACTATCCAAGGGTCCAGATCCTCTTTCGTTTTCAGCCTATCTAGTCGGGTTCGCCCGAGAACACTAACTTTGCTTTTACTAGCCTCCATAGACTTTGTCCCGCATCCCGCGTGAGAGTGCACCCTCTGCACCCGAGTCCCCTAGGCCTCCTACTAGTAATCTGAAGGTTCAGTAACGTAGTCCTAGCGATTCCATAGCCTATTAGTTCAGTACTTACCTGCTAGTAATTTCGCATTCCACTTTTGTAGTATAGGGTTTTCCGTGCCCCTCGGGCATTTGTGTAAATTGTGCAACTTAAAGTATTTTCGTAAGCGTTTTGTTGTGTGCTTAGTACCCTGTCCTCATAAAGAGTACAGGGCTGTTGTGATCTAAATAAATACACTGTTTATTTTCATAACACTTGTGTGGTGTCCTTTCACTTGGTGTTCAAGGGGTATATGTGATGGTATAACAGCTGGCTTAACACGCCCTCTAGAGTTTAGCCCGAAGACTGCTCGTATCCATTCTACTAGGATAGCTGGTCTATAAGGTTGACTTACAACCAATCATCAATAAGGGTTGTTTGGAATGATATATAATGTTCACTATTCTAGTGAGCACTTTGTATCAGGCCAGCTTCTCACATTGGTGAGCAGCGGTTGGGATTTGAGCTTGCTGTTGTTTTACCACACGTATCCTAAGAATATCTTTGTGAAAGATCACATAAGTATTTAAGGTACATATAACTTAGCTTAGAATACTCTGAGTTCTACTGAACCAGCTGTTGTAGTTTAACAAGGCTTAGCACACCTTGACTACAACTCTTAGCAAGGGATCAGTAGGCAAACAAATAGTGTAGGTAGGTGCATCACTTACACCACACTAGAAGCATGTCTAACCACGGAGAGTCTTCAGAGACCCCTCTTGTGGTTGTGGACCCTCCACAGGTCCCTTCCAGATATGCTGCTCTTAGCTTCCAGGAGATGAGACAAATCTGTACATCCAGGAAGCTAAAACAGGGTTCTAACCCTACCATTCCTTTTCTGATTGGTCTCTTAGAGACTTATGATGCTAGGAGGGCTGCTAACACAGATCCTGCTCATCCAGATGGGAATATGCCCCCCTTAGAGGGAACCCTTGGTGACCCTGACCGCCACCTCCAGGCAGCAGATGATGCTGAGGAGGAGGAGGAAGAGGAGTTCTCAGGGGATGAGGCAGACAAAGGTCAGGTAGAAGTCAGTAGACTCACTAGGACCAACTTAAGTAGGCATGAGAATGGATTTGGGGAACCCCCAGGGCCACTCTCAGGCAGACTTAACATTGGGAATGGACGAGATAGGTCTCTATCCAGAGGCTCTAACAGATCCATTCGAACCAATGGCTCTCAGACCTCTTCTCATAGAGGGATGTCTTCCCCTAAGAGAAGGGAGCATGAAGCTAAGATGAGGGAAGCCAATCTAAGGATTGAAAGGGAAGAACTTGCCCTGGCCAAAGAGAGGCTTGCCTTTGCTAGAGAGCAAAAGTTAAGTGGGTTAGATCTCACTGGTGGCAGCATTCTCCCAAGAGAAAAAGACAGGAGTTTAGACACTAGACACCTGAGTAAGATAGTGCCCCCCTTTAAACAAGGGGATGATATCCACAAATGGATAACTGCTTTGGAGAGGGCCTGCACTGTCCAGTGCATCCCCCAGAGTCAGTGGGCAGCTGTCTTGTGGCTCTCCTTTGAAGGTAAAGGTAGAGACAAGCTCCTCACTACTAGAGCTGAGGATGCTAACAATTACCAAGTCCTGAAAAGTACACTGATAGATGGGTTTGGCCTAACCACTGAGCAGTACAGGTTGCTGTTCAGGGATACCCAGAAAACTCAGTCTCAGGATTGGTCTGACTTTGTAGATTGTGCCACTAAGGCTTTGGAGGGCTGGTTGCTGGGCAGTAAGGTTACTGATTACACAGGATTGTATAATCTGATCATGAGGGAACAGATTTTAAACAATTGTCAGAACCAGTTGTTGCATCAGCACCTTGTTGACTCCGATCTGACCTCTCCCCAAGAATTGGGAAAGAAGGCAGACAGATGGGTCAGAACAAGGGTTAAGCAGAACCAGGGCCAGAACCAGGGTGGTCAGAAGAAAGCAGACCAGAAGGGTAAAGATAACAAAGGTGAACAAAATGACCAGAAGTCTTCAACAGGTCCCCAACAAACCAAAGAGGGTGGGGGTCAGGCTTCCCAGAAGAAGACTCAAGAAGGCCAGTCTAAAAGGTGGTGCCAATACTGCAAAAGTAAAACTCACTGGTTTAGTGAGTGTACCAAGAAAGGAGGGCAAACTCCTGCCACTGCAGCCCCTAAGGCAACTGCACCCCCTAGTACAGTCAGCAGTGGTAGTGCACCTCCCAAGGGATTAGTTGGGTTAACCTTGGGTTCTGAGGGGTATGACAACTTAGTTGGCACACTCACTCAGGCTGTCCTTGTCTGTACAGGGGATGTGGATATATCCCCTGATGTCAGCCCCAATACTTTGGGCAAATACAGGCAGACACCTTTGATAAATGGCAAAATGGCTCAGGCCTATAGGGACACTTGTGCCAGTGTCACCATGGTGACACCTAACTTTGTGGACCCTGGACAGATCATGCCAGGTACAGATTTCCTGGTGACCAATGCCAGCAACGTCACTACCAGTCATAGTATGGCGATTGTTGCTTTCTCCTGGGGAGGGGTAAATGGCCAAAAGAAGGTTGTAGTTAGTTCAGACCTCCCAGTGGATTGTTTGTTGGGCAATGATTTGGAGTCGTCACAATGGTCAGAAGTGGAGCAGAGGACTCCCATGGAGATGTTAGGCTTGCCAGCACATGTGCTTGCTGTGACTAGGTCACAGGCCAGAAAATGCCCCACTGAACAGGTGCTGGATCCTGGAACAATGGACCAGACACCTTTCAAGAAGAAGAGCAGTAGGGTTAAGGCATTGCCTTCCCCCTTGCCCCAGGTTGAGGATCAAGTCTCAGAGGAGGCTGACCTACAGGAACTGAGGGAAACTGAGCCTAAAGAATTTGAACTTGATCAAGTTGAATTTCTGGGCTCAGGGGGACCCTCAAGAGAAGACCTGGGGAAGGAACAGTTAGACTGCCCTTCCCTTGAACCCCTCAGACAGCAGGCTGCTGCTGAGGCTGCAGGGAACGCCACAGGTACCCACAAGGTATACTGGGATGATGGACTCCTGTACACTGAGGCAAGAGACCCCAAACCTGGTGCAACCAGGAGGCTGGTTATCCCCTTGTCTCAGAGAGGTTTCCTTGTTACCTTGGCCCATGAGATTCCCTTAGCAGGACACTTAGGCCAGACAAAGACTTGGGACAGGCTGGTCTCACACTTTCACTGGCCTCACATGAATGGAGATACCAGGGAGTTTTGTCGCTCCTGTGTCACTTGCCAAGCCAGTGGTAAGTCAGGTGGCACAACAAAGGCCTCCCTTATACCAATGCCTGTGGTGGGGGTGCCCTTTGAAAGAGTGGGGATTGACATTGTTGGCCCAATGGAACCCCAGACAGCATCAGGGCACAAGTTTATACTGGTGGTGGTGGACCATGCCACAAGGTATCCTGAAGCTAATCCCCTTAGGACCACTACAGCACCTGTTGTGGCAAGAGCCCTAGTTGGAGTGTTCTCCAGAGTGGGCTTCCCTAAGGAGGTTGTCTCTGACAGAGGTGCAAACTTCATGTCAAGCTACTTAACTGCTATGTGGAAGGAATGTGGTGTCAACTACAAGTTCACTACACCCTATCATCCACAATGCAATGGGCTTGTTGGGAGGTTCAACAGGACCCTAAAAGGGATGATTCATGGACTACCTGAAAAGCTCAGGCGTAGATGGGATGTCCTGATTCCCTGCCTTTTGTTTGCTTACAGTGAGGTCCCACAGAAGGGGGTTGGCTTCAGCCCTTTTGAACTTCTGTATGGGCATCCTGTGAGAGGACCCCTGTGTTTGGTGAAGGAAGGATGGGAGAGACCTCTCAAAAAGCCTGCAACCAGCATAGTGGACTATGTACTTGGTCTCCGCTCCAGGATGGCTGAGTACATGGAAAAGGCATCTGAAAACCTTAAGGCCAGCCAAGAACTCCAAAAAGCTTGGCATGACCAAAAGGCTGTCCTGACTGTGTATCAGCCTGGACAGAAGGTGTGGGTGTTGGAGCCAGTGGCCCCAGCAGCACTCAAAGACAAATGGTCTGGGGGGGGGCGTGGCTTGGACGCCGATCGGGATGGCGGCGTGAGCTCGTAGCTCCGCGCGGATTCCCGCTAATTCTCCTGTTTTTCGGGACCCCAGGCGACCCGGAGAAGACGTTCCTGCCCTCTGAAGTGTAGGGGGACAGCTGGACGTAATCGGTTCATTGCTGGGGGACTGCTGGCCCCGAGGAGATCGAGGAAGAGGCGGCCGAGGTGTAGACCAGGGTGTGAAGAAAATGGCGGCGAGGAGATCGGATGGTCCCGGACTACAGCCCTGAGACCGGCTGTCGCCAAGCAGAGAGGGACCCTGCACCCGACTGCCCGACGCACTGGGGTTGGTGGCGCGAAGCCTTGAGCCCGGGGGACGCTGCTCAATTCACCCAGGGGACCCGGGGCCCTCGTCGGCCGCCGTCCCGTGACTCATCCTCCCCCCACCGGACCAGTGGGGGTGACGGACCGGAGCTCATCCACCTGGTCATTGCTCCTGCGACCATTGGCGGTGACACTGTGCTGCCTGGTGCCCGGTGCTCGGCACGGGCCCACGAGAGTGCCTCACAGAAAGGGTGGCCGGACTTGTGACGCAGCGCCCTGACATGGCGGCGATCGGAGGGCCGACACCCGGGAGCCGCGAAGGGGACTCGGCGACATCGACCCGGTTGAGTGAGAATCCCTCCCCGGAGCTTGACCAAGAACAGCGGCTGAACCGGCGCTTGGATGCCATCCTTGAGGCGATCACCTCCACCAAGGAGGCGTTACATAACGACATTGCCCAAGTGGCCACGGGCCTGGGGCTGCTGCGTGCGGATCACGTGAAGCTGGCGGATCGGGTCAAGGATCATGACCAACTGTTGCTGGACCTGAAGCCCTCGGTGGTGACTGCGGAGCACAGGATTACGGACATTTTGGCCCGGCTGGACATTCTGGAACGGAGGGCGGAGGATGCCGAAGGCCGTAATAGGCGGAACAACGTGCGGGTCGTAGGCCTGCCGGAACGGATTGAGGGGGAGGATGCGGTGGCCTACATGGAGAACTGGTTCCGCACTGTGGTGGCGCCGGAGGGGCTTACTCCATTTTTCACCCTGGAGCGAGCCCACCGAGTGCCCGCTCGCCCGCCGGGGCTTGGCCGCCCCCCCCGTCCAATGGTGGTGCGGCTCCTCCATTATAAAGATCGAGACCTTCTCATCCAGCGGGCAAGGATGTCGGGGCCTTACGGGGTGGAGAACAGCAAGGTGACGATATTTCCGGACTACACGCAGGCGGTCCAAAAGGACAGGGCATCGTTCCTTGCTGTGAAGAAGGAGCTCAGGGAGGAAGGCATTCAGTACTCCTTGCTCTACCCGGCCAAGCTGCGGATTATCATGGATGGCACCACACACTTTTTCCAAACTCCGGACGATGTTTGGCACTGGCTTGAGTTGTACAGAGCGGGGACGGACAGGACGCACCAAAGTAGACGAGACCAGCCCAAGCAGCCCAGGGTGCGGCAGTCTCAACGTATCAGGTCCCGCAACAGGCGCCAGCGGGAGAAGCGGGAGGCCCAAATGGCGGCGGAGAAGAGGAACGCACTCGCGGCGACGGCGGCAATTACAGGGTCGCAACAGAATAGTGAACGAGCCGAAACGGACTCGGGAGGAGAGGGCAGCAGAACAGGAGAGGAACTTTCGGAGGCGGAGAGCCAGAAGGGGCCGACAGTGACCCCACAGACTTCGGATAGTATTATCTGCGGCTAAGACAGACTTTGGTCTTGATCGGGACTTCATGGTAGGGTGATATCCTGTTGCTGGAGGGCGGGTTGCAGGGTGGGGGAGTGGAGTGTATCTGAGGGGATGAAGGGCGGACGCGGGCTCCGCTGGCTGGGGTCGGCGGCGACTCACCCCCCCTAGGCCCTTAAGGCCGACTGTGGTGGAGACCACAGGGTAGGTGTGCGAGTAGTTGGTTCAAGGTTTGGATGGGGCGGCCATTGGGTTCGTATGCTCTGTCCTGGGGAGTGGGGGTTGGGGACTGTTTCAGTTTTGGGGTTGTTGGGGGGGGGGGCAACTGCATTGGGGGGGTCATGGACAGTGGGAGTGTGAAATGGACTGTACGGACTTGGTATGGGGACATTACCTAATTTGAAATGCCTGACGTGGAATGTCCGGGGGCTGCGGACTATGGTGAAACGCCACAAAGTGCATGCATACCTGGTACGCAGGGGAGTTCAGATAGCTATGCTCCAGGAGACTCATCTCACTAAAAAAGAGTGCGCTGCCTTGCAGAAGAGATGGCGGGGCCAGGTTTTTGGCACCACTTATTCAGCGTATGCCAGGGGGGTCTTGATCTGGGTGAGGGCGGGGATCCCCTTCCAGGTCCTGAATCAGGTAATAGATCCGGACGGCAGGTTTGTAGCGGTGGAGGGGAGACTGTATGGACGGGACGTGGTTTTATGTTGTGTTTATGCACCTAACACTGACCAAGGCCGATACTTTGATGGCCTCTCGGGGTCCTTGGCCTCTTTCCTGGCGGGTCCGATAGTATTAGGGGGGGACTTCAATTCAATTACGGATGTGGCTCTGGATAGGTCCCATCCCCCCCTAGTAGACTCTCCTGTGCGCAGGCTGGCCGCGCACAGGAAGGACTGGCAAGAACGGTGGGGGTTGCTGGATGTCTGGAGGGAGAAGCACAGGGGAACCAGGGATTACTCCTTTTATTCTGCCTTACATGATTTGCATGTTAGGATTGATTCGGTGCTCTGTGGGGGCTCTCTAGCGCCATTGATCACCCATGCTGAGTATCTTGCTAGGACGATATCTGATCATAACCCCCTGTTGGTGCATATTCAATGGCAGAGGGAGCGCTCAGTAATTCCAACATGGCGGCTTCGGCCGGAGACGCTAGAGGATTCTGTGTTCGACGATGCGGTCCGGCAGGGCATTGATAGTTATTTCGGTGTGAACGCAGGAACAGCGACGAGCAGGTCTGTTGAATGGGATGCAATGAAAGTGGTGGTGAGAGGGGTGTGCCTGGGTAGATTCTCGAATGCTCGAACGACTGTGCTGAATGACCTAATGAAAGCGGAGGAGGCTTTGAGGGACCTGGAATGCCGCAGGCCAACTAAGCCAGGTTTACAGGCCCAGTTACTGGACGCGAAGGAAGTGGTGGCCGTGGAGACGGAACGTTTGAGATGCTATGATTATAGGCAGTACATGATTAGGGCGCACGCAGAAAGGGACAAGGTGGGTACCCTCTTGGCCAGATTAGCTAGCCCGGAACTTAGGGGTTGCCCGATCCTCAGCATTACTGACGCACAGGGAGAGATGGTGTACTCTCAGGCGGCTGTAGTAGACCGTTTTCGGGGTTACTATGAGGAATTGTACCGGAGTCAGCTGGGAGTGGGGGTACAGGACATCGTGGAGTACCTGGGGGAGAGGCCGCTTCCGGTCTTGGACGAGGGCGACGCGACGGACCTGGGTAGCCCGATCACGCTAACGGAAATTCGAGTGGCTATCAAACATATGGCCCGTAACAAGACGCCAGGGGTGGACGGCCTCCCAATCGAATTCTATCAGCACTATGTAGACGCTCTGGCGCCCAGGCTGCTGGTGGTATATACGGAGGCCTTCGAGAAGGGGGTGTTGCCTGCCTCCATGCGGGAGGCCTTGATAGTACCACTCCTCAAGCCTGGCAGGGATGCCGCGGACGTGAGGTCTTATCGCCCACTGTCCATGCTGACGGTGGATTACAAGATCCTGAGTCGCATCCTAGCCACTAGACTGGCCCCGCACATGACGGGCCTGGTGCACAGGGACCAGGCCGGGTTTATACCCACGAGGAGTACGGCGATGAATATCCGCCGCCTAGTGGGAATAATGGACGCCATCTTGGAAGGGGAGGGGTCGCCAGCGGTACTGTCCGTGGATATCGAGAAGGCCTTCGATAGTTTGGAATGGCCTTTCCTGGATGGAGTGCTGGAGCGGTTTGGCATGGGCGATGGGTTTAGGAGGTGAACGAGGGTCTTGTATACCTCGGCGACGGCGAGGGTACGATTGGGCGGCCTGGTATCCGCCGCGTATCCGGTGGGCAGGGGGACACGACAGGGATGCTCTCTCTCCCCTCTATTGTTTGCCCTGGCGATGGAACCCTTGGCGGTCCATGCGAGGTCCGGCGACCGTTACGCGGGAGTGGTGGGGGACGGGCAATGGCACTATATATCGCTTTATGCGGATGACCTGCTCCTGTACTTAGCAGACACCTCGGGGGCGTTGGTCGGAGCGATGGCTCTGCTGTCCGAGTTCGGCCGATTGTCGGGCCTTAGGGTCAATTGGGCAAAGACCTGTGTGTTTCCGCTGAGAGCGGGATCGCCAGCCCCTAGCAGCGACCTGGGTGTGACGTGGGAGCCCTCTTGCATCGTCTACTTGGGGGTCCGCATTTACCACTCGGCCGCCGACCTCCTGGAGGGTAACATTGGCCGTTGTGTCCGGTCACTGCGGGGTAGTTTGTCTTTCTGGTCGACCCTACCGCTGACAGTCCTGGGCAGGATAGCATTGTTGAAAATGGTGGCGCTCCCGCGCTTCCTTTATTATTTCCGAACGCTACCGGTTTGGATTCCCCAGGGGGTGTTTAGGGACCTGCGGTCCATGATTATTGGCTTTCTGTGGGGGCATGGCCGTCGTAGGGTAGCCTTGAGCACGCTCCTTCGCCCCAAGCTGGAGGGGGGCATGGCTGTGCCCGATCTTGAGCTATATTATTTGGCGGCGCAGTTGCAGGTCCTAACGCAGAATGTGGCCAGGGTGTTCCGGGGGCCGGAGGAAGACCGGGGTCGGGGGATACAGCGCCACGTGCTGTCGTACATCATTATGCAGCAACGGCTCGAATTACGGGCCCTCACCATGGAGGAGCGGACGCTCCGGTTGTGCTGGCAGAGGAGCCTCCGGAGAGCGAGAGCATCGCGGCCTTATGCCCCGGAGATCCCGATCGGGATGTTGACGGCTTTACCGCACGGAGGGGACTGGTCCCCGCTGATGGATTGGGAGGACGCGGGGTTGCAGGTGGTGGGCGACTTGTATATAGATGGGGCGTTGGCACCGTTTGACGTGCTCCGGGACCAGTTCGGACTGCCTGACGGGGGCTTCCTACTGCACGCGGCTATAGTGGCTGCTGTGCAAAAGCACTGGAAGGAGGGGCTCCTGGAACCCGCGACGACTATGGCATGCCAATATGTGGTGATGGCGGCTGGCACATTCAAAGCTGTGACGTGCCTCCATAACAGGATGCTGAACGATGGGCTGGAACCACTCCATGGGCTCAAGGCTAAGTGGGAGGAGAGCGTTGGCCGGCCCATACCGGATACGGCATGGGGCCATATCCTGCGACGCACGTGGAAGGGCACTAGGAATGCGCGCTTTCAGCAGGTCCATTTTTATGTGCTCCATAGGGCCTACCTAACCCCGGAGAAACTACAGCGGCACTTTAGGGTGCCGGATGCCTGTTGCCCCCGGTGCTCGTCCCCAGGGGCGGACATGGACCACTTGTTTTGGGGGTGTCCGCAACTGGGAACTTATTGGGCGGAGGTAGGGGACCTCCTGAATGAAGTGACTGACAGGGAGGTAGACTTCGACATGGCGGCGTGTCTATTGCTCTGGTTCCCACATACTAAACACACCAAGGTGACCAGTAAATTTATGGATCTGGGTCTGATATTGGCTCAAAGGGAGATATCGTGGCACTGGAAGGCCAGGGGGGGTCCCTCACTGCGTAGATGGAAGAATGAGTTGCTGCGATGGTCTGACTGCGAGAGCGTGCTCCGGATGAAGCAAGCGGTGAAGTTAGGGAATGAGAGGGCTCTGGATGCAGCGCGTGCGTGGGAGTTAGTGGTACAGGCTCTGCGTGATGCTTTGGTTGAGGAGGAAGACGGCGAGGACTAAGCCGCTGGACACCGCGGGGCGAACACAGAAGTATGCCATCATGCACTGTAGTGGAACCATCCAGTTCAGTAGAGCGGAGCACACACCTTAGCAGTTGCCAGGGGGGGGGGCGTTGGGGGGGTTAGTTATAGAGGGGGTTGGGGAGGGCCGGAAGCCGTTGGAGGGTTGCTGGTGGTGGCCTGGATCTCCTGGGACTGGGGGTTTTGAGTGGCGGGCGGATTGAGTGGTTGGAACGGCCTGGCACGAAGGCCCAAATAGCCTAGAACAGGCCCCGACGGGGGCGATTACGTTGATACCTTGGAGATGGCTGACGGGACTGTTGTTGTGGGTGGGGGGGTAAAAGCAGATACTCAAAACGACCTTCCGCCAGGGTCCCAATGGGACGTACACTGTGTTGTGCTCCTCCGGAGCGATCTGATATGCCGCCCGGCCTCCGGGATGCGGGCTGAATGGCTGTGTACAATTGTGAACTGTTACTGGTGGGAGGGGCCCACAAATGTACTGGCTGATTACCTTTTTCCTGCTGTTTATAACTCTGCAATAAAAATATATTTAAAAAAAAAAAAAAAAGACAAATGGTCTGGGCCCCACACAATCCTTGAGCAAAAGGGAGAGGTCACCTACCTGGTGGACCTTGGAACTCCCAGGAGCCCCCACAGGGTGCTCCATGTGAACAGGTTCAAAGCATATGTCGACAGGAAGGACATGAGCTTGCTCATGGCCACAGATGAGGGACAGGAGGAAGAGAGTGACCCTCTCCCAGACCTGCTCACTCAGAATCCTGATGATGGATCAGTAGATGGTGTTGTCTTTTGTGGCAGCCTCTCTGACCATCAACAGAAGGATTGTAAACAGGTTCTTCAATCCTTCAGACATATGTTCTCTCTGACACCCAGTCAAACCAATTGGTGTACCCATGAGGTTGACACTGGTGACAGCATGCCAGTCAAGAGTAAAATCTACAGGCAGCCTGATCATGTTAGAGACTGCATCAAAACAGAAGTGCAGAAAATGTTGGAGTTGGGAGTCATTGAGCCCTCAGATAGCCCTTGGGCTAGTCCAGTAGTTCTAGTGCCAAAGCCTCACACCCAGGGTGGTAAGAAAGAGATGAGGTTTTGCGTAGACTACAGAGGCCTCAATGCAGTCACTAAGACTGATGCCCACCCAATACCAAGGGCAGATGAGCTTATAGATAGATTGGCTTCTGCCAACTACTTAAGTACATTTGACCTGACAGCTGGGTATTGGCAAATCAGGTTAGCTGAGGATGCCAAGCCCAAGACAGCATTTTCAACCCCTGGTGGACATTATCAATTTGTGGTAATGCCCTTTGGTCTGAAAAATGCACCTGCCACCTTCCAAAGGCTGGTGAATCAAGTTCTCACTGGGCTGGATGACTTCTGTGCAGCATATCTGGATGATATAGCGGTCTTTAGTTCCACCTGGGAGGATCACCTGGTCCACCTGAGGAAAGTGTTAGAGGCACTGCAAGCAGCAGGTCTCACTATCAAGGCCACAAAGTGCCAGATAGGGCAGACACAGGTTGTATACCTGGGCCACCTTGTAGGTGGAGGCCAGGTTCAGCCACTGGAGAGCAAGATAGTCCATCAGGGCCTGGGCTCCTCCAACCACCCAGACTCAGGTTCGAGCTTTCGTGGGCCTGACTGGTTACTATAGGAAATTTGTCAGAAATTACAGATCAGTTGTGACTCCACTTAATGAACTGACAAGTAAAAAGATGCCAAAGAAAGTTCAGTGGACAGCAAGCTGTCAAAAAGCATTCGATGACCTAAAGCAGGCCATGTGCACAGCACCTATCCTAAAGAGTCCAGACTACTCCAAACCATTCATTGTCCAAACAGATGCTTCTGAATTGGGTGTGGGAGCTGTTCTATCTCAACTGAATTTTTTTTTTTCACAACCAATTTTATTGAGCAAATGAGCATTGAGAATGTGGCATCTCCACAACCGAAGATCACCACGACAATATCAATACAGCAAATCACGTAGACAGCAAATGATGAAACCGACTCAAGAATAGGCTCAGTATAGAAACCCCCCAGTGGCCCACCCTATCCCACAACTCCACCCCCCCCCCCAGCCCCACACACCCCCATCTCAACTGAATTTTGATGGTCATGACCAGCCCATTGCTTTTATAAGCAGAAGGCTGACCCCCAGAGAGAAAAATTGGTCAGCTATTGAGAGGGAGGCCTTTGCTGTGGTTTGGGCCCTGAAGAAACTGAGGCCATACTTGTTTGGCACTCATTTCAAGATTCAGACCGACCATAAGCCCCTCTTGTGGCTAAATCAGATGAAGGGTGAAAACCCCAAACTGCTTAGGTGGTCCATTTCCCTACAGGGGATGGATTTTACAGTGGAGCATAGACCTGGCACTGATCATGGCAATGCAGATGGGCTCTCCAGGTATTTCCACTTAGAGCAAGAAGACTCACCTGGTCAAGGTTAGTTTATTGTCTCAAAGTTTGGGGGGGGGGTCATGTAGGAGAGTAGGGTCTGCAATCCTATGATCACCCAGATTTTTTGCTTTTGTTTCACTGGTTTACGACTTTCTCTGGCTGTGGGCCTGCTAATCAGACCCACAGCCTAGCTGTTCTCTCACTAAATTACAAACGTGTACCCTAGGTGCATTTACCAATTGGTACTGGGCCACCTTATCAGACCCTGTAACTCAGGGCATAGGTGTACCCAGGGCCTACCAGGGGCTGCAGCATGTATTATGCCACCCCTGGCTGGCCATCTAAATCTGACACAACTGGCTGCACGACAGCGGGGGCAAGGTGGTGTAATCACCCTTTGCTTTAGATATAGTATACCTATATCTAACCCTAAAATGGACACACAGATTCCTATCAGTCACTCCTATGGCAGGCCTTGACAATCCTGAAGGCAGAGTGCTTGGAATCGTGTGAGATGGTGCTCTGGCATGAGCTGAGCCCGTTTGCAGCTTGCGGAACCAAGTCCTAATAGCTGTTCCATGATAACGCATACCATATACTCTTAAGTGCATTATAATCCTCACGGTTATATGCTATCTCTGATATCGCTTTATCAAAACATGTCGAATAAGGTGTCATACGAATTGGAATACTAACCCCTCGCCAATTCTGGCGACGGGGTTAGCATTCCACCCTTCTAGAGGGACACGACATGTATGTAACTGTGAACCCCGGTTAAAGTTAACTCGAGCCTCAGCATCACAAAATGGATGCTGCCACCACAGACACAAGTCTGACCCCCTACAGCTGGGAGTCCTTCCAGCGAGGGGAGCTTGGACAAAGGGTTTCCTGTCCGGGGCGGTGCTAGCACCATCCCAGACAGGGTTTTGTGTATCCTGGGTAGGCAGGGCTTTAGAGGAAGGTGACTGCAAGTGGCACCCCGGTGCTCACTATGCATCTGCCGGCTAGAACCAGTTCCAGGGGCACACCAGCCCCTGAGCAGGGGAAAGTCCGGCATGGGAGAGGGGTGTAACCACCCCCCTTCCTGGTCCCACCCATGGGGCAGGACCTAGTCGCGTACCCACCCCTTTCTTTAGGATAAAGGCAGGAGCGGGGACCCTTCCAAATTAGATCATCTTTGAATCAAGAAACTACTTTCTACGAAAGGAACTCTCGACTTCTCAAGATTTCTCCCTTGTGACTAAGGAGTAGTCACCCTGCACCCAAAGGCACCATCTAAGAACACTGCGGTTTGCTGCACGTCCTTCCTCCGGAATCCGACCGACCAGCACGACGAGACCCGGCTTCCCTGGCACCTCTGACCTCTACCTACCTCTACAGCTAAGCTGAGAACCGTAGGTGCGACGAGACCTCGAGGGACCGGCCATCATAAGAACTGCATGACTTCTATCCAGCACGACCGCCGAGGGATCCTCTGGTGAGTGCTTTGGGGTCCGAGAAGCCCCGACCCTGAGCAGCTCCAGCACCGAAGTCCAGCATCCACGAGATCTGCGTGGGGCCCTTCTGCTTTTTGCTGCTCACCGCGTTGTCTGGCTACTAGCCTGCTGGCTTGTGGCCTTCCCGACGACGAACGACGACATCACCACTGCTGGTCTGGTTGCTCCAGACTGGCCCTTGCTCCCTCCCAAAAGAGGAGCACCCCGGACCCTCCTGGTCCACTCCAGACGCCATTTTATGTCCACCGCGTGGGCTTGAATTTGCCAAGACTTGTTGCCCCAATCCTGGGTCCAGCGACGTCGACAGCAGCAACCATCGTGGGACAGCTCGCACCTCCATCCTGGTCGCCGACAACGCCTCCTGGTCCGTGAGACTGCAGAGCCCAGCGTCGCCCACTCACCTGGTCGAGGTGACTCCATCCGGTGCCATCCTGGTGCCCATCTAATCACTGGCTAGTGATTCAGAACTTGGCCCCCTCTGCTTACAGGTGTCTTCCATCTTCGATCCAGGCTTGGATCCATCGAACAATCTTCACTGGTCGCCTGCCAGCAACTTCTTCTTTCAGGCTCCTGGTTCGTCAACGAGGGTTTCTGACGACACTTGAACCCTATGCAGCGCAGCCCCTGGGCTAGGTAACTTCGGCATTTCGGTGCCCCAGCATAGCCTCACTATCCAAGGGTCCAGATCCTCTTTCGTTTTCAGCCTATCTAGTCGGGTTCGCCCGAGAACACTAACTTTGCTTTTACTAGCCTCCATAGACTTTGTCCCGCATCCCGCGTGAGAGTGCACCCTCTGCACCAGAGTCCCCTAGGCCTCCTACTAGTAATCTGAAGGTTCAGTAACGTAGTCCTAGCGATTCCAAAGCCTATTAGTTCAGTACTTACCTGCTAGTAATTTCGCATTCCACTTTTGTAGTATATGGTTTTCCGTGCCCCTCGGGCATTTGTGTAAATTGTGCAACTTAAAGTATTTTCGTAAGAGTTTTGTTGTGTGCTTAGTACCCTGTCCTCATAAAGAGTACAGGACTGTTGTGATCTAAATAAATACACTGTTTATTTTCATAACACTTGTGTGGTGTCCTTTCACTTGGTGTTCAAGGGGTATATGTGATGGTATAACAGCTGGCTTAACACGCCCTCTAGAGTTTAGCCCGAAGACGGCTCGTATCCATGCTACTAGGATAGCTGGTCTATAAGGTTGACTTACAACCAATCATCAAAAAGGGTTGTTTGGACTGATACAAAGTGCTCACTAGAATAGTGAACATTATATATCAGGCCAGCTTCTCACACTGAGACTTCGCCTCCAGGTACTGCCTGCGGGGAAGCTGGGGAATGCGTTCTGGATTAACTGGTCGAACAGCTTTCTGTATGCTTTTCCACCCTTTCCCTTGATTCCGGCGGTGTTCATCAAGCTGTCCCAGTCCAGGGCGCGGATGATCCTGATTGCCCCGGAATGGCCCAGACAGTGGTGGTTCACGGACCTGCTTCACCGGTCTCTCCGTCCTCACATACGGCGGCCTTGCAGGCCGGACCTTCTCACAAAGTTCAGGGGGCAGATGTTGCACCCCAACCTCTCGTCTTTGAGTTTGGCTGCATGGCTCCTGAGATAGTGTAATATGGCCATTTGAATCTACCAGAAGTTTGTATGGACATACTGAAGGAGGCTAAGCATCCTTCCACTAGGACTTCTTATGCTTACAAGTGGAAGAGGTTTTGCATCTGGTGCAAGGACCATGACCTGACGACGTGTAAGGAAGATGTCATCCTTCTGTATCTTCTACACCTGGCGCAGTCGGGCCTTAAGGTCCAATCCATTACGGTTCATCTTGCTGCGCTGACTGCCTACAGGAAATGCCTTTCAAACTTCCTTCTTCCAGATCCCTGTGATCAAAGACTTTTTGGAAGGCTTCATGGGAATTGAATGTGGTGCTGTCCAGATTGATGAAGGAGCCTTTTGAACCTATTCATAAGGCTTCGTTGCAGCACCTGTCCTGGAAGGCGGCGTTCCTCGTGGCCCTCACATCGGCCCGCAGGGGGAGTGATATTCAGGCGTTGTGTTGCCAAGAACCGTATACTGTATTTCATGCTGCTAAGGTTGTTACGCATAATCACCCTAAATTTCTTCCAAAGGTTATTTCTGATTTTCATGTCAACCAGACAATAACTTTGCCTATGTTTGTTCAGAATCCTGCATCTCCAGCGGAATGGTCCCTACATTCCCTGGATGTTAGGAGGGTGTTGGAATTTTATCTGGATAAAACCAGAGATATTCGTGGTTCAGATCAATTGTTTGTCAATTATGGATCAGTCAGGACCGGTCTTGCTACCTTAAAACAGTACATCTCTTACCTCCAATTTCGTCACGCTCTTACTCCTAGCCTGGTGGGACTGGAACAGCTCCCGGACTTTAGTCCCATAGAGGCAAAACTGTTTATGGGAGATTTGGGTGACAAGAAGGTCTCCCAGATATACCGTTCCTTGGTCACACACTGCTCCCCTTCGCTCTCGACACTGAAGGTCTCGTGGGAGACTGATGTTGGTCCCCTGGATGAAGACGACTGGTGCGAGGCCCTTGAATCCCCCCGTGGCGCTGCTATTGCTGTCCGCCTCCGCTTCATCCAGTTCAAGTACCTACATCGGGCTTATTTCACAAGAGACCGTTTGTGGCGGGCGGGCCTTATTGCGACTCCGGAGTGCCTGAGATGTGGTTCTGAAAGGGGCACCCTCTTTCACACTGTGTGGTCCTGTGTGAGGCTGACTCGATTCTGGGCCGGGGTCTGGGACTGTCTGTCTGAGGTGTTGGGGTGGGACCTGCCCCGTACCCCTAGATTGGGCCTTCTTCATGTTCTAGAAAACATTGGGGGCAACATTTACAAGCGCCATCTGTTGTTGCTGGGGCTGGTGGTGGCAAAGAGGGACCTGGCGCAGGCCTGGAAGAGCGAGCGCGCCCCCGAAACCCCCCCCCCCCCCCCTCAGTGCCTGGAAGGCGGGCCTGGACTTCCTCATGGGATTGGAGCAGCCTGTTTTTGAAGCTCGGGGGGGGTCCCCGCAAACATTTCAAAATATGGAAACGGTGGGCGGACTACAGGGGCCTGACCCTCGACCCTCCCATGGACATGGACGATGCAGTGCCGCAGGATGTTGACCCCACGCCCTAGGCTGTTGGCCGGCTCCACCTTTGTATACCATCTCCTATGGCTGAACTGTGATCACGTGCACCGGGTTAGGGTGGGATAAGGGGTAGGTAGTGGACGGGGTTGGTGGGAGTTTTGGGGTTGGTGGGTGGGAGTAGTTTGACAAAATTTGCTCTATGTATTGGGTTCAATGCTATATCAATGCTGTGTCTTTTCATATCTGCCGTTGACAGTCTCCTCCTGATTGTGGAGGGCTGTACTGAAACTTGATTGAACTCCTAATAAAAATGGTTTTGAAAAAAAAAAACAGTACATCTCTAGGTGGATTGTGTCCTGTATACAATTGTGTTACCAAAAGGCTAATACGACCTTAGGAGGTAAACCTAAGGCTCATTCCACCAGGGGCAAAGCTGCCACGACTGCTTTGCTACTTAATGTTCCGATTACAGAAATCTGCAAGGCCGCCACTTGGAAGTCGGTCCATACCTTTGCTAAGCATTACTGTCTGGACACTGATGCCAGGGCAGATGCTCAGGTTGGGCAGGCTTCGCTGCGAAATCGGTTCGCACAGGAGTGGTGTTATTTCTCGGTTCCCCACCGCCGCTTTGGTGTGGGGATGGGCTTGCCATTCTATTCACTAGATTATGACTATACACAGAGATCCCCTACTACAGAAGGAGTAGTTTCTGTAGTAGGGGTATCTCTGTTATAGTCATAAGCGCCCACCCTCCTCCCCGGTGGAGAGAGATATTCATGTGAGAAATCCTACAGGTCTGGCGTGTTACGCCTTTAAAAAGAACTGAAGGTGAAAGGGACCTGCACTGCATTCTGGGATACTGTGGGGCTTCTGGAAAGTTCTCTTAAAGGCACAGTATCCTGTTTTGAGCCACATAATTTCAGCCTATGGGGCTTGTCTGTCCACTCCTTCCTCTCTATCATTCCAGAGAGTTTTGCTGTTAAAGGCAAGGTTTTCTCTGTGGAAAACCCTGGACAGGCTGTGCTGTTGTGGTTTTTGGTGGAATTTCTAGTTGAAGTATTGGACAGTGTAGCCTGTGGATATAGGCTGCATTATCTGTCTTTAAATTCTCTCTTAAGTGTCTATGCAGGTCTGCATGTTTTGACAGCTTAAGAGATTATTTTTGATTGCTCCGGGGTCCGCACACATGGGCGGGACTATTCACTAGATTATGACTATAACAGAGATACCTCTACTACAGAACTGGGGTTACAGGACAGAAACTACTCCTTCCACCCTCTCGTGCCATGCGGTAAAACAATCTAACAATGGAGCTTTTTGACTTTGCGCATTACCAGCACCTCATGGCTCAAAGTCTTATTCAAAGAAAAAAAATTGCACACATCCGGGCACAACACTAGATGGCAGGAGTATACACAGCATGCGAATTTACAGCCACACCTGCATCAAACAGATGCTTACTGATTAAGTAACAAATTTCCTTCCTTGCAAACTGATCCTTCTCCAGTATTGGGGTGTCTTTCATAGATTCACATGCTTGAATATTCCCCGTCGTCGGAGTGGGAGTCCCACGGTGAATAAAATAGCTATAAATACTAAATATATATATATATATATGCATATATACCCATATATAATTAGAAGAAAAAAACAGAAATATGTAAAGAGGCATAGGTCGCCTGCGCAAAATTCTACATAGGAATGCATGGGAATAGAAAAGACCTAATGCAGCCTATCCTTGTCAATATGTTGGTCCAAACTGCAGCCAATCAGGCGACAGCAGCCCTCTAGAACCTTCTCCTCAGAGCTCAACACCTCAGATTTTCTACCGCACGTCGTGTGTAAGGGAGTCTCCCTGAGCTCTGGTCAGTTTCTTTCTCTTCAGGTTTTTTCATGTTCTCTACAATGTCTACTAGTAAGAAGTATCTTTTCAGAGCCTGTTCATCCTGTGGAAAGCTAAGACTGTTTCATGAGGACCCACAGAGTAAGTGTATTTACTTCCTTTACCCTGACCATGAGGTGGGAAGCTGTAAGTTCTGTAGAACTTTCTCCACTAAGACTCTTAAGGATAGAGAGGGCCTCTTACTACTCTGGCTTCAGAGGCTGAAGGAGAAAGACAATGTACTTTCTGATGCTGAAAGACTCATGTCAGGCCACTCTAAAGCAGCTTCAAAGCGTGGTAGTGTGCAGAAGGTGCCTTCTCCATTTTAAAAAAAGAAGAAAATCTCTCTCTCATTAACCCCTGCGGTGTCTTCACCTTTGCCTACCACTTCTGTGCCCACGAGACATGGCTCTCAGGCTCTTTCTGCTTCCACTTCCAGTTTTTCTCTGAAGAAAACTGATTTTCCGTCGACGACGGTGGCTTCTGCTCCGTCGACAAGAATGGCTGTCTCTGGAACAAAGTCGACGACGACAGTCACAACGACTCTGGCCTCTGGATCGTCGTCAGCCCCTTCGTCGACGTCTTCGTCGTCGATGAGGGTTGTTCTCAGCTCCAAGACTGTTTCTTCAATTATTCCAATTTCATCCTCGTCGACGAAGAAACTTCAGTCGTCGACAGTCCGATCGTCGTCGACGAAAGGCTCGAAGATGTTGGTTTCGTCGACGCCTTCGACGACGAATGTCTGCTTCCTCTGTCCCGTCGACGACTGCTCCGTCGACGACTGCTCCATCGACGACTGTCTCGTCGACGAAAAAGTTTAAAATTGAAGGTTCCGTCGACGACTACGTCCGTGAAGGTTCCGTCGACGGCTCCACTGCTGACGTCTCCGTCGACAATGTCCTCGTCGATGACTATTTCAATGACCGCTCCCTCAAAGAAGATGACAGATAGATTGCCGTCGACACGGTCGCAAGATGCGGTTTCAATGTCAGCCTCTTCAGTTGCCTCACTGCCTTTGTTACCGCTACAGTCCAGCAAATCGGACCATTTCGGAACTTTCACAGAAGGGGAAATGGCTCTTACACCATCTCCTTTGTTTGCTACTGACTCAGATCAGGAGTCTGACGGCCAAGCTCAAAGTTTTTCCGACTTGAATATAAAGTGCCAAGACTTCAGTAATGATGAGGAGGAACAGTATGGCCAGATCATGAAGTTCACTCTCAAATACCAGCTGCTATGTTGCCTTTATCTATGATTTCGAGCCTCCAAAGCATGTTGGAGGATTACAATCGGCGATTCCCGCCATCTCCACAAGTAACTGCTGTCCCATCGGTTTTGAACCCGATTACGGAGCCGTAACCTGCTCCTTCTCAACCAATACTGTCTGTTACCATTCATAGAAGCACATCAGTTCAAGTTCACGCAACTCTTTATCCTGATGACGATGTTGAGAATCCTCCAGAGCGTGAGGATGGAGAAGTTTCGGATGTGGATGGTGATGAGATCAGATGGCGGAGTGGGATGACTATCGTGCACAGACACCATCCCCATCTCAGGTGACGCCAGGGGATTCTCCTCCGGTGGATATTGCCAGCTTCCACCAATTGATGGACAGGGCGGCGCAACGATTCAAGTTACCACGAGACCAGAGAGGAAGATTGCTTCCTCTATGATTTTAAGAACCAACCGTTCAATCAGATTCACACTGTCCCGATTATAGATTTCACCTGGGCTGAAGGGGTAAAACTCATGAAGAACCCAAACTCTTTACCAGCACAATTGCCAAGGTTGGAAAAAAAATATAAGGCGTCGGTGGGATCTCCGGCATGCCTTACTGGCCAGCCTAAGCCTGATTCTGTCGTTACGCAGGCAGCTCAGAGAGGATCGAGAAATCCAGCATCTACTATCACCGCTCCTCCAGACCGAGAGGGCCGACGCATGGATGCAATAGGGCGTAAGTTTTCCTCCATGTCCTCTACAACTGTACGAGTGGCCAAAGCTATGGCCATTTTAGATCGCTATGACCGTCCGGTTTGGGCGGATATGTCCGCCTATGTGGCGTTACTTCCAGATGCTTCCAAGGCAGAAGCGCAGCAGCTTCTGGAAAAAGGTGAGAGAACTTCCGAAGAGCTAATTGATTGTGCAGTGGATGTGGCCTGCACTGGTTTTCGACAACTCGCTGGAGTGGCCGTTCTACGTCGACAAGGTTGGCTGCGCTCGACTTCTTTTCGGCAGGAAGTTCAAACACAAATTCTAGATATGCCATATGACGGCGAATCACTTTTTGAGCGCATATTGACGAAGCGTTGCAATCCATAAAGAAGGACACTGACACTGCACGTGCCTTAGGTACCATTCAATTTGAAAAGCAGCCCTTTCGGGGTGCTCGAGGACGAGGCACTCCCTCCACTTTTCGAGGAGGAAACATTCAATATCGGTCCAATAACCAAGGCAACCAACGTTTCACCGGAAACCGACAACAGTCTTCTCGTCAGCAGCCTGCCAGAAACTATTGAGGAAAGTCCACTTTCAGGGGAACTTCCAACAAACGTCAATGACTTGCCTGTCAATCTGAGAATTGGAGGTCAAATCTCTGTTTGGTTCTCAATGGTCCTCCATTACAACAGACCGTTGGGTACTCGACATTGTGGAAAAAGGCCATGCATTGGAATTTGGCGAAGTACCTCCTCCAATGCCACCTTCCGGACCACCACCTCCGCACCTCAAGGAACTATTTCATCAAGTTCGCCTTCTCATTCAGAAGGGTGCGGTAGAAGTAGTGCCAAGGTCTCAGAGAGGGAAGGGGTTTTATTCCCGTTTTTTCCTTATTGTCAAGAAAAACGGAGAATGGAGACCCATATTGGGCTTGAGAGCGCTCAATCAATATCTCAAGGATCAATCCTTGCAGAAATCTTGCGCTCACTCTCGGTCGGAGATTTCATGACAACCATCGACCTCCGAGACGCCTACTTCCATGTCCCAATACTCGCAGGTCATCGGAAGTTTCTGCGCTTCAAGGTGGGGCACCTTCATTTCCAGTTCAAGGTCCTTCCATTTGGCCTCCGGTCGGCCCCCCGAGTCTTTACCAAGATATTGGCTCCGGTCATGGCCTTCCTTCGCTTCCAAGGTATCCAGATATTCCCATATCTCGATGACTGCCTCCTGAAATCGCAGTCCCGCTCACAACTACTGCACCATACCTCCATTTGTCAGACAGTATTTCGTTCCCTGGGTCTGTCCATCAACCTGGAAAAATCTCAATTGCAGCCAACAACTTCCAAGGATTTCCCAGGAGCCACACTGGACACCAAGCTGGCAAAGGCGTTTGTTTCCCTGGAATGTCAACAAAGGATTCTACGCCTAGTCTTGCTTCTACTTACAAAGAGGTGCATTTCAGTCCGTCTGTTGAAGTCCTTTCTAGGGATGGCTTCTTCATGCATCGCTCTTATTTCTCATTGCAGACTACGGGCACGACCTATTCAAGAGGGACTGGACGGACAGTGGCGTCAAGTCACCGGTTCCTTCAGCGATCAGATCTCTGTCACCATTCCCATGAGGAAAGCGCTCAGATGGTGGGCACAGCCACGTCATCTTGCAGCAGGGATGTCCTTCCTGTTCAACACCCCAGATCTGACACTAACAACGGATGCATCTCTGGAGGGTTGGGGAGCGCACCTCCAAGACCTGTCCATCAAGGGGAAATGGACTCTGCACCAGAAAGCCTACCACATCAACAAATTGGAGCTCATGGCTATCTTTTTAGCCCTGAAATCGTTTCATCCCGTGCTGCAGGGAGAGTCTGTCCTCATACAGACAGAACACAACCTGCATGCACTACATAAACAAGCAGGGCGGAACGAAGTCTCCAGTGTTATCCCGCCTAGCACAGGCGATTTGGGACTGGTCCATCAATCATCAAATCACAATCACTGCAGTTCATCTTCCGCGGTTGTCCAACCTCCTGGCAGATTCCCTAAGCAGATCCCGATCATCCACCCACGAGTGGGAACTACATCAACCGACACTCTATATGATCTTTCGTCGCTGGGGTCACCCAGCGCTGGACCTCTTCGCAACTCCAGAGAACCGCAAATGCCCCGCTTACGCAAGTTGGCATCCCCACAAAGGGTCACAGGGCAATGCCCTTTTGATGGATTGGTCGAATCTCTTTGCTTACGCCTTTCCTCCAATCCCTCTGGTGCCGCAAGTGCTTTGGAAGATACGGAGAGAACCCTGCCACATCCTTCTCATTGCTCCCAGGTGGCCACGGCAGGCGTGGTTCTCGGAGCTGCTCCTCCTGTCTCAATGCAAGCCCATACTTCTTCATCCTCGGATAGATCTTCTTTCCATGGACAGGGGTCTAGTCTACCATCCGGACCCCTCTTCTCTGAGCTTATCAGCCTGGAACCTGAGCACTGTGAATTTGCACATCTGCCATTCCTCAAGAGTGTCGTGACATCCTTGCTCAGGCCAGAGCTCCATCACTATAAAGACTTACAAGTTAAAATGGAAACGCTTCTGCCATTGGTGTGCTGACACCGGGGTGCACCCCTTGCGTGCCACGCCCGCTGAGCTCCTCCATTTCTTTTTTCAACTAACTCAGTCGGGTTTGTCTCATGCTACTTTAAGAGTTTTTCTGGCGGCAATTTCACGCTTCCGCCATGATGGCTCCGCCTCCCTATGTTCCTCCAGGGTAATACGCCAATTTTTCAAGGGACTCTTTCGAACCTTTCCTCCAGTTCGGCGTCCCCCTCCCGAGTGGCGCCTCAACATTGTCTTAACACAGTTAATGAATGCACCATTTGAACCAATCCATAGAGCAGACCTCAAGTATATCACCTGGAAGGTCGCGCTTCTTCTTGCTTTGACGTCTTCACGTCGAGTGAGTGACATGCATGCATTCACGATCAAACCACCTTTTCTTCAGTTTAAACCAGATTCTGTGCTGTTACGCACTAACCCTACTTTTCTTCCAAAAGTCCCTTCAGAATTCCATATTAATGAGCCTGTTATCCTGAAGTCTTTATTTGCTAACCCGCAGTCTCCTGCAGAACAACGCTTGCACTCCTTAGACATTAGACGGTGCTTGAAGTTCTACATCAGCAAAACAGCCCAGTTCCAAGATCGGATCAGCTCTTCGTGGCCTATGGCCGCTTTCGAAAGGGACGACCAGTCACCAAACCTACAATAGCCCGATGGGTGGCTTCGGCTATTGCTTTCTGCCATCACAAGGCGGGAAAGCCTTTCCAGACTGCAGTACAGGCCCATTCCACCAGATCTATGGCGTCTCCTACTGCACTCTTTGCCGGTGTCCCATTGCATCAGATTTGCAGAGCAGCCACGTGGTCCAGCAGGCACACGTTCACGAAGCACTACTGTCTGTGTGCCATGGCTGAAGGGGATACCGCAGTAGGACAAGCTGTGCTCCGTAATCTTTTTCAATAAGGTGAGCCTCTGTTCTACCCTCCTCCTATTAGTTTCCATATGATTTATGTCTATTAATTGTGTATACATATGTATATATATATTTTCAATTGCATGTGTTCTTACACCTAAAAATTTTTCAGTCTTTACTTATGGCATTGTATTATGGAAACTTTGTGTTATAGTACGGACTGCTAACTATTCTATATTCAAGCATGTGAATCTATGAAAGACACCCCAATACTGGAGAAGAACAATTGTTACTTACCTGTGTTGGACCCGGCCCATTAGGCAGGTTCACCCCTAGACTTTTTGCGTTTTCCTAGCCTATTTATGGAACCTGGTATTTGTGATTTTAGGCCTCTGCGCACTTTTTCACTGTGGTACAGTGTAAAGTGCTTGAGCTCTCTGTGGATGAATGGTGAGTGACCTGCCCTCCCATAGGAATGAATGGGGAATATGTATGCCCATGGTAGTTCCTGATGCGTGGGGAGTGCAGGGGCGAGTTTGGTATGTATCAACTCGTGAGAATGAATGCCGCAAAATGATGTATGCGACATGGCTGTGTCTAGTCTAGAAGTCCTACTTTTGGAAGTTGGCATATTTGTGCAAGTTGGTGCTAGCGTGTGATTGGCTGGTGAGCCTGGCCCAGAGTGCATGGGCCTGCTTGTGGATTGACTGTCTGGTTTGAGGATGACAGGGGCTGGAGAGCCCAGGAGGTTGTCTGAAGTCAGCCCATGGATGAAAGGCAGCATCTGCTGCCAGGGAAGTGGGAGGAGATGGCACCTGATAGTGAAGGGCTGTTCCTGTGTAACTACAAAGCTGGCTCCACCTCCCGCTGGGCGACTGACACCTCTGTCCCTGATACTGAAGGGGACTTCCCTCTAAACCAGTCCAGCTGGTTCTCACACTGCCTGCTTCAAAGGACTTCAAAGAACTTCAAAGGTTTTGCACTGTATAAAAAGGGGTTGTATCCCCTTCCAAATGGTTCTTGTTTTCAACTTGAATCTGCCAGGGGCATGCTGCTGCTGGGGCTCAGGGGGATCCCTGGGCCCTGCTCAGCTCCTGGACATCTGATGGACTGCTGGGGGACTCTTCCTGGCTGTCCCCCTGCCTGCTGCCTTTCCTAGAGGGCTGATGGATTTTTCCTGCAGGGAGCTTTGTTGCTCCATCTTTATTGTTCCAGGACTGCTGGAAGGCTTGTGGACCAGTGTGGTTGCCTCAGCGCCTGGGAGCGCTGTGGTTTGCTCATAGCGCTAAGGAGCGCTTTATTTTTACTTATAGCGCTGAGCGCGCTTTTGCTGTTGCCCCTAAGCGCTTGGTAGCGCTGGTATTTGGACTTGGGGGGTGCCTAATTCGCCCTGCTGACCCTGGGCGTCATGAAGACATCAAGCCGCAGCTCACCGCCGCGACCCGGGGGCCTGAAGCCGACTGGGGGCTTCGTAAAGCTGGTGCGAAGAGATCGCTCCCTGATTGGCTGTGGAAGCCGGCTGCTCCGGAAATGCCGCGCAGGGATTGGCCGAGCGCTGTTCCAGCCTCGCCGCGTCATTGGGGGCTCGCCGCAAGAGCCGCGATGGGATTGGCCCATCGCTCGTGGCTTCCCCGGGTGACGAGAGGAGGAAGAAAGATGGCCGGTGAACAGGGCTCCCGTGTGTCGAGGGAGCCCTGCCACGAGAGGAGCGAGAGCGGAGGGGGCGCGGGGCACCTGGTCGGTTCCCGCCCCCGTCGCCGGTGAAGCTGCAGCACGAGGAGGGCGCCGAGCGAAGGCCGAGAGCAGCTGAGCTTGCAGGCGGGACTCCGTGATGGAAGAGGAGCCCCGCGCTGCACAGAAAAAGAAGCCGCCGCCCGGAGGAGCCCCGCCCAGGAGAGCCCGGTGAGTTGAAGGGCTGGGGGGCTCCGCGTGGGCCACTGTTGGTGCCTGCTGAAGGCACAGTGACTGCAACGAGCGGCCCCACTTGGCAGCGGGCCGCTCCAGCACCTGGGGGCATTTCGAGAAGTGAACAGAGACAGGGCGGCCCCGAATGGCAGTGGGTCGCCCCAACGCTGAAGAGAGCCTGTAAGGCTCCCGCGAAGGGCATTGATTGTGTTAAGCCCTGCGTGGGCTCAAGAGGCATTTCGTGAATGCAGAGTCAGGGCGGCCCCAATAGGCAGCGGGTCGCCCCAACGTTCTAGAGCCTGAGAGCTCCAACGTGGGGGCATCATTGTTTAGAGAGCCTGTGTGGCTCAGAGGGGCCATATGTGTTTTTAAGAGCCTGTGTGGCTCCAACGTTTGTTTTAGAGTCTGTGTGGCTCAGGTGGCGCAGATTTGTTCTGGGGGCTACTGAGAGCCCTGCCACAACTTTTTGATCCCAGCTGTCCAGCACTTTGTGGGCAGCTGCCACGTTTAGGCTTTTTGTACTTTGGACTGGCGCTGCATGGCAGCGCGCCCTGACTTTGGACCCAGGGCATCCTTGCCCCAACAAGGCCAGTTGGCCTAGGGACTGCCACAGGTAGTGGCTTATGTAGTGTAGGCGCAATGTGATTTCTATGCTTTTAAATAGTAATTGCCTACTGTGTGTTTTTGCGCTATTGATTTATTAGGCACCTCTGAATGTTTATGCATTATGTGTCTTCCTTCCCATGCGCTGCACCTCTGAATGTTTAGTCATCATGTGTCTTCTTGCGCTGCACCCCTGAATGTATTTTATTGCATCATGTGCCCTATTCTTAACACCTCTGAATGTGTTACTGCACCATGTGTCTTCCTTTCCATGCGCTGCACCTCTGAATGTTTAGTCATCATGTGTCTTCTTGCGCTGCACCCCTGAATGTAGTTTATTGCATCATGTGCTCTATTCTTACTCCTCTGAATGTAGGTTATTGCATCATGGGTAATGTGTCCTTTTCCTAGACCCCTAAATGTGGTTATTCTTAGGTGGTTGTCTTTTCTACTCCTCTGAATGTAGGTTTATTGCATCATGAGTAATGTATTCTTTCTTAGACCCCTAATGCTGTGTGATACTTAGGTGGTTCTTCTTTCTTAGTACAGGTGGTCCTAGTAAGGTCCTGGTTCCTGTTACCAGTGGTTACTGGTTGTTATCTTTGTGATTACCATTTTATGTTTTATTATTTCTTATTCTAGAAGTGCTATATCTGACTATGACAGTGGCCCTTGTGGCCCTGTCTTGTGTACATAATCCCTGTGAATATTGCCCGTGCCAGTTGGCACCATGTATATGTGTGATTTTATCTGATGTGTTTTTACAATACAAAAGTTATTTTTATAATAACCTTGTGTGGAGTCTCTTCTGTGGTGTGCCTAGTATGTTGTTGCTGTTGTGCGCTGGCGCAAATGCTTTACACATTGCCTCCGAGTTTAGCCTTACTGCTTGTGCCAAGCTACCAAGGGGGTGAGCAGAGGTTATCTTGGCGTGTGACTTCCTTGCCCTGACTAGAATGGTGGTTTCTGCCTGGCTTTGGCGTCAGCCTTAGCCTACCAGAAATAGCCAGTTCTAACATTGTTGGTCAGCGGTGCGGATTTTGGACATGTGTTTGCGCAGTGCCATAGCGACAACTGGCTACATTACAAAACTCTGCAATTGTTTTTTTCAGATAGTCACATGTTTGGGATTATTGTTTTTGATTTTTTTCCTCAAGAGTGTCATTTTCAAATGTGTTTCTGCGCTTTATGTTTAGTGGCAGATGAGAGAAAGTGACAGGGCGGGACGCCATTAGAGGGGGAGGTTCCCATAGCTTAGGAATCCCTTGCTGGGTCCAATATCCAATCCCAAATCCTGTCCCTGTGTGGGTAGATGGAAGAGAGGGAGTGTGAGGAGAAATGACTTGCTCAGGAGGGTGGTTGTTCCCTGAGTGTAGTGTGTGTCTGGATTCCGCAGTGTGGTAGGATCCAGTGGTGGCAGCTTTAATGTGTCCAGTGTGTTAATTCCAATTCCCCGCTCCCAGAGTTTGGTACCTGTGTCACGTGTGGTCAGGTTGAGTGATCAGGGGTGGTGGAAACTGCCTTACCAGTCCGAGGGGGGGGAGTGTGCGAACGAATGATGTGCTGAACTGGAGGAGTTGGTGTGAGTTTTCTTTTTGTTAAAGAGCTTGCATGAGAGGGTGTACCTCTGGTGGTGTGCAGGAGGTCCTGCAGAGGCACTGGACAAGAAGGTGGATGTCTGGCGGTGTGCTAGATGTCTTGCAGAGGCATTAGGGAGTGGTTCCAAAAGGAGTGGCTTGTGTATCTGATGATCCTGTAAAGGGGAAGAGGTTCATGTGTAACCCAGCTTGGTCCCAGTAGTATGGTAGGGGTGTAGGGGCTCACGCCCTGTCTCAGTGGAGGCGGAGTGAGTGTGGGACGGTGTGTCCCACGTTGGCCTGAAACCCTATCTCAGGGCCTGGAGGGTTCCTTAAGGGAGCGCCAGGTCAGGGGCCTAAGCTGTACATAGGTCATTTGAGGAGGATCTTCCTGTGTCTAGAGGACGGGGAGTGTCTGTAACCAGAACTCCGGCGGTCCTAGTGTTGGGCAGTACCGCTCCTAGTGGAGGGTGCAGAAGTCCTGGCTCGCTGAACATTTGACCGTCTAGAGTGCTTGACCATTTGTGGGGCCTCTGGAGGTCGTTCCCCGAGGAGGGGGGAAAGCCGGGTTGGGATTGTGGCCTGACCTGGGAGGAGTACTGGAGGAGAGTGTGTCGCTGATACGCCGCTGGCGTGTGCTCTGTCTAGCCTGAGACATACTGGAACTGGAAGGGGGTGCAGAGGGACGGTGTCCTTACTTCTGACCCCGGTGTAACCTGAGGGTTTAGATCTTAGGTTGGGAGATTAGGAAACTTCTAGGTCAAGAGGAATCTCTACCAAAGTGGATCAGCTGAAGAGACTGAGGGGGCTGCCCTTGCTGTGTGTTCTGGGGCTCACCTGCAGTTTGTTGTTTCCACCAAGGTAGAGGAAAGGGGGCTTTGCTGTGTGCTGTGTCCCCCCACCTGCTTGAAGAGGAACTGTGCTGTGTGCTTTGTACCTCAGAAGTGAAATAGTTTCCAGGTGGTAGACCAGTGATGGAGTGAGGTCCTGATCTGGTAGGAGAATTGTGTTCTGGTGAAGTGCTTTTCTGTGAGGGTGCGGAAACCCAGAAGTAGAGGTAGGGTGGGGCATTCTTGCCCGTGACCTCTGGTCAGCCTGAGGGTATGGTCCCTAGGTTGTTGGATCAGTGGTGGTTGTAGCTACACTGAGAGAGAGAGTGGAGCATGGCTATTGTGTGCCAGGGGTTACTACCCCCCACTCTGTGGATTAGTTAGGACCTGTGATTTGGATGGCCTATGGCCTGGTCTTGGCTGTGGATGACTAGTGTGTACCAGTGGGGTACCCTAGTTGAGTCAGAGAGTTATTATTTGGAGGAAACCATGTAGGTTCAGAGTGGCGAAAAACTGGACGGTGTCCCTGCTGTGCGAGGCCGTGCCCGTGGTTTTGTCGCCCAAAGCAGTGAAGCCCATCAGTGGTGTGATTGGTCTACCCTGCGTTTTGGCTGGAAGGGGGTTGTGTTGGACCCGGCCCATTAGGCAGGTTCACCCCTAGACTTTTTGCGTTTTCCTAGCCTATTTATGGAACCTGGTATTTGTGATTTTAGGCCTCTGCGCACTTTTTCACTGTGGTACAGTGTAAAGTGCTTGAGCTCTCTGTGGATGAATGGTGAGTGACCTGCCCTCCCATAGGAATGAATGGGGAATATGTATGCCCATGGTAGTTCCTGATGCGTGGGGAGTGCAGGGGCGAGTTTGGTATGTATCAACTCGTGAGAATGAATGCCGCAAAATGATGTATGCGACATGGCTGTGTCTAGTCTAGAAGTCCTACTTTTGGAAGTTGGCATATTTGTGCAAGTTGGTGCTAGCGTGTGATTGGCTGGTGAGCCTGGCCCAGAGTGCATGGGCCTGCTTGTGGATTGACTGTCTGGTTTGAGGATGACAGGGGCTGGAGAGCCCAGGAGGTTGTCTGAAGTCAGCCCATGGATGAAAGGCAGCATCTGCTGCCAGGGAAGTGGGAGGAGATGGCACCTGATAGTGAAGGGCTGTTCCTGTGTAACTACAAAGCTGGCTCCACCTCCCGCTGGGCGACTGACACCTCTGTCCCTGATACTGAAGGGGACTTCCCTCTAAACCAGTCCAGCTGGTTCTCACACTGCCTGCTTCAAAGGACTTCAAAGAACTTCAAAGGTTTTGCACTGTATAAAAAGGGGTTGTATCCCCTTCCAAATGGTTCTTGTTTTCAACTTGAATCTGCCAGGGGCATGCTGCTGCTGGGGCTCAGGGGGATCCCTGGGCCCTGCTCAGCTCCTGGACATCTGATGGACTGCTGGGGGACTCTTCCTGGCTGTCCCCCTGCCTGCTGCCTTTCCTAGAGGGCTGATGGATTTTTCCTGCAGGGAGCTTTGTTGCTCCATCTTTATTGTTCCAGGACTGCTGGAAGGCTTGTGGACCAGTGTGGTTGCCTCAGCGCCTGGGAGCGCTGTGGTTTGCTCATAGCGCTAAGGAGCGCTTTATTTTTACTTATAGCGCTGAGCGCGCTTTTGCTGTTGCCCCTAAGCGCTTGGTAGCGCTGGTATTTGGACTTGGGGGGTGCCTAATTCGCCCTGCTGACCCTGGGCGTCATGAAGACATCAAGCCGCAGCTCACCGCCGCGACCCGGGGGCCTGAAGCCGACTGGGGGCTTCGTAAAGCTGGTGCGAAGAGATCGCTCCCTGATTGGCTGTGGAAGCCGGCTGCTCCGGAAATGCCGCGCAGGGATTGGCCGAGCGCTGTTCCAGCCTCGCCGCGTCATTGGGGGCTCGCCGCAAGAGCCGCGATGGGATTGGCCCATCGCTCGTGGCTTCCCCGGGTGACGAGAGGAGGAAGAAAGATGGCCGGTGAACAGGGCTCCCGTGTGTCGAGGGAGCCCTGCCACGAGAGGAGCGAGAGCGGAGGGGGCGCGGGGCACCTGGTCGGTTCCCGCCCCCGTCGCCGGTGAAGCTGCAGCACGAGGAGGGCGCCGAGCGAAGGCCGAGAGCAGCTGAGCTTGCAGGCGGGACTCCGTGATGGAAGAGGAGCCCCGCGCTGCACAGAAAAAGAAGCCGCCGCCCGGAGGAGCCCCGCCCAGGAGAGCCCGGTGAGTTGAAGGGCTGGGGGGCTCCGCGTGGGCCACTGTTGGTGCCTGCTGAAGGCACAGTGACTGCAACGAGCGGCCCCACTTGGCAGCGGGCCGCTCCAGCACCTGGGGGCATTTCGAGAAGTGAACAGAGACAGGGCGGCCCCGAATGGCAGTGGGTCGCCCCAACGCTGAAGAGAGCCTGTAAGGCTCCCGCGAAGGGCATTGATTGTGTTAAGCCCTGCGTGGGCTCAAGAGGCATTTCGTGAATGCAGAGTCAGGGCGGCCCCAATAGGCAGCGGGTCGCCCCAACGTTCTAGAGCCTGAGAGCTCCAACGTGGGGGCATCATTGTTTAGAGAGCCTGTGTGGCTCAGAGGGGCCATATGTGTTTTTAAGAGCCTGTGTGGCTCCAACGTTTGTTTTAGAGTCTGTGTGGCTCAGGTGGCGCAGATTTGTTCTGGGGGCTACTGAGAGCCCTGCCACAACTTTTTGATCCCAGCTGTCCAGCACTTTGTGGGCAGCTGCCACGTTTAGGCTTTTTGTACTTTGGACTGGCGCTGCATGGCAGCGCGCCCTGACTTTGGACCCAGGGCATCCTTGCCCCAACAAGGCCAGTTGGCCTAGGGACTGCCACAGGTAGTGGCTTATGTAGTGTAGGCGCAATGTGATTTCTATGCTTTTAAATAGTAATTGCCTACTGTGTGTTTTTGCGCTATTGATTTATTAGGCACCTCTGAATGTTTATGCATTATGTGTCTTCCTTCCCATGCGCTGCACCTCTGAATGTTTAGTCATCATGTGTCTTCTTGCGCTGCACCCCTGAATGTATTTTATTGCATCATGTGCCCTATTCTTAACACCTCTGAATGTGTTACTGCACCATGTGTCTTCCTTTCCATGCGCTGCACCTCTGAATGTTTAGTCATCATGTGTCTTCTTGCGCTGCACCCCTGAATGTAGTTTATTGCATCATGTGCTCTATTCTTACTCCTCTGAATGTAGGTTATTGCATCATGGGTAATGTGTCCTTTTCCTAGACCCCTAAATGTGGTTATTCTTAGGTGGTTGTCTTTTCTACTCCTCTGAATGTAGGTTTATTGCATCATGAGTAATGTATTCTTTCTTAGACCCCTAATGCTGTGTGATACTTAGGTGTTTCTTCTTTCTTAGTACAGGTGGTCCTAGTAAGGTCCTGGTTCCTGTTACCAGTGGTTACTGGTTGTTATCTTTGTGATTACCATTTTATGTTTTATTATTTCTTATTCTAGAAGTGCTATATCTGACTATGACAGTGGCCCTTGTGGCCCTGTCTTGTGTACATAATCCCTGTGAATATTGCCCGTGCCAGTTGGCACCATGTATATGTGTGATTTTATCTGATGTGTTTTTACAATACAAAAGTTATTTTTATAATAACCTTGTGTGGAGTCTCTTCTGTGGTGTGCCTAGTATGTTGTTGCTGTTGTGCGCTGGCGCAAATGCTTTACACATTGCCTCCGAGTTTAGCCTTACTGCTTGTGCCAAGCTACCAAGGGGGTGAGCAGAGGTTATCTTGGCGTGTGACTTCCTTGCCCTGACTAGAATGGTGGTTTCTGCCTGGCTTTGGCGTCAGCCTTAGCCTACCAGAAATAGCCAGTTCTAACAACCTGTAAACAGGTGGTTCTCCAGTATTGGTGTCTTTCATAGATTCACATGCGACCCTCCCTCCTCCCCTCAGATGCTCTCTTCTCCTCACAGACTCTTTGGGTCACTCTGCGCTATGAAAATCTGAGGTGTTGAGCTCTGAGGAGAAGGTTCTAGAGGGCTGCTGTCGCCTGATTTGCTGCAGTTTGGACCAACATAATGACAAGGATAGGCTGCATTAGGTCTTTTCTATTCCCATGCATTCCTATGTAGAATTTTGCGCAGGCGACCTATGCCTCTTCTTTACATATTTCTGTTTTTTTCTTCTAATTATATATGGGTATATATGCATATATATATATATATATTTAGTATTTATTGCTATTTTATTTACCGTGGGACTCCCACTCCGACGACGGGGAATATTCAAGCATGTGAATCTATGAAAGACACCAATACTGTAGAACCACCTGTTTACAGGTGAGTAACAATTGTTCTTCTTTCCTGTCCAAAAGAATTTCTGACTGCCCTATAAATTGGGGAGTCTATGTACCAAGTCAGCATCTCTAGTGCAACTTTATGCATCTTGTTCAGTCAATCTTTCTGTGGCGCTGCCCACCTTTGAGACTCTTAATAGCATCTTGTCTCTTTGGTATGGGCCAGGGTCCGCGCAGCAGAGTTAAACTTGATATTCTTTAGATGGACAAGGAATTGGGTGGTCAAGCATTGTCTGATGAGGGTTTCCTGCCCCCCCTCCCCCACTCCACCCTCCCCAAGGTTGGGGCCTAGATGCAACATAAGTTTGTGGGCTTGGAATTGGTGCTGGCTAGGCACTGCATTGCTATCTGTTGAACTCACCAGGCACCCCTCGCCTCTCTAGATGGAAAGCAGGTTATGGAATGGGGAGTGGCGGAAGAGCGATGCCTACACTTGGTTCACACGAACGAGAATGCAGCCCAAGACCTGGAGACATGGGGGTTACTATTAGAAAGATTACAGGCTACTGTGCAGCCGAGAGGGAACATGGGCGGTCTCACATAGTCTGGAACCTCTTCTTCATGGGTTGGCGTAACTGGCAAGTACCCTAATCATGCAGACTCCATAAACCAACATGGCTGAGTGGGTTTGGGGTGGGATGGGGTAGAGATGACCCTCTGGCCTCCGCGGTGAGACACGGATAACCGTAATAATCTGCTAGTGGCAACGATAACCCTCTTCTGTCCCGGTCATCATCCAGTCCCTATGTGCGAGCAGATCCTTAGCATATGGCCCTGTCCGCCTGTTACCATGCACATTGTAGTACCATCCAGGGGGAGGACGGTGACGGACATAGTAGTGGGAATATGTCAATCTAGTTTATCTGTGTATATATTTTACTGTACTGTCCTGTCAATTACTTTAAAGTTATGGTTTTCATTCGATTTTGCATTTCATTATAGCCGGAATGTGCAGATTTATTGTGTTTATTGGATGCATTTTAAGGCTGGGTTTGTTACCTACTCTATTGGATGTGTCATTCGCTATGCATCATGGGTCCCATCTAGGGATTATACTGTAAGTGCGATTATGCATGTCCGTAAATAAAAACTAATTTAAAAAAAATCTCTCAGTGGAGCTAGTGGTGTGGGCTGACCTTGATGTTTATTTTGGCAGTTACGTTGAGTGATGAAGGAATTGTCCCCACAACTGGGCTTACTTGGCTTTAGGCCTGGTGGCCTCATTTTAAGATTCTATAATTCTATATGATTCTGTGTGATGAAGAATCTTGAAAATGTATGTCACTGCAGGCAATTTTGCTTAGCATCCAGTAGAACTATTTTCTCTGCTAATTTGAATTGCATGATGCATATTTTCATTTGCTAGGCCATGCAGACTACTGGAAACGTGTAACTTGTCTAGATGACATTAACAGTTCAAAATCTCTCACCTTTGTCAGAGATCAGTAACCATCCGTGACCTATAAGATATGGGTCTGTGGGGTGTTGGGAAATAAAGAAAAAAGAAAGCTTACCTGCTGGTCACCGTCAACCGCCGCCACTTCTCCTCCTGCAGGGACCAAGAACCACACAAACTGCCAGACTTCTTAGCTAATCACAACGCTGCTGAGCAGCATTCTGATTGGTCTGAGCGCTGTAGTTCGGCGCTTAGAGAGGGACTGGGAAGTCTGTGCATGTGTTCCACCAAGGCTATACAGTGCCGCTGGTGGAGAACATTCAAAGTGTGCATGACTATTTGGCCAGCCTGAGACGGCCGGGCAAATCACCATGCGCACTTAAAGTGCAGAAGCTACCACTCCTCCTCCCTCTGGGTCATGGGAGCTGGCCCACCCTAACCTGGCTGCAACTGCAATGCTAAAAATTAGAATAACATTCCATTATTATAATTTTATTTTTCCTTTGCACTGCTTTAAAGCAATTGGGCTACGCTCCTCCGCCTTACCCAGGTGCCACCTCTCTATGCAGCCAACAGTCTTGTGAAGTGCTGCATATCAATGGCTTCTTGTAAAAGTGGCTATGGCAATTCACCTTCACCCTCGATTAGTTAGCTGGCTCATGAGGGAAGATTTTTGTAAATCACTTCAGCAGTAGCAGAAAACATTATAACCTCCCCAAGATTCCTAAATCAATGGCAGATGAACACCAGGTTGAAAATTTTCAATGGAACATTGTTCCTGAAGATCTAAAATTCATATACTTGTACTTTCAACGGATTATAGAAATCATTGCAGAGAGCCACCCCGATGTGTATTGCTAGATATCTTTTTTTAGGCTGGCAAGATGTTTAAGGCATGTGTGGCCGTAGATCTACATGCTGTGCATACTCATTGCATTTAGTGCTGGGCACGGATCTGTGCAAGTTGTTTATCTTTGGAGAAGTCTTTCGAGTCACAAGGTAGTGACTCCTGCTGTTGGTGATAATGTGCATAAGCATTGACTCCATTGTTAGATTGTTTTCCTTCTGTCATTGGGTTCGGACATGTGCTGCTGTGCTCTGGTTCACACGGTACTTTCCCTCCCAAGGAATTGTAATTCGATCGCATTCCTCTTCCTTCCTATGCGGATTGACATTTGAATACTTTGATCAAGCCGGGTTCGTGTTGATTCAGCCTCTCCTGGGCCTCACCCATCGGGGCCTACTCCGGTCGGTCACGTTTCTCCACCATGTCTCAATGGTGATGGAACAGATGCCTTTTCGTTTATCATCCTTGCTGCCCCGTGAAATAAGTTTAGACTGATCTACATCAGGTCTGCAATTTGTATCTGTTGCTGGAATAGAACGAGGCCGACTGGTTGTATCCTTGCCCGTCCTTCAGGACCTACTACTCCATCCTCTAAGTGCAGTTATCCTTCCAGGAAGCTCTGGATACTCCAGTTCCCACATCCAGAGCAGATAAGGCTACTAGCCCCTTACCTCTTGCATCACCACCACCCATTCCGCTACTTTTGCTTTCCCCTCCCCACAGGGAAACCCCCTTGACATTACACCTCAGGGGTCCCCACATTCTGACATGGGTGAGGATGGTGGACATTTTTGATACTCCACCACAGGATATAGATATAGAGGCGGCAAAAGGAATGAGGGCACTTCGAACACCTGTTCCTCTTAGTTTCTCTTGCCGTGCATCCTACCATGGGGCTTCAAAGACCAACTCCTCTGAAGCCTCCACCTCTTACCAGCGAACCTAGGGCCAGCAATCCTCTCCCAGGGTTTATTTTAGAGGGTCCTATATGGGCAATACCTACAGAGACAAGGGTAGCTCCCCATAAAGAGCTACACCCACTACCAAACCCTGACTTTCCTCTTGCTCCTGACCACATAACACCTGTCGGAAGATGCCTACAGGGTTCTTTCCCACATGGCAAATCATTACCTCAAACCAGTGGGTGTGGGATATTATCGAACATTGCTACTGTCTGGCTCTCAATTCCATTCCACCTCACAAAACACTCAGCGGAATATAAAACACTATTCAGAGAGGAGATCAAAGCCCTCCTTCTCAAAGAAGCTATAAAACCTGTCCCCAACCATGAGCGAGGTACAGGAGTGTACTAACTATACTTCCTCATACTGAAAAAAGATGGGTCCCTCAGGCCCATTCTGGACCTCAGGCCCCTAAACAAATACATCCTGTTTGAGTAATTAAAAATGGTAGAAAAACTGGAATGAAATATAGCCTAGTATTAAATATTGTTAAAAAAAAAACATGCAATGTTTTATATTCAAATTAAGCAAACACAAGGAGATGATGGACAGAACGCCGAATTCAGACACTCACCCCCCCCCCCCCGACACAGATCTGGGTTGAATCCATCATCATTCTTCAGCCCCCTTTGCCACCCCAGTTCAGACACAGCTATATGCAAATCAGTCTTGACCAAGTGCCTCATGGGAACCGTCCAGCCCGAACTGCCAAGCCATGTCTTTCCTGGACCGGAAACAAGCATTCTGGGACCAGTTTCGGGGTAACAGCCCTCATCAGCCAGGCTAACTTGAATCCAGTGCCAAAGTGAGCACGGGACCCATGTCTGGGCATACCCTGCCAACTTAGGGCGAACAAAGCAAACACAAGGCGATGATGGGCGGAGCGCTGAAACTTTGCAGACACTCGCTCCCAGTCACAGATCTGGGTTGAATCCATCCTCCTTCTTTAGCTCACTTTGCCACCCCAGTTCAGGCACAGCTATATGCAAATCAGTCTTGACCCTGTACCTCATGGGAACAGTCCAGCCCGAACTGCCCTTTGGGGTCTGTACCGCAGTTCGGGTATTCACCAAATACCTTCCAGTGGTAGCCGTTTATCTCTGCAGACTGGGTGTCCACGTTTTCCCATATCTGGATGTTTGACTCATCAAAGCTGCCACCTGTCAGCAGTGCCAAAACCACACATCAATTTACAAAAGGGGGTGGTGATGAACAGAGTGTCTGAATTGAGCAGACCACTCTTACCCAGTCCAAAGATCAGGGCTTGATCCATCACCGTTATTTATCTCACTGCCCCATCCCAGCTCAGAACATGGCTATATGCAAATCAGTCTGTCCCTGGCCCAGTGCATCATGGGAACAGGGCAGACTAAACTACCAAGCCAATTCTTTACCAGAAAGGAGACAAGCTACCGGGGACCGGTTTCTGGCATTTCAGCCTCTTCGGCCCGGCTTGCTTGAATCCTGATGGAGCAGTGAGAAAGGGACTCATGTCTGAGTATACCCTGCCACACCTATAGTGGCCAAAATCGATTTACAAAAGGGGGTGGTGATGAACAGAGTGTCTGAATTAAGCAGACCACTCTTACCCAGTCCAAAGATCAGGGCTTGATCCATCACCGTTATTTATCGGGGTGAGAGTATTCTGTTTAATTCAGAGACTCTGTCCCTCACCACCCCTTGTTGTAAATATTTTTGTCCACCCTAAGCGTGGAAGGGTATACTCAGATGTGAGTCCCTTGCTCATTGCACCATCAGGATTCAAGCAAGCCGGGCCGAAGAGGCTGAAATGCCAGAAACCGGTCCCCGGTAGCTTGTTTCCTTCCCAGTGTAAGAATTGGCTTTTGTAGTTTGGTTTGCCCTGTTCCCATCATGCACTGGGACAGGAACAGACTAATTTGCATACAGCCAGGTTCTGAAACTGGGTTGGTGCAGTGAGCTAAAAAACGGTGTTGGATCTAGCCCTGATCTCTTGACGGGGTGAGAGTATTCTGTTTAATTCAGAGACTCTGTCCCTCACCACCCCTTGTTGTAAATAAAACCACACATCAGCCACAACATATCTACTTCATTGCTTGGGGTTTACCATCAACACCACCAAATCCCACCTCCAACCCCTACAGATCCAGCCTTACCTAGGGGCTATTCTCAAGACAATGGTAGGCTTAGCCTATCCCAATTCTTAAAGGGTCCATTCTTTTTAAGCATATGTTCCAACCAGATCAACAACTCAGTCAGTACTGCCTCTTGGGCATGATGGCCTACTGCATATCCATAGTAACACATGCAAGGCTTCACGTGCATCTGTTGCAGGAATGCGGTGGTCTCAAGCAGAGGGTCTTTGGGACGATTTGGTGTTAATTGGCCGCCACACTAATCGTTCTCTGCACCATCAACCTATTGCATGGGTGGGCTTTTCTCAACCTGTTCCCCAAACCATTGTTACAAATGGATGGCTAACTCTTGGGTGGGGCGCATACATGCAGGATCTGACTATACAGTATCTGTGAGAGACCAAATACCAGGGCCTGCACTTCAACTACCTGGAGCTTCTAGCTATTCACCTTGTGTTGATAGCCAAGTGCTACCTTCAGAATTGAGAGGTAGAATACGCTTTCCACAGCTGACTGTTATCTCAGACCATTTGGCGTTGGGATCGCTGCCACAACATTCATTTGATAGTGGAATACCTTTTGGGGATGGATATTGATTTTGTTGACCTCTGCAGGATGTGACAGCAAATCCACAAGTGTGAATTTCACCCACAAGTACTCCTCTGCTACTTTCACAAATGCATGTACCCGCAAATGATCTATTTGCAACTGCAGACAATGCCAAATGCCCAGACCTCTCATACCCACAGTCCAGTGGCAGTGCACTATGGATGAATTGGTCATGGATAATTGGCTACACTTTTTCTCCTCTCCTTCTATTTGTGGTTCATAGCCTTCAGGAGGCGTCCCTCACGCTCATCTCGGTAGCTCCCAAATGGGTTTGCCAGCCATGGTTCACAACTCTGCTTGACCTGTCTGGTCCCATATGAGAGGCCCCCAACAGGCCGGACCTTCTCACGCAGAACCATGGAAAAATCGGGCACCCAGATCCCTTAACCTTGCGATCTGACTCCTGAGGTCAAAGAATTTGGACACCTTAATCTTTCACCTGAGTGCATGAGCATTCTCAAGGGATCCTACAGACCTACTACCCGTGCCTGCCAAATGAAAAAGGGTTTTTTGCTACTGTCACTCAAAACACTTTGAACCTTTCAAAGCTACAGTACAGAGCACTGTTTGTTACTTGCTTCACTTTCAAATTTCTGCACTAGCTTTTACGTCCTTACGCTTGCATATGTAGCCGCAGTATCCATCTGTCTTCAGAATAGAAAGAACATCTCTTCAATCTTAGCATATAGTCTTAATTTAGAAGAGGTGTCTTAGCCCGCCTCTGAACTACATTTATGACCAGTTTTTTTTTTATGTTGAAAAACTCTTTATTTCGGTAAAATACCATAAGAGACATAGTCAGAGAAATCTTACAGTACAATTTAAGAGGGAACAGGCCCATATATATTTAGCAAAGGAATACAATTAAAAATAGCGCTGGTTATCAAAAATTGTGACAACAGGCAATAGGATACCTAGGGAATTATACCATTTGTAACTTTCAGGTCGCAAACAGGTCAAAGGTTACTGTGTAAAATGGAAATGTCTCTTCTAAAGTGCAAATACATTCGTTAAAAGTTTATGCGATCATTAGACCATAAAATTACATTCATGGGCCTTACACAACAAGATTAAAATAGTTATTTAAAAACATAAATACTCACAATAAAATCACAATAATTCATTGCTACTTTGATTAACCTAATTCACGGTTAGAAAATGGTGAAGTGTTGCCTACGATTCGATTCAAATGAGTAATCGGTAGCTACAACTGGCCAGTTTGGATTTGTTGTTATTAGAGTGTAGAGTGAGGCTGCTTTTAAAACTAGTACATCAATAGACCATTGTGACACTCAGACTTGGAAGGGAGGATCATCTTGTGTGGGATTCTCATGGGTGGATCGGGACAGTATCCAATGCCTTCTTTCTACTCCCCCAGAAGTGGCCCAAAAACGTCGCTGTTGCGCACACGAATAATGGTCTTGTATCAGATTTCAGAATGCGCAGGGCCACTAAAGTCACGAATGCCAAATTGCCTGCAGACTGTTATTATCCATTTAATCCTAGGTTTTTCGTATGCTAGGCAGGCAAAGAAAACATGGCCCATTGATTTATGCAAACAGGCAACAGGTGCAGCCCTTGGGCTGGGCTTTCTTGGACAGCCAAGAGTTTGCGAATGCATTAGTTGGTAGACTACTATATCTGAATTGTGTATAGAGCTTCCTTTCTGCCGGAACCGTGATTAGATCAAGGTCGCTTTCTAGGGAGCGGCTGACCTTGAAGTCTCTAAATTCTTCAGTTAATCTGCCCTGGTTGTTATTGCTATGTGCATTGAGCGCGACCCATTCCCAGTATAGTAATTTAGTCTGTCTTTTGGTGTGGGTTGGTGGGCAGTTAATATTATGTCCTGATAAGCCAATACTAGACATAAGGGTTCTAACCTGTTTGATCCAGCCTATTTTATTTGTGGGGTCTAGGGCACAGACCTCATTGACAGATGCAGCATTGGGTGTCAGTTCGGGTGTGGTGATAATCCTCTGCCAAAATAGCAGCAGTCGAAGCTTTGCTAAGTCACTAATAGGCTTAATACCTCATGACGAGCTTAAGTGGACAGAGGGGAGTACTTTGCGGGAGGAGACCAGGTTTCTAAGAAACTTGTTGTCCGAGACTGTGAGATCACTTGCTTTTACCATGCCATGTTCACAGCCTTGCAGCTATATAGTTTCAGTGACGGTGCAATAGGCTTAGTATGAGAGAGACAATGTTCCTCCCTCAAAGCCCCAGTTACCTGTTTAACTTTGAGGTAGACCTTGTTGAGATGATGTTTCCAGCCATACCGTCCGACAGTTTAATTCCCAGGTAATCGAACGAGGTCACTCTCTCTAAGGGGATGTTCTCTAAGAGCAGGCTCCCTTTAAAAAAATTGTGGGGGTTCAGCAGCATTAGCTTAGTTTTAGAGGTGTATTGAATTGTGAAGAGCTTTAATTGATGTAATAATTTTTGCAACCCATAGGCGTCTTGAAAACAAGAAGGGTATCATCCGTGAATAGGAGAGTGGCAATTTGTTTGTTTTGCTAAGGAGGGAGTGCCACTGGTATGTCAGCTAAAAATTCAACAACTTGGTTAGTGTAAAGTAAGAACAAAGTTGGAGCCAGGACGCAACCCTGGCAAACCCACCGCTGAATTTTAATGGGATCGGTTACTTTTCCCTGGCTACTGAAGAGAATGTGACACTCTGAACACCTAATTTTTATCTATGCTAATCTTACAAGATACCTTCCTAATCTTTGTACAGAAAGCGGTGCTGCCACTCAAACTGACTGGCTCTGGTCAGTAACAAATTAAACAAACAAACAGATACTGTTTGAGAATGGCGCACTTTTCACATGCCCCTAATGGGTGCAAATATCTGAAACATAATAGTGTTAATACACATTAGCTGTTCACAAAGTAAAAACCAAAAATATTCTTTCAGATTCAAAGTTCATGAAAAGGTTTGTTGTATCCACAATGAAGAAAATTCAGTTTCTTGAAGACGTTGTCTTTTAATAACAATTTTCTTGCTTGATTTTTTTCTCTGCACATTACATCATGTACATGTGTTCGTCACAGCATCATATTCAGTCAATCCCAATGCATTTCGGTAATAAAATACCTTCGTCAGGGGAATACTGTAATTGAAACCAACAAAACATAAATTGTCTTAAACCTGTAATACGGGATGTCCTCGACCAACCCCGTGTTCATGCAGTCATGGTGTAATTTTGTCACAATGAGACCCAAGTCAAAATCAGTGCTCTCATCCCTGTGCTCATAACATGCAACCACAATGGTGTACAGTCTACATGCCAGACTGCCCAGTGTCTCAGGAAAGCCTCATACCAACCATTGCCAAGTACCCACTGCACATCTAAATGTTCATACCTGAACTAACTGAGCCGTATGAATACCGCTATATCCAATGCGCTTAGGTTCCTGTCTGAAAAACGGGATCATGTCAGCAATAAATCAACATTAAAGCAACTGGCGTCTTGTGATTACCTTGCCTTCAGGTCTCCGCCTACCTTTGATCGCCAGTCAAGCCCACTAACACTTGATTACTTCACCGTCCTGCATCCTCGTGTCCGCTCGCTGGTAAACTCTCTAAACTCTGTAACCAATACAATATCGTGACAATCCAATCTAAACGCCTGAACTACTCATAGCGCTCTGTGCCATAGCGCGACAACCACTGCTTACCTAACTTCACCGCGTTCGAACCGGCATCACTCCGACTCTGGCTCCATGTGTCGAACTTCCTGCCTCCTTTGAATCGCCACCTCCCTCATTATGAACACAAAAAACGGACTGCTATACTGATGTTATGGCCGATGCCATCTTAGAATAGGTAAATCAAATGTATATTACAGTGTGCGAAAAGCCGCTATTTCTGACCAGTGTAACTGTGAAGTTTCACCATAAAAATATGAACTTAAAGAGATATATACTGAAAGTGCTGGTATAGGATGGAATCCCATGTTAAGAAAGTTACGGGTTACCACAAACCCCTTGATAATGACTCTATACGATGTTATACCTACTCAATCTATTGCTGTTATGTACTCATGTTGTTCAGTAGCTAGCACACTTTGATTGATTCGGATTTGTCGTTCTCAATTAAGTGGAAATGGAAATCTGCTTTTCCTACATGTTTTACCCACAGTCTTTCCTCTCGGCATCTCTAGCTTATTTGAGAAGAATCTTTAATGCACTTCAGCAGTGGTATGTAACTCATTTTAAGTCACCACAGCAACAACCGATCTCTTGCTTATACCTCCCCAACATCCACAGCCTCTAGCAGCATATCTTCCCAAAATCGTTATCAGTCTGGTCCTGAGCAATCTACACTCCTTGACCTCTCAATACTTCCTTATCCACCTTGCAAAAGTACTCAACTTAATGTCACACACTGAATTCCACCTTGACAGGTCACCCCCCCCCCACGTGTCTATTGCCAAGAATCCATATTCTTTTGAACCAGAGCAGAGCATACTCTACGTTTCTCACCCTGGTACTCACAGGTGTCCACCTTTTGTCAACCCTCTGTCTACCCAGAAGCAACTCACTCTACATTGCTCCTTCTCTCTGAGAATAATTATCTAGTTAGCTCCTACTCACTTTTGTTGAGCTGCATTTAGAAGTGTGGCTCACTGGTTAGAAGGGCAGACCCTTAAGCAGAGATCAGGCCCGGGACCAGGGTTCAATTCCCGACGCGGCAGGTTCTTGGGCTCAATGTCTGCGGGCTCGATAATTCTCGCCTTGGCGCCTACTCTAATCATGGGTCCCACGCTGCAACTCTGGGCAATAGCTTGCTTAATTTCCACAACGACCCCAACAACACTGGGATGCCTGGCTTCACCTTGGGGGTGCCCAGGAGGGGCATCTCACAGGGAGAACCAGGAAGGGTTCCACAGCGTTATACAGCGCCGGGACGCCCCGTTGCTGGGGCAGCTGTGCGCTTTACAAGTATACTACTTTACAAGTATACTACATTCCTTTCCTCGCCACTCAAGTGAAAGCCTCTTCTCTCATTGATATTCTCCTCTTTCTCATCTTTACAGAATAGAAGATAGCCCTCAAAGCCTACATTATGGCATGCAAAAACACAGTTGATGGACAGAATGCAGAACAATGTCTTACATTCACCCCAGTACAAAGATCTGGGCCTAAATCCATCGTTTTTTTGCACTCCACACCACCCTAGGTCAGACACTGGCTATATGCAAATCAGCCTTGACCCTGTGCCTCATGGGAACAGTCCAGCCCGAACTACCAAGCCATGTCTTTCCTAGACCGGAATCAAGCATCCAAGGACCGGTTTCTGGCTATCAGCCTTCTTCAGCCTGGATAGCTTGACTCCAGTGATGTGGAGAACCTGGGACTCACGTCTGAGCATACCCAGCCCACTTGGGGTGAAAATTGCAAAAAACACAGTTGATGGACAGAATGCATCCGTCCATCACCACCCCCTTTTGTACCTCTTTGGCCGCCATAAGTGTGGCAGGGTATGCTCCGACATGAGTCCGTTGCTCACTTTGCCACTGGATTCAAGCAAGCCGGGCTGAAGACGGCTGGAATGCCAGAAACCAGTCCTCGGAAGCTTGTTTCCGGTCCAGGGAAGACATGGCTTGGCAGTTCGGGCTGGACTGTTCCCATGAGGCACATGGTCAGACTGATTTGCATATAGCCATGTCTGAACTGGGGTGGCAGAGTGGGCTAAAGAACGGTGATGGATTAAACCCAGATCTTTTAACTGGGTGTGAGTGTTTGATTGATTCAGATGCTCCGTCCATCACCACCCCCTTTTGTACCGCTTTTGGCAGCCATAAGTGTGGCAGGGTATGCTCAGACGTGAGTCCCTTGCTCACTTTGCCACTGGATTCAAGCAAGCCGGGCTGAAGACGGCTGGAATGCCAGAAACCGGTCCTCGGAAGCTTGTTTCCGGTCCAGGGAAGACATGGCTTGGAGGTTCGGGCTGGACTGTTCCCATGAGGCACAGGGTCAGACTGATTTGCATATAGCCATGTCTGAACTGAGGTGGCAGAGTGGGCTAAAGAACGGTGATGGATTAAACCCAGGTCTTTTGACTGATTCAGATGCTCCGTCCATCACCACCCCCTTTTGTACCACTTTTGGCCGCCATAAGTGTGGCAAGGTATGCTCAGACGTGAGTCCCTTGCTCACTTTGCCACTGGATTCAAGCAAGCCGGGCTGAAGACGGCTGGAATGCCAGAAACCGGTCCTCGGAAGCTTGTTTCCGGTCCAGGGAAGACATGGCTTGGCAGTTCGGGCTGGACTGTTCCCAGGAGGCACAGGGCCAGACTGATTTGCATATAGCCATGTCTGAACTGGGGTGGCAGAGTGGGCTAAAGAACGGTGATGGATTAAACCCAGATCTTTTGACTGGGTGTGAGTGTTTGATTCAGATGCTCCGTACATTACCACCCCCTTTTGTACTGCATTATGGCATGGTCTGAACCGAATTAAAAACTTACCATGCCACTGTTGGCCTCGTCTTGATGAGCAAGAGAATGGATGCCCACCAAAACCTCATAACGATAATTACATTTTATTCCTGTATTAACCTGTACAAACCACATTCAAACATCACATTTCTCTGCACTCCCTAATGTACTGCCTTCATGTAGGAGTGTTGACCATGATTGATAAATAGTGACTTCCACCCAAAAGCAGATCTGTCAGATCTACAGCAATCATCTGTAAGTATTACCCTATTTAGGACTTATCAGTATGATTCAGACTGCATCATAATAATCTAGTTTTGTGAGTTTAATGATGGTACTATTACTTATGACCAGAGAGGATGCTTTTCCAGGTCATCATTGCCCTCCAAGGCCCATTGCCTGCTGCGCCTTACAGCACCTATCTGCCTAGACTAAACCATTGGGTAGTACAGGTGCAGCATTTGTCATGTATAATTACAGTGCTTTGCGATGTTTGTATTTGCTGCTCTTAATACTCCCCTTACTCCTCTTGTATTGCTTCTCTTTTTCAGGATTACAGTGTTACATTTGGTCATTGTCCCGAGATCACAGTTTTCACAAGCTGCTGCTACTTTCCGAGTGCTGGACAGCTCCCCTCGCTCTGGGCAGACAACAAAAAATCCCTGCTGAGCATGCTGGTGGAGGTCAGACACTTTGTGATACAAGGAGCCAGTCTGTTTTGTATGGGTCCTTGACCTATTGTGGCACATATTTTCATTTTCTAAATATATATTAAAGTAAAGTTCATCTTGCTGAGGTATTTGCTTGTGAGGATTTTAAGGTGTGCTCTCTGCTTGTGAAAGATACAAAATTTACTGCACTGCACATTGAAGTCCTCCACTATAGCGAGAGTGGTTGTCTTTTGACTACTCAATTGAATTTTTCATTGCTTGAATTATTTCCAGTCATTCAGCTGGTATCCCTGTAGAAATGTTATGAGTGATTTTATAATGCCTACATTTAATCAGTATTGTAAGTAGCCTATCAACCAATAGGCTACAGAGGTAATGAGAGAGGCCTTAAACTCTGATCCCAGCATGGCTCAGCTCTTTTGTGGCATTTTCTGATTATTGGCTTCATTTCTGCTACCTACAGATGTACACCATTTGAAGACCCTTGTCAGTTGCTTTGTGGCTTTTCCTTTCTCCATAGACTTTTATATGTACCTCTACAATCGATTACAGGTTTGCTGGCAACTCCCTAGGCTCTTTACCAGGGTAGTTGGCCCAGGGCAAGGTTTACTACTTTTCCACCATGGCTGAGACATCCAGCAAAGCAAAAAAGAAAATCCTTTTTTAGAGTTTACCAGGGATGGGGGCAAAGCAAATATTTCTGGATGCTCCATATTTGCTATGTTATGTTTGATTTATATTGCAAACATGCTGCCATTAATATGGCTTTATAGCCCTGTCTGGTGCATCCAAGCCATGGGGATGGATGTTCTTTTGTAGATGTTCTTTAACTGAGATTAGTGATGACTTATTACTGTGGTGGCCTGAAATTTCTTTGGATGCAGGATAAGGTGCGAAGCCTGGCTCGTCTATAATATTTAGAGACCAGGAAGGGCTCAGTTTCAATGTTATCCTGTCCTCTGCCTCTGGTTCCCACAAATACTATCTACCTTTGCTGCCTATGTGTTTCCAAGAGGTAGAGATGTCATTGATTTAGAGATTGACTCAAAGTTGTGATGGGTTATTCCACGATTTGAGGGATAGTGATTTATGGGTTATTGGTAGGGATCAGTTTGGAGGCATATGTTCCAGATAACTAGGTCTACTAAAAGCAAGGTTGTCCCTTGGGAAATCTAGAGGCAATGCAATCCCTCTTAGCCACCCATTCAGAGGTCTGACTGCATGCTCTGTATGTTCTCACACATCTGTTTGATGGTCTGGTACGAGTACTTCCTCCCTAAGTCTGGACTAATGAGACACTTGTAATGTATGCCCAAGAATTATTTGTGAGAATATGACTGGATTAGGAGGACATACTTGAATATATTCCTCTTGACTCTCTTTGGTGTCAAGTTGCATACTCTGTATACTAACCTACTCGAGAAGTCAGGCTGTCAGGTGGAGAAACTACAATAGAGACCGTAGAAACCCCTCCCGCCATACATGAACCTGTTCCACTGCAGCCACCGGACTAGTCTCAATATATGAATAAATATTGAGACAAAGAAACCTTGTTGAAATAGAGAAAGATCCTATTGTGCATGTTAAGGAGAAGGAAGAAAAAACAAAACTGAGTGGAATCTAATGATTAGTAGTATGGCGTTCAGCTCCTTCCAGACTGAATAATTTGAATAGGAAGTGCACCACTTTCTTAATGGGTTTCCTGTGCTAGAACCATAATTGGAAGTGCCTCCATTATCCCAAAATCCACTTGCCAGGACACTAAAAGGCGAAGTACCTGCAAGTAGTGCCACCTTCCTGGGGAAACATAGGTGCAAGAAGCAAAATTCCGACAGAACAATAGTGGGATACCAGAGGACGATCAGGAAGTTGAAATGTGCTCATCTAATCATGATGATAATCTGGTGGGTTCTTGGATCCCTTGGATCTCCCACATGACGGACCATCAGATCCCATCTTCTCAAAGAAGAGAGAGTTACAATACGTAATAAAAAACAAAACCTCATCAAGAAATGGTTTGCATCCCACTTTGCCCAAGTAAAGGTATTGTCTTTGATGTATGTGGAATAACCATACAAGCTGTCAGTCATTGTAATACCACAGTCGTTTCTGAAGGAGTATCACTTCTCTCTGTGTTGACAACAAACTGCAGTCATTCATTTATAATAGATGCAGCTCTGGTGGTAGCTATCCTGATGTTTCACAGCTGGCTACACATTACATCAGTCCAAATGCACTTCCTGCTATCAGTACTAGTCATGCCTTTTGATAACCACTCCCTGTTCAGGAAGCATGTGGATGATGTCCCACATCGGTTATATCCAGTGTTGAGGCAATGAGGACCTTTGCTTTGCTGCAAGTGAGAAAATATGTAAGTTGGACTTCCAGTGTCCGATCATTGTACAAGAGGAAAGGTTACTCCTAACACTGTTTCTACTGCTGTTTCTGGGTTAATATAAATTCTAGTAGCAACTTCAGTCTACCAATTCTGCTACAAAATAAATGGTGTAGATCAGCCTAACTCTCAAACGGTGGACCAGATTAACAAGACATAACTTCTCTCATGTACCCACCTTCTCTTTTTTCCTTGACAGTATCCTATTTTCACATCATTTGTCAGCAGGGCATCACTTCAGATAAGTGGGAGCTGGACATCATATGTTTTGACTGCTCTCAAGAGTTCACACAGGGCCTCTCCTGGCAAAGACATAACCACATGCATCTCATTGTCTTGATGGAGGAGGTTTTAATGAAGTTGTTCAAGGAAGCCGTTATTGAAGATGTCCAAACAAGAGGAACAGGGCCTGCTACACAGTGTTCTTCATCTGCAAAAAATCAGGCAGTTGTTGCCCATTTTGAATCTACTCAAATTAACAAAGTCTTTCAGCAATTGACAAAACATTCATCTCAGAGTGTCTGCAGGTTGATTAACCACTTAAACCATTGACAATTCTTCCAATTCATAGTAGAAACTTGGTATTGCCAGTTCCAGCTACTACACTTTGGCCTAATACATGCTCCATCATCGCTCATCAAGTATATCGCCTCAGGACTTCAAACATTCACATCTCCCCTTACTATGACAACTGGATTAAGCCAGACTGTATCTGCTGCCATCATCAATAGCATGCATGTATTGGGACGGTCCATGAATACAGAAAAAACATTTCTTATACCTTTGCAGGACATGAACATGGATCATTTCTCAAGGCAGAAGTAGATCTATCCAGCGGTTGTTCAGAAAAACTGAAAAAAATGATGAAATGCACTTTTTGATAGCATAGGCACGTAGGCTAGTGCTTGAACTGCACTGCCTAATACATCCTTGCTTTATGTGGCGAAACAAGGGTGATAAACGTTCCAGCTACTTTCAGAGAGGGCCAAAGGTACTGGGAAGTGAAAAACACATGGATCACCTTCCGGACTTGCCAACATTCAGGCAGAGTCATCAAAAGGAACAAACCTGCTTGTCAAGAGTGTGGGAGGTAGGTGTCCAGTAGATGTCCTTGTCTTCAATTCTGGTGAGCTACCTGAACTATTTACCATGAGAGCAAACTCCGACTTTAGCCAGCAAACAATAGTAGCAAGGTGGTGCAGGGTTTCAGGTTGTTTTGAATCCATTGTCCACTTTCTTTGCTTAAGCAAATTCACCTGATGGAGCAATGCCCTCTAACTTGGTCCCCAGCCTAGTGACGCGGATACAAGTTTGCATACATAGATGAGACGAATGACAGTCTTTCATATTACATGTACATCCACAACTCTTATCTAAGAGTGACAAAGTGATACACCACAACTCCAACTTTGTACAGTTAACTTATTTGTTGCCGAGTATTTAGAATTAAGAGATATGGATGCTTCAAGCACTTGTAGGTGTCCACAATGAATAATATTTTTAAAAATGTAAAAGGTTCTGCTTCTGGCCTTGACATCAGTGACTTGAACTACTTACCAATCCAGCATCAGTAGATTCTATCACATATCTGCTGCTTCAAGCATGATCGAAATACTACTTTGTTTAGATCCACCTGGAGGTAGTTTTGCAGTTCCTAATGGAGCTGAGTCAACTTTTACTTATACTTTTAACAAAATAATCAAATTCATGCTGGGTTTATTAAGCAGGTTCGGCCAGCTTCTATCCCTTAGTACAGTACTAGAAACGCGCGGGCCTCACTTATAACAGAGCCACAAAAACAAAGGTACAAGTATTCCTGACAAAGGAACCATATCTTCAGTGGCATAAATAACCTTCTAGTTTATTCCTAAAGTGACTTTTACTTAAACCAACAAGCAGTGCTGCCTATGTTCTAGAATCATAAACTTTGGTAGAGAAATCTTTGTTGGATTTAAAGAGATGTTTAAAATTGTATCTGGAGCCAGGGCTTTTCACAGTTCTAGCCAGCTTTTCTATCCTTTGCCTGCTGTAGCAACAGATGGGCTATCACTAAGCAAGGTGCATTACAGTGGAGCACAGCATTCATCACACTGCCAAAAGAAAGCTGCGTGCCCCCAATCGATTTTCAATTCTGATAGTATGATAGCATCACTCTTTGTGGGGTAGGCCATAAGCACAGGCATCCAAGGCACCAACATGGAGGATGTACCTTACTTTTGTAAGACATTGTTGCCCAGACAAGATCAGAAATGAGACACCAGAGGTGCTCAGGAACCTACTTAAATAAGGTGAACCTCATGCTTCCGCTACTATTATACTGTTTGCTGCTTGCTGGTCTTAATTCAAATGTTTAAATCTGTGAACGAGTCAGTGCTGAAGAAGAAAGTTATTTACTTTTTGCTAATCTGCCACCTAGTGGTCAGACCAGAAACGGCCTCTAAAGTTGGAAAACCATCTTTGCACACCAGCCATGCATGCTTCTGCTATATCCATGTCCTCCTTCCTTGCACGTAGGCACAGGTTTCCAGTTTGAGTTTAGTAGTCGGTTCCGATCGGCGCAGTTGCGTTGATGCGCAGATTCTGGCATATGCAGCACTTCAAGCTCACTTCTTAGGGCCCTGGACGATTGGCATCACTTGGCAGAGCAAGACTTACAGCAAGTCCAGGTGCTAAGTTAAAGATGAAGTTTAAGTCTTTGATATCCTTGAGACATCATAACAGTAGGCAAGCCAGCAAGCTCTTGGAAAGTACTTATGTTCTAGGATGTAGAGATGCAGGTTCAGTCCTTCTCCCTTCCAGGCAAGAAGCAGCAGGTCAGTTCAGCAAAGTGGCAGTCCCTCTTGGCAGCACAGCAGTTCTTCTTCCTGGTAGAATGTCCTCAGTTCCAGAAGTGTGATGGTGGTGGTGTCAGAGGCCCAGTACTTCTTGGGTCTCTTTGAAGTCTTCTGACTTCAAAGGCCCAACTGGGTGTTGGGCCTTTGAAGTAAGAAGACTTCAAAGAGATGCTTTGAAGTACACAAGGCCCTGCCTTCCCAACCCTGGTTCGATACTTAATGCAGGAGGGTATGCAATCTTTTGTTTGGAGACAGGACACAGCCCTATCAGGTGTAGTGTCCGCTCCTCCCTCCCATCCTGGTAAAGATGTTCTATCAACATGCAAATAGCTACTCAGTCACACCTGCCCTTCCTTTGTCTGTGGCTGTCTAGAGGGAATGCAAGAAGTCAGCTATTACCCACCCCAGACGAGTATCCCAGTGACCAGTAGAAGGCACCAAATAGTTTAAGTAAATAAATGCCAACTTTCTCCCGTCGATTTGTAAGTGGGGACGACTGGCAAGCCATGGGCACCTCTCCGACTAAGTGGACTACTGAGACCTCAGTAAGTACAGGCATCTCCGTTTGATGAAAAAAGAACCTGTGGTGAGCGGTTTCCCCACTAGCGATCATATTGCAAGTAATCTTCCTTTTTGAGGTGCGTCACAAAAAGTGTTTGCTGCCATCTAACATGATTTTGGATCTCACGATTAGGCTCTTAGTTTATCAGGGTCATCCTTACACAAAAGATCTTGGGCCCGATGTAGGTAAATCTACATTTACCACTTCATAAATACCGAATCATACCGAATCGGTATTTATGAAGTGGTAAATTAGAGGGGGGGAGATGTAGGTATTTCAGATTCGGTAAATACCGAATCTGTAAGATTCGGTATTTACCGATTCTGTAAATACCGATTCGGTATCCCCCATTGCTTCCTATGGGCCTTGAAGCCCATAGGAATCAATGGGCATTACCGAATCGGTAATTACCAATTCGGTAATTACCGATTTGTGCAAGGGTGCAGGGGGTGTCACTTTGACACCCTCCAGCACCCCAAAAAAAGGCATGTTAGCCATGTGGCACACAGACATGCCCTAAGGGCATGTCTGTCTGTCACATGGCATAGGTGTGCATGCACACATGTGCATGCACACCTGGATTCGGTATTTTAACACCCAATTGGATTGGGTGTTAAAATACCGAATCTGAAGGGCCTGTGGGACTGAAAGTAGTCCCACCAACATCCCAAATTTAAAAAATCGGTAAAATTACCGATTCGGTATTTTTGCGATTCGGTAATTTTACCGAATCGGTAAAATACCGAATCGGACAAAAAAAGGTCCCCTACATCTCAGTAGGCCAAATACCGGTCGGAAACGGCCGAAATCGGCCGTTTCCGACCGGTATTTGGTACCTACATCGGGCCCCTTATGTCCTGAAGATGGTCTTACAAATGTCTTCACTATAAAGACCAAAGCATCGACCATCTGACCCATTTTCTTTGTAATTAATGTCTCAGGAAAAGTTCATTGTATAGTCAATGATGTTCTTTTCTAATATCTTAAAAGGGTTTTGGCAAAAGTATTCATGACAGAAAAATGTTCATTTCAGTTATTTTTGCCATTTTGTGAATTGTATTATGCACTCTTTTATATAATATAATTTTCTATATGAAGTCCATTTTTTGAAGTATACACCCTTGTATTATTGTTTCCTTGACTGAATGTATTTCAGTTTTATGGTAGATTCGTTGTTTAATGAATCAATTCATTTCTAAACATTTGTTTGCATTAAGCCACAAATTGGGGCTTAAGGATAATTTATTATGTTAAATTGTGCTTTGATATTGATTTATTGATTTTAAAAAAAAAGAATCCCTTGTAGGCATCATTACCTGATCACTTTCTAAAAGTGGCATTTTCAGAACTGCATTTTAAAAACAAACTTCACCATCAGTTGTGTTTTTAAATTGTGAATCCAGGACCCCAACTTTGGGTTGCCACTCTCTTCCAAATTGGAAATTACACCTATAAAATGTAAGTAAGGCAATCCCAATGTTAACCTATGGGAGAGATAAGCCTCGCAGTCGTGAAAAACGAATTTAAGTATATTTCACTAACAGGACATGTAAAACTCAAAAATACATATTCTACTATTTAATGCAATGCACCCTTCCAATGGGCTGTCCAGGGCCACCCTTAGGCTTGACTTATATGTAATCAAAACAAAGGTTTGGGCCTGGCAAGTAGGTTAAGTTGCCAAGTACACAGGCTCTGCAGTAGCAGGCCTAAGACCTGTTTAAAATGCTACTCAAGTGAGTGGCCCACTAGCAGCATTTGATTTACATGCCCTGGGCACATGCAGTGCACTTTGCTAGGACTAGTAAATCAAATATGCCAATTGAGGATGAAACTAATATTACCATGTTTAAAGTAAAGAAATTGTGCACTTTAGCACTGTTTAGCAGTGTTAAAGTGCTGAGATTCCTAAGGCCTTTAAAATCGAAGTCAGCAAAAACATGTCAGAAGGCAAAACATCAGGGGAAATCACACCAAGGATAACTGGTCTAAGAAATGCCATCTCCATCATGTTTCCACATCGTGTGAATGCTACACAAGATTTTCAAGTGGATCCTTAGACCGGATGAACGTCTCCCAGGCTCTTATCACAAGTAGACTTGATTACAAAAACAGCCTCTACATCTGAATTCAAGCCCATTTCTACTTCTACTCCTTACCGCCCAGAACGCCTCTGCCAGACTCATCCTGAACCTCACTGTGACATATCCTCGTCCCTCCACAACTCCACAATCTCCACTGACTCCCAGTCCAGTGAAGATGCAAGTTCAAGCTACTTACCAACAACTACAAAGATCTCCACATCAGTACAGCTTGCCTCAACCACTGCCTCAACTTCTCCCAATCCACCAGCACCTTCAAACTGTGTCCCAGACAAAAGCACACCTCACTTTCATTAAGAAGACCAGAAGCTGAGGACGCTCCTTCTCACACCTCGCAGCCAAGTCCTGGAACAAACTCCTGTATTACCTTAGCACCTTCCCTCCCTTATGAATTTCCTAATGAACCTCAAGAGACAAATCTGGCATGATCTCCCCCTCTTCCCCCTCTTCAGGCCTGCCCTGCTCAGCGCCTGGTGCCCTCACGGGTGATCAGCCGCGTACTACAAATTCACATAACATAACACCACCAGACTTTACACTGCCATTGTACTGGTGCCCTTTGGGTCTTTACCAAGATCTCAACCCCATAGGTGGCCTTTATGCAGAATCAAAAAGTCCTACCTAGACTGAAGGAAGCAGGTTCTCGCCTTGCCGGACATTCAGGACCTGACTTTGGTAGTAAGTTCACAGCGAACTACCTTAAATCTTAGTTGGGACCCTGCAAAGGTATTTACTTTCCCTTCTTGGCCACAGCCTAGTAATAACATTCCACCCTGTTCTTGTAGGGTTCAAATTGAGCCTTGAAAAATATTTTCCAAAGGAACAGCTCCCTTATTGCTTTAAGTGATACCAGCGATGCTCTCGCTCTACTCACCCTCTACGGATGTTATGATACAGAGATATGAGGGCATCTCCACAAGGATCTGTTGTCAGTTCTCGTTTTTCACAATCAGTGGGTACACAACTGCCGTACCTTGTGAAGCGTCCTTATGTGTAACTGATCAAGAATTGTGAAGAAACATATAGTTGTAAAGACTGGACACTGGTTTTTAGGTAACCTAGTAGCCAACTTACTGGAGATGCCATTCGATGGCAACACTATTTGGTGAAAAAGCAGATTCCTGTTTGGAGTACTTCCGAACTTCAGGGCAGGTCAAGACCACGGTTTTTAACATGCCAGCTGTACTGAAAGTTTCAAAGTTGCTTATGTAGCAGGAGATGACATCCACCCCCAATCTGTACAGATTCAATCAGACACCAGAAATCTTAATTGAACACCAATAAAACTTCTATGGTCGCAAAGGATTTGTAGGTGGTTAAGTTGTGGCCTATATGCCTTATAGATTGTTCATTAAGGTTATGCCCTCTCATGCTTAAAAACCTCCACTATCAAACCCTCTTTCCTGCCATCTCTTCATATAGCACTCTGGATGGAGGAATAGTCCTTACCAGAAAAGGGGGACAATTAGATCTGCAGTACCACAACATGTTTGAGGAAGTCAAGATTGTTGTTCTAGCACAGATTTGGCAGACGCCTAGACTATCCAAAGTGGATCGTATCTTTGAGCAGGCACATTGTGCATTTTCCTAATGAAGTTCTGGGAAACATAGGCATGTCGTGGTAGGAATGGAGTATTTTCATTCTGTATTCTGCTCCTTCAAACTCACGTTGGCTCTGAGGTTGTGTCAGACTGTTTCCCCTCCTCATTATCTCCACTTGGGAATAGTTAGGAGAAGCATTTGAGGTTACGGTGGTTGTCTGCAATTCATTATGCTTTTGCACCTGTTCTTTTAATCATAGGGGTACGTCAATAGATCAAGGGCAGTGGAGACCTGATCCTAATTAGCTGAACTAACTTGATGTACTCAGATCTGAAATGCCCTTGCATCAGGTACCTCCTAACACATCGTGAAGGAGATGTTGGAGGAGAGGGGTGCAGGGTGCATGTAAAAGTGCTGTTCCTCTACCTTTTTTAGAGATTGAGGGAATGTGCCTTGATGCATACCTATCACCCAACAAATTGTCAGATGTAATTTTGACTGCTAGAAACTCATGTAATAAATCAATTTACACAGCCATTGGAATATTTAAGCAGCATGCTGTAATAGAGTGGATACTAATTCATGGAATGGAAAACTGTGTGGTGTTTTATGATTTGTTCTGGAACTAGCCAAAGATGGTCTTAAAGTGCCTGCCTGATCAATCCTCCTTTTGAAGGTCACTTAATTAGTCAACAAGTGGCCTGCGTCCTTCTAGTTTGCCCACAGTGGCTTCTCCTTTTTATATTTCATAGAAAATGATGCTTCTAGTGTTTTTGACTCTGATACATCAGTTGAAAGATGAGGACCAGTTGCATAGGTTAGGTCCTAAGGTAACACTTAGCCTACACGTTAACAGAAAGAAGGAACCGCAAAATGATGATCAGTTGTATGTTGGTTTTGTCCTTGACAAAATAAAGGTATCCTAATGCATTTGGATAGTGATACCAACTTAGCGTGCAAGAAAACCATCAGGTACCAAAGAGGTAAGACACTGAGCACACTACAGAATGCAGTGCCAAAGCTTTTCCGAGCCTTTAACCGACCAGGGCATCAAGCCCAACTGAGAAAAGGGTGGGGTTTCTAGTCCTCTAGAGACCCCCGAGACGTGGAGTTCTGAATGTGTTCCTTAATGACAGACGTCAGTGGTCAATAATCTCCACTAGTGAAAGCCTCACCTGGAACCACATTACTCATTAAACATGAAGGGGATCTTCTCATTGAGGTTCAACTTCTAGCAGAGCATCTGCTTCAGGTCAAGGAAAATAACCAAGACAACCAGGCCTAGTGCCCTGTACCACCACTAAATACCTCTGCAATCATCCAAGCCACTGTTCCTGAGATACCTTGACCCCAGAAAGGGCCTCTTTTGGCACCAGAGAGACAAGACCAGAGCCTCAAGCCAGATAGCAGGCACCTTGACAGTCACTTGACCCTATATCTTGATGGGGAGAAATCCAGCCTCGCACTGAGAGCCTGCTCAGTCGGTTTCAGATCTGGCGTCTTCTCCTAAGACACCCTCAAAGCCCACTTTGAGCTTTACACCAGCAGAGTCTCAGATTGGTGAATGCTCAAAACAAGCTGTACAGAGAAGAAATTATATTGACCTTGTCTCTGTGCAAATCTCACCACGTTCTCACACAACACAATCGCCACATGCCAAAATGCAACTCCTTACATTTGAAGAGGCTAGTTCAGGTGAGCTCAGACCGTTTCCGATACATAAGAAGGCAGTGAAATTCACAATACCTCTGTTCCCCCTCCCACACATCCCATCCACAATCCATACACTTACATTTTGATCAGGAGTCCCTAGCGAAATCAGCCAGAGGCATATGATAACCTGATGCCTACCGGCAACGAGGATGACCCATTGCACAATTATAACATGGACTTTAGAGGCTACCCATCTTTCAATATCCAGTAAAACCCATCAACATTCTATAATACAACAGAATGTTATTGAGCCCCTTTAAAAGATTAAGTAGTCTGCACAATATTTATCAATGTCAAGGAGTACGTTAAAATGTGCCACAAAGAATTTTAAAGACCTCAGTCACAAGTCATCACACCCTGGGTGGAGAGGTACAAGGAATCTCGACAGGATGCATGAAACTTATATGGCTATGTCTCATAAGCCTGTCTAGTTACCCATAGCATAAGAAAGACTTTAACTCGGGCAGCTGGTTAGACCCCCGGCTACTGCAAGAGGAAGTGCTGTTACTGCTGAAGGGAGAGATGGAAAGTGTAGAAGGGATAGGAGACGGGAGAAAAAAAAGGGAGAGGAGCAGAAAGGCCAGGATGGAAAGAAATGGGGAAAGGGAAGAACTCCCCACTCAGTACTGTCAATATCCAATAGCACAAACTTTAGTGCGCCAAAGCATCACACCTCACTTGATGGGGGCAGGAACCGCTCCCCTCTTTGACAGAGCTGGTTTATAGGTCGCTGTGGGGGGGGGAGTAATGTGTAGACGTGCTCTCAAGTAGTTGGGAATGTCGGGGAGCCTACAAATACAAAAGAGTAACTGTGGGTCTAGGCAAAAGAAACCCTATATTATGTCTCATGTGCTGTGACTTCTTACATATGTGCATCCAGAATGTCAATATGGTATGCAACAGGATGTCCGCACAACGTGTCCGGTTGCCATCAGTTAACCATCCGCTACCGCCCTTTCCATCATTTGGACCACTACACAGAGTGGAGAGTCCTTGTTGCAACCACTTCACTGGAGTCTAACTGTGAAGTGTGTATAGCTCGCTAGGATGTTAGGTAGGCAAGGTATGGTTACTAGAAACAGTGCATAAAGAAATATGAGTGCAAAAAAGTGCTCAATTAAAATTGGAGAGTGGACGCAAAAATTACTTTATTCTATAGCCGTACACTTCCAATGGATAAAAACAGAATTAGTGCAAAGAGTCAGTGGGTTCAACAAATAACTACTGACTAGATGTATAGGTCGACATGTTTCTGCAGTTTAGTGATCCTCAAAAGGTATCTACTGCTTCATCAGGACCAATTAGAACTCTGCTACTGTTTCAAAATACGTGTGAGTGAAAAAACAAAGTATGAAAAGGATATCACCTGATTCGTCCTCTCAGACCTACTGTGTAGGAGGAAGGTGTCCAGACGCAGGAGACATCAGGTCAAAGACACAACACAGACACATAGGGGTAGAGATAACAGCAAAGATATTAATACTATAATCTCACATAAAGCCGTTCACAAGTAATAGCTCATGTATAGGTCATTTAGACATTTTCTTGCGCTGGCTAAATTAGTATGTCTCCCGCTCACCTTAAGTGCGAGAGGAATGTGCTTCTCCTCACCTGGCTACAGCTCAGGTTCTAGGGGCACCGCTCTGTTAATAGAGTAATAATTGTAGCAAAAGAGAAGTGCTCCGCGACAGCTCAAATAATACATTGATTCGACTCGGTTGTATGTCATCTTAAATAGTGCCCGCTTATGATAATGTGATAGAAACGAGCCAAACGACCAAGTATTTACCATGGTGTGTATTAGTAAATTCACGGTCATGGTATCTAGACTGCTGGTGCTAGCTCACCACAGCGACGCCAAAGAATAAAAATGCTACGGTCTACTAGTAGTATTTTTCGTTTTGCTTCTAAACTTGGCTCACGTAGTATTTCAGATATGATGAACATATACAATGTATGTTGTGTCTCCTCTGCTCTGTATGGGGCAGGGGTGTGGGGACACTGCGAGGGTATTTCCCTGCAGAAGGAGGAAAATGAGTTTTTAAGGAGGTTGTTATGTGTTCCCCCTTCTGCCTCCATCCAGCTGATCCATGAAGAAGTCGGGATCGAGTACATTTCTGACTTAGCAGCAGTTCGGCCACTCTTATTGTGGCGTTCTATTTGGGCTAAGCCAGAGACTCGATTCACTCAGGATATTATCCTTGATTGTATAGGTTTGGACCGCTCTTCACGTATATTGTGGTTAAGATACATTCACCGCTGGTATCTCCTTCTTTTTAACATTGATGTGTTTCGTGAGCCTGAAAATGTTGTTTCTATTTCAAAAAAAGAAATCAAGACAACGTTCCTAAACTTCCGTAAGGCTGAGCGAGATAAAACCGTTGGCAATCTTGTCACTGTGAAATTTTATAAAGATTTAAATCTAATTTCGGGACTCCAATCCTATCTTGTATATGTGACTCGTCCCTCTCATCAGTATGTTTTAACACGGGTCAGATTGGGCATTGTTCACCACTTGGTTGCTTTTCCAAACACAAAAACCAGTCCAGACATACCCTGTCCGTGTGACAGTATCTCCCGGCAGAGTAGTTGCCATTTTTTACTATTTTGTAAATTCTTTCAGTTTCTCAGGTTAAAATACCTTAAGCCAATTTTTATCAAATATAACATTCGTACTACACAAACAGCATTGATATTTTTATCCTCATTAGAGAACGAGGAGATTTGTTTCTTTTTGGCTACTTTTATTTTAAAATGTACAGCTGCCAGGAAAAGTATTGTACTATAATAATGTTTATACTTACCTGTCTGTACTTATGTTATACAGCTGCCAGGAATTGTTTTATGATACTATTACCGTTAACACTCCTGTCTGTATATATATGCCTTTAATTTTAAAATTTATATCAATTTCTGTAATTAAGGTATTTTTTATATTTGTAGAGGTCCACAGTATTGTATGATTACTTAATAATTTTAATGTACAGCTCCCAGGAAAGGCCTATTGAGTAACTCCTACTGATCCCCAGTTTGTTTATATAAGAATGTTTTGTATTTTATAATAATATGTTGACCCAAAGAGACATGATCACTTACTACTTGCTGCACTTTAGTCTTTTTTCGCCTCTCTAGGAGAGTTCATATGGTGATTTTTAATATTTTAATTATGTACTTTTGCTTGTATGATTTGTATGCACAAATCGAATAAAAGCTTTTTGAATTGAATTGAATTGAGTGCAAAAAAGTGCTCAATTAAAATTGGAGAGTGGACGCAAAAATTACTTTATTCTATAGCCGTACACTTCCAATGGATGAAAACAGAATTAGTGCAAAGAGTCAGTGGGTTCAACAAATAACTACTGACTAGATGTATAGGTCGACATGTTTCTGCAGTTTAGTGATCCTCAAAAGGTATCTACTGCTTCATCAGGACCAATTAGAACTCTGCTACTGTTTCAAAATACGTGTGAGTGAAAAAACAAAGTATGAAAAGGATATCACCTGATTCGTCCTCTCAGACCTACTGTGTAGGAGGAAGGTGTCCAGACGCAGGAGACATCAGGTCAAAGACACAACACAGACACATAGGGGTAGAGATAACAGCAAAGATATTAATACTATAATCTCACATAAAGCCGTTCACAAGTAATAGCTCATGTATAGGTCATTTAGACATTTTCTTGCGCTGGCTAAATTAGTATGTCTCCCGCTCACCTTAAGTGCGAGAGGAATGTGCTTCTCCTCACCTGGCTACAGCTCAGGTTCTAGGGGCACCGCTCTGTTAATTTTTTTTTTTTTTTTTTAAATATATTTTTATTGCAGGAATCAGTACAACAATACAGTAACGACCAGCATCATATTATAGCCAACCTTTACAAGATATAGCCCATCGACCCCCTTCCATAGCATTGCTATACAGCCAAGCAGCCCATATCCCTGGGGTTGGGCGGCGAATGTAGCTGGGGCCAGTAGGATGCAGGAGCTGGTCCGGATAACACACTGTCCGTCATCTGCTTTTCTAAACAAACCCCAACCCCCAAAAAGATACCCCCCCCTCAAACTCCCAGTCATTGTGGAACTCCCCCCTCCCCCCCCCCCCCCCACCATCAGCGCCAGGGAGCTTATCACTTTAGGATCCTCTGCTTGACCCACGGGGAAGGTAATAGTGCTGTTAATGCTAGTGTCTAGCGGGACTCGGGTCTAGTTGCTTCTTCGCTTTCGGAGTCGCTGGGGGCACAATAATCCCTGAGGGCCTGTACCAGCGTTTCCCATTCTAACGCGGCCTCCTGCGCCTTCTCATTGCTTTGCCTCCAAGCCAACTGATATCGCAGCGCGCTCTCACCCGCCGCCCATTTCAGAAGTTCACCGTGCCATCTGCCGCCCGTAGGACCAGCACGTGCCTTCCAGTTCCTGGTCACCTCTCGCTTAGCCAGTAGGAGCCCCAGATCTATGAATTTACTGGTGATTTTATTCCGGGGGGTATGGGGGAACCAGTGCAATAGCCCTACCGCCGTATCGAACGATAAGTGCCTCCCCGTCACTCCTTCCAAAGTCGCCGCCACCTCCTGCCAGTAGGACGTCAATCCTGGACAGGCCCATAGCATGTGTAGGAGGTCCGCCTCCTGAGCCGGGCACCTAGGGCATTCCGCCGAGGCCGTGGCAAAATAACGCCTGATCTTAACCGGGGTCAGGTACGCCCTATGGAGAACATAGTAGTGGACCAGTTGGAAACGGGCGTTACGTGTACCCTTCCATGCTCGCCTCACCAGCTGGGACCAGGTCGTCTCCGGGATCTCCCTACCGATGTCCTCTTCCCAGCGGGACTTCAGTGTGGTGAGAGGGACCAACCCCTCGGTAATCAGCCTGCCGTAAAGGCAAGTGACCGCCTTCACTGTGCCCGCCGACATCATTACATACTGGCACACCTGAAACAATTGAGGTTCCTCTAGTCCGTTTCGCCAGTGCGCCTGGATTACTCGCACAATGGCCGAGTGCAGCAGAAAGTCGCCCCGGGGGATCCCAAAGCGGTCAATGAGATCCTGAAAGGACAGGAGCACTCCGTCCTCATACAGGTCCCCGACGAGCTGTAAACCCGAATCCTCCCAGTCCGCCAGTCGCGACCAGTCTCCTCCGTGTGGGAGGGCCGTCAGCATCCCCAACGGTATTTCAGGTGCATATGGGGTTCGCAGGTGACCCCTGTTATGAGCCCGATTCCAACAGAGTCGGATAGTCCGCTCCTCCATCGACAGGTCCCGAAGGGCTAAACGCTGTCGCAGCGCGATAAAGGAGAGGACGTGCCTTGCCATACCCGTCCCTCTACCGTCTTCCGGGCCTCTGAACTCCCTGGCTATCTCCTGGGTGTATGTCTGGAGCTGCGCCGCAAGGTAATACTTCTCAAAGTCCGGCACAGCGAGCCCCCCCTCGTCCTTCGGCCTCATCAGGGTATTGAGGGCCACCCGCCGCCGGCCCGTGCCCCAAAGGAACCCGACCACCATAGAACGCAAGTGGCGAAACGTAGCCGGTGGGACCCAGATCGGCAAAGTCCGAAAGTAATACAATAGTCGGGGGAGTGCCACCATTTTGAGCAGGGCGATGCGTCCTGCCACGGAGAGCGGCAGCGTGGCCCAAAAATCCATGCTGCCTCGGAGTGCTCGTATGCAACGGGCAATGTTTCCGTCTAGGAGGTCGGGCTGGTCGTGGTACACAAATACCCCAAGGTATTTAAAGCAGTCGGGTTCCCATCTGATCTCCTTATTTAGCGCCGGAGTGGGGGCACCCCTACGCATCGGGAAGAGGCAGGTCTTAGACCAGTTCACTCGTAGGCCTGAGACGTCTCCGAACTCCGTTAGCGCTAATTCCGCTCCCCGGAAAGCGTCGACCGGATCCTCCAGGAAGAGCAACAGGTCGTCCGCATAGAGCGAGACGTAATGTGGGCCCGCCGCTGTCCATAAGCCCGTATAATGGGCTCCCGAACGAAGATGCATCGCTAGTGGCTCCACCGCTAGTGCAAAAAGAAGCGGGGATAAGGAGCACCCTTGCCGCGTGCCACGCTCCACCGGATATCGCAATGAAATCAAAGGGCCCGATCTAACCCTGGCTGAAGCGGAAGCGTAGAGAACTGCTGTCCATTTAATAAATCCCTCCCCGAGGCCGAATTTCCGCAATACCGCGCTTAAGTAGTCCCACTCCAGGCTATCAAACGCCTTCTCCAGGTCCACCGACAAAACTACCGGGGACGGGGCGTCCACGAATGGTTCCCCAAGCAAGCGAAACAACCTTCGGATGTTCATGGTCGTGTTTCGCCGTGGGATGAAACCGGCTTGGTCCTCGTGTACTAGGGAGCTCATATGTCCTAACAGCCTCAAGGCCAAGATGCTGCTCAATATTTTGTAGTCCACCGTCAGCATTGAGAGGGGACGGTAGGACCCCGGGTCAGATGAGTCTCGGCCTGGCTTGAGGAGAGGAACCACCAACGCCTCACACATCGAGCCGGGGAGGCGACCCAGCCTCTTCGCCTCCCTGTAGACCACCAGTAAACGAGGGGCCAGGAGGTCAGCATAAGCTGCATAGAACTCCACCGGCAGGCCATCTAGGCCCGGGGTCTTGTTCCTCGCCATCCGTTTGATGGCCCCACGGATCTCCCCCAAGCCAATGTCAGATCCCAGGGTGTCTGCCACTTCCTGTTCCACTGTGCGGAGTTCCAGCGGGCTAAGATAGTTATCAAGCCGGTCCGGATCACGCGCGGAGCGACTGCGGTATAAGCATCTGAAAGAGACACGTTAGTGATAGATTCCTTACCTTAGAATATCCCCAGGCGTCAGACTGGATCCGGAAATTTTTGCGTAGCAATACCCCTGCGCGCTGTTAGGCGTCGTCTGCGGCTCCGCGTCCGTCGTCGGCGTCGTGAGCGCCGGGATGACGTCATCGGAGTATATAGACGGCGCCCATGCGCGCTGACGTCAGTTCTTCTTTTTTCCGCGCCAGCTAGCGCAGATCCGGAAGAAGTTCTACCCCCAGTCACTTTTTGACTGAACACTTTTTTGATCTTTTTGATCCTCTACTTAGTCGATTCTCGACTATCGGTGCCAGGGATGCCCGGGTTCAAGCCTTGCTCGAAGTGCGGCCGACTCATGTCGGTCACGGACCCCCATCGCCGGTGCCTGAAGTGCTTAGGCCTCGACCACGACGATCGAACCTGTGACGACTGCCGGGCCCTGACGTCGAAGGCTAGGCGGGAGCGGTCCCGCAAACGTCTCGAGCTGAGGCAGTCGGCCCCGCGCCGCTCCAGGTCCCGGTCCCGGTCCCACGGGAGGTCGAGGGACAGGTCGCGAGGTCGGAGTCATCGACGCTCCGGGAGTGGTCACCGATCGTCTGGATCCAAGTCCTCAGGTAAGAGGCATGAGAGGTCGGAGCGACACCATCGGTCCTCCGACCCGCCCCGACGCTCGCTCGATGCGGCCGGGGGTTCGGGTGACACCGCCCACGCGGCTCCGCGGGAGTCGCAAGCGTCGCCGCCTGCCCCACACCTTCGGGTCCCTGGGCACGGCGCGTCGCAGGAGGAGGTCGAGAGGTACCTCATGGCCATGAGGGCCCTCCCTCCTCAGTCGGTTCCCGTGGCGCCTTCGGGCCGATCGGCTCCGTCTGGAGGTCCTTCCGGGTCGGGCGCTTCGGCCCCGACGACGTCGGGTGCTTCGGGCCCGGCGCCGCTGGCGACTTCGGTCCCGGCGCCGCGCGACCTCGCTGGATCCGGCTCCGGATCCGGGACCTCGCCGGTCGACCTTACGACCTCACCGGCGCCGTCCCTTCAGGTGTCGTCCCCGGCAGCCGTAGTGGTTGCCGACCCCAATGCTTCCTACGGTCCGCCTCAGGCGTCGGAAGGGCGCCGCTGGGCGCCGATTCCGTCGGCCGTCGGAGAATTCTATCTCCACGAGGAGGCCCTGGCTGTTCATCCTGGTCTCCAGGAGCTGGGTGACGAGGAGCAGTGGGAGGGGTCCGAGGACCCTCTGGCACGTGATTGCCAGTCTCATCAGGACTGGACATTTGAGCTTGGGGAGGCCAGTGGTATTGACACATCGCCAGACACTGGATTTACGTCGCCCCCGACTGTGGCTTCGGAGGCGGGTTCTGCTTACAGTGTAGTGTTGACGAAGGCAGCTAAGGCCCTAAACCTTGAGCTCCCCGTCGCGGCCGTGAGGACTAATCTCCTCACTGAGGTGCTCAAACAGCAGTCCGGCTCCGCGGAGCCCCTTCTGCCGTTCAATGAGGCCTTGTGTGACGTTCTGCTGGGCACTTGGTCCAAGCCCGCCACAGGTCCCCCTGTGGATAGGAACGTGGCCAGACGCTACCGCCCGGCACCGGGCGACCCTTGCTTTTTGTCCACCCACCCCACCCCCGAGAGCCTGGTCATCCAGGCCTCCACTTCCCAGACCGCATTCCCGACGGCCCCGCCCGATCGGGAATCCAAGAGATATGAGCAGTTCGGGAAGAAGGTCTTCTCGTCTGTGAGCCTAGGGCTCCGGTCAGTGAACACCAACTGTCTCTTGGGCCGCTACACCCACACTCTGTGGGACACGGTTGCGGAGGTGCTGCCACAATGCTCTGAGGAGGTCAGGGCTAAACTCAGCCAAACCCTTGCGGACGGCCGAGATGCGGCACGATTTTCCATCCGGTGTGGGCTGGATACCACGGACTCACTGGGCAGGGCGATGGCAACGACAGTGGCGGTTCGACGCCACGCCTGGTTGAGGTCCGCCAATTTCTCGGCCGATGTCCAGGCCACTCTCCTGGACATGCCGTTTGATGGCCGTCGCCTCTTCGGCGACAAGGCAGACCATGCGCTGGAACGTTTTAAGGACTCCAGGGCCACGGCCAAGTCCTTGGGCCTTGCGGCCCCACGCCAGCAATCGGGTGCCTTTCGCTCCTTTCGTGGCCACGGAAGGGGCGCCCCACCACGGACCGTCAGCCACGCGCCGCAGAATGTTCAGCAACGCGGTGGCGGCCGTGGGAACCGCCGTGGCGGTGGTCGGGGCCAGCGGCGAGGCCAGTCCACACCTCCCTCAGCAGCCCCCGCCTCAAAACCTTCCTAGTCCGAGTTTTCAGGCCCATGTGACGCCTGTGGGAGGCAGGGTTCGCCATCACCTCTCCCACTGGCATACAGTCACTACGGACAGGTGGGTGCTGCAAATTGTCCGAAGGGGTTTCTCCCTCCCCTTCGAGTCTTCCCCTCCATCCATGCCACCTCAATGCCACCGTGTGTCGGGGGATCACTTGCGACTTCTGCAAGAGGAAGTTTCGGCCCTCTTGGCCAAGAGGGCCATCGAGCGCGTTCCTGGGCCAGAAGTAGGACGTGGCTGTTACTCCCACTACTTTCTGGTACCCAAGAAGGGCAAAGGGGGCCTACGCCCTATCTTGGATCTGCGGAACGTGAACGGCTTCCTCCGTACGGAGAAGTTCAAGATGCTCACTTTGGCTCAGGTCCTGGCTGCCCTGGACCCAGGAGACTGGATGGTAGCGTTGAACTTGCAGGACGCCTATTTCCACATCCCCGTCCTGCCGGCCCACCGGCGTTACCTGCGGTTCACGGTAGGCCACGAGCACTTTCAGTTTACCGTGCTCCCCTTCGGCCTTACCAGCGCCCCACGGGTGTTCACGAAGGTGATGGCGGTGGTCGCAGCCCATCTGCGCAGGCAAGGGGTGTCAGTCTTCCCCTACCTCGACGACTGGTTGTTGAAGGCGGGCTCGCCCCAGACAGTCGTCAGCCACCTCCAGACTACGGCCGACCTCCTGCACTTGCTGGGGTTCTCCATCAATGTGCCGAAGTCACACCTGTGTCCCTCTCAGAAGCTCCTTTTCATCGGAGCGGTTCTCGACTCGGCGCAGTTTCGGGTTTACCCACCCGAGCAGCGGGTTCGGGATATTCAGGCTCTGATTCCTGTCTTCGGGCCGTTATCCCGGGTCTCGGTCAGGTTGACGCTGCGGCTTCTGGGACTGATGGCCTCCTGCATCCTTCTGGTGCGTCACGCCAGGTGGCGGATGCGGGCTCTGCAGTGGGACCTGAAGTTTCAGTGGGCCCAGCATCAGGGCAACCTGTCCGATCATGTCCTGATCTCGGAGGGCACTGCGAGACAACTGCAGTGGTGGCTCACGGACCGCGACTGGGTCAGTGGCAGACCCCTCTCTCTACCCCAGCCGGAGCACGTAGTTGTGACGGACGCGTCCCTCCAGGGCTGGGGAGGCCACATGGGAGAGGCGGAGATCAGAGGCCTCTGGTCTCCGGCGGAGTCCCGGCTCCACATCAACCTTCTGGAGCTGCGGGCGATTCGTCTTGCACTGAAGGCATTCCTCCCCTCTGTCAGGGGGAGCGTGGTGCAAGTGTTCACCGACAACACCACCGCCATGTGGTACTGCAACAAACAGGGCGGTGTGGGGTCGTGGACCCTTTGCCAGGAGGCTCTGCGCCTCTGGCAGTGGCTGGAACATCAGGGCGTGACTCTGGTGGTTCAACACCTGGCAGGTTCTCTGAATGCCAGGGCGGACGAACTCAGCCGCCGGTGCATGATGGATCACGAATGGCGTCTGAACTCGGACGTGGCGCAAGGTCTCTTTCGACAGTGGGGAGAGCCTTGGTTAGATCTATTCGCCACAGAAGAGAACGCGCAATGTCAGCAGTTCTGCGCGTTGGAGTTTCCAAGGCGGCACTCGCTCGGAGACGCTTTTCGTCGCGAGTGGAGCTGCGGCCTGTTGTACGCCTTTCCGCCTATACCACTTCTGCCCAGAGTGCTGAAGAAGATCAAGCGCGACCGGGCCCAGGTTATCCTTGTGGCTCCGGACTGGGCTCGAAGATACTGGTATCCCGAGCTACTCAGCATGTCAGTCGATCCCCCGATTCGTCTGCCTCTTCGGGAGGACCTTCTGTCGCAGCAGCAGGGGACGGTCCTGCACCCGAACCTGTCCAGTCTCCACCTACAAGCTTGGAGATTGAGCGGCGACAGTTGAGGCCATTTGACTTGCCTCCCGAAGTCTGTGACATCATTCTGGCAGCCAGGCGTCCCTCCACTAAGTCGGTATACGCCTGCCGGTGGAATAGATTTGTGGCATGGTGCGCAGCAAAGGCTGTGGATCCCCTCTCTGCACCCCTTTCGGAAGTGCTGCTCTTTCTTCTTTCCCTTGCCCAGCAGGGCTCTGCTCTGGGCACTCTTAAAGGGTACCTCTCTGCTCTTTCAGCCTTCTTGAGGCTACCTGATCAGCCTTCTTTGTTCAAGTCCCCTATAGTGAGTAGATTTCTGAAGGGCATCACACACATGTTCCCTCCTGTTCCCTTCGTGATGCCCCAGTGGGACTTGAACCTTGTTCTCACCTATCTGATGTGTGCTCCCTTTGAGCCACTTCATAACTGTCCTCTTCGCCTCCTTACGCTGAAGACGGCCTTCCTGGTTGCCATCACCTCTGCCAGGAGGGTGAGTGAGCTCCAGGCTCTTTCTTCTTCTCCGCCTTTCCTGTCTGTTCACCCTGATAAGGTGGTGTTGCGTACACGACCTTCCTTTCTGCCCAAGGTTGTCACGGCCTTCCACATCGGGCAGTCCATCACCTTGCCCACCTTCTTTCCGCCTCCGCATCCCTCGAAAGAGGAGGAGAGGCTCCACCGTCTGGATCCAAAACGTGCGCTCTCCTACTACCTAGACCGCACTCGCCAATTCCGGGTGGATGACCAACTCTTCGTTGGTTACGTGGGCGCGAAGAAGGGAAAGGCTGTACACAAGAGGACCATCTCCAGGTGGATCATCTTGTGCATCCAAGCATGCTACTCCATGGCGAGGAAGGAGCCCCCGGCTGGATTGCGGGCTCACTCCACTCGGGCCACGGCAACGACAACTGCCCTGGGCCGCGGTGTCCCCCTGCAGGACATCTGTCAGGCAGCCACGTGGGCCTCGCTGCACACGTTCGCAAGACACTACTGCCTGGACAGTCAAGTCCGGAGGGATGGCTTCTTTGGCCGTTCCGTCCTCCAGGACTTTCTGGTGTGATATTGGTTCGCAGACCCACCACCGGGGTTGGTATTGCTGGGGTATCTATTCTAAGGTAAGGAATCTATCACTAACGTGTCTCTTTCAGATGCACAAGTTACTACTTGTGTAACGATATATCTGTAAGAGACATTAGTTAGTGATAGATTCCTTACCGCCCTCCCATCCTCCCCGTTCTGCGAACCGATATTTAGGGTTAAGGTCATCCCCTTTCAGGGCCCTAGTTTCATGGCACCAGTGTTAGTTCTATCATGGCTCTGCGTATCTGGCGCGGAAAAGCTGTGTTATCAGAACTGACGTCAGCGCGCATGGGCGCCGTCTATATACTCCGATGACGTCATCCCGGCGCTCACGACGCCGACGACGGACGCGGAGCCGCAGACGACGCCTAACAGCGCGCAGGGGTATTGCTACGCAAAAATTTCCGGATCCAGTCTGACGCCTGGGGATATTCTAAGGTAAGGAATCTATCACTAACTAATGTCTCTTAGTAGTAACTTGTGCATTCGTAATAATGCCGGAAGCAATCAAGAATCTCCGGCTGGGTGCACACCTCGGTCCCATCCGCCCTACGCATCCTAGTCGTCGTTTGGGACTGGCGCGTAGGGTTGGCCAACCACGCCAGTAACGCGCTCGATCTGTCGCCCTCCGCTATAGATCGGACCGTGTAGGCCTTATAATCGAAACAGCGGAGCCGTTCGACCTCCACCGCCACCTTCTCCCTCGCCTCTACCGTTCGTGTTTGCAATTCCGGGTGTCCGGGTCGGCTAATTTCGAGCTCGCGGAGCGTTCGGTCCGCTGCGTCTAAATCAGCCAAGATAACACGCCGCATGCCCACCTTCTTAGAGATACAGTACCCCCTCACCACCACCTTGAAAGCGTCCCATTCGAACGCCCTAGTACTCGCGGAGCCGCCGTTGGATGCAAAATAATCCGTGATTCTCTCCCCTAGGTCTGCCTTGAAGACACTGTCCTCGAGGATCTCGGGGCGCATCTTCCAGGTGGGTACCGCCGGCGTCCCAGGGAACCAGCGAATGTCCAGCAGTAGGGGGTTATGGTCCGAGATGGTTCGCGATAAATACTCCGATCGGACCGCTGCCGAGACTAATTCGGACGAACCAAGAAAGCCATCCAGTCTGACATGCAGCTCATGAAGGCTCGAAAAGTACGAATAATCTCTAGACGCGGGGTGATGCGCCCTCCAGATGTCCGTCAAACCCCAGCGGGTCTGCCAATCTTGACGGCCCTTAGCCGTCCGCCGGACCGGGGAGTCGGGGAGCGGGGGATGCGAGCGGTCTATGTCTACGTCAACCACGGAGTTAAAGTCTCCCCCCAGCAGGAGGGGGCCGGCGAAAAAGTGGGCCAACGAGCCCGATAACCTAGAAAGGAAGGCAGTCTGGTCCACATTAGGGGCATACACACAGCAAACATTCAAGTCCCTCCCTCCTAGCGTGCCTGATATGGCCACGAAACGCCCCTCTGGGTCTAACACTGTCCTTGTGACCTGGAAGGGGACTCCTGCCCTGATCCATATCAGCGCCCCCCTGGCATAAGCAGAGTACGCCGTGGAAAAGACCTGCCCTCGCCATCTACGCTGAAGCGCCGCCCCTTCCGCCTTGTTCAGATGCGTTTCCTGCAGCAGCGCCATTTGCACTCCCCTACGCACTAAATAAGCGTGGACCCTGTGACGCCTGGACATAGTGTGAAGCCCCCTCACGTTCCAAGTAATACATTTCAAGTTAGCAACATCAACCATTGTCCCAAAGTGTTCGTGCACAGTCCCCCCCGTCCGGGTCCCCACAAAGAAAAAACATCAATCCTCCCAGCGCTGACGGCGGCCATTTTCCCCAACCAGAACCAAACCCCCCAAAAACCAACAAGACCCCCTCCCAACCACCCCAGAACAGGACCCAAACTGCACCATCTAGATCCCATCCAAACTGCTACGAAGAACAACCCCGAGAACCCCACTAGTCCTACGGTCGCCACCGTAGGAAGGCCTTATGGGCCAGGTGCGGGCTGAGCGGAGGCAACGGGCCCTCGTCGCCCAGGCTACCAGGACTATAATAAGCCTCCCCTGTGTCAAAAACTTTCGGGGCTAGAGCATAAGCCTCCCAACCCTCCCTCTTCCATTGCCAGCAATAAAGAACGGCAGCCGCCTCCCCCCTGCCGGGCCCCCACCCAAAACAAGGCAACCTATTCCATTACCCTTGTCCGTCCAAAAGGTCCTCCACCGATTTCGGTGTGATCACCGGTGTGTGGGTACTGTCTGCCACTGAGTCTTCCGAGTCCGAAGGTGCCCCCTGAGCACCCGGGTTTTCGTCCTCCTCTTCGATGTCATCGCCCCTTGCTCCCGACAGTTCCGACAGAACTTCCAACACTCCTCTCCGCTCAGATGATGTCTCCGCTGTCGAGGGTCCTCCCGTGCGGCCGCTGCGGTTTCTGACCCTTTTAGATCGCCTCCTTTGTTCCGGCTCCTCCGCCTGATGGGTCGAGGCGTTATAACCATCCTTCCCCGTTCGGTATAGTTCGAGCCAGTCACAGACCTCTTCCGGGGTGTCGAAGAACTGGGTTTTGTCATCGACAATGACTCGGAGCCTCGCGGGAAATAGGAGTGAATATTGGATGCCCTCACTCCTGAGTTCACGTTTAATCGCCAGGAAGGAGAACCGCTTGCGCTGCGTCTCGTAGGTATAGTCAGGGAAGATATTCACCTGACTGTTTGCAACCTGGAACGGGCCATTGTGTCTGGCGGCATTTAGGATCAGGTCTCTGTCCCGGAAATGTAGCAACCGCGCCACCACCGGCCTCGGGGCTCGTCCCTGCTGTGGGGGCCGCGCTGGAACTCTGTGGGCCCGTTCTAGAGTATAAAAGGAGGACAGGCCCTCCGGGACCACCGTGTCTCGGAGCCAGGTCTCCAAGTAGCGCACCATATCGCCTTCCTCGACCTTTTCCGGCAGGCCCACTACCCGAATGTTATTCCTCCTGTTTCGGCCTTCCGCATCCTCCGCCCTCCGTTCGAGGGTCTCGATTCGGGACATGGCATCCTTTATCGTCGCAGCCAGGGTTCTCTGCGCCGGTTCGATAGACTTCACCGTGCTCTCCACCTCCTTGACCCGGTCGGAGAGTTTACCGTGGTCTGCCCTAAGGAGGCCCAGGCCAGTCGCCACCTGGGCAATGTCCTGTTGTAGGGCCGACCGAGTTGCCTCTATGGCTTCCAGTACGCGGTCGAATTGTTGTTGGAGTGGTGCGCCACCAGGTCGTTTAGGATCTCCATGCTCTTCCTTGTCCTGGGCCTCAGAGTCCGAGGTGGCTTGGCTGGATCCCTTGGCTCCTTTAGGTTTCCCCATGCTGCCAGGGGCTCTCCGCAAAGGTCCCGGAGTAGGCGCCTCCGTGTGCAAGTGCCCAGCACGACTTTCGCGGGATTCCGCCCTCAAGTCCGGAATGGGCGATCTCCTTCTCCAGAGCCTGTGGAGACTCCGCCGTTTCGGCTCACGCCACCGCCACGGCGTCCGAGGGCACCGATAAGGGGGCGGAGACACCCGTCTCCGAGTCGGGCAGGCCCGTTCACCCACTATAGCTCCGGGGCAAGGGCCACCAACTCTCCCGGTTGTCCTGTGGCGCCCGAGTGTCGCGCCATCCATGTAGTTGGGGTGGCCAGGAACTCGCGGCTAGTTGCGGAGTCGCGGTGCAGATCACCGCCTGGGTCTGAGTGCACCCGTGCCCGGGGCCCTCTAACGCGTGGGCACCCGCCCGGTCGTCCAATCGAGTTATGGGTCCGCTGTAGAGGGTCCGAACCAGCCAATGTCCAATGTCTAAAACAACTGAGGCCAATGAAGCCGGGTGCCGGGCGACATCCGCGAGACCTCCTCAACTCCGTAGGTCCGATCAAGGGGACAAAGGGGTCCGGGCGCCATATTGGGTCGCACTCCGCCACTCCGCAAACTTCGGCATTTCTTCAAAGCCACCTCCATCCAAACTCCACCAGGGCCCTCGGCAGGGTGTCGTCGCCTCGCTCAACCGAATGCGGGGTCTGGGGTGCCCCTCAGCCTCCGATGTTCAGGATAATTCCGGGCTTAGTCCCGGAGCCGAGCTCTCAGGCGACCATCGCCATCGGCGCCCAAGCCACGCCCCTCTGCACCGCTCTGTTAATAGAGTAATAATTGTAGCAAAAGAGAAGTGCTCCGCGACAGCTCAAATAATACATTGATTCGACTCGGTTGTATGTCATCTTAAATAGTGCCCGCTTATGATAATGTGATAGAAACGAGCCAAACGACCAAGTATTTACCATGGTGTGTATTAGTAAATTCACGGTCATGGTATCTAGACTGCCGGAGCTAGCTCACCACAGCGACGCCAAAGAGGCTGCCAGCACGGAGTGTCAAGTGACCACAGTCTCACCAAGGGTGATGTCGGACGGGTCATCGGCAGAAATGTGGTCCAGACAGTCATGGGAAATGTAGTCCCTGACCCTAAAGGCTAACAGTCTATGTATATTGATCGTGTATGACAGAAACTACGGCCCCCAACAAGTAGCTGGGACTTGCAATCGGACATTACAGCCATCTTTCTACAGGTGTCAACACGAAAGATGGCTGTAATGCCCGATACAATCTGACATGGATCGAAGTCTGTGTTTTACGCGGTCGCGGAGAGTTACGATTGCAAGTTCCAGCTACTTGTTGGGGGCCGTAGTTTCTGTCACACACGATCAATATACATAGACTGTTAGCCTTTAGGGTCAGGCACTACATTTCCCATGACTGTCGAAGGCATCTGTTTAGACCAATCAGACCGCAGCACTGCGAAACAAATATGGCTGCTAGAAATGCCCTGGCACCTCCCCAAACAGCCCAGATGGCAGTATGGAGTACCGACGGAGAGGTGAGGCTTTCCGCATTCCGGGTTTCCTTCCTTTTTTGAATAACAACTGGCTGTACTTGTGCAGGGGGGTGTTTGACTCTCCTGACCTTCTTACATTCCGGGCGATTCGATGCAGGCGTTATGTGCTTACCGCCCTTAAAAACGAAACGCAACCAGTATTTTACTCTGCTAGAAGCACTAAGGGGCTTGTAGTAACCCGAAAATACCCCATGCTTTAACTCAATTGGGTGAATTAAACCAAGTCCTGCTCATACATTTGCGGAGTCTTTACTTTCTAACCTTAGTGTGTGGACCACATTTCTGCCGATGACCCGTCCGACATCACCCTTGGTGAGACTGTGGTCACTTAATACTCCGTGCTGGCAGCATCTTTGGCGTCGCTGTGGTGAGCTAGCACCAGCAGTCTAGATACCATGACCGTGAATTTACTAATACACACCATGGTAAATACTTGGTCGTTTGGCTCGTTTTTATCACATTATCATAAGCGGGCACTATTTAAGATGACATACAACAGAGTCAAATCAATGTATTATTTTAGCTGTCGCAGAGCACTTCTCTTTTGCTACAATTATTTCTCTATTAACAGAGCGGTGCCCCTAGAACCTGAGCTGTAGCCAGGTGAGGAGAAGCACGTTCCTCTCACACTTAAGGTGAGCGGGAGACATACTAATTTAGCCAGCGTAAGAAAATGTCTAAATGACCTATACATGAGCTATTACTTGTGAACAGCTTTATGTGAGATTATGGTATTAATATCTATTATCTCTATTCCTATATGTCTGTGTTGTGTCTTTGAGACCTGATGTCTCCTGCGTCTGGACACCTTCCTCCTACACAGTAGGTCTGAGAGGACGAAACAGGTGATATCCTTTTCATACTTTGTTTTTTCACTCACGTATTTTGAAACAGTAGCAGAGTTCTAATTGGTCCTGATGAAGCAGTAGATACCTTTTGAGGATCACTAAACGGCAGAAACATGTCGACCTATACATCTAGTCAGTAGCTATTTGTTGAACCCACTGAATCTTTGCACTAATTCTGTTTTTATCCATTGTAAGTGTACGGCTATAGAATAAAGTAATATTTGCGTCCACTCTCCAATTTTAATTGAGCACTTTTTTGCACTCCTATTACTTTATGCACGGTTTCTAGTAACCATATCCTGCCTACCTAACATCCTAGCGAGCTCTACACACTTCACAGTTAGACTCCAGTGAAGTGGTTGCAACAAGGACTCTCCACTCTGTGTAGTGGTCCAAATGATGGAAAGGGAGGTAGCAGATGGTTAACTGATGGCAGCCTGACACGTTGTGCGGACATCCTGTTGCATACCATATTGACATTCTGGATGCACCTATGTAAGAAGTCACAGCACATGAGACCTAATATAGGGTTTCTTTTGCCTAGACCCACAGTTACTCTTTTGTATTTGTATGTTCTGTTTAGGGGGCTGTAACTGTTGTGGGGTCTATAAATATTCCCTTGGACCCTCCTTTCACTCAATTCTCTTGTCTTTATAATGTCTGTGAGCCACCACATCTGCAGGGTCAGTGTTGGGAAGTCTGATATAAGTGACCAAAGGGGCCCATATGTCTTACGGGTTTGAGCAGGTGACCATCAGCTCCCTATATGTGTCAAGCAGCTCTGACGGGAAGCAGCATGCTGAAGTCACTTATCCTTGCCGGGCACCTCCGGACTGCCCAGTGCATCGCCACCCTGCGCATAGCCAGCAGCATCACCGTCAGCAGATGGGCCACCAGGTGGACTTCTTTAACATAGGCCGATAATATGACATTTGGAGAGCATTCTGGGAGGTGACAAGTGATAGTCGCTATGTCAAGTGCTACTGTCCAAAATTCCTGCATCTCGTTACATTCCTCGCAAGGTACATGAAGTGGGCATACGGTGCAGCGCGCACAATGCACATCTACCACAAGTCCCAACCTCAGGAGCCGCACAAGTGTGGTATATTCTGTGTAAGTATTTAAAGTGTATCAGGCACAACCTATAGTTCATGGATAATGCCTTGGACTGGGAGTAGCAAAACATCCATTGTTCCTTACTAATCACTACATTGATGTCGTCCAGCCAGAACCTGGAGGGTAGAGGGCGAGCAGACTGGGTCAGTCGCCTGCATACCTGCATAGATATGCATGATCAGCTTGTGTGGGGGGTGTTAGCAAGCTATTCCTCCAGCAACTAAAACATGGGTGGTGGCTGCTGAGGACAGGTCATGGAGACTTTGCAGGGACACGCAGAGCTGCTAATACCTGCTGGGGGGGGGGGCGGGGGGGTCAGCAAAGCTGCCCTCTTGATATGTTGCACCAAGGGGAAGTCAGCTGCAGCCGGTGGAGTCGCTCCTGGGTCCTTGCGTCAGCCGCAAGCAGCAGCAGCTGGTGTCCCAGAATCTGAACCGATGAGGCACACAGGTAGCCAAGATGCACCTTTCTCCGCAACTCGTTCCAAGCCCAGACCGTGCAGGCCACTGTGTCCACCTGCTGCCCCACACGCCTGACTGGACCATAGTAAGCCGTCTGCTGTCGGCAAAGGGTCATGTGGTCGTTCTCTGGTGCTCCTAGGCCTCCCTGCTCAAAAGGGACGGTCACCACTTCCCAGGCTACCCGTGGTTTTTTGCCCGGCAATTCAAATGCGATTCGGTGAGAACAGAGTTTCTTGCGGAAGAATGCCAGTAGAGGGAGTGGCAGGTTGACGAACAAGTGTAGGAATTTTAGGGAGTATTACTATTTCTGCAATAGCTAACCTACCAGTAAGAGACAACGTTAACTTTTCCCAGGCGGCAACGCGGCCCACGAGCAATGTGGCCATGTGGAGTGGTGTGGCTCACTGGTTAGAGGCGGCAGACCCGGAAGCAGAGGACGGCCCGGGACCAGGGTTCAATTCCCGACGCTGCAGGATTGTGGACCATGGTCAGCGGACTCGATAATTCTCGCCTCAGTGCCTACTCTAACCAGGGATCTCACTTAGCAACTCTGGGCATTAGCTTGCCTCATCTCCACAACGGCCCCCCACATACACCGGGGATGCCTGGTTTCACCTTGGAGATACCCAGTAGGGACCATCTCACAGGGAAAGCCAAGACGGGTTCCCCAGCGGTCTACAGCGCGGAGATACCCCATGTGGGGTGCTTCATGCGCTTTACAAGACATCATTACATTACATTACATTACATTACAACGTGTCATAGTTCTCCTCCAAAGTTCATCCATGTCCCGTCTAAGCCAGACCCCCAGATAGCAGACCAGGTCTTGAGCCGACATCAGTCGGAAGTCGGATGTGAAGGGCTGGGTGACCTCAGTGAGTGGAAATAATATGGATTTCGCCCAGTTAAGTGATTCCCTGTAATGCTGCCAAAGAGAATGAATTTGTGGAGTAGCAGATTTAAGGCGCAGGGCAATGAACTTAGCCAGGATTTTGTTAGCAATATTTATCATAGAGGGCGGCTTATAGAAATTGCAACGCTGGGGTCTTTATCGGGTTTTAAAATATTGACAGTGAGGGCCTCTCGTAGGGATGAAGGAAGCACTCCAACTTGCACAGACTCTTCATACATGTCAAGGAGGTGTGGAGTGAGCACGGATGCATTCCACTTGTACAAGGATGTGGTAAGACTATTAAGGCATAGAGCTTAATCACTGGGTAACTTCCCAATAACCTGGACAATTTCCTCCACCATGAACAGTCAATTGAGGAAAAGACAATGGTCTTCCTCCAATCATAGGTATAGTATGAAGTCCTGGTAGGGAGTCAAGTCAGGGGAGGATGAAAGCTTACTGGAGGAGTACAGATTTGCATGAAACCTGACCATGGTGCAGTGTACATAATCTACGTCTGTCTGGAGCTAGAAGTGATCGTCCAGAAGTTCAACCATATAGTGAGTTGGCCAGGGTTTGTGCTGTAGCCCAGCCAATGTCTTGCCTACCCCTGTCTTCATCTCCATTTCGCTGGATGTGAGCTTCTCTCCCAATGTACTGTATTTTCCACTATGCCACCTCTTCAAACTTCCCCAGTTTGCTACTGATAGACGCCAGCATCACAAATCTCAAAATAATAAAGCGCAAAACTCCACCTCTGGCTGGGTCAAGTCCGTGCGAAGCATTTTCAGGCCTTCAGCCTGCTTTACAATGCAGACCCCATGGATGACCACCTTGAAAGGCTCCCACAGGGTGGACAGGAAAGTGACAGACTGCGTGTTACATTTGAAATATTCTGTGATGGTCACCCAAATCTCGCTTTAGAACACCGGATCTCACAGCGCCCTGGGCAGAAGCTTCCAGGAGAACTCCTGCAAAGCAGTTTCAGATAGATGAAGCGCCAGCAGAACAGGGACAGGATCAGATAGTTTGCGCAGTAGGCGCTGGACATTCAAAGTCCAGGAAACATCTCTGGTGGTGGGCAGAAGTCGATCCTGTACCAAGTATTGTGTGGATATTACACATGTGCCATCAGAGCTGTGAATCTTTGGGAGCGCCCGATGTCTCTAATATTGTTATAATAGTATGCATTTGCACAGCTGCTTGCGGCGGTGCTTCTCGCTAGATCTATCTGCACTGGGCTCCAGTACCATGTTAAAGTCCCTGCGAGACCTCCCAAAGAAAGGGGGAGAGGTAATCTTTCTTAGGTCCATATACCAACACTGATGTCAGGCAATGCCTCCATAAAATGTCCACCAGATTAACATGTTGCCCCTGTGGGTCGCACAGTAGTCAAGGGTTAGTCAGGACAGCCGGGGAAAAACACAGTTCTGTATGTAAATTTCCCCCCTCCCCCATTTTGCACCAACCAGCAGGGGCCACGATGTCAAAGGGTGTAGGTGGGAAATGTGGCTGGGACTAAGGCCCCCATCCTGGCGACAAGGGGTCATCTCACATGTGGCGAGCATGATGTAGTTTATCAATCTTTCTCACTGAGGTGTCCACTGCCTGATTTCCACAGGCAATTGCGGCAGGGCAGATCCTGCAACTGTTATGTAGCGACCTTGGGGTCCGTGAATAAGTGATTTTTCCCCGAATGATCTATGCAGAGCATTGCTGGGCAAATTGAGGAGTATTTAGCTTCTGTTTTCTGTAGTGTACACTTTACCGGTAGGAAATCTTGTCTCACTGCCTGGACTGCCAGGGTGAAGTCTGGGAAGAGAGGAATCTCTTTGCTGAGATATTGGCAAGGGCGGTGCCTTTGAATCCGGCAGAGCGCGGTGTGTCTGTCCAGAAAATTCATCAGGATCCATATAATTGGGTGGGCGGAGGCCGCTGACCAAGTGATATATGGACCCACTCTACAATGAGCATCGGGGAGAGGGTTTCCCTGAAGAGGGTACATAGCATCTTCTCCACGAAGTCCTCCATACAAGCCCTCGCAGTTGATTCAGGGAGCTGTTGATTCTCAAGTTGTTGCAGTGCAACCTTGTTTCCAAATCTTCATTTTTATTGCGGATGACTTCAAGCACTTCATCTGGAACAAACTCACCCAGCTGAGGACTATGTATCTTCAGCCTCGGAAGTGCAATATTTGAGTTGGTCTAGCCGTTCATCATGTCTGTCAACTTTCTCCCATAAATGGTTAAAACAGTCTGCGAGCATTTCGGTCTTCATGTCGATGGCATGAAGGCTTTGTTTGAGGTTGAATAACCGGAAAGGTACTGCCGACCTCCTGTGGGCTCAATGTATGCTCTTCCGGCGAGGATTCAATAGTGCCAGTCATCCTGCGTGCCTCAAAGGACAACTTAGATTGTTTCTCAGTTTACCCCTTGGTGGGGGCAGCCCCGCAAGCGATCACAGATGGAGTGCTCCACAAAGGGGGAGTCACAAGAACTATGGGTCAGTCCATGCCACAGAGAGGGCCCATCCCAACCCACAGGGGCCTGTCAGGGCGGTATAGGCCGGTTCAAGCAAATGCCACAGCGCAAGGCGGATTCGCGGGCAGTGCCTCCACCATGCCACAATGAGGGATGTTGAAAAGTAGGGGCACACTCTCTGCAAAATTCATTGGGGTGAACCTTGCTGGGTCCCCCATGCCTGGGTTGAACAAGGCAGCTGCCCGCGATCATGCAAGCCCGGTCTGGACTCCTTTGGTATGATCACAAGCAGGCTTAATAAATAATGAGGCCAGCATTGCAGTGTGTTATAAACCCGTCCGGGGCCATGAGGACCGCTGTTAATAAATGCCAAATGAAGTCCTAGCAGGGATGGCTTCGGGCATGCAAGCGCCTTGCCAAAGAAACTTAAACCACAGACACGAGCAGCCTAAAAAAGCCTCGAGGAGCGGGAGGTGTCATGGGGAAAAAACATGGGGTGATCAAGCGAACGTCCAGTATCACTGCTGTGTCCCGGCAAGGAGTGGACAGAAAGAAAAAATAGTTAGTTGAAACCGAACATATGGCCCATAATGAAGGGATCCCCGTAGCAGGGGCAATCTCCAGGGCAGGAACAAAACCGCCCAAAGCGGGACAAATGTACACTATGTATCAATGAAAACTAAGGAGTTTGCAAAGGCAGGCCATGCAACCAGTTGAAAGCGGTGGGTGTGTTCAAACATTACACATGGAATACAAAATGCCTCGCAGCGCATGCGCACTGTCTTTAGGCTCGACCTAAAAATCTGGGCTGCCCTTCACTATTCATGGGAACCACATAACAAGCATTATCGAGTAGCTTAGTTGGCAGGTGCGCTCCTCATGGTCCTCCAGCAGGGAAGCAGACGGGGACATGCCAGCCTCACATCCACGGCAATGGCCACCACCAAAATCACCAGCCACCAGTAGGGCCACATAGAACAGATCTCGGGCCCCACAGCACTTTCCTTCAAGTTGGGCTAAGCTTCGTGGATTAAGATTTCAGGGGTGCCGGGAGTCACCAATCTCACCCCAATGCCGCCTCAAGGTGCGAATGTAGGTTGGATAATCAGATTGGCCAGCAGAGACCCTGTAGAAGGCAGCCATCTACCGGCTGGACTCGCTAGTGCCCTCCCCTGCATCCCCTCCCCGAAAGACAGGACTATAAGACCCCTCAAACGGTATATCTCACAGCACTGCAGAATGTCAACTCTGCAGGATGTCATTCCACTACTTTGTATAGGTGATTACATGACGACCCTCAATCTCAAGGACACCTACTTCCACATTCCCATTCACCAGGCATGCCACCAGTAATTAAGGTTTATGGTAAGCAGGGCCACTTATGTTATGCTGCAGGGTTGACTAAATTATGTGGTATAATGTGGCAAATTTTTTCACAGTATTCAAGTCACTATTTTGTTGTTCTTCTATATTTGAACTCTCCGAGCATAGTTTTCACTTCATTGTTATCAGTTTAGCAATTAAAAACAGCAATCGGCAACTGAAAGGTGACCTGCCACTGCGCAGCAAAGGGCCTTCCGTTGTGTGTCAACCTGTGCAACATTTTTAGCTCTCGCAGACCTAGCATTGCAGCGCGCATGCACTTCTCGCTCTGCAAGGCGTAGGGCAGAGGTCTTCAAACTTTTGCCGGCTGAGCCCCCCCCCATCTAAACCTTTTTACACGTCGATTGGAATCAAAAGAATTGCCGTAATTGCCACAAGTTGGCAATACTTCATAAATATGTGGTATAAGTGTCGTTTTCATGCAAATTGAGCATTTACTTTAGTGACCGGTGAAGTCTAGGAGTAAAGAGCATGAGTTAAATCAAAAATAATTTTTCACATAAAACAAAATTTAGGATAGATTAGTAAAAAACACTTCCAAAACACAGATGAGGGGTGTGCTTGTTTTTCTCCACAGAGACAGTCAATGTGTGGATGGATTCTTGCTTCTGCCATCCTTAGGTTGTGCTCCACTTCCAGTCTTGAGCAGTCCTCGGAAACGGGAGTGCTCACAAAATGTTGTAATATATTTGTTGCTGTTTTATATAGTGCAAACATGACCCAAAGGTATTGGAGCGCCTTACAGATGCATCTGTTACATTACACAAGCACACATTTTTTGTAAGCGCAAGGAGATTAAGTGATTTGCCCAGAATCCCAGGATGTTGAGCAGACACCAAGAATTCAACCTGGCGCCCCAGCTCCACAGTCTTCAGCTCTGGCTGTTGCGCCACATCCTTGGGGATGCCACAAAACATGCCTTCTGACACAATTAAAAAATCTGTGGTTATGTGGAGTATGGCCAGGTGTTGCCGTGCCAGTAGGAGCCCAGCCACAGTTTTCCAAGAAGGCCTAGGGGACATTTACATCATACAGATGTGATATAAGTGGAGCCTGGGTAAAATGCTAAACATGTAACCCTGCCCCTTTACCTGCGATATTGAATCAGTAGTAAAGGTCAAACAAAAGCCTGAACAAGAACCACTACATAAAAAGAAAGTTAAATTCTTTTCGGTTTTCTCTAAAGGGATTCCTATTCTGTTAAGCCTACAATCATGCCTTTTATGACTAGAGCTTAGGAAGTTATAAATGCCATTCAAATGTAACAGGAAAGTTTAAATGGTTCACTATCAATAGGTCAGTTTTCGGTTCAGACTAACCCCAAGCATATTTAAAAAAAACCTGACCAGTTTATGCTGCCTATCGAGGCAGCATAAAATGGGTCGCACTCGGGCTGTGCATTTTGTGCTCCTTTCTTTTTCCTTTTTGGTATTTTCTGCTTTTTGTGCCCTTTTTAGGTCTCGTAGCGTTACAGCGCGTAAGCGCTGTCTCGCCGAGATCTTTTGTTACTGAGTCTGCTTCCCAGGAGACAGCACCTGGCCGCGCGCATCTCGCCAAAGGCGATCGGCGCAGGCCACGCGCTCGCCGTGGCTGTCTCCTGGGAAGCACAAACATACACAGGCACACCTCCCCCTGCACGCATGCGCGCACACATACACAAGCGCACATACACGCACGGAGAGACGTCCCTCCCCACCCCCCCGCCGTCGCACACACAGACACACACGCACACATACAGGCATCCCCCCCCTTCCCCGCTCACCGGCACTCCGGACTTGTGCAGCCTCCGACCGCGGGGCTCTCCCTCGGGCATGGGAGCCCCGCGTCACCACTGCTCCTCCAGGCACTCCGTGGCCGCGGGCTTCACAAAATGGAAGTCCCGCCCCACGATAGGTTTCGTTTTACGTGCGCACGTCTTCTTAGGAGTGGGCTTTGCGCACAATACGGAAGTCCCGCCCCCACCAAAGGTGTTGCATGTTAAAAAGCATATTTATGTGCACGCTCACGGCGACATCTCTGCCGCGCGCCACAGCCCCATGATGAAGGTGACGACGAGCACGCTTTCACTTTCGCCGGTGTTGCAGAGCCAAAAGACGTAAGCAGCAGAGTTCACGGACCTCTGACGGGTTTGTTTGTTTTCTCTCGGGTCCTTCCAATTGGTTTGGCATGATGTATTTCCATAAAAGTAATATTAGGAGTTTGAGCGGGCTTTGATGGAGTGCGGCGTGCACGGATGGGTGGCTTCAGATGTATGCCTTTACAACCTTCTCCTCTGATGGACAGCTGTATCACTTCCAATAACACAAACCTGGGAAATTGACTCAAAATCTTCTCAGCTCTGGTAAGCTTGAGCTCCCCCTGCGTCCCTGGTGTATTAAGTTCCTAAATGACTGTGGTAGAAGGAATGTAATGCAGAAGTAGTTTTAAGGGTGGAATTGCGTCCTGTTTTCGAGGTGATCAATACCCTCTAGCATGTGGCTTGCATACTGTTTTTCATTTTAATGCGAGTGGAGTCATCGGAGATGTGAGATACTGAACCATAGCCTGATAGAATACTCCTCTGCTGCATCACAAGAGGGATTCAACAAAGCATCCCTGATGCAGCCTAATGAGGGATGATTACTGGTATCGGGTGAAATCAAATTAGTTGTCACTTCTTAACCAACAAATGCCTTCTTAAATGGCCCTAGGTACCTTTGAAGTAACGGAAAACAACAATTTGATCTTGCAGTAGAGGTTGAAATGGAAGGAGGGTAGACACCAGCTGTTAATTGAAAACCTCAGTTTGCCCAATGCATGTACATTTTGCACTTGGTCAACAATTTGCATTACCATTTCTATGCTTAAGCTACACATGAGGGTGTTTATTTTGCCCCCTACTGGTTGGGTCACTGGTGAACCGTTTGATCAGGGGTTTAGCTATAAAAAGTGACAAACAGGAGCTTGAGGTGCAAAAAAAACACCTTGCTTAGAGCATCCAAATAACTTAAGACCTATGCAGTTTTTGTGAGTATATGACCTAGCCTTTAATAGGCATCAGAGTACACCCCAAGCAAAATCTGCAATCACTGTTTGTACTCTTGAGGTATGTTTATCATTTTGGTACATTCGCAGCCATGTTGGGCTCTCACTGCGTAAGTGATTGGAGTGGTAATGCGGTTTCAGTATGTCTGGTCAACAGAAGCCTTTTGATCCGGGGTCTTCATCCATACATCATTTGGTCTAGTGAGGTCTACAAACTCTTGATTATGGTGAATGAGTTTAGTGCACCCCTGTTGGTAAACGAGAAGAGAGCTATGTTCGACACCCCATTGGGCACTGAGGCCACTGCACATTTCTTACTTCCTTTCAGACACAAACACGTATTTATAAAAAGTGTGCACTCTCTTCCAGTCTGGTGATCTCACTATGTGCTGCCTGGTGTCAACAATGAGACCGCATACATTCTCTCTCTCTCGCCAATAACGTGCTATAATTGTTCTTGTTCACTATAATAATCCTATCCAGGCCCTTACATAACCATCATAACATTAAACTTTAACCAAACAAATATACAATGTTTACATATTATGAATGCTGCGAGACCTATTGCATTGCAAATGCTTGTTCTGTTATCTGTACCCTTCTTTGAGCTTTTTGTTCTAGTTAGTGCTCTTTTGTGCTCGCTTTGAGCTCTTGTTTCGCTCTTTGTGCTCTGCTTTCAAGATATACATGGGTTGCACAGGTCCTTAAAGACCTGTGAAAAACTCGGGTGTGCCAGAGATAAGACTCCAGACACTGCCCAGACGAGTCTCCAGCTGAGAGGCACGAAGCCTAATTAATAGGCCTGGAAGGAACAAAAGGAAAGTTAAGTGGTGGGGTGGAGAGCGCCCGCCCCCCCAAGGGGGCGTGCCCCACAGTTTGAAGACCTATGGCGTAGGGTATGTTTTAGAAGTGGGGTGAAAGCCCCGCCCCTATTTTCATTGGCTGGCGTCATCATCTATGGTAAACGCTGGCCTCCGATTGAAAATGAGGCTTCTTAGTCCCTCATTGTTACTGCCCTGCCTCCTTTTGGGACGGCCGTTAGGACTGGATCATTTGCTTGCGGGGTTATACAGTCTACTTCAATTACTCTGTGAGCACTTTTTTTTCTCATTCACGCAATGGCGACAGATTGTTTAGTTTGCCAGTCCGGTCCTGAATACGTCACTGCTGTCCTCTCGTGCGGTAGTCGGGTGTTTGCTACTTCTCCGTGCCCTGGCACTGTCAGAGGAGTTGTTCCGTGCGTGCGGGATCCTTCTCTTGCTGAAGACTTGTCCCGTTCTGCGAGCCCCACGGTGTGGTATCTATGAGCGCCTTCACTACAACATTGCTATCTCCCCCCCTGGTTTACTGGCAATGACTGTATCTTTTATTGCAGTATTTCCAAATGTGCTTTTACACATGTGTCCATACAGGGTTAGCCCAAACGGTAATGGACACAAGCAGCTGGTCAATGATTCACTGAGCACTTGCGAGAGGTTGGATTAGCTGCTTACATGCAGAATAGGCAACACCAGTCTGTTCAAAATTCCAACTGTCAAAGCCTTTATGGAAGGCTTTAAAGGACTAATCGCTCCGAGAACAGCACTAGTTTCCTCATTGGGTCTTCGTGTTGTTCTCCCCCAGCTAGAGCTTCTTGTTGAGCCAATGCATTCATGGTATTCCAATTCCTTTCATAGAAAGTGACTTTTCTTTATTGAAAGTGAATTACAATCCCTAACTGTGGGGGGACGTTTCATCCAGGTTCACAAAGATCAGGTAGTCCTTGGAACAAACCCTTGTTTTCTGTTCTAAGGTCTCTTACCCGTTCATTGTTAACCAGACTATTGACTTGCAAACACGTACTTTCTTTCCACAGACACGGAGTCTTACATAATTTATGTAAGCATTATGTGTGAGTATTCCAGTTTACCTCACTTCAGCCAAGAGTCACAGGTGGGGCAAACGGAACTCAAAACTGATCTACTGCTGCTTCCAGGCCAATGGTTTAGATAAGAAGGCACTGCTTTTGAGTCTCTGCAAAGTATGTAATCTACAGCAGCATGTGCTGCAAACTGAATGTTACTTACCTGTAAAAATCAATTTGCGGCTTGTACTGCTGTAGATTCACATGCGCCCTCCTTCCTGCTCAGATCTAAGCTCATAATATGTTTGTCATATTTCATCAAGCAGATTTATGATGCACCAGTTTACATAAACTGTGCTCTTTTGCTACACTTCATATTCTTTCTCTCATCAGCATTGCAAAACACAATCTGAGGTGAAGTCTGTCTGAGAGGAAGTGTGAATCGCCCAAAACCATTATTTCAAAGAAAAAAATGCTTCATCTACACCCAAAACTAGATGGCAGGACAACGCAAAACATGTGAATCTACAGCACTGCAAGTTGCAAAGCCATTGCTAGAGGTAAGTAATGTTCTCCATTCATCTGAAAGAACCTGTTTGTTCCTTCTTAGGGATGCCCTCACATACTAAAGTCCTAGGCTGATGTGATTCTAGCTGCACATCTTACTGTATCGTGCTTAGTTTTCATTCTTTACCTTCATTTTTACAGGTGCACAAGGGTGTACATGGCGTTGTGAAAGACACAAGAGGCAACCCAGTTCCAAAAGCCGTCATTGTGCTGAACCAAGGAGTGAAAGTCTATACCAACGAGGGGGGCTACTTCCATGTCCTGCTTGCACCTGGATTCCATAACATAAACGCTATGGCAGATGGTTATCAGCAACAACGCACCCAGGTGAGGGACAACCCATTCTAAAAACCTAAAGGAGCTAAGTAGATGGTAATATAAAGTTCCAAGTGTTAACGTTTACTGCAACAGGATAGACCATGAGAGTCCAGTAGGAAATGAATACAGTGCACTCACCATTTCACTAACTCCCTACCATGGTGGCTCTGCCGCTGTTATTAATTTCAAAGGTTCCTACAGATTTTTCTTCAGCCCTGTTAATTTAATCTGAACCGTTCAGGAGAGTTTGGCTAACGGCATTTATGGTTGTGTGTAGAATTCCCATTCCCTGTTTAATATAGTTCTTCCCTGTTGTCGACGTGAGTGACAAGTTTCTATGACACATTAATTCCAACCTCTGAGAACTTCTGCTTCGATTTTACATGAGCATAGCTGTGTGTATAATAAATATAGTATTAAGCTATTTGCACCAGTTTTTATTCATATTAATTGCAGTGACTCCAAAGTATAAAATACTGGGTTTAGAGTAGCTTTGGCCAGAGCCTCTAGTTACAGATATTGAGAGGGATTTCTAAGGAAGCTTCCCAACATGGAACCTTTTCCATTGTACCTTTTCGTCAATGCCTTACAGCAGGAATCTTAAAACTGGGGGGCGGGCCACCCCAGGGAGGGACCTCAAATGATACCAGAGGGGGCACCAGGCTCGGGCCAAAGGAAGCATTATGCTGATACCACAACTTAGTTTTAAGCGGAAATAAGTGGCTTTAGCCTGCTCTTTAATGGGCCATCACTAACATCTATTGTCATTTATATCCTAGCTTGGAGTCTGTGTCAAAAGGAAAGGTACACCAAATATTCTCCAAAACCTCCCGGCCCTCATTTCTAGTAATCACACTGTAGGTACTTTTACATGTTAGTAAGGCCTACCTGACCAGAATAGTATGTTTAACAATCATGTATTTGATTGCAGTTATTTTCGCTACCGCTTTAAAAATGCACTGTTTAAATAAGTGTAGACCCATTTATAAATGGCCAATTTATTTGAATAATTATAAAATAATGCAGAGGGGAGCCGAATTTTATTTTTTTCTCTTTATTTGGAGGGAGGGGGGGTGGCATTAAAAAATTTTGAAGCCCACTTCCTTACAGGATGAGTTGAAAGTCTGCAAAGTTAGCCTTCAGTCTTAGACACTCAGAAAAGATTACATGAATGGTTGTTTATAATGCACATACAATTGACAATTAATAGACTGCTTCAACATGCAACAAATGTGACTTACAATAACAGTATAGCACAAAAAAACAAGAAGAAAGCATTTAGCTGATAACTGTTTCAACCCAGCATAATGGCCAGGAAGGAACTCTCCTCTCCTTAGGGCATTGCTAAAACCTGCACTAATACTCACAGAGGTCACTCAGGACAAGAGGCAACATCACCACTAGACATCAAGAAACTTGTTATAAATGTTTGATATGTAGGGATCACATACCATTAGGGTTTTGGTCGACCGCAACAAGAGCATATTGTTTGAACCACTGTGTTGAGGGAGTTTGAGATCATACACAATTGGCATGGAACTCTGACTAAGTCAATGCAAATATGGGTTGATCTGATGAGACATCTAGTCGCAGATTCCTTACCTGTGAACTTCCCAGGCGTCAGACTGGATCCAGAAGATTTTTCTTGAGCAGTACCCCTGTGTGCCAATCGGTGATGTTGGTCGACTCTGCGTCATGGTGGCAGCATCTCTATCATGTCGTCAATGTAGGTGCCACCGGGGACCACTGACGTCAGTTATTTCCTCTCTGCGCCAGCCAGCGAAGATACTTTAAAGAGAGCTACCCACTGTCAATTTTTGAATTTTTTTTTTTTTAACATTTTGTTGACCTTTTTCGGTGTGTAGGAGTTCATTATGACTGAAAAAGCTTTGGGATTCAAACCGTGCAGTGTCGGTCACCACGCCATGTCGGTCACAGATCCCCACTTTGTGTCTTTGGTGCCAGAAGTGTGACCATGACACAGTCGTGCTCTGACTGCCAGGCCATGGTGCCTAAAGCTTTGAGGGAGCAGTCCCAGCGTCAGGCACTTCGAAGGTCTCCTTGGAGGTCTTGTTCCCTGTTCTGGTTGTGCCTAAGGTCCCAGCACCGCTCCAGAGGCTCCAAGTCTTTGCCCTCCTATTCAAAATCCGCAAAGGGATCCGGTAAGAAGCACCACAGAAATCAAAGCGTGCTTCGACTTCACCCAGACGGTCATTCGACACAACGGAGAAGTCTCGATGAATGAGGCCTCGTTCCGCAGAATGGGTGCCGGGATCGACTCTGCGTTTCCCTCCCTTTCAGGTACCTGGAGTGACCCCACCCGAGTTTTATGATGCCATGTGTGCCGTTTTTGGGTGGCCTGACCCTGCTGGCGTGCCTTCGGTCCAGCAGGTTCATCAGGAGTCCCCCATTGGGTTCCGTGCCGCTGCTCTGGCCCTGGCACCCATGGCTCCTCCTGGATCCATTCCCAGATCCGGACAGACACAGGTCGCACCTCTTCGACCCTCCATCCGAAGCACCCACTTGTGGCACCAGCCCCATTCTTATCCCGGACTACATGGAACCATCCACCAAGACCGAGACCAGCGCAGAAAGAGCCTTTGGGTTCATCAGCATTCTGTCCATCAATTGTTCTTTTTGCATTTGTCACCCCTATTGGGACAGGTATTCCCGGATGTGGGTCCTGTGCTCTCCATGCCACAGGAGTCAAGCTAACCTGGCTGATGAGGGGTGATACCCCGAAACAGGTCCCAGGATGCTCGTTTCCGGTCCATGGAGGACCTGGCCTGGTAGTTTGGGCTAGACTGGTCCCATGGGTAACAGGGTCAAGACTAATTTGCATATGACTGGGTGTAAACTGGAATGGCATGGGGAGCAAAAAAACGATGGATTTAGGCCCAGATCTCTGTACTGGGGTGAATGTTTGACAGTGATCAGCATTCTGTCCATCAATTGTTCTTTTTGCATTACTTGATCAGCAGAATAAATGTCCTGGGCCTGGGCCTGCCAGCTTGAGACATTCGTTTTCTGTATTTGCTTACATTTTTGTACTTGACTCTGTTCTGTAGAGTATTGAAAGCTGTAACTGTGCAGGGTGATTTGCTTATCTGGTCTCAGTGTTCACATTATATCGAGAATTGACGTGAACTTCCATAATAATTATATACATTTCCAGTTAATTGCATACATCTTTTCTTTTTTTCTTCAAAATGTCAGTTTGTTGCCATGCCATTAAGTCTGTTTCTTCAATTCTATCCCTTCTTTCCTCTGCACCTTTGTATTGCTTCATGGTAAATTAACCCTTTGTGATCTGAGCCTGCTGTTCTGTCCTTTCCAGGTTCTGGTCCGACACGATGCTGCCAGCTCTGTGGCCATTATCTTTGACCTGGATAACAGAATCTTTGGTCTTCCTCGGGAGCTGGTAGTGACTGTGGCAGGTAAGATGACGTGTTAATAATAAATAGGATTGAAAATCGTATATTTGAATGGATCTAACAGGGAGCTGAAATCCACTCCCCACCTTCTCGAAGTTTCTTCTTTGTCCATTTTCTCCAATTCTCCCGCCCCCCATTTCTTCATGCTTTCCTACTCCTCTTTGCGTAATTTAAAGTGGCATGCTCTCGACTAGCATGGTTCTCCGCTTTTAGTTAATTAAATACATTGACATTTTAGAAGTAGGTTTGCAGAGACTCAGCTAAACTTGGTGAAATGACAGGACCATTTTTTTAAAAATCCCTATGAATCATCTTCTAGCCAGGATCAGTCTAATGATTTTTTTTTTTTACTGATGATTTTCTGCTCCTATCCTTTAACTAGCCTCCATTCCAATGTTCCCATCGTTCTAACATATTGTCTTTTGCACATGGTTTGCTTTACTCTGATGCTTTATATTGACCTGGACTTAGTACCAATCTTGTGAAGTGGCTCATTTTCTAATAGCCGAAATCCTTGTGTAGCACATGCTTACTTCAAATATTTTCCATTTGTTCATTCTGGTGTTCACTTCTCCCCTGTTTTCTTTCTTGCTTTTAGGGGCCACCATGTCTGCCTTGGTATTGACAGCATGCATTATTTGGTTTGTCTGCTCCATCAAGTCTGGCAGGCACAAGGATGGCTTTCACAGACTGCGGCAACATCATGACGACTATGAGGATGAGATTCGCATGATGTCCTCTGGCTCCAAGAAATCTCTCCTTGGCAACGAGTTTCAGGATGAGACCGACACAGAAGAAGAGACTCTTTACACAAGCAAACACTGACAATTTCCCTCAGCAGGACTCGCCGGAATAGAAACAAAGTCAAGAGGGATGCATGGACTGGCAGCATCCAGGCATGCACCAGGCTGTGCTGGATCCAAGGCTCTGGACCTCTCACCTTAAGCCTCCTGGTTGCCGCTTTTAATCGCTATGGTTACACCTGTGCGCTGGAGCCACAGGCCTGTCTCCCCAGCAAAGCTGCCACCTTTTTCTTGTACTTCGGTCAAAGAGATTGCATTTATACATTCAGAACTTTACTGAGCCGATAAATAACGTTTGTACATTTGATTGTGAAGGATCAAATTTCTCAACAAATCTGGTGTGTTAGTAGATTAGGTGCTACAGTGTTCTAACACTTTTTAATGATATTTACATGTTTAGTTGGTCAATATCTATCTTTTTATATAAATTAATACGAGGAAACCATTGGGTATCGTGATGCGATGTCAAATTAGTTGGGAAGTTTCTGAAAGCCTGTTTGGGGTATACTGCATAGAATATAGAATTGTGTTTTAGTGGGTACTGGCTTTGCACTCTTGAATCTGTAGTTTGCAAGTAATGTTGCTGTATTTAAAACCACATCTGTTCCGATATAACTGGAATACATTCTTGGTGGGATGTATTACAGAGTTAACTAGTGGCTGGTCTTGCAACGCTTTCGAAGAAAATCTTGCCAAAAACTTCGGTGTGCCTCTTGCTTTAAGCTGTTCTTCAAAGCTTGCATACTCGTAGTCTGTGCTGTGAAAGTTGAACATTAGGTGATAGAGATATTGTTACAGGAGGAATGCCTACCTCAAAGGATAAGACAAGGAACATACTGGGGATTTTAGTTTGCTCTCACAGTGTCACTCTGTGCGCTGATACTCTCCAGGAGAGTAGCAAGGTTTTGACTTCTATGTGGCAGCCTTTTTATGAAACGTTTTGTCAGTACTTGGGCTTTAGAAGACCTAACATGACTTAAATCTTCACAACTCAGTTATGCAGGTCTTTTGACCTTAATCCATAGCATCTTGACTGTGGAGAAAGCTGATACTGCTGAACAGATTCTGGGATTTGCTGATCCAAGGGCGATTTGTGTCTTCAGGATTATATCCCCTTATTTACTATGTCATGAATTGTTTCCCCCCTGATTTGTTACCTATGCTAGAAAGATATCTCCTGTGCAAGATGGCTTGAATTTTAGTAATACCACATCGATTCACTGTATCAACAGCGAAACTGGGTTCTCTACAGTATGTTTAAAACAATGTCAGATCGCCAGAGACATTTGCTGAAAATGCATGCACTGTTGAGTCCTTGCCAAGCCATGTAGACATTTTTTGCAGGGTTCGTTATAATTAATTGAACATCGTAGACACGCACAGATGCTCGAGCAATAATGTGTCCAGTGACTTGACTAATGGAGACAGCAATTTGATGCAGGTAATCAAAATCGCTGCAGACTAAAATTCAGCATCGGTGAGTTGTCACCAGATCAGGCCTTTTGTGTTGAAAATGGAACTCTGTTTCTATCAGGAAAAGCATTTGGGTTGAAATGATCGGAATCCAGCATTTGCCAGCCTAGTCTGGATAATGCATCCTACTCTAGTGGTAAGCGGTCAGTCACTTTGCAGAGCAATATTGCTTGCATTTCGATCAAGCTTGTTTCAAAATTCAGTTTCGTGGTTTGTTATTTATGGATGTAATTGTGTTTTGGGAGGGAATATGATAAATGTTGCGAGATATTGAGCCATGAGTTACTCGATTTCTGTACTAACGCCTTATTTAATGTTGTGAATAAGGAGCACAAGAAGAGATTTGAATCGCTGTTTAGAAGGAAGTCTAGACCTAAAGTAAACCAACCCAAGATCCAATGTGAAGCCAGAAAATATGGGATCCTGATAGAATATGTATCCAATGTTGCCTAGCTGGAGAAAAAGGAACCCCTCACTCACCGCAGTTTACAGAAGATTATTCTCCTGTCGGATTGGAAAGTGCTTTGATTTTCTCTGCCTTATTTTATTTTGCACATGTGCCTGCCAATAAATTTGCATACTTGCATATGTAATATTTATATTGCTTTGACTATGAACTCTGTCCGGACTTTAAAACATTGCTTTTTGTAAACGTTTGGACTTAGATTTCTGTCGAATTTCCAAATGTTATTTTCTTGATTCCTAACAGTTTTTAAATATCTTGCAGCAAAATGTTCTGGAACTCGGTAATTAAACAAACTTACATACTCCAGTCCAACCCCATGCCATTTGAGCTGACACTACAAGTACATGTCTAGTGGTAGAGATGTGTAGGAATAGAAAGAAACTTAATAGGAATTGGTGTATGAATTCCATAAATTAGTGATGTGTGTTCGCTTAATACGTCTTGAGTTGAATTGATTAACTGTTAAAGTTCAATTCCATTCACATTTTGTACTTTCTTAAATTGGGTGTCAAGATTGTAGCCTATTGTCCTTCAATGTTAGAATTTTTTTTGTGACAGAGTGGGTTGTTGGGGTGACAGAGAACACAAACTGACCTGTTACCACTAGTCCTAATTGCTCCGTTTCTGAATTAAGTTGACCCACTAATTACTTGGAACAGTTAAGGAAATTCTCTGGAAGAGTTCTTTAGATTTAGACTGAAGTGCTTTTGGAGAAGAAGTATTTGAAGTAGAAAACGACCCTTAATGTGCTCAAAGCTGACGGGATGAGAACTAAACTTTTTATAAGTTGTGGTATATGAGAGCGAAGTCAAACAGTTATTTGGGAAATAAATAGATTGTGGCTCATATAAATAATTCTATCTACTTTGGGTCCTCTGAATATGCCTCTCCCTCTCAAATTGTATCCATCGGGTAGATAAGCTGGATTGACAAATGGTGGCAATCGGATTGTCAGACGCTGATATTAATTATATACCATGAGGCCCAAATATTTAGGATTTTATTTTGTTCATTTTCATGCTTTGAGGGAGTGTAATGCATAATGACAATGCCCCTGCAATCCCAGTTATGACCCATGAGAAACTGTTTTGGGAGTGCCTGGTCTCGCGCCACGCACTTTCTGTGGTTGTGTCCTAGGGCCTTATGTATGAAGGTAGCAATTAGCAATTCTGTAATAGCGTTTTTTAGGAAACCGCTATTTCAGAATCGCTAATTGCTATGTATCAAGAAAATCGAAATCTTTTAGCGATTTCTTGATATTCCTTAATTGCGAATTTGCAAATTGCGAATTCGCAAATAAGGAATACTTTCCCATTCATTTCTATGGGCCAGGGGGCCCATAGGAATGAATGGGAAATTTGCGATTCGCAATTTGCTATTCGCAAATGGAGAATATTTTCAAGGGTGCAGGGGTGTCCAAAGGACACCCTGTTGCACCCCTGAAATATGCATGGATGCACATGTGGCGCACATACATGCCCTAAAGGCATGTATGTGATTCACATGGCACTTTAAAAAATGCTAAAATATGCATTTTTCAAGGGATTCTGAACTGTAATTTGCGATTCCTTAAGGCCAATTTGCGAACTTTTTTGGCTTCTTAAATTGTATTTAAGGAATCGCAAAATTTGTGATTCCTTAAATGCAATCTCAAAATAAGGAATCGCAAATTTTGCGATTCCTTATTTTGCAAGCAGATTTCCTTGATACTTACCATTAGTCCAAATTGCATTCACAAACGCCGAAAATATGCAAATTTCGGCGTTTGCGAAGTCAATTTGGCTTGATACATATGGCCCCTAGACTGGTGAAGCAGTGTGTCTTGGACTACAGGGTCCTCGCATAGTTTCTCTCATTGTGATTAGGTGGAGGGCTGTCTATTCGCAGCATTAATTTTTGCATTTTTCATGATGCCCTCAAATGACAAATAGTTGAAATGATGATAGTGCTTTCGACAACTATTGTAATTTGGGTTACCCGGTTATATGGTCTGTTCTCCAATCTATATGCACCCGTTGTAAATTACGGTGTTGTATGATCATTTTGTTCTTTTTTTATTAATGCTTCTTTGCATTTTGAATGTTTTAAGACGCCAAAAATGTATCTATGTGAAAAGTTTTATGCTGGCTAATGAGCCTTGGTTTTTTTCACGTTACAGACTCAACATTTAGGTCGGTCGAGTTGTAAAGTATACTGCCAGTAGGTCAGAGCTCATATCTAGTCTATTCTTCCTGCAATAAGTATATACTATTTCTCCATCTCATTTCACGTCCTGGGACAAGTCTGTGCTGTACGAAGAAACAGAGTATTGTTTTGTCATAAGGGAGATGTTCATCTGATGTTGCAAGACCATTTAAACATTGTTGTGCGATTGGATCTTAGTATAGTGCGCATGCAGTGATTGTTTACAGGTTTTCATCTCTTCTGTTTTTGACGTAGTTGACAGATTTATACATCCAGGAAGGGTTTGTGGGTTGAGGGTGATATTTTTGATATTTTTGTATTTTCAAAAGAGCCTTGATTGATGTTAATCGGACTTTGTGAATGTTATCTGCTGGTCTTTACCTAACTGATGGTGTATTGTATGGAAAACATTTTGTCAGCTATTAATCTACAAAAATAAACGCAAGAGTTTTTGGAGCCATCTAATCTTACATAGCGTTTTAGTCCAACATCTAAACTGAGGTCTCCTCAGCTGTACTGAAACTTCATTTATCTTGACTTGTATCTGTTTGATGACAAACACACACAGGTTTTTATAGCTGTTGGAATTTTACTTCTATGTAGATAACTTTTCTGCCACTTAACCTAATATTTCATCAAACAATTATGCTTGTGTTTTGGCATGAATACCAAAATTCTGCATTTGATGTCTCGGTACCAGTGTGAACCGTTGTCGCCGGACTCGAAATGTCTCCAGTCACGTCACTTTTTGACGAGACCGTTAACCGACAGTTCAAATTTGCATTTCTTTCCTACTTAAAATGTTACCTTTAACACAGGTGAAAACAGTTGAAATACTTGTAGAAATACATAAATCTAAATTATTATTTGCGTGGATTGTTATTTTTTTGGGGCATACCTCTTACGTCCATTGTCCAAAAACGATACACGCATTGGTGTTATTAAAATATTGCTGAAGCAGTTTGTTTTCATGCATTGTGCCTTTAGTGGAACATTAAAATGGATTTAGAAAAAACGTAAGCAGTTGATGGAAGCTTGGTCATGAATTGTAAATTATATGCTGTTGACCAGTGAGTGATTTGATATGATTTCAGTATTCTTTTTTGTATTCAGAGATCAAATATTCTGTATATAAAAAAAAGAATTTCGCAATGTGTTTTGTCTTTATTGCAATATTGGGGATTCTCTAGATCGCAATACACACACGCCCTCTTTTTGGAATGGTGCCTATGCAGACCACTGAATGTGTGATAGGAGCATCTGATATTTGTTACCTTCCGTTCTATGCCTCCTCTTTCACCTCAGTTTGGAAACGTTTACAACCACAGATGTGTGAAAAAAGCTCACCCAAAATTTCACTTTAAAAGTGTAAGGGCACAGCTACTGCATCATGTCTCAATGTTCGTTACTCTTTCCTCACCTTTGTCACCAAACATTCCCAGCCAGTTGCTTTGATCAGGGTGGGCAGCTGCCTACACTGTTGCACTTCCTTTTTGGTTGGGTTATCTCCTTTATTTTTGAATGTGCTTTATCTTGTTTGATTGTTTTTCAAAAAATGTTTTTCCACATGAAATCGTACATAATTGTGAGGACTGAACATCTTTTTCTGTGCTTGGCATCTCGTAACACATTTTAATAGTGGAACCTTTTGATTAGTAGTTAAATTAGTTTATCTAGTTTCCTTTTTGTCAGATATGTCATAAAATATTCAGGGTAACACTGCATGACAGTGAGGGTATCGAACTTTGTGGCAAGATAGAAGGCTCCGGAAGGTACTGTTTTTGAAAAGCTGGTTGAGGGTTACAGCCTTCAAATAGGATTTATGGTTCCACCTCCATCACGTCAGAGCATACTGTCCAGCCTCAAGACCTTTCAAGAGAGAACCGAGAAAAAGCAAGCAAATGCATGAAAAATGAAAGCAAGACAAATACGAGATTTTTGATTACACACATCCAGTACACCCAAGTCCATCAAAGAGATTGGATGAATGCAATTGATCTGTAGAGCACTAGCCTTTATTTCCCATTTGCTTGAAACCATCATCTGTTTCTCTGCATTTTTGCTCTGTGGTAGGAATGAACCTATATATAAAAAATATAAATAATTAAATAAATCTAATGCCATTTGGACATTCAGCAAATAAGGATGTTTTGTTTTCTTTCCATAAAGAAAGGCAAGATTTTGCTAGTCATCTAACTGTTGGGTCTGGGATTCTAGATCATTCTCAAAGTACTCTTTGGTCCAGTGAAACAACAATTACCTGGAAGCCATTTTGGACATGCAGGAAATAAATGTTTCTGGAATATCACCATATAGTGCATTAGATATCGTCAGTACTAGATTTGAGAATTGTTCTGCATTTTTGTGCCCCAAATCTTTGTCTGCAACCCTTTCAGCAGCAATATTTTTCAAACTGGGATAACTGAGTGCCTCTTTGGCATCTCTTCACTTATTTGCATGGTGGTGTGGCACTAATGACTTAATGAAATAAGTTAAAGAGAAAACCTTACAGGTGTAAGGTGGAACTCTTGAGCACACCTATATGCAAAAACGATTTTGCAGAGATTCGCCAAACAAAGTAATCTGGGTAGAAAATCAAAGTTTTATTCACTTTGTATTCCTCCTATTTTAAAGCTTCATTGTTGTAAAGTAATGCAATCCAAAACAATGGTCTTTGTATTCCAAAATATTAGTTCCACAAAGCATATGTGTTGAACATTTACGTGAGTATCATATTAGCCCGAAGCATTTTGAGCCAACTTGGCTCTTCTTCAGGGGGTCCGTAGTCTAAAATGAAAATAAACTGAAAACGTTGTCTATGGTACAGGGCCCGAGATTCAGACATAACTGGTCTTTAGTGAAAAAACGGGAAACGTGGAATACCTGGAGCAAGCGTTGAAATGTACGTGGAAAAATGCCTAGTGGTACCCGGGAGTGCTCGTGACTGGTGTAAACGGTACTTCTACTGGTTAAGTAAAAAATCAAGTGAGGTGGAGAGCGACACAATCAGCGTGCTCCGTGACAGCCCGTTAAGAACCCTCTCGTGCAAAGGAAAGACGCGTGACAGCTACTCTGTATGCAGTGTTAAACTGGCATGGTACCTAGTTGCGGCATATGAAAGCCACCTAGAAAGTGTGAAAAATAGAGTGCGATAAAGTGCAGTAAACTGGCGATTAGTTCAGTGAAGTTTAAGGAATAGCTTACCAAGGCGCTGGGAAAACCCAAAGAAACGTCATGCTCGGTGTATTCATGTTCCGAGTGTGGAAATAAGCCCGGTGCTAGGACAAGCATGCGTATAAGGGTACAATGGGTGTAAATAGAAACAGGACTGGGGAATTGCCCGACTAATAATACAATCTGTAACGTACACAATAGAACGAAATTAGAGGCTCTCGGAGAGGACCAAGAGAACAGTGGGAATATAAGAAAAATAAGGAAAGAGATACAGTGAAAAAATTTGTGTATAACAAAATAAAGTGTGAGGGGAAAAAATGAACAAAAGCTGTAAAATAAAGTGCAGCTCAAAAAAATACAACAGCGATGAACAATTAAGTGCGGGGGCATCAAAACATGTGTAGCAAGCACTAAGTAGTGCAATGATCAATGCGAAAGCTGTAAAAGGAAAAAGGACTGAAAGAAAAACTGACAAAAGCTGAGATGGGGCAGAACAGTCTGCACGAGTTCAGGCAATGGAAGGTGAAGGTGTGTTAACAGTGAGGGTGAAGCCAGGAGTTTGAGGGGGAGTCAAAGGATGGGTGGAAAATTGCTGTATGCTTAAGCAACATGTTGTACAGAGTAGAGAGTTAGCATGCGATAGCGCTAGAATGAAGGACATGTGCGTGAATAGAGTGTGAGAGCAGTAAAAGAACAGAGAAAAAATGTAGAGAAAAAAGTAAAGTGCAAAGTCACGGATTCAGGGAAAATCAAGATGAAGTGCAGGGGAACAGGGATGGGAAAGGCAGTAGAAAAGAAAATGGAAGTAGGTCAGGAAAAGGAATAGTGCCAAGAGAGACCAAAGTTATAGGAAACTACTGTATTCCAGTCTCTCATTGAGTCCTTTCGGGTGGATTGAACACAGTCTGTGCATCCAATACAGTTCTCTTTGTAGTAAGAATTTTCTTGAATCCGTGCCGGTGGGTTTTTTCACCACCTCCAGGATTTGGAAGCGGATCTGACATGCGTTATGTTTGAGCTGGACAAAGTGGGCTGCTGCACAGGATTTGAGGTTCTTGTTTCTGATGTTGCTGCGATGTTCTGTGAGTCTGGTTTTTATCTTCCGTTCAGTTTTGCCAACATAGGGCAAACCGCAGGGACATTTCAAGAGGTATACCACATTCATGGTATCACAGGTTGCGTTCACTTGTAAGTAAATGGGGGTTCCTTGAGTTGGGTGCATCACAATGTTTCCTGGGATGATGATGTGACAATTGGTACAGTTGTGACATGGAATCGTCCCCTTATATACAGTTTATTCCGTGAGACGTGGTTTGAGCATTTGTTGTACGTTTTTTGAACGCTGGTAGGCGAAGATAGGATAATGTTCAAAAGTCTGATTGAAATCAGGTTCCAGTTGAAGAACTTGCCAGTGTTTTTTGATACATTGTTTAATGGGTTTGCTGTTAGTTGAGAATTTGGAAACAAATACGCACCGTGATTCTGATGAGCTTGTTATCACTTTGGGTGTTAGTAGAGTGGTGTGTTCTATTCCTGCTACTCTGTCACTGGTTGCTTTAACAATTTGATCTGGATAACCCCTTTTCAAGAATTTGTTTGTGATGGTCATACTGTCACTCCTGAAGCTATCTTCAGTGGAAGCTATTCTTTTAGCCCGGAGCAGTTGCGAGTAAGGTAGATGTCTCTTCAGACTAGGCTGGTGGAAACTTGAATAGTGTAGAAAATTATTGTGGTCAGTTTGTTTTGTGTAAATCGATGTTTCTAAGTTGGTGCAGCCTATTTTGATGTCCACGTCTAGAAAGGATATTCTTGAAGCGCTGATGGTATGGGTAAATTGTATCCTTTCGTTGACTGTGTTAAGTTGGCGTGTAGCTGAAACTAATTGTTCTTCTGTACCTGTCCAGATGAGAAAGATGTCATTGATGTATCGATGGTATAGTTTAAGATGGTTTTGCCAATGAGGAACGGTTAGTATGTGTTCGGTCGCATAGTCATGCATAAACAGGTTGGGGTTTGATGGAGCTGCGCGATTGCCCATAGCAACACCTGTCAATTGGATGAAAAAATTTTCCCAGTATTTGAAGTAGCTGTGTAGTAATATGAATTGCATCAATTCCATAAAAAATGTTGCAGGTTTGGTGGTTTCTGATATTTCAGTAAGGCTGCTTCGATTGCTTGGAGTCCCAAATTGTGGGGAATGGGTGTATATAAGATGTTTACATCGATTGTGCATAACAATACAGGTGCGGGTTGATCAATGGTGATGTCCTTGATTTTTATCAGGAAGTCAGTGGTATCTTGTAGGTAGCTGGGCATCTGTTTTACTGAAGCTTGAAGGCGTCTAAGTAGGTGCCGATGGGCTCGTGAATAGACTTGCGCGTACTGACAATGGGTCTAAAAGGGGGTTTGAATGGGTGTTTATGAATTTTGGGAACCATGTATAGGTACGGGGTTTGAGGATGCGGTTTCAGCGGGTACCTTCTATCTTTGTCTGTGATGGTTCCAAAGGCAACAGCTTTATCGATGAGAGATTGGAGTGTAGTAGTGTATTCAATGGTGGGGTCCGTGTCTATTTCCATGTATGTATTGGTGTCTCGTAGATGTGTGTTTACACTGTAATTGTAGAATTGGGTGTCCAATATCACTAAGGCACCGCCCTTGTCTGCTTTACAGATGGTAATGTCAGAGTTTGTAGCCAATTGGGTTAAAGCTTGTTTGTCATTCTTAGATAAATTTGGCTTAGAACGTTTAGTGTTTTTATTGATGGCTTGAAGATCTTTTTGTACCAGTGCCTCAAACAGGTCAAAAGTCTTATGGCTCACAGGAGCTAAAAAATAACTTTTGGGTCGTAGATACATGAGGGTATTGTTGTCCTCCACGGGTTGCGGGTCACAGATGTTAGTGAAGAAGTGTTTAAGTCGGAGTGCTCGCATAAATTTATAGAAACTCACTTGGATTTCTAAATCATTAGTGGTGTACGTGGGAACAAAAGAAATGCCCTTTTGTAAGACCTTCATCTGTGAGGTTGAAATGTTGGTTTGAGAAATATTTATAACTAAGTCCTGTGACTCTGTGTTGACTTTGCTATTGAGTGCTGAGAGTCTGTTAAACTGGGACCGCCTGGATCGCCGATTACGTCGGTGCCTGATTCTAAAAAAGACACCGGGCAGTGCTGGAGGCAGTAGGTTGGTTGGTTGAAGTGTTGCTTGGTTGTTTGTTTTCTTGGCGAGGCGGTTGTCGCGGATCTTGTCTGTTGAATCTCGTGCGAGAGGAGTTGTCAGAGGAAGAAGTTTCCCATCTGTAGATTTGTTAAATTGGGATCGTTGTTGTCTTCTTGCTGCATAGATTTCTTCCCAGTTATAAACTTCGCCGAGCTTATAATCTACTGTATCCCTTTTAAACTTTCTGAGTTTGCGTTCATTGATTTCTTTTGTATATTTTTCTAATTGCACGTTGATGTCTTCAAGTGTTTGGCCAAGTTCTTCAGGTGTTAGTTTGCTGCTTATCTCTTCTTTCAATTGGGTAACTTCAGTTGTTAATTCTTCAAGCATTTTTGACAATTCTTCTACAATTAGAAGGATTAAATCTAATGAACACTTGTTCAAAATTACAAACCACCTTTTGGAGAGTCTGATGTTGTTTTTGCAGAGTCGATTTGAGCGGTATTCGTAAAAATCTCTTGGTATTCTCTGTACTTTATGATAGCGAATTAGCGTGCTAGCGTGTAAACGTGGATTTATTTCTCTCTTGGCAGCAAAAAGAAGTTGTCGTATGTTTGATTGCACAGATCCTGTGCTGGACGATATACACTTGGGCTCCTGTATGAGTGTGTATATTTGATCGGTGTCCTCCGTTGTGAATTCGAAAGTATCAGCTTTGTTGCTGGTTAGGTTAGCTATGTCTGCGTAAGGCATGTTCAATCAATCAATCAGCAATTTGTATTGCGCGCTACTCACCCAGTAGGGTCTCAAGGTGCTTGGGGGGGAGGTGGGTCCGTTACTGCTCGAAGAGCCAGGTCTTGCGTTGTTTCCTGAAGGAGAGGTGGTCCTGGGTCAGCCGTAGGTGGATGGGGAGGGAGTTCCATGTCTTGGCCGCCAGGTAGGAGAAGGATCTTCCTCCAGCGGTGGCTCTGCGGATGTGTGGTATGGTGGCGAGGGCGAGGCTGGCCGATCGTAGCTGGCGGGTGGCCGTGTAGAAAGTGAGGCGGTTGTTGATGTACTTTGGGCCCATGTCGTGGAGAGCCTTATGTGCTTGGGTGAGGAGTCTTAACGTGATCCTCTTGTTGACGGGGAGCCAGTGCAGGTCTCAGGTGGGTCGAGATGTGGCTGTGGCTGTGGCTGTGGCGAGGGATGTCCAGGATGAGTCCTGCGGAGGCGTTCTGTATGCGCTGGAGTCTTTTCTGTAGTTTGGCAGTGGTTCCAGCGTAGAGGGTGTTCCCGTAGTCCAATCGGCTGGTGACGAGAGCCTGGGAGACCGTCTTCCTGGTTTCAGTGGGGATCCATCAAAAGATCTTACGGAGCATGCGCAGGGTGTTGAAGCACGATGACAACACGGCGTTGACTTGTCTGGTCATCGTGAGGGAGGAGTCCAGGATGAAGCCCAGGTTTCGTGTGTGGTGCGTTGGCTTGGGGGTGATGCCCAGGGCAGGGGGCCACTAGGATTCGTCCCAGGGGGAGGGCGATGATCCCAGGATGAGGACTTCCGTCTTGTCTGAGTTCAGTTTCAGGCGGCTGTTCTTCATCCACTCGGCGACGCCTTTCATCCCTTCGTGTAGGTTGGCTCTGGGGGTGGCGGGGTCGTTGGTGAGGGAGAGGATCCGCTGGGTGTCGGCGTAGGAGATGATGTTGAGGTTGTGTTGGCGTGCGATGGTTGCGAGGGGGCTCATGTAGACGAAGAGGGTGGGGCTGAGTGAGGATCCTTGTGGTACGCCGCAGATGGACTTCGGTGGCCTCGGATCTGAACGGGGGAGGCAGACTCTCTGGGTTCTTCCGTCGAGGAACGAGATGATCCACTCCAGGGCCTTCCCTTGGATACCGATGTTGCTGAGGCGTTGTGCTAGGGTGCGGTGGCAGACGGTGTCGAACGCCGCAGATAGATCCTGGAGGATGAGGGCCGCTGTTTCACTATTGTCTAGCAGGGATCTGATGTTGTCGGTGGCTGCGATGAGGGCGGTCATGTTTTCTGTGGTCTGGTCGTGGCGCCAGGCTCTTTCGAGGGTGCGGCAGTTTTTCCTGGATGTTTTGAGTTCGTCGGTGCACCAGGAGGCTTTCTTACTGCCGGTTCTGCTGGGAGGATTCTTCAGTGGAGCGAGGTCGTTGGCGCAGATGGTGAGCCACTGTGTGAAGGTGCGGGCTACTTCGTTAGGGTCCGTTGCACTGGTGAGAGGGTTCAGGCTGAGGGAGGTGGTGAGCTGGTCGGTGGTGATCTTGCTCCAGCTCCTGCGAGGAACCTGTTGCGAGTGGTGGTGAGTCGTAGTTCTTCTGAAGCTGAAGTGGACGCAGCTGTGATCCGTCCAATGAAGTCCGGTGGAGTGGCTGAAGGAGATGTGCTTGGTGGAGGAGAAGACTGTATCAAGCGTGTGGCCGGCGTAGTGGGTGGGGGTGTTCACCAGTTGCTTGAGTTCGAGGTTGGCGAGGTTGTCCAGCAGGGTGGTGGTGTTGCGGTCCTTGGTGTTCTCCAGGTGGAAGTTGAGGTCCCCTAGGAGGATGTAGTCAGGGGAGGGCGTGCGGGCTGATGAGGTCTGCGTTGTCTTCGCTGAATTGGGTGCGTGGTCCCGGGGGTCTGTAGATGAGGGTGCCTCTGAGGGTGGTCTTGGGGTCGGTGTGTATCTGGAAGTGGAGGTGCTCGGCGGTGGTGAAGGTGTCGGAGTCGGTCGTGATGCAGATGGTGTTCCTGTGGACGATGGCGATGCCTCCTCTGGTCTGGTTGACGCAGTCCCTCCGGGTGATCTTCTATCCGTCCGGGATGGCTATGGCGATGTCGGGCGCTGAGGAGGCGTTCATCCAGGTTTCCGTGAGGAAGGCGACGTCTGGTGATGTTGTGTCGAGCAGGTTCCAGAGTTCGACGGCGTGTCTGTGGACAGAGCGGCTGTTGAGCAGGATGCACTTGAGGTGGTTGCTGCTGGTGCCTGGTCTTTTGGATGCGGTGCAGGTCCGGAGACAGGTGAATTTGCAGGCTTGGCAGCTGAAGGGTCCGTGGGTGCGAATCGGGGTGGCTTGGTAGCAGACGGGGTGCAGATCGGGTTTGAGTGCGTTGAGGGTGGAGGCGTCGTAGGTCCGTCGTGTGGGCTGGCGTCGTCGGGGCCAGGGGTCTGGGCGCTCGGCGCGGACAGACACAGACAGGCTTGCCTTTGGCACACAATCGGCGCGCGTGAACGCTGCGTGTACGCGCGGGTTCCATTTAAGGCCGAGTGGGAGGGTGGAGCAGGTCAGGGAAGGACCTGTGGCGCTGAGGGAGAGCCGCGCCTACAGCTGGTGGGCCATGCGGCGTGGGGGTGACCTGGGACATGTTGGTAAAATAATGGGTGCTGAGCGGTGGGGACAGAGGAAAAACTGAAAATCAAATAAAGTCCGCTGCACTCCGAGGTTTACTAGTAATCGGTGTTTGGAGGTAAAATCAAAATTCATAAGAGAAAGGGTGCTCAAGGTGATCGCCTCCTGTCCTAGAGGCGCTGAAGAACTAGATAAAGAGAAAACCTTACAGGTGTAAGGGGGAACTCTTGAGCACACCTATATGCAAAAACGATTTTGCAGAGATTAGCCAGACAAAGTAATCTGGGTAGAAAATCAAAGTTTTATTCATTTTGTATTCCTCATATTTTAATGAAACAAGTACCTTTCCAACCGAATTACCAGTTCAAATAACGCTGACATTTCGCCAACTGGATAGGGAGGTCGCATTCGTCGGCTCTAAATCCAGAAAATATTTTGAGAAGAAATTCCCTTTATCATGTCAACATTTTAGGGTTAAAGTTGCTTCCCACAAATTCCATTCATTTCCTTCAAAAACTCTACAATAGTGCAAACTCTCGATTACAGCTGTTCACCTTTTGTATGTGCAAAATCAGAACCAGTTGCTTTCAGGAGAACATTCCAAGAAAATTGGCGGGTCCTAAATTACTAGTTTTTGCACGACTTTTCCTGAAAGTGGGGTTGTCTACACATAGATGATTGCCATGAACAATAAATAGCTGCGCCTCCTAACAGGACCTCAATTTTTTTTATGTGCTTGATTTTCTAATGGTAAGTTTTGTTGTCTGGAATTTTTGTCCAAAACATATGCACACCATATATGTATCATTTTTTCTGATATGTTTAAGATTAGGAATGTACCCGGAATTTGTGAATTTGTTTAGCGAGTATTGAAAAAGTAACCAAAGTAGGACTATTGCATTTTTAGAATAGGACGCCAAAAATTGATGTACAAGAATGTTTTGCTTTTTTTTACCAATAAAGTGCCTTAAGACATTTTCAGTGCCGAGAACACATTTTTTTGCTCTTTCTAAAAAAAATTGAGTGAGACAGATACATGTTCAACGTTATTTAATTAATAACATGCTTGTAGTTAATGGGAAAAATTGTGAGAAAATCTTAGGTGAAATATTTTTCTAGTCAAGCTTTGAATTCAGCAAAGGGGTCACTTGTTTATATTGTTTAATTCTACAACACCCCCCAATCTATTCTCGAATTACCAAAACAGTGGTGAAAATAGGTGTAAAAAACAATTAGTAACTGGTTTTATATCTGTAACTTTTCCTTTTTAAGCATGTCTATTAATATGACGCTGTGGTTCCTAGACCGCTCAGGTTGTAAAAATAACTGCATCATTCATAGACTAAAAATGCATGCAGTGACTGCAACTGAGCTGTCTGTAATGATTTTCCATTCCATGAGGAAAAATTAAATGATTATAAAATTGATAACCAGGAAAACCTACATTTTTTAATTGTACATGCTAATTGCAATTCAGGGATTGGTTGATGTAATTCAGACTTACTTTACATATAGCCACAATGTCAACGTATACTGGGGGATTTTAAGCATGAATCAGTTGATGGCGATTCTCGTAATGTGAAATGTAGAATTTTGTGATAATTAGTAATAGAAAATATTCTACAATCTTGTGTGTGGTTCCAAATGTGTGAGGACAACCACACTGGAGACTACCTACCAAACGACCGATATTTTGATGGCGTGACAAGTGGATTATGTGCAGTTCTTTACCCGGCTTTACGCATTAAAGCCTAGTAGCCCTAGGTACTTTAGACAACTGCAGAAGTTAGTGTGAATTAAGTGAATTGTGTAGCTGACACCCGGTTTCCTTATCCACAATGCCCTACATACTTGAAAATGTTGCCTAGGAACTATTCTCTAACGTTTACCAGCTGTAACTCATCCAAATGTACTTCCAGTGGCAAATGTTTGTTCGACCATCCTGTGTTTCAAACATGGTACATCTTTAGAGGTAGACGTGCCTGCCTCCAAAAGTGGCAGATTTCTCTTAGCAAAAACATACCTCCAAAGGGCACTTGACGTAGCCACATATTTGGTCCATTTGTTGTGAGGTATCCCCACCCACATATACAAAGTATCTTCTTTTTAGAGTACTGTGAGAATGCAAAATAGTAGGACAATTGCAGCTGCAGAAAAATTCCGGTATTTTCTTGGATGTAAATCTTCGGAAATGGTGTTTATCAGAATCTTTTGTTTGTGGGGTAATATGGACAGGAAACCTACAGTGACCCTGCTAACTGATTGGCAGAGAGCCAGATTCATTGGCGGGGTGCCTAAGACTACAGTTTTTACGCTTCCAGGCAAAAGAGGTGAGATTTCTGAATTGTGTGAAATACTGTAGAGTTTTAGGAAAAGGATTTTTTCTTTAGACAAATGTCTCAAGGGCGCACATGTAGACAACCACAACCGATTCCCGAAATAACCATCCATTTTTATAATGGTCTCCCTGTGGCCCTTTCTAACGGTACTAACCCTGGTTGGCCAGCAATCCCAATACCACCAGATAATACGTTAATGTCAGAGGTTTGTGAGCGCATAAGTATTGATTATACAACACCACTGGGTCGCCGAACATACATTGATGTGACAGTTATTCGCCTGTCAGATAACTAAAAAGATTGGTCCCACAGAAGTAAACACAAAGACATTGTCATCCACATTACAGTGATTAAGAGTAGTGTGCAGTAACCTCGTGAACCCCACAACAAATACTGATGCTATCAATTATCCCCATAATCAAACATTAGAGCCTCCAGATTGGAGGCTAGAAGAACTATCAAGTAGTATAGATGAGGATCTAAATAGCTATTTTCAAGGTACACATACCATAGAAGAAATAACAGATAGACTTGATAGGAACGTCCTAATTTTCTTGCAGGTGATTCTGAACAGGACCTTTCCATACTTAAGATCGTGGAATTGGTTTTGAATTCTACAAAACCTATTGCAGTGGTTTACCCCACAGTGAGATACCCCCCAAGAAATTAACTAATTAGCTATATGAGTAGCAAGGAGAATAGCCTGAATTAAATCTACCATAATACCCCATTAGATAGATAAGAACTGAAAATAAGCAATATCATTAGGAAGAGTAAACACTTATAACCAGGACACGTTAGGCCCAAATATAAGACTAAACAGAGGCCAAGTACCCCGCATAAATAATGGGGACCCCTCTAAGACACATGGTTAAGGTGTTCCCTAGTGACAAGGACAAAATAGAGAAATATTGTAAGGCGTGGCATAAGGCAACATCAAAACTTGAACATGCATGGCCTGAAAAAGGCTCATTTGACAACAACATTAGATCATATAGCCACTGTTGTACAAAGCAAATATAATGGGAAGAAATTAGAAAAAAGGAAGATCATCTTAGATCAGTGGAAGGTATTTTGTGAAATACACGAGAAGGAGACTGAGATAAGACCCCAGTCCTCTCCTTCAGCGCCTCCACCCCCCGTACCGAGAGGCACAAGCAAGTTTAAACATTGCAAAGGTACAGGGCATGTATACAATGCAGGCTAATACATCAAACACACCTCCTACCTCCTCACGTCTGCCTGCTGTATGATATTCAGACCCTGAGTGTAGCCCACCATCAGAATCCTCTTCCAAACACAGTGATTATGTCCAGCTAACGCTGCGCCCAAGAATGGCTAGCACACCTCGTGAGATGTCAGGCAGAGACCACAATAAATATGTAGGAGCAGAGGATGCTACCTTTAATTTCATTTAGAAGATGAAACTGCACCTACCAAGAAAGATAAAAGGGAACGTCAGCACCCAAAATTAGATTAAAAGGACACACAGAGAGGATGTGTTACTAGGAAAACAGTCAGCGGTCCAAGGACTTCAAGCCCTGAGAGTGAGAGGAGGACAGGAAAGTTAGCCTTTACACCAAAAATACCTTCTGCAGAATGCTGGAGACTGATAGAGGAGGGTAGCGAAAACCAGTGGGTCAAGATAAGGGAAGATGGACACAAGAACAACCTGGGAAAAGAGTAGGTGCCCTTGTGGCATCGGAGGACACTAGACAGGTCACAGATGATTGAACACCAAAGCTCGGAGGGCTTCCTCCGTGCACATAATCTCTTAGGAAGGTATGAGGTCAGACAGATCTTACATAGGATCAGATGGGGCATTAGATGACTTTACAGAGCATGTTAAAAGAATGTCCATCATTAACGACTTTGCTAGAGAACAGTCACAATTTGCCTGTGAGGAGGGAAGACACCAATAGAGGTGCTGAGGCCTTACAGAGGAGACAGTGAGAGTTAAACAAATTGAGATTTGATGGAACGCATGCACGCCCTTATGAGAAGCAGGGGACATTTAACATGATGGGAAGAATGACATTGAGAAAAGACACAGCACACCTACTCCCTTTGCGCCCAGGCAGTGACCCGACACCCAATGAAATGGTGGCCCAACAAAACCAGAGTTGGTACAATGTTGTCCCTTTTACTGACAATCTAGCAGGTTGGACAGAGGGACTAGCACCACAAATGACATCATGACCACGAGATGGTTCCTTTGAGCCACGAGACGGCAAATGCAGAGATGTGCATCCTTCACGGCATAGGGGATCCTGAGTGGGATTATCCTTCTATGAAGGACAGCCTGAGAATATGGCAAAGATTTGCCAGACAGTATGACTCGCCTCACCTTACTATACATAGGGACACGGTCCTGTCACAACTGCCCTTAATATTTAAAGGTTCAGCGTCGCCCCAATATATGCCATGGCCCCAGGTGGATAAAGAAAATCTTTAAAAACAGCTGCCACCACTTGCTGATGGAAGTGGAGAGCTGCTTTTGAAAAACATACAGCAGGGATACTCCTTGCAATAGGCGACATCAAAAGTTTATTAAGCTCCCTTATAGGAGATGAAACCGATACACTGGTCATAAAAGCAGGAGTAAAGGACGTGGCATTAACTAATTCAAAATGTGATGGGGCACACTTCAACAAAGTAAGGGGAATTGTTTGGACACAACTAAGACGAAAGCACCCAGATTGGCCAGACATTGGATCTCTCAGGGCACAGACAATGCAGCCAGATGAAGACCCAGCACAATTCCTCAGCAGAATGAAAGAGAAATGGACACAGGAGGTAGGGGAGAGATGGGATGTGATTGGACAAAATGCAACATAGTGAAGAAGGGATTACCAGCTGAAGTGCAGGACAAAATAGAAGCCAAACCATGGACTGAGATACAGGCTCACATAATACATTATTGTAAAAGGAGACAGGACAAGGAAAAGAGTGAGAAAGATACAACTGAGAAAGCACCAGCTAAAGAAGTACAACAGAAACTAGCAAAGAGGACAGAGGGAGGACTGCCACTGCGAGGAAGGTTTGGGGCAAATAGGCAAAACACATTCAGGGGGGGGCAGACTTGCCATTACTGTAAGATGCCAGGACATTTCATTAAAGAATGTAGGACCAAAAAGAACGACGACCTGGCAGGGGTAATATATGGCCAACAAATGGTACCACCCGGTCGCATTGTGGCACAACCTGCCATGAGCCCCCAAGTGATAAGTCTTCCACAGCCCCAAATGCAGCCTCAATAACAGTTCCAGCCGCTACACGTGCCCCAAATGCAGTATGGGCAGCAACAGGCAGTGCAGCCCACTGTACAACCCTAGACCTTACAAGGCGGGGTAACGGTCAGAGGAGGAAATCCCTTTCAGCAAAATTTTGTGGGAGGATATGCTCAATGAAGGTGCCCACTGAGTAGTCTCATGTGTCCAGTAATATTGATAACTCACAGGCCAGACGAGGAATCTACTGTGACGGTAGCCATAAATGACAGGGAATACTGCTTTCTCATTGGTACTGGGCCACTAGGTCCTGTATCTGTGAGAGGACTCCTGCTGTCAAATTCATCAATGGACACACAGGGGTTCTCCGGGGAATCGATGAGGGTTCCATTCACCAAACCTGTGGAGATGGAGATAGAGATAGGGGGGAGGTAGGTTAACGGAAGTCTCTTATTCTCCCCCACGGCCCCAGCAAACTTGTTAGGATGTGATCTTATGGCAAAATTAAAACGTGCCCATCCACTTTGAGGAGGATGGGACAACGGTTTGCTCAACAGCAGCAATATCTCGCATATGTATCATGACAGTGGTCACTCGCCACCCAGACGGTGACCGAACCAGAGCTAGGCCCATAGACATCCCAGCCTTTACTAGAGCAGTGTATACTATTAGAGCAGAAATGCCAGAACTAACGGGAAAGCTTGTTAAATTGCCAAGGAACTTTCTGTTCCACCGCCAGAGCCCCAAGTCAGAAAAGCTGAATTCTGAAGTGTCAGATAAAGATCTCATACTGGAGGTGGAAGCTGTGGAGATATCTTCCACCTGGGGGATGGTGATGGCCAGTGAATACACCTGTGCGATGTGGGCCTGTGTCATCTTTCATGATCCCAATATAAAAGTAAAAGATATATCAGATGACCAGTTGTTTATTGATGACCCCACAAGATCAGTGTTTGTTTTTCAAGACAGTATTCCATTGCTTAGTCCGCTGGAAACCAGGTCTGCAATACCAAAGACTGTTTCTGCTCCTAGTAAGGACAATGACCTTGTGCATGTACTCTCTCATTTCTGGACAAGAGGCCCCCACTATGTGTGCCTCGTCCGCACAACAGTCCCATTCAGAATAACCTTGAAGGAAGGAGCAATACTACCAAGGCTATGGCAATACCCTCTATCCAAAGAAGCAGAGGAGGGCATCGCCCCAGTTATACAGGCATTGGTAGAGCAGGGAGTCATATACCCAGGTGTATCCCCCTGCAACACCCCGATTTACCCTGTCAGGAAGGCCAAGGGTAATTCATGGTGCATGATTCAAGACATTTGCCCCCTTATGACATAGTGATGCCGGAATTCCCTGTAGTACCTGACCCTTCCGTTATCCTGAGTAACATACCCAAAGATGCTAAATACTTCTCAGTCATACACTTGAAAAATGCATTCTTTAGTATTCCACTACACCCAGATAGTCATTACTTTTTTTTAATTACATTTTTTATTGAATTCAATAGCAATCATATATACAGTACCGATTAGCAAGTAGTATAGTTACTCATACATTTGTACATCATGCAGGGATCAACAAAGCATATACATTAATTGATCACATCTCTGCATTCCAGCGCATTTCCAACTCCACCATTGGGGATATACATATGTCTCCACGATATACATTCCATTTGGACTATTTCCTGTCCCATTTTTTGGGGCACCCCCGGGTTATAAATACTTCCTTCTCCGCTACCATGCATTTGTCTAATTCTCTCGCCCAGACAGAGGTGGAAGGCAGAGTTGCTCACCCTCTCGCCAGTTCTCGCTTGAGCAGTGCGTATCCTGGCGTCACCAGCTGTTCAATTTCAGTAAGGTTAGTCGCTGCCCAAATGTTTAGCAGTCCCAGCTGTGGTGTGAGAACTATCTCTTTTCGCAGTGCGGTCTGTATGTGATTTGTCGTTTCTTCCCATATATAATGAGTAGCAGGGCAGGCCCAGATAGTGTGATAGAAGGTGGGTGGTTGTTGGCAGCCACTCGAACAGAGGTCATCGGGTCTTGCGCCTATTTTAGCCAAGGTAATTCCTGTCATATAGGACCAGAAGCGCAATGTAATGGCTGCTTCCCTTGGGGACATAAGGGCAGACCGCCAATCCTCATCATCAATGGGTCCAAGTCACCGCTCTCAAAGTTTACTGAAGGTATCGGGCAGGTTGTTAGAGAGTTTTTTTGTATGTTAAAGATATGGCTTTCGAGCGGAGTGACCGGTCTAGTAAGCGATCTTCCAATGGCGATGATTCTGGTATGTACTTAAAGTTTGGAAAGGCCGCCTGTAGGGCGTGTCGTAATTGGAGGTATCTGAATAGTTCCCCTTGAGTCATTTGGTAGTGTCCCCGGAGTTCCTCAAAGCTAAGGATAGAACCTTTTTTTAACCAAATCCCCTAACACTGAAATTCCAATCATGTCCCATTTGTCGTACCCTGGTTGGTAACACAGTATGCCTAGTTTCTGAGCGTACCACAATGGCGTTGCTTTGGTGGGGATAAAGGACATCCCTCTCTGGTGCCTCTGCATAGGGTAAACGCGTGGGGTGTGTAGTTATTGACCCTCACTTTGCACCTGTATATATATATATAGCAATTTTACCCAACCAAGAAATTTGGGGCAAAATCCCACCCTGCTTGAAACATCAAATAAGTATGGCCATTCTATAGAATCGATTGCCATAGAGGCATCCAACTACAGCACCACTGCATCTTCTTCCAGGAATTCCCTGTGCGCTAGCACGTTATGGAGATGACGAATATTAAGTGCTGTATTTCTCCCTGGCATAAAGCAAGATTGATCCGGTTGTACTAGGGAGGAGATAACTACAACAAGTCATATGGCAAGGACTTTCGCTAGGATTGTTGCCTCTACATTGATCAATGAGATGGGTCTATACGAGTCACAACTGTCCTCAGGCTTCCCTGGCTTACGGATGAGTGCTATAGTAGCCAGGCGCTGGTCTGCAGGCAGTTGTTCCCCGGGAGCCAGTGGTATAGTCTGCATGTACTAGGAGTTTGTACCCCCACCTCGTAAGGGCTTTGCTTTTTTGCCTGACCAAGTGAATCTCTTGCAATAGTACCAGGTCTGGAGAGTGACTCTTCAAATACTGTTGGACAATTCCCCTTTTGATTTTATCCCCCATCCTGTTCACATTCCAGGTTAGAATAGAGAGTGTTCAATCTCTTTCATCCCCCATCATATACTATAGTGAAATTCGCAATACAGTAGATCTACTAACTGAATCAGAGTAGCTCTCTTCTGCGCAGTTCCCCCACCCCTGAAACCAGCTTGAACATCGGTACTTGGCAATATACAATGGTCATGTTGCAAGTCAACCAAACTTTCCGTGGATATAAAACTACCCACTCCCCAACTAGGCAGAGTGCCTCTCTCCCCCGAAATACTGGAAAAACACAGGCTTAGTCAGTCCCCATCCCCGCTAGTTGCACGTTACATCTTGCCTGTTGCAGTCTATCCAATATCCGTGCTAATTAAGTGTCCCGGGAGTATCTCCCTCCGTGAGGTTTGATCAAACTAAGCATGTAACAATTAAATCCCCAAACAGCCATATGGGTATGCAATTCATAGGTACAGTCTCACCACTTCTGCCATACTTGCACTTTCGTAGAACTACCGGCAGTCATTCCATATCCCCAAGGTCTATGCAGGCCCCGTCACCTTCTCATTCCCGTCAGCGGAGCCACCCACAGATGAATCGTCCAAGTTCCCCCTCTGCTGTCTGGGTCCGCCAGTGCGATCCCTTCTCTGGCCCCCCACCCTTCGCCACCCCTCCAACAAGTCCCACACTTCCTGCGATGATGTGAAGAACCATGTCCTGCCGTCAGACTCCACTCTGAACTTCGCCGTAAAAGCATGGCACATTTCATTTCCCGGTCCCGGAGCTCTTTTTTCACTGCCTGAAAGCTGTGGCGTTGGGCTTGAACTTTGGCCGTGAAATCTGGAAAGAATGTGACTTCGCTGTTATCAATCCTTAGGGGCGGGCTGGAACTTCCCGTCATCAGTATATCTCTGTCCTGATGGTTAAAGACCTGGACGATGAGAGGTCCCGGGAGGGCCCCAGGTTTCAGCCTACCTCCTGGCACCCTATGTGCCCTCTCTATCGAGAAATATCATGGCTGGGTCCTGGGTTGCAGGTGCGTTGTCAACTCCTCCACATACCGGTCGGCCGCCGGCACCTCTGCCCGTTTCGGAACGCCTAAAATACATATGTTATTGCAACGGGCAAGTCCTTCATAGTTATCGAGTTGTTGCGCCATTATCTCCTCTCTATTCTGTAATTCAGCCACCTGCGTTTGGAGCTGGGAAGTGTCAGTCTGCAGCGCTGTCGTAACGATTTTATGTTCCTTCACCCTCTAGTCCATTTTACGAAAGTCAGCTCTGATGAGAGACACCTCAATATTGACTGAGTCCAGAGAGGTGCGCACTCAGTTTATGGCCACCATGACGTTGTGGAGCGTTGGTTATGAGCCTGGTTTGGGGGCATTCTACACCTCTGTTTTATCCATTTGGTGTGCTTCTCGGTCTTCCCCTGTTTTATTCCAGGTGAATTCGGCAAGTTTGTTTTGCGCGTTGGCTTTTGGACCTCTGCCTGTTGCCATGTGTGCACCTCGAAGTCTCGCAAATAAATGGTAGAATCAGGAACAGCCTCAGGTAATTCCCGCCCCCTAACCAGCGAGTCAATCAATCCCTCCGTTGGCCTGTTGGGTTTCCCTTGGGTCCCTTCTCTCCAGCTCTTCGAGAGTAGGTCTCTTCTTCGTCTGAGGGCACTCACTACTTATAGGAACTCCGCAACACTTTGGGCTCAGCAAGCCGCGCCTTATTTGCCCACTCTTCCCACGTATCTTTGGTTGGACAGGGTGGTGTCGTCGACTATCGCCACTACAACCCAAGCTGCGCAGGGACCCGTGTCATCTCTAGGTGTCCGTCGCTGCCGGTTATGAGGTTACTGACACCCCTGGCTAGAATGGAGGGGAAGAGGGAAAAAAGCCACGCATGCTGCTCAATGAGTGCATTGCTTCACGTGTTGGTATTCACTCGCACCCTCTTACCCCACTCAAGTCCCCTCTCCTCTGTGTGCTTTGGCTGCTTCTGGGACACCCGCGGTATCGGGATCCCACCGTCAGCTGGTGAGTTAGCCTCGGCTTCTCCACCGGTGATGCACTCGTGTAGGCCAGGGCTCAGGCAGGATTTACCGCCCTCCTCTCTGAGTCCACAGTAAACGATCTAGTACCTGTGGGAGAGGGGTTGGACTCGATCAGGCCGCTTGTAGCTCTTGGAATCACCTGAGTTGGTAATCACTCACCTTTCTTGGCGTGGGGGTTAGGTCTCTGTTTCTTTCTGCTTGCGTAGGCAAGGAGGGGGGAGCGGGGCGCGAGCCCGCTGCTGCCAGTGTATCCTAATGCCCCGGGTCACCCCAGGCTCCCCCTCCGCTGTCACCCCCACACAAAGATTCCATTTCCGGCAAGGTCTTATCGGGCCCAGCAGGCCTCTGGAGCAGGGGCCTCGATTTATGGCCTTAGCCCCGGAACACCCACCTCGTTACCTCCGGTCAGCCTCCGTCCTATTCGGGACCCCACACGCCTCTGCCGCCGAGTAAGCCACTCTCCCAGGCCCGCACTCTGGTTCGCAGCTCACCTCGATGGGGCTGCGGTGTGAAGACACTACTGGGAGCAGATCGCCACCTTCAGGTGCCTGGGTGCTGCCATGTTGGTTCCTCTGTTGTTGCCCGTTCGACTCACTTGAACACGTCGGGTAAGGCTCCGTTCACCTTTATTCGCCCACCACAGGTCTCTCAAGCTGTGTCTCACTCCTGGAGCGGATTTGCAGTTTTATACTGCACAGGATTGTTCAGGACAACCAGCGGGGATGCGGGAGCTCACTTAGATAGCGGCCACGCTCCCAGATAGTCATTACTAGACTGCATTCTCATTTCGTGGCTCCCAGTACCTCCATTCTCGATTATCTCAGGGGTACTATGAGTCCCCTAGTGTCTTCAACAGAGCAGTCAAGAATGACCTCGCTAATTTTCAAAGTGACAGCATAATACTGCAGTATGTTGATGACTTACTAATTTGTAGTGCCACAGAAAAACAGTGCAGAAAAGACACTGTGTCTCTGCTTTTCACCCTCGCCCAACAGGGCTACAAAGTAGACAAAGACAAATTAAAATATTGCCAGGAAGAAGTTAATTATTTGGATCAATTGCTATCGGCCTCAGGTCGCCGAGTTACACCTCCAAGAGCAGCGTCAATTAGAACGATGACTGAGCCAGGGATAGTGAAGGGAATGTAAACCTTTTTTTTTTAGCCTTTGCAACTGTCAGACAATGAGTTTTTGACTATAGCAGCCTGATAGCCCCTTTGCTCACAGCCATCAAAGTGGCAAAGACACAGAAAGACAGAATAAAATGCGAGAAATATTTCACAAACTAAAGACGGAGATAACAAATGCTCCAATGTTAGGAACACTAGACTACACTAAAGAGTTTTTCCTTTTTTGCCACTGCTATGGCCAGGTGATGACGGCTGTCCTCGCCTAAAAGTATCCTTTAAGCCACAAACCAATTGTGCACTTTAGTGGTCTACTTGTTCCTGTTATGAAAGGCCATTACCCCTGCGAGCAAGCCTTGGCAACAACCACGTTTGCGGTTGAGAAAAGTGCCCCATTGTCATGGGTTCACCTCTGACGCAGTATGCAGAACATGCAGTGTTTGCAATAATTCAAAAGGCTAAGACGACACTAACAACACAGAGTATCCGGCTTTGAGATAATTTTATCACTACCATCTCTCAAGGTAGTCAAGTGTCATACAGTCAACCCTGCTACTTTCTTTGCACCTCCTATTGAAGGTGCAGATAGTGACCCCCCATGACTGTGCAACATATACTCCAGATGAGTGTAGCCAAGCAAGAGAAGACCCTATTTCAGGTAGCGTCATATATTTTGTAGATGGATCTTCCACAATAGATCATGACACAAGAATACAGGGACAGTGGCGGTTAGAGCCATGCAGCATGATTCTTCAGATAAGTTTCAGATAACTTTGCCATCCCATTATTCTGCTCAAGATGCTGAGCTAGTAGCACTGGCGGAGGCCCTTAAACAGAGTGAAGGCGAAACAAAGAGCAGACAGGGATTTCAAAAATCCGATGGAAGCCCTGTCATGCACTGCCCTCTTTCAAAAGACCTGATTGTAGCTCTAGCTCTACCACATGCAGTCGACGTAGTAAAATGCGCAGCTCACACCAATTCTCAAGACTTTGTGTCCCTTGGAAATGCCTTGACTGATTGGTCAGCCAAGGAATCAGCTAAACTCCCTCTAAACAATATACCTGCCACAATTCTATTAACGACTGACACAGCAGCTAGCAACAGAGATGCAGCTTATGATCCCCTGGACCTTCTAGGCATTCTACAGAAACCGCTCCCCTACATCTAAGAGAGATACAGGAAATGCTCCAGACCATGAAGAGCAGTTGTGGGAATCTAGGGGATGCACTCAGACAGGTACAGATTTAATATACAGACATATATCCACAGAGAAGCCTGTCATGCCCCAAGCGCTACTGCTTATAGCCTTGAACCAGCTACATTTTCCATCACACATTGCCAGAGACATGTCCCTCCAGAACGCCATGTTTGGTTTGTTCCCAACTTACATGAGATGATCACAATGTACTTATACACATGCACCGTGTGTCAGCAGTATTCCCCAAATCCCACCTTCAAGGTAATAGCTTCTACAATACCCCGACCACAAGGACTCTTCAAGGAGTTGCTCATTGATTATGTTGATATGATTGACAGATAAAACCGTTCCCGGTATCTCATAGTTGTTGTCTTTTTATTTTCAAGGTGGATCGAAGCAGGCCCTTGTGTGCACTGTGATGCCAAGTCTGCTGCCACTTTTCTGATCAGTGAGGTTATTCCGAGATGGGGAATTCCCAAAGGGATCAGATTTGACAATGGCACACACTGTGAATAATATATATTTTTAAATTATTTTTATAAGGCGCACAGCTACACAAAAAGGGTTTCCCAGTGCCAACCTCCAGAGTGGAAAGAGAAAGTAACAGCGTTCTGTGTCCCCTGCAGCCTCCGTAGTACATCCTTATTAGCCCTTAGATAGAGGATGTTATTGTAGTCCAGTCTTGAGGTCACAAGCGCCTGGACCTTGGTTCTTTGGGTGGAGCAGGGAAGCATCCAGACAATTTTTTTTGCCATTTTAATACAATAAAGCAGGTAGACGCCACCTTTACTGCTTGCTGTCTTACAGACAGCTGATCGTCAATAATGAAGCCCAAATTACAGACTTGTTGGGTGGGGCTCCCATTTCAGTAGGCCAATGCTGGGGGCCCCATAAATCTTTATTATTCCCCAAAATGAGGACTTCGATCTTATCGCCATTAAGTTTGAGAAGATTAATTTACATACATGCTGCAAAAGATAATCTGGGTGCCGTCCACGTATGAAAAAAGGGACAACCCGGCCTCCTCTGCATTAGTCGCCAGCGGTTTGACATAGATATTAAATAGCAATGGGCTGAGAATAGAACCCGTAGGAAGAACAATTAGATTTGGAAGTAGCAGCAGAAGAAAAAATGTCAAATGTAAGATTGGTAAAAAAAGGTGTCAACCAGTCCAGTGCTGAGCAAGAAATACCGAGGGATTGAAGGGATTTTATTAACGCGGTGTGAGACACCGTGTCAAAAGTGGTGCTTAAGTCGAGTAATATGGGGGCCGTTGTGTCCTCCATAGCCAAATGATGTCTCAGCATTTCTGTAACACCCAGTAGGGTTGTGTCTGTTGAAAAACCGGCTCTAAATCCAAACTGGGAACCATGTAGGAAATTGGAAGATTCAACAAACTGGGTGATTTGAGAATTTATATGCTTTTCCAAAATTTTGGAATATATCGGAAGTAGGGAAATAGGCCTGAAATTGGATGGTTGGGCAGGATCAGCGTTGGCCTTCAGGCTCATAGCGTGCTTCCATTCAGGTGGAACAATTGCTTCCTGTAAGGAGGCATTAAGAAGGTCTATAATTAATTCGATAGAAGATATATCAATTTGCTGCAACACCATGGTAGGTCGAAGATCACGAGGGGAGCCTGATTTGATGCTGCCTAGGATTTTCTTGAGTAAATTAATATCTAGGAGGGACCAAGATTGCAGTTTGTAGATGGGTTCTGCCATATCAATAGCCTTGGGACTGGATTTTTGCTGCATAGCGCATGACTGTCTGAGAGATACTAAGCATGGAATGAATATGCTTTACTTTGTTCACAAGAAAATTAGCGAGATCGTCGAACTGTGATCTATCTAGGGCGGGGGGCATGGGCTGAGTGTTTGAGCCCAATAGTTTTTTAACCATTGTGAACAGAGTTCACGAACAGTTCTATGCATTGGAAATGGTGCATGCGCCATAACTTGCACGAGCAGATTTAAAAAGGGCTTGATCTTCTTTTAAGGCCTTTTAATATTTTAATTTCGGGTCAGTTGCATAGTTTCTCCTCCAATGCCTTTCTATGGTTTTACATTTAGTCTTTTCTGTTTTTAGTTGCTCCGTAAACCAAGGGGCAGTTGAGCGATGATTGTAAGTCTTTTTAATTGAAATAGGAAGGCTGTCGTCAATTGCTTTAAGAATCCAATTATGGATTGTGTCTAAAGAAGAGGTTGAAACTTGAGGGATAGAGGGAGCACTATCGGAGAGGAGCTTATTGAAAGATTTCGTATCCAATTTGCTCCAATTCCTAGTTTTCTGCTGTTACAGAAGTGGCTGTGGTCAGGTAAGCTGGAGCAGTGCAGTAGAATTTGATTGACCAGCATGAAGGGAGAGATGGCAGACATTGAATCAGACAGGTTGGAAAATATTGGATTCAGTAGATGACCTGCCATGTGAGTAGGTCCCATGTTACAAAGCAGCAGATTCATTGCTGCAAGGTCAGAGATCAGTTTGCTACTGGTGGAGCATGTAGGGTTATCGAGATGAATATTAAGGTCACCCAGGATAGTGAAGTCTGCTGCTTTAAGAAGCTGAGGGGAGATTAACTCCACAAATGAAGCAGCAAAAGGGTCCGTCGCTCTGGGAGGGCAGAAGACGAGAATACCGGATAAGGTGAAGAGAGGGGTCATCACAAGTTTAAATAAGCCTGCCTCACAGCCCGTGAAAGGGAGTACTTATAATTTACATGAATTGGATTTTTTGAAAATTATGGCAAAGCAACCCCCTATTTCAAGTTCTCCATCTATCCTAACTATGGCGTAATTAGAAGGTAAACCAGAAGCCACATCTGGCCTGAGTTCGTAAGCAGCCATGTTTCGGTTAGAAAAATGGCATCAAGCTGTTCACTACTTAGCAGGTCAAGGATATCCTTTTTATGTTTGGGAAGGGAACAACAATTAATATTCCAAAAGGTGAAAGCCATATTGGAAGACTTGCTGCATTGTGAGGAGCAGTTGTCCTGTGGGGGAGAAGTGGTAGCAGTAAATGTGCTACTCCGCTCTCTTGGAAGTGATTTACGAATTTAAAACCAGCAAGAGCATTTAGTAACCTCATTCAATGGATCGAGTCGATCGCACTCAGACTGGGGCATACTGTGATAGTTCAGCAGCTGTGTAAAGTAATATCTTATTGGGAAAATATGTTTTGATGATTTTTGGCCAGGGGTTATCATCCCGGCCGGGCGCAGACGAACTTGCCTTTGGCGCGCCCGCTGTGCGTTTTGCAAGCCATCTGGTTTTATCGAGGGAGGTAGGGGTCGCTAAAACGCCAACCTCCTCGTGAACGGAGGTAGCCTAAATCCCTCCACAACAAACTGGAGAACCCGCGGTGGACCGGGGACAAGGCAGTGTGTGAGGTAAGTGCAGTTTAAAAACAAATTAAAAAGCAAATAGACAAGAGCGCATATTAAAAACTAAGTTTAGCCAAAGTTTGAGCACAAAAGTGTAAAATAGGCAAGTTCTGACCAGGCTCAGGCTGTCATGCTACCAAGTGCAGCGAGTGTTTAACTTCCTCGCACGTGTCCTTTTCCCATCTTACCACCTTGCTAGGAATAACACACAGGGTCTCATCAACTTATCACCCTCAAAGTAATGGTATTGAGGAGCGCCTCAATGGCCTCCTCAAGAACAAATTGAGTAAGCTTTGTGCCACCTTGAAAAAGAACTGGTTGTACTGCCTCCCGTTAGCATTATTTGCTCTCAGAAATACCCCAGGGTCAGATCACCATTTGATCCCACACCAAATAGTGACTGGGAGACTGATGAGTACATTTGTGCCCCCAACTAGATACAAGTTGCAAACTGAAAGTGCACCTGAAGTTGTTCAAACTGAAATGTCTGACTATATTGCACAGGTAACAAAAGCCGCAAAGTTCTTCTCTAAACAGGTCACCCAGGCAGCACTTCCAGCAGATGACTAAAGACCACCTTTGCCAGTTGGAACTCTAGTGTACACAAAGAACTTTATCTGTACCTCGAAGGACGGCAAATTCAACGGACCCTTCCCAGTAACTCACTGTGAAAATTCAAGGACACAAGCCATGGTACCATCTGAGGGACATTCGCCTGGCGCTGACCTTGCTATCTATCCTTTCAGACACTGAGCGACTAAAAAGAGGGGGAGAACAGGAGAAGCAACCGGAGTAAAGCCTCCCTCCGAAGCTTTAGCTTCAACAGACACTTATTTTAAGATATATACTTTTCTTTTATTTTTCCTCCTCAGTGTGTTAATATTGATGATGATAGCCCTAGTCTATTTCAATTTTTTCTCTACATTAGATATCATTGGCATGCGTAGAAGTTTTGAAAATCATACTGATTACGGGTGAGCGCAAAGTCCGTTCCGCTCTTGGATTTTGCCGATTTTCGGAAATTTTGCGATCCGCGAATCTCGCCAAATTGCCCAGACATTCGCGAATCCGCTCGCAGGTGGATTTTGGGCAGTTGAGCACAAACCGGTGGCGTCTTCTTGGATAAATATGAAGGGCAGGGTTCATTCAGGCACGATGCTCCTGTCACAAAAAATTAAACCTCAGCAGGAAGCACTTACAGATATAAACAAGCATTTGCAATGCAATAGGTCTCGCAGCATTAAAGTTTGAGTTACTGGCATTGTAAATGACAATGGTTTGCATTAATTGTTTTTCTTTAATTGGTATATAAACATTGTTTGTGTTGCTTATGCTGAGCAAAGTTGGCAGTAATATAGACTGCTAGTCTTGCTTGTTATAAGCATGCTGATTTAAAGTGCTCTTATACCTGTGGGTGTACACTGGTCTTCCCTAAAAGCGGACTGCCAGGACACTCATTGCCAGCGGGCGCCAGCGAGTGACCCCCCTCTGCAGCCCCCACTGACCAAGCTGTTCTGGGAAGGCTCTCATGACTTCACCAGGGCCCCCTCCTGGTACCCAGGACTTCTAAGGGAGGCTAGTGAGGCAGGACCACGAAGGCGGGGTGGGCTCCTGCTGGACCCACAGTCTCCTGCTGGTCAGCACACGCGGGGCTCTCCTCGTTCTTTCGTGAGCTCCGTCAACCACTACCGTACCTCTCTCATGAATGAAATGTTTGAATTAATCTCAGTCACTGGTAATTACTTAGGGCCACAGTCCAGTCAACTGTTTTTTGCCGAACATGCCAACTCAGACAGGAGTCGGCCATATACAAAACCGCCTCGATCCTGCTCCAAAAGTAACAGTCCAGCCGGAGCCGCCAGGCCAGCTATCCTCTGAACTGGAACACAAGCGACCACATACCGGTGTGTGCCAATGTGTATCTTTTCAGTAGGGTGCTGATTGGTTCTACTGCCACAATGAGCACAGGACCCACATCTGGCCATACCCGTCACACCTGAGGCATTGCACCATGGAAAACAAAAAGGTTAATCTCAGCCACTAGTAATTACTCGGGTCACATTCCCGTGCACCGTTGTTTAGCTCAGCATGCCACCACAGACAGGAAACATGATTATACCTGGCCAATAAGGAACAGTCCAGCACTAAATACCTGGCCATGTGCAGCATTCAAGACACAACAAACCTCACTGAACTAAGCTGCTCCCAACTTAATTTATTGTTTATTTCCTCGTCTCATGGGAACACTTCTTTTAAATTATGATGAAAGGAATTTACCTTTATGCTAACGTGCAATCAAGGAGTGTGATGGTACTATGATATGAGAGCACCCGATCGCTGATCCACTCTGTAATAGGTGGCTGCCAATTCTAAAGGAACATGAAAAAAGAATACAATGTGCTGAATGCAAATACGTTTCCAAAGTAAGCTATGCCTATTAAATAAAAATAAATACCACATAAATGAAATCACGTACATTTTAGCAATCTCATTTATCACATCCTTCAGATTTGCAGATAGACTTGTTTTTAAAGTGAAGAATGTAATTTATGTATAAAAGACCCCACTGCACTGAAACTCCGTTTTAGTGGTTTCCTTATTTACTCCGATATGGTTAATGATATAATTAATGGCTTAGGTATGAATACCGATTTATTTCATAATTAGTGGGTCTGGTACTATTCAATACAACATTTTACCTACTAACATTTTGTCTGCGATTAAAAAAAAAAGCTAGCATGAGCCCTGAAATATTATGCAATCATTGCCAAAGACAATAAGTCTGGCTTGCATTTTGAGTCCTAAATTAAACCATCTTTAAAAGCCTGCTGCAATGAAAGAGTAAAACCAACAAAATAAAGTTTGCTTTCAGTGTATAACGCATCCATGAGAAAAACAATTTAATGTGTGATCATTCAGTGTACTTTTGTATTGTAAAATAGCCCCTCATGAATTGAAACATAACATTCCACAGGACATTGAATGCTATACCAAACATCAACTGTATGTGGTGAGAGAGGAATACTTCTCTGGGTGAAGCCAAAGCACCCGTTACGTATATAATAAAGAATTGATAACAACAGGTCACATATACAGACGTGCTGTCAAGCTGGACTGAAAACTGATTCCACTGACGGAGGACAAGCGGTGAACCAACACACCACACACCATGACAGTGTCTTGAAAAGATAAGCAAAAGGTCCTGTTCATCAAGAGCCTCATGTTTTACAAGAGCAAAAAAAACTAGTGTTTTCTTTAACTTGTTAACGAGAGTTTCTCTTTTTTAGCCTGAGGGCTATGTTAGACATACATACCTTTTTTGAATTGATATTAAGCCTGTGTGCCTTATTACAGAGCGTTTAAACAGATTGTTTGTCATATTGTTGTTGAGGTCATCGTTCCTCTAGGGCTTTATAACAGCGTTTAAGACTTCAAATGAATCACTAATGACTGGTACAGAAAAGGCTTTAATAGCAGAGCGAGGAGACATTTTTGAAGGCGCTACAAGGTGCAGATGATAACTGTTGTGACAAAAACACAATCCCCGTGTAAATGCTACTCTGGTGCTTTTGAGATGCTTTATAATTACAGTATGTTTCTATCTAAACGCCTACACACCATTTGATCCTGGAGAACTGAATGTTGGCGAGCAGCAAAAATCTCGAATCTACGTCAGCCAAGAAGAAGCAGGCTGGAGCCTTGCCAACTCAAGCTAACAAGCAATGGGATACCATGTACTTAAACATGCTGGCCCGATCGAGGGCTGGAGGCACCGGTAACCCGATATCCACCACAGAGCTACAACAAACTTCGACGCTTATCAGCACCGCGTGACTCTCTGCAGACTCCCCCTGCATTCCAGAGAGGCGCGCGACGCGTTCCGGTCTATGCTGTGGAGAGAAGAACTGGCCGCGCACAACGTTATCCTATGAGAAAACGCTGCGCGCGCGGCCAGGTCTTGTAGCCACATTCCAGCTCGTTGTCGGCTGAGACGCCACCTATAGTTCTCTGGCGAGAACGCGCTTTGCGCGTTACTAACCGAGACCTAATAAAGCAGGTGCCCGAGTTGAAGCTCAAATTCAGTAACTCATTCAGCAGCCTAAAAACAATTGTGAGCTTTGTTGAGGCAGGGCAGGTGTGCTTCCTCCCCATATCTACAGTCGGAAATTAGCTGTGATGCTGGATAGAGGCCTTTGCATCCTTCACTTTCACGAGCACATTGGCCGTGCAGTTCCTGTGACCAGGGGCTTCTTTCTCCTCGTCTGCTGCTCTGATCGGTTTCTGACCTTTTATGCACACAAGAGGCATGTGAAGTCACATAGAAGCCTGCCTCTTTGGCCCCGCCCACACACTAGCTGTGTGCACCGTCTTCCCACCATTTACCCACTATAATGGATAGCTCACTCCAGGGACCCTTGCGCCCTTCGGCGCGATGGCATAGTAACACACACATGGTCACTGGAGACAACTCTTCTACGCAGCTGTAGTGTAGGAAAAACACTATACATTTACCCAACGAGGTAGCACTTACTGATTAGCCAGTAGAAAGTACTCCAGTTGAGTAGAGGTATCACACAAAACAATGGATAAATATGAAGGGCAAGGTTAATTATGGCACGATGCTCGTGTCACAAAAATTCAACCTCAACAGGAAGCACATACAGATATAAATAAAGCAGGTGCCCGAGTTGAAGCTCAAATTCAGTAACGCATTCATCAGCCCAAAAACAATCGTGATCTTTGTCGAGGCTGGGCAGGTGTGCTTTCCTCCCTATATCTACCGTCGAAAATTAGCTGTGATGCTGGATAGAGGCCTTTGCATCCTTCACTTTTGCAAGTGCAATCCCTGTGCAGTTCCTGTGACCAGGAGCTTCTTTCTCCTCATCTGCTGCTCTGATCGGTCTCTGACCTTTTATACACACAAGAGGCATGTGAACTCGCATAGAAGCCCGCCCGTTTGGCCCCGCCCACACACTAGCTGTGTACACCGTCTTCCCGCCATTTACCCACTTTGATGGACAGCTCACTCCAGGGATCCCTGCGCCCTTCGGCGCAATGGCATAGTAACACACACATGGTCACTGGAGACAACTCTTCTGGCACTTTACGCAGCTGTAGTGTAGGAAAAGCACTATACATTTACCCAACGAGGTAGCACTTTCTGATTAGCCAGTAGAAGTACAGAAAGTACAGTCTATTTGTGCAAAACTGCAAATCCGCGAGTTCGTGAATTTTTTTGCAATTTCGCGCGAATTTGCGGACTGCAAATCCGCAAAATTTGCCCATACTTAGACTAAATAGTGTTGCATAGCAGCCATTCCGTCAGATTTAGGGATGCTCGTATATAACGAGAAAACATCCGAAGTGACTAGTATACTGCCCTTTGTCCATTCGAAGTTCCATAATTTGCATGAAATATCGTTAGTGTCCTTGATGTAGGATGGGAGGTAAGATTGGTAAGTGACAAGGCTCCCCTAAGCCAATCACAATGCAGCAATACAGTGTTGTGATTGGTCTGTGCGCCGTGGTTCGGCGCTCAGATGGGGGAATGGGCATGTTCTACACCCAGGCTGCAATGCAGCCTGAGTGCAGAACATGCTAAGTGTGCATGAATGTTTGGCCAGCCCCCCTCTGCCCAGCCCTGCCCCGACCCACAACACTGCCCACAGAAAAATAAAATGATAATAACTTTGCATTATCATTTTATATTTCCTTTTTTGCCTTGCAGAAAGGCAGGGGGGCGACGCTCCTCCGACTTAGCGGAGGAGCCGCCCCTGTATCTAAGGGGCAGATTTAAAATAACAATCCCGCATATCATCAAAAACCGAGAGATACGTGACTCCTCGGTGCCGTAAAGGCGGCGCATTGCTGGAGTTGCGTCCCAAGCGCGACGCAGCTCCAGCAATGCTCTGGGGGCCCTATCTCCACAATCCTGCGTCAATCCTCATGCCTGCTTCAAGCAGGCGCAGGGTTTTGACGTAGCATGGGCTCAAAAGTGACTGAGTGAAATCTTGTAGATTTCACTCAGGCACTTTTAGGAGGCGTTCCTGCGCCGGAACGCCCCTCAGCGCAGGAACGCCTACTTCTGGCGCAGGGCTTTACAACGTGACGCATCAACCAGATGTGTCACGTTGAAAATACCCCGCAGCATGGCGCTGGTTTTGCACAGCTGCTGTCACAAAAGTGACGCAACGGTGGTGTCTACAAGGGGCTTGTAAATCTGCCCCTCAGTCCCTAGAACCATCCTGATGTCCAGTTGTGACACTGTCAAATTTGTGCGCATACGAAAATATTCTACTGTTTCTGTAATCATCATCTCTCTCTAACTTACAATTTTTTTTATCCTTAATATACATCTGATGATTATGCAAAACAACCTTTCGGATCTTATAGTTTTACTCTGCTACCTCTGGCAGATTGGCATTCCTGATCGCATCCTCTAATTCTCATATTTCCTTAAGTAGTTTTTCTCTTTTTCAAACTGCATCTCTAATTAAGATGTTCATCATTGTAAAGGAAGATGTGATCAAAAGTAGCTCCCATTCCTTAAGAAGGTTCTAACCTAACTCATCAAACTAGGGGAAAATAACAATTCGTAATCCTTTAGGTATTTGCTTATTTTCAATGTACTTCAGTAGAATGTTGGAGTCTCACCACCTGCATAGCCCTAGAGCACTGTGCCTGCGACGTCCATGATCTGCGGTGAATAGGAACCCAGGGGGAGCATGGCACGAGCCGGTCTCCCCCTGGGCTATTTTGTGCAATTGGAATGGGCAACGGCATTTGATTGGTCATTTTGGGGGAGGGGACGTTTTGTAGGGAGACTAGAGGTAGTGTGGCGGGAGGGCGCTCAGGGTGGCGTCAGTGCCCAAAGGTGTAGAAGGATTTTCGTGGACGTAATTTTCAGTCAGGTACCTCATAGTGGGTTTTTCATTATTTGAGCATTTCTTTGTAAATGAGTAACAGCGACGCTGTTCGTGGCGCAATACACGTCATTTCTCAAGCCGGGCGCGATGATTTATTGAAACCTGTTGTCCCGGGGGAGGCGTGGATGGGCTTAGAGCGCCCGAAACGCAACGTGGCAAAAGGGGTTGCTGTGTAGCAGTTGCTGCTTGTTTATCTGCTCAGGCTAGGCCCCCTAGTGAGTCACACGTATCGGCTTTCAATGAGCACACACGCTCAGCATTCTCTCTCAGAGCCGGTCGCTGACAATACCGGGCGTGTTAGTGATTCTTTAATTATGACAGCAGGGGGCGGCCGCATTCCCTGTCTAATTTCAAACAAGCATTTACAATGCAATGGTCTCGGCATTATCCAAGGTAGAGCTATTGGCATTGCTCATGACATTTTTTTTTTTAAAACATAAATAAATGGTATTGTCATTTACAATGGCAATAGGTGAGCATTAGAGAGTAGTAGAGAGTATTCGCAGACACAGAACCACACACACACACACACACACACAGAGCCGTGCACACACACACAGACAGAGCCGCACACAGAGACAGAGCCGCACACGCACCACACCCACAGACACACACAGAGCTACACACACACACACAGACAGAGCTACACACACACAGACAGAGCCACACACACACACACACAGACAGAGCCACGCACACAGACAGAGCCTCGCACACACAGACAGAGCCACGCGCACACACAGACAGAGCCACGCGCACACACAGACAGAGCCACGCGCACACACAGAGCCACCCATACAGTCATTCACATAGAGCCCTTTGTCTTACATGCCCTCGTGATGTATTACAATTACCAGATTCATACATCAGATCACGTCTCAAACTGTCTACCACTTTATTAAGTATGTACAGTACTTACAGGTGAAGGAAATAACAGGTTATACATAAAAATACAAAGACAATGTTCCGACCTACAACATCCTGAGCAAGTGCTAGATGTGACAATAGTAAGGTGCTCTTGAATCAAAGACTTCAGCTTATTTCACCTGTTTCACGAGTCACAGGAACACCTTGCACATGGTACATATTGTGTGTGTTTGTACCAAGCACGTTTGTGAATGGGTCACTATTGCAAACCATGAAAGTAAGTTCATTATTCAAGGAATGATTTTGCAGCGTTGGTTCTTGTTGAAACATAACATTTTGGAAGAGAATACAGAATGTGGCACTGAAAATGCAGTTTTGAAACTGAATGTAGAGAAGTGTTGCTCAGCAGAGCATGCAGTATCTACTGGGGTAGGCATGAGCGAATTTTGCGGATCTCGCGTTCGCGAATTTTGCGGATTTGCGGATTCGCAATCCGCAAAATCCGCGAATTCCCGCGAATTTGCGGATTTTTTTTTTTGTGTTCGCCCGTGTTTCTGCCAGTTCGCGAGGGTTTTTACAATTTCGCAATTTGCGAACTTACCTGTCGGGTCGCAAGTTTTGCGAACTTGTTGTTTCTACGTGTCCAGCCTGTTTGGGACTCTCTTCTTCATCACTGCCACTCTCTGTCACCACTGCCACTCTCTGACTACTCATGCCACCCTCTGGCCCACCCATGCCACCCTCTGTTTCATCACCACACCCTCTGGTTGTCCATTGGTTGTCCAGTGTACATTATTTTCGGCAAAGCAAAGCACACCTTCCCTGCCTCAAGTGACCTGAATTAATTTGGGGCTGATTAATGTGTCACAGAATATTTTTTTAGCTGGCACCTGCTTCCTTAGTGCGCCCTGATTAGTGATCTTTTGCACTTGCTAAGTGCTTTCATTGTTGCAAAATCAGTTACAACACCTGCCCTGCCCCAACTGACAATAATGAATTAGGGGCTGATTAATGGATTTTTTTTTTTTCATTAATCTTTATTTCGATCACAGATCATAAAAGATGTAGAACAATACATACATTTAAAAACTTATTAAACATAGTGTGATCCAATTTTATAAGAAGTAGTTAAAATATAGATAAGACATTTGTGGAAAGCCGCTAGTCATGTCCATTTATACCAGACTTTTCATCATTCGGCTACGGGTGAACCACAGTGAAGTTAAAAATTTTGACAGTGCAAAAACGGTAGGAGGGGAGAGATCAGATTTTAGGACTCTATAAGCGGTTTGGTGAGATCTAAAACCCAAGTTCCTGAGCATCGGAACAAGCCAATATTTCCTGCTCCGCTCGTAGCCCTTGCAGAAAAGGACCGCATGCATGTCGTCCTCCTTCGGGTGTGCACACATTGGGCAAATTGATGTAGTGGAGCGGGTTGACCAGGATGCTGTAAACGCGGCTAAAGGAAGGCATCCGTAACGCCATTGTAAAAACAGTTTCCTGGTTAATGCAGGGGAAATCTCATCTAGAGTTTTTTCAAGGGAATAGGTATCTTTTATATTCAAGAAGAAGTTTGTCAGAGACCCCTCACGAGTGTCATTAGAGGCTCTGGTGAGCATCATGGCGTAGTAGGTATTCGCGAGTGCCTTTTTTGGGATCTTAGTGCAGGAATTGAGAGGATCAATCCATAGTTCCGGGAATCCCATTTCCTCGCACCTTCCTTTGACGTAAGTCAACCAGGGAATCCTCTTTGTGCTCCGTAGTTCCAGGAATTCTTGTAGTTCTTCTCTATAGCTTGCGAGATCTGGGCTAGTCCACAAGCGCCTCCAGAATTTTAGGGGTTTTAGTCCTAGCTCCTCTGTAATGGGTCTGATTCCCAAATCCAACCTTAGTGGTAGTAGTGGGGTGCTCTGGGGGAGGGCAGCTACCTGTCTCAAAAACGTATTCTCCGTGGTCTGTAACTTGGGGTACGGCGTGTATCCCCACAACTCTCCCCCGTAAGTGACCCCTGCCCTAGCTTGTGTTTTGTATATGTGAATGACTGGGGTGAGTGGTCGATAGCTAGATTTGTTTGCCAGACGCAAAGTGCCACCCGCCAACTGTGCCAGTTTGATGGTCACTTTGGCCTGGTGGGTTGACCAAGTTAAGTGTTCATTTATAGTAATTCCCAGGTATTCAATATTATGCACCCGTTCTAATTGAACCATGCCTAGCTTGGGAGGGGTTCTATTTCGGGAGTTGGGATTTAAAATCATGAATTTTGTTTTTTGGGGATTGACTTCCAGTCCCCGGTCGGAGCAGAAGTTAAGGAAGCTGTCCAAAATACGCTGAATCCCCATAGGGGATTTAGACAGCAACAGAGTGTCGTCTGCAAACATAATTGCAGGCACCCTGTTGCCAGTCAACTTAGGGGCGTCCGAGTTGGCAATCCTGTTAAGGTGGGCAATTACCCCGTTCACGAAGATGCAAAACAGGGTGGGTGCAAGTACACAACCCTGTCTTACACCTCTGCGAACGGGGAACCGCTCAGTTAGTTTTCCACCTTTGCCACACCTAACGCGGGCATAGTTGTTAGTGTGGAGTCTTATCAGGATTGCCAGGATGTCGGCGGGGACATTGAGTTCTTTCATGACATTCCACAGCCTCGCTCTAGGCACCAAATCGAAGGCGGCACGTAGGTCTACAAAGATGGTATAAAGACTACCACCTTCGATTATCGCTGTTCTCCAATAGAGCAGTTGTAACCTAAATATTTGGTCTGTGGTGGAAACACCCTCCCGGAATCCTGCCTGATATGGGGATAGGATATCCATTTCTTGGATCCACGCTTGCAAACGATTTAGGATCAGTCTGCCAAAAAGTTTTTGAGAAATATCTATCAGACTGATAGGTCGATAGTTGGACGGGAGCAGGGGGGATCCCTTTTTATAGATTGGGACTACCTCTGCTCCCGTCCAAGTATCGGGCACAGTCATTCCCTCCTGGATGGCATTAAATATTAGTGTGAGGTACGGTGCCCAGATCCCTGGTTCCTGTTTGAACAGGTCCCCCGGGACCCCGTCCAACCCCGGGGCTTTTCCAGCAGCTAAACCTTTAATGGCCTCCCTTACCTCTTTTTCAGTAAATGCAACCCCCGAAGGGGTAGGTACGGGCAGATGGCTCACGGTACAAGAATCCTGACCTCTCTCAGCATATAATGCTTCAAAGTGGGCCTGCCACACCGATGCGGCTATGTTGGGTTCTATTGCTGATGATAACTCACCCGTGCCATTCGCTACTACACGCCAAAATTTGCGTGAGTCTCTGGTTGATAATGCCTTCACGAGATTCTCCCAATAGTCGTAGTCCCATTCCGCCCTAGCATTCACTAGGAGGGACTTATACTTATTTCTCCTCTCGCGAATTACTTCCCTGCTAAGGCGTCCCTTTATAGCCGATAGCAAATGAGCCTTAGCCTTCCTACATGTAGCATTATACCAGGAGGTCTTTGGCTTATAGCCCTTCCTTTTCATGGAAGTTGTAAACAGGTCTTGTTCGAGGGAATCTGTGATATTTTTATGAATTATTGCTAGTTCCCTTCTGGTGTCATCGTCTGGGTTTTTGATGCCCAGATCAAAGGCACTCTCTAGTAAGGGAATTAACCTTTCATAGAGGCGGGGTAGTTTGTCTGTACTGCTAGCCAGCTTCTCCCACTTCACTTTCCTACGGTTAGTTTCAAGTAGGAGACCCGACTTATCAATCCCAGATCCCTGTGATGTGTCCTTACTACCGGGAAGGGAGTAAGTCAGTTCCAGGGAATTATGGTCACTATCGTTTCTTGGGCACACTTTAAAGTCAACTATTGCTGGCCACATGGAGGTTTTGACCATGATGTAGTCAAGTCTGGATTCACTACCAGGTTTGTTGTAGGTCGGGTTACTAGGTATATCCGAGCTACAGCGACCATTACATGCCCTAAGACCGAAATTAAGAGTAAGGGCATTTATTTGTAGGGCTAGGGGAGTCCAGGCCCTTGGCGGTGGCGCCGCCGTCTCAGGTATGAGCCAGCAGGAATCTTCCTCAAGGGAGGGGCCGTCGCGTAATCCGGGCAGGGGTTCGTAGTGGGAATTAAAATCGCCCCCGACCAGACAGGCGAGATCGCACGGAATGCCCTCCAGGAATCTAGCTAATTCCTCTATGGTAGGCGACTCTTTATGCATTTGGGTCGGCCTAGAGTAGATGTTAATAATTAATAGCTTTGTTGAGTCCGGCCATTCTAGTAGGACAGCCAGCAGATCGTCGGAAGCGGTCTCTATATCAGAGGCTTGGCAACCTAGATCCGTTGCTACCCCTATCATTAACCCCCCAGATGGTCTCCCCTTGCCCCCCCACTTGGCTATTTTGGAGAAGGAGGCAAAGCCAGTTATGTCTATTATTTCTCGCGCCCAGGTTTCTTGCAGGAGTATTAAATTCTTAGATCTAATGTAGGAGGTCCATTCTGGACAGTCTAATTTGCTAGAGAGCCCTGCTACATTCCACGAGATTGCTGTTATGTGTGGTGTTTGGGCGCGCGGCGGACTCACATCAATTTCAGTGGGCTCTTGGTGGGCCCTATAAGTAAAGGATGAATGTATGATGTCTAATGGACTAGTGGCAATAAATGAGGGAGGGTTCACCATGGCTGGGATCTGGGTCGATTCACCTAAACCTGTTATTAATGTACCCGCCAGTGTATGTGAATTTATATCGCATATGGAAGCTGCAGGTGTGTTAGTGGTAATTGGGTAGGTTGCAGGAGCAGCGTTCCCCTCTCCAGCCGTCTGTCAATCTACCATATCTAAGTTGCTGTATCGATTCTGTGTTGGTAGATAGGCAGGGTAGTGCGTTCTATATGGTCCAGGTATTCCCCTCCTGTGAGCACCTCCCCCCCTCCTCCTCCTGGTGACGGTTTCCCAACCTGCCTCCTCCCCGTAACCAGAGATATACTCAGTTGGTCTCCCCCTATAAGGAGGATAAGTGTTAATGTCTCTGTGACAAGTTTCCCAACCCCCCAATAACTCTTGGTGGTGCCCCCACCTGTAATCCTCAGAGTCATAAAGATTGGAGGGGTAGAAAAATGAGAGGGGAAGTGTTTGGATGGTATTACCGAAGTCCTCATCGGTAGCACAGGAGCAAATATATGCAGCTGTGTTGGGGTCTCTAAAAGAGACCAAAATGCAATCCCCTCTGATGGACTTCCTAGTATGCCCCACCCATGCTACTCTCTTTGTCGTGGATATATCACTCGCAGTACCTCTCGGTAGTGGTCTATTCACCGAGAGCCAGTTTATTACTTTATTCTTGAGTGAGGTGTATGATTCAAATGTGGGGGGGTCGAGTTCTGGTACCCCAGCCAAAACTACAGTATAGGGGGCTGCTTCTGGTGGGAGGTTTACAAACTGTAGTTTTCGTTTGAAGGGTGGCTTCTCTCCCTCAAGTGGGGGGTTGTCCTTGGTTTTAATCAGAGGAGTTGGGTTTGGTTTTGATGAAGAGGCCGGTTTGGGGGTAGTAGTATTAGGTTGCTGTGAGGGTATCGGGACTGTAAGTGTAACAGTAGGTTTTGATGCATTGTTTTTTGCAGGTTGTGTGGATCTAGGTTTTGGATCTGATGGTTTGGAGTTTGATACAGCCTGCAGGTTGTTGTTTTTAGCCGAATTGGAGCCTGTACCCTCCTTTAGTGTCTTAGTGATATTGCTGTCGGTTTTCCTAGCATCAGCGAGTTGCACCGTTGCCTTTTCGATGCTCACTAGTCTTGCTTCGATCTTAATCAATCTTGCCTCTAGTGGGCTTAATAGAGACCTGAGCAGTGAACCTATATCCTCCAAAGTGATGTCATCCGAGGAGGTGTCTAGTGGGGGGTTGTCATTAAATTGTAAGGGTGGGGTTGACTTGGGTGGTCTGGAAGTGGATGGAGTTCCTGGTCTAACCCCCATTGAGGCAAGGGCGTTTAATTTCCTCCCCTTACCTCTAGTTTGTTTGGATTTGGGGGTTTTGGACCTAGATTCTTCATGATTTTGTGGCCCTTGCTTTTTCTTTGGAATCGCTCCCTCTCTGGCTCCCTTATTGTTATCGCTATTGGATTCTACGATTGGAGCTACCTCAGTGTTCTGTGGTGGTATAGGTTGGGTGTTTTGAGTATTGGGTAACACCATTAGGCTCATGTCCTCTAGATCGCTTGGGACGTCAATAGTGATTTCTGGGCTGTTTGTTATGGTGTCCGTAGGGTGAAGTGATGTCTGATCGGTACTATGCATGATAGGCCTATCCGAACAATTTTCAGGCGTTCTAGCTATTGCCATCGGTCCCATGGACGATCTCCTTACCCAATCAATTTCTTGTGAAATTCTTCGCTCCAGGACTTGGATCTCCTCAATCAGGAGTGAGCCAGCCTTGGCAAAGTAGGTGTCAATGGGACCTTTAACTGCTCCAGCTGCAGCAAGGGAAGATGTTTTACTTCTTGTTTCCCGTGTGCACATTGTTCAGGGTGTCAGTGGTCTTGGGGGGGCAGGCAAAGAGAGGGGGCCCGGACCGGACTCTCCCGCACTCGAACGGCCTCAAACGGCCCGCTCTTTGCCCGGTCTTCGCCCCGAGCTGCGTCCCGCGCTGCGGGAGAACTAGGCCAATAAATAGGTGATCGGGTAGACAAGGGGGCGTGGCAGCGGGGAGAGCGGACCGGAAGTTGGTGAATGGTCTTGCAGGGACTCCTGGGCAATGGAGTCCCCTGCACGCTCGCAGCCCCGCTGACCGCACTCACCCGGTAACTCAGCAGACCTTCACCTGTGTCCCGGTTTAAAAAGACACGCAGCGGCACCCGCGGAGCGGGTGCGGCAAGAAGTGGCTGGAATCCTTGGAAGAGGCGCTGTGAGCAGTTCAATCTGCCAAAAGTGCGTCCGTGCTCTGGAGGGCGTCCCGCAGGAGGAGAAGTGGTGAGAGTTTTTAACACAGCTGCAAGGGGCGGGGGGCGGCAGCGGGGAGAGCGGACCGGAAGTTGGTGAATGGTCTTGCAGGGACTCCTGGGCAATGGAGTCCCCTGCACGCTCGCAGCCCCGCTGACCGCACTCACCCGGTAACTCAGCAGACCTTCACCTGTGTCCCGGTTTAAAAAGACACGCAGCGGCACCCGCGGAGCGGGTGCGGCAAGAAGTGGCTGGAATCCTTGGAAGAGGCGCTGTGAGCAGTTCAATCTGCCAAAAGTGCGTCCGTGCTCTGGAGGGCGTCCCGCAGGAGGAGAAGTGGTGAGAGTTTTTAACACAGCTGCAAGGGGCGGGGGGCGGCAGCGGGGAGAGCGGACCGGAAGTTGGTGAATGGTCTTGCAGGGACTCCTGGGCAATGGAGTCCCCTGCACGCTCGCAGCCCCGCTGACCGCACTCACCCGGTAACTCAGCAGACCTTCACCTGTGTCCCGGTTTAAAAACACACGCAGCGGCACCCGCGGAGCGGGTGCGGCAAGAAGTGGCTGGAATCCTTGGAAGAGGCGCTGTGAGCGGTTCAATCTGCCAAAAGTGCGTCCGTGCTCTGGATTTTAACTTCCAGCCTGGCTCCTGCTTGTCTCCCTTAGCTGTAATTCAGGACCTTTGTGGCATATGTGTAACTATTCTGAGGTTCAGAGCAGGGTCACATAATAGTTTCAACTGGCAACTGAACTCTGGAGGGGCCCCTCAGGAAGCACTACAGGAAATGGCTACTAATGATGAGCCTGAACTTTTGAACCTGGTAAGTAGTTACTTTCAGTTTTGCTAAGATCGTATTTCTGCAATTTTTGCACTTATTCGCGGGGCGCGAACTCACGCGAACAGTGCGAGCAGTGCGAGCAAAATCCGCTGCTCGCGGATTTGCGGATTTTGCGGGAGATTCGCAAATCTCGCGGATTGCGGATTTCCCGAAAATCCGCAAAATCCGCGAACGGAACGGATTTTCCGCCCATGCCTATACTGGGGGCCAGGCCAGAAAAGAGTGAATCAATGATACACGCAAGTGCGAGTCTGCTGTGGAATATAAATTGGTTTCTACAAAGATCGAAGGCAGAAAAGGCTGATTTAGTGGCTGAAATCTCATATTTTACATTGCTCCAGTCAAAGATAAATGCCCTGGGGCCATTGCTGCCTGTCCCTGGTAACTACAATGATTCCAACTATTAATGCCCCATCAACAGAGCAGAAGAATGGGCGGGGGACTTAAGGAAGCTGCCTCACACCAGGCACAGGGCAGGCGGCATTGAGGGGCAGATATTGAGGGCAGACTGGAGTGCAGTGTGCAGATATTGAGGGCAGGCAAATATAGCTTCTTCGTGGTTTGAGAATCCAGAATTCAAAACATTTTGGGTGCTATACGGTTTTACTGTGCAAATACTGTTAAGATGATAAATGAGTTATGTGAAATGGGAAGATTACATTTTTTAAAAAGTCGTTTTTATGTAGCTTTCAAACAATTTGTTTTGGTTAGGAAGTGCAAAAGAACAACAGCAATATGGCCTTTTTTCATTATCATACACTGTTATATTTTGGCAACACCTGCTTATGCAGCTTTTACCACTGCAAGGTGTAGTTCACAAGTGTTTCTTTTGCACAACACAATGATGCTTAATTTGTCCACATCAGAAGGAGGAAGGACACTGCCAGCACATCTGAGCCTCAAATGTGTATGTTGCAGAGGACTCAATATCTTGAGACTAGGCACTATGTTGCTGGTATTTTACCGGTCACATTAAGCATTATAGCACCCAACAACACCCTCTCCCCTCACCCAATTTCATCCCCCAACTTTGTTGGTGCATGAGTGTTCTTTTCGAATGACAGTTTCTTCACCAATCCACCCTATTCTGACTCGGGTTATAAGGTCATATAGTTCTTGCCTGGTTTGCATTGCACCTGGTTTGTCACTCTTTTGTTGTTTAAAAAAGTTTACTTAAGGGGTATATGAGTGACTGTCTGACCCTTTCTCTCTTGTTGTTTGACTATCCCCCAAAAGTAGACAGTATGTCGCGTTAAAGAAAAATATTTTACTGGAAAAAACAAACAAACACAGATGTTCACTTGTGAGTGATTCGTGGCAGAAATTCTGCATTAGACAACCGATTCCTCCAAACATCCAGAGTGGGATCAGCCAAAACTGAAGATAGTGGCACTTTTTTCCAAAGTTGTGCATTTTTAATATATTTTGGGTGAAGGTTGTTTTTTTCATTCAGTTTATAATTTTCCGTAGACTGTAGTCCTTTATATGAAAAGGTTTTTCCTTACAAAGCACGCAGTTGACGTTATTATTGGGACTTTCAGTTACAATACAATTGCCCCTTTTTCACACCACAGACTATGAGAGAGTTACTGGAGTCTGTAAAAAAAATTGGTATCACATTTTTCCTAAAAAAAATCCAAATAAGGAGTGTATGTTTGTACACTGGTCCACTGGAGGGAAAGTGAAATACTGAGATGTGCAGGGACTGCTGTCAGCTCTGCTGCTGTTTTGGGGTTACAATAAGTCCAGTGTCACAGGGATGCGCCTTATCCAGCCTCAAGCATTCCTACACCATGTCACTGGGTCCAGCATTGTGTGATCTTGGTTGAGCACAACCCCCTGAGCTATCAGACACTAAAGGATGGTTTATAAAAAAGAACATCCAGGGCTGGAAACTTAGTTAGACCTCGTGAGATGGGGTCGTACACTAGCATTACTTTAAGGGGCGCCTACCTCGGGGTGACAGGGTAGCGCGAGGAGCCTGTTAAAGCATGCATCCTACCAGCCTCGTGGGCTCCCGGGCTCCTGCAGTGACAGAGAGGGCGGAAACCCACTGGAGCCTGCAAGTGACCCTGGGGGGCTCTCTGGTGCCTGTGGTGCGAGGGCATGAACACATGTAGCCCATTCAATACACATTCCACTAAGAGCTCTGTCTGAGGGCTTGGGGTACCCCTGGGGAGAGAGCTCTACAGCCCCTACTTATTAGAGGTTGTTCAACATTAATCCCGGACACAGACAAAGGCGATGAACAATGCTCACTTTATGTTAAAGTAAAGGTTACAGTCACTCTAAATCACTTCTATGTTTAAAGTGCTCAGAGGCAAATCTGGCTGTGGTGTGCGCTACGTAAAAGGCCAATTCTACTACAGCCTTTATTAAAGGGTCGGTGCGGTGCCACTGAATGGCTGTGGTAAAGCAGTGTGAAGCCGCGATTAGTGTTAAACAGGGCACTATTTGGACTCCACAAATTTAAAATAATGGCTTGCGGGGGCGCACAGCTGAGGTAAATTAAGCACACCTCTGCTGACCGGAAAAGGAACATTGTAATTGCAGTGAAACTCTAAGGCTGTTTGGGGCCCTTCTGTTCGTGGCCTCTCTGTTGAGCAGGTAGAACTGGGTGGGGCTGAAAGGAGGGTACTCTGACTGCATACACAGAGGGCGAGGGAGGTTTTCTAGACTCCTCTACCCCAGAGGCTGTACCTGGACTTTTTTTTCATCTCTCGGAGTTTCCAAGCTTCACATAGTTACTACATGTTTGCCTTTTCTCCAGTTATATTTCCTTCTGCACATTACCTGCATCTTTTCCGACAAAATGTACTCTGGTTTCACATGATCTTAATTACTTCCTTCCCCTGGGCTGAGGTTTGTCTTCCACCCTGTATAGCGCTCTGACACTCTTTTTCCTCTGCCCTGTCGGCGCTTTACAAAACTTAAACTAGTTAGCAGGACAGGAAGGAGTCAGAGACCTTGTGCAGACTTCATTTGGCTGCACCACCACAGCAAGGCTGCCGTGGGATAGTGTGAGCAGAGGGTCATGGCTCAGTCAAACAGAGTGCATTTGAAATGTGGATTACAGTGCTGTGGCACTAACAAAGCACTGAGTACCGGGCTTAACTCTGTTATGTATGTCGGCAAGCCAGTGGGCCCATTGAGAAAGAGCCCGAGAAATTAGGTGCAGCGGCACTGATGCCCAGGAACCGGGGGGCAGAAGAAGAACTGATTAATGCTGTATATTATCCCCCTTCCAGGAGTTAGTAAGCTCAGTTTCTTAATTTGCTCTTGGGCCCTTATTTTTGCACACTATGGTAAAGTAATTTAAAGAGGCACAGTACTTGTTAAAACTCGGAACGTATGTCCCATTAAACCAAACCCACCCCACAGTATCCTGTCAGGCATACTGCTTGCTTATGCCCTGCTCCAGCCGGTGGTTGTATCTTATTTGAGAATAAATAATATTCGAAAGCCTAATTTGCCGTAGCATACTTCTTAACAATCAGGTTTACCCAAATGTAATGGGAGGCGCCAATCTCACATTCACCGTTTAATTTCTCTAAGACAACGTCCCAGAGGTAAAAGTTAATTGCTGCACCCGATACGCAGACCGCTGGTTGGGAGCGGACAGCGTCCGACTGTAATTGTACATAGTGTTTAGAAAGTATGAAAAGGAATGGTGAGGGAGAGGCGGAAAGAATAAGAAGTTACTTACCTGAAACCGGTCCCCCGTCGGCTGCCTCTCATTGCCCGAAGCTCAAAGTCGAAAGAAGAGAGGGCCACAAACATTACAGAGAATGGATTTTTGTTTTTTAATAAAAGCAGGGTGGAGGAGAGTGAAAAGGCGGATGAGAGTGATTGACCTGACCAAGGAGTCAAAGGATAAATGCAAACTGTAGCGGGGACTCCTCTGCGGCGGCTCCCTTCACTGGCTGTGGGACCTCGTGGTTCTTGTGGCCGGACTCAAATCAAATCAAATCAAAAGTTTCTTTATTCGACTGACAGGAAAGCAGTCATAAAAGCACACAATACAATAATATACAATTCGTTCATAAAAAGAAAAAGTTTATCTTCCATTAGTCTTAAGAGAAAAAAGTATTAAGCGATTATTAAAGAGGCATGATACAGTGGTCCTATGTGCATATACTTAATCAAGACGGAGTTGTATCTGTAACATAATACAGTTTGGAGTCATCCTTCCATACTTAATCTATACTTTAGAGCTGTTTTTAAAAACTTACAGATAAAAAAAGTGCTGTCTTCATGCAACATTTGAAGGTATAGAAGTGCAGGCTTAATTTGTGTAAAATTCATCTTTTTGAGCAACGGTTTTAAAAACATATTACGTGGACTTGAATAATAAGAACAAAGGAATAAAAAGTGAGCCAGGTCTTGCGGAGACTTATTGTCGCAGCCGCAAGCTGGCAACACTTGGCCTCTGTGGGCTCCACTTGGTACAGCTAAAAGCAGATGGTAGAGATCAAATCGAAATCTGCTCAGCAGGAAGCGTTCATATCTGGATATATTCCACGATAAGTAAGGTTCAGAGAACACACAGGTCTTTGTTAGTACGTGGTTCCTTACGCTGGACTTTTTGAACTCAATTTCTTCCCTGAGGAGTTGTCGCTTCATGTAAAAGGTATTTTTTACAAAATTGACATCTTGCTTGGTGGTATTCTGGGGTGTTAAGTAGAGGTCTAATCTGCCCAGCTCTTTACAGCAATTGCGAATGTATTTCATCCAGGGTAACTTGAGTTGACCTTCCCAAGTAAGGGCTTCAGCTAGGATGTTATGGGTCAGTGGAATCGCTGTATTGCGCCAACAGCTTAACCAGCAGAGCAAAGGGTTTGCAGCAATTTTGTCAGCTAGATAAGGGATGCCCAGTTCCTCATGTATGGAAAAGTTTGCGGTACTCTTTGGTAAGCTCATGACCTGTTTCAGAAAGTTGTTTTCGAGAGCTACTAGGGTATCTATTGGTAAGAACCCCCACAGTTCACTTCCGTAACATGCCACCGCAACACTTTTTGCCTGATAAAGCTTCAATACGGCAGACACTGGAGTGTTACCCAATTTGCGAGCGAAATCCATTATACCAGACTTGGTCCTCAGTATTTCTCCTTTCTTTTTAGTTATGGCAGGGCCCCAGTTAAGTTTATGATCGAAGAGTACACCCAAATACGAGAATGTTTTTGTTAGTGGTATGTTTTCTCCATTAACTGAGAAGGGGTATTGTTTTTTGGGAGTTAAACCAACCGTCATAACAAAAGATTTGGAATTGTTAATATTTAGGCCACGTGAGGACATGAATTGAAAAAAAGAATCCAGTAATTTTTGGAGTCCGAGTGCAGTTCTGGATAAAAGAACAGCGTCGTCCGCATACAACAGGACCGGTACGCCTGTTTTACCAATTCAAGGGTAATCCGTGTCTGTTTTTACCAGGTGGTCTTCAAGTCCATTAATATATAAGTTAAAAAGAAAAGGTGCTAATATACAGCCCTGCCTGACTCCTCGGTTAATTTTAAAATCTCTTGTTACTTTCATGTCTCTTGTAAAACGCACATTTGCTCGGGTGTCGTTGTGTAAGTCGGCCAGAAAGTTGATCAAGTTATTTTCTACGCCCATTTTTTGCAGGACTTCCCATAGTTTGCTCCTATCGACGCAGTCAAAAGCAGAGGAAAGGTCCATAAAGGCCATATACACAGTTCCCTCTCTTGCTTGGGTGTATTTACCACTAATTAGATACAGATTCAGGCACTGTGTGGTTGTTGCATGACCTGGCCTGAATCCATATTGTGCAGGGGTCATTATGTTGTGTTGTTTGGCCCATGCATTCAGCCTCTTTAGTAGAATCCCACCCACTACCTTCGCAACAGAGTTTATCAGGGAGATTGGTCTATAGCAGGCCGCTTTTGTTCTGTCCCCTTTTTTGTAAACAGGGACGATGGTAGATGCTCCCCAAGATTTAGGAGCCCCCGCTTCGACCCCGGCATTGATGACAGATGTAAGAATGGGAGCCCATAAGGTGATGTTAGACTTGAATAGGTCAGGTGGGAGACCGTCGGGGCCCGGGGCTTTGTTACTGGAGAGACCAAGTATCCCTAATTCAATTTCTTTAGTCGAAAATTGTAGCGGGTTGCTTTCAGGAAGATGAAGTGGTTCTGGAGATTGTGGGGCGTCGCTTTTGAAGATAGCTCCAAAGTGAGTGATCCAGTCGTCCTCCGGTATAACTGTACCAAGACTCTCATCATTTGGACTGCCAAAAAGTGGTTTATTTATTATGCTCCAGAATTTTGAACTGTTGCCCAAAGTAGAGGGGTCGAGCAAAGATTCCCATGTTTTGGCTTTAATTGACTTCTTGCGTAAGGCAAGGGCCTTTTTATAGTCTGTCCGAAGGGCCTTAATAAGTGCAGAGTCTCTCGGTTTATTTTTAAGAGCAGCTTTTAATTTGCGGTTTGCAGAGGAACAAGCGTGATCAAACCAGCGGGGATGTTGAGCAATGGAACCTTTGGATGTTACCGTCAGTAGTTGCTCTATTCTTTTGGACACAACCGCAAAGGCGGATAGAATAGATTCTGGAGGAGCGGAATTTGTGGCACAGAGCTTAAGTTCATGTTCACAGTGTAAAGCAACGTCCTCATACAATTTGTCGCTGTTTACCAGATTCCATTTTAAGCGGCGGTTATTATTGATCAACTTAAGTGCCCCAGGGTCCTTAATGTTTTTTTGGAGCACTGAGGGGCCGCATTGCAATTCAAGGTGCAAAGGATTGTGATCACTGTGGATGCTCTCAAGGATGTCAAAATTTAAAACCTGTTGGGCAACTCCAGCAGAAAGAAGAATATGATCTATAAAAGACCCTGACTCAGATCCTTTGTAGGTTGGAACTTTGAAGGAGAAGGAGTCGTCTTTCATAGATAGCGCCATGGTCAAATTCATGGAGTCCGTTAGGGTGTTTAATTTAGTTCCACGCTGGCAGTGCGTGAAGTGGGGACCTGTTCTGAGTCCACAACCCAAGGATCCCAAGGTGGTTGAGAGAGAATTACCACAGATGTGTGTATTAAAGTCACCAAGAAGAATTTTATCCTGTGGTAGTTTTGAACCAAATTCATTTAGATAACTTTCAAGTCTGACAAGATTACAATCGTTCAGATTTGCGACAGAATTGTAAAAGTTAATTAGAGTTAAAGCTTTCTTGCCCCTTCTAAGAGTCAGTACCTGCATGTTCTTGTTATCCAGCTGCACTTGGTTGATCTGCATTTTAAGAGACAGACTAATGAATATTGCCAGTCCCCCCTTTGCTCTGCCGCTGAGGGAAGGAGATGCGGGAACAAAAAAACTTTGAAAACCCTCAATACAGATGTTGTTATCTATTAGCCATGTTTCTTGGAAGCACAGGATGGTGTAATTTTTGACAAAAACTTCCCACGATGGGTCAATAATTTTTTAGGCCAATCCTGCGAGATTCCAAGACAATATCTTGATTGTGTTAGGGGCATAGTGTGCTAAGTTTGATGTAGGTGTTATAACAGATGGAGAGCACAGATCTGGGTTGTCCCTTATCCCGGTGTTCGTCCTTAGAGTTACAGGTGATACATGAGGTTTACAAGCTGTTGGTAAGGGAGTGATACCTGCCACGTCTTCTAAGATGGACTGAGCGTGGTTTACTTTAGGGCTAACCAAATGTTTTAAATTCGTCGTGCAGGTGGTATTAGAAGAAATGACGACCACTGGGGGATTAGATGTTTTAGGTAGAGTCTTCATATTTCCTACCAGACTGTTTGTTTTTGCAGAAAGTGAAACTGGAAACAGGTCAAATGGCAGTCAGTCAACCTCCTCCAGTAGGTCGTGGCTGAGGAAGACATCATAACGATTGGCTGTAGGGAACCCGTAGTCATTATATTGTGAGTTGGTGTGGTTAAAGGCCCGGTGGTAACCATGCCCATGGCGTTCAGCTGTTTCTATTGGTTGATAGTTGTGGGCATTATTTCCCCATAAGTGAGGGTATGGATGTTGGTCTAGGCCCATTGGCGTATCTGGGCAGGGTGGGACAGAGGTCAGCCAGGGTTGATTGTTCTGCTGTGTCCTGTAAGATCCTTCTTGGGTATAGTTGTAATTTGTTTTATTCCTGTAGGGATCTGAGCGGACTGGGTAGAAGTAGCTAAGTCCCATGGTTCGAATCAGGCTTTTTGTCCCAGTGCTTCTCCATCCTGCGATGAATTTCGCTGGACCTAGATATTTGAAGGTGACCACAATACAGTCACCCTCTGTAGATTTAAAGCGAGTACCCACCCACTCTACTCTTTTGACATGATGAATGGTGCCTATTATATTTGAGGGGAGAGGCCTATGTATGGAAAGCCATTGCATTGCTTTGTTCCTCAGTTCCTCCCGTGTTTCTTCCCTGTTAGCAGCAACTTTTGGCACCCCGATCATAACTATTGTATATGGATTGGCCTGTGGTGGCAGATTAATATGTGTTAGTGGACGTGTTGTAATAAGTCTGGGGGGCTGTATTCCTGTGTCTTTGGATTGGGTGTTTCCTTTGGGAGGAGCCGTACGACTTTTATCCTCAGATATACCTACGTTGGTACTAGGTAGGTGACCCTCTGCAGCCCACTCGCTATCATCCTCATCTGTTTGAGTATTAGGTGTATTAAGCATAGGTGTATTTGGGATCACAGTGGGGGTAGGAGCTAATTGAGAATTTGGTGTTTGAACAGTTAAGGGAAAGCTCTGGAGTTGTGGATGGTTTGGCTTTCCTATATTCTTTGATGTGTTATCTACTTTTTTCACTGTTTTTGAGTTTTTTACATTTAGGGTTGATGAAGATGGAACAAAGGTTGAGGGCGTGTTCGCTGTTTTAAGCAATCTAAGGATACTAGAGGATATATCATTTTGTGCTCTCTCAAATTTACTCAGCGCTCTTTCTATATTGTCAATCTGATGGCGTATGGGTTGTAGAATTGTTTTAATTAGGGCTTCGATCTCTCTCATTGTTGGCAAGATTACACTATTCTGCTTCTCAATATGTCCTGTTTCCTCATTAACTAGAGAGATACCAGTTTTGGAATTAGTATTCCCACTTGCATCGTAGACTAGTGGGGAATTTAATAGGGACCCACCCCGCTTTGTGACAGGTAGTTTCTCTAGACTATTCTTCTGCCACATGTCTTTGAGTGATCGCTTGGGTTTGCCTGATATATGGTGGATTTTCCTTTTAGGAAGTGTGATTCTGGACTTTTTCCTCTTAAATTTTGGAGTATTGCATTGTTTAGATGGTTGGGTTTCAGTTATAGCAATAGCTAATGGGGCAATCTCCACGGTGTGAACTTTCAGTGCGGAAGCAGGGTCTTTTTCTTGCTGGATGTTATTTGCACTACTAGTTAGAATCATAAGGCTGTTATCCAGGGTATTTGCTAATAGGTCCGTGGAAGAAGAGTTAGAAGGTTTTTCTTTGATGTGCGATCTTGGTAGTTCTGAAAATGATTGCATGAGAAGGGACTCCTGTGATGAGGCTGAGTCCTCCATATTTGGGTCTTCTGCACTAGTATGTGAGGACAAGTCTGGGAAACATAGATTAGGCGTCAGAGAGAGCCTCCTCTCGGTATCCTGAATGGCATCCGCCACTACGTTGATAGTTTTTTGGAGCATTTTATCTATAGCGGTTATAGTGGGCAAAGGTGTACTCACTGTTTTTAGTCTACTGGTTGATCGAGTGGCCATCGGGGTTTTGCAGGTTTTAGTCATCTTTGACTTGTATTAACTGCCACTTTCCTCTGGGTGTAGCCTAGGTTTGGCTTGTGACTACCGAAGGGCGAGCTTAGGGGGGTGGCCCGACCCGGCCACTTCAGGCCCCTGAGGGCCACAGAGGGCCCGCCCTTTGCCCGGGCTTCGCCCGCGCGCGTCCCGCGATGCGCGTGATGGGCCCTGTTTAAGTAAGTGAGGTGTCCGGAAGGGGCGGGGCACTGGGAGGGGGCGCGGCTCACGCGGGAAGAGGGAACAGCTGATGTTGCTGATGTTGCTGACGCTGTCCCTCGCAGTCCCCGGGCCGCGCCTCTCACCTCCGCTGCGGCCTCGCGTCTCCACTCACAGGGTCTCCGGCAGGTTGGGCAAAGGAAGGCTGCTCCTGCAGCAACGGCGATAAAGTTTTAGAAAACGCTGGCAAGTCCTCAAGGGCAACAGGTCTCTCTAGTGAGCGGCAACGTCCCAGAGGTAAAAGTTAATTGCTGCACCCGATACGCAGACCGCTGGTTGGGAGCGGACAGCGTCCGACTGTAATTGTACATAGTGTTTAGAAAGTATGAAAAGGAATGGTGAGGGAGAGGCGGAAAGAATAAGAAGTTACTTACCTGAAACCGGTCCCCCGTCGGCTGCCTCTCATTGCCCGAAGCTCAAAGTCGAAAGAAGAGAGGGCCACAAACATTACAGGGAATGGATTTTTGTTTTTTAATAAAAGCAGGGTGGAGGAGAGTGAAAAGGCGGATGAGAGTGATTGACCTGACCAAGGAGTCAAAGGATAAATGCAAACTGTAGCGGGGACTCCTCTGCGGCGGCTCCCTTCACTGGCTGTGGGACCTCGTGGTTCTTGTGGCCGGACTCCTCTCTCTGGATGCGGAGTTCACGGGATCACGGAGGCGATGCAGCCTCTCAGTGCGCCTCCAGCGAACTCGGCGTCCTCGAGGCACTTTGGAGACCCGGAGTGCGAGGTGAACTGGGCAGGCGATTGCAAGGGGGAACAAGTACAGGACGGTCCCAGTCTCAAAAGGGATCGGACGCTTTAACAACAGAGCACGTTAGACAGAGCAGGTCACACCCACCATTCACAGCTCAGATACGCCACAGACTCAGCTGTCAGTCGTGGACATTTTAAATTCCAAGTGCGGAACTCCTGCCCGATCCTTGACACCATGATACGGGTGTCATATCCAAACTATGAAAGCAAGAGCAGACTACCGGAGAGCTGCGGTCGGAGGGAGGGAGGGAGGGAGGGGGGAGCGGGACTGAGAGCTGCGGGCGGGCGGAGGGAGGGGGGAGCGGGACTGAGAGCTGCGGGCGGGCGGAGGGAGGGGGGAGCGGGACTGAGAGCTGCGGAGGGAGGGGGGAGCGGGACTGAGAGCCGCGGGCGGCCGGAGTGAGGGAGGGGGAGCGGGACTGAGAGCTGCGGGCGGGCGGAGGGAGGGGGGAGCGGGACTGAGAGCTGCGGAGGGAGGGGGAGCGGGACTGAGAGCTGCGGGCGGGCGGAGGGAGGGGGAGCGGGACTAAGAGCTGCAGGCGGGCGGAGCGGGACTACACCTCCTGCGCACATCCATGAGGAGATTAATACCAAGCGGAGAGCAAGCTAAATCTGCTGGTGCGTTCCTGCAATTTCTCTGTAGCGGGCTCGCTCTTTACAGAACACCCTACCTCCGCGTTGTGTCCTTTCTTTTTGTCTATGCTCTGCTCCAGACTCAGCAAAGGCGGGCGAAACCATAACAGTCTGCGTGCCTCAAGCCAGCCTATGGTAAACAGAGCGCAAAGTGGGAGTCCAGGAGGGAGAGAGCAACGTGGGAACACGGGTACAAGGCCAGCACAGGCGAGGAGGAAGGGAGTCCTGCAGCTCGTCAAAGGAAAAAAAAAATGGCGCCCGCCTGCTTCAGTCTTTCTCGGATTTGGGGCGTGGTTTTGCTGTTCTGAGTGATGGATGACATCACTGTCTAAAGAACAGCAAAAATGACGCCCCCAAATCCGAGAAAGACGGGGCTAAATCGGAGTGACGGCTCTCTCCTCCAATGGCTGGCCTCCTTTTAGGAAGCCAGCCAATGGGGAGAGCCGAAATTAGAGGCGGGATCAAGAGCCCCTCTAAGAAACATAAGATCTCTCTACTTCCGGTTCTCACGAACCGGATAGTACCGAGACCTAAAAAGGCAGACCGGCCAAGCTCTTGTCATGCAGGAGAGACGGCCCTTCAAAGGCTAAATTGGCTTCCTCTCTCTCTCATGGAGGCCAGAAGCGAGGGAGGGGGTTAAAATCTGTTGTGTCTTCTGGGTTGAACAGGCAGGAAAATTCCTTTAATTCAGTACAGGATCAGGGCGAGTTGTTGGCTCATAATGATTAGTGAGCATAACTTTTTCTGATACTAAAGAAAACATCACCCCTCACAGGAAGTTTTCTCAGGGGTCCTCCTCGCTTGTGGCATATTCTAGTGACATTGAGGAGGATTTTTTTTTTTAGTCCATTAAATTACCGGCTCTTCCTGCCACAACTAGCAATACAATCTCTTTTGGTGGTGTTAATTCAGGGAGTCTTTTTCCAACTGAGAGGTCTGCTTTGGCTACGGAGATTAATTCTGAAAAGCAGGCTTTCTCTGTCACAGTACCTGTTTTTGATGAGTCTTGCCCGGTTTCCGGCCCAGATGACATTAGCTCAGTGGACCAAAATGTTATTTATCCAGTTGAACATGTTGGCGTCCCACTTGTGCATAGTCGCAAGGGTTTTTCAAATTTCTCTCACTGATAATGGCAATACTTTTTCTGAGCCCATGTCATATTTTGACTCTGTTTTAGCTCCACAATCAGGTCAGTGGGTTTGGGTCACACACTCAGTTAGCCTCTTCATCGGTGTCAAATGGCACCGCATTTCAGAAGGTGGATAAGAGAATGCGTTTAGCGCCCCCTTCAGGCAAGTGCGGCTAGAAGGCACATTTTTCTGCTTCCACTATTACAGAGTCTGGCAATACCGTTTTTAGGTTTTGACTGGCGATGTGTACTTCAGTACGCATGCGCCAAAAAACCTTTTGATGTGTGTGTGTGGGGTCGGGAATACGCCCTCTCCTCCCATTGGCTAGCTCCATAAATGGAGGCTAACCATTGGGAGAGGGCTCCGTCCGTCAATCTCCGACCAGATTCGGGGGCGTTCCCGAGAATTTTTGGCTTTTGGCGACGTCACGCTACGTCAGCCAAAAGCCGAGAACGCCCCCAAATCTGGTCCGCCATTGACGGCATTGTCTGATAAATGCCCTGGAATTGTGCTGATAGCCGCAGAAAGAAATGACCAGGTGACATCATTTTAACAGATTATTGGCTATGTTTGTTGTGACGGGTCACACGGGTCTCGGCCTCCGCCTTTGATTTCTGCCCAGCACCGTTCAGCGAGGGTGATTCTGTGACCTGTGCTCCCCGGGGCTCGGTGATTAGAGGGGGGATGAAAGGCGGAAGCCACGGACCTCTCTGAGCCCCCTTTGTCCCTCCGTCGGAGCCCTGCACAGAGACAGGCCCCGATTGTTCGACGAGCAGGGGTTCAACCCAGCATGCAATGGGAGCGCTGACTGCAGGGATGCACCTGTCGCTCGGTTACCTGCACAGTCCACAGTTTCTGACCTGCACACGCCTTTCAACATGTGCACACTAATCGCTGTTAGCTCAGCAGGGAGAACATTGCGGTCATTTACAGCATTCTCATAGTAACATTCACACATAATAATAATAGTACATGGGCCTGCGATGCGTAAATAAGAGTAACTATCTATCACCCATCTCACTAGCCCTCATTTTATCGGCCCAGGAAGGATGAAAGGCTGAGCTCATTTTGCTGGGACGGACCTCTATGGCGATCCGTGCCGTAGGCGCGTTCACCCACTGAGGTACGACAATAACTACGGTACTTGGTTCGGGGCCTGCGCGAACCCGGCCCCCGCATCACCCGCTCCCATACAGGGGTTGTGTGTATGAGGGAGGGAGGGGGCGCAGTGGGATACAGATGAACAAAGTGAGCGAGGGGTTAAAGGTCAAAGAGGGCCTTGTACGCCAGGGGTGAAGGCATGAACAAAGACATCGAGGGGGGGGGGTTCGACAGAGAAGCCTCAGAGAGGCTGGGGGGGGGTTTCGACAGAGAAGCCTCAGAGAGGCTGGGGGGGGGGTTTCGACAGAGCAGCCTCAGGGAGCCCTGGGGGGCTGCGGGGGGCTGACAGGGCAGCCTTTGAGCGGCCGGTGGCTGGGGCAGGATCAGTCAGATTTCACGCACCGCCTCGGAAAGGCCAGTAAAGCAGAGGGGGCAGAGTCAGTGGTCAGCGCTGGATGTGGAGGGCGAAGTTAGAAGCTGGCAGGGCTGGGGCGGGTAGCAGCTGTCGGCTCTCAAGTACGTGTCAGCGAGACTGGCGGGCTGGGGCAGGGGCAGTCTCTAAAGGCCAGTGTCGTCTGCTCGTTCATAGCGGGCGGGCCCCCACACCGGCCAAAGGAGTCAAAATACCCCCCGCCCCGCCGCTCTAAAGGGGCAAAACAAGTTATAAAGCGACTCGTTCAATGGGATTCAGAGAAAACTGTGAGAAGAGCCCCCCTCGTAGAAGACCGGCACACATTTCCAGAAGAGAGATTTTTAAACTTAACCTCTATAGATAACCCCCAAATATGAACATTGAGTTTTAGCCAACCTTCCCGAGAAGCGGATCCATTCCTTGTCCGTCCTCCATGACCTCCGGCCCCAGCTCAACCGACTCCCCGTCTAACCGCGAAATGCTTTTTTTTTTTATTTTTATTTAAAAGAAAAAATACCCGCTCTCATTAGGCCTTAAAGAGCCAGAGCAGGCCTATAAATCAGCGTGCTGCGGCGCACACCCCTCACACTTTATTCCATTTCAGCTGTGGGCAGGCCAAGCCCCGCCAACTCCCATTGCATTCTGGTACTTGCAGACCTGGTCAGCACAACCGCAGGCGGGGACTTTGCGGCTGGTAAGTGTCGCGTTTTACAGTCGAGGCAGCCAAGTCTACACCCATACATGGGTACAATGCATCCGTGGGATTGTGTTGTATGTGGAAACGCAGGAGCAACCCCTCCAACCAAGACCCGAGTGTCCAGCACTGCCATTGTGTGGAAGCAGGGGTACTGTGCTGTCCGTGGACATGCAAGAGTAGCACCTCCATCCAAGAGCAGTGTGTGCCGTACTGCCACTGCACAAGCCGTTTCCTGTTGCTACCTCTGCATCCTGTGCATGGAGGCTGCAGCCCCGGCGGTGGACTGGCTGGTGCCGTGCGCCGAAGATCACACTGTGCGAAATGACTCACTCTGCAGTCAGAGCACGGAAGGTAATTAGAAAGTACTTCGCACCCTACCCCCCCCCCCCGCCCTCCAATACCATTATAATTACGGCTCCATGGCATTCCGAGACATGTATCGGCCAGAGCACGGAGGGTACTTAGAAAATACTGAAATACGTTGAGACATTTGCTGAGCCGAATTTGCATGATTAAGAGAACGTATTGTAGACTAAAATGTCAGCTTATTTCATAGGCGAGAGATAGGAGTTTTGCTGTTTTTTTAGAAATGCACTTTCCGATTTGGGAAAAATTCCTGAGTTGGATATTCCTATTAGCATTTTCTGGGACCAGGCAGCCTTCCTATAACCAGAGAACTGAGGCGTGTGCTGAGTTGTATTGGTTACAATACCTTTCTGCGCATATGAGGATACGTGCTGACTTATTGACAAAACCGCTAATATTGTGCTAACATATGAAGTCTGGTATATATTCCCAAAACATGTATTTATTGTAATTAAGCCACATATGAATGAGTTGTATTGTTTGTAAAGCTATCGGTCTTATTTTGACCATTGTATTCAAACAATGGCCGCCCGTAGCCCTTAAAATCCTTTCTAAAATATGCGATAAATGCATTTTTGTTTTGAGTGTAGATGTGACCCTCGGCACGTTTGGCCGGTAAAGCATTCACCGTTTTGCTGCCAGGTGTTCTGTTTCGTGTTTGTTTCCATCATATTTAAGACATGAGTTAGGGCTAGAATGTCATTAATGCCGTAAGGGCTTCCATCATCTGTCACAGGTGAGGCTCGTTGGTGCCACGGATCATCACTCCGGTTCTATGCATGCTGATAAGCAGATGGGGCTGCCCAGATATAGTGTCCCGAACTCACCACGTGAGTCATTGATGTTACGGTCACCATTGCTAGATGAATTGTGTCCTGCATTTCCCACTACAGGAGACAGACGCTCCAGGGCTAGCACAGCTTCATCGGCGTTCGCCACGCAAGTACTTGAAATAAAAATACTCAAGCTGCTACCCTGGCTCCCTCCCTCAGTGCACTGTTGAAACTTCCTTCTGAGTCAATGTGCAGTGAGTCTGTTTACTTAAATTTAATAACAGCCTGTCCGAGCAGTGCAGTGCTGCAGGCGCACCCCTCCTCTGTGATGTGGACTCTACCAAAGGACGTAAGAGTCACCCCTAGAGTAACTGGTCTATAGACTCGCCCTCGCCCATTGTCAGCACATTCTCACCAGCCCTCCTCTCATTGGATTGAAGTAAAACCCGTGTTGTCTCTTTTGTCAAGAAGGGAACTGTTCACGCTGTGCACGTGTGCAAGGGAGGAGAGCGTGCCTCCATCCGATGTGTATACGTCTTTGTGGTACAGAGTGCATAAGGCTATGCTAAACAGCTCTCCAAGCAGTTTCCAGTCCCCCAGTGGGTGTATAAAATAATCGAAGAGCCAAATACTATTGTGATCTTCCTCCCAAGGCCAGTACGAAGGACCCCATTGCATAAACTGAAGGTAGAGGGTAGTTTGAGGTTTCAAGCATGTATCGGTGCGTGTAAGGTAAATGCTGCAGTGTGCTTGTGACCCGATACATTTCTAGTTTAGCTAATTTGCATTTTCGTACGTTTCTCTTATGTGAACTATAGTATGTCATATTTTAGTCAATGTGTACATCAAACTGGTTGAGCTCTGTTTATAGTAGGTCTGAAGTATAATTTCCCCACTGGAATGATTTGCAAAGTTCACACATTAGTCACTCTATCCATGGTTTTGGACATTCTCCATTCGCTGTTGCCAAGTCTTTCTCCTCCTATCGAGGTATTTTTTACTGCTTAGTTCTCTATTCCAACAGATTCTAGCTGGAAAAGGTCAGCAGAATTTTTCCTTGCAAGTTGACCTTTTCCAGAGCTTTTCTGTGCACAGTGGCTTTTGGGGGAAGAGGATTACTAAGACCTTCGTTACAAAACCTGGGAGAATTCGGGTTGCCGTATTAATTGGACATCCTAACTCATCTCCTGTAGGCCCCTTTGGAATGGGGAGGAACTCCAGCGATTCCTGCATATTATAATTCTGGCCCTTTTTCCTGAGACCAATTCCTTCATGTTTAACTTGGAGGATTTGTCTCTGGAATATACAACGACAAGTCTGCTTGCAGTTATTATCATGGGCCTTGTAGAGTAAAAACTCCTGTTTATGCCCAAATCTTGAAACTTGTGCCTCCGTGTGCCCCTGTTGCGCCTCTGTGTGCCCCTGTTGCCTGCTTTTTCCTCTGTGTGCCCCTGTTGCCTGATTGTGCCTCTGTGTGCCCCTGTTGCCTGCTTGTGCCTCTGTGTGCCCCTGTTGCCTGCTTGTGCCTCCGTGTGCCCCAGTTGCCTGCTTGTGCCCACGTGTGCCCCTGTTGCCTGCTTGTGCTGTGTGGGTGTGTGTGGAGGGCTCCGTGTGGCTGTGTGTGTGGGAAGCTTTGTGTGGCTGTGTGTGTAGGAAGCTTTGTGTGGCTGTGTGTGTGAGGGGCTTTGTGTGGCTGTGTGTGTGGGGGGCTCTGTGTGGCTGTGTGTGTGGGGGGCTCTGTGTGGGTGTGGGGGGGCTCTGTGTGTGTCATTTGCGGGAGATAAAGCTAGTGGCATTGTAAATGACAATGCCATTTATTTATGTTAAAAAAAACATTAATAAAAATAATGTCAAGAGCAATGCCAATAGCTCTAACTTTAACAAAGGCAAAACCATTGCATTGTAAATGCTTGTTTTGTCTGCGGAGTAGTAAGCGGATTCACCAGGTGGGACTAAAATTCAAAGAGGATCTAGAGCGGATGCTTCTGCATCAGCGGCACATTTGAAGCGGATGTCAACGCATACTTGGAGGTCGTATGATGGGGTGTGGGTGATGGAGAAAAGCTGGGAGTGAGCAATGCTGGGTTGGATATGCATGAATGGAATTTGGATTATGGGGATGACAGTGATGAATTTAAGGAGGAGGAGTTGAGGGAAGGGGATTGTGATGAACCATTTAAGGCTTCGTTCCTAAACTCTGGGGTGCAAAAGGTTTGTTGGGGACAACAAATGTGTTTAGTATATTACAGAAGTCTGGAGCGGACAAGACGACGGATCAAAATCGGCTGAGCGGCCCATAACAGCGGGATGATCCTACGGAATACCACAAGCGTTTCTCTCCGTTACCTTCAGGTAAGCTGCAGTGGTGGAACACGTGGCATCAGTCTGATCACAAAGAAAATAAAATGCATTCTATTGGTGTGGGGGAGTGGTTTGTGAATGCTGACTCACAATCTGAAGTGGTGTTGCAGAATCGAAGTGCTTAGGTTAAAGATACAGATAGTGGTTTAATGGACATTTCTATTCGACAAAGAAAGTGGTGGAGGTAGAGTATTCTGATAAAGTTGAGAAGGAAGAGGATCAGAATATCCATAAAAAGCTTCCTTCTATGAGTATTGCAATGCCTTTGGGGTCACATCTTTCAGACAGAACAAAAAACGGAATTTGGAAACATGAGTTTGTGGATGTTTTTAAAATGTTACACAGGGACATTCAAGCCAAGGAGGGATCTAAAGAAGAGGAATGGGAACTGGTTAAAAGGCCCAGGGTTCCCAAAACCATTGAAAATTGAACATCAGCCTTTCTCATATATGCAAGCTTATATTGTGTACGTCACCAAGATTAGGCGGTAGCTATGTTCTAGCTATGTTCAAGTACATGGATATCATGCGTAAGGCCCAAATGCATTTTGGAGGTTATCCTTGGTTGAGCTATGATGAGGAGTTCAGATCCAGGTTAAGTATATGTCATGACAAGCCATGGGGGATATAGATTCCGAACTGTGGCTTCACTGGATGTCTTCCACTCATCCGCAAGCCACGACTCACACGGCAAGCGGTTTGCTATTACCTTTCGGCCCTTTCAGCTTCGTCCCGCCCAGGATGGGGCGGGTTGGCAAGGGAGGGGACAACCATCGGTCACAGGGGCCTGCTGGAACTTTAATAGAGGATGTTGTAACAGACAATTTTGTCCTTACAGACACAAATGCTCGAAATGTAGAGGTGTGCACCCCATCGCTCAATCAATAAGAATTTGTAGAGCGCGCTACATACCCGCAAGGGTTCCAAGGCGCTGAGGGGTGAGAGACGGGGGGTGCTGTTGCTACTGGTCAAACAGTCAGGTCTTGAGTTGTCTCCTGAAGGTTAGAAGGTCTTCGGTTTGTCCTAGGATGAGGGGGAGGGTGTTCCAGGTTGTGGCGACGCGGTGGGAGAAGGACCTGCCTCCGGCTGAGGTTCTACAGATGCGTGGGACGGTGGCCAGGGAGAAGTCTGCGGAGCGGAGTTTCCTCTTGAGTGCGTAGAAGGAGAGTCGACTGTTGAGGTAGGCTGGGCCTGTCTTGTGGAGTGCCTTGTGTGCGTGGATCAGGAGCTTGAAGGAGATTCTTTTGTTGACAGGGCGCCAGTGCAGGTTCCTGAGGTGAGGGGTGATGTGGTCGCGACGCAGGATGTCGAGGATCAGGCGTGCAGAGGCATTCTGGATTCTTAGCAGTCTGTTGATGAGCTTGGTCGGGGTGCCGGCATAGAGGGCGTTTCCATAGTCTGGTCTGCTGCTCCCTAGGGCCTGGGTGACAGTTTTCCTCGTGTCTGTCGGGATCCATCTGTAGATCTTGAGGAGCATACAGAGGGTGTTGAAGCAGGTGGAGGAGACAGCGTTGACTTGTTTGGTCATGGTGAGTTTCGAGTCGAGGATGACTCCCAGGTTGTGTGCGTGGTTGGTGGGTGCGGGGGTGCCCCCAGTGACGCGGGCCACCAGGAGTCGTCCCATGCTGAGGGGTTGGGCCCGAGGATGAGGATCTCCGTCGTATCTGTGTTTAGCTTAAGGTGGCTGTCCTCCATCCATTCGGCGACGGCCTTCATTACCTGGTGGAGGTTGGATTTGACAGTGAGAGGGTCCTTGGTGAGGGAGAGGATCAGTTGCGTGTCGTCGGCGTAGGAGATTATGTTGATGTCGTGAAGTCGGGCGATGCGTGCGAGGGGCGACATGTAGACGTTGAACAGCATCAGGCTGAGGGAGGAGCCCTGTGGGATGCTGCAGATGATCTCGGAGGCTTCGGATCGGAACGGGGGAGGCAGACTCTCTGGGTTCTGCCGGAGAGAAAGGAGGAGGTCCAGTCCAGGGCCTTGTCTCGGATCCCTGCGTCGTGGAGTCGAGTGCGTAGTATGTGGCGGCAGACGGTTTCGAAGGCGGCGGAGAGGTCCAGAGGATGAGGGCCGCCATCTCGCCGTTGTCCAGTAGGATCCTGATCTCGTCTGTGGCAGGCATGAGGGTGGTCTCGGTGCTGTGGTTGCTGTGGAATCCTGACTGGGAGGGGTCTAGTATGCTGGTGTCTTCGAGGTAGCGGGTGAGCTTGATGTGGACTATCTTCTCGATGACCTTAGCTGGGAACGGAAGCAGGGAGATAGGTCGGAAGTTTTTGAGTTCGCTCGGGTCTGCTTTGGGTTTCTTCAGTAGGGCGTTGGTCTCGGCGTGTTTCCAGCTCTCAGGGAAGGTCGCGGTCTCGAAGGAGAGGTTGATAATGTTGCGCAGGTGGGGTGCGATGGAGCTGCCGGCTTTGTTGAAGATGTGGTGTGGAAAAGGGTCAGACGGCGAGCCGGAGTGGATTGTGCCCATGGTCTTGATTGTGTCTTCGATGCTCACATTGGCCCAGGTTGTCAGGGGGTTGTGGTCGGTGGGGTGCGGTCGGTCCGGTGTGTTGGGGCCTGTTGGGGTCATCCGGGGGTTCAAGCTGTCATGGATGTTGGCGATCTTGCGGTGGAAGAAGGTGGCGAGGAAGTCGCACAGGGCTTGCGATGGCCGGATGTCGTTGGCGTTGGTGCTGGGGTTGGAGAGTTCTTTAACTACGTTGAAGAGCACCTTGCTGTTATGTGCGTTGTTGTCGAGGTGGTTTTTGAAGGAGGCTCTCTTGACGGTCCTGATGAGCTGGTGGTGGTTGCGGATGGCGTCTTTGTGGGCAGTGCGGCTGCCTGGTGACTTCACGCTGTGCCATATGTTCTCCAGCTTCCGGCAGGTGCGCTTAGACGCTAGGAGTTCCTGGGTGAACCAATTGGCTCTCTTGCTGGTGTCTTTGAGGGTTTGTTTTTTCCGCGGGGCTAGGGAGTTGGCACAGTCGTACATCCATCGTCTGAGGGTGCGCGCACCGTCGTCGGGGTTGGTGGGGTTTGCGGGTCTAAATTTGGAGATCAAGGCAGGTTCCGGAGGGGGAGGGGTGCAACTTTTCAATCTCCACCAAGACCAATAGACCTACACTGGATTCTTCGGAAGGCAGGGGGCCTCGCGACCCCCCCGGCCGTATTTATTAAAACATGAAAACAAATTAAAAATTGTTGCAAAATAAACAATATTTACATTGGCATAAAATAAACAAAATTCAGACATTAGATTACAAGTGATGTAGACAGGTATCCAAGGGCTAACCTTAACAAATGTCTAATACAACGAGTTTTCCTAACTGAATCTAACATCGTACGTATGAATTTTGCATATCCTAACACTTTTGGGCCTACGGCAAGGTCTTAACCGGTGTCAGATCCCTATTAACCAGCTACGCCCTCACGTGTGAGTGCGCATGCGCTGAGGGCCCGTTTACCGGGAGAGTATTTACCACCCTCACGGTTACCCACGTACGCGCCCTGAACTCCATTGATCAAAAAGGGGGGCCCTTTCACTCTGCGCCGTTTAATGACGTCCTAGTGTCCGTGCGGGGTGACTACGCAGCCAAAAGAAGATTCCCCCCTTCCCCCGCACTCATCCAACCAAGCGGATATCCCGCCCCTGGAGTTCTAGGAGAGGCCAATGGCCCCTCCCCCTGGGCGAGCCCATTCATAATGGTGCCGCTTCCTAAGGACCTTCAATTGGCTGCTCACCGATCATGACCTTACTGCCACAGGCCAGCATAGTTGACCGATTATCTGGTCCCCCCCACAACCTCCTCCTCCTATAGGTCATGCCCCCCTTGACAACTCCCCTAACCATCCTACAATGTTCGCTGCCAGTAATTCATTCCCTGACCTGGACAAGTGTACCCCTTTTCGCCCCAGTCCGGACCCAAAAAGGTGCAATAAGACAGAAACGCCCCTTCATAAGCTGTCCTTGTCCTGGGTGCTAGACTGGCTGCCACAAGGTTTTGTAACTCGGGGCTCCGATTTCCCAGAGTGTCATTGAGAAGTGTGTTGGTGTTACTTCTGCAGATGGTAAATGCTCCCTGAGCACCTGCATCTTAAAACGAGAAAGTGCATCAGCCGCGTTATTCAGTACCCCTGGAACATGTTTTGCACTAAACTGAACATTCAGTGTCAAACAAATCAACACAATTTCTTTTAACAGGCGTAATATCCATTTACACCGTACCGCCTGCTGATTGATACACTCGGCCACCCTCCTGTTGTCTGACCAAAATATTACCGATTGATTGCGCAGCTGCTCGGGCCACACAGTCAATGCCACCCAGATTGGGAACAGCTCCAAAAAACCTATGTTACTGGTCAACCCGTTCTCGTCCCACCAAGTCGGCCAACGTTGGGCCACCCTTCTGTTACTAAGTATGGTGCCAAACCCCACACTGCCAGCAGCGTCAGTCCATAAACCTAACTCTGCTGATGTGGTGGGGGCCCACTCCACACCACTCTGCCATTGAAGTCCTCCAGGAATGCCAACCAAATATGCATGTCCTGGCGAACCTCCGGCGACAACCTGGTGCGGTGGTGCCCCTCCCTGAGGCCAGTCATAGCCTGGGCAATGGAGCGCGAGAAGGGACGCCCCATTGGTATTACCCTTAGCGCGAAGTTCAGCTGACCCACTGTCTGTAGTAGCTGGGGGAAGGTTACCTTCTCATTCCTAAAGCATTGCTGCAAAGTTGTCCTGAATTTCAGGATTTTTTCCGTGGGCAATCTGAAACTACCTTCAATGGAGTCTAATTCTATTCCCAGAAATTCTAAGGATGTTGCTGGCCCAACCGTCTTCCCGGGCGCTAGCGGGACCCTAAAACCGCGCATTAGCACGCAAAATTCCTGCAATGCATTCGCACAGTCCTGCGACTCCGCTGCGCCCAGAAAAAGGAAGTCGTCCAGATAGTGCATGACTTGCTGATGCCCAGTTACCTGCCTAAAAACCCATTCCTTAAATGAACTGAATTTCTCGAAGTAGGCGCAAGAGATAGAGCACTCCATAGGCATACACATATCCATATAGAATTTGCCCTGGAATGAAAAACCCAGTAAGTGTTGGTCACAAGGGTGCACCGGCAGCAGTCTAAATGCAGATTCAATGTCAGATTTCGCTAGCAGCACACCAGGGCCCAGACGTCTCAAAATGTCTACAGCTTGATCACATTACAAATGCTCTCATCTATCGCGTCATTCACTGAAGCGCCGCTTGGTGCTGATAGGTTGTGTATAAGTCTGAACTCACCTTCTTCTTTCTTTAGGACCACCCTCAGGGGGGAACACACAAAATTAAGTACCGGGACATCTGAAAATGGGCCAGCTATCCTTCCTAAACGCAGTTCTTTTGGGGGCGAGGGTGCAGCCTGAGGAGCGCGGGAACAAGAGGGTATCTCCCGCGCTCCCTAGGCCTTTTAAACGATGTTTGGGGGCCGACCAGTTTGCACTGGTCCACCCATCCCTAGCTCCGCCCCCCCTGACCCCAGAAGCAATTAACTGCTTCCGGATCAAGGTCAGGAACATCACCAATCGGTGGTGGGGTGCGCCCGCCGCGTCATCAAGACGCGGCTCTAGGGCACGCCCCACCATCGAGGGTGCTACGGGGAGGAGGGTCCGGCACCCCGCCATACGTGCGGGAGGACTGGGCGGCCCCCACTTTCCTTTCGATTCTCCCCCACCCCAATCCGAAGAATGGATTCCACTTGAGGTTTGAATACTGCATTTTCAAAGCTCCTGGATATTACAATTGACCCATGCACAAACCCACATTGCAGCACTGTTACTTGAAAATAGCATTCCTGACTGCTAACATCCCTGCCTGCATACAGGATTCCTCAGATGCAGCCTCTTAAAAAAAAGCCTTAGACAGTATTCCACAGGTATACTGTTGTATTAAAAAATACCTATCCTTCCTCTTCAAAGGGATCCTCACTGATAGTCATAAGCAACAAATTGCAATGCCCACATGCATATCCTGGGACATTTTACTAAAGCTGTACACAAAAATTTACAAATGCACACCTGTGCAAGGCTTTTTATTAGAAAAGTGCACTTTGATAGAAACAAACTGTTGACTTTGTAGCCTATTAAAGGCTAAAACTGAACACATTAAATTTATTTTTCATTAAATCCAATTAAACCAAATAGTCACTACATTATCAAAAGTGACTAGAAAACACAAGAAATCTTTTTTTAAAAGAAAATAAAAGGAATGAAGGGCAATGTTCGCAGATAGGCTGCAACATGCATGGAAACAGAAATTAGCACTGCACCTTTAAGGGCTTCATGCTTCATCCTGTGCTCCATCATGCCCCAGAGATGACAGGTCTGTTAATTTTTATGGACTCAAGAGGATCCTAAGTGTATGGAAGGAACGCTAAACTCATTCTTGTCCATTGAGGTGAAAGGGTTGCTTATGACTTTGATGAGGATTCACTTGGAGGAGAACTAGGATTACAGGTAAGCAAATTTTCCTTCCCTCCCAAAGGGCCTTCGTCGATCGACATAAGCACTGAATAAAGTAGCAAGCTCATTCCATTATAAGGAACAAATGTCCCGGATGACCAGTTTTAAATTAAAATGATAATGCCTTAGTCATGCCGGTAAATGAATTGCATGAAAGAGGCCAAAATTGTGCCTTCAACCAAGTCAACATGGCTCATTTTTCAGGAAGCAATGGAAATAGACACTGTGTTGCAATAATCTATTAATACATATCTACATTTACATCAATTATTCAACATAACACACAAAGCTCAGAGGTGCAAGAATGAAAGTCTTTTTATTTTGATCACAGTTAATATCTGTTCGACATTTGTCACTCTTAATACAGAAGATTATCCCACAGAAGCATATTGCCAACTGAATAATAATAATTGCTACAATGCAAGAAATGCAAAACAGCTGCGAGATACAAATGACAACCCTTTTTGCCAACAAAATTATTATATAGTAAAAAGACAATCCATTTTTAAAAGAAGAAGATAAATCATATCTCAAAGTCACACATCTTGTGACACCTAATTTTTCCTGATTCTCAAAGTAGGGGCACCATGACATTGGCCCCAAGGAGACTTATACAATTAGGTATTGATTCTGCTACTGCTAAAATCTGTAAGTAGACCTTCCAGATTGCGAGAGCGCACTCTTTAAAATCGCACTAGGTGCTAACTTCACCTTTTCCGGCCTTTTTATCCTCCGCCCGGTCCATCTAAACGCTTCAGAGAAGCCCTGACAAATATGGTGACAGCTCTTGCCTTACATACTGCCAATTTTAATATCATAGGCGACCTGAATCTTTACTTAGAACTGCAGGGCTCTCCAGAGATTTTCTCAGATTCATTGGGGACTTGGCAGCTTGTCAGCTGACTCAATTGGCCCCTGGTGCGACACATAGAGCAGGACATCTCCTAGATCCGGTATTTTCGAATTTAGAGACATTGGAAGTGTTAACTCCGCTCCATATGATCTGGACCGATCATTTCCTCATCCTGATGCGGATAATTATAAGTGGCTCTAAATCTCTGCCCAACCAGCAGCCCTCACTTAAACGGCTATGGCATAAACTTGATCAAGCAGACCTACGCACAGCTCTAAGCGCAAAACCTCTGCTACAATCAAACAATGTGGAAGAGGCTGATGCGCTCTTTCAAATATGGATTATCCCAGCCCTAGATACCTGCATTCCCATTAAACTCACTCACTTCAAAAGCACTCGAGGCAATGCATGGTTTAATGAAGAACTCACGCTGGCCAAAAACAAATGCAAAACTCTGGAAAGATCCTGGAGAAAGTCCTATGATCTCCAGGCTAACATATTATACAGAACAGCTATTAATACATACCATAAGCTGGTGCATAAAACCAGAGCAGCACACTATTCCAGTTTGATCTCCACTAGTACTAATCGCAGTAAAACGATATTCTCGTTACTAAAGGACCTGTCTACGCCACCAGCAGAATCTAGCAATACTATCTCCTCTAACCTACATTGTGAGGAGCTGGCGGCCTTCTTTTTGAAGAAAGTCGAAGACATCTATTTAAAATTTGGGCATAACACTTCCCCAGTGCCTGCAGTAGGGATGTGAACCTCAGTCCCAAATCCACCCTTCTTGCATCACTCCCCCATACCCTTTAAGGAACTAGCGAGATTAGTGGCCAAAATCAAATCTGGTTCCCCTGCCGATCCCCTAAAACCAGAAGTTTTCAGGAAAATTCAATCTGCTCTCCTACCCGCATGTTTGGAATTCCTTAATCTATCCCTCTCCACCGCGATAGTGCCCAATTCATGGAAGCATGCTAAAGTAGTACCCTTTCTTAAAAAACCCACTCTTGATTGCTCCAAATCAGAAAACTACCACCCAATTTCACTGCTCCAGTTTCTGTCTAAAATTCTGGAAGCCCACGTGAATTCCATGCTTACGCAATTCTTAGAATCAATAACATTCTTGACAGCTCACAGAATGATTTCCGACCTCAGTATAGCACCAAGTCAGCCCTGTTAGCAGTGGTTCAACATCTCATGCCGGCAGCACATCCGCTTTGGTGCTGCTGGATCTAAGCGCGGCATTTTATACAGTCTCACATGAGATCCTGCTCCACCTGCTGGAGGAGATAGGAATTGGAAATACTGCTCTAACTTGGTTCTCTTCCTTCCTGTCTGAGTGGACGTTCCAAGTGACAGTTCCCCCTTTTGCCTCTCAGGTCCATCTGCTTCGTTGTGGGATTCCTCAGGGCTCCGCACTGAGCCCTACGCTCTTTAACATTTATATGAGCCCCCTGGGCAGGATGGCTAAGGCAAGAGGAATGTCCCTGGTGTCATACGCCAATGACACCCAACTGGTGATCACCTTATCTAATTATCTAATAATCCCACTCAAGATATACAAAAATTCAAAGAGGATATCTCCGCCATAGCGGAATGGATGACAATCAATTGTTTCCAATTGAACTCCACCAAATCAGAAATCCTCCTGGTGGGCAAAGATTCCCATCTCTGGACAAATTAATGGTGGCCTTCGGCATTGGGTAACCCTCCTGACCCCAAACCCATGGTACAAAACTTGGGCTTTATATTGAAAGATCTGAATTTCGAAATACATGCTAAAACAGTGGCCGGGAAATGTTTTGGGATACTCCGTGGCCTGAGACCGATTTTGGGACTTTTTGATAAACCAGACACGCCAGTTGATTGTTCAAGCTTCTATCCTGTCTCGCCTGGACTATTGCAATGTGCTTCTTTTTGGAACTAATAAATCTGTGATTAAGAGATTGCAGCGGGTCCAGAAAGCGGCAGCACGTGCCATCTTTGCCCTCTCGAAACTCAGCCACCCCACTAACCTTCTCTACCGTCTTCACTGGCTGCCTATTGAGCAGCTTGTCAGTTTCAAGACACTCTGTACCACGCACAAGATACTGAGAGGAATAGCCCCAGACATTCTTAATGATCTGTGCATCCTTTATACTCCATCACGCACGCTGCGCTCAGCAAACCAGTGTCTTGCACGCATTCCTTGTATACGCAAAGTGAGATCTGGCTGCCGCTCTTTTTGACGACTGGCTCCCGCCCTCTGGAATCCCCTTCCTCTCCACATTCACGCCGAACCAGATCATAAGACCTTTACATGGCATGTGAAAACCTGGCTCTTCTCTCAGATCTAATCCCTGCTTTAGTTCTCCGCTATGTTCTGCTTCAGCGCTGGGACACCTTTTTGCAGAGGCAGCCATGCGCTTTATAAATACTCTAATCTAATCTAATCGAAACAAGCACAATCATTTGTACATGCACTCTGGTCTTATATCACAGATTCAAAAGACATTCTTCTTAAACTGCTGGGCTTTCTTTGGAAAGATGATCATATTCTGGCTTTGATGGTATAAGCGTATACTTCTGATATTAGTTGCTTTTTTAATATGGTTCTGCACATTGCATTACACCTAATCAAATGACTGTAGAAATGACAAAAATATGTCTTTACAGTAACTTGTTTGCTTTCAGCCAAACCTAACCTATTTATGCAAAACTAAGGGACTACCTAGAGCAAACAAGGAACTAGGATAAAGAATTCTATGCATCTTTGCATAGATTTTTACTAAAAGTACACTGGTGAAATTATATTCCTCTGCCATGGAGAAGGAAAACTGTTAAAACAATTCTTAGGGCCTACTCGTGGTGGCAGCCCAACCACCACCACATTGGTGAGCCACCCACCGTATTATGAGTGTGGTGGTCGGGCCGCCACAAGACCGCCTGCTCTGCCGGAATCAAAGATCCAGCTTTACGGACAGTCTAAAAATGGGCAGGAAAATGCTGGCAGTGCCGCTGCAAAACAACAGTTGATGGACAGAATGCAGATTAATGTCATACATTCACCCCAGTACAGAGATATGGGCCTATATCCATCGTTTTTTTGCTCACCATGCCATTCCAGTTTGAACCCAGCCATATGCAATTCAGTCTTGACCCAGCGCCCAATGGGAGCATTCCAGCCCGAACTGCCAGGCCAGGTCCTCCCTGGACTGGAAACAAAGCATCCTAGGACCGGTTTTGGGGTTTCACCCGTCATTAGCCAGGATAGCTTGATTCCAGTAGCATGGAGAGCACAGAACCCACGTCTGGGCATTCCTGTCCCACTCGGGGTGACAAATGCAAAAACAAAAGTTGATGGACAGAATGTAGAACAATGTCATACATTCACCCCAGTACAGAGAGCGGCACCACTGAGCAAATTCTGACTTTCATTTCCAACCTCCCTTTTCATGGTGGTAAGCCCATCATGAAAAGGGTGGCAGACATGGAAGTAAGGGGGCCCTAACCCCGCTGCTTCAGGGACTGGCGGTGCATGCAAAGGGACACATGTTGTGCTCCCCTGGAATTGCATCCCCTGTTTCTGCACTGTGTGGCATAAATGCAACACCATGCAGGAACGTGCTGCAGGCGCGGCCACGGCTCCGGCCTGCTATTAGCCCACTGCTGTGACACCACCGCAGCACCATCCGCCTGCCATTGGTTACACTAGTAATCTGTCAGGTGGGCTCACTACAGACTTGGTGGTCCTTCTGTCTGCGTGGTGGTGGTGGGCCGACAGGAGGACCTTCAAACTAGTAATAAGGTCCTGAGCCCTTAAAACAATGATTGCAACATACGATTAATGAATAACATCAACCAAAGCAATTGCACATTTCTTATATTGAATTTCATATATAAGAATGCATTTTTTAATACAAATGTTGTCACAAACAGCAATTCTAGCCCCATGCACAAAGTAGCTTCCAAAAAACATATCTAAAATGCACCAAAGGGTGAATTATTAGGCATCTGAAGCAACGGTTCTGGGGATCAGGTTTTCAAAAATAAAGCTCACAAAGCAATCTATAGGTTTAGAAAAAGAGGCTACCTAGGAAAAAAACTTCTACAAAATTCTTGGATACTAGTCGAATTGAAGTTAGAGATCTTGCAAAATGCAGCACACATAGAAAAAGCAAAAATGAGGAGATATTAAGGTATTTCTACTTGTTACCCCATTCTAACACCTGCTATTACATGGCGTTTATTTGTGGTGCTGCTACATATTTCTACATCTTTGTAAATCTGGGGCAGCGTAAAAAATGAATGGGTGTTGTGGTGGGACACCGCAGCAACACCCATTGACCGCCCCTTTCATGCAGATACCTGTGTGAAAGGGTACCATATTTACAAAGTGGCATTAAGCCACATAAAGTGGGTTAACAGCACTTTGCAAATATGGTGCAGGGCATTGCGCCACCGGAAAGTTGGTAAAAGTGATGTTCTGGTGGCGCAATCCCCTTGTAAACAGACCACATGGTGAGGTATGCTGCTCTTCCTTCAAATGATCCTAATTGATTTATTATCCCTTGGCTACACATATGCCCCCCTGAACCTGTTCCCACCTAACCAGCCAGCACCCGGGGACATACAGCGGCTGCTGCTGGGCCCAGTTGTAACGTAGGGCCTGACGCGCTAACTAATTCGTCTCGTTGTGGGCCTATGGGCAACAGCATCAAAGCGGGAGACGCGACTGAGTGAGCGAGAGACTCTTGTGTAAGGAAGACCTCCCATCATTAGCTCTTCTTTGGGAACACTAAAACACCAGCTATATTGAAGGAAAGCTCTATGGTGGGGTTCAGATTAAGCTCCATGGAAACATCTATGTCCAACTTAACAACAGAAATAAAAGCAACGCCTAGGGGCCTTCAACAACCGCATGGAAGATGTATGGAACAGGCTGCACAAGTGGGGCCAGATCTCTGGTACCTGCGATCAAATGTGGCGCTGCTTGAAGATTGCGCTAGATCTGACAGTATAAAATGGATTTCTAGTAGTCCTCTTACCTTGACTCACAGGTATGTATAACCTGGACTCTGGAGCTAGAGTTGCAGAGGGCACACCGGATCAGGATTAGGAAGTTATCCCCTGAAGACCCTAGCAGACCATGTCCCCTTATTGCATGCCACCTCTTCCTCCATGATCAGGTATGACAAATTTTGATGACCCAAAAACATGGGTCTTACAACCTACATGGCCACTCAATTCATATAAAGGCGATTACTCCACAGATAACACTGAGGATGGCATTTATTTCCCTTCTACCTCAGCTCCACAAAAGGAATATTAAATATGGCCTCTTTGACCCAGCGACAATGTGGATGACGAGGGACGTCAAATCTAGAGTCTATATGAATCCATAAGAACTAGCACAACTTCTGGCGAGCCTGGATGACACCTGTATAGACGCTGTGCTGCCGCTCCCATCTGATGCTAGGATGCTGCCCTCCAGACAGACAAACGGACTGTTATGGTCGAAGACCAAAGCGCTCCTTCAAGAAACAGCTGGACATTTTAAAGGACCATGGTTTATTAGAGATATGGAAACTCCTCCTACACCGCTTCGACAAAGACTACACGCATCTCTCAGGGGCACACAGTTCACAATCCAGACTAGACGATTTCTTGATCTCGCACCCATACTCCCGCTAACACCGGATTGTGACATTCTAGGGTGCTCCACCTCGGACTACGCACCAGTCTGCCTGCATATTGATTGGTGTCTACACACGCCAATCCGAAAAACATGCCGCTGAATGTTTTATATCAAAAGATGTCCAAGGCATAAATACTTTTGAAATCCCATTTGTGCATCTAATTTAAGGAAAATGCATGGCCGATAATGTCGGCACAAATACTGTGGGCGGCCGAGAAAGCCATAATTAGAGGCCAAGTCATGCAGTACTCGCAATAGCCAACAATAAGAGGGTGGAGCAACAGATGGCCCTTGAAAGAAACATCACGGGGCAGATTTACAAGAAACTGACGCATCTCTGCATCATAGCAGCTGTCAGTTTACATGCGTCGCATAAAAAAAATCTTGCGCCACCAAGGATGCATCACATTTACAATGCGGCGCACCATGGTGCAAGGATTGACAGATGTGTCACGCATCTGTTGGTGCAAAGGTCATGCATTGCTGGAGTAGTGTCACTAGCACTACGCAACTCCAGCAAAGCTCAGGAAAGCCTATACCAATTGTGCTGCGTCACTCCTTACGCCTGCTTCAAGCAGGTGTAAGGTTTTGATGCAGTAGCATCGTAGAAGTGGTGCAGTGGAATCCTAAAGATTTCACCGCATCACTTTTATGAGGCTTTCTTGCATCGGAAGGCCCATCCTGCATACATTATACCTGATGCAAGTATAAAGTGGAGCCAGGGCTTTAAGTGGGCCGGGTCTCACCGTGTCTGAGCACTGGCAGTTTTTTTCAGGGGGCCTCGAAACGGGTCTCTATCGGGCTCTGTTTTGAGCCCTGACACAGGCAGCCCGTTTTTTTTTTCCGGACTGCAATGACTGCTGTTTACTGTCACTGCAGTCCGGAAAAAAAGTGCCATGGCGCAAAACAAAGCCTGATAGAGACCCATGGATGTGCGCTGCTCACACTGCTCACTTCTCAGTAGTAGAGAAGTTACAGCATGACGTCATGCCAGGGGAGCGTTGTGGGGGAAGGGAAATCCTTTAAGAGTCATTTTCTTTCTGGATTTCCCTTCTCTTTCTGAAACTCAGGAGCAGCAACATTGTGGTAGGGTCACCAAGGATTTAGTTGGAAGCTTTGTCAATATTATATACAAGTCATAGTTGCAGATTATTTATCTTCTGCAAGTAATAACCATTGACAAAGCCAATATTCCTTACTTATTGTAGGTATGATGTTACTTGTATCAAATATCTGGATGCACTGACGGAAACAGCAAAATACAAGTCGGGCGGCACACTATGCTAAGCACAGATTTTTTGCGTAGGTGATTTAAAGCCACGCCCCTAATTACACTGGCCACACCCCTTTGAGAGACCCCCCAGTTTTTTCATCCCACTTGAAGCCCTGAGTGGAGCTGTTGTTTACAACTTGGCGCATCTCTCTAGATGCGTCACGGTGTAAAGGTGTTGCAACGTGGCGCATTGTTTACACCGCCGCTGTGTCACAAAAGTGATGCAACAGCCGCAAAAGTGTTGGAAAGGGCTTGCAAATCTGCCCCCACATTCTCAACCCGGGAATATACGGGGCGCCAGACGGACCATACCAGAATCAGACCTTAGAGGGCAAAAATGGAACTGACGACCTCTATACCTCAAGAGCTGAATATGAGCTTTATAGATCACAAGCCCACCAATACGAGCAAGGCGCTTATTGGCAGCCCAGTTGAGGCAACAAGGAGCAATGATATCCATTCCGCAATCAGAGACAGCAAACCGGCCACTTAGTCAGGGACCCATAAGGCATTGCACAAATCTTTGCCACCTACTATAGTAAGCTGCATAGAGTAGAAACAACGAGAGAAGAGGCCCGAGAGAACAGATTCTTTGACACCATAAAACTACCCTGTCTTAATAATGACGACAATCTTCTACAAAAGAACAAATAGCGCTTGCCTTTGAATCTTCCCTGCAGCACAGTCCCTGGGGAGGATGATTAACCCGTAAAATTCCATAAATGGGCTAAAGACGATCTTGTAAACCCCCTCTAGGAAATTTGTAAGGAAGCGGACAACACTGACAGTTCAGAGGCGCTCTCTAATAAGGCTTTGATTACTTTTCTCCCAAAACTCAAGAAAGACTTGTTGCAGTGTGGGAGGAATCAAGGTATTTTTCCTCTGTGCGCCCCTTTTAGCCTTCCCTGGGGAGGCATCAGAATCTGACGCCATCCCAGGTTTACGAAACCTTGTAAATCTGGGAATGCGTCAGCATCTCTGGGTGTTGCGTGGTAACACCCACAGCAACGCCCATGGAACGCCCTTTCAGCGGACTAATGCGTAAAAAGGGGGCATATTTACGAGGCCATGAAAAGCCATGCAGGGGAGCTTAGCGTTGCCCTGTAAATATGGGCCACCGCACTGTGCCACTGGGATGTCAGAAACAGTGCCGCTCCGGTGCAACGCTGGGTCCGTGACGCACTGCCTCTCATTTCTGCGCCAGCGTTAGGGAGAGGGGAGGGGAGGGGAGTGCCATACTTCAGTAAATATGGCGCTCTTCTGCGCTCTCCTTCTCACGCAGCGCAGCATTTGCGGCTGCTGCGCTGCGCTGCGTGACATACTGGTAAATGTGGCCCCAGGTGTGAGGTGAAGGGAGGAGTTGTCCCGCTCAGTCCACGCTGAGAACACCGAGGGTACAGAACGATGTACACTTCTTAGGTTTATACTCTCGCTTCTGTTCATCTTCCCACACGCTTGATTTCTATCACCGCCCCGCAGCCTCCATTGTTGTACAGCCTGTAGTGCCAAGGAAAGTTCCCTAGGCCAGCGCCGTTATCAGCAGGAGTTTATAGGGCTGTGCGGCTCCTGCACTGTCGTTGGATTGACACTGGTAGTTTTATTGGTGTTTACATGTGTACTTGTTCGTGTGGTTGCTTTGGTACCTATATCACCTTATCCACAGTTTTGTATAGGTACATGTACCTCACTTTCTTTACACAGATGTAACATGTGCTCTTCTTTTGTTCTGTTGATTGAAAATGTGGTCATTAAATATTCGTCAATGATACATATGTTGTTTTTGTACACTTAGTAACATGCAGCCCCGGAGAAACTGCTGCATATATTTGCATACTGAATTTCATTTCTTATTCTGCCCCGGTAAGGCGTTCCACTCTGCACCACCCACGATTTTACCATGTCACGCTCGAGCCTTCAACCGCAAGAGAATACGTGAAACTCCAGCTCCACCTACTGGACATTTGTGTCGAAACTTTTAATTCAACCAACCGAAGAATGGATTTTTCATACTTTTAATGTGAATGCTGTAAAATTATCAACAAGGCCATTTATTTGATCTAACAGAAGGAAGTATTTTGATTCCAGTTGTGCACGTGGATTTTCCCTGTCTCCTCCAATTTCCAATACTTTTACTTACTATATGCCCTGAAACAATCACAGTACAATATTCTTACGGTAAAGTATTTTCTTAAAGTGCAATGCCACAGATTATTTTGCCGTTGTTTGATTTTATATAACACGTTCCAAATTCAAACACTACTGATCGAAAAGCCAGGTCTTGAGAAGTCTTCTGAAGGCCAGCAGGTCCTGGGTCCGTCGTAGGTCGGTAGGGAGAGTGTTCCAGGTCTTGGCGGCGAGGTAGGAGAAGGATCTGCCGCCGCCGGTGGCTTTACGTATGTGTGGGATTGTGGCGAGGGCGAGGTTGGCAGAGCGGAGGCTGCGGGTGGGGGTGTAGAAGCTGAGTTGGTCGTTGAGGTATGCTGGTCCGGCGTTGTGTAGAGCCTTGTGTGCATGGATGAGGAGTTTGAAGGTGATCCGCTTGTCGACGGGGAGCCAATGCAGGCCTCGTAGGTGGGGTGTGATGTGGTTACGTCAGGGAATGTTGAGGATTAGTTGTGCCGAGGCGTTCTGGATGCGTTGCAGACGTCTCAGGAGCTTGGTTGTTGTTCCTGCGTAGAGGGTGTTCCCGTAGTCCAATCTGCTGGTGACGAGGGCCTGGGTGACGGTTTTTCTTGTGTCGGAGGGGATCCATTTGAAGATCCTGCGGAGCATTCGGAGGGTGTTGAAGCATGACACGGAGAGTGTGTTGACTTGCTTGCTCATGGAGAGGGAGAAGTCGAGGATGACTCCCAGGTTGCGTGCGTGGTCGGCGGGTTCTGGGGTTGTTCCTAGCGTGTAGGCCACCAGGAGTCGTCCCAGGCTGATGGGGTGTGACGGAGGATGAGGACCTCCGTCTTGTCTGAATTCAGATTCAGCCTGCTGTCCTTCATCCATTCAGTGATGGCCTTCATACCTCTGTGGAGGTTGGCTTTGGCGGTGTGGGGGTCTTCGGTGAGGGATTTGATCAGCTGGGTGTCGTCGGCATCTCCCAGGAATAGACCCCATTAAAAAAAAATTGCTATTGCTGGGATCTTATCGGGATCTCGCTACTCGGAGACGTGTGGGTGGGAGACCACATTAGATCTTTCGCAGACTTACAACAATGCCACGCCCTGCTCCCCTCCCAATTCTATAAGTATCTACAACTCAGACATGCCCTCCACACCCACATTCCATCCCCCACCTCTCTCCCAGAATTCAGTCCCTTAGAGGCCCAGGTGATGATGGGGAACCTGGGGAGGGGGAGGGGTGTCTTGAATATATCGATCACTGGTGAACAACTGCCCGCATCCCTAGACCAGATCCAGGCCCGCTGGGAGGGGTGGCTGGGTCCCCTGGAGGAGGTGGATTGGAGGGATGCCCTTATGACCCCCAAAACCTTGACAACATCCTCCAAGCTACGCCTCGTCCAACTTTATTACCTCCATGCTGCATATCTCACTCCGGCACGCCTTTTCCGTGCCCGCATACGATCCTCCCCGGCCTGCGTGCGCTATGAATACGCTCCAGCAGATTTCTATCATATGGTAGGGTCGTGCCCAGCTCTGGCGCCGTTCTGGAGAGGGGTGGAGCTCGAACTTACGCAGACCCTCGGGTGGGAGATTCCCCATGACCCGAGGCGATTGCTGTTGGGGGTGTTTGATAGCCTTGATGGATCCAGGGCGGATAAGCGTTTCCTGGGGGCGGCAGTGGCGAAGAGAGACATAGCTGTGCTCTGGTCTCAGGCCAAGCCGCCGACTGTGCGGAAATGGACAAGAGGGGTGGATTGGTGTGGAGCACAGGAGGAGCCCCTCTTGGAGGCCCGGGGATGTCCTGAACTCTTCAGTAAAGTGTGGGGTAAATGGTTCAATTTGTTACCTACGTGAGGGTCTGACTAAAGCTTGTACATGTTTAGTAATATGTGAATGTCTCACTCACTCCATTTGGGCCTCCAATGTTTTGTGTAGGCTATCCGTGATTGTATTTCATCTTCTTAAGGTGCTTGATCTGCTACCAACAAATGTATCTGTTACCAATAAAACCAAATAAGTTGATTATTAAAAAATAAGAAAAAAAGGTTATTAGTGCCCCAATACGTCAAAGCATGCCTCCATTGTGCCAGGGCCAGTATTTTACCATGGGTGCCCCCATATTCCATAGATGTCCCCTTATATCAAAAATAAAATAGAATATGGCAGTGCCACAATTTTGAAATGTATACTGTCCACATACCCTTATGTTAAAAATGACTCATTACGTCAGGACCCGCATTTTGTCAGGGTAGCCACCCTCCAGTATGCCAGGTTGTCCATCTTTATGCCGAGAATTAATTCTATTGTGCTATTTCCATCATTTTGCCACTGGTGTCCACCTGCCAAGAATTTCCTCAGGTATATATAGAGTGGTCCCAGACAGAACACAACAGATTTAAGAAAATCACGATGTTAAAGTTAAATAATTTTAGAAAGATAAATCCTTTAGGGTGCAAGGTGTTTTTATTTTCACCGCACCAAAGTCAATCAAATGAGCAAAAAATTGGATGAGAAATATATACACAATATACATAAATTCAATACGCCCACAGGGAAAGGGAAAAGTATTGGGGAAAGGGTACACATTTTTTGTTAGTTTAACATCACTAATCAAAGTTTACATGTGCATGACTCTAAAGATCACAGTCACGAAATTTAATAGATCCCCATACGTGGGGTCGGAAAACAATACGTAAACATCAAAACAACATTTCAAATAGAAGCTCCTATTCAGCTGTATATATCAGGCTATCCTTAGGAGTTCTGGATTGTAGAAAAAAGTCTACGTTTCGACCCTGGGATTGTGGGACAATAGATCCTTACTACGCGGGTCTTCGTCAGGACGTGAAGGGAGGAGGAGGGGTAGGGTGGGGCTGTTTCCTAGACAGAAATAGACGTATATTAAAACCGGCCTCAAGAAGAGTCCCAAGATAATAGTTGCTAATGCGTTCGGGGTATCTGCATTAGACTTTAAGTAAACTTACAAAAGGAGGAAAGTTTTTTATACATATACTGAGGATCAGATCATGATTAACATAGAATTACCTGATGAGTAATCAAAAAAGCATAAAAATTAAAAATTACCTGGTGAGTAATCAAAAAAGGTGGCCTGGGAAATTGGAGTGACGTAATTATGCCAGTGATTGTCGTATCTAAAAACCATGATAGAAATGGTGACAGGGGCGCCATTTAGTTATAGTTACCGCCATAGAATCAACTTTCAACAATAAACATCATTGTTACTTCATATAGAGCCTACCCTTGTATTAAGGCATGGTTGTCACTCGTATTTTATTCAGGACTGCACCTCCATCGTTATGGGGTAGAATTGGGAGACTCAAATTGTCGATTTTTGAATCTGAAAATGCAAATATTTGAGAACGAGGTCAGGGAATATCTATTGAGGACTCCACCACTTGGTGAATATAGAGCGCTGGCAAAACGCCCACAGGTGCCGCCGTTTGGCCACTCACCATACAGGAATGATCGAACAGGATCGATCGTGGTGTTCACTTGATTAGACCTCCGACGTGGCGGGGCAGAAAAGTAGAATTGTGGCTTTCACACGGAATCTGGAGAAAGCAGTGAAAGACCGAAGTCAGAAAAAGCATAGTCTAGCGGCTTAATAAATTGCTTAAAAACAGCGCGTGAGCAAACCGCCCAAACAATCCGCCTGGAGGGCACTTACCCTGAAAAGATGAGTTGAAGGATTGGTAGCAGAAAAGTTCAGCGTCCTGCACCGTCAGGCTAGCACCAGGAAGTGCTGCCTCGGTAACAGGATGAAGTTAACGTGAGCTCGCGTGAAGAAAGACTCGCGTTGTCAAGGACACGCTGATGCGGTGGAGGAAAGACTCGGATGTTTAAAAAGTCAGATACATGATTAATACGGAGATTTTAATAGTGACCCTACTGGTACCCGTATTGGATTGAAATATTGGGACAACGTGTGTTTGTAAGTCGAGGTTATTTTGGGAGTTTATAGTTGCAAAAAACTCCAGTTGCGTGGACCTGCCGAAAATTCATGTCGGTCAAAAAACGTACCCTAACTTAACAGGGCTGTCTCCCAAAATTACTTAAATACCAGGAAAAACAATTGCATTGCGCATTATTCAACCGTTGATCTTACATGTTTGGAGAGAAAGCGCAGGACCTACCCAGCATGGTGGTCAAAAAACGCATTTATACATTGTACAGTATAACATGGCAAGAGCCTCAAAGATGGGCTTGAGTGCAACACATTCATAGTAGGTCAAGAAAGGGAAACCCAACGCGGTGGTCCTATACAGGATACATCAGTAGAAAGTATTATGGAATTACTCTGTTGATGTTATAACAAAGTTTGCGTGAACCTACCACAAGGTGGTTAAACGCTTTGCAAAGTTAATATACTGGCGAAATTTTTTTTAATTATAATAGCACACTGATGGCAATTCGAAGAATGCGTGAACCTACCACAAGGTGGTTAAACGCGAACGCTACAGAGGTTAACCATTTGTAAAAAAATTTTAAGACAGACTGAGTATGATAACACACTGATGGCAATTCAAGAAATGCGTGAACCTACCACAAGGTGGTTAAACGCAAATGCTTCAGAGGTTAGCCATCTGAGCGAAACTACTCTCAGATTCATTCAGCCCTCTACGTGCAGAGTCAAAAAAGCGGATCCATTTGATCTCCCTGATATTAAGGATGGGTTCTATATTGCCACCCCGCGGACCCAGTTTCACCTGTTCTAAAATGGTCCACTTAAGGCTTTCTGGGGAATGGTTGAGGTCATTGCAGTGATCTACCATGGGGGCCCCTACAACCTTGCACCTTATACGACTGCAGTGTTGTAGGAAGCGTACCTTTGCTCGTTGTTGTGTCTGTCCTATGTATATTAAATCACACGGGCATATTATGCAATATATCACGTTTGTGGAATTACAATTCGTGTGTGATTTTAGAAGGACCTGTTGGTGATCATGAGAAAAAGTTTTAGTTTGAATTGTTGCTGGACAGGCTTTACATGAACCACAGCGAAAATGTCCTACAATGGGAGGCAAGTTCCACATCGATGTTAAAGATGGTTCCTTTGTAGTCTTCAGAAAGGAGCATACCACGTGGTCGCGAATATTTTTCGCCTTCTTAAAGGCATGGAGTGGTAAGTCACTGCAGTTGACATCCTCAGAGACCAAATTCCAATATTTGTTGACGGTTTTCTTTATAGCGTTACTTTTAGTTGAAAAAGTAGTTACGCAAATTAGGCGTTGTTCATTTTTACTCTTTTCAGACCCGGATTGTAGTAAGACTTCCCTCGGGTTAAACCAAGCTCTTTTTTTGGCTTTCTTCACCAGACGTCTCGGATAGCCACGTTCAAGTAGACGATCCATTAGTACAGTGGATTGCTCCATGAAGTCCTCTTTTCTGCTACAATTACGGCGAATCCGTAAGAATTGGCCAAATGGTAAATTGTCCCGAAGGCCCCTAGGGTGATGGCTGGAATAAAGGAGTAGAGAGTTCCTCTCCGCAGTTTTTCTGAAAAGAGTGGTTTGTAGGATGTCATTTTCCACAAAGATTGTAATATCCAGAAAGTCAATGGATTCTCTATCAAATTTGATGGTGAATTGTATGTCAGGGGATCTGCCGTTGAGCCATTCAAAAAAGTTAGTAATTCCCACCTCGGTACCTGACCAGATACAGATGATGTCGTCAATGTATCTCATCCACATATTTATTTGCGGTCTGAATGGATTGACATCATTGTGTATGAACATATCCTCATACATGGACATGAAAATTATAGCCAAATCCGGGGCAAAGGCAGCCCCCATCGCAACCCCCTTGGTTTGGAGGTAGAAGCAGGTACGAAAAATAAAAAAGTTTTTCATCATAGCGATTTGGAGTAATGAGATGATAAAACATGTGGGTACTCGGGTGGGTGTCTCCCGTTTATCAAGAGCAATCGTCATTGCCATCAAAGCCTCCTCCTGGGGTATGCTAGTGTAAAGCGACACTATGTCACAGGTTACCAGAAATTCTTGATGGGAGTTATAGGGGCGTCCGTCAATCAAATTGATGATATGGGTCGTGTCCCGCAGGTAAGTTGTAGTTGCTTCTGCTATTGGTTTCAGGAAAAAGTCTATATACCTGCACAGGGGTTCAATGAGAGAGCCACAGCCAGATACAATCGGTCGTCCTGGCGGCTGGTGAAGGTCCTTATGCACTTTGGGTAACGTGTAGATGGTAGGCAAGCGAGCGTCCTTTTGGTTCAAGTACTGAAATTCATGTTCTGACAAAAACCCTTGCTGAAGACCATCCTGTGTAATCCTCAAAATCTCAGCCCTCAGTTCTTTGGATGGGTCCCCATCCAACTTTTTATAGCTGATCCCATCATTCAACTGCCTCATGATCTCACTGGTGTACTTATCCAAGTCCTGTACAACAATTGCCCCACCTTTATCGGCGGCTTTCACCACCACATCAGTGTTGCTTCTTATGGATTTGAGCGCAAGTTTTTCAGCTTTGCTGGTGTTAAATTTAACAAATTTTTGTTCTTCCAAAATTTTGTTTACATCCCTCAAGACCAGACTTTCATACGCCAGGATGCGTGGGGTCATGGCGTAGGCGGATGGTACAAAAGTTGATGGGACCCTGAGATTGGTTGCAGATGACGGTCGGGCAAGAGGTTTGTCCTTGAAGAAGAATCTTAGTCGTATTTTTCGGAAGAATTTGTGAAGTTCCACTATGGTGTTGAAGGCATCTGGTGTCGAAGTTGGAACAAAGGATAGACCACGGCTGAGTACTCTGATCTCATCCTCAAGTAAGGTGTATTTGGAGATATTTATCACGGGGGAAGTTGCTTTTACCACCTGTAGTTCTTCCTCCGCGTTGATCTTTCTCCGTGTTCCTCTTGAGGAAAGGTTACCTGTTTCGTGCCTCTCCCTCTCCCGGAGTCCCACTCTGGTCCAGCACTGGATTGGCCCCTGCCGGTGCCCCTGTTCCAGTTGTTCGCTCTGCCACGTGGAGGTCTCCATCCTCCCTTACCTAAAAAAGGAGCTGGTTGGTATGAGGGTCCGTAGGAGTCCTGATAGCCGTAAGCCCCACTAGGGCCCGCACGTTCAGAGTCCTCACCTGAACTGTACGACGAATCTGAAAAGGTTGTGTAGTTTCGTCTGCCCCTGAAGGGGTCACGGCCTCGGTTGGTAAATCTTCCTTGGCTGTCCTGCCTGTAGTACTCGTCCTGTAAATAAGGCTATGTTCTTTTTTTGTCATATAGTTTCACATCACGTGCTAGTTTCTCAAGTTTGCGCTTGATGGTGGCTGTTTCAAAATCTTGGAGAGTCGCTACCAGTTTAGTCAGGGCTTCTTTAGAGTTGGTAAGGGTGGCGTCCCCAGTTATCTCGGCCTTTAAATCAGCTATTTGTTTGGTTAAGGTTGCAATTTGTTCGTTAGCTGTTTCGATGCCCAGGACCATCCAGTGTCGCGAACAGTTGTTCGCGACAAAACTGAAACCTTCACGGAACTTCGGCACGTCTATAAAGATAGCGGGTTCGACTTTTACCTGTAAGCCCACAGGGATGATATTGGATTGTAAGCACTGTGCTAGGAAATGACCATGGAGTTTTGTTCTGATCAATTTCTTTTCTAAGCGCTCTAAATTATTGATTTTGTCATTAAGGGAAAAGTCAATGACTGGTGTAGTTGGTGATAGAAAATTGTTAGCTGGATCTAACAGAAGTTGTTTTATGTAATCCTCAGTATAAGAGAGGACCTCCTTGTCAACCATAGTGGTTGAATGGAAAACAAATTAGAATACAAAATTTTAACAAAGGAAAATTAACTAATTGTGAGAAAGGGAACCTCGCAGACCAGCGTCTGCTCGAAGTATATTATAGAGATTAGGGTTAGACCCATATAGTCAGTGGGACCTGGGTAATATGTAGGTATATATAGAGTGGTCCCAGACAGAACACAACAGATTTAAGAAAATCACGATGTTAAAGTTAAATAATTTTAGAAAGATAAATCCTTTAGGGTGCAAGGTGTTTTTATTTTCACCGCACCAAAGTCAATCAAATGAGCAAAAAATTGGATGAGAAATATATACACAATATACATAAATTCAATACGCCCACAGGGAAAGGGAAAAGTATTGGGGAAAGGGTACACATTTTTTGTTAGTTTAACATCACTAATCAAAGTTTACATGTGCATGACTCTAAAGATCACAGTCACGAAATTTAATAGATACCCATACGTGGGGTCGGAAAACAATACGTAAACATCAAAACAACATTTCAAATAGAAGCTCCTATTCAGCTGTATATATCAGGCTATCCTTAGGAGTTCTGGATTGTAGAAAAAAGTCTACGTTTCGACCCTGGGATTGTAGGACAATAGACCCTTACTACGCGGGTCTTCGTCAGGACGTGAAGGGAGGAGGAGGGGTAGGGTGGGGCTGTTTCCTAGACAGAAATAGACGTATATTAAAACCGGCCTCAAGAAGAGTCCCAAGATAATAGTTGCTAATGCGTTCGGGGTATCTGCATTAGACTTTAAGTAAACTTACAAAAGGAGGAAAGTTTTCTCAGAATTTCCTCAGGTATGCCAGTATATTTCCACAGGTGCCCTATATGCTATGAATTACCTCTGGTAAGGTACTGGTACTTTACTATTGGTGTCCTTTATGCCAAGAATTACCCCCAGTGTGCCAGTATTTTGTCACGAGTACTTGTCATGCTAAGAATTGCCTCAAATATGCCTGCAAATGTATTTTCCCCGGAGCGTCTCTATAAAACAGGTGGTTTTTTAGTCCGATTTTCTGCTATAACCGGATATAATTTCAACACATTCCAATGTGTGTTGTGGATTTTTGGGTATGATTCTGACCAGGCTCTGACAATGAACCTATGGTATCACCCTTCTTCGGGTTGGGTTTAAACTGAAATACAAGTTCATTTCTGTTCTTCTCATTTTCTCTTTAGATCCATTAAAAACTGAGGTATGGTTCCTGATCAAAAGCGTAAAACCACTGAAATTTGCTAGTTATGGTTATTAGCTCACAAAAGGCGACACAACTGTTGCCATGCTGAAAACAACAATTTGCCAAGGGCATAAAAACAAAAAATAGAGCCATCAAGAAAGCAATATTGAATATCGCAGGCTGTGAAAGTTATATATAACATGTGTTGAGTGCGATTGTGACCATACGTTGCAAATGTCTGTGGCTTTACATACTTGACTTGGAACCATACCTCCGTTTTTAACTGTTTATTCGGTGCAGAAATATATATATATATATAAGTCGCACTGCATCGCGGATTTTCATTATTTATTCAAGGCTTTTAGTTTAAGTTCTTATCCCAATGCATTTCGGCCACAATTCACTCGGCCTTCTTCGGGAGAAACAATCTTCAGACAACAAACGGCTTCAGCTTTGGAGACCAGGTGATTATTAGTTCATTTTATCCCTCTGGTGGGCGTTACAATGTTAGCATCTTGCAGGGTTTTCTGGTATCCGTAGGCTGCATACCAATTCAAAGGGATGATGTCTGTGTTTACCTTGAAATAATTACCACGATTTCCCCGCACGCCACTTTCATGCGTGATAGGGACTTTTACCAGAATCCAGTTTCTGGTGGCGGCCGCTGCCCTGTAGCTTTTCTGCTGTTTACACAATCGTCCTTTTTCAGGCAGGTCTGGCGCTCTTCAAAAGGTGCGTGACTCCGCGGCTGGACAACGCCGTAAATAACATCTTGACACCTTTTGAGAAAGGCTTGTTTAATCGGAAATGCGTCAGATTGGTTGGAATTGACAATGCAATAAAGAAAGATTTGTACACATGACCACCTGGAGTGCTGGCTGTGATCTTGTAAATATGTATAGCTATATATCCCAATTACGTAAACATGTATATGCGCACTCAGGAAGCCAGGCAGATGCGATATCCAAGTTGATTTATTTCTTCATAAATCCATACGTGACGCGTTTAGGCAGTCCTGCTGCCTTGATCAAGTTTCCTGCCAATAAAAGCGGAGATAATGTATCGCCCTTGCTTGATAATATGGCCCTTTGTTCTTTATTACTCAGAAGTGCAGTAAGATCCGTAGTTTGAGTTTATTGATAGTACTCCCAACATAACGTTTCTTGCAGGGGCATTCTAAAACATATACCACGTATTTGGATTCACACGTGATATGTGCCGTAATCCGTTCTCTCTTTCCAACAGTAGATATGAATGAGTATTGTGTCCATATTCACAGGCTTTACATTTGGAACATTTCCAGAATCCGGTGATTGCTAATAACGTTCCTTTTTTCTTTTTTGGTTGTTTCCAGGTGACTATGTGTCAAAAGATCGCCTAATGAGGCAGTCTTCCTGTATGTTATTTTTGGAGTCTATGGTATCTTTTTAGGTTTCGAACCTGGCGAGGGGCACGAAGTGCCCCTCCCAGTTTGAAAACTATTGTCTTCAGTATGGATGTCGGCCCCGCCTCTGCCTCTCATTGGTTAGCTCCATAAATGGAGGCTAGCCATTGGGAGACAGAGGCTGTCAATCGTGCTTTCTCTCGAAAACGCGATTCGGGGGCGTTTCTGGTGCTTTTTTTAAGCCCCGCCCCTTTGTCCCAGGCCGCGCTGCGATTGGCTGCCGGCCCGGGACACCCCCGTGACGTCATTCCCGGGCCGCGCTGTGATTGGCTGCCGGCCCGGGACACCCCCGTGACGTCAGCCAATCACAGCGCGGCCCGGGAATGACTGGGAAGAAGCAACCCCGGCCGTGTAGTTATGATTAACGTGAGTGCAAACGTGCTGAAAGCGAAGGGGCGATTATGTAGGGGACGTGCGTGAGTGTGAGCGCAACATGCTCTCCCGTCAAGGCGTTCCACGCAATAAGATGCCACGGGGAGATAACACGGGGAGGACAGAAGGGGGAAACCTGGGACGAGCAGGCATCACCTGTCGTGCGTCAGAGACGAGCCCCCAACACACAACTTGCACGTGCTTTCCGTCGGACCTCTGAGCTCCCTTCTCCCCATACCGTCCCGCGGGGGCCGCCGGTGACCCTGGCACCGAATGAACCCCCTCCTACTACCCGCCCTCCCTCCACTTCACTACCACTACCCGCCAGCGCACCCGACCGCACCCCTCCAGCCCCGAGACTTGCAGAATTCCGTGGGGTGCAGATGGTTGAGCAACCCACGTGAAATGAACCCGGATACTTCAGACACGTCACAGGTCCGCTCCACTGTGCAGCAATGACGGCCACAGCAGCGGGTCCGCGCAAAGACACACATTCAGTCCGAACTATTAGACCCGGCCACGTGTTGCTTGCAGCCGCGTCTTGCCCGCACCAACACTAGCTTACTCCCTGGGGTCCTGGGCTGCAAGAAAGGCGCAAGAAGCGCGCACCGGGTGGTTTTAAAAGTTTCCTCGGAGGGACTCTTTGCTATCTCAAAGTGTTTTCTGCGCCGCGAGCATAGTCAGCTTCACTCACCTTAGTTCCTCTGCGGGAGCGGGGACTTTGCGGAGCACCGGAGGCGCTGCACGGGGCAGGTGTGCCAGGTGCGCTGCTCCGGTACCAGGGCGCTGTCGCGGTGGCAGGGCTGCTGCTGCGCTGCACGGGGAACGCCGCTGCGATGCTGAGGTGCCGCGCCTTCCTCGCTTCTCCGCTTGCCTCTCCCTCCCTCCTCACACCTCTTGTGGGAGTAAAGTCTTCACTAGAAGGAGCACCGGTGTTGGATTTTTATAGTTTGTCCCCTCTGGTGGCATCACGCAGCGCGCGCCTAATAATCTGACGATATCTTGACACCTCATGCGCACCGGCTGCTTGTGAATAAGTAATGCCCAGCCCCCCCTCCCCCACCCTGCTCCGCCATAGCCCCTTGTCACCATTCACCGTGCCCCCACTTATGCACGCACACTGCAAGCGCCCGCCTGTGACGCAGGAGGCCCCCAAGCAGCAGGCTCGGCACCAGCCGCCCATTGATAAAAATACCTGAATGAGGTGCAACACATGGTCTCTCATTCGCAGCCCCAAGAACAGAGTGACACTGACACTTGCTCCGGATCAGGAATGGGGCCACAGTGGGCCGTGCTGCCCCCTGGGGTCGGGTCATGATGGAGCAGCAGCCTCTAGTCTAGCCCTAACCATAGAGTCGCCGTGGGACATGTTGCCTCCTGATGAGCCAGGGGAGGGGTCATAGTGGGTCATGCTGTCTCTAGCCCCAGAGATGGAGTCACAGTGTGGCATGATACCCCTGGTTCCGGTGAAGGGGACACAGTGAGGCATTCTGCCTCTAGCCTCTGTGGGGGGATCACAGTGGATGAATTCTGCTTCCAAGCTACCCATGGGGCACAGTGTGGCATGATACCCCCAGCTGCGGAGCGCGCATTGTGCCTCTTAGCCTCAGTGGTGTGGTCACAGCGAGGCATGCTGTGTCCAGGCAAAGGATGGGGTCACAGTGGGAAATGAAGCCTCACACTGCAGAGATAAGGTCACTGGGGTGGGGTCACAGTGAATTTTGAATTTGAATTTTTTAGGAATTTGTAGAGCGCACGTTCACAATGCAGTTTCATGGCGCTAGAGAGGTTCCTGGGCAAGAAAGAGTAGAGAGGACTATAGGCTGAACACCTGCTGGAACAAGAAAGTCTTGAGAGCCCTACGAAACTCCATATAGGAGGGAGAGAGTCTGATGTGGGGCGGAATGGTGTTCCAGAAAGTGGGCGCGAGAACCGTGAATTTCTGGCCTCCCGATCTTGATTTCTTGAAACGGCGGATGACTAGTAGGGATTTGGTGGATGAGCGAGGATCTCTAGAAGGACTGTAGTTGGTGATGACAGAATTAATAAACGCTGTCTGTGTTATGTTGTACTTTCTATGTGTCTGCTGTACTCTCTGGGTTCCTATCTCTTTAAACAGTCAACGTGTCAATTTGTTCATGCTCTGTATTTCTGCTGTGCACCTTGAGTGTTTTTGTCTATTTGTAGTATATGTTTTTATTGATTTATTAATGAAGAACCTCTACTGGAAACACTGTGCTCCTTAACACGATGGTACATTAGATATCTATCACCTGAAATTGTTGGTAAATAGGCGGCGAAAGTGATAATACATTGAAAATACAGTACGTTTAATAGTACTCTGCACTCATTTCATTTATTAATTTTGCAGTGTTACTCTCAGTTTCACTGTCTGGACATTGTGTACGTAAGAATACACACACTCTTTGGGTGTAATTCGTCTGTGGACACTGTCTCCTTCTGTCTGTGTAATAACAGTTGTTATGTTGCTTGTATTCTTATAGCGTGTGTGCTGCCATTGGTATGGCCTCACAGCTCCAACAGCCTGCTTCTTTACAAACCTGGTTTTGAGGGTTTCGTTACAGATCAAAGTCTAATTTGGTTTATGAGGTGTCATATAGCATATTTGTAGTTTTGTTATTGTTTACATTTGGGGCGTGCTGCTCATTGCTAATTAGAAGATTTGATGGATGTGGACAGAGTGCTTTCCAAAAAGCTTGGTGGTACCTAAATATTAGCTTGCATACTGTACGGCATGGTGTTATGCGAGTGTGCGCTAACTGGAGTCAGCAGGTCACAAGCAGTGATATCCATGACCTACCCTGACTGTGTACAGTGCATGATTGGTTTTCTGTTTAACATACTCTTTAGTTGGTTGGTGTTTCTTGTATTGGTGTGGCTGCATGATTTTGTGAGCCTGAAAATAACTAACAATATTTCATATTTATGCTGTGCTGGATGTGTGTGTTTTGTCTAATAATGATTTGCATTGGATGGTTATTCTTATTCTTTTCCAAAGGCGAAACCGTTGCATTGTAAATGCTTGTTTTTTAATGATTCGTCAAGTAATAGTATGTTCCAGTGCTTTTTGATGATATTTCGTAGGCACCTGTTTTCCACATTAAAGTCTAGGATAATCCGGGTTATTTCATCATTTTCCTATATATAATATATATATAAATATATATATATATATATATCTCCTCCCGGCGCTGCTGGCTACATGCACCACTCGGGGTCAGTGCGAGGTGCGGGTTCCCGGAACCCATTGAAAAATGAATGAAACTCCATATTGCGTCAAATACAAAGAGACTCGCACACCAAGGACAATTATAAGATTGGGGGGGTATATTCACAAGAACGTGTACTAAATATCACCAAAAAATGCAAATGCACCTTTACACATCGCAGCCGATCATGGGAAAATAACCCTGTGTTAACGTGGAAGTCACAACACCATGGTACCATGCAATAGTTCGCCGAGAAAGCGGCCAATGTCCGCGATACAACCACTGCGACCGAGATAAAAACACAAGCCCCAAAGCGAAAAAACGTGCCAAGAGCCCATTCGCGTGAGGGAAGCAGAGATAAGCACCGCCAGGCCCACAACACACACAGAAGTGTAAACCACACTGCCTGAAAGGAAGAAGGGCGTGCCAAATAAGAGCCAAAGGGACATCACACACACAATGCAGCACACACACATAGGAAGCAGAGCACCCCAACATCAAACACAATGTGGAACAAACACCAACATTTACATAAACGAACACAGGACACAAGTGCACCCGCCTCTGGTCGCTAAACCGCCATACACACCTGGCAAAGCATGAAACAGGGACACGAGAATGCACAAGTACAAACCCACATCCCTGATGGGATAGCAATTCCCATATGGCAGGGAGTCAGAGAGTCCTTGACACACACATTAGCATACAAATCAACACACAACACAGTCAGAGACAAGTGAAAATGCGCAAACCTTATCAACAAGAGCATGCCAGTAAGGGCAAGAGAAGTGCCACGGTATGCAGACCAATGCAGCAGCATGCCTGAATGAGGAACGTAGGAAAGCGCCCATGTCCACCTCGGGGGAGTCCACCACCAACACAAGTTAGTGCCAACCCGCATTGGTTGTCCACTCTGGGATCATGTGTCCAGGACAACGCAGCCATGTCCACTGTCGTCTTAGGACATGTCACCAGATCCACCACCTGCAAATAGGCAACAGGACACGTACAATGGGTCACATCCAGTCGTGGCTGCAGGTGCTTTGTCACTCGTCCATGAACACGAGTGCAGCATCGTAGGCCATCAGCTCCAATGAGCGAACGTCTTCCAACACATCCGACATGTCATCGACGTACTCCATCAGCTGACCCGGACAGATGTGCTGACTCCAACCACTCGACCCAATGTGCACCAAACCCCAATCGGGTAGTGGCTCAATGTGCTCACTGCACACAATGACACGTGCAATACCCCGGCCCAGTTCCCAGCCTGCATGCCAAACATCCATGCATGCCATAAACGAGAATCACTGTGACACTGCTGGTCGTGGGCCAACAAGGGGCGCACACACACGTCAGAGTCCAGGTCAGCCACCGTGACGTTGGAGAGGCAGACATCCATGGACCACCCGAATATGCATGAGCGACAATGCAACACAGGCTGAACGCAGGTGAGGTCCGCAAGGCAAAAGCTCAGCCGGTAACTTATCTGCAGCACTGCCAAGGGCAGTGCCCCATGCAGCAGACGTGCACGGTACAGCTCCACGTGACTGGAGTCGAGCATGTGTCCGGGATGGCCTGCCATTGCATCAGTGGCTCTGCTTGAAGCGGCACTGGCTTGCCCTGCACCAGACCTGTGGATGAAATGGCACAGCTCGGTGCAATGAGCAGTGTCTGGTGCAGGTCTGGGGTGGGTGGGAGTACGTGTGATGGCCATTTCACGCAAGCTGACTACGACCAAGGACTCCTGCCTGTGGGATGTGTATACATTGGTCCCACGTCGGGCAGTGAGTAGTGTGGAAGTCACAAGCAAATGCTTTCGAACCTGCCAGGGGGTGCTGGCCACATGCAAGTTCCTGCTCGGAGCTGCAGATGTGCTACCGCCTGATTATGCAGACAAAGGACCTTTTATCCCAACAGTAACTTCACCATCTGAATGCATACAGAAGATGTACAGAGGCCTGTCGTGGGTGTGGTGAGATGTCTGCAACCCTGGGATTCTTGAATGGTATGCCCAGCACGTGGCACATGAGCGGCCCCACAGTGTGTTACATTGCCACATAGCTGCCCTTCCTTCTCACGAGCCCCCTCGCTTGTGTGAGCTGCCCATCTGTCCGGGTCCACGCTCCTGGTGCATGCTACATGGCAACATCCACTACTGTGGCCCTGGTGGCGACTACACCCCAACACAGAGACACACATACCGCACTTCCTGCATGATGCCAGGTCCGAGCCACACCCTGCTGCTCCTGGCGAATCAGCATAACCCTGTGGTGACCTGACGTATGCCGGACCAGCACATGCCACTTGTGCATGCAGGGGTATGTGTGCGCAGCAACATGTCCAGGGTCACGGCCAACGCTGAGGTGACATGGTAACGTCCGCTCACGACAGCACACTGTGACGTTGCAGAACCAGTGCCCATCATGCTGACACAATGACTACACGGACACACTTGCTCAGATGGTGTGAATGGCTACGTGCACGTGCGCACAGCCACATTAATTAGCAGTCACACATACCGAGTGACACCTGTGTTGGATGTGTGTGTGCACACCAGCCGGCAAGGACTGTCTGGTGCAGTCAGAAATCAACAACAGTGTACATCGTACAGGACATAACCATACAACTACAAAGGCCCCAGAACTCATTGTGCACGGAGTTAGTGGCACCAGTGCTGTTGGGGATACCACCTGCGATGAAGAATGTCCAATGGTGTGGACTCCTCCACATCTCACCCAAGACACAGTTCTACATATGTGACCTACTGGACCGCAGTGTAGGCCTGAGGCAGCAGTCAGCACAAGGTCATAGACACATGGCGTTGATGACCCCAATACCACCGTCACAGAGATCATCCAATATATCAGGAGAAGGGGTCCCGGATGTCACCAGCACAGAGTCAGTGGCCCAGGATGCACTGCAGCCGGAACAGGCCCACCACCACGGGACGATGACTTGCGGTGCAGTCAGATGGGCCATGTGACCCGGGCAGATCCTCATCAGTGTCCGAAATCCATGTGGCGGAGGGTTTCGAGGGACAGTGAAAGGTGTCCTCCAGGGCATGATGCAGAGGGTGGAGGCTTTTCGGAAGCAGCAAATGCAGGAGTGGATTGCCACTGCATTGTTTTTGCCATGGAGACAGTATCACTGATATGATGGCGACGACGAACCCAAGTCCATGGACTTAGTCGCTCCCTGAGTCCAACCAGAATGTGTCATAGGTCTCAGGAAACAGACTCAGTGGCACCGGGTCTGGAAGGGGATGCAGTCTGCGATGAGGCCTGTACAATGACATCAAGTTTGCCATATATGAATCAAGGCTGAATTCAAAATTGTGTGTGACGTACTCTACCGCAGTGTAGGCCTGAGGCGGTGGTCAGCATGGGCCATTGACCGAGTGTCGCCAGCTTGCGTTGAACAGGGTTGCTGGCACCACGTGTCACCGGCTTGCATTGAACAGGGTTGGTGGACCATGTGCTACCAGTTTGCCTTGAACAGGGTTGGTGGCACCACGTGTTGCAGGCCTGCCATATGGAATTATGCCTCACTGATCGAAGGGAGTCTGGTGCTGTGGCCGCTGTCACGGACTTGGGGACACTGCCATTCATGAACCAGGACACAGTTCCACATGTGGGGCCTATTGAGCCAATGAGGATGCCGGTGGAGTATGTAAATGCAAAAGGAGTGATGTGGGCCAGCGTCGGGAGGGCCAGCGATGGTCTGGAGGGCTGCAGAGGTTGCGGGCCTGGTGCTTAGCACTTGCACCAGCACCTGGTGGGCCCTCTTTGACACGTGCTGTTGTAGGCAGGTGAGAGGAGCCTCGTAGGTGCGCTGGGGCAGGCATGGGGGATCTGGGGACCAGCGGCCTAGGGTGCAGCAAGTGCACAGGGACGCAGGCCCCGCCGCGCTCTGCGCAGGACTCGTGGCGGGCTGGGAGGCGCCGCCCTGGCAGACACATTGTCCATTCAGAATGAGAACCATTGAGCAGTGCAGGAGCTTTTTGTTCCAACCCCTACGCAGGCCTGGCATGCGCCACTCCAACCCACTACACACGCGCATGCAGGGGGAGACGTAATGTGCAACATTTCCGCTTTCTGCCCCACAACCTGTGGGAACATGGTAGCGTCCACTGGCCACTGCACTCCATGTTCCAGCAGTTGCTCACTACATGGGCATTTCCGTGGTTTGCACTCTGTGGTCTGTCAGGCATCTTCAGGCCACACCTGGCATTGGGTAGGTTCACATTCCTTTGTCACTTGCCGTTCTCGCACTTGCCTGCCCCATGCCTCTCCTCACGTCCTGCTATTGCATGATCATTGTCTCCGGAGCATCTATGGGTCTTCATGTGTGGCTCTCGGCTGGGTTCCCTTTCATGCTGTGGGTAGACGTCCTGCTTTGCACCACCAAAAGGCAGGTGTTAAATCCCTGGTGCTAACCCGGCTTATCGCCTGTTTTTGTGGCGCTTTACAGATCTAGCATTTAATTGTGAAAGTGGTGTTGTGGTTTTTTCGTGTGTTTTTGAACGGGAACGCCTACTCTACATCTCATTAGTTGGTGGTGTCCACTGCGGAGGTAAATTTTTGGGCAGTTATCGCGGTAATACTGTTGATGTCCGCAGTTTGCACCCGCTTGTGAAAGGAGTGTTAAATTTATTTATTTATTTATTTATTACTGGCATTTATAGAGCGCAACCAAATACCCTTGGGTGTCTCGGCGCTAGACTGCAGTAATGTCTCTCCTTAGAGGTAGGTACAGTGGGCTGAATGTCTGTGTTACTGGTCGAATAACCACGTTTTCAGTCTTTTCCTAAACTGTAGGAGTGAGGGGCTGGATTTAACGTAGTAAGGTAGGGTGTTCCAGATCTTGGAAGCTGCAGCAAGGAAGCGACGGTCGCCCCATGTGACTGTTCTGCTACGTGGAGTGATTAGTTGGCTAAGTTGGGAGGAACGGAGTGTTCTGACTGGGTTGTAAGGTTTTAATTGCTCTTTAAGGAAACGAGGCCCCTGATCCTGCATTACCTTGTAGACTATACACATGGCTTTAAACTTTATCCTGTTTTGGATAGAAAGCCAGTGATAGGTTCTCAGGGTGTCTGAGATGGGGGCGAATTTGTGTTTTTGGATAGCAGGCGTGCGGCCCGTTTTGAACCGTCTGAAGCTTTTTTGTGACTCTTTTTTGTGCATTCAGAAGGAGTCCGTTGCAATAATCTAGGGAGGTAAGAACCAGTGATGTGACCAGGGTCTTAGCGGCCGTGTCAGGTAGAAAAGGCAGGATTTTCCTAATCATCCTGAGTTTAAAATGTGCCGTGGAAGCTACCTTGTTGGCATGGGCCATAAAGTTGATCTGGTCATCAAACATAACTCCCAGATTTCTGACCTTGGAGGTAGGACAAGGTGGGGTCCCAAAGGTTAATGGCCACCAAGATGTCGGCCAGGATGGCGAGAGATTGCCGAAGATGACCACCTCCGTTTTGTCGGAGTTTAGCTTCAGGCAGTTACCTGCCATCCACTCACCTATGGCTGTCATGCCTGATTGGAACCTTGGGGAACCCCACACGGTAACGACCGATTGGCAGATTGGAATGGGCCTAGTGTGACCGCCTGGGTTCTGTTAGCCAAGAAGGAGGCCAGCAAATTTCTCGCAGTAGACTGGATACCCATTTTTTCGACACGGTTGACCAAGGTCTTGTGGTCAACCGTGTCGAATGCTGCGGAAAGATCTAGGAGCACCAGTAGGGCTGTCCCTCCTTGGTCCCGGATGGCTCTGATGTCATCCGCTGCTTTAATGAGAGCGGTTTCCGTCCCGTGATATTTACGGAACCCAAACTGGGTGTCATCGAGCAGGTTATTTCTCTCTATGTGATCAGACAGCTGTTGGTTCATAGCTTTCTCTGTGATTTTAGCTAAAAATGGGAGACTTGCTATAGGCCGATAATTTTTCAGCTCTTGTCTGTCAAGGTTGGCTTTTTTTAGTAAAGGCTTGATCAGTGTGTTTTTCAAGGAGTCCGGGTAGGACCCGGAGCACAATATGGTGTTGCAGACATGGGTGATAATAGGAATAATAGTGTCTGAGACCGTGGTCAACACCGACGTGGGGCATGGGTCCAAGGCTGATCCTGATTTAACCGAACTCAGTATGATCTTAATTTGATCAGTGGTTAAGGGATTAAAACTTGTCAGGGGATTGCTCAGGACAGTCAGAGGGGGGGGAGTGGGGGTGGTAGTTGGTTCTGAGGCAAAAGCTTGATATATGTTATTTACCTTCGCAAAGAAGAACTCAGATAAGGCATCGCATAGTGATTGCGAGGGGGGAGGGGTTAAATCTGGTGTGTTACCCGATAGGGTTTTAGCTATATTGTATAGCTGTTTGCTAGAGTTTTTGGCTTGTTCTATGTGCCTAGAGAAAAAGAGCTTTTTTGCTGCCGTTATCATGGATTTGTAAGTGGCTAGAGCATCTTTATATTTGTCCTTACTTTCGCTGTCATAAGCTCGTCGCCAGTGCCTTTCCCTGTTCCTCGTTAGTTGTTTTTGTGTTTTTAGCTCTTTTGTGTACCATTGGGCAGTCGGGGTACTCCTGTTTCTTGAATGGGACTTAGTGGGTACTAATTGCGATGTGGCAACACTCAGCCATTCATGGAATTGATGTGTAGCAACACTGGGGTCGTTGGATAGATCCGGTCTGAGTTTGTTTAGTAGTGTGTTTAAGCTATCATAGTTTAAATCCTTCCAAGCTTTAAAAGGACCTGGCTTAAAGTGAGAAATCTTTTTACTCAGCGGTTCTCTAATGGTCAGGCTAATGAATATGGCCGAGTGGTCCGTCCAGGTCATCGGGAGAATTTCCGTCACATGTAGGTCTTCGATGTTAGTGAATATGCCATCTAGCGTATGTCCTGCTTGATGGGTTGGGGCGTCAACCAATTGCCTAAGACCTATTAATTCTAGGTCTGATGTAAGGGAGGTAGTATCCTTATCGTAATTTTGTTCGAGATAGAAATTAAAATCGCCCATGACAGTGGTGGACTCATCAGTGGCTATGGATTCAGTTATAGTCCCCAGATTAGTTAGGAACGCTGCTCTGGACCCAGGAGGTCGATATAGGAGCACTCCCTTAAAACTGAAGGAAGGAGTGAATTTTATAATGAAATGTATGGCTTCACATGACATGGCTGGAATGGGGGAAGTACGGATTTCAAATTGATCTTTAATTATGATGGCCAGTCCTCCACCTCTGTTTTTCACCCTGTCCTGCCTGTGGACAGTGTATCCAGGTGGAACTGCCGTGACCAGGTCTGGGGCGGATGCCTCATCAGTCCATGTTTCTGTTACGTACAATGCATCTAGATTATGGTCGGTAATAAGGTCCGCTATCTCTTGGCAGTGTTTAGCCAAGGATCGCGCGTTGATAAGGGCCATATTAATATGCTTCTCCTTGATGCGCTTAGCGGCAGGGGTAGCGGTGGTGCCGTTAGTAAAGGGGATGATGGTATTACAATGGGGACATTTTAAGTCGGTACCTGTGGACGTATGTGCCAGGTCGATGATAGAGCAGCGGGAGGCGGGCATTGGGCGAAGCCGCAGCAGAGTGCTCCGTTGGTATGGTAAGGGCCGAGCAGGGATCGTGGCCCTGGGCCCGGTCCCGGCGCGGACGGGTGCAGACGGGCTTGCCTCTGGCGCGCCTCCGCTTTTGATGCAGTAAGGTGGGAATAAATTGGAGTTACGTCCTTGTGAATATACCCCTTAGTGTATTGAGTTTAGCGACAACGCGTTTCGATCAAAAGATCTTCTTCACATGCCAATTGGCCCAAGTTTACATTGCTATTTGTAAAGCGCAACAAATACCCGCAGGCGTCTTGGCGCTGAACATTTTTCCTTTGACGGAATCTTTCTGACAGGTTCTACACAGTCAGGTGCTCTAACCTTCCAGTAATAAAGTTTAGTGTTTTTTGTGACATATTTTTATTAGTTTATCCAACTTAAAGCACCATTGAGAACCTCACAAGACATCAGTGCCACAGTACCACGGTCAGGTACATTAAATAGAAAAACAAATATAAAAAGGAAAAATAATCTCAGTAGAACTCTGATCCACTAATATCTTGATAAATCTATGGCATAATATGTCATCAGACGCTGTTACTTCAACAATGAAATATTATCTTTACAACCATGTGCTTGTGACATATTTTAAAACTATAACAAAACCTCCGAAGATACGATGCTGGTGTTAGTGATCTATGACAGTGGCTCTTAACCCTTTGACTTCTGTGGACCCCCCACATAATCAATAATGGAATGCTGTGGACCCCCCACATAATCAATAATGGAATGCAGGGCACCCCCTTAATCATTATTCGAGGCCAGGGACCCCTACTGTGCCATTACTGGAAGCCAGGGACCCTCCCTAAGAATGTTTGATTTAAACTACAAAATAATACAGCAAACACGCATTCATCAAATGAATGCACAAATGCTGAAAACATTTTTTAATTCACAAACAAATATAAAAAAATAAAAAATGTAATTTTATTGGGAAGGTTGGAGGCATCAAAATTATATTGAAGCCACTTATTGTTGATACTATATTCAGTCAGTCAAACAAAACTTTATTTGATTTGTTAAAACCTTAAAAGTACATTTCCCACATTCCGTGATAAGAGAAAGAACAGCCGCAAAACATGACAATATTCAGCAAAGAGAAAGAGCAGCAGCATGACATGATAATATTAAAACCACAATTACACCTCAAAATACATGTAGTTTAACTTCTCTTGTTCCTTTTAAAACGGAGTATTATAACATTTATTTGTTAAAATCGCTAAAATATTGCCTATACATAACTTCTTCAGAATGCAGTTTTTACTACTGTTATACCTTGGTATCTCTACCTTTATTCAAAGGTAAGGGCTGCACTATACATGTTCTTCTGCGCATTTGAGGAACAACTTAACTTTATTCATATATTTCCCCAATGCACAGGCTATATCTAAATTCTCCATTTCCACCAAAAGAGTAGCAGCTTGCATTCTGTGCGTAATCTTATATTTTTTAAAAATCGGACATAAAAACTCCTTTCGAAAGTCTAAAAATCTTGTACAATCTAATAAAATATGTAAAATATCGCAGGTGGTTCCTAAAGTGCAAGTGCATTTCCCATTACATCCTATCATTAGGTTTCGGACCCCGTTATTCGCATAACCTGGGTTTATGCCAATTCGCATTTTCAAGACTTCTCGCCTCAGACTATGGCTGGGTAGCCTATCCACATAGGGGAAGTGTTGGCTGCTCTCCCAAGCCACTTTCATGTGTGCTACCGAGGTCTTTTGAGCGAGGTTGTCCCGATCATCCCTACGGGACATATTGACCTCTTGAATCTTTAATTCTTTTTTCCCAATTATTATGGGGTCTTGTGGCAAGCATACCTTCAAATCTAACACCCCATAAGCCTTGCTTATTGAGGCTCTCACCTCTTTTGCCCAGGGAAGCTCACTAATGGTAATTTCCTCCTTAGCCCATTGGGAGATTTTAGCGATTTCCCCTACTCCCAACCGCTGCCAGAAGCGTACAAGGCTCATACAAGCTGTTATAGCCCAGGAGGTTATTCCCAGCTCCAGTCGTGCTGCCTGCACCATAGAGGATTTTGGCAGTGCTAATAAGCTTTTTAATATATTTCCCTCCTCTCTATCCCAGGAGGTCTTGCCACTGAGATGAATTACCTCGGCTCCATACAAAAATTGTGGGGGGACCATTGCTTGATAGGCTTTTAAGACCGGACTATCTGACCTTTCACCATAGGTATTATTAAATCTTTTTAGGCCTTTGACCGACGCCAATGCCCTTATTTTTAATGCTTGCAGGTGTGTGTGCCATTTCAAGTTACCTGAGAACCACATTCCCAAATATCTGTAATTAGTCACCCTCTCAAGCAAAATTGTGCCAAGACACCACGAGAACTTCACTTTCCTTCTCCCAAAACATACAATTTTAGTCTTATCCATATTTACCACAAATTTTTTACTCGTACAATATTCTTTAAACCTATTTAGTTTTCTCTGGAGGCCTATCTCTGTTTGATCCATAATTACTAGGTCATCGGCATAAAGGAGGCACGATATGTGCTTTCCTCCCAATTTCGGGTTCGCCCCTCTGACATCTCTTAATACTTGGGGTAGGTCAGCTAAAAACAGGGCGAACAGCAGGGGGGCTAGGACGCACCCCTGCCTTAAGCCGTTCCCAATAGGAATTCTCCCGCTCAGTTCTCCATCCGTGTCCAATATTATCTGTGCCCAATTTTCTGTATGTAATGCTTGGATAAGAACCAGCAGGTCTTCCTGTAGTTCATACCCACTAGTGTTGACCACAGCTGTTCCCTGTCCACAAGATCAAAGGCTGCACAGAAGTCAACGAAACAGCAGAATAAATTACCCCTCTGATCAATTGACTTCCGTGTGATGGACCACAGAGCAAAACAATGGTCAATCGTTGAGTAGCCTTCTTTGAACCCCCCCTGCTCTGGGGGTATTATCTGTTTGTCTTCCACCCACTCCTTTAGTATCCCTAGGATTACCTTGGAAAAGACCTTTTCACCTATATCCAAAAGGTTTATTAAGCGGTAATTTTTGGGGGAGTTTGCATCGCCTTTTTGATGGATTGATCTAACAATAGCCCCTTTCCAATTTGCAGGGAATTCACCTGCATTTAGGATCCCTAAAAACATATTTGAAAGGAACTCTGCCCACCATTCTATGTTTGTTTTTATTATGACAGCTGGCAGGTTGTCAGGGCCAGCTGCCCTTGTTAGGTTTAACCTAGATATTATGGTTCCGATTCGATCTGGGGAAAAGTGGGTTTTTAATTCTTCACTTATTCCTGGCCAAGCATTTACCATTATTCCCTCCCTCATTGGCCATTTCCCATAAATTTCCTCTAGGTAGGTCAGCCACTTGTCCTCTGGCACTGAGCACTGCATGGTCCCTTTTGCTTTTCCCATACCGTCCTGTATTAACCTCCAAAAGCCTTTCACATTTTTATCTTCAATTACCACGAGTAAGTTATCCCAACATTTGTCCTTAAAACTCCTTTTTTTATCTCTAATAACTGTCTTATATTTTAACTTCATTTTTCTGAGTTCTGATACCACTTCCTCACTGTAGTTACCTCTGAGGCGTCTGTCTTGTTTCTTAATACCGGCCTTTAGTTTCCGGCATTCAGCATCAAACCAATGTTTGGTATTATTAGGGTGTAATGTCGCATTGTTTACTATTTTATGGTTATTACACTTTAACTTAATCCGGAGGCATTCCACCAATTGCCTTCTATATTATAATATACTATATTCTAGATTAAATTGTACTGTTCCCATGAATAAATCTGATGATGCTAACTTAGGGGCTATTACGAGTCTGGTGGTCCATGGACCACCAGACTCGTGGGGGTGTGGCGGCACAGTCTTCCTGCTGCCTGCTTCCTGGGCTCCCCTGGGACCACTGAAACCGCAGTCTTGAGGCCGCAATATGCTTGGCAGGACCGCAGCGGTCCCGCCAAGCATATTAAGGGGGATATTCTTTAGAACGCGTGAGAATTACCGCAAAATTAGCTTAACGCAACTCTTGACATCGCAGTCTATTGCAGGAAAATAACACTGTGTTAACGTCATATTCTCAACACGGCGGTACCATTCGATAGCCTCACGATAACGCATCAGATGTCCGCAATAAAGTCAACACGATGCTGCAAAAATGCGACACACGGACACAAAAAAAGTTGCGATGAGGCTAATCGCGATACAAAAATCAGCGAAAACCAGCGACAGACCTGCAATTTCTACGTGTGAAGCGGGAAAAGGCACCATAAAAGCAGAACAAAAACAAAGGGAAATAAAAACGAACTGCGTAGCACCATGGATGCACCCGTCAAAGTGCAGAGGTCAACGCGAACCCCACAAGCCCCACAGATCACCAGCAAGGAACCTCTGGGTCGGGGAAAAGGAAGACAGGGTGCAGCCTGCAGGAAAACCAGATCAGCGTCACAGAGGTAACAGAACACTAACATAAACTGAACTTCCATTTCACAAACGTAAATGCAGTCGGAGTGTCTAGGAGGTCAATGGAGGAGGCCAAGAGGCGCTGGCATGATGTGAAAAGCCAAACCAAGCACAAACCCGCTGCCAACAGGAAGATAGCAACAGCAACAAGAGGTGGGACTCCTGCGCCACAGGAAGAGCTGGAGGAAATGGAGGCTACAGTCATCAGTTGTGGAGACTGTGCAAGGAGTTGGGAGTCTGGACACAGCTCAATAGGACCTAACACAAAATCAACAGGGTGAGTAATAACCAATGACTGGGGGAACGGCGGGAGATGGACACAATAATAATAATAATAATAATAATAATACTGAAGCTTGTATAGCGCGACAGCTACCTCAAACAGAGGTGTCCAGGCGCTGTAGCATCAGGCATTGCGCACAGAGGGGCTACGGCAGTTAAAAAAAAACGTCCTAACCCGCCCTAAAGAGCTATGTCTTCAAGGCCTTTCTGAAGGAAGTCTCTGATTTTGCCTGGCGGAGATTCCCCGGTAGGGCATTCCACATTGTGGCCATTCTAACTGTGAATGCTCTACCACCCAGACGTGCTTTCACAAAACGGGGAGTACACAGCACGTTTTGAGAGTTCGCCTCATAGTAACATAGTCTTTGCTTGTGATAGCCGGGGCATTTTCCATTGAGAGCCTGGTAGGCCAGAGTACTGGCCTTGAATTTAATTATTTTGGCTACCGGGAGCCAGTGGAGCTCTTGTAGATGCGGAGAGACATGTTGTCGAAACAGTATGCGTCTAACCAGTCTCATAGCGGCATTCTGAACCATCTGGAGGCGGCAGAAAGAGTATTAAGGGAGTCCAAGATATAAGCCATTTGAGTAGTCGATCCTGAATGTTACTGTGGTGTGGCCTAAGGATTTGCGTCAGTCTTCCGGTAGGAAATGTAGAAATTTCCAGAGATTTCTTAATTTACTGAAACATGTAGCGGTGACCTGCTGGATTTGGGCCGAGAGGAGAGGTCAGCCTCCCATTTCACACCTAAATTTCTGATATGTGTGGCAGGAGACGGGGGTGGACCCATTTCTGATGGCCACCTCAAATCTGAAGCTGGCACTGGGCCTTTTCTGAAAAACAAAATTTCTGTCTTCCCTGCGTTAAGTTTTAATTTATTTGTATTCATCCAAAGTGCTATGTCTTGCATGCACCCTTTAAAGTTCTTGAAGGCAGCTACCGTCTGCTCTTGAAAAGGGAAAACCAGCTGGGTGTCGTCAGCGTAAGAAATGACTTTCACTCCCCAGTTGGCAATAAAAGAAAAACGCGGAGCTAGGTATAGATTAAAGCGTAAAGGGCTCAATGCTAAACCTTGAGGGACACCACACCAAAGATGTTTGGATTTTGATACAAATAGTTGTAGGGTGACTCTCTGGGTGCGATCGCTGAGATATGATGTGAGCCATGTCAGCACCTTCCCCCAAAAGCCCGCATCTTGTAGTCTCTGGACCAATATGGTATGATCGTCAGTGTTGAATGCAGCAGACAGATCCAGGAGCACCAGCAGCGCTGGAGATGATATCACTTCAGTCTCTATTGCTTTGGGCTTAAAAAAGGTTTGAACCACCTTAAAGATCTCTCTACTGGATTGATCAGCGTTGTGGATGCTCGAGACAATATAGTCCCTCCTGGCTACTTTTAGTGACTTATGAAAATCTTCCAGTGCTTTTTTATAGATTCCCTTTGCTAAGTCACAGTAGCTCACTCTCCTGTGGTGTTCTAATCGTTTGCACCTGCTTTTTTCGTTTTTGATGGCATTTGAAAACCAAGGTGCGAGGGGGACGATCTAATGAACTTCACCACTCTGGCCGGAGCGACGGACTCCACAGCAGTGGCAATCCATTGATTTATAGCAACAGCATCTGCATTGGGATCAGAGGTTAGGAGAGGGTAGTTGTCCTGAAGAATAGGGCCTAGAGATGCTGCGGTCAGATTTTTCCAGTTTCTTTTTAAAATGGAGCATTTGCACAACGATGTGTAGCACACTGCACACCCACAATGACACAGGCTCATGTCCCTGATCCCCGTCGCACTCTGCAGCACACACACAAACACCAAGTAGGCCCACGTCCACCATGCGCCCAAAGGGGTCCCACCCCACACATCAACAATCCCACAACCAACACATGCACACGTACGAAACCCTGCACAGATGCTTATTTGTGAGCCACACAGACAATGCTAGTGACACTACATGACGATCAGCATGTCTGCAGTACAATCATCATTACATTGTGCATGCCACGACACTGAGCTGGTTGAGTGTGGACCACATCCGGAAAGGTGCAGGTCTCACTCTGACACAGCCACATGCACAAACAACGCCTGACATCAACAACACATCTGCAGACAAACAATGCACAAGAGTACAATAACCGTCCAAGAGCACAAATGACCCACGGTGTACTATTGAAGACTCTGCCTTGCGGGGAGTTACTGCCGTTGGGACGACTGCTGCACTTCCCTGACCTTGCCGCACCCGCTCCGCGGGGGCCGCATCACGCCCAGAGCCTGAGGTAATTGGACGCCTGAGGGAGCTGTGAACTGCGGGCTCTTGCTGGAGGCGTGTAACAGGGCTGCGAGCGTAGCAGGGACTCCATCTCCCAGGAGTCCCTGCCTGACCTACAGCTACCATCTGGTCCGCTCTCCTTGTTGCCCCGCCCACAGCCCACTGGAGGGAACTTAATCGCCAGCTGCACATACCTCGTGGGTGTACTATTGAAGACTCTATCTTGCGGGGAGTTACTGCCGTTGGGACGACTGCTGCACTTCCGTGACCTTGCCGCACCTGCTCCGCGGGTGCCGCAACGCGCCCAGAGCCTGAGGTAATTGGACGCCTGAGGGAGCTGTGAACTGCGGGCTCTTGCTGGAGGCGTGTAACAGGGCTGCGAGCGTAGCAGGGACTCCATCTCCCAGGAGTCCCTGCCTAACCTACAGCTACCATCTGGTCCGCTCTCCTTGTTGCCCCTCCCACAGCCTGTCACCACCCCTACTTATTGGTTGTTGTGACCCGTTGCGCGGGAGCGCGCGGGAGCGTCGCCGGGCGAAGACCGGGCCAAGAGCGGGCCCGTTTGTGCCCGTTCGTGACAATTCGTGACCGGGCCGGGCCCCCCCCCCCTTTCTTTTGCTCCCTCCTGTACATCTATAGTGTGGAGAGATGTCAAGCCGAGAAACTAGGAGCAAGTCATCCATAGGGGGAGCAGCTATTACCGGAGGTATGGAGAAATTTCTGGTAAGAGCCAATACTCTTATTGATACCGAAATAAACGCTCTGGAGAAGCGCTTATCTAAGGAACTATTAACCAACAAAAGATCCTCCCTTGGTACTCTGGCTTGTGCAAAAACTCCGGACCGGCATAAAGAGACTAGTAATAATGCCACAACGAACTCTTCTTTAAAATCTGTGGAGATTAATTCGGCGTCACCTGATCTGGACTTATTGGTTAATGAAATTCTCCCTAAAATTGATTTGGTTCTTGACATTAATATGCCCACCCTTCCTGATCCAGTTGTTATTTGTGATTCTATTTCAAATGGGGCGAATGAGGGGGCCGCATCCAAACGTAAAAGACCATATAATTCAAAATCGGGAGGCAAATTCAAATCTGCCAAACATCGACATGAAACCCTCAACCCCATACCTGGATCATCCCACTCCCTACCTAACACGGACTATACTATAGAAACCATGGGAGCTCTTTTTAAAACCTTTCTATTCCCCTTAGAGTCTAAACTGGAACGCATTGAACTCCGTCTATCCAATATCAGAGAATATGGAGAATATGGAGAAGTGTGGCTCAGGGGTTAGAGGCGGCAAACCCGGAAGCTGAGATCGGTCCTGGACCAGGGTTCAATTCCCCGCCTCGGCGGGTCTTGGGCTCAAAAATTCCACGGACTTGATAATTCTCGTTCCGGTGCCTACTCAACTCACGGGTTCACATTCTGCGACTCTGGGCAATAGCTTGCTTAATCTCCACTACGGCCCCTCGCGGCGGGATGCCTGGCTTTCACCTTGTGGATACCCTGCAGGGGTTATCTCACAGGGGAATACCAGGACGGGTTCCCAAGGCAAGCGCCTTGATGCCTTCGGGTGATACGTGCGCTATATAAATTGCAATACATTTACATACATTTACATTTACATCGAGAAAACCTCAGTCGCTATTCTAGCTAGACTCTCCGAGTCTAATTCTCCCTCTAATCCTCCTAACTCTCAAATTCCCCCAACTAATTTAGGACCTTCCCTAGTGATTACTGCTGCCCCTCCTCTGCAACCCCCTATGGGCAACTCTGCCCAGATACAAAGTAGCAACCCTACTATTCCACCTTTGCTACCAGTAGGTCCAGCCCACCCTACGACCGCTACCAATGGGGCCATATCTAATGACCATATAGTTCCCCCAACCCCTGAAAAGTTTGTTCGTAGACCTGACCTGCCCCCCGAAACCAATCACTTTATGGTAGTCATGGCTGGTGTCCCCCCCTTGAGGCAGGAGAAGGTGAGAATTTTCATTCACTTAATAGTAAAGTCATTAAATGGCTGAATTGGAATAGACCCCTCCCGGCCCACTTCAATAATGAAATTATCATGGTGAGAAGGGTACCTTGGCTGGGTAAAACCAGAAAGTCTATAACTGGGGATCGTATCACGGTGAGTTTTCGAGACCCTAGGACAGTTCTACACATATGTGCCAGGTTTAATAGATCTCTCGATTCCACCATTCAGACACTGCCAGTGTCTTTCTTTTTCCCCCCTATCCATATGCACCATGACCAAGTCCGAGGTAATTGGACGAGGGTTGAGTGGAGGGGTAGATCTCGTGGGTATGAAGCAAGACTGGTTTTTCTGCCCCCTGAGACCCCCTTCTGTGATGTTAACCAATTCAACTGTCTTAACGGGCTGGACGGTGTTGATTGACTGCCTCCAGCCTCAGTTCCCACCCTTCTCACTACTGGTAACGATTTAGTTGTAACATCAGGTATTAGTTCATCTTTCACTTCTCCACCTGTAATGCCCCTTACCGCTGTCCCGGTGTACTCACTTCCCCAGGGAACTGTAACGGTCGATAACAATTTAGTTGCAGCCATGGGCCAATGTTTAGTACCCGTAACACCTTCCATCTCTACTGTGGTGCATACACCCCACCAGGGAGCCAACCCCCTTGTCCCTACCCATTTTCCTGTCCCGATGGTTTCCCTAGCTGCCAATAAGCCCCCAATCTCTAATGTACCCGAGGCCACTGTACCGGCCCCCAGTATCCCCGGCTTTAAATTTGCCAGCTGGAATGTTGCAGGTTGGAGCCGGCAAATGTCGTCCTTGGGCTGGAGCGAAATCCTTTCTGATTTTGATGTCTTATGTCTACAAGAGACTTGGGTAACCACTGATATCATCCTCAATGGATTTGTGTCATATAACAACCCGGCACAAAGGTCTAATATGGGCAGGGCCAAAGGGGGGTTAGTAATTTTACTTTCTGTTAATCTCCCTGTTTGTATGAAATTACACCAGACTGTGGGTCTCCATTCACAAATTTTAATCCTGGAACATATAAGGGGCCATTTAACTATGTTGATTAATCATTACAACAATTTGTTTGATGCTTCTAATACCACTGTGGTGGATGAGTTGGGTCTAGCCGTGAGTAATATTCGTAAAGGCATTCATAAACTCTTCGATATCATCTGGGGAGGGGATTTTAATATTCGTACCTGCCCCCATTCATTCACCAGAATTTGCGGGTCTGATGGGGATAATGGGGAAAACCGGGCACATTTTATTCATTCAGCCTACGGTGATTCCCTCAATTCTTTCATTTTAAACTTGGATCTTATGATACACCCCCCGGCCGCAGACGCTGATGGTAACCCTGTACCAACCTTTGTAGGATTGAACTCGGCCTCTGTTATAGATCATTTACTAGTTTCTGCACATTTTGTCCCATTTTGTACGCTTCCCATTGTTGCCGACCTTGGAAGTAGCGATCATAATGCTATCACCATGTTGATTTCTGTCTGGGGGGCTCCAGCTAATATACAACGCTCAATAGTTGAAGATGTAACCCCTTGTAGGCAGAATGGTATCCGTATCAAGTGGTGTATAGATAACTCCGAGAAGCTGCAGCTTAAAATCTTAGAAGCGGGGTCTGTGGCAATATTGAAATGTTTGGATTCAGATGCATCCCCTGAGTGCAATATAGCCGATTTTGTGGAACTAGGTACAATCATAAAAAGATCTCTTACCATCACCAAAGGCCTAATCAAGAAGGAAAATGTTGGTTGGTTTGATAGTATGTGTACCAAATCTCTCCGGGAACTCAAGCGGGCACTCACTAAAGAACCCAGAGACAGGGAGGCTATTACATCCCTTAGACTGACTTACAAAAAGCACCTAACTCGCAGAAAACAAGAACTAAGGGAGCAAGCTTGGGATGCACTTAATAAAGCAGCTATATTGCACGATAGTAAGCTCTTCTGGAACACGGTTAACAGCCCTTTTCTTGTAAAAGAAGACTTCCCCATATTGTCAGCCCAGGTTAGTGAAGCGAACTGGGTTGCTCACTTTTCTGGAATCTTTGACCCGACTAGGGAGGATTGCGCTAGTTCCCCCTCCCCCATGTTTGAAGTGAAGTTATCCTTGGATATTACCCTTCAAGAAGTGGAAACTGCCATCAGTCAGAGTAAAGGGGGAAAGGCACCGGGACCTGATGGGGTGCCGGTTGACCTGTATAAATCCAACCCGACACTTTGGAGTCCACTCCTAACACAGGTGTTCAATGCTTCAGTCCGGGAGAGTACACCACCTACCTGGAGTGAATCCATAATCTTACCCATCTATAAGAAGGGAGATAGAGGAGAGGCTAAGAACTACCGCCCTATCTCCCTTCTGGATTCCTCCCTCAAGATCATGAGTAGGGTCCTACTGAAGCGTTTAGAGGAATGGGCGGAGGACAATAACATTTCTAGCCGAATCTCAATACGGCTTCCGCAAAGGCCTTGGGACAACAGAGCAGTGTATCAATCTCGACCTCCTCATCGGGAAGTACACCAAAGCGAAACAGGGCTCTTTATTTCTCCGTTTCGCTGATCTCTCGAGTGCCTTTGATTTAGTGGACCATACTTTGTTATGGTCCACTCTACTGGAAATGGGAGACCCCCTGCAATTATATATTTCCTGGCCAGACTCTACAATAAACTATCGGCCCAGATCCGCTATGGTCAGGCAGGGGAATGCACTTGGAAAATTAGGGTTAACTCAGGCATAAGGCAAGATTGTGTGCTGGCCCCATTGCTTTTCTCCCTTTTTATAAATTCCATGGAGTCAGAATTGAAGAGGGTACAGGCAGATTCCCCGCAGGTTGGTGGTTATCCTGTGCCGATCCTGCTATATGCCGATGATACGGTCTTACTCTTGCGTACTCCAAACGGGCTCCAAAACCTAATGAACTATTTTTACGACTTTATCAAGGGGAGAAAACTGAAAATCAACAATTCCAAGACCTACATTATGGCCTGTGGGAAATGGATGAAACTTTCCAAGCCATTTCATTTTAATAATCACAGAATAGAGGTTGTGGACAGATTCTGTTTTCTTGGTGTAACTTTTAATAACAGAGGGACTTGGGCACCCGAGATTTTAAATGTGAATGCTAGGATGGGCAAAAGCTCCTCTGGAGTATTTCGCTTTGCATCAAAGTTAGGTAGTCGCCGTATTCCAGATATGTTAAATATCTATAGGCATAGATGTGTATCCATCACTCTATATGGTTCAAGCATATTGGGCTATTGTAATCACAGGGAATTGCAAGTCACTGAGAACCAGTTCCTTAAAAGTCTCCTTTGTCTACCTTCCTCGGCATCCAATGAACTGAGCCACAGAGAGGTGGGCATGAATCATCCTACAGACCTATTGGGAATGAGACCTCTAATGGTCTGGAGGTCAATCTGGGTTAAGGATGAGACTGACTTTACCAGGCGGATTATCCTAGATTGTCTTCGTTTGGTCAACGCCCGCAAGATTCCCTGCTTAAATTACGTTTCATCTTCTTATAGTGAAATTTTTAACCTTGATATTGTTAATGACCCCCATAGTGATGTCACTGTACCAAAAAAGGAACTCAAGAATGTCTTTTTTGGGACCAAATCTAACTTGCGCAGGGCCGAATGTAGCCTCATGTCAACTCATGTATTTTATCATTCTAATATGTTGGAAGACAGGGGCATGCCTATGTACCTTAAAACTATTACCAAGCAATCCCATCAGTTTGTTCTCACTAGGTTGAGACATGGTATTGTACATCATTTAGTGGCTTTTCCTCAGATGAAAATTTATAGCCAATCCCCCTGCCCCTGTGATGGCCTAACTAGGCAAAGCACTTTGCACTTTATGCTTATTTGCCCTTTTTACATGCACCTTCGTCGTTACTACCTTAGACCTGGTTTTAAGAAGTATTCTGTGTATACTACTGCCCAAGCATTGAAACTGTTATTTGCACTAGATACCATGGATATCTTTTTTTTTTACCGCTACCTTTTTACTAAAAGCTGTTTCTCATAGGAAAAGCCTGGTGTTTTAATTCCATTATTGATGAGCTGTTTTTTTTCTACTGAAATGTCTGTTGCCTGTTTTTTTACACATTGTTCGCTTTTGTGATTGTTTTTAATAATCGAATAAAGCTTTGAAATTGAATTGACCCAAGTTGCCAACATCTCAGCATCGTAAAAGCACAAAAGTCAAAGGCACACCGCCTCAGAGGGATAAGGGGCAGAAAAATCACAGCTGCAGGGGCGACCTTCCCACAATGCTGCACACACACATAGCAATAACAGAACAACCACGTTGATGACATTGTGGTACAAAGTGCAACACCTACACTGCAGAACCGAGGACACAACTGGGTCCACTTGTGCTTAGAAACAGGCCAATCACATCTAATATAGCAAGAAACTGTGAGATGAAAATGTACCTGTTCAACCTCACATCCATCATGTAGTCCAAATGTCCACTGTCCCGCATCAAATATTCAGCACCTCCCAAACAGTCACAATGTACATTGTCATACAGTCTGCATGTAAACAAGAACAATGCACCAACATACATGTTAACAAAATGTCAAAATGCATCTCTCCTTCACATTGCAGAGGGACAAACAACACCTCCAGCAGAGCAGACCAGACAACTCATCAGTGATGCTGGAGATGATCACCACACCTTCGACACAGACGCCCTACTACAACAGCTAATGGACATCTTAGGCAACCAACCTCCAGGAGCAGGGCAGCCCAGCTACATAGAGGAGACCCCAGCCCCTGCACAGACCACACAACAGGAAGCACCCGTCACCACGGCTGGCTCCCAACACTTCACCGAGATACACATCGCATTCCAATGCCAGGTGTTCGAATGCCAAAAGGAGGTGGCCAAACTAGATCACATACATGGGTATCTAAGTCCCATCAGGGACCCCCTACACCCCACAAAGGCGACCCACACTGCGACAGAGACACATGCATTTGCACATTTCCCGTACTGAACCACGCCAGGAGCCCCGGAATAATCATTCACACATCCACGCTGGACCTGCGTACGACGGCCCAGTCCACTCCTCTTACGTATTGAGTGGGTGGCGACACAGCTACATGTCCAAAGTCTTACCCGCTGCCTGCGGTGACATGGTTGCATCTGCTGTACACAGCACAATGTAATGTTGTAGGGCCCGGGCCCTCATGTATACATTATGACCACAAGGACACACTCAGATAGTATGTGGAACTGGCTAGGGGCATGTGCGCCCGGCCCCTATATTGGCAGGGTCACATGTACTGTGATGCTTGTGCTGGATGTGTGTGGGGTGAGTGTAAGCCAGCCCTTACGGAGTGGTTGGTGCTGGCAACAACTTGAACAGTGATATTAAAACGGAAACAGAAAACACCAGCATTACAGAAACTACTTCAAAGCATCATGGTGGTAGCCGGAGCAAGTACAGAGGTCACCCAATATGCAAACAGAAGTGTCTGTGAGTTTCAGAGCACTGAGGTTGGGGCACTAGAGCTGAGCGCGCTCATGTGAATAAATTGTCTAGGATTGTGTCCCTTCTGGATATTCTCTGATGGAGCTGCAGTGGGGTGTGTTACACCTGCATCATCTTCCTCATCATCGTCCCAGGTCTCCCACACTGCCTGAGGTGACATTGCTGCATGAGCTCTCCACAGCACACAACTCAATCAGAAATGGTTCATGAGTGCTGGTGCACTGAGTTAGTGGCACCTGAAGAGCTGAGCAGGGTATTAGGCAGATGATGGCATCCATGACAGGTGTGAGCAACTATGTTAGTCTGCCAGTACGACTGTTTCAACTCTGGTAGTTGGCATTTGGAGGTGGTCCAGGTGGTGGTGGCATGTGCCCCCTGCGGTGATGCGATGTCCGGGACAGTCAGGATTCGAATTAATGTGTGAGACATGGTGGGCCACAGTTGAGGCCGGAGGCAGCGGACAGCTCAGGGCCACAGACACATGGCATTGATGACCCCAAGGCCATCGAACCAGAGGCCATCCATTATCCTATCAGACAGAAGCCCTGACTTGAGCTGCATAGAGTTAGTGGCCCAGGATGCACTGGGGACGGCACAGGTACACCGTCAAGGGATGGTGACTTGCGGTGCACTGCGGCCACACGGACTTAGCGGGTCTTCATTTATGTCGAAGGTGAATGTAGCAGAGGGTTGCGAGGGACAGTGGAAGGTGTCCCCCAGAGCATGATGCAGAGGGCAGAAGCTGTCCGGAAGCGGCAAATTGAGTAACGGAATGCTACAGCCTCATTATTACCACCAAGTCGGCTACTTGATGATGAAGACAACCCCCAGGCCATAGACTCAGACACCACCAAAGTTCAACCAGAGAAGTTCCATGATTGTCGGGAAACAGACTTAGTGGCACCGGGGCTGAGAAGGGATGAAGTCTGCGATGAGGCCGGTACAATGATATAAACTCTGCCATGAATAAATCAAGACTCAGTCTCAAATGTGTGACCTACTCGACCGCAGTGTAAGCCGGAGGCAGCGGTGAGCAGGGGCCCACAGTCATGTGTCGTTGGCTCACGATGCACAGAGTTAGTGACACCAGGGCAGTTGTTGGTAGTGTTTGATCACCTCCGTAATGATGATCCTTTTTTTCCTCCTGACTGAAACGCGTCTTCCTCTTACACCTCTCCTTGCGTGCAATGATATGAGCTCTGCCATGAAGAAATCAAGACAGGAATGCTATGCACAGACTTGGTGGCACCACATTGAAGGGAGTATAGTGATATAAACTCTGCCATAGTGTAATCAAGACTCAGTTCCAAATGTGTGACCTACTTGTCCGCTGTGTATACCAGTGGAATACGTCAACGACAAAGGAGAACTGTGGGCCTTGCTAGCGGAGGCCATGATGGCCTGAGCAGGCTGCCATGGTTGTGGGCTTCGGGTTTGGAGATTGCACAGGCACGTGGTGGGCCCTCTTTGACACACGCCGGTGTCGGCAGGTGAGCAGTGAGGCCTGGGTGCGCAGGGGCAGTCAAGATGGGTTCAGGCTCCAGCGGCCCGGGGTGCAGAAGGCACACTGGATTGCAGGCAACACCGATCACAGCGACTATGTCGGCCTCGTGGCAGGGTGAGAGACGCCGCCCTTCCAGAGACATTGGGCATTCCGGAAGAGAACCACACCCAGAGCTAAGTGCTTTTTATTCACACCCCTACGCTGGCCTGACGTACGCCGGGCCAGCCCACTCTGCTCACACTTACAGGGGGGGACGTAACAGCTACATTTCCATGAACTTCCCCACTGGCTGGGGTGACATGGTTGCGTCCACTGTCCACTACACTCCATACACAAGTGGTGTATGTCTACATGGATATATGTGTGGTCTGCATACTGCAGTCTGGCCATCACATCCACGCCACACTTGGCATTGTGTACATTCTCATTCATGGGTCACCTGCCTCCTTCGCACATGCCTGGTTCCCACCTCTCCCCACAATCTGCTATTGTGTGGCTGAGATGCCATGCCGTTGATGGCTTATGTACATGGCTCGCCCAGGTTCCCACATTTGGGGGCAGATTTACAATAACTGGTGCATCCCTGCATATCAGCAGGGATGCACCAGTTATTGTGCGCCATGCCTCCGCCACCATGGATGCGCTGTATTTACAATGTGGCGCACCATGGGGCAAAAACGGCACAGATGCGTGACGCATCTGAGCTGTAAAGCCGGCATATTGCTGGAGTTGTGTCGCAAGCTTGACGAAGCTCCAGCAAGACTTGGGGATGCCCTATCTTGTTCATGCCACGTCAATCCTTACGCCTGCTTCAGGCAGGCGCAGGGTTTTGACGCAGCATGGGCTTAAAAGTGTCTGAGTGAAATCTTGTAGATTTCACTCAGCCACTTTTAGGAGGCGTTCCTGCGCCGGAACGTCCCTCCCCTGCGCAGGAACGCCTACATATGGCGTAGGGCTTTACAACGTGACGCATCTCCCAGATGCGTCACGTTGTAAGTACCCCGCACCATGGGGCAGGATTTGCGGCACTCCTGCGTCACAAAAGTGACTCAACAGCGGCGTAAATGAGGCGCAAGGGCCTTGTAAATCTGCCCCTGTGTTTTGATGTTGTGTCTGGTGGGTGGGTATGTTGTTTGGCATGTTGTATGTGAGTTTGTGCATTCTCAGTGTTGTGAGCTGCGGTGTGTGGTGTGTTCATTTGGTACTTACCAACGAGCAGTGCATTTACATGGATGCCATCCTGGTAGCACTGGTTGATGATGGGCTGTCGGTAGATGTAGGAATCATGCACACTGCCTGGGTAGTTGGTGACGACGTTGGTGGAGATTCCCCGGTTGTCCACTGTTGTCTGCACATTGATAGAATGCTTGTGCTTTCTGTTGCCGTAATTGTGTGCTGTGTTGCCAGGGAGTACAAATAGGACTTGTGTGCAGTCAATTGCCCCCTAACACGTGCAGGAAGCCATCCACTGCGCTGTTCCTGCGCAGTGTAGGGGAAGTATAGGTACTGGGTTACCGAGCTGATGACGGCATCCAAGACAGTTGTGAGGAACTTGGATAGGGCTGGCTGTGAGACCCCTCCGACCGTGGCGATTGTTGGTTGGAAGGTACCAGAGGCCAACAGATGCAGCTCAGCCATCAGCTTTGTCTGTGGTGGGAAGTTGGTTGTCCGCTGTGTTGGTACCGTAAGCCTGTGGGCAATGATGGTCAGGATGCGGAGGATGCTTGTCCTTTTGAGCCTGTAGTGGGCAATGACATTCTCTGGTGTTGGGTCTGTGAGGTTGGTTTGGTGCGTTTTCTGAAGGTCCACTGTCTTTGTCAGCGCTGCCTCTGCGGTGGCCCGGGGAGGGGGGAAGGGGCCTGGGGGGAGGGGCTGGCAGACTTGGCGTTGGTGCCGGTGAATGTTGTTGCCCCGTTGGGGTTACGAGCTGCATGGTCAGTAGCTCCATGGCATCTGTTAATCTTCAGGTGAGGCTCTGGCCCGGGCTCCATTTTCTGGTGCAGGTTGGCGTCCGACTTTAAACCAGGTCAGAGCAGGTGTTTTTTTCCTGCTGCTAACATGCCTTATCGCCTCTTTTGGGTTCTTATCGCCAACCTGGCTGGTCGTTGTGAATGTTGCAGAGTGGTGTTGTCACGGCTTTTTGCACGGGCACGCCTACTCTGCATCTCATTAGCGATAGTTGCCCGGGTCATCTGTGGCGATGTTTTTTTTGCGGCTGCTATCGCAGGTAAACTGGTGATATGGGCTGTTAGCACCAGCTTGTGAATGGGGCGGTACATTTATTGCCACTTTGGCTGCGATAAAGTGCAGATAACTGGGCGATAAATCTTTGAGAATATGCCCGTATGAATTTTCTCTCCACCGCGGTTTTCATGGCGGTTCCAATGCCGTGAAAAATTTTGGTGGAGAGGGAACAAAGGGGGCTGCCTCTAACCCTGGGGATTCATGCAGGGGGGCACATGTTGTGCCCCCATGTGTGCATGCGCCCCAGTACCTGCAGGGCATGGACTGCAGCAGTCCATGCCGTGCAGGTACTGATTTTGATGTTCCCTTTGCGGTGCCTATTTCATATGCACCGCCGTGGGAACGCCAAAGAACTGCCTGCCAGATGAGGGGAAAACTTCTAATCTGGCGGGCAGTTCAACCGCTGGTTTGGCGGTGCGAGAGCCTCAAATTTCAAAATTCTTCACATTTACAGAACGTTTTAAAATGTTGCATTTTACCTTTTCCTACTTTGTTTGTATACACTTTATTAATCTGTTCATATTATTTAATTTTATAAGTAGCCACTGACCCACTAAGTAGGCTTTGTAGTCCCCCTGCAGTCTCCAGACTCTGCATGAAAATATTAGGAAGGAGTGGCTTAACAAGATCACCAGTCTCTTTTTCAAAGGGAAGTCCCATTTCAGCTATTCTAATACAACATGTAATGATATTAAGGTCAGTTCTCCATTACTACTCATGCTAATTTTCCTCAGTGGAGGGGAGGATCTCCTTTCTCTGTCTAGAGACAGTCTGTAATGTAACATCAGTTCCCAAGCCTGCAGAAACCCCTGAGTCCTCAACCCCATCTTCACTTCCCTGTTCAACACCTCTCCTTCAATTCCACTCATTTACTCAGTTTTTAATTCCACTTCTAGAGACTAGGGCCATCAGGATTTTTCCAACTCATGGCGCTTGGCTAATAAACATGCCAAATCCACAATTATGGTCGTAAAGCATTAGGCCTTTGTCCTTGGGTGTAGGCCAAGTAAGCAGTCCCTTGGCATTGTAGGGATATTCATATCTCTGGATTCATTAATTAATCACACCACTGTGTCCCAGTAGACATTTATTGAGGAGCAACTCCACACCATGTGGTAGAAGTCAACTTCCTCCAAGCAGCACCTTGGGCATCACGCATGAGCATTAAGGAACATGAGATTTGTCCTTTTAGAGTGCTATATATACTGTGTAAGTAATAATATTGAATTAATTAACCCTGATATCTGTAGATGTTTTAAAATATTACCTAGTCTCCTTCCTTCAGGGTTAGCCCAGATCCTCAGACCATTGGTTTGCATATAGACTACACAATGAATAATCTATACAGAAGGTTTATCCTCTATGTTTACCATCTAATGTACATATATCTTTTAAACATGAATGTGATGGGGCTTCCTGTATGCCCCCCTTCTACTTCTATGTATTGCAGCCAACACAGCCCGTGCATCCGCAAATATTGCGCTAAGATCTCATACTCTCGGGCAAGCTCTTGAAACTCCACCCACTATATTGTGACCCTCGTATAGCCCAGTCAATGTGTTCATTCCCTTCTCCACCAAGTTATGCAGGCCACTCTGTTTGCCCCCATGGGGTGATGCTAATAATGATATTAGCAAAAGTCCCTGTGCATACGGTAATAAAGTACTCATCATTTAGAGGGCTCTAGCCCATGCATAGTAAAGTGTCCTAGCCAGGATTCCCTTTACTTGGAACTGGGGTTTATGGAAAAGAATTAGCGAGCACTTTTATGATGAGATTGTGGGTAGGCGTATATAGTGCATCATTTCCCGCAGTACCCCAGCAGTTACCACTCCATCTGGCCCCCACTGCAGTTGTACCACCAAATGATAGAGTTCCAGGTCAGGAACAGCCAGTCCACCTTCGTCAACCAATTCTGAGTTTGGTCAATGGCAGTTTCGATCCACAGATCAGGTCTTTAAACAGGCTATCTATCTCGTGAAAAACACTCCTGGTCACCAGTAAAGGTAGTGTGGCAAACCAGTATAACAGCTGTGGGAGTAATACCATTTTTGAGAGAGCTACTCTCCCCATTACAGACAAAGGAAGCTTTTGCCAGAGTTTTATAGACTATTGCAATGAAGTCAAGGCTGCCATAATATTCCCTTCCAAAAATGTGTCCTCAGTTCGTAAAATGAGCACCCCCAGGTATTTAAAGTAATTGGTTCCCATTGGATGTTATTTTCCGATTCCGGTGGCTCATCCAGCCCCATGGAGGAATAGAGTGAGTAGACTGTGGACTTACTCCACTTCACCATCAGCCCAGACAGACACATTTCTCAAGAGATTTAAAGGCACTAATCACATCAAACCGTTTGCCACACAATTATAACAGCCTATTGTCAGCATATAATGATGTATATAAGGGTGTTCCATTGAGTATGAGGCCCAGATAGCAACTGCCAATTCATGAGGACCAAAGGGACTCCTTCCATGGCCAATAACATGAGATCAGAGGGTAGCCCTGCTGCGTGCTCCAGCCAATTGGACACGCACCCAAGACAAACCCGCCTGTTCTAATGCGAGCCATTAACTAGTGTACAATAGTTGCGTTCAGTTCAAAAAGTCTCTGCCCAAGCCCATACTGGCCATAACTACATAAAGGAACTTCCACTGAAGGGTGTTGAAGGTCTTTTCGATGTCTAAGAAGAATGACAATGACTTAGGGGATCCACCAAGGGGAAACAAATACCGACAACAAACCTTTTTAGGTAGTGAGGCAATCGCTGCCTCTCTCATGGTTCGCGGACGGCAACCCAATTTCATAACATCATTGACCATCTAAATCAACTGCGGGCCACGGGTGTCTGCATAGGCTGTGTAAAACTCTATGGGAAAACCAACTGATACCGGTATCTTGTCGCTGGCTAGCTCTACTATAGCACCTTGGACTACAATCAGGAATGGCTCCCGTTTCACCTGTCTTGAAGAGGCTGTCCCTTTATTTTATTGTTTTTAATCATAAATTGTTTCCCTAATCTCGGCCTTGAAAACAGGTTCCTCAAGCACCTCTACATTAAGTCTCCAATTTGGGGTAGTCATTCTAGGGGTTGTCCCAGCTGAAAGACAATATTAACGGGTTATAGTATGAATGTGCTTTAGGAAAATATTCAGGTTGTGTAACCCTTATATGCATTAAACTCTTGCACCGCATTGTATCTAATCTGACATATAGGTTATGCATCCCAGAATAATAGGAATGCTCCCAGCTACTTGGATTCTGCATTCTCCAGGATTCCTCATTGTATCCTCCAGTTTCGAAAACCCTTAGCTGTTCTAGAAATGATTGATTTTGGCAAGCAGGCCGCGACCTATCCATGGTAACATTTTCTATGCAACTGAAATGTCCGCCAACGACAACGGAGTAGTGTTATATAGTTGTAATGTATGGAGCCGTGCTGTCCAAGAATGCCTGTTTATCTACATTTGGGGCATACTCTTTTATAGGAGCAATATCCTTCCTCTCTAGCATGTCCCACTGTTATGGGTCTCATTTACGAGGCCCTAGCGTCAATTTTGCTCTGCCAGAGCATCACTTTTTTTGACGCTCAGATGGCGTGCTGTGCTGCAGCATATTTACAAGGCCACACAAAGTCACTTTACGTGGCTTTTCATGGCCTTGTAAATATGTGCCCCTTTCATGCAGAACACTGCGTGAAAGGGGCGTTCCATGGGTGTTGCAGTGGGTGTTCCAACGCAACACCCATGGATTCTGAAACATTCTCAGATTTACGAGGAATTGCAAACCCTGGGTGGTGTTAGGGTACTTCAAAGAGGGGAAATATCCTTATTTCTCCTTGTTTTTTCTTCTTCTAAGTGTGCTGTATTCTGCAGCATGCATAGAAAGAGGAAAATGCCATTCATTATTGTTTTTCCGCTGGAAGGTGTCCCTTCCTGCACAAAAGCAATCATCCCAGCAGGGCAGGCGCCCTTGCATAATGACGCACAGGTGCCTGCGCTGGAAACCACTGTACGCCAATGCAGGGGAAAGCACAGGGATGGATCGTATTGTTGTTAATATGACGCATCCCTATGCTTTGAAAATGACGTAGCACAGCGCAGCAAAATGGCTTACAGCGCCACACTACATCATTTTCTTGCAAATGAGGCCCTTTGTATATTCCTTCAGCGTCTGCACTTACTGCCTTGTTGGACAGGCCTCGTGGCAGGACCGTTCCCTCCCCACATGGCGGGGCCCGGACCCCTGCTCCTCCTGTTGACTAGACAAGAACTATCCCGGCAACCCACTGGGGCAACCCACGGCCCGTCCCCGACGGAACCCCAGCTCCTGAACACCCCGGTATCGGCTGGCCCGGGCCCCCTTTCAGTACCACTGCCCCGGCCCAGCCGCCATTTTGGACACTACACGACAAGGCCGCGTGGCCTCGGATCGACCCCAACCCCGGGCCTGACCAGGCCCCGACATCGAGGCACCACCACCCACCCAGGGGGTGAAGAGACCACTTGGCAGGTCAATGGGAGAAGGAGTGTAGATGGCTCTCCTCCGCCAGGTGTCGATCGCCCCCAGCCTCCCCGGGCACTGGCTCCACCCCCCTGCTGGGTGTCTGGACTCCCTCATCCCGGACCTCCTGACCTCCAAGTGCGAGGGTCCAGACATCAAAGGGCGCCAGACCTATAACTGGGGCAGCTCCAGAGCAGGAAGGCAGTTGTATCCTGGAGTCGAGAGACACTGAGACAAACTCATCCTTGGAGGCCTGCTGGCGCTGCCGCAGCTCCTTCTTGTGAACCATCTTCGAAGCCTGCTGGCGCTGCCGCGGCCCTCTTCATCGTGAATCCATCCTCGAAGCCTGCTGGCGCTGCAGCGGCCCTCTTCATCGTGAAACCATCTCCGAAGCCTGCTGGCGCTGCCGCGGCCCTCTTCATCGTGAAACCATCTTCGAAGCCTGCTGGCGCTGCCGCAGCCCTCTTCATCGTGAAACCATCTTCGAAGCCTGCTGGCGCTGCCGCGGCCCTCTTCATCGTGAAACCATCTTCGAAGCCTGCTGGCGCTGCCGCGGCTCCTCATCGTGAACCATCATCAAAGCCTGCTGGCGCTGCCGCGGCCCATCCTTGCGAACCCTCCAGCTCGAGGATTGTGAGCTACATCTCCTACTGCTCCCGTACCGGACCGGTACTGAGACTGTCCCGCTACCCCTTTTTCCCCAAAGAGACTAGAATTGGCAGGATCCTCGTATCCTGGTCCCGCTGTATCGTTTATCACCTTGCCTCAAGATTTCTATATAAAGTGTGCCGAACTCATCTTTGTGTGGTGTCCATCTGTGGGGGGGAAGTTACTTGTCTGTACGATCACCGGAGAAGGCCCTCACCAGAGGCCTCTCCCCCTGTATTCGGCCGACCCTTCGGGTCCCCGTCTAACATTGGTGGCCAGCGGCGCGATCTGAACCGACGCATAATCGTACAGAAAGTAACTCACCCCACGACACACAGCCACCATGACGACAAAGGAGAGTGGAACAACGGAAAAATTCCTGATGGAGAAACTAGAAGAATACAGCCACAAGGAACTAAAACAATTCTGTATAGAACTGGGCATTGCTACCACAGGACTGAGCACGAAAGATGACCTCAAACACGCCTTGGAGTCTTGGGCGGAGACAGAAACGCCCCTACCCCAAAACCAAAGCCTCGAGACCACCGAAACAAGCACCGCTCCTACAGAGGAAAGAGGACCGGGCCTCTCGTCCGAGGAGGCCCGAGAACGGGAGAAGAGCCGGCTCCACGTATTGGAACTGGCTCGACTTCGCTTAGATGGAGAACTCAAATTGGCGGAACAAAAAATAACACTAGAACACTTACGGCTCCGAGAGGAGCGAGAAGAGAAAAAGAGTCAGAGGGAGCTGGAAGAGAAAAGACTAGCCTACAAGCATGAGCGCAACTTGAAGGAACTAGAAATTCGGAGACAGAACAAAGACCTCGTAGTCTCCGGGCACCAGAGCCCCCCTGTCCCTACGGACCCCAAGGTCCACATCCCCAAGGATGTCGTCAGAGAATATTACCGGAACGATGATATCCAGCAATGGTTCAAAGCCTACGAAGTAGCAATGACCTCCCACCGGATCCCACGGAGCGACTGGGGAGCCGGGTTATGGGGGAGGTTTGTCAACGAAGGGCGAGACGCCCTGCTGCAACTCCCTGACCATCAGATGACGTCCTACGACCACATGAAGGCCGCCCTCCTCACTCGATATGGGCTCACGCCCGAGATGTACCGCCAGAGGTTCCGCGACTGTAAACGGATCCTGGGTACGACTTGGGTGGAGTACGTGAACTTCTTTAGCCGAGCCTTCGAGGGGTGGATCAAGGGCAGCCAGGTGACCACTTACGAGCAGCTATTCGACCTTATTGTATGGGAGCACCTCTCCAATAACTGCTTCGTCGAGCTCAGGCAGCACCTCCTTGACAGTAAACTGACTGAACCCCGAAAACTCGCCATCGAAGCAGACCGATGGGAGAGCACACGAGTTCCTCGAAGCTGGCCCAGCGAACAGAACAGGGCCTCCCAAGGGCCCTACCGCCCCCGGGGGGGGGAGGAGGAGGCCAGGGTCGGGGCCGAGACACCGTCCCGGTGGCCACCACCAGCAACACCCCGCCCCTGGCCGGAAGAGGAAGCCCTCCGACGCGACCAGGGTTCAGCGCGAACGTTACCTGCCACCGATGCCAACGACCCGGCCACTACGCCAATGATCCCAACTGCCCGAAAAACCAGAGTCCCATGCCCCGCCAGGTCGCTGCCGCCGCCCTGGGAGAAGAACAGGCCCAAGAAGACACCGAAGAGTACGAACCAGACCAGCCCGAGTGGGAACCCGCCGCCATGTCCCTGGTCTGTTTAGGGGAAAGAAACCTGATTCCGCGGGTGCCTCTTCCCGCCAACACACAGAAGTACAGCCAGTGGGTCACCATTAATGGACACCGGGCTGAAGCCCTTCGCGACACCGGGGCCAGTGTGACCGCAGTCCGCTGCCATCTGGTGACCCCGGACCAGATCTTACCCAATGTACTTTTCCCAGTACGGTCGGCCGACAACTCCGAAAGCATGTGTCGGATGGCCTGCGTCCCCTTCGAGTGGGGAGGGGTATCCGGCATGTTAAAAGTGACTGTCCGCGACGATGCCCCAGTAGACTGCCTCCTGGGGAACGGCCTCGAAAGTTCCCCCTGGTCAGCCGTTGAGCAAAGAGAGCACCTGGGGATGCTGGGCCTCCCTGAATGGGTCTGCGTGACGACCCGGTCCATGGCCGCCCGCGCCATCTCCAGCCCCGAAGAACCAGAATGGCCAGAACCCCCTCCACCGATCGTCACCGAAGGAGCAGCCCCGGAGCCCGGCTCCCCGGAGTCCAGCGAAGAAGGACTTGATCGGCTCCGGGACCTTCCAGAACTGGCCCAGTGGCGTCAAGAGGGTGGCCCTACTCAGGAACAATTCCGACAGGAGCAGAGAACGTGTCCCTCCCTCGAGGGACTCCGACAGCAAGCCCTCACCCAGAGCGCAGGGGACACCTCGGGGGCCCACTGGATTTATTGGGACAGTGACCTGCTCTACAGTGAGCAAAAGATTGCCGAGTTGAGGGCCAGCCGGGTGCTGGTGGTCCCCCTCCGCTTCAGAGACTTCCTCTTGAACCTAGCACACGATGTGCCTCTTGCCGGACACCTGGGGCAGGACAAAACATACAGCCGCCTGGTGACCCACTTCTACTGGCCGAAGATGCGGAATGATGTAGCAAACCACTGCCGGGCCTGCCCAACCTGCCAGGCCAGCGGGAAGAGCGGCCGAAAACTCAAAGCACCCCTACAGCCTTTTCCCATCGTCACCACCCCGTTTGAATGGGTGGGAAAAGACATTGTGGGGCCCCTGGAGCCCCGGACAGCACAAGGACACCGGTTCATCCTGGTCCTGGTGGACAACGCCACCCGCTATCCCGAGGCCATTCCTCTTCGGACCGTGACGGCGTCCATGGTGGGCCGAGCCCTGATGGGGATCTTCTCAAGGGTGGGCTTCCCCCGGGAAGTCGTCAGTGACAGGGGCACGAACTTTATCTCCAAGTACATGAAGTCCCTATGGCAACAGTGCGGGGTCACCTACAAATTCACGACCCCCTATCACCCGCAAGGAAATGGGCTGGTAGAGCGGTTTAACCGCACCCTCAAGGGGATGATCATGGGCCTGGAGGAACCCCTACGTCGCCAATGGGACGTGCTGCTCCCGTGCCTCCTGTTCGCTTACAGGGAAGTCCCCAGAAATCCCTGGGCTTCAGTCCGTTCGAACTACTGTATGGACACCCCGTCCGGGGCCCCCTCAGCCTGGTCAAAGAAGGGTGGGAGGTGGCTCCTCAGAAGACTCCTCCAGATGTATACAAGTACCTCCTGACCCTCCGTAACCAGACCCGGCGATTTAGGGAACTTGCCAAGGCCAACCTTGAAGCCAGTCAAGAAGACATGAAGCGATGGTATGATCAGCATGCCTCCTCCATCGAGTTCGAGCCGGGACAACAGGTCTGGGTGATGTCCCCGGTTGAACCTTGCGCCCTACAGGACAAATGGATGGGGCCCTTCAAAGTAGTAGAGCGCAAGGGTCCAGTCACCTACCTGATCGACATGGAGTCACCCCGGAACCCCCTACGGGTCCTCCACGCCAATAGACTCAAACTTCACTTTGTGCGCTCGGAACTTAGCCTCCTGATGGCTACCGACAGTGGGACTGAAGAAGACTCCGAGCCCCTCCCTGACCTGCTGAAAACACTTGAAAAGGACGGCTCCGTGGAAGGGGTCAGACTCTCCGATGCCTTGTCCCCAGAGCAACGCCAAGACTGTTGAGACCTTCTGCTCCAATTTGCCGACCTGTTTTCCCTCATCCCCGGGGTCACCCCCTGGTGCCTTCACGACGTAGATACCGGGGATAGCCCCCCTATCCGACACAGGGCGTACCGAGTACCGGATCGAGTACGAGCCTGCATCCAGACAGAAGTCTCCAAAATGCTGGCTCTGGGAGTGATCGAGCCATCTGACAGCCCCTGGGCCAGCCCGGTCGTGCTGGTCCCCAAGGCTGCCGCCCCGGGCGTCGCCCCCGAGCTCAGGTTCTGTGTGGACTATCGGGGCCTGAACGCCGTTACCAGGACCGACGCTCATCCCATCCCCCGGGCCGATGAGCTGATTGACCGCATGGGGGCCGCCCGCTACCTGAGCATCTTCGACTTAACAGCGGGCTACTGGCAGATCGGCCTCACCCCAGGGGCCCAAGAGCGATCCGCCTTCTCTACCCCGGATGGCCACTACCACTTCAAGGTGATGCCATTCGGCATTAAAAACGCCCCCGACACCTTCCAGAGACTCGTGAACCAGGTACTGGCGGGCATCGAGGAATTCAGCGCCGCCTATCTGGACGATATTGCTGTGTACAGCCGCCACTGGGCAGAACACCTCCACCACCTCCAGGAGGTCCTGAACGCCCTCCGGCAGGCCGGGCTTACCATCAAAGCCAGCAAGTGCCAGATTGGCCAAGGGTCCGTGACCTACCTGGGACACCAAGTGGGAAGCGGCCTGGTGGCCCCCCTCCAGCTCAAGATCGCTGCCATCCAGTCCTGGGAACCCCCGGTCACCCAAACAGAGGTCCGAGCCTTCTTGGGGCTCACCGGGTACTACCGGCGTTTTGTAAAAGACTATGGCAGCATTGTGGGGCCCCTCACGGAACTCACATCCAAGAAGAACTCCAAAACCGTCAACTGGACTCCTAAATGCCAGGCGGCTTTTGAGAAATTGAAGTCCGCCATGTGCACCGCCCCCGTGCTCCAGGCCCCCGACTACAGCCGGGAGTTCATAGTACAGACAGACGCCTCAGATCATGGCGTGGGGGCCGTCCTCTCCCAACTCAACACTGAGGGAGTTGACCAACCAGTGGCCTTCATCAGCCGACTCCTGCTGGCCCGAGAGCAGCGCTGGAGCACCATCGAACGGGAGGCCTTCGCCGTGGTGTGGGCCCTCAAGAAGCTCCGGCCCTATCTCTTTGGTACCCACTTCCGGGTGCAAACAGATATCCGACCCCTGCAATGGCTAATGCAGATGCGGGGAGAGCACCCAAAGCTGTTGCGCTGGTCCATCTCCCTGCAGGGGATGGACTTCACTGTGGAGCATCGTCCAGGCCAAGACCACGCCAACGCAGATGGCCTGTCACGCTTCTTCCGCCTCGGCGAGGAGAGTACCCAAGAGGATGGGTGACTCTCCCTGCCTTCAGCTGGGGGGAACGCATGTTGGACAGGCCTCGTGGCAGGACCGTTCCCTCCCCGCATGGCGGGGCCCGGACCCCTGCTCCTCCTGTTGACTAGACAAGAACTATCCCGGCAACCCACCGGGGCAACCCACGGCCCGTCCCCGACGGAACCCCAGCTCCTGAACACCCCGGTATCGGCTGGCCCGGGCCCCCTTTCAGTACCACTGCCCCGGCCCAGCCGCCATTTTGGACACTACACGACAAGGCAGCGTGGCCTCGGATCGACCCCAACCCCGGGCCTGGCCAGGCCCCGACATCGAGGCACCACCATCCACCCAGGGGGTGAAGAGACCACTTGGCAGGTTAATGGGAGAAGGAGTGTAGATGGCTCTCCTCCGCCAGGTGTCGATCGCCCCCTGCCTCCCTGGGCGCTGGCTCCACCCCCCTGCTGGGTGTCTGGACTCCCTCATCCCGGACCTCCCGACTTCCAAGTGCAAGGGTCCGGACATCAAAGGGCGCCAGACCTATAACTGGGGCAGCTCCAGAGCAGGAAGGCAGTTGTATCCTGGAGTCGAGAGACACCGAGACGAACTAATCCTTGGAGGCCTGCTGGCGCGGCTCCTTCTTGTGAACCATCTTCGAAGCCTGCTGGCGCTGCCGCGGCCCTCTTCATCGTGAATCCATCCTCGAAGCCTGCTGGCGCTGCCGCGGCCCTCTTCATCGTGAAACCATCTCCGAAGCCTGCTGGCGCTGCCGCGGCCCTCTTCATCGTGAAACCATCTTCGAAGCCTGCTGGCGCTGCCGCGGCCCTCTTCATCGTTAAACCATCTTCGAAGCCTGCTGGCGCTGCCGCGGCCCTCTTCATCGTGAAACCATCTTCGAAGCCTGCTGGCGCTGCCGCGGCTTCTCATCGTGAACCATCGTTGAAGCCTGCTGGCGCTGCCGCGGCCCATCCTTGCGTACCCTCCAGCTCGAGGATTGTGAGCTCCATCTCCTACTGATCCCGTACCGGACCGGTACTGAGACTGTCCCGCTACCCCTTTTTCCCCAAAGAGACTAGAATTGGCAGGCTCCTCGTATCCTGGTCCCGCTGTATCGTTTATCACCTTGCCTCAAGATTTCTATATAAAGTGTGCGGAACTCATCTTTGTGTGGTGTCCATCTGTGGGGGGGAAGTTACTTGTCTGTACGATCACCGGAGAAGGCCCTCACCAGAGGCCTCTCCCCCTGTATTCGGCCGACCCTTCGGGTCCCCGTCTAACATTGGTGGCCAGCGGCGCGATCTGAGCCGACTCATAATCGTACAGAAAGTAACTCACCCCACGACACACAGCCACCATGACGACAAAGGAGAGTGGAACAACGGAAAAATTCCTGATGGAGAAACTAGAAGAATACAGCCACAAGGAACTAAAACAATTCTGTATAGAACTGGGCATTGCTACCACAGGACTGAGCACGAAAGATGACCTCAAACACGCCTTGGAGTCTTGGGCGGAGACAGAAACGCCCCTACCCCAAAACCAAAGCCTCGAGACCACCGAAACAAGCACCGCTCCTACAGAGGAAAGAAGACCGGGCCTCTCGTCCGAGGAGGCCCGAGAACGGGAGAAGAGCCGGCTCCACGAATTGGAACTGGCTCGACTTCGCTTAGATGGAGAACTCAAATTGGCGGAACAAAAAATAACACTAGAACACTTACGGCTCCGAGAGGAGCGAGAAGAGAAAAAGAGTCAGAGGGAGCTGGAAGAGAAAAGACTAGCCTACGAGCATGAGCGCAACTTGAAGGAACTAGAAATTCGGAGACAGAACAAAGACCTCGGAGTCTCCGGGCACCAGAGCCCCCCTGTCCCTACGGACCCCAAGGTCCACATCCCCAAGGATGTCGTCAGAGAATATTACCGGAACGATGATATCCAGCAATGGTTCAAAGCCTACGAAGTAGCAATGACCTCCCACCGGATCCCACGGAGCGACTGGGGAGCCGGGTTATGGGGGAGGTTTGTCAACGAAGGGCGAGACACCCTGCTGCAACTCCCTGACCATCAGATGACGCCCTACGACCACATGAAGGCCGCCCTCCTCACTCGATATGGGCTCACGCCCGAGATGTACCGCCAGAGGTTCCGCGACTGTAAACGGATCCCGGGTACGACTTGGGTGGAGTACGTTGACTTCTTTAGCCGAGCCTTCGAGGGGTGGATCAAGGGCAGCCAGGTGACCACTTACGAGCAGCTATTCGACCTTATTGTATGGGAGCACCTCTCCAATAACTGCTTCGTCGAGCTCAGGCAGCACCTCCTTGACAGTAAACTGACTGAACCCCGAAAACTCGCCATCGAAGCAGACCGATGGGAGAGCACACGAGTTCCTCGAAGCTGGCCCAGCGAACAGAACAGGGCCTCCCAAGGGCCCTACCGCCCCCGGGGGGGGAGGAGGAGGCCAGGGTGGGGGCCGAGACACCGTCCCGGTGGCCACCACCAGCAACACCCCGCCCCCGGCCGGAAGAGGAAGCCCTCCGACGCGACCAGGGTTCCGCGCGAACGTTACCTGCCCCCGATGCCAACGACCCGGCCACTACGCCAATGATCCCAACTGCCCGAAAAACCAGAGTCCCATGCCCCGCCAGGTCGCTGCCGCCGCCCTGGGAGAAGAACAGGCCCAAGAAGACACCGAAGAGTACGAACCAGGCCAGCCCGAGTGGGAACCCGCCGCCATGTCCCTGGTCTGTCTAGGGGAAAGAAACCTGATTCCGCGGGTGCCCCTTCCCGCCAACACACAGAAGTACAGCCAGTGGGTCACCATTAATGGACACCGGGCTGAAGCCCTCCGCGACACCGGGGCCAGTGTGACCGCAGTCCGCTGCCATCTGGTGACCCCGGACCAGATCTTACCCAATGTACTTTTCCCAGTACGGTCGGCCGACAACTCCGAAAGCCTGTGTCGGATGGCCTGCGTCCCCTTCGAGTGGGGAGGGGTATCCGGCATGTTAAAAGTGACTGTCCGCGACGATGCCCCAGTAAGTAGACTGCCTCCTGGGGAATGACCTCGAAAGTTCCCCCTGGTCAGCCGTTGAGCGAAGAGAGCACCTGGGGATGCTGGGCCTCCCTGAATGGGTCTGCGTGACGACCCGGTCCATGGCCGCCCGCGCCATCTCCAGCCCCGAAGAACCAGAATGGCCAGAACCCCCTCCGCCGATCGTCACCGAAGGAGCAACCCCGGAGCCCGGCTCCCCGGAGTCCAGCGAAGAAGGACTTGATCAGCTCCGGGACCTTCCAGAACTGGCCCAGTGGCGTCAAGAGGGTGGCCCTACTCAGGAACAATTCCGACAGGAGCAGAGAACGTGTCCCTCCCTCGAGGGACTCCGACAGCAAGCCCTCACCCAGAGCGCAGGGGACACCTCGGGGGCCCACTGGATTTATTGGGACAGTGACCTGCTCTACAGTGAGCAAAAGATTGCCGAGTTGGGGGCCAGCCGGGTGCTGGTGGTCCCCCTCCGCTTCAGAGACTTCCTCTTGAAGCTAGCACACGATGTGCCTCTTGCCGGACACCTGGGGCAGGACAAAACATACAGCCGCCTGGTGACCCACTTCTACTGGCCGAAGATGCGGAATGATGTAGCAAACCACTGCCGGGCCTCCCCAACCTGCCAGGCCAGCGGGAAGAGCGGCCGAAAACTCAAAGCACCCCTGCAGCCTTTTCCCATCGTCACCACCCCGTTTGAATGGGTGGGAATAGACATTGTTGGGCCCCTGGAGCCCCGGACAGCACAAGGACACCGGTTCATCCTGGTCCTGGTTGACCACGCCACCCGCTATCCCGAGGCCATTCCTCTTCGGACCGTGACGGCGTCCGTGGTGGGCCGAGCCCTGATGGGGATCTTCTCACGGGTGGGCTTCCCCCGGGAAGTCGTCAGTGACAGGGGCACAAACTTTATCTCCAAGTACATGAAGTCCCTATGGCAACAGTGCGGGGTCACCTACAAATTCACGACCCCCTATCACCCGCAAGGAAATGGGCTGGTAGAGCGGTTTAACCGCACCCTCAAGGGGATGATCATGGGCCTGGAGGAACCCCTACGTCGCCAATGGGACGTGCTGCTCCCGTGCCTCCTGTTCGCTTACAGGGAAGTCCCCCAGAAATCCCTGGGCTTCAGTCTGTTCGAACTACTGTATGAACACCCCGTCCGGGGCCCCCTCAGCCTGGTCAAAGAAGGGTGGGAGGTGGCTCCTCAGAAGACTCCTCCAGATGTATACAAGTACCTCCTGACCCTCCGTAACCAGACCCGGCGATTTAGGGAACTTGCCAAGGCCAACCTTGAAGCCAGTCAAGAAGACATGAAGCGATGGTATGATCAGCATGCCTCCTCCATCGAGTTCGAGCCGGGACAACAGGTCTGGGTGATGTCCCCGGTTGAACCTTGCGCCCTACAGGACAAATGGATGGGGCCCTTCAAAGTAGTAGAGCGCAAGGGTCCAGTCACCTACCTGATCGACATGGAGTCACCCCGGAACCCCCTACGGGTCCTCCACGCCAATAGACTCAAACTTCACTTTGTGCGCTCGGAACTTAGCCTCCTGATGGCTACCGACAGTGGGACTGAAGAAGACTCCGAGCCCCTCCCTGACCTGCTGAACACACTTGAAAAGGACGGCTCCGTGGAAGGGGTCTGACTCTCCGATGCCTTGTCCCCAGAGCAACGCCAAGACTGTCGAGACCTTCTGCTCCAATTTGCCGACCTGTTTTCCCTCATCCCCGGGGTCACCCCCTGGTGCCTTCACGACGTAGATACCGGGGATAGCCCCCTATCCGACACAGGGCGTACCGAGTACCGGATCGAGTACGAGCCTGCATCCAGACAGAAGTCTCCAAAATGCTGGCTCTGGGAGTGATCGAGCCATCTGACAGCCCCTGGGCCAGCCCAGTCGTGCTGGTCCCCAAGGCTGCCGCCCCGGGCGTCGCCCCCGAGCTCAGGTTCTGTGTGGACTATCGGGGCCTGAACGCCGTTACCAGGACCGACGCTCATCCCATCCCCCGGGCCGATGAGCTGATTGACCGCATGGGGGCCGCCCGCTACCTGAGCATCTTCGACTTAACAGCGGGCTACTGGCAGATCGGCCTCACCCCAGGGGCCCAAGAGCGATCCGCCTTCTCTACCCCGGATGGCCACTACCACTTCAAGGTGATGCCATTCGGCATGAAAAACGCCCCCGACACCTTCCAGAGACTCGTGAACCAGGTACTGGCGGGCCTTGAGGAATTCAGCGCAGCCTATCAGGACGATATTGTTGTGTACAGCCGCCACTGGGCAGAACACCTCCTCCACCTCCAGGAGGTCCTGAACGCCCTCCGGCAGGCCGGGCTTACCATCAAAGCCAGCAAGTGCCAGATTGGCCAAGGGTCCGTGACCGACCTGGGACACCAAGTGGGAAGCGGCCTGGTGGCCCCCCTCCAGCTCAAGAACCCCCGGTCACCCAAACAGAGGTCCGAGCCTTCTTGGGGCTCACCGGGTACTACCGGCGTTTTGTAAAAGACTATGGCAGCATTGTGGGGCCCCTCACGGAACTCACATCCAAGAAGAACTCCAAAACCGTCAACTGGACTCCTGAATGCCAGGCGGCTTTTGAGAAATTGAAGTCCGCCATGTGCACCGCCCCCGTGCTCCAGGCCCCCGACTACAGCCGGAAGTGCATAGTACAGACAGACGCCTCAGATCATGCCGTGGGGGCCGTCCTCTCCCAACTCAACACCGAGGGAGTTGACCAACCAGGGGCCTTCATCAGCCGACGCCTGCTGGCCCGAGAGCAGCGCTGGAGCACCATCGAACGGGAGGCCTTCGCCGTGGTGTGGGCCCTCAAGAAGCTCCGGCCCTATCTCTTTGGTACCCACTTCCGGGTGCAAACAGATCACCAACCCCTGCAATGGCTAATGCAGATGCGGGGAGAGAACCCAAAGCTGTTGCGCTGGTCCATCTCCCTGCAGGGGATGGACTTCACTGTGGAGCATCGTCCAGGCCAAGACCACGCCAACGCAGATGGCCTGTCACGCTTCTTCCGCCTCGGCGAGGAGAGTACCCAAGAGGATGGGTGACTCTCCCTGCCTTCAGCTGGGGGGGACGCATGTTGGACAGGCCTCGTGGCCGGACCGTTCCCTCCCCGCATGGCGGGGCCCGGACCCCTGCTCCTCCTGTTGACTAGACAAGAACTATCCCGGCAACCCAGCGGGGCAACCCACGGCCCGTCCCCGACGGAACCCCAGCTCCTGAACACCCCGGTATCGGCTGGCCCGGGCCCCCTTTCAGTACAACTGCCCCGGTCCAGCCACCATTTTGGACACTACACGACAAGGCAGCGTGGCCTCGGATCGACCCCAACCCCGGGCCTGGCCAGGCCCCGACATCGAGGCACCACCATCCACCCAGGGGGTGAAGAGACCACTTGGCAGGTTAATGGGAGAAGGAGTGTAGATGGCTCTCCTCCGCCAGGTGTCGATCGTCCCCTGCCTCCCTGGGCGCTGGCTCCACCCCCCTGCTGGGTGTCTGGACTCCCTCATCCTGGACCTCCCGACCTCCAAGTGCAAGGGTCCGGACATCAAAGGGCGCCAGACCTATAACTGGGGCAGCTCCAGAGCAGGAAGGCAGTTGTATCCTGGAGTCGAGAGACACCGAGACGAACTCATCCTTGGAGGCCTGCTGGCGCTGCCGCGGCTCCTTCTTGTGAACCATCTTCGAAGCCTGCTGGCGCTGCCGCGGCCCTCTTCATCGTGAATCCATCCTCGAAGCCTGCTGGCGCTGCCGCGGCCCTCTTCATCGTGAAACCATCTCCGAAGCCTGCTGGCGCTGCCGCGGCCCTCTTCATCGTGAAACCATCTTCGAAGCCTGCTGGCGCTGCCGCGGCTCCTCATCGTGAACCATCGTCGAAGCCTGCTGGCGCTGCCGCGTCCCATCCTTGCGAACCCTCCAGCTCGAGGATTGTGAGCTCCATCTCCTACTGCTCCCGTACCGGACCGGTACTGAGACTGTCCCGCTACCCCTTTTTCCCCAAAGAGACTAGAATTGGCAGGATCCTCGTATCCTGGTCCCGCTGTATCGTTTATCACCTTGCCTCAAGATTTCTATATAAAGTGTGCCGAACTCATCTTTGTGTGGTGTCCATCTGTGGGGGGGAAGTTACTTGTCTGTACGATCACCGGAGAAGGCCCTCACCAGAGGCCTCTCCCCCTGTATTCGGCCGACCCTTCGGGTCCCCGTCTAACATACCTTATGCTGAAAGCACGTGCCTGGGCGGATCTAGATCAGCACCTCATGGACCAAACACAGAGGGCCTCATTTATGAGTTTTTGAAGTAGGGCAGCACCACAGGCCTTCCTGCAGTGCTGCCCCACCGCAAATGAAAAGGGCAGGAATGCGCTGTATCTACTGAATCTATCAGACACGGCACATTCCTGTCCCTTTTCCCTGCGCTGGTGCACAATGGGCTGCTGTGCGCGAATGCAGGCCCCTTTGCACCATGATGCAAGGGTGCCTAAGTTGCGGGGATTATTATTTTTGTGCAGGAAGGGAAACCTTCCTGCACAAAAACAATCACAAGAGGCTGTTTCCTCTTTCTATGTGTTTAATGGAAAAACGAGGCGAAATAAAGATATTTCTCCTTGGGGAGGCGTAAGTTTTTAGCACTGCCTCAGAGTTATGATTTCTCGTAGACTTGGGGCGGAGTCATAAAAGCAATGGATGTTGCTGAAACGCCCCCGGCAACACCCATTGCATGCCCCTTTAACACAGAAAACTGCGATAAAGGGAAAAACATTTTTACAAGGCAGCATTAAGCCAAAAAAAAAGTGGCTAATTGTAAATATGGATCAGGCTCCTGCGCCACCAGTGATGCACCGGCGGCGGTGTGAGGTGCTTATAAATAAGCCACCGAGTATGTTGTATAATACAGAATGTACCCCCCCCCCCCACCTTTTTGGTTGTGCTGAACTCTCCACCTTTGTCAGTTGCGTTTCCTGGAGGAATGTGATCTGAGCCCGCCCCTTTAGTATAGGCCTGCACATTTTACTTTTTACCTGGGGAAGTGAGCCCTCTCACATTCCATGTGAGCACCTTATATGATCGCTACTGTTATTCATTGCTAATAACAGTCATCCTGGCGCTACAATCAGTGCTCCCCCTCCTGCTGCCCACCAACTCCTATTCTTGTACAGAAGTGCTGCTTTCTTTCCAGTAAAAAACAACTGTTTTGAACACGAATTGTTAACAAAAACACAACCCCCCAACTCAACACTCCCAGGACTGAGGAGCCAAAACGTCCAGTTGAAGGGTGTATGAAAATTGTGTTACTTTACCGACAGTGTGGCCCTAAACTAAAACACAAGAGAAGTGCAACGCAGTTGGTGCTATTCGGGGGATGGGGGGGGGGGGGGGGGGGGGGCAGGGGAAGCCAGAAAGTGAGACAGAAGAAAAATAAGAGAAGAAAGGGAGACCAATCATCACCCCTCTAGCGGCCACCAACCAGTTTAGCAGAGGATGTTGTAATACCTGTACAGGAGAAACTACCTATTTGTGTACATTGTTAGAATTTGAAGCTATATGATGAACATTGTACTATCCATGGGAGGACACCTTCATACAAAGCGCCTCTTGCATTACTCTCAGGGCTACTTTCAGCGCAGACCAATTGTTTTGCTCTGGCAAGTAAATAGTTTATCAACACATTGCACTGTTTTGCAGAACATTGCAATAGCACACAGTTTTGATGAAGTTGCCCTCAAATTAATGCTTTATTTGATCCTGTGGTTTTGGTGCTCGGCATCGGCATACAAGGGGATGCGTACAATGAAGTGGCGGAGCATGTCGTAAGCCTCCTGGGCTTAACGACACGCTCTGCCACTTCGGAAACGCAAGGCTGCACCATATTTACAAGAATGTGGTGCAGCCTTGCGTTTCCCCCTGCGATGGCGCTAAGTTTAACTTAGCGCCAACGCAGGCACGCTTGCACCAGAGTGCAAGAGTGTATGTGTGCAGTGAAGGATTGGTTATGTGTAGGAAGGTGTCCCTTCCTGCACATAAACAATCCAAAATGCCATTTTGTAACTTTCATGTGTGCTGCTTCATGCAGACCACATGAAAGTTACATAATGGAATTTTTTTAAAAGGTTTGTTTATGTACAGGAAGGGACTCCTTTCTGTACATAAACAACCCATGGCATTTTGCTTTTTCCATGTGTGCTGCACAAGACAGTACACATGGAAAAAAGCAAAAACGAGGAGAAATAATGCATTTCTCCTCGTTTCGCCAACTTAAGACCAGGATTATCCTGGTCTTCATTTTGGCGCTGTCTCTTATGTACGCCACCTATGTACATAGGGGGCAGCGTCAAATACAATGGGTGGTGTGGTGGAACTCCACCACAACACCCACTGCACGCCCCTTTCAGGCTAAACATAGCGTGAAAGGGTGCCTTATGTGCAAGGCAGCGTAAAGCCACGTTAAGTGGCTTCACGCTGCCTTGTACATAAGGCAAGGCCCCTATCGCCACGGGAACGTCACAAAAAGAGACGTTCCGCTGGCGATAGGGGCTTGAACATATGCCCTTTAATTTGCAGCAACAGCGCAAGTGACAGACCACCACATGGTGGCGCTGCCTGAGATATACATAACAACCCTGTTCATTAAGTCAAATGGCATTAAAAATGAATAATACCAGCCTCTCAGGCCATTATTATAGCTCTATGTGGCCTAAGTAGTCTAAATTGTTTCACTTGTAGGAAGGAGTGCGATGGTTAGGTGTTATTTTGATACTGTCCTTGGCAGCGCGTGGTGCAGGCTGCAGTAGCCTTCCGAGAAGGGCCCTGGCACTTAATTTTTTGTTCAAATTAAGCACTGCCCCTGTGCCCCAAATGTCCTAAGGATAGAAGGTACCTTACAAGAAGAAAGACGTTTCGGCAGACGAACATTCTAGAACCAGAGCTGACAAAGGAAGAGGAAATTCCCGAAGCAGCTCTGGGTTAACCACGCACTGCATTATTTGCTGATGTGCCGCCATTTGCAGAGTAGCCCTGTTTATCACCGCCGATTACGGGCTAATGAGAACTAATGTCAAATATTTAATTTCTCAAGCGACCTGTGGTACATAAGAAACCTGCGCCATTACTCCTTGTTAAATTCCTTAGGAGACGCCGGCCCGCCGCATTAAGAAAGGCGTTTTTTTTCACACGGCTAATCAATGTCTTGATGAGAATTCATTATTTGGGAAATTATAAGTTGGAGCCATTGACCAGTGCTTTGAAAACTATTATCACCTTGGTTGCGCACAATTAATCTCTTTCGGATTTTTGACCATGCAGCAGAAAAAGTCCAGTGCGCAGTTCTGTTTGTGATGTATCATCAACTTTACAACGGATTTTTGATTCTCTGTGGGGCATCAACGATTATGTTAAAGCGGAAAGTCCAAGTCAACTTTTTCTTTAAGTGCAAATCCAAGCATTGGGCTAGAAAGAGGGTAGGGGGTGCGTGGTTTATAGTATTTCCAGAAATGTTATGTTGAAGGCGACTGCGGCTTTTCCGTGCTCTCTGGTAGAAGTTTATTCACCACAATGTCTGTGTTGGCAGAAGTGATAACGCACGCCCTTTGAAACGGCTATATTCCAAGTCACCGCCTACCCATTACATCATATTTATTCAGGGGTGAAAGAGATGATACGTCATAAAAGGGAAAGATAGTGATAGGTTAGAGGAGAGTGAGATGAGGAATAGGGATAGAGTGAGAAAGATAAAGGTAGGTAGCTACATCTAGCACAACACCATCCCACCCAACCTCTCCCATGCCGCCGCCTGGAGCCCTTTCTACGCTATTGATTTAGTCAATTTTAGATGCTACTATTCTGGGCCTTGTACAGTCTGTTAAACGTAAAAAGAGTATCTTGAAAGACTCTTTCCCTGATTACATCAGTTCATGTACTTGTCGCTGTTGTGTCGTGGTTGTTTGCTGAAACTGAGTGTTTTATGCTTCTGTCCTGGTTATTGGATAGTCCCAGCTGGTTTTGTGCTCACTGTGCTCAGTGGTCTGTTTACTATTATTTCTCTTTTCTTTTGTGAAATGACTCCTTGCTGAAAGCAATAAAATCATGGAACAAACAATACCTCCCTTGAAAGAGGACTGTTTCCCAGTTCACTTAAAACTGGATAACTCTTCCACCTACTGGAAAAAGCCAAACTTGACCTCACCAAATACTGTCTCATAGTCATAACACACTCCACCTTCCTAATACAGAGCACCAAAACCATCCTCCACGCCTACGAGCCAGGCTTTAGAATTAACTGCGGTACAAAAGGGGGTGGTGATGGACGGAGCATCTGAATCAATCAGACACTCACACCCAGTCAAAAGATCTGGGTTTAATCCATCACCGTTCTTTACCCCACTCTGCCATCCCAGTTCAGACACGGCTATATGCAAATCAGTCTGACCCTGTGCCTCATGGGAACAGTCCAGCCCGAACTGCCAAGCCAAACCATGTCTTCCCTGGACGGGAAACAAGCTTCCGAGGACCGGTTTCTGGCATTCCAGCCGTCTTGCTTGAATCCAGTGATGCTGTGCTTATTGGGGTTCGTAATGCTGCAGAACTTGAAACTTGTTTAATTTGGATTTGAGTTGAAACTGTTGAAATAAAAGATTGAAAATTGAGATGTTTTAAAGCAATAAGAGATATGATATTAGGGGCCAGATGTATCAAGATACCCTTTTGCGATTCTCAAATAGCGATTTTTTGAGAATCGCTATTTGAGAATTGCAAAATGGTATGTATGTAGAAATTCACTATTTTTTAGCGATTTCTTAAAATTCCTTAATTGCGATTAGCAAATTGCTAATTGCAATTAAGGAATAATTTCCCATTCATTTCTATGGGCCAGGAGGCCCAAAGGAATAAATGGGAAATTATTCCCAATTCGCGATTCACAATTTGCGATTCGCAAATTGAGAATAATTTCAAGGGTGCAAGGGTGTCTTAAGGACACCCTGCAGCATCCCTGAAATTGACATGTGTGCATATATGGCACACATACATGCCCTAAGGGCATGTATGAGCGTCACATGGCACCTTTACCAATTGCAAAAAGTGCATTTGTTAAAGAATTAGCAAATTTATTTGCGATTTCTTAGCCTAAATTCGCAAAACTTAAATGCTTCATACATAGCATTTCAGGAATCGCAATTTGCGATTCCTTAAATGCTTACACAATATTAATGAATTGCAAAATTTGCGATTCCTTAATATTGCGAGGCTTTTTTGTTGATACATTCCATTTTCCTATTTTTTTCGCAAACGCTGCTTTTTAGCGATTCGCAGCGTTTGCGACAAAAAAATAGTTTGATACATCTGTCCCCAAGAGATGTAGGTGTGCACACTAGAATTGGCAGAGGATACGCTAGCTCATTATATGGCTATAAATATAGGGCTCCATACTATTATTTGGCTTAAGAATTGGCACGAATTCACAGAGAAAGAAGGTGCATTAATGTTTCCATGCTACAGTACTTTCAATTTGAGAATAATTGACCATTTGAGAGGGATATTGTTTGCAATGAAACCATTACCTAGACCCACACAGTTTGTAGTGCTTAATGCATGGGAAAATGCAGTGCATGCCTAAGAAAGAGACAAATACCAAGGGAGGATGAAGAAAGCGATGCGTACATATGCAGAAGCAAGATGGAATGACCAACAAAAAAGATGGATACTAGACATGATTGAGGGAGCAAGATTATACCCTGCCATACCAAGTGAGGGAAATTATGCTGAGAGAAGGAAAAAGAAAAATGAGAGAGAGGGTCATGCTGACAATGACATTGTTCCAAGTGACAGCCATTTGGAGTGGCTGTTATCCGAATGTCCACCCCAGTATAATCAAACACACATGGGAAGTGGAAGAAAGGCAAGTGTAACTGGTAGTTGTGGAAGAGCTTCAGCACCGGTTGCCTCTAGTCCTGGTGTTGTCGGGGCTATATCAACTGGGCCAACACAGAAAATAGCAGGAGGAGGTATGGGAGCGCGCGTCCATGGCTCTTCGGAAAATTGTAACACTAATTTGACTTCAAAATTTCTGGATGCTCTTACAGTACCGGTTACTATTGGACCTATAGTCCCTATGTACAATCCTAGTCCTGCTGGGAATGAAAGTCAGAGGGTGCCTTCTTCTGCAGAAGCGAAGGTACCAGAAAGAGGAGCAGATGACCAGAGAATGCAATTTGTCCTGTTGATTCCAATGAATTCGAGCTCACCGTGTGCAGCAAGTGCGGAACCTTATGTAGCACATAATGGATTCAGAACGAAAAGGTCTTTTCCTGGATTGGCAGGTATGGTTACACCTGTATGAGAAACTCTCCCAGATATACAAAATAGTATGACCCAAGACAGCACTACACAAAAAGGACTTCTGAGAGTCAACATCTATTCAATATCCAAGATGTAGAGCAATGGTTGAAGGAGCAAAACTGAAATGAATGAAACAATAACTGGGAGCTTGGAGCTTAATCAAATAGATATGTACCAACATAATTAATTATTATTCATGAGTTAAGATGTCACTTGGAGAGAGAGACAGACTTATGAGAAATTATCTGATTTTGCTCAGAGGTATGATTTTGATATAGAACAAACAATGGCTTTAAAGAAAAACCATAGACTTTCCTTTAACGATCAAGACATAGAGAATTTGAGGTTACCAGGACGGAAGACCCACATTTGAGAATTCATTCGGATTTGGGCCACATTGGACAAATGGGAAGAAAGATGGGCAAAAAGAAAGGATTCTAAAAGAACAACGGGGAACCTCCTCTTTTTGGGGAAAAGGGAACAAATGTCAAGGCTTTTCCCTTGCGGGAAGTACCGAATAGAGGTTATGTACAAGGACCTTGAAGTAGAGGTGACCTTATGGCTTTTACCAATGATTTCACGAGCTTGAGAATGAAGCCTCTAGAGTTGTACAAACAGGTTGATCGATTTGCAAAACTTTCGAAGGTCTTGTGGATCAATCTGAATACGTTGTTCGAAATTGTAGTCGCTAGTGATTTGTGGTCAGCATGTAAAATTCATATAGAATGGCCCAATGGTGAGCCTGAGAGATATCTAATGATAGATGGCCCATCACTTGTAGTGATGAAAAAATATGAACAGGTGATTACTTGGTTGAAAGATAAAGTGCCACCACAGGATATTGATTAGGTGAAGATTGACAGGGTGACTCAAGAACCTAAGGAGATGATTCATGCATGTTATTAAAGGTTGTTACAGGCTTTCAAAAAGTATGCTGGGGTGGACACCCTAGAACCCAAGGATTTGGGACAGTTTGTGCACTGATTTGTGACTGGGCTGAGACCTGTATTATGATACAACACCATTTGATTTGTTAGCAGAATAAGTCTGTTGGCAAAATTCTGTGTTATGCAAAGTATTGCTGTGCCGAAATTGACATGAAGCACAAAAGTTGAAAGAGAAGTTCATGGTAGTGCTGATGAAGGCTGCACATAACATAACGTGTATTCACCCAAGGGTATCTTGGTGCTGAATAACAAATGTTTTTTGTTACCCAACTCAATTGGGGAATCATTTTATCAACCTCAGAAGGATGAAAGTGTGAGCAGACCTACCAGAATTTAATCCTGCGACCATGGGGTCAAACATAGGCCACAACATTTTACGCATTAGTCCACTTAGCCACCAGACCTGGCAAAAAGGGGTCAGGGCTAGCCCTATGTATAGAATACTGCCCCTATGCAAGGAGTCTGCCTGTCTGGGGCTCCGATGCACCAAGGTGGAGGATTTCAGGGACATGGAGGGGGAAGAGGTATTCTTCCCCTTCCTATAGATCACAAGACTGGAGTTGCTGTTGCCACTTTAAAGAAGTCAAACCAATGTCGCTGCTGTAACAAGTTGGGGCATTGGAAGCGTGAATGTTGCTTTAATCCTGCAAATCAATAAGAGAATGGAGGGTTTAATCAACCCCACAGTAAAGTTATGCAAGCCCAGAGTGTTCCCAGATCGAGATTCCAGAATTCAGCTGGATACCAAGTACCACAGTCCCCAATGCAACAGCAAGCTGTAAATAGTGCTCGATTTAATTAGAACGGAGACATGAATGAAAACTGCAAGATGTCCCATCATATTGGCCCACACCAACAGTTTCCCGTATTTGATGCATGTAATGAGTACGGCTCAGATCAGTCCTTATGACAGTGCCTGAGGGGGGAGGAAGGCTTGCTGCAGTCTTAGAATTAGACCAGCGTGGACAATACGTTTATGCTGATGTAGAATGCCACAGTGTCACTTTCCTGATCAACACTGGTGCTACCCACTCTACTGTGAGAACAGCAGAGGTTCCAAACCTACCCCTCTCAGGAAAAACAATCCAAGTTGTATGAGTTGCAAATAAAAGATTTTCACACTCCTTTACTGAAGAAGAGCCTGTGAAGATAGGGACATTTGAAGATAATCATCAATTTGTGGTGTGTGATTCGAGGTCTGTGTGCCTGTTAGGATGTGATTTGCTGTGCAAGTTAAATTGCATCATCTATTGCACACCAAAGGGTATTGAGCTTCAGATAAATGAGAACATTGCCCTCAAACTGGTAAACCAGAACTTCTGCATTTCATTGTTCCCCATGATGACAGTAGAAGACTCACCATTGGATCTCAGAGATACAGTGAAGGACCTAGTTTGGGATTTTTCTGGAAAGGACATTGACTCATTCGAGGGGTTGAGCCGGTCCGTATCGAAGTTAAGCCAAATGTCGGATACCTGAGACCTGACACCCGAGACAGTTGCTGGAATTACACCTGTGATTGAGACCATGATTGAGCAAGGCATTTTGAAAGAGATATTGGGGAGTCCAGCTAACTCAGCCATTAATGGTTTGCAGAAGCCAAGCGATAAGTACTGCATAGTGCAGTATCTGCAGAAAATTAATCACATAGTGGTTCCTTGTTGTCCTGTGATACCACATCCATCTGTGATATTGTTCCAGGTTCCATGTGAGGCTGAATCAATCACTATTATTGATCTTTGCCAAGCCTTCTTTTCCATTCCCCTCCATGAGGAAAGCCACTTCTTATTCACTTTCCAGATGAGGAATCATGTTTAAACGTGGTGCCGTGTCCAACAAGGGTATAAGTAAGCATGGGCGGAAAATCCGTTTCGCTCGCGGATTTTGCGGATTTTCGGGAAATTCGCAATCCGCGAGATTCGCGAATCTCCCGCAAAATCCGCAAATCCGCGAGCAGCGGATTTTGCTCGCACTGCTCGCACTGTTCGCGTGAGTTCGCGGCTTCCCAGTACAACTTCGCGCCCCGCGAATAAGTGCAAAATTGCAGAAATACGATCTAATCAAAACTGAAACTACTTACCAGGTTCAAAAGTTCAGGCTCATCATTAGTAGCCATTTCCTGTAGTGCTTGCTGAGGGGCCCCTCCAGAGTTCAGTTGCCAGTTGCAACTATTATGTGACCCTGCTCTGAACCTCAGAATAGTTACACATATGCCACAAAGGTCCTGAATTACAGCTAAGGGAGACAAGCAGGAGCCAGGCTGGCAGTTCAAATCCATTAATCAGCCCCTAATTCATTATTGTCAGTTGGGGCAGGGCAGGTGTTGTAACTAATTTTGCAACAATGAAAGCACTTAGCAAGTGCAAAAGTTCACTAATCAGGAAGCACTAAGGAAGCAGGTGCCAGCTAAAAAAATATTCTGTGACACATTAATCAGCCCCAAATTAATTCAGGTCACTTGAGGCAGGGAAGGTGTGCTTGCGTTGCCACAATAATGTACACTGACTGGACAACCAGAGGGTGCTGTGATGAAACAGAGGGTGGCATGGGTGGGCCAGAGGGTGGCATGAGTAGTCAGAGAGTGGCAGTGGTGACAGAGAGTGGCAGTGATGAAGAAGAGTGTCCCAAACAGGCTGGACACGTAGAAACAACAAGTTCGCGAAACTTGCAACCCGACAGGTAAGTTCGCAATTTGCGACATTGTACAAAACCCTCGCGAACTGGCAGAAACCTGCGCAAACACAAAAAAAAAAAATCCGCAAATTTGCGAGAATTCGCGGATTTTGCGGATTGCGAGTTCGCAAATCCGCAAAATTCGCGAACGCGAGATTCGCAAAATTCGCCCATGCTTAGGTATAAGTTGAGTCCTTCCATCTTTAACCAGATTTTGAAGAAGAATTTAGTGTCTCTGGTTATGCCCTGTAATTCTTTCTTAGTCCAGTATATTGATGACCTTTTAGTTGCATCAAATACTCTAGAAGCATGTAAACTTGATACAATTGCCCTACTGAACCATTTGGCTGAGTGTGGACATAAAGTGTCTCCAACCAAGTTGCAGTACTGTATGACAGAAGTCCTCTACTTAGGACATCACATTGTGAAAGGTGTAGCAAGAAAAAATCTCAGCGATCATGCAAATGGATCCTCCTCGCACACAGAAAGAAGTCAGGATGTTTTTGGGAATGGTGGGCTACTGCTACTATCGCCAGTGGATACCCAACTTTTTCCTAATGGCCAAGCATCTATAGAGGTTGACACACTAAGATGTGTGTGATCCAGTGCCCTGGCACAATGAGTGCTTGAACTCATTCCTAGAGCTGAGAGAAAGCCTTTATCGAGCTCCTGTCTTTGGAATGCCAGATTACAACAAAGCGTTTTCACTCTTTTGTAGTGAACGAGCAGGGTGTGCTCTCTGTGTATTGACACATAATCATGGAAGTGCCCGTAGACCAGTTGCCTATTTTTCTGCTACTCTGGACCCAGTAGCATCAGTGTTGCCCAGATGTCTCAAATCCATTGCTGGAACAGGTGTCAGCATTGAGAGATGCAAGAGCATCATAATGTGTCACCCCTTGACTGTTCATGTACCCCATTCAGTTAATATATTGCTGACTCGAACTCGTACTCAGCACCTAACCAATAGTAGGCTCACAAGGTATGAGCAGGCTATTTTGGCTGCTGAGAATGTTACCTTAAAAAGATGTTCATTTCTGAACCTTGCTACTTTACTTCCTTTACCTGATTTTGATGCGAATTAGATTGGAGTAGAGCATGACTGTCTGGAAGTCACTGAACTATACACTAAACCCCGTCTTGACATTTCTGATACACCATTGCCTGTTTGTGGATAGCTCTTGTCTCAGGGACAATGAGGGAAACCTAAGGGCTGCTAATGCTGTCTGTACCTTTATGGGATTGGTGAAAGCTCTCTGGCTTCAAGGAGTATTCTCCGTGCAGGTGGAAGAACTGTTTGCTCTTACCAGAGTCTGTTGCATTTCAGGCCAGCTAAAAGTGACAATATTCACGGATAGTCAGTATGGGTTCGGTGTCGTTCATGACTTTGGACAGTTATGTTCTCAAAGGAGATTCATGATCTCATCAGGGCCTCCGATCGGCAATGGAGAAAACATGAGAAAACTGTTAGAGGCCCGGCAGATGCCGGCACATGTCGCTGTCATAAAATGCTCTGCCCATTGTAAAGGAAATTATTTTGTGACAATTGGAAATTGTTATGCAGATGAAGTTGTACGTTACTGTGCACTAAATGTTTGCACTTTCAATGGTGAATACACAAATGAGGGAATAGATGAAACCAATTTTAGCCTTTTGGTGACAACTGCTGACACATGGAAGTAAAGAGGCTGCAAAAGGAAGTTACAGAGGAGGAAGAGCAAGGTTGTAACAGCAGGATGTATGAAGCGAGATGATGATATTTGGGTTTCAGGAGATGGAAGACCAGTACTGCCTAATAGTTTGGTGCCACCGATAATGAGGTACTATCATGAGGTGATGCATGTAGGAAGGGGTGCCATGGTAAGGTTGTTTAAGCAGACTTGGTTTAATCCGAAGTTTTGAGCAATGGCTGATTCATTGTGTTATGGATATGTGATTTGCTAGCAAATGAATGTGGAAAAGTCTACTGCTGTTACACTTAGTCACATAGGGAGATGCCAGTATGCAGTTGATTGAGGTACATTTCAGTAGTGGTGTGCATTTTTTCACATTGGGTGGAAGCCTACCAGACTAGGAGATGGAATAGCGTCACTGTAGCTAAGCTGTTATTGAGGGAACTCATTCGAGATTCGGATTTCCAACCTCTTTAGAATATGACTGAGGAACTCATTTAAAAAATGAGTTTCTGAGAATTCTATGTGCAGCGTTACAAGTGGAGAAGTGGTAACACTGCAGTTATTGGCAAGAAGATTCAGGTATCGTGGAACAAGTCAACTGCACTTTGAAAACCAGGCTGTATAAAGTGTGTGCTTCAACATCTCTGAAATGACTTGATGCTTTGCCTCTGGTGCTGATGCATCTTTGCAGTGTCCCAGATCAAAGAAAAGGACTGTCGCCCCATGCAATAACCCTGGGGAGGGTTATGCGGTTGCCTGCTGTGCCTGCAAATGTGCTTGTAAACATCACAGATGACTTGGTGCTGGATTCCTGTAAAGAATTGGCTAACATGGTTCATTCTGTGTTTGATCAGGTTGAAGTGGCGACAGCATTGCCACATCAGGAGCAGTGCCACAACATTAGTCCTAGTGACTGGGTCATAATGAAAAAACATTTGAGAAAGAACTGTCTTGAACCTCGTTGGTGTGGTCCGTACCAGGTGATCTTGGTCTCTACGACTGCTGTGAAGTGTGGTTGTCTTCCTAATTGGGTGCATGTGTCCCACACTTGTAGAGTTCCATGTTCCCTGGTATGAGTAACAGAACCTCACCCAGAAGAGACGCCAGCAGTGGTCAAAAGGCCACAGGAAGAGGTTAGTCAAGGTGTAGGGGACCAGACAGAGCCTGAGGCTGCACTTTAACGATCTGAGGGGGTTCTTGATTAATCTGAAGCTGAATCTCAATTCGATGAAGCTGATGCTGTGCTGGTGAATGAATGAGGTTCTTTCTGACCCCAAAGAAGGGACTAATGCTGTGGGATCATGAGTAGTGCTGGAAGAAAGCTGGCCGAAGAATAAGGAGAGGAGATGGTTGAATTTATCCCCTGAAAGAACTCTTTCACCCAAAACCGAGGCTTCTGGTGAATCAGAGCTGAGTGGAAATTAAAGTGAAGGATTAAATCTCAGAAAATCTAAAAAATCGACAGTGCCCTGTCGAAAGTACTCTTCTTCTGAGTGGACTTACCTAGCTACGGATGACAATGAGATCGACTTCTGGATGTTCTGGAATAATAGTGGAAATTAAACTGAAACTTTTGGAACTTGATTTGAACTATCTCTTTACTTTTGAACTTCCTTACCTGACAAAATTAAGCGCTTTGAGGAACTTAGTGTTGAATGAGACTGCATTTCCCTATCTGAATCCAGAAGAGTCTCCTGTGCTTGTTGATGGACTGAAAATAAAAATCTTGGAGATGCTTATTAATGAACTTTGTCCTCACATTATTAGAGATGATGAATGAATGTTGTTGAGTTGCTTAAAAGAAGAATACCTAGGTCTGAGTGGAAGAAGAATAAAATTAAGGTTGACTTTTAGAAGAACATGGGGTAGAGCTAGGGAAGCCTCATGAAGATTGGAAATATTTTGTAAATCAAGTTGAGCACAAATAAAGACTGTTTTTCTATTTGGACAGGTGAAGACCGACCGAGAATATTCTGTTGCTGCTATTTCTCTACCCACTTGGTCTGAATCTAAACAGTATGGAAGTGAATAATACTAGTTGTAGACGTAGGTACATAATACATAATTAGTGTTAGGCTTGATAGCACTAATTGTAGGATTAAGTTTGAGTTTGACAAATGTCAAGGAAGAGAAACATACATCTGCACAGAAACCATCACACAGTAGATGGAGAGTTGTATTCATTAGAAGGGCAGAATTTACATACTGATTTCTCCAGAGGAGATTACACATTAAATGATTACACTAATTTGCTTTATGAGTATGTTAACATAATTGAAGCAAGGGACTGTTCTTGTTGCATGCAGTTACCTACTTCAGTGGCTGAGGGCATTACATGTCATCACATACATTGACATATGGCATTGCATGTAGCTTAGTGTGTGTTTTTTATGGCCAGGGTCATTTTTCAGTATTACTGCAAGGCACCTTGCTGTGCTGCCCCACACCAAAGTGAACGGGCAGCAATATGGTGTATTCCTCTTTTTCCCCACTGCGCTGGTGCTGTTTTTGCAGCCCAGGCTCAATGTAGGAACCCAGGTGCCTCTGTTTCTTGCAGGATTGCTTTTGTGCACCTTCCTGCACAAAAATAATCCATTGAGGCATTTTCTTCTTTCAGTGTGTGCTGCAAGATGCAGCACATATAGAAAGAGGAAACACAGGGAGAAATAAACATATTTTGCTTCATTATGCAGCATCTCAGGAAGCTTACGCATTTGGTGCTTCTCCAGGTTTACATGAATTTGTAAATCTGGGGCAGCATAAAATTCCAGGGGTGTTGCATGGAAAAACCCACTGCAACGCCGATAGAACGCCTCCTGGGCTCAGAGTAAGGCATTGCAGCGATTTGCGCTGCGTTGCCTTGCTCATGATTTATCAGGCCACTCGAAACTGTGCAGGGTGGTTTTGCATGTCTTCATAAATCGAATTGAGAGGACTGCGTTACGCATGTACTGCTTTACGTGGTGCAAAAGTGAAGCAGGGCTCTCATAAATAAGCCCCATCCTGTCCAATGCCTGTGCACCTGGCTATGGAGAAGGATGCAGCCTCCCCTGTCCCACTCAATGCACTTGTTGGGGCCCTGGGGCCTTGTTTCTCACAAGGTGCCCCTTCCTGCACAAAAACAATCATGTCAACAACACAGACACCCTTGCACCAAGGTGAAAGGGTGCCGGCACTGGCTGAAAGGACAGGAATGCACTGTATCTTGTAAATACTATGAATTCCTGCTATTTTGAATTGGTGGCCAGGAGGAGCAGCGGGTTGGGATGAAGAGTGAATGCTAATGCGGCTGAGTATAGGTTGGTCAAGGGATGCCTTCTGGATGGCAGATGGCTTACTCGCAGCTACTGGTTGATATACGGTTCTGTGGGAAGCTATGGACTTCATATCCTGGTGCGTGAAAAACAGAGGGTGCAAGTGTGTTATTTTCTGTTTGGCTTGCCGCCCTGTGACAGCGAATGGCGCGTCATATTCCTAATGCAGGACTCTGTACTGAAAGTAGGTGTTTCTTTCTCTATTGTGTAGAGATAAAATGCAATTAAAAAAAAGATGAAAAAGAAAGCGTTAGAAATCTTGTTGATTTGGGAGGAGATTGCTAGGTTGCTAGGTTCTTCTTGAACTGGTTTAGGAAGCAGACCAAAGTGTGTTGACCAACAGGCAGCAGATTTTACAGAGGAATATTTGCCAATGATCAAGATCTCAGTCTGGTCTGTGTCAATTTTAAGTGGGTTATAGGTCATCCAGGTGACCAATGCAATGAGACAGTAACAGGAATTAGAGATACTGTATGTGAGGAAGTAGTCAATGTGAAAGACTGATGTGTTATCCACATAGAATATAAATGTGAGGCATAACTAATTAGTAGGGATAAAGGGGAAACAGATTTTAAGAAAGGAGGGACTGACAGAAGACCCTTGTGGGATATCTGATGGCAAGTGGAGGAATTCAGAGGTAAACGGAAGAAGGAAACTGCTTGGGGTCGTCCTTCAAAATCCTTTGAGATCCATTTAAGGGCAGTGTCTCAGATGTAGATTTTAGAAGAGGATCCAGGGGAATGGAATGAGAGACTGTGTTGAGTGCTGCTGACAGATCAAGAGGCTCCACGGAGGCAGACTCCTTCTGATCTCTCAGCAGTCAAATGCTGTCAAGAATGGATAGAGGGCCGACTCTCCTTTGCGGAGATCAAAATACTTCATGATAGGATTCAAGGGTGGTTTGAGAATCCAAGAAGTGGAGCAGTTGAGATGTGAAAAGTTTAATGTCCTGTCTTCTGTAAAAGGAGAGAAAAACTGCAAGAGTATGTGGAAAAGCCCCCTGAACAGGTTCACAGGCTAGACTAGAAGCACCTGAGTAAGGCAGTAGGGATCGGTCTGGAAACCTAGGACTTCTGCAACTTTGGTGAAGAAATAATATTCAGATAATGAACTGCGCAAATATTGTGAGGGTGTTTGTTATGTTGAAAAGCAGTTATTCTCAAGTTGTCATCAAACACTGCTTGGCGTTAGTTGCCTCTAATTCTTTCAGCAATCAGTTAATCAAATAAAGAGGCAGGCGCTGGATTCTGGAAAACGAGGAATCAAGTTTATTTCTCCGGAGGAGAATACGTCAGTTCGGACAAACTAACGGGCACATGCATCATTGTAGGAATTTGCATTTCCTAAATTGCGAAAATTAAGGAATCGCAATTTAGGAATTGCAAAATCCTATGCATCAAGAAATTCTAATTTTTTTTAGGATTTCTTATTTTTCGGAATTTGCAATTCCTTAATTGCAAACCGCAATTAAGGAATGGCATTACATTGATTCCTATGGGCCTAGAGGCCCATAGGAATCAATGCCGTTTTGCATTTCTTTTTTTTGGAATTAGCAATTTGTTGATGCATTGCAAGGGTGCAGAGGGGGGGTCCAAAGGACCCCCCCCCCCACACCCCTGAAATGTATTTTAAAGTGCATGTTTCACAGTGTCATGTCTGTAACATGACACTTTCCAAAATGCATTTTTGTGCTTTTTTAAAGAATTTCGCAAATTAACACGAGGGTCAACCTCGTGTTAATTTGCAGTTCCTATTTCAAAATTCGCATTTTTAAAAAAATGGATGCATTGCATTTAAGGAATCGCACAAATGCGATTCCTGAAATGCATTCGCATTTTTAGGAAATGCAAAAAAAATCGAATTTTGAAAAATTGTTTCATGCACCCCAAAAACTTATTTAGGAAGCGCAAACGGCCGAATTTACCGATTCGCACCGTTTGCACTTCCTAAATAGGTTGATGCATGTGCCCACAAATGTCTTCTCGAGGTGCTCTAACTGCATCTCCGTGGCGAAGTGTTTTATACACAGTTTCAACTCTTCATTGCAAGGTAACACATTCCTGACAGTAGTTTATTACATCCCAGGAATCCCCGCTTCCAGCTAGTTCCCACACATACCCAACAGTAGATGTCCCCCACCCCGGTCTCAGCAGGTGATTGCTATCGCGCAGCTGGGCATTCCGGCAGGGTCTGAGATAAGCGCAATCGGTGAGATCTAAGGGGGTGGTGGCATTGATTGATTCCGACCCCTTTGATGGGGAGCGAGTTCCTACTGTACGGGGCAATAAACTGTATCCGCAGGGGCCGGTTATGGCCTGGGACCGGATCGAACAGCCAGGTGCAGGGGAGGAGGTTATCAATGAGGCCTGTTCGCGCAAGGGAGATGAAAGGGTATGGGGGTTTAGTATGGGAAGTGGCTCCGGGGCTGGGTCGCGCTGAGAATGCTTTATGACTCAAGCATGTATGCTCGCGGGCTGTCAGAGCGCGGGGGATGATGGCGAGGTCAGGGTGACGCGCTGGCGATCGGCAGTGCACGAAATGGCCACGGTATCTAAAATGGATGCCGCTTACTCACATACAGTGGTTCGTGTTTAGGCAAGATGGCGCAGGCGATGTTCATGAATGCCGATTATATTTTAACAGTCGCCCCTTTGAACATTACCCAAGACATCTTGCTAGTCTATTTCAATCCCCATAATGTCTTGTATCTCAGTGTCATATATTACATTAATCTGTTCTATGCGAGTATCTACAGTCTTAGGGCACAAAGAGTTCAGACATAGAGAACACAAGGGCGGTATGCAGTGTATCCCCAGACAGACGCCACATATTATGAAAATCGGAACCAAGAGAACCATCAATAGTTTCCAACCCCAGTCTTTTAATATGCCCCAAAAGCAGCTTCTAAGTGTCCAAGTCTCTTGTTCTTGATGGATCTCTGATGCCAGCCTGTGAAGATGTTCAATTTCCTTGTAGACGGAAGGCGAGCAGTCAGGGACGAAAGTACAACAGCTGGCACCGATGATGCGGCATGCTCCTCCGCTGTCTGCAAGTACCACGTCTAAAACAAGACGGTTTTGCAAAGCCAACAGGCGGACCGCTTGAAGCTCGGCGGTGTTCTTGGTGAGGATGCCAGCTGTGACGTTCAGAGCCGTCTCTACTGCTTGAGACAGATGTCGGATGGCCCGGCTGTTTGCCATCGGTCCCCAAAGCGGGACAAGGCCTTTGGCCGCATCGAGAAACTGGGATGTAGCAGAGTCCGCTTGGTCTGTGTCTCCGGACAGCCTTTCTCGGTGGTGTCCAGCAGGAGCAGTGTAGGTTGGAGGCAGAACAAAAGTAGCAGGTGCCCCCCCAGCCCTTTGGGAACCAGGTGTAGGCCGTTGTACAACAGATGAAGAACATGTTGGGTGATGCAACAAATGAAGGGGGGTTGGCAGGGTCCAAGGTTCTTGTTATTTGGCAAGTGCTGCGGCCCACGATTTTTGTCCCATGGCCTTCGATGCGGACAAGACCTGAGACGCTCACCACAGATAGGACCACAGTTGTAGTTGTAGCTGTTCTTTTCTTTAGGAAGGAGAAGGTTGGTCTGGGTGGGTTGTTCAATATTTGCATTTCCATCCGCTCCTTTGCTGGAATGTTCATTGGGAAAGTTGCGTTTGAAGTGAGAGTACAAAAGGGAGCAGTTGTTCTTCCAGTTTTGTTCAGCCAGAACTCGCTATAGAAGTGTTCTATTGTCCCATCAGATGTGGCATTGTCTTTGTAGCTCTCTTGTAGGAGCATTAACCAGGCGAGGCAGGACCCATGAACAGAGAAGGGTGAAGGGATGAAAGGAATGGAATGTTCAGTGGCATGTGGTAGCAGCCCACAGATCCAACAGTTGGTGGCATTTGCGGCAAGATTGTGTTGGTGCAAGAACTGTACAAAGGAATTGTTCCAGAACTCTTCACGCCGTTCTCAGAGTTGTGGCGACAGTGACACCAGATAGTGTTCTCTTTCAGTGGTGGGTTGCACAGTCGATAACAGTGTTTGGTAAGCAGGAGCACTCTCTTCTATGTTCCAGACTGTGACCATTTGCAAGAGACTGGCAAGAGATGCTGTTAGGAGTGCGATTGTCTTTATGCTGTGAATTTTGGCAATCTTTGTGTCGCTGCGGCGGGTCTTCGGTCGTCCGAGATCTTCCATCACCTTCAAGAGGCTCGATGACTGGCAGGACCACATACTTTCGTCTAGCGTTTCTCCTGGTAGCCTTTGTAGTGTTAGCTACCGCTCTGAGACTTTCGATTTAGTTAGTGGCCTGCTTCATCGGAGCACTCTCCTTTCGTCGCAAGTTGTACCCTTCTCTGGACGGCACGGTGGGGTCTGGAAACTTTGCTAGCTCGAGTGTCTCTGTGCCTGGGTAACAACTCAGGGCTGGTTGATCTTTGGTCAGGAGCTCTTCTTGGGTGTCCACGTCTTCTTTTGTTGCCAGTGACGGTGCTATCCATTTGCAGTGGTGAGCGTGCAGCCAATTTTTCTTTCCTTCCACTCGAAGTGCAGCTCGGGTGGTGATCAAGACCTGCCATTAGCCCGTCCACCGGGGTTCCAAACTCTTCGACCTCTGGAAGTTTCGAATCAGGACGAAGTCCCCGGGTTTGATATCATGTCCGGGGCCCCTGGAGATGTCTGGTATGGCTTGCTGCACCTGTTGGTGGATAACAGTTAGTTTGCTCATTAGTTTGTGCAAATAGTATGTACGGGACATCGTTGATGGTGGTTGGTTTCGGGGCCGCCCAAATATTCATCGGCCTGCCGAAAACAACCTCGTACGGGGTCAATTGGTGTCTGGTTGGGGTGGAACGCATTAATAGCAATGCCAGTGGGAGGGCATCGGGCCATTTTAGTCCAGTGGTGGCGACTATCTTGGCTAGTTTCAGTTTTAGTGTGGCGTTGTGTCTTTCTACTAGGCCCGCTGACTGGAGGTGGAAAACGGCATGGAACTTTTGTTTTACTCCCAACCCCTTCAGTATGTGTTGGATGACCTTAGCTATTAAATGTGGGCCATTGTCGCTCCATACAATTCTACAAAGGCCATATCGGGGGAAAAACTCCTTCAGCAACACCTTTGCAGTGGTAGTGGCGGTATTGTCACGAGTGGGGTATGCGTCCACCCATTTGCTGAAGGCGCACACAATAACTAGGACGTATTTCAGACCATGGCACCTTTCTAGTTGAATGTAATCCATTTGGAGGATTTCAAAGGGATGATCGGGGAGTCCAAACCCTCTCCGTGGTACTACTGTCCCTTTCCCTGGGTTGTGTTGCAGGCATACCATGCATTGTTGCACTAGGCGTTTTGCTGAATCTGCTATCTTGCCGTTATGCCATGCCCTAGTAATCAGTTCGGTCATGGGAATGGATCCTATGTGTGCGGGTAAGTGTGCCATGGTCAATATGGGGATCAGAAAGTCATTAGGTAGTAGCCATTTGTCATTGTCCAGCAGCCTTCATCGTCTTTGTTGGATTCCACTGGCCCAGACACTGCAGGAACGATGTATGGCCCAATCCACTACCCGACTCAAATGTGACTCATGAAGTAGAAAACCATGAGAAGTCACTCGAGTCCAGGACAGGGGACCGGAAAGTAAAACAAAGGGAATGGACATCAAAAGCCTTCACCCCAAGCTGGACTGGACTACGATATCCGACCACCACCTCCACGCCTCTGTATCTAAGAAAACAAGATACACAGAATTACTCCTGAGTCCTAGTCCTCCTTGTACCCCCTTTTTCCACCCTGTCCCATAACCACACTCCACCATGTACGAAACACGACCTCCTTACTTGTGTTTGATACAGGAACCGCTTCGGGAAGTCTCAGCAGTAAGGAGGATGAAACTCCAAAGTGTGTAGGAGCTTCCAGTTCCAGGAAGGGGCCAAGAAAAGGGAGACTGCACTCGGGGATCAAAAATCACTAATACGGGAAACTAGGGGGAAAAAGCCATGTAACTGGGCACAAAAAACCCCCAAAATAATGTCCACGAGTGTCCTAGGATAGGTAGGGTATAACAAAACAACAAAATCCCTCTTCCGGGATCTGCAGCGTTCTCAGCTCTTTCCAGCGCGGCAGAAAACGCCTAAGCGGCACACAAGGAGGCGGACTGCCTACAAAAAATGCGGAAGCAGAGTGCGCCGCTTAAAGTCCATACAACGATGTATCCGGCAAGAGTCTCTCACCGCGCACACAAGCGCTTCTTCTTCTCCTGATACCCGAGGAGACTGGAGCCCCAGTCTCACCTCGGAAATCCCAAAAAACCGTAACAACTCAAAGTGCTCCAGGGGCAAGGTGCTAAATACAGGGAAAGGAGGTGAACGTTAACCAGGCAACGAGGGAAGGAAAGGGCAGGGTAGGAAATAGAATCAATGCAAAAAAGGGATCCAAAAACAAGGGAACACGAGCCCGTGAACCCTAGTCTAATTGAGAGCTTAGAGACAACAACCCAGCACCTGGAACCCAAACTAAAAGATACCAAGCACTGATTCAAGGGAGGGGCGGGTCTTTAATCCCCTCAGGGCCGATCATGTGATGGTGGAGTATGGCCATAGAAGACAGACTAGACCTGGTTCCTAACAGTATCCCCCCCCAATGGTCCTCCCCACCGGACGGGGTTTAGAGGGATGTTGTCTATGGAACAAACGTACCAGCCGTGGAGCATGCACACTACCAGCTGGTTCCCAAGTCCGATCCTCAGGTGTATATCCCTTCCAATCCACAAGGTAGAAGAGATGACCTCTCTTCCGCCTGGAATCCAAAATAGCCTGAACCTCAAACTCCTCTTCCCCATCAATTAACAAAGGAGGGGGTGGTGGCAGAACCTGTGTTGATGGTATATATGGCTTCAACAGTGATGTATGAAACACTGGATGGACCTTATAGTCATCAGGCAAGACAAGCTTCATGGCCACGGGATTAATCACCTGCATGATGGCAAACGGCCCCACAAACCTAGGCTGTAATTTACATGACCCCTGCAACTTAAGGTTGCGTGAAGCTAGCCACACCCGATCGCCTACCTTATAGGATGGAGCAGGGACTCGATGTTCATCTGCCTGAGCCTTCATGGTGACTTTGGATGCCTGTAACTGTTCTCGTGCTCTGTCCCATATTCCACCCAAGGACCTACAAACATCGTCTATGGCTGGCACGCGCCCAGTAGGCTGGATGGCTAACGCCCTGGGATGGTAACCCAATGAACAAAAAAAAGGAGTCATACCCACTGCGGAATGCAGGCTGTTATTGTAGGCAAACTCCGCAATAGGAAGAACCACCATCCAGTCACAAGACAATGACGGCACCAGACACCTCAAATATTGCTCCATAGTCTGGTTCGTCCGTTCAGTCTGACCATCTGATTGCGGGTGGTAAACTGATGACAACCGTACTTCTATTTTCAGCACTGAACACAACTCCGTCCAAAAATGGGACACAAATTGTGCTCCCCTGTCAGACACAATCGCAGATGGCAACCCATGGATTCTAACTATTGATGCCATAAATACCAAAGCCATCTCCCTGGCAGTAGGAACCTTGGGTAACGGGATGAAGTGTGCCATTTTTGTGAACAGATCTACTACCACCATTATAGCGGTATGCCCTGACACAGAAGGTAGATCCGTCACAAAATCCATACTAATGGTGTGCCAAGGAGCAGGAGGAACCTCTAAGGGCTGCAACAGACCAGATGGCTTGCTATGGGTAGGTTTGCTAGTGGCACACACGGGACACGCTGCCACGTAACCCTGTATATCCTTGATCAGCGAGTCCCACCAAAACCATTGCAAACACATCTCCCTCGTCTTTTGCACCCCCGGATGTGCTACCAGCGAGGAGGAATGACACCACTCCAATACGGTCTTCCTCAAGGCTGGGGGAACAAACAAACAGTCTCCATGATACAACAGCCCATCCTGCATCAATACCTGTGGTAAAGCCATCCAAGGGGCCAAATCCAACTGTCGTAAATTCCCTTTGATCAGAGAGGGGAAGTCCTCAGTGTGCGTAACCCCTACAATCCTCTCTTCACTGATCATAGGTCTATCCTCTTTCACTCGACCCTCCTCCCTACTCTCCACATGGATCCTAGAAAGGAATCAGATTTTATCTGCTGTGCGGCGGGTCGATAAGTAATGACAAAGTCATACTCGTTAAAAAACAAGACCCACCGCATCTGGCGAGGTGTTAACACCCGGGCAGAGCGAAAGAATTCAAGATTCTTATGATCTGTATAGATCGTGATCGTGTGTCTAGCGACCCAGAGATAATGACGCCACTCCTCAAAGGACAATTTCACCGCTAGCAGCTCCCTCTCCGCCACCGTGTAATTACGCTCCGCAGGCAACAGGGTCTTAGAAAAAAAGGCAATGGGATGCAACTGACCCGTTTCAGCATCCCTTTGGGACAACACCCCTCCCACCGCGCACAAAGAGGCATCCGTTTCCACAAAAAACGGTAAGGTATCGGGATGCACCAGAACGGGTGCTGATGTAAAGGACCTTAACAGAAGATGAAAAGCTTTCTGGACTTCAGTGGACCAGACAAAAGGAACCCCCTTCCTCAGTAATCGGGTCATAGGAGACACGATATCAGAGAAATGGGGGATGAAGCGCCGATAGAAATTGGCGAACCCCAGAAGGGCCTGGATCTGCTTGACCGTAGATGGTATGGGCCAGGTAATGATAGCCTCTATCTTTCTAGGGTCCATTCGAATGCCCTCCGCTGTGATGATAAACCCCAGGAATTCTACCTTCTGGGTGCCGAACTGGCATTTCTCCAGTTTGGCGTACAGATGATGGTCCTGTAACTTCTGTAACACCTTCGATACATGTTCTTGGTGCTCCGCCCCTGTCTATGAGAATATCAATATGTCGTTTAAATAGACGATGACACTTCTGTCCAGATATTTCCGGAGAACCTCATTAATGAAGTATTGGAAGGCCGCTGGCGCGTTGCATAAACCAAACGGCATCACGCAGTACTCGAATAGGCCGAATTTGGTCTTGAACGCCGTCTTCCATTCATCCCCGGGTTGAACTCGAATGAGATGGTAAGCACCCCGCAAATCCAATTTTGGGAATATGGTTGCTTTGTGGAGCTGGTCCAACAACACGGGGATGAGTGGAAGAGGGTACCTATTCTTTACCGTAGCCTTGTTCAGAGCCCTGTAGTCCACACACACCCTCAATGTCCCTTCCTTCTTCGGAATAAAAAGATCGCTGATGACACCGGTGAGCAGGAGGGACGAATAAAACCCATCCTCAACATCTCCTCCAAATACTCCTTGAGATGCAACTCCTCAGGTTCTGAGAGCGCATATATGCGACAAGAAGGTAATGGGACACCTGGTATTAGATCGATTTTGCAGTCAAACGACCGATGAGGAGGGAGACCCTGCGCCTGGATCTTATCAAAAACCTCCCGAAAGGCTGAATACTGTACAGGTACTGTCATCCCCTCCACTCCAGCACAGGACAAAGGAGGAATCCGTTCACTGGCCTCCTTATAACAATGTGTAAGGCAATGCTTGGAATCCAGAGTTACCAAACGTTGCACCCAGTCAATCTTAGGGTTATGTTCCTGGAGCCATGGGACTCCCAACACTAAACCAAATGAAGGGGCGTCAATAAGGTCAAAGACCACTGACTCCGAGTGACCATTCTCACACAACAACGTCAGTGGTTCGGTCTGGCGTGTAATGGAACCCGAAGTCAATTCCGTCCCATCGATAGCTCTCACTGGCTCTGGCTGTTTTTTGTACTGACATGGAATCCCCAACGTATCCGCCAACGATATATCAATAAAATTCCCAGTTGCCCCGGAATCCAACAATACTGACACGGGTACACGGGTACTTCCAGACAACAGGAGATGTGCCGGTATGATAAAATGCCTTGGCATCTGATCTATTACACCCAGAACGTCATAGGTCCCCACTGCTCCTTTACTCATGACTGGACTACGGTCCACCTGCACACACGCTACCTTTTTACCGAAAGCCAGACCTGAAGGTTTAACAGGACACTCACGGGCAAAGTGGCCACCTTGTCCACAATATGATATAAACGGGCCTCTCACTCCCCCTATCTCCATGGGCTCAGGAGCGGGCTTCTGTTCCCCAGGGGGTCTTGCTTCCGGTTTAGTATAATTCCACCTGGGCACCTGAGCTCGACTGCGGTCACCACGTCTCTCAGACAACCTATGGTTTGACTTCACCACCAGATCTATAAAGGCAGCGCAGTCGTCTGGAGGATCAACCACCTGCGATACCACATCTTTTAATTCGTCACACAAACCCTGATAAAACAAGGAGGTTCTTTTGTCTTTTGGCCAGTGTGTCTTTGACACCAACCTATTGAATGTTGAAACATAGGTTAGCAAATCCTGTCTGCTCTGTCTCAACTTTAGGAGCTCCGCGTCGCTTGCCTGCATGAAAGCATGTTTTGCAAACAGGCTTCTCATTAATTCTTTAAACGCTAGATAGTCGTGCAATACCAGATCGTCACTATCCACAAGAGGGATAGCCCACTGAGCCGCTGTGCCAGCCAAATACGAGATAGTAAAAGCCACTTTGGCAGTGTCATCCGGAAAAGCAGTCGGCCTACACATGAAATGCAGTTGGCATTGAGTCATAAAGGTCCCATACTTATTACTGTCTCCCATAAACCTCTCAGGGGGGGCCAAGGGGACAGGAACAGGCGTCGTGACTGTAACCGCTACAGGGGCTCCCCCCTCTGCTCTCTGACCCGTCCCGCCTCCGTACTGAAAAGTGGCTGGCTGTATGACAGGACCTTGTCCCCTATCTCTCAACTGTTCTCTGGCTCTCACTGCCCCAAGCTCCTGTTTAAGTCCTGCATTCTCCTGCTGTAAATCCTGCACCTGAGCCTGTAAGGCAGCTACAGCCCCCACTATGTCCTGCAAAGTAGGCACCCTTTCAACTCCCCCCACGGGACCACCCAAGTCCTCGTCCATACCTCGTCCAGGCAGTGTATTATTTCGTGGGCTTGGTATTCTGTTGGATTCCACTGGCCCAGACACTGCAGGAACGATGTATGGCCCAATCCACTACCCCGACTCAAATGTGACTCATGAAGTAGAAAACCATGAGAAGTCACTCGAGTCCAGGACAGGGGACCGGAAAGTAAAACAAAGGGAATGGACGTCAAAAGGCTTCACCCCAAGCTGGACTGGACTACGATATCCGACCACCACCTCCACACCTCTGTATCTAAGAAAACAAGATACACAGAATTACTCCTGAGTCCTAGTCCTCCTTGTACCCCCTTTTTCCACCCTGTCCCATAACCACACTCCACCATGTACGAAACACGACCTCCTTACTTGTGTTTGATACAGGAACCGCTTCGGGAGGTCTCAGCAGCAAGGAGGATGAAACTCCAAAGTGTGTAGGAGCTTCCAGTTCCAGGAAGGGGCCAAGAAAAGGGAGACTGCACTCGGGGATCAAAAATCACTAATACGGGAAACTAGGGGGAAAAAGCCATGTAACTGGGCACAAAAAAAACCCAAAATAATGTCCACGAGTGTCCTTTCCGTCCTAGGATAGGTAGGGTATAACAAAACAACAAAATCCCTCTTCCGGGATCTGCAGCGTTCTCAGCTCTTTCCAGCGCGGCAGAAAACGCCTAAGCGGCACACAAGGAGGCGGACTGCCTACAAAAAATGGGGAAGCAGAGTGCGCCGCTAAAAGTCCATACAACGATGTATCCGGCAAGAGTCTCTCACCGCGCACACAAGCGCTTCTTCTTCTCCTGATACCCGAGGAGACTGGAGCCCCAGTCTCACCTCGGAAATCCCAAAAAAACGTAACAACTCAAAGTGCTCCAGGGGCAAGATGCTAAATACAGGGAAAGGAGGTGAACGTTAACCAGGCAACGACGGAAGGAAAGGGCAGGGTAGGAAATAGAATCAAGACAAAAATGGGATCCAAAAACAAAGGAACACGAGCCCGTGAACCCTAGTCTAATTAAGAGCTTAGAGACAACAACCCAGTACCTGTAACCCAAACTAAAAGATACCAAGCACTGATTCAAGGGAGGGGCGGGTCTTTAATCCCCTCAGGGCCGATCATGTTATGGTGGAGTATGGCCATAGAAGACAGACTAGACCTGGTTCCTAACAGTCTTTTAGTCCCACCCGAGCCCATTCAGTCAGTTCGTGTGGTGTACTCGTCAGTTGGATGTTTTTTATAGTGGTCCTAGCGTCTGTCCATTTCTCTGCTTGTGACCTAGTCACGTACATTCTCGTTGTGGTTCTGTCTTCGGCTGTGGCTCGGGCAGTAACGTCAGCTAGTGCATTTCCCTGCCCAACAATGTCTGTTACTTTCCTATGGGCTTGGCACTTAATCACTGCTAGCTGCTTGGGGAGGAGACTGCTTCAGTCAAGGCGGAGACTAGGTCTCCATGTAGGATGGGTTGCAGTGTGAGGTCAGGAACCCTCTTTCCCTTCAGAGGAGCCCGAAATGGTGGACTACCCCGAAGGCGTACTGGCTGTCCTTGTATATGTTTACTGTCATCCCTGCTGCTAAAATGCATGCTCGTGTGAGGGCAATCAGTTCTGCCGCCTGTGCAGATCGTTGGGCAATGCGGGCTGTCTCTATGATGGTTTGATTAAACAACAGGGGGTGGTGATGGACAGAGTTTCTCAATTAAGCAGAATACTCTCACCCAGTCAAGAGATCAGGGCTTAATCCAACACCGTTTTTTAGCTCACTGCACCATCCCAGCTCAGAACCTGGCTATATGCAAATTAGTCTGTCCCTGGCCCAGTGCATCATGGGAACAGGGCAAACCAAACTACCAAGCCAATTCTTTCACTGGGAAGGAAACAAGCTTCCGGGGACCGGTTTCTGGCATTTCAGCCGTCTTCGGCCCGGCTTGCTTGAATCCCGATGGTGCAATGAGCAAGGGACTCACGTCTGAGTATACCCTTCCACGCTTATGGTGGACAATATAATTAAACAACAGGGGGTGGCGATGGACAGAGTTTCTGAATTAAGCAGAATACTCTCACCCAGTCAAGAGATCAGGCTTAATCCAACACCGTTTTTTAGCTCACTGCACCATCCCAGCTCAGAACCTGGCTATATGCAAATTAGTCTGTCCCTGGCCCAGTGCATCATGGGAACAGGGCAACCCAAACTACCAAGCCAATTCTTTCACTGGGAAGGAAACAAGCTTCCGGGGACCAGTTTCTGGCATTTCAGCCGTCTTCGGCCCGGCTTGCTTGAATCCTGATGGTGCAATGAACAAGGGACTCACGTCTGAGTATACCCTTCCACGCTTATGGTGGACAAAATAATTAAACAACAGGGGGTGGTGATGGACAGAGTTTCTGAATTAAGCAGAATACTCTCACCCAGTCAAGAGATCAGGGCTTAATCCAACACCATTTTTTAGCTCACTGCACCATCCCAGCTCAGAACCTGGCTATATGCAAATTAGTCTGTCCCTGGCCCAGTGCATCATGGGAACAGGGCAAACCAAACTACCAAGCCAATTCTTTCACTGGGAAGGAAATACGCTTCCGGGAACCGGTTTCTGGCATTTCAGCCGTCTTCGGCCCGGCTTGCTTGAATCCTGATGGTGCAATGAGCAAGGGACTCATGTCTGAGTATACCCTTCCACGCTTATGGTGGTCAAAATAATTAAACGACAGGGGGTGGTGATGGACAGAGTTTCTGAATTAAGCAGAATACTCTCACCCAGTCAAGAGATCAGGGCTTAATCCAACACCGTTTTTTAGCTCACTGCACCATCCCAGCTCAGAACCTGGCTATATGCAAATTAGTCTGTCCCTGGCCCAGTGCATCATGGGAACAGGGCAAACCAAACTACCAAGCTAATTCTTTCACTGGGAAGGAAACAAGCTTCCGGGGACCGGTTTCTGGCATTTCAGCCGTCTTCGGCCCGGCTTGCTTGAATCCTGATGGTGCAATGAGCAAGGGACTCACGTCTGAGTATACCCTTCCACGCTTATGGTGGACAAAATAATTAAACAACAGGGGGTGGTGATGGACAGAGTTTCTGAATTAAGCAGAATACTCTCACCCAGTCAAGCGATCAGGGCTTAATTAAACACAGTTTTTTAGCTCACTGCACCATCCCAGCTCAGAACCTGGCTATATGCAAATTAGTCTGTCCCTGGCCCAGTGCATCATGGGAACAGGGCAAACCAAACTACCAAGCCAATTCTTTCACTGGGAAGGAAACAAGCTTCCGGGGACTGGTTTCTGGCATTTCAGCCGTCTTCGGCCCGGCTTGCTTGAATCCTGATGGTGCAATGAGCAAGGGACTCACGTCTGAGTATACCCTTCCACGCTTATGGTGGGCAAAATAATTAAACAACAGGGGGTGGTGATGGACAGAGTTTCTGAATTAAGCAGAATACTCTCACCCAGTCAAGAGATCAGGGCTTAATCCAACACCGTTTTTTAGCTCACTGCACCATCCCAGCTCAGAACCTGGCTATATGCAAATTAGTCTGTCCCTGGCCCAGTGCATCATGGGAACAGGGCAAACCAAACTACCAAGCCAATTCTTTCACTGGGACGGAAACAAGCTTCCAGGGACCGGTTTCTGGCATTTCAGCCGTCTTCGGCCCGGCTTGCTTGAATCCTGATGGTGCAATGAGCAAGGGACTCACGTCTGAGTATACCCTTCCACGCTTATGGTGGACAAAATAATTAAACAAAAGGGGGTGGTGATGGACAGAGTTTCTGAATTAAGCAGAATACTCTCACCCAGTCAAGAGATCAGGGCTTAATCCAACACCGTTTTTTAGCTCACTGCACCATCCCAGCTCAGAACCTGGCTATATGCAAATTAGTCTGTCCCTGGCCCTGTGCATCATGGGAACAGGGCAAACCAAACTACCAAGCCAATTCTTTCACTGGGAAGGAAACAAGCTTCCGGGGACTGGTTTCTGGCATTTCAGCCGTCTTCGGCCCGGCTTGCTTGAATCCTGATGGTGCCATGAGCAAGGGACTCCCGTCTGAGTATACCCTTCTATGCTTATGGTGGACAAAATAATTAAACAACAGGGGGTGGTGATGGACAGAGTTTCTGAATTAAGCAGAATACTCTCACCCAGTCAAGAAATCAGGGCTTAATCCAACACCGTTTTCTAGCTCACTGCACCATCCCAGCTCAGAACCTGGCTATATGCAAATTAGTCTGTCCCTTGCCCAGTGCATCATGGGAACAGGGCAAACCAAACTACCAAGCCAATTCTTTCACTGGGAAGGAAACAAACTTCCGGGGACCGGTTTCTGGCATTTCAGCCACCTTCGGCCCGGCTTGCTTGAATCCTGATGGTGGTGAAACCGGTCCTTGGATGCTTGATCCGGTCTGGGAAAGACATGGCTTGGTAGTTCGGACTGGACTGTTCCCATGAGGCACAGGGTCAGAGCTGATTTGCATATAGCCAGTGTCTAACCCAGGGTGGTGTGGAGTGCAAAAAAACGATGGATTTAGGCCCAGATCCTTGTACTGGGGTGAATGTATGACATTGTTCTACATTCTTTTCATCAACTGTGTTTTTGCGATTTTCACCCCGAGTGTGCTGGGTATACTCAGACGTGAGTCCCAGGCTCTCCACACCACTGGAGTCAAGCTATCCAGGCTGATGAAGGCTGATAGCCAGAAACCGGTCCTGGGATGCTTGATTCCGGTCTGGGAAAGACATGGCTTGGTAGTTCGGACTGGACTGTTCCCATGAGGCACAGGGTCAGAGCTGATTTGCATATAGCCAGTGTCTAACCCAGGGTGGTGTGGAGTGCAAAAAAACGATGGATTTAGGCCCAGATCCTTGTACTGGGACGAATGTATGACATTGTTCTACATTCTGTCCATCAACTGTGTTTTTTGCAATTTTCACCCCGAGTGTGCTGGGTATACTCAGACGTGAGTCCCAGGCTCTCCACACCACTGGAGTCAAGCTATCCAGGCTGATGAAGGCTGATAGCCAGAAACCGGTCCTTGGATGCTTGATTCCGGTCTGGGAAAGACATGGCTTGGTAGTTCGGACTGGACTGTTCCCATGAGGCACAGGGTCAGAGCTGATTTGCATATAGCCAGTGTCTAACCCAGGGTGGTGTGGAGTGCAAAAAAACGATGGATTTAGGCCCAGATCCTTGTACTGGGGTGAATGTATGACATTGTTCTACATTCTGTCCATCAACTGTGTTTTTTGCAATTTTCACCCCGAGTGTGCTGGGTATACTCAGACGTGAGTCCCAGGCTCTCCACACCTCTGGAGTCAAGCTATCCAGGCTGATGAAGGCTGATAGCCAGAAACCGGTCCTTGGATGCTTGATTCCGGTCTGGGAAAGACATGGCTTGGTAGTTCGGACTGGACTGTTCCCATGAGGCACAGGGTCAGGGCTGATTTGCATATAGCCAGTGTCTAACCCAGGGTGGTGTGGAGTGCAAAAAAACGATGGATTTAGGCCCAGATCCTTGTACTGGGGTGAATGTATGACATTGTTCTACATTCTGTCCATCAACTGTGTTTTTTGCAATTTTCACCCCGAATGTGCTGGGTATACTCAGACGTGAGTCCCAGGCTCTCCACACCACTGGAGTCAAGCTATCCAGGCTGATGAAGGCTGATAGCCAGAAACCGGTCCTTGGATGCTTGATTCCGGTCTGGGAAAGACATGGCTTGGTAGTTCGGACTGGACTGTTCCCATGAGGCACAGGGTCAGAGCTGATTTGCATATAGCCAGTGTCTAACCCAGGGTGGTGTGAAGTGCAAAAAAACGATGGATTTAGGCCCAGATCCTTGTACTGGGGTGAATGTATGACATTGTTCTACATTCTGTCCATCAACTGTGTTTTTTGCAATTTTCACCCCGAGTGTGCTGGGTATACTCAGACGTGAGTCCCAGGCTCTCCACACCACTGGAGTCAAGCTATCCAGGCTGATGAAGGCTGATAGCCAGAAACCGGTCCTTGGATGCTTGATTCCGGTCTGGGAAAGACATGGCTTGGTAGTTCGGACTGGACTGTTCCCATGAGGCACAGGGTCAGAGCTGATTTGCATATAGCCAGTGTCTAACCCAGGGTGGTGTGGAGTGCAAAAAAACGATGGATTTAGGCCCAGATCCTTGTACTGAGGTGAATGTATGACATTGTTTTACATTCTGTCCATCAACTGTGTTTTTTGCAATTTTCACCCCGAGTGTGCTGGGTATACTCAGACGTGAGTCCCAGGCTCTCCACACCACTGGAGTCAAGCTATCCAGGCTGATGAAGGCTGATAGCCAGAAACCGGTCCTTGAATGCTTGATTCCGGTCTGGGAAAGACATGGCTTGGTAGTTCGTACTGGACTGTTCCCATGAGGCACAGGGTCAGAGCTGATTTGCATATAGCCAGTGTCTAACCCAGGGTGGTGTGGAGTGCAAAAAAAATGATGGATTTAAACCAGATCCTTGTACTGGGGTGAATGTATGACATTGTTCTACATTCTGTCCATCAACTGTGTTTTTTGCAATTTTCACCCCGAATGTGCTGGGTATACTCAGACGTGAGTCCCAGGCTCTCCACACCACTGGAGTCAAGCTATCCAGGCTGATGAAGGCTGATAGCCAGAAACCGGTCCTTGGATGCTTGATTCCGGTCTGGGAAAGACATGGCTTGGTAGTTCGGACTGGACTCTTCCCATGAGGCACAGGGTCAGAGCTGATTTGCATATAGCCAGTGTCTAACCCAGGGTGGTGTGGAGTGCAAAAAAACGATGGATTTAGGCCCAGATCCTTGTACTGGGGTGAATGTATGACATTGTTCTACATTCTGTCCATCAACTGTGTTTTTTGCAATTTTCACCCCGAGTGTGCTGGGTATACTCAGACGTGAGTCCCAGGCCCTCCACACCACTGGAGTCAAGCTATCCAGGCTGATGAAGGCTGATAGCCAGAAACCGGTCCTTGGATGCTTGATTCCGGTCTGGGAAAGACATGGCTTGGTAGTTCGGACTGGACTGTTCCCATGAGGCACAGGGTCAGAGCAGATTTGCATATAGCCAGTGTCTAACCCAGGGTGGTGTGGAGTGCAAAAAAACGATGGATTTAGGCCCAGATCCTTGTACTGGGGTGAATGTATGACATTGTGCTACATTCTGTCCATCAACTGTGTTTTTTTCTATGATGGTTTGGGCAGTGGTGATGGCGTATGCAGCTGAGGTGGTGCCATCCGGGAGTTTGATGCACGAGCCATCTACCCATAGTTCCCCGTCAGGTTCTGGGAAAGCGGTGTCTCGGAGATCTACCCTACTCTTCGTCTGTTTGTCAGTGAGGGTCACACAGTCATGTAGGGGAGTCACACTGGGGTCGTGTTCGGGCAAAGGCAACAACGTATCTGGATTTAGAGTGGCGCATCGTTTCAGAGTGATGTATGGTGCTAGCAGGGTCAACTCGTATCTTGTCAGTCATGCACTAGTCAGTTGTTGGGTTTTGGTCTGCTTCAGCTGTGTCAACTGCATGGGGCACTAACACTGTAAGGGAGTTGGAGAGTACTATTCCCTCACTCTGGCGGATCGAAACTGCTGCAGCTGCTACAGCGCACAAGCACGCCGGCAGCGCTCTGGCTACTGGGTCAAGGGTGGCTGAGAAATAAGTGCAAGGGTACTGCTTGGGGCCAATCGATTGTGTCAGAACAGATAAAGCACATCCCTCTCTTTCGTGTGTGTAGAGGAAGAATGGCTTGGAGTAGTCTGGGGTTCCTAGAATGGGTGCCGAACAGAGGGCGTCTTGCAGTTCTTTGAATGCTGTCTGGCAATCGGGAGTCGAAGGGAGTGGTAAGGGAGTGTATTTGGCTAGAAGGGAAAGTAAGGGTTTAACAATGAGGCTAAAGTTCGGCAACCACTTTCGACAGAATGAGGTGAGACCTACCAAAGAGCGGACTTGCTTCTGGGTCTTAGGGACCGGAGTGTCTAAAATGGTCTGGATTCTGTCCGGTGTGAGCTTTTTCCCTTCCTTTGATGAGAGGTGTCCTAGGTAGGTGACTTGGGGTTTGCAAAACTGCAACTTCTTTCGGGAAACTTTGTGGCCATTTTCTGCAAGGAAGAAGTGTAGGAGCTGGATGGTGGCTGTGACTGCTAGTGGAGTGGTTTCTGCTGCTAGAAGGATATCGTCACCCCGTCTGGTAACTGTACTGCATCTAACTGTCTTTTGAGCGCCTGGCTGTACATGCTCTGGCTCTCGGAGTACCCCTGGGGTGCTCGACAAAATCTATACGAGCGGGATCGTAGGGTAAATCCAAAGAGAAGGCGGCTGTCTTGGTGAATGGGTATGGAGAAGAATGGGGTCAATTACGGTGAACGAGGTGGCGGTGGACGGGATTAGGGTCAGGATGGTGGTGATGTCAGAGACTACAGGGTACTGTGGTAGAACTATCTTGTTGATCTCTCTTAGGTCGATGATGAAGCGGTATGCTTTCCCATTTCCTTCTCCTTGTCTCTTGATGATCGGTAAGATTGGGCTGTTACAAACATTGCTCACTACCTCCTCTACTACTCTTGCTTCTACTAGTGACTGTATTATTTTGACCAATGCTTTCTCAACCTCTGGTGATATCTTGTACTGGGGTACTTTCGGTAGAGTCACGTCTTGTCTTATGGTCACATGCACCGGGTCTATCATAATTCGTCCTACGTCTGAGTCAGCTTTGGCCCACAAGTGCGATGGCAATGTGTCCAGTAGAGACACGTCTGCTTCGGTAATGGGGTACATGTGTTAGGATGGGTGAGGTCTTAGTTGGTGGTGGTTGTCATATAAGATGACTCGGACCCCGTCAGGCGAGCATCTGATGGTTGCTCGAAAGTGTTTCAGCAGATCGAGACCCATAATGGCGTCTTGGGTTTTAGTGGAGAGGAGAAATGTTGTGTCAATGATATTGTCTCCTAGATTAAAAGGAATTGGTTTGGACAAGGGGTTAGTGGAGGGCGTACCATCAAATCCTATTGATGTCACGTGTGAGCCAGACAAGGGTGCCCTTGGAATCAGTCCTTTAGATAGTGCACTACGTGTTGCTCCCGTGTCTACCAGAAATGGTGACTCTGTGCCCAGGACCTTTGCGGAAACATAAGGGCCTTGCTGGTCAACATAGAGTTCAACTGGATCCCTCCCTTGCCCTTGGCAGTCCTATGCGAAGTCATACGCATTGTCGCAGTCAGATTGTTGTTATTGATTCTGTCGGGGATGGTCAAACTCATTTGCCCTACCTGGCCTTATTCACTGGCGTTGTTTGCGTACCCTCTCCCACGTCCTCAACCTCTCGGTCCATTCGTCAATTCTCTTGCCCCTTTTTCCTTAATGATTCCTAACAGGATCGGGCATTGAGACTTCCAGTGGCCGTACCCCTTACAAAATGTGCACTGATCCTCCCCCAAGTCCCGAAGTCCAGCATAGGGTGTGGGTACATTATTTCTGGGTAGTAGCATTCGAGGGGCACCTTGTTGAAATCCTCCCTTGTATTGTTCCTTCCCTATATTGACCCTTTGCAGTTGCGCTATCATAACTCGTTCCTTTAAATCCTTCTTTTCCTTTTTGGTGGCCCTATCATTTTCGTTTTTCTGGTGTTCATAATACTGGGCCATCTGGAGGATGGCTGCTGGTTTGGAGGCTGCCCAACTACTTTCGCTAGTCTGTAGCTTCTGTGATACCTCCTGCAACAAACCCTTAACATAATTTTGTACGAACAAGTGGTGTCCGGTCGCAGTAGACATGTCCTGTCCACTATAATCGGAGAACACTGTTTCAAACCGGGAGAAGTATTTTGACACATCTTCTTGGGGTTTCTGGTGGCAAGCGGTTACTATGGACCAATCTATCTTTTTCTCGGGAATCAGGGTTTTTACCTTTTGTACTGTCTTATCTGGGAGGTCTAATATGGCTTTTACGGGTTTCTGTCCAGGGTTTCGTTGTTTGTCTAGTACATCGAGTTGTCCCCAGGTATGACCAAACAGGTCAGAGTATTCTATTTTCCTGATCTGTTTCCACACATCAGCTGGTAGGCCTAGCCCAAAGAACAAGTCGATGTCAGCCAGTGTCATAATTGTGGATCCTAGAGCAGTACCTAATTCTGTATAAAATGCGGTTGGATTCTTTCACAAGTCCGGCAAGGATTTGCGGATCGTCAGGATGTCCTGTCTGTCCCAAGGCTGATACACCCAATTGTACACTACTCTCCCTTTGGCGTCCTGGTGATTTATGTCATGGTGAGTTCCTTGTCCTCTAGGGGGGACCCAGTAGGGGGCAGCTTCTTTTATGGGCATCATGCTATCCAACCTCTCCGCTGGGGGCTCAGCTACTACAGATGCGGTGGTTTTGATTACCTGTCCTTGTTCTATGAGGTGGCGGAAGATTTCTAGGGTATAGGAGAAAAGCTCCGCCACATCACCGTAATTTTTGTCTCCTGTATCTACCTTTCTGTATAGAGTCATGAGTCTGTCAGGTCCTACATCCTTGTATTTTACCTCATAAGCCGTGAGGGTGTGGTAACAAAGACGCACAACGAAGTGTTGTTTGTGATTGTCGACATAGGAGTTACATATGTCTGTTATATACTCTTCTGTTTCCTTTCTGTCTACTAGGGTTTTGACAATTTTCTCAATGCCTGCTCGCTCATTCTTACTTAATCGTGGTATTTTCACCGGCCCTTTCTCTTTCACTTCGGTTCTAACTGTTGCGCCATTTGAAGATGTATCAGGCACGAGAGGCTTGGTCGGCACAGAGGCCGTGGTTACCGAGGCCCTGGCGCCACCATCGGTCACGTTCTGTGATTCTTGGTGCTGTATTAGAGGATGAGTAGGGGCATAAGGAGGTGGCATATAGATGATCCGTGGACCTAGGAGTAAATCGTCGTCTATCTTTTGTTTCGATGGCAATTTCAGGGTAGAGAGCTGAGGGCGCTCTGACAGGGCATTGACCCGAGATTTCGGATTCTCGCTCCTTTTTAGCATTTTCTCTTTTCTTAATTTCTTCCTCCAACTTTTTACCAGCTGGGTGAGCTGATTTCCGTAGTTCATTATCTATTCTTACTTCGTCTTTCTTCTTTCGCTGAATTGTTTCTTTTCGCCACATGCCGAGAATATCAAGCATAGTTGGCGTAGTTTTCTTTTCGCGAAGAGCTGTCTCTAGCGCTTCTATCTTAGCAAGGTCAAAAGATCCCATCAGTGGCCACTGATTTTCTCGATCTTTTCTAGTGTGCTTATGCCATAGCTTGCTATAAGCTACAGCGACTAATCCATATTTTACATACATGTCCTTATTAGGGGTGCCTTCCGGTGAAGCCGGATGACTGACCTCTAATAAACGGTCCGGGCAGAACCAATTACCTATCAGTGGGGAGAAAATAGGCATGATGTATTATCGGACAAATAAAGATCTCAAACTGTTGTGGACAAAAGTCCGCACTACCTATCCTTCGCTGTCTGCAAAGAGAGAGAGAATATTTCTATTCTCCGTTGTTTGCAAACAGGGAATATCTCAAAAGAACCAAATATCCTAAGAACCAAAGAACCAAAAAGAGCGTAATACTAGTATTCAAAACAATTTCAATACAAACAATCAATCAATCAGATGGATATAACCATCCTACCAATCAGATGTATGAACGTCCTACTTTGACCTTACTCGGACCGGTTGGACAGTTCTTCGCCTTCCACTTCCAGCGCCCGATCGTCCTCTATTCTCCATTTTTGCCGTGGCACTCCTGTGTGATCCCAGTCAGGACCGTAGATCACTCGAGAGAGGTCTGTTCGGAACCGTTGAAGTTCGGATGATCCGCTGCCAGACTAGGGTCTCTTTCAGGCAGGTGCACTTTCCTGATCATTGCAGTCGTTCACTCCGTCGTTAGGACCTCTCTACCGGACCCACGTTTTGCTGATGGGCCCCGCGTTGGGACGCCAATTGTAGAAAAGCAGTTTTTCTCTAGTTGTCATCAAACACTGCTTGGCGTTAGTCGCCTCTAATTCTCTTACCAATTAGTTAATCAAATAAAGAGGCAGGTGCTGGATTCTGGAAAACGAGGAATCAGGTTTATTTCTCCGGAGGAGAACACGTCAGTTCGGACAAACGAAAAGTCTTCTTGAGGTGCTCTAACTGCATCTCCGTGGAGAAGCGTTTTATACAAAGTTTCAACTCTTTATTGCAGGGTAACACATTCCTGATAGTAGTTTATTACATCCCAGGAATCCCCACTTCCAGCTAGTTCCCACACATACCCAACAGTAGATGTCCCCCACCCCGGTCTCAGCAGGTGATTGTTATCGCGCAGCTGGGCATTCCGGCAGGGTCTGAGATATGCGCAATCGGTCAGATCTAAGGGGGTGGGGGCATTGATTGATTCCGACCCCTTTGATGTGGAGCGAGTTCCTACTGTACAGGGCAATAAACTGTATCCGCAGGGGCCGGTTATGGCATGGGACCGGATCGAACAGCCAGGTGCAGGGGACGAGGTTATCAATGAGGCCTGTTCGTGCAAGGGAGATGAAAGGGTATGGGGGTTTAGTATGGGAAGTGGCTCCGGGGCTGGGTTGCGCTGAGGATGCTTTATGACTCAAGCATGTGTGCTCGGGGGCTGTCAGAGCACGGGGGATGATGGGGAGGTCAGGGTGACGCGCTGGCGATCGTCAGTTAACGAAATGGCCATGGAAAAGGAAACTGTTTTGCCTGGGAGAGAGAGAGAGAGAGAGAGAGAGAGAGAGAGAGAGAGAGAGAGAGAGAGAGAGAGAGAGAGAGAGAGAGAGAGAGAGAGAGATATCTGTGTGAGACTAAAGGCTTCACAGAAATCCAGGAGAAATGATGACTCAGGTGCTCGGGAAAATCCACTCAGCTATTGAATTCTTCAAGTAACGGAAAATGTGATGAAGATTGTAAGCAAGGTAAAATGGTGTCAGCTAAAGCATTACCAAACAGAGTGGATAGATCAGGGGAGCAGTAGGAAAATAAACATGTGACAGAACAATTCGTGGATAATGAGATGTTGAAGCCAAATAGTTTAGCATGCTTAAGCTTCAGCTGAGATACCTGTATTACATGTTTGTAAAAAAAACTGCAAGACCATCTCACCTACTACCAGTTGTACTATGGGTCTGGATTTTTGTAGTTTCTTCCCTAGACTGTACGAGGTTTCTGGAGCTAAGCTTTACGTTTATATAACTGATTCTCTGCAAATATTTGTTTGTTTGACATCTGCTGACTACCTTTTTATCACAATAGGTATCTACCTTGTTATCTAGTCCACTTGTAGATATTAGAAAAAAAGAATATTCTCTGATTCCATACACAATTTCACTAGAATGTATTTATTCCAATAGAACTGTGGATATGTACATCATATAATTGTATATGTTTTCTCACCACAATTGTGCCCTATGTGGAGAAGTGTGGCTCACCGATTAGAGCGGCAGACCCTGAGGCAGAGGTCTGGCCCGGGACCAGGGTTCAATTCCCGACGCGGCAGGGTCTTGGGCTCAATGTCCACGGCAGGGTCTTGGGCTCAATGCCCACAGGCTCGATAATTCTCGCCTAGGTGCCTACTCTAATCATGGGTCCCACTCTGCAACTCTGGGCAAAAGCTTGCTTAATCCCCACAATGGCCCCGAAAGCGCTAGGATGCCTGGCCTCACCTTGGAGATGCCCAGTAAGGGGCATCTCACAGGGAAAGACAAGAAGGGTTCCACAGCGGTATACAGTGCCAAGATACCTTCTAGGTGATAGTGCGCTTTACAAGTATACACACATTTACATTTACATGTACCTTAATATGTAAAATTCAGTAGCCAACAAGCTACAAATAACAGCAAAATAGGTAAATACATTAATAAGCAACATTTGTGATATCATATGGAGTGCTGAGTTGTTGATTGCAAAGGGCAACAGATGCAGCAGCCTGGATAGGTGAAAGATGCTGAGCGGAGAAATGCCAAAACCAGTACGTGGCACTTTCAACACCGTTTACGTACAAGACCATGGACATTTAATCAATCTACAAAAGTATGGTGAAATGTGTTTTGTCCTCGGTAAAATTGAATGACAATGGAGCATCCAAAAGATCTAAACAATTGATATGCATTGACAATTCCATTACAGATCATTTCTGCTCTGGTTTTGTACTCAACATTCCAAGGTCTCCATTTCCACAGAGAGCAAGTGATTAATATTAGATCTGGTTATCTGGCAAAGATGGTACGACAATCCCAAGAAATGAAATAGTCTTGCCACCATATCATCTGTTCTTGAGTATGTTTGTCTAAGGATTCATTGTCTCTATAGAAGATCAATATATTTTGTTTCTTGAGACATTAGCATGCAGAGGCATGGAAATATGGCTTAAATAAACAATGCCGAAAGCCATAACGTTATGATCAATTGCCTGAGAGATCTGTAAGAGTGTGACATTTTACTTATATTTATGATAAGAGTTGCCTTGGACTCTGGAAGTTGTAGAATTTCCAATTTCTATTCTACTATTGAGAAACTTGAAGACATATGGAGCAAAATAAACAATCAAAGGAGTGAGATTCAAGTTGGTTAACCATGGTGTCCTAATGAAATTCAAGGAATCACCTGTGTTCAAGACAAATTGGAGCAGAAAGTAGAGGCCTGTCTGTCTAGTCTCACCATCTATTCTCCTGGAAAAACAGCATCCAGAGATGAACAATGGTTCCAATGTTGAAGTAACTGTTCTTTTTTGTTCTTTATGTTTACATTTTTTGGTCACAAATGTCGTGTCTTTATCTTTGAAGCACGACAGGAGTCAGCTGATTCTTTCAGGTACTTTATTGATCTTAGTTACAGCACACAATCGCATCTCTTGTCCCCTGCCCAGTTCCTGGCTGACTGCCTCGCTCCCCTGCCTCTTGACCGGAACTGGATCCAGTTCCTTGCCCCTCCCATCAGTCGGGGTCCAGGGTCCTAGTGCCCTGTGCCAAGATCACGACATCTACCCCTTTGTTGCAGAAAAGACTCTTGATGCCAAAAGATTGGAGAGAGAGAGAGAGAGACAGAGAGACCGAGACAGAGAGAGGGAGAGAAAGAGAGATAGAGTGAGAGAGAGAGAGAGAGAGAGAGAGAGAGAGAGAGAGAGAGAGAGAGAGAGAGAGAGAGAGAGAGAGCGCGAGAGAGAGAGAGAGAGAGAAACAGTTGTCTCATCACATCTCTTCAATCAGTCTCTGTGGTCTTTTGCAGTCCCTTCTCTGCCGTGTGTCTCCGTTGTCCGTCTGTGTGTCCTCCTCCTGTCTCATGCCTGTGTCACCTGTTGCGATCACTCCTCCGTCTTCATCTACGACCTTGAGTTCCTTGAAGTGTGAGCTGTTTCGGGTGATGTGGTAACGTCCTGCTGATGATGTTATCATAGGCCCTTTCACCTCGGTCACCGTCAACGGTTCCTTTGAGAACGAGCTGTCCGATTTCCTCAGCTGCCGCTGCCGCACCACCACTTTATCTCCCTGCTTTAGTTGCGCCGGAGTAGCGTGTCTCCTTGCATCTGCACATGTCTTAATTTTCTCCTTTGCCTCTTGATCTTTGGTGGCAATGCTGCTTCACTCTGGCTTGGCTGCTGCTTCCAGCTGCGGTAGCCTGGTCCTGCTTGATCTGCCCAGCACTAGCTCAGTGGGACACCATCCTGTGGAGCTGTGAGGGGTGTTTTGATAGTCCCTTAGTACTTGGCACAGCGCCTGCCCTATTGAGATCTGTGCCAGTTTTGCTCTTTGGATAGCCTTCTTAATGCTCCCCATAAATCTTTCCCACCATGCCATTTGCTTGTGGCCACAGGGGCGTTATTTTCCTGTGATGGATCCCCAGATAGTCCATAAATTTTCTGAATTCTTCCCCTGAGAATGGTGGACCATTGTCTGTCTTTAGTGTTTGCGGGGAGCCCTATGCCGCAAAGACGTCGTCCATAGTTGGCAACGTTGCACTTGCTGATGTTAACGCTACTTGTCTCACAATGGGAAACCTGGAGAACTCATCCATTATCACAAGCAGGTAGTTTCCCATTTTCAGGGGCCAGTAGAAGTCTGCTGCCAGTTCCGTCCACACTGCCCGCGGGAGCTCTGTCATTTGTAGTGGTTCCGGTTTTCTTGGCTTCCCCGTCACTTGGCAGATGTGGCAGTTTGTGACTGTGGCCTCCACCATTTTGTCCAACCCCAGGAACCACACTTTCTCCCATAGCAGTTTATTTGTCACTACAATGCCTCTATGTGATTTGTGTGCCAAATTCACCGTCTGTCTCCGCAGAGCTCTTGGCATCACTATTCTCGTTCTTCTCATTATTACTCCATTTTTTGTCTCTGATAGCTATTCATGAATCTTTTTGAATGCCAGCATTTCCTCTTTGATCACTCCTCTTTCCATGATGCTGTTGTTGTTGACATGCCTCCATCTCTGTTATCTTTTTACCATTTTGACTGCCTGCATTGTGGTGTCCCTCTCTGTTTATAGCTCCAACTCTGCCATCGTTATTGATGCCGGAGTGTTTTGTTTTAGTACAAAGTTCAGGTACTCCTCCACTATTGATGTAGCCTCAGTTGTAGGTGGCAAAGGGTGTCGTGACATGTAATCTGCCGGGTTGTGCTCTTTCCCTGGTTTGTGCACGATCTTGAAGTTGTAGTCCTGTAGCAGGGATTCCATTCTCCTACAGAACTGTGCATAGAGATTTGGAACCTCCGTGAATTAGGATGGCCCAAAACTCACCTTAGTATCCAAAATCACCTTACCGAGCTAGCTACAGTGTCTCATTGGTCATAACAAACTCCCAATGTTTAGACAAACCAGAGCATGATCTTAGAATACCTCAGGTCACGTGGAACACATAGACACTCTTTGGTTATACAATCATTTCAAACCAGAACGTGGAGTAAATGAGGACTCGTGCATATTTGAAATATTTATTTACTAATGCAGGGTTCTCAAACATGGTATCTTAGATAATACAAGCAAACATATTATAAGAAGCAAAGTTATCAGCATAGTTACTAGTCCATAAAATGCAAAAGGTGACAACATCGCTTACTCTTTCCCAGCTAAAGATTCGTGAGGTATCAGGCTTTGAACTGATGGGTTTTACAGTCAAACAGCAGGAGCTGAAATTGTGCTCAGGTGTTCTCTGCTATCGCCCCCCAGGACCAGCACCTACCATAGCACTCCTCATTGACTTGATATACGAACTCTCTAGCTCCCACTCCAAGTTACTGATTCTCGGTGACTTTAATCTGTGGGCTGGTGGCTCAAGAGATAATGTATTTTTTTCCCTTAGCCAAGCCTGCATGGATATTAAGATGGAACAGTTGGTGAACGCCACCACACATCGTAAGGGTCACATCCTGGACTTAATATTCGCGGATCCATTATGGGTCTCGATAGAGGATATTAAGTGCCAGTACTGGACAGACCACTTCTTGATCTTGTTCTCTCTCTGGCTGGAGGACCATACCTCACGGGAGGCTGGACTACCCCAAGCTAAATTAGAGAGATCTTGGTCTCGAATTCTTAAAACCTCCCCTCTGCCGAGCATCCTAGACAAGGACTTTAAGCTTGGCAATACAGCCGAGGAGAGCTATGCTCGCTTCTGTCAATCAATCTCGAGTTCCTTGGATAAGCTGGCACCCCTTCGGAAGTCACGGGGTAGGGTGAACCGAGCCAGCCCTTGGTACACAAGCGAGCTTCGTCAGCTCAAACTCGACTGCAAACGTGCAGAAAGGGCGTGGAGGAAACAATATCTAGACTCAGAGAAAATTGTGTTCCGGTCTGCCATTCACAACTATAAGGCTCAGATCAAGTTGGCTAAAGCGTCTTATATTGAATCCACCCTGAGCCATGCCCCTAACAAGGCACAGGCCCTGTTCAAAATTGTTAGAGACCTTGCCCATCCCACGTGTGTGGCCAGTTCTGTCCCCTCATCGCAAGATCTCTGTGATTCTATTGCCGAGGCCTTTGAGGAGAAAATCCGCAGAATCCTGGAGGGTCTGCAGGACCCAGTCAATTCTCCTACTGGTTTGGGAGCTCCGGAGGTGATGGCTAGTCGACCCTTGCAGAGGATTTCTCACCCCTGTCTAGAAGCTCCAGCCTCACCTACCAGTCGACCCCGACCAGAGGATCAGGCTCACAACTTGGGAGCTCCGGCAATCGAAGCCAGTCGACCCCAGTTGAGTAGCCTCCCCCTTCTCCCCGCGGTTCAGGCCCTCAGTTTGGGAGCTCCGGCGAGGGAGGCCAGTCGACCCCAGCTGAGTAGCCACTCCCTGCCCTTCTCGGACCAAGCCCTCAGTCTGGGAGCTCCGGCAAGTGAGGTCAGTCGACCCCAGCTGAGTAGCTCTCCCCCGCCCCCCTTGGTCCGGGCCCTCAGTCCGGGAGCTCCGGCGATTGAGGCCAGTCGACCCCAGCTGAGTAGCTCTTCCCCGCCCTCCTTGGTCCGGGCCCTCAGTCTGGGAGCTCCGGCGATTGAGGCCAGTCGACCCCAGCTGAGTAGCTTTCCCCCGCCCCCTTTGGTCCGGGCTCTCAGTCTGGGAGCTCCGGCGACTAAAGCTAGTCGACCCCAGCTGAGTAGCCCCTCTCTGCTTCCTGCGGACCAGATCTTCAGTCTGGGAGCTCCGGCGCTTGAGGCCAGTCGACCCCGGCTGAGTAGTCTTTCCCTGCCCTCCCTGGACCAGGCTCTCAGTTTGGGAGCTCCGGCGATTGAGGCCAGTCGACCTCAACTGAGTAGCTTTCCCCTGCCTTCCTTGGAGGAGTTTAGCAGCCTAGCCCTTACGATCTCATCTGGCTCCCCTCTTGACCCTCTTCCGCCAAAACTCTGGAGGCTGTTTCAGGAGGAACTTTTCCAGCCTTTACATTCCATCTGTTGCCAGTCATTTGAAACAGGGATTGTACCGGGCTGTTGGAAGAAGGCAGTGGTATCTCCGCTTTTAAAAAAACCTACGCTGGACCCTGCCTGTCTCTCCAATTACCGGCCAATTTCTCTGTTGCCTTTTCCAGTCAAAATTATGGAAAAATTGGCTACCCGCACTCTATCCGGCTTCTTGGAAGGAAACACCTGGCTGGACGAGACGCAATTCGGCTTCCGCCCTGCTCATGGGACGGAAACCGCGTTAGTGACCGTGCTGGACAATCTGCGGGCGCGAGTCGACAGTGGTCGGGCAGCCTTTTTAGTGCTGCTCGACATGTCGGCCGCGTTCGACACGGTCAGTCATCCAACCTTGATAGCGAGGCTGGAAGAGTGCGGAGTTAAAGACAAGGCCAGGGACTGGTTAATTTCCTACCTGGATAATCGTCAACAACGTGTGTCGCTCCCTCCCTTCAGTTCAGAGGAGCGGAGAGTAGGACAAGGAGTACCGCAGGGCTCAGCCATCAGCCCTATTCTCTTTAATATCTACCTCCGCCCACTAGTCCAGCTTATCAAATCTTTTGGGATCTCTGCATTTAATTATGCAGATGATACCCAGCTGGTCTTTTCACTGGAGGGACAGGATGCGGTCCCACTGGAGACCTTTCACAAATGTATGCAGGCCACGGCTGATTGGCTCCGTTTGAACTCGTTACAGTTCAACGGTACTAAAACCGAGGTTCTGCACTGTTCCGGTGACCGAATCCCCAGGGACCTTCCAGATGACTTCTGGCCCCCGTCCTTCTCTGAGACGGTGTCTGCTACACACTCAGCGCGTAATCTGGGGGTCACTTTTGGGCCTAATTTACAGCTGGATCTGCACGTAAACACTGACTTGCATTAAAAAGGTTGATGCACCGCCGTTTTGGCGGGTCCGGGTCCCGAGGGGGCATGTGTATTTAACTTTAGCCGCCATTTTGGATTGGGCTGTTGGCGCTTTTCACGGGCGCCATCTTAGAGCGTCCTGACGCTCGTTTCAGCCCAGGGGACGCCTATTTAAGGCGGACTCGTGGTGTCTGACGGCGGTCAGGCTTTGCTGTTACCTGTGGCTCAGCTCCTCAGCGCGTCGCTTCTCAGCGCTGTATTTTAACCTGCATGCGCATTTAACTGCGTTTATTTTTACATTGCTTTGCTGCTTGGCCTGGGGGAAAGGGCTCCCACTGACTTGCATTAAAAAGGTTGATGCACCGCCGTTTTGGCGGGTCCGGGTCCCGAGGGGGCATGTGTATTTAACTTTAGCCGCCATTTTGGATTGGGCTGTTGGCGCTTTTCACGGGCGCCATCTTAGAGCGTCCTGACGCTCGTTTCAGCCCAGGGGACGCCTATTTAAGGCGGACTTGTGGTGTCTGACGGCGGTCAGGCTTTGCTGTTACCTGTGGCTCAGCTCCTCAGCGCGTCGCTTCTCAGCGCTGTATTTTAACCTGCATGCGCATTTAACTGCGTTTATTTTTACATTGCTTTGCTGCTTGGCCTGGGGGAAAGGGCTCCCACTGACTTGCATTAAAAAGGTTGATGCACCGCCGTTTTGGCGGGTCCGGGTCCCGAGGGGGCATGTGTATTTAACTTTAGCCGCCATTTTGGATTGGGCTGTTGGCGCTTTTCACAGGCGCCATCTTAGAGCGTCCTGACGCTCGTTTCAGCCCAGGGGACGCCTATTTAAGGCGGACTCGTGGTGTCTGACGGCGGTCAGGCTTTGCTGTTACCTGTGGCTCAGCTCCTCAGCGCGTCGCTTCTCAGCGCTGTATTTTAACCTGCATGCGCATTTAACTGCGTTTATTTTTACATTGCTTTGCTGCTTGGCCTGGGGGAAAGGGCTCCCACTGACTTGCATTAAAAAGGTTGATGCACCGCCGTTTTGGCGGGTCCGGGTCCCGAGGGGGCATGTGTATTTAACTTTAGCCGCCATTTTGGATTGGGCTGTTGGCGCTTTTCACGGGCGCCATCTTAGAGCGTCCTGACGCTCGTTTCAGCCCAGGGGACGCCTATTTAATGTCGTCCTCTCCGCGCAGTTGGGACGCCGTCGCTTAGCCGGAGTCGTGCCTGAGTCCTGCCCGTCTGCGCCCGTCCGCGCTAAGGACGAGCGGAACTCGGGCTCGGCCCTGCTGGCGCGGGGTGCGGGTGGTCATTTCAGCCATGCTGACATACTCCTGTGATACCTTGCGCGAACTGGGACGCCGGACGGCTGGCTGTAGCTTACCCCTCCTACATCCATTGGACGGTCCCTATTATTGTGCTGGCTGTCAGTGGTTTTTGGAGCGAGCTTCTTCCATCGCCCCCATACTTCCGGTGGCAGCCGTCTGCAACACCTGCCCGGAGCATGTTCTCCGTATTTTTAGTTTTAATGCTAGGTCTCTGGTGTCACACTATCAGGCAGTATTTGATCTATTGCAGGGTGAAAGTCCGGACATCGTGGCTATCACCGAGACATGGCTGAAAGATGAGGACGCAGCTATTATTAATCTGGCCTTCCCCCCTGACTACACTGTCCGTACCCTTAATCGATCTTCTAGGGGAGGGGGAATTGCCTTGGCTATTCGTTCTAGTTTCACTTGCTCCTGGACTGCACTGACCATTGCGGGATGTGAAAGTGCGTTGTTTAAGATTCTGGTTACTCCTCACTTTTCACTCTCTGGGATGGTGGTCTATCGTCCCCCAGGGAGCGAGGCGGCGTTTTGCGCCGCTTTCCCGGATGTGGTTTGCTCCTTGGTGGTGGGGTGTCCCAATTTTTCGATTCTGGGGGACCTTAATCTCCATTTCGATAGACCTAATCTACCTGCGGTCAGTGGCATTCTCACGGACTTGGAGGCCTTACAGCTGATGCAGCTTGTTCAACAGCCCACCCACATCGGTGGCCACACGCTGGATCCCTTCTTCACTAATTTGACAGAGGCTTCTGTCACTGCCGTCTCGCCCCTGGGTTGGACTGATCACTCTTTGGTTGCCATTAGAACCCCTTTACCAGGTAGGACCGTCATCCCTCCTGCTAAGCTGATCGTAAGGCGGCACTGGGGTAAATTACGGTTGGAAGATCTGCACCGTGTCCTCGCTGCAGAGCCATTAGATCCGTTTGTAACTGCTGATTCAGGTTACGATGGGTTCTGCGCGTGGATCTCTAAGGCGCTAGATGCGCTCATTCCACTCACCGCCTGTAAGACCAGTGCTAGAGAATCTAGCCCATGGTACGATTGCGCCCTACGTGCGCTCAAGGGCTGCTGCAGGCGCGCAGAGAGGGCTTGGCGGAAGGCGTACGATTCGGGGAAAAAAGCTATCTATCTCGCCTCCGTCAAAGTATACCATCGGGCTGTGTGCCGTGCTCGGGCATTGTATTATGCTGCCGAAGTTGGCAACAGCTCTAACCCCTCGAAAACTATTTTCAAATTGATGAAGGATCTTCTAGCTAAGCGCCCCGATGGTCCGACGACGGGTTCCACTGCTCACTGTGAGGCTCTTGCGGCGTTCTTTCAGGAAAAGGTCCAAAACATCTATATGACCTTTCCATCGACAGGACCTCCAGTCGAGTCTCCGATTTCCATCTGTGGAGACTCGGCTCTGCACTCGCTTCCCCTGTTGACATCGGAAGGGTTTAACATCTTGGCAAAGCAGGTGAAATCTGGGTCCCCCGCCGACCCTCTTAGTTCGGCTCTCTTTAGAGATGAGTCGTTCGTGGGTCGGACCGTGGTACACTCCCTGATTAACATCTCGTTGGAGTCTGGCACGGTCCCCCGTAGCTGGAAGCGGGCGATGGTTTCCCCCATTCTAAAGAAACCTTCACTGGACCCAGACAAGCCTGAAAATTATCGGCCTATCTCTTTGCTTCCCTGGCCTACCAAAGTAATGGAGGCCCATGTCAACAAAGTTCTCTCGGCCCACCTCATCCAGTTTAACATCTTGGATCCCACCCAAAATGGCTTCCGTGCTGGTCACAGCACGGAGTCTGCCCTTCTCTCCATGGCTGAACACCTACGCACAGTGATGGATGCGGGGCAGACAGCGGCGCTCATTTTATTAGATCTGAGCGCCGCGTTCGACACCGTGTCCCATCCTATCCTGTTGCATCGCCTGGAGGAGGTCGGGCTGGGTGGCTCTGCCCTCCAGTGGTTTCGCTCCTTCCTGAACGATCGTTTCTTTAGCGTTGCGTTGCCACCGTACCAGTCCCAATTCCTTCCTCTGAGACAGGGGGTCCCGCAAGGCTCCTCGCTGAGTCCCACGCTCTTCAATCTGTATGTGAGACCGCTGGCTGAGATCGTCAAGCAATGGGACATGACTATGGTCTCGTATGCTGACGACACTCAGCTAGCGGTAACTATCAGCGGGGATGCGGACCGGGACGCCCCCAGGTTTCAGAGTGGACTTAGGGCGGTGGCAAGCTGGATGAAGAACAACTGTCTCCAGCTCAACGCGAAGAAAACTGAGATCATGATCGTTGGCAGGAGAGCGGAACTGTGGAGGGGCAAGTGGCGGCCCATTGAACTGGGGCCGGCCCCTCTCCCGGTCACTGAACTTCGGAATCTGGGAGTGTGGATGGATCCCGCTCTCAGCTACGAGGGCCACTCGAAGAAAATCGCGGCCGGCTGTTTTGGCATCTTGCGGTCGCTGAGGCCCATTCTTAAGTTCTTTGACCGTGGCACCAGGCAGCTGATAGTCCAGGCCACGGTATTATCTCGCCTGGACTATGACAGCTCGCTTTTGGTAGGGACCAATGTGGCGGAGACTACCCGCCTCCAACGAGTGCAGAATGCCGCGGCTAGAGCCATTGTTGGCTTACCCCGAAGGAGCTCTGTCTCAGGAGTCTTGAGATCCTTGCATTGGCTCCCCGTTAAATCTCGCATCCAGTTCAAGGTGCTGTGCTTGGCGTTTAAGATCTTGAGGGGAGTAGGTCCGCCAATTCTTGCTGACCTCCTGTCGTGGTATGTTCCTTCCCGCGCTTTGAGATCGGGAAGCCAAGCACTGGCGGTGGTCCCCCGATACAGGTTGTGTCGGGCTGGTGGTCGCTCTTTCCGGGTGAGAGCGGCTGAACTCTGGAATTCCCTCCCAGTGGACTTGCGGCTACTGACTGACCTCTTGGCCTTTCGCAAAGCTTTGAAAACGTTTCTTTTTAAATAATTCTGCTATCTGTGTTGTGTTTCTGCTGTCTGTTGCACTTTGCCTGCCATGCGCCAGGACGCCCCTTAGCTGGGGCAGCTGTGCGCAATACAAAAGTGCATAACATAACATAACATAACATAAATAAGACCACGTCTACGTGCATGATGCTCATTCGGATGCTGCGCAAGGTTCTACCTCTCCTTCCTGAGCAAGCCAGAGCCGAAGTAGTGCGGAGCACTATCTTAAGTCGACTCGACTACTGCAACGCACTACTATTGGATGCCCCTGTAACACTACTGGGCAAGCTCCAAAGGGTACAAAATCTGGCGGCCAAACTTGCTCTGTCCCGCCCATACTACAGTTCGGCAACAGCAGCATTACAGGAACTTCATTGGTTGCCGATTCATCTTCGTGTCCGCTACAAAGCCGCGTGTATAGTGTTCAGAGCTATTCACGGCTTGGGACCCATCCCGCTGCGGAGAATGTTTGCTTGGTATCTCCCAGCTCGAGCCTTACGCTCCTCGTCATCTAAGCTGCTAGTGGTCCCACGTTTCCAGAGAGTGAGGATGGGTGGCCGATCGTTCAGAGTAGCGGCGGCCAAACTCTGGAACTCTCTGCCACTATCCCTAAGGAGCCTTGAGGCCCTTCCAGCCTTTAGGAAGGCGTTAAAAACCCATCTTTTCCCGAGGACAGGCTAGTTGCGGAAATTGTTGTTGGACCAGGGTTCAAAGCGCCAGGATGCCCTTGGTGGTGACAGGCCGCGCTCTACAAGTATACCACAATACAACATGCTAAAATGTTGAAATGAATAGGAGTTAACAACACCTAATTCTCACCCTCCCTAACTAACATATTATATTATATCTAAGAAGGTCTCTTTGGGCTTTAGCAGGGCGACCCCATACCTCAATCTCTCAGTGGCAGAGGATCACATCATCTTCCACCAGCTCTCTGCATGCGAAGCACCATCAAGTGTGTTTTTGTGTTCTTAGCAAAGCAATATAAAACGCGCCTAAAGCCAGATTTGGCAGCAGCTGCATTTATGTTATGTCTAGGAAAGTGCGAGGATCAGACCTTACAATAACACCGTGTTTACTTATCCTTCAAGGCTTCAGCACTCACTGTACAGACACCGTATACTAAGCAATGTTATCAGAGCAATAACATATTATTCTCGTATAAATCACAACGCTCTTCTAGGATGAAAGCTAAAGCAACAATTATGTACTGTGTCAGAAGCAGCAAAAGGTAAAATGGCGTTTAAACATTTAATAAGCTCATGCTAACTTAACACTGTATATAGGTAAGCAGTAACTATATGACATCCCCCCATGATCCGAGCACGGATAAGATAAGATACGATAAGGCACGGGACACATCAAGACGACAGAGTTCAAGAGCAATGAGCCAGGTTAAATTATAAAGATTGATTGAAAAAAACGCATTTGTAAGTCAATTTAGAAATTTTTCATGTTTGCTCAAGTCAATAGGCCTGGGTAACGAAAAATTCACGCATAATTTTCAAAAAAATTATTGCAATTAAGAACGGACTAACATTCAAAAGAGTCGAAAGCCTTCAGGACAGGACTGAATATGCAAAATATGCAGCAACAGCCTCCAGAATGAAGTCACTGTCGTCATCCGAAAACAATTCCGCCATCCAATTTAATAGCGGGAAAGAACATACATGTCTTCAAGCACCGAAGCCTCTAGCATCATCAGAGAACAACTCGGTGGGTTCTCAATAAAGCTGTGTGCCTAGAAATCTTGTGCTGCTGCGAGTATGTTCCAACGACCCATTAGTCCATGCATCGCTGCCAAGGCCATAATCCTTCGGCCAAAACAAACCAGCTCGTGAGCAACTATGGGACTCATCAGATGATTAAAATCGACATCAGGAGACACCGTCTTGCAGACACACAAATCAAAGGCCCAGTTGAAATCGCAGCTCATGCAATGAAACACAGGCTGGACACATGTAAAATAGGAAAATCAAAACGATAATCCATATGCCGTGCTTAAGGTCGAAGCGGCAGCGTGCCATAGTATTCAAGCATCCTGTTGCGGAACAGGTGGGGCTGTGCGGTGTTAAACACAGGACGGGCATCCATTTTTAATAAAACAAATTATAACTAGAACCCCTGCAGCCAGCACCAGCAAAACAGGAAATCCACCAAACAAGCTTGAGAATATTGAATGGAAGAAAGCAGGAATGACTCCAAATATCTTCTCAAATGAAGTCACAAGACCACTGCTAACTTTTTTAAAAAAGTGTGCAAGGCCAGAAGTGGAGGACGCATTAAAGATTGAATGAATAAACTCGCTGAAATGCAATGGCAAGTCAGTATTTAATAGGGCCTGCTCCTCTGTGCGGGTGTTGGCGATGTGAAGGACAAATGTTTCATGAGCCGAACTCAGGGACACTTGTTTTTGAGACAAAAGGGCTCTTATTCTACTCATTCCATTGAACTCTGCCGTCAAGGTTGGGATTCGCGGCCAGATAGAAACATCTGAATTCCCATGCGGAGGAGGATAAAGAACGTTTTTGCAACAAACCACACGTTTAGATACAGTTACCACATAAGCAATGCCTTGAATTAACCCACAACAATCTTCATTATTCAAGAGTAAATAACTACCGTTTGCCAGTAAAGTGAAAGTAGGGACGCTTGCGGGAACCGGTGTACCTTTCAAAACACAGGCTAAATTCGGACGTTCCTGGTTACAGGAACCATGTAATTGGATATGTCTACACATTAATGAGTGATCAGGTGTTTCGGTGCACTCCTCACCTTTAAGATAAACCTCTTTCCCATCTTTTAGACATCTGTATGTAAAGGGAAGGGACCAGGCCTCGTGCAGAAATGCACTACCAAGGGGTTCATATCAGCCTATTGCAATATATCGCATTCAATTGGTAAATTTAAATAAAGCAAATGGCAGTGTGATTAACCCGTGGATAAGCCACGTTGCGGCAGGGTCTTCTGCCACAGAAAATGGTAAGGACTCCAGCCTTTCAATGTGTAACATAGAAAAAGACGCACCCCTCATTGAAAGTAAGCGTTGCTTTTCAGTTAAATTAAACGGGCCAAATAAGGAGGACACGTTCATGTCATGTGATTCCAAGGCACTTTTTCAGACTTAAGTGTCTGCAGGGTCCATGCAAATTGCATAATGGAACGCAATTGATTTTGACCATGGTATAACACAGATAATTCATCTTGCACAATATCAACAACAGAAGACACCATATTATCCAAAGTATAAATGCGGGAAGAAAGCATGTTAATGCTATAATCTACAACTGCAAGCACTTTTTCTAGATTAGCCTGATCAATGGCCCTAAGGCGTTTTGCCTCCTCAATCTGTGAAGTTTTCCAGATTTCATTATAAATCGCTTATATACATCTTTTTGATCTACCATTAGCCGGACCTTTTATGAAATCATTTAAATCCACTTCATCTGTCAGCTTGGATAGATGCAGTTTAACCGATGCCAAAGTAGAATGTGTGAGCCAGTTCTGACATAATTTGCCTACCGAATAAGTGGTGACAGAATGGTCAGTTACAAAAATGAGGATCGGGCCTAACCTGGGTAAAGCCATCAGCTAAACCCATAAAACGACTTTGGCAGGAATCAGCACTTCGGTGCCACACTAGCCAACCCTTTGGATTCAAACTGGACATATTATATGACGAATTTTGCAAAAAAGTTTGTAACTCTCTAATAGAAAAATCAGTATTATTACTCCAACCAGAATATTCTTCCAAATCAGGTATGGTAGGAGAATTTAATTTTTTAGAAGTAGCCAATCCAAAGCATGTGGTTTGAAAAATGGTAGAATTTAAAAACAACATATGATTTGGGATGAGACATGCACGGTGCAAAGCCTCAGTGCCTTGTACCTGCCAACTTTTAGAACCCCAAACGGATTTAAGGTCAATTTCCATAATTCGTAGCCTTCTACAGCCAACTTGTCTAGAAAGGACTTTGAATATAATAATTTAGTATCGGTAAGTCGAACCTTGGACATGGACTTCTGTGTCATTTTGAAATAAAAAGACTCGGGATTGGACTGATTAAGTCAGTAAAATAAGTGAACTTTTTCAAAAAAGTACCCAAACTGCCTTGTAAAGGAGCCGGGCAATGCTCCCACTGTGTATAATTAACAGAACTTCTTCTGGAACTCGTTTTATGCAAAAAACGGCTGCCAAAATGTTGGAAGCAAAATAAATCACCATAATTAGCAGATTCTAAGTATAAATCTTCAGCGTCAAAAGCAGCATAATATTTCAAATCAGAAAACAATGCCTCTACGGCCTGAATATCCCAATCATCAGAACATATGTTTTGTTTAACTACATCCCTTATGTTTACTCTGAGCACATTAGGAACATTAACCACTTCAGTTGGGCCATGGATTTGAAATTTAACCACATCCCACACAATCCCATCAAGGACAGGCCAAGCTGTGATGTTAACAAAAGTTAAGTCTCTCTTCAGTCTGTGTGCTGAATGTGATGAGGAAAGGGGGGCCAAAGTTCCATTTAGATGCCGAATGCATGTTCTCTCCTCGACATAGTGTCCATTGACAATTCGAAAAAAAATAAAACACAAAACCAATTGACATAAAAAGGTAAATTGAAAAAAGAACCAGCCAAATATATGTCCAAGGAGGTATTAAAAAATGTTTTTTAAATAAACTGGCATAAATTGCAAAACGTGAGGCCTGTTTCAAGTTATGCGATATAGTGTCAAATGAAAATCTGGATTCTGTGGCCAAACGTGCTGGCAAATTAGGCATAGATAAGTCAGTTGGGTAAGCATAATCAAGTTCGTCAACGTTAGTACCAGGCAAAGTACTCAATAAAGGACTGGAAATGGTAGGCATCTCGATGGCCACTTCTGGCTCAGGATTAGAAGTAGTGGCCAAAACAGAATTTCTCACAATCGAAGGACAGGAGACCGCTGGTGTCATACTAAGGAGAATCGGCCACTCTGTGTATCTTCACATTGTCAATCGAGATGAACCTGTTTTCTTTACGACCTGGAAGTGGTGGTAAAATGACTGTTCTTGTGCCCTTCACTCCAAGGAACCGGAGCTCGATAGGAAGGACCAAATTCTTTCTTGTTATCGATCTTTTCTCGAACCAGTTCTCCAACTTGGGGTAGCCAGCCAACTACCGCGTTCTGCAACGCATCATCCGATGTGGAGGGCAAATGTTCCGTTGCAAGACTGTCTCTCGTCTTTTGTAGATCCTGTAAAACATTGCAATGTTCATCTACGTCAAAGGCTGTGGCTTGGGCCACGCAGTCTAGACCGTCAAGGTCCGGGACATACATCTTGATACCAAAGAGCATCTCGTACGGGTCCACCCACCCAGAGACCTTCTAGGGAGATTATTAAGAGCATGCTGTACGCCAGTTTCTGCCAGTGCCTATAACTCGAGCTGTCAATGATTGCTTTAAGTCATGGTTCATTCGTTCCACTACACTATTACCCTCAGGTCTGTATGGAGACGAAAACTTGACTTGGACCCCCATCGAAATCATGGCATCCTTGTACGCCTTAGAGGCGAAAGCCGGACCCTGATCTGAATGGAAGGTACCACAGGCAAAAATCCCTACAAAGACACGCAAATCTCTTATGACAGTCCGTGAATCAGCGCTGCGATGGGGCCAGACCCACACAAAGCGTGTGCATGAATCAACTGCTACTAAGATGTACTTATACGCAGTATCAGAAGAAAAAGAACCGCAGTGATCTAAATAAACGCAACCTAGCGGCTTATTAGATATGTACAACTGTGTCTGTGATGGATGCGCAGCAGTCGAAGGCTTGCTCTGCTGGCAAATGTCACATTGAAGAACATAATCACGCATCTGTTTGTACAGTCCCCGCCACCAGAAACGTTGTTGTAACTGTGAAACAGTGGCCGAGATGCCCGCATGCGCAGACGCCACGCCTTCATGTGCCGTTGTAACCAATGTATTCCTGCGGTCAGAATTGGGAATCTACCGATCCCTGACTCCAGAAAGTTTCACATAAGGAACCTTATCAGGACTTAAGTGGTATGTGTACTTCAAAGGGAAACCCATAGGACATTTACCTCCATTCTCAGTGGCAGCCACCGCCGCCAAGATGTCATCATCTATCTTACTTTTGGGCCGTGTAACTGCTGCAACTAAATATGTAGACACCGCTGACTTCGCTACTTCATCAGTAAGCGAGTTACCCACAGCGTGAACTCCAACACGCCGGTGGCCAAGAGTATGAATCACAAACACAAGTGGCGACTGCTCTTTAAGCTCAGCCACTCGAACCCAGATCATTTTATGTTTTATTGTGCTACCCTTGGAATCGCGAAAGTCATTTTGAATCCAAAAGAACAAGTTTTCATTGTAAGACTGGACACAGTAATAGGAATCACTCACAATAAGAGTCGTCACACTAGGATCTGCGTACTCCAATGCAAGCAAAAGAACCCGAAGTTCTGCTAATTGTGCAGTGCAGTCCCTAGAGTTTGCGTATGCACGACTCTGGACTTGAACTCATCGTTCACCATGGCACCGATCACAATGGCGCATGCCGAAACGTAGGCATGTTTAGAGCCATGCGCAACCTGCACCGAACCATCAGTGTAAATGATGCAATGGAAATCTTCGAAAGGCCGCATAGCTAAAGGAGCTGGATGAACGAATTCATACTGTAAATACTCCTGCGACCGTAATGAGGCGTCAAAAATAAACGTGACATCCGAGGACGTCAAGGAAGCAGCCCATTGTATCCATCTAGGGTGCAAAGCTTTCGAATTCGGTACACTGCCTCCAAGGCAGGTCACGGGGTAACAACCAACATGCACTTTCCCTGTGACAGAGCACGTTCCTTAAGAATCACCATCTGTACAGCCGTCAAAACTTTCTCCACAGTGGAAAATCGCATTTCAGCCGAAGTGTACAAGTGTGAATTGTAAGCAATAGGTACTGTGTCTCCTTCATTAAAAGTAAGGTACGTGAAACCCACCGTTCCAGGGGTGATTCTTTTTTTTATTTTTTTTATTTTTGTAAACCTTTATTGTGCATTAGGCAAAGAACAAATACGGGCCCACAACCAACAGGCCGGCCACGGATACGTTTGTAGCAGCAAAGCGAGCAATACGGTGACACAGTAACACCTTAGTACGACACGCAAGCAGTTAAAAGTTACACTGTAAAACATGTGATACCGTGTCCCAGGAATAATGAAGGTTTGTTTTATATTTTAGTTGCAACTATTGAAATTCGACATTTTAGTTTTTTATACAAACAGAAAGCTGAGAAAGTGGAGTCCGTGCAGGCGTGAAGTGACAGTAGCAGCAAGCTTACCACGCAATCAAAGTACCCAAAAGTCAAGTCCCTCACGGCAGCATGGCAGCTCGAAGTTTATACAGCAGGAGTTACACATCTAACATCATGTCAGCGTCCGCCGCCACCCACCCCATAGCTACATCAGACACGGACCCAAGATAGAATAAAGAAAGAGAGACAAAACAAAGAAAAAATTCAAGGCACCATAGAAACTGAAATCAAGAAACTAAAATCCCATCCCCAACCCCCCACCCTACACGCATGCAGAGGCTACGGCCTACCCCCCCCCCCCCAGCAGTGTGTCTGTCGCCCAATAAACCCGAAATATAGGACAAGGAAGAACGAGGAGAAAAGAAAAAGGAAGACTTATAACATCTAAATATAGAGTAAGAAAAGAGTATTCTAATCTATAACTCCCATAAAGAAAAACAAGTTGAGAGGAGGTCAGTTCCACATACTCCCGGTCACCACCGGCCCCATAAACAACCTCCACCCCAATTATCATCAGCACGATAGAAATAGCAAACAATACTGCAAATGGGGAGAGTCATTTCTAAATGTGTAGACAAATCAGACAGAAAGCAGTCCCAACCTAGTCCCCGCTCCCCGGTGCGTCAATTCCACTAAATAAACCGCCTAGCCCTGGCCCGGTCTTGGATGTCCCGCCATACCCACCCCCCATGAAAAGCCAATGCCTTCGGAGACAAAGAAGCAAAATGGCCGCATTGAGAGAGGGGGAGGGACATGAGTGCAAAATGGACGTCGCCAGCCTCCAAGAAGTTCATTGTCCTCAGTTAAAAGTCCCTCCGATACATCCAGATGGCAAAAGTTCCACAACGGGGAGAATAAAAACTCCAAAGACAGACCAAGCGAGGGGGCGAGAGGCCATGCATCTGGTGCCCAAAACAGTGGCGATGTTGAACGAGGCAGAAATTCAGTCTCGGAACGAGAGGGAAACAAAGTAGCACCAACCGGTCCGATGGGTAGCCTTGAGTTGCTACAAGTACCGGCGATAACAGTAACAATATTGCTATGAGCCCACGGAGACATTGTATCCCAGTCAGCCAGCTGCAAGGGCAAATCCAAACTTTGTGGGGGACAGATCTTCCGCTCCCGTCCCAGATCGATCACAATTGCATCAATCTTCTCACCCAGTGTACGATAGCCATGTTCCAGCGCCGATCATAGTTCACCCAGAGCAGCTACAACATCTCCATAGGACCACGCAGGCTGCGGTTCCTCTAACTCCAAATCAAAGGAGGATGCATGTGATCTGGCCCCCAGTGCGGACGTGGGATCGCAGTTCCAAGGCGAGGACGGGCAACCCCCCCCACGTTGCAAGTAAACAGGCATCGCCATCTTGCCGACGATCCAGTGCTAGTGCCGGGGGAGGGGGGGGGGGTTCGCGAGGCACTACCGATGTTTAATTCAAGCCTTCGGTGCCACCAGGGTCATCTCTCAGCCAGTAGTTACAGCCAGTAGTTATTGCAGGGGGCCGCCTCGACGTAGCTGGTTAGCCAGAGCGGAGGGGGCGGGCTCGCCGATGCCAGGCAGGAGCAGCGATGGGGTCCAAACGGCACTCCGTCAGCACCCTACAAAGGAGTCTCTCACCCAGCGCGTCTTCGCCACGCACTCGCGCTACACTTTCAATGCGCGATAAAAACCCTGGCAAAGTATGCAGGACATTCTGTGACCCGGGCAAAGGCAGCGTCCCCCACACTACGGTCCAAGCGAGCAGCCCGGCCGTCACGAAGCCCCTGAGATCCGGCGGTGCGCAGCGATGTAAGCTGGGGTCCAGGGCAGCGAGGCAATTCCAGGATATCTTCGGTCACCGGGCAGTCGGAGGACCCGGAGGAACGCTGGCGAAGTCAGCACATCTCACCGCACGTCCCGCAGGCGATTTACTCCAGGATATCGAGCAGGATTCTGGTGCGGGATTCAAGGGCCGGCGGAGCCGAGAGCCTACACGTCCGCTCCGGTCGCCATTTTGGCTCCTCCCCCCAGGGATGATTCTTATCACCAGGTTGGTGTGGTTGTCACGAGTCAGTAAAAATTTTGAAGCGAGCAGATCAGTCTGCAAAGACTGCAGAATAGCCGAGTGCTCAGGCAGCCAGCATGATTTGGTAAAAGTTGGTTGTATCAATGCATACAAAGGCTTAATACGCTGGGCATATTCCGGAATGTATGTCCTCCCGAAATTTAGAAAACCCAGTAAAGACTGTAATTTTTTCAGAGTTGACGGAGCGCGCAGTTGTGCGCATTTCTCTAGGAAGTGAGGAGCCAAACCTCTACCTTCATCATTGAGCTCGTAGCTCAAGAACAACACTGTATATTCTGCAATGTGTGATTTTGCAAAATTGAATTTGTAACCAATGTCTGCAAAGCTACAAATTAAGCGGTCAACGCAACACAGATGCTCCCAAAGTTCGTCGTCTGTGAGATAAATGTCATCCACATACGAGCATGCAATCGGGGCCACTCTCTCTAGAAGAGAGACTATGCGGGCAGTAAAAATCCCAGGACTATTCTTATAGCCCATAGGAAAACGTTGAAACTGTTTTTGCACACCGCCGCAAGTAAAGGACGTCCATTGGGAACTTAGACCATCCAAACGATGGGCATCAAAACCGTTTGAAATGTCAAGCGTGGTCTTAAAACGCTTACGTACAAGACTATCCACCAGAGGAGAGCCGTGAGTATTCTGTACTGCATAGGTACGGCAATGCAAGTTTAAATGCCGGTAATCCAATACCAAACAATATGAACCGTCTGGCTTGGTGACAGTAAAAAGAAGGTTATTCATAGGTGACACACATGTTTCAATTACACCTTGATATTCCAATTTTTCAAGGATTGCCGCGACGCAAGCTTTTGCTTCACGTCGAATGGGATATTGTGGTTGAGGCTGCAGCTGAGAATCTCGTGGTTTGGGGAAAATGTATCCCAACCACAATGTGTACGGTACAGAGCCAGCGCTAGTGCCTTAGCCCACTCTTCTGCAAAATTCAGTGCATGCTCCTTCGAGACTGTGTGTGCGAAACTGGGGAGGATCACCTCCTCCCCTCGCGGAGCTGCGAGAACAAAAGGTGGGGGCCAGTCAGCCTCCGAAAGCAAAATGTCATATGTAGACGAAAGATTTTCCCAAAATACCCCTTTTATGGTACGTTGTATGTCACCTTCAATAAGCAGTACTATTTCATTAAGTCTGTCAGGGGGAGCAACTCTAGTATCAGCTGTTTCGATCACAACATAACGATCAGTCGTTGTCACCTTCAGTAGTGGACGCGGGGCCTCCCGCACTATGGTAATCTCCGCCGCGTTGTCCAGCAAGGTCAGAGCCCATGTCAGATTCTGAAGCCGCGTTCTCACTATCTGTGGCATATTTCACTGTTTACTGCGGTCTTTTCGACGTAGAGCCGTCCTGCTTTCCTGCACCTTCTTTTGGGCAGGGTTGGTCACGACCTTGCTGGCCACCTGACCCCTTCCGCTTCTAGTGGAGAAGTGTGGCTCAATGGTTAGAGCGGCAGACCTTGATGCAGAGCGCTGGCCAGGGACCAGGGTTCGATTCCCGCCTCGGCGGGATCGGGCTTAAATTCCTCTGACCGGATATTCTCGCCTCAGTGCTGAATCTAAGCATGGGCCCCACGCTGCAACTCTGGGCAATAGCTTGCTTAGTCTCCACAACAGCCCCCGATACACAAGGGATGCCTGGTTTCACCATGGGATGCCCAGGAGTGGACACCTCACAAGGAAAAGCCAGGAGGGGTTCCCTTGAGGTAGGAGTACAAGCGCCGGGATGCTTACGGGTTACTGTTCGTGCTATACAAATACAACACATTTACATTTACATTCCTCCTCCACTGGTCGCTGAGGCCGATGAGTCCTGAAAGGAACGAGAAGAGCGTTGATCAGAAACCTGAAATCGATCAGGTGTTTTAATCGTCGCGCGATCGCGCAAGTCATAAACACTTTCTGTAGGCGCAGGCAATGGAGACGCAGAACGAGACTCCTGTTTCTGTTGCTGTTGCTTTCCCTGTTTCTATTTTTTAGGCCAGTTTTGTTTTTTGGACTTGGGCTGAACGTCCGTTTCAGACTTCTGCCCTTGGGGTTGCATTTTTTCTTTAGTCGAAAAAGGTTTTAGTCCCCTACTATTCGACCCACGGTTTTATAAGCCGCCACAATAACCCTCTCTAACTGACGGGGTTTCTCGGCTTCGGGTAGCGCTGCCAAAGCATTGGATACCTGAAAGTTCACTGCATCCCCCTTGACATTAGCAAGAATGAGATCGCAAACCACATCAAAGGTGCCACACAGGCGCATGCCCAATTCAACCGCAGCCTCAGGTCCGTGGTCATCTTGAACACGCTTAAGGACCGTAGGAAGGACGGCCATAGACGGAGTGCTGTAACACCTCGCATAGACCGCCGCAAATGTTTTACCCCAGGATTCACAGTCACCGATTTCAGGGGTCAAGTCTTTGGGCAAACTAATCGTCATTATCCTGTGTTTCTCACCAGGAGACGTATTAGGAAACACTGCATCCAGCTGGTCAAACTTCTCGGCAAGCCAGAAAGGAAAATCATCCTTATCCTGGGGACGCTTGCCCATCACAGCGTTGACCATTATGGGACTGAGCTTCATACCACCCTGTCCAGCCGAAAGCGCCGCAACCCCCGGGGGCCCACCTGAAAGGTTGTAGGTTATGTACTGCACCAAAGCTCGAATAACGCTAATGGAGACAACGTGTAGTCGACTCAACTCTGCTACGTTACATGCTCCGTGCAGAGGATGAGGCATAAATCCAGCCAAAACAGGCCAACTAGCGCCTGGAATGGACAAAGGACCTAACCTCGGAGCGGTTAAAGAATGGGGGAGGGCGCCACCAAACCAATCTCTCTGCAGCTAAACATCAATAGGTACTTCCTGTGCCCTGTACGGCATATACTCATTCTGTACAGGAGAGGGAGTGTAAGTGTGGAACACACCCGAAGTGTCGTCCACAGCCGGAAATGTCACCCACGAATAAAAGATTTCGTAAGGGTAAGCTGTCTCCGCACTCACCACCATTATCACGGCCATGCCATCTACTGGGACATTGTAATGCTGCAAATGATTGCGCACCGCAATGCGACTGTGCTGTGGAATGTCCAAGGCCATGACGGCACAGAAATGTAGAAGGACAAAGTAAACTTTGTAGCGCAACTGGGTAGTAAATCAAGGAAACCGTTTAGTAAGAATCAAGCTTGAAAAGGACCTATTTCAGAAACAGGTAGGCTTTTCCGACACCACCGTTTTCCGGAAACGACAGTGAAGGGGTTAAGGATTGAATGATATACTACTCAAGTGTTATGATATAAGACCACCAACGAATGGGCGCCATGTAGCAGGGATTTCATTCTCCTACAGAACTGTGCATAGAGATTTGGAACCTCAGTGAATCTGGATGGCCCAAAACTCACCTTAGTACCCAAAATCCCCTTACCGAGCTAGCCACAGTGTCTCATTGGTCATAACAAACTCCCAATGTTTAGACAAACCAGAACATGATCTTAGAATACCTCAGGTCACGTGGAACACATAGACACTCTTTCGTTATACAATCATTTCAAACCAGAACGTGGAGTAAATGAGGACTCGTGCATATTTGAAATATTTATTTACTAATGCAGGGTTCTCAAACATAGTTTCTTAGATAATACAAGCAAACATATTATGAGAAGCAAAGTTATCAGCATAGTTACTAGTCCATAAAATGCAAAAGGTGACAACATGCCAAAATGTTGAAATGAATAGGAGTTAACAACACCTAATTCTCACCCTCCCTAACTAGCATATTATATTATATCTAAGAAGGTCTCTTTGGGCTTTAGCAGGGCGACCCAATACCTCAATCTCTCAGTGGCAGAAGATCACATCATTTTCCACCAGCTCTCTGCATGCATGTGTTCTAAGCAAAGCAATATAAAACGTGCCTAAATCCAGATTTGGCAGCAGCTGCATTTATGTTATGTCTAGGAAAGTGCAAAGATCAGACCTTACAATAACACCGTGTTTGCTTATCCTTCAAGGCTTCAGCACTCACTGTACAGACACCGTATACTAAGCAATGTTATCAGAGCAATAACATATTATTCTTGTATAAATCACAACGCTCTTCTAGGCTGAAAGCTAAAGCAACAATTAAGTATCGTGTGCAGAAGCAGCAAAAGGTAAAATGGTGTTTAAACATTTAATAAGCTCATGCTAACTTAACACGGTATATAGGTAAGCAGTAACTAGATGACAGTCCATCAGCCGTATGCCCCATCTCTATATTATGGGCGGTATTTTCGCTTTGGGATTTCCATAGATCGTTACTAAGGCCTTATGATCCGTTACGATGGTGAATGGTTTCCCATATATGATCATTTGATAGTGCTCACATGCCCTTAAAAGCAAGGCTTTCCTTCTACGGCTGGGAGTATGCCCTCTCGACGTTGGACAGACTTTTGCTTGTGTATGCGACAAGTCTTGGTGACTCTTTGCCTGGCCTATGCTGTGCCAAGATCTCTCCTAACCCCACCGGGCTGGCGTCCACCGTCAGTTCCGTGCATAGCAGAGGATCAAAGTACGCAAGGTGGTCTACTGCCATCAATGCATGTCTGATGCCCTCAAACGCTTTGTTGTAGTGTTCTGTTCACATGAATGTTTGGCCCTGTTTCGTCAGCTCTCTCAGCGGGGTGCCTACCGTGGCAAAGTCTTTTATATATCTCGCGCAGTAGCTGGCAAGCCCAAGGAATGACCTCACTTCTGCAACGTTGCTTTGAGGTTTCGCTTTTTCTAGCGTTTCCACTTTGCTGCGATCTGGCCGCATCTCTTTTTTGGAAAAGGTGTGTCCGAAGAACACCAGTTCATCTCTCCCTATTTCGCACTTGTCTTCATTCAGCATGAGACCTGCTTGTTCCAGCTGGGAGCATACGTCACGCAATGCTTGTCATGCTTGTCATCTGATCGACCAGACTGTCGTCACTGTAGTTCAGGCTGTTCTTTACTGGCCTTATCACTTGCCGTATTGTCTCTTGAAATATTTCTGCTGCCGATGAGATGCCAAAGCTTAGTCGTTTGTAGCGAAATAGACCCATGTATATTGTGTTGCCCCACATCTATGGTCACGGCCTCCGTCTTTTTTACCTGATGCTTCTACATTAGGTGGATGATTTCTCGCCCCGTGTGTTCTTCTGCCGCCACGGCATCGGATATCAAGTATAACCTTTCCACGTTCTCTAGCACCACTTTCCCCTCAGATTCAGCTGATGAGCTGCGATTTGTCATTTCCATGTACCTGGCATATCTGTTTGTCATCATTTGCTGTCTTCCCGGCATTCCTCTCTCACTTCTGAATTGTGTGCCCAGACATGCACTTGCAAAGTGATTTCTCATGTTGCATTTTCTGCATGTCTGACCCATTGCCAGGCACACCCCAGTGTGTGGGAATTCACGTCTGCATCTGTAGCGTGTTTTTTCTTGTTGTTTCCTTGTCGGTTGCTCATTTTTCCAGGTGTTCATGCGACTGCTTCCGATCATTCGGTTTGCTTGTTCAATCCGCCTCTCCTTGCCCAGCTTCATCTGCTTTGATTGCACCGTAGCCCTCGCTTCTGCCCTGGCCATCATTAGAATTTTTTCTAGAGAGGTCTGTTCTTTCAGAATTCGCGTGCGAAATTCTATTGGCCGACATCCTTCAATGATGCGCAGGCAAATTGCTTGTTCGTTGTCGAACTTGTCAAATTCGCAGTGTGTGACCAGTTTGCGCAGTCATGTCGCAAAGTCATCAAGGGATTCATCTGTGTGCTGAAATGCAATTGGGAAGGTGTATCTCTCAAAGTCAATGTTTCTTTGTGGATCGAATTTATCTGAGAGGCACTTTATTAGCCCTTTATATGTTGTTGTTTGGTCCTCCGGGAATGTCACTAGTAGGTCGTCTACTTCATCACCTACAAGGTTTAGAAACAGATCCAACTGCTTTTTTTTAATTTTACTTTCTTTCTCTTTGTTTCTTTTGTGTCCTCTATTCCTTTCTTGTGCAGCTTTCTTACTTCTTTAAACTCAGTTTCTGCTGTTTGGTTTCTTTTTTTTTTTCTTTCTTTTAAAAAAAATGTATTTCTGTCTTTCCTTGCTTTAGACAGCTTTATTCCTTCTTCTTTTCCTTTCGTATTGTCTCTTTTATGTCAATGGTTAAGTTTGGCTTCTTCTTTTGTCATTGTTTGCTCTTAGCTGCACTTTATCTGTGTTTACCTTTATTTCCTGACTTTAAAATGGCCGCCGGGCCTCTCCCGCTCCTGATTGGCTGAAAATGATGCCTGGTTCCAAAATGGTCACCCAAGTCTCGCAAGATCCCTGGACCTTTGCAGTTCCCGTCTGATTTCAAGATGGCCGCTATTGTCTCGCGAGATCTTGCGCAAGTCTCTCGCGCGCACGCTTGCAGTTTGGGACGTCGGGGGCTTCTTACCGGCTTTGTTGCGACCGGATCATTGCTTCTTCTCTTTCGCGCTGGTCCTGTTACGGCCGGGGTGGGCTCCAGCGCCGTGACTCCGCTCTGCCGATCGGACCAGGGTGGGCTCCTGGCTCCGTGGCTCTTCACTTCTGGGGGCACTGGATCCACACGTAATTATTTCTTCTCCCAACACCCTCGTCGCCAGTTGTTGTGTCTTTAATTTCGAAGCACAACAGGAGCCACCTGATTCTTTAAGGTACTTTATTGATCTTAGTTACAGCACACATCACACGTCTTGTCTCCTGTCCAGTTCCTGGCTGACTGCCTTGCTCGCCCACCTCTTGACCGGAACTGGTGTCCAGTTCCTTGCCCCTCCCACCAGTCGGGGTCCAGGGTCCTAGTGCCCTGTGCCCAGGTCACAACAACATGTGTCACAAAAACCCTAGAACAGAGTGAACGCTTATCTATGGCTCCCAAGGAGAGAACCTTTGTTATACTTTATATGGGCTTTGATTCTTTTACACATAAATGAATTGGCCTTAGAGGAAACCTTGAAACAAGTGAGAGCAAAACTGTATTTGAAAACCCTGTATGGTTTGAGGAACCTATAGATTCTCTGAAATTGCTGGCTAAATTTGAAGAAACTTATGTTTGGCAAATAATTAACAGAGGGGAAGAAAATGGGATGCTGAGAAAAATCTCTCCGTTGTCCTCTGTTGAAGGAGAAATATCAGCCCATTCTGATTTGGCGAAAGAAGGAGGGTCAATGATATTGATGAATCTGACCACTACGTGGGTACCAGCGGCGGCTTCTACGCTATGGCGGAAGAGCGTAGCCCCCCTGCCAGCACTTTAAAAAATGTAAAAATACAACGATAATAAAAGGGGTTTATTATCATTTAATTTAGCATGTGCCAGGCTTGGGCCGGGCCAGGGTTTTGATAGGTCTGAGGGGGTGTGGTGGGCTCTACCTACACTGCACCTGTGGTTTTTAGCCGGCGGTTTCAGGCCAGTCAAACACCACATGCGCAGTGACCCCTCTCCAACCCTGTTAGGGGGGGCTACGCTCCAACCCCAGCTGCATTGATCAGGCTGGAAAGAGCAGGCACAGACTCCCAGTCTATCCTGAAGCGCACATCATTGGCACTCAGGCCAATCCTGAAGCTGCTCTCATGTAAAAACAGCTTCAGGATTTGCCGCAGTCTGGTAGCCTGTGCCTGCCTGCAGCAGTGGAGAGGAGCAGAAGAGTGCGACGCAATGCTGGAGGGCAGCAGGTAAGATTTATTTGGTATTTTTTAGTCTTCATTGTCCCCCGTTTCCCACTTCCCCGCCTCGTTTGTAAAAAAAATAATTCTATATCCGTTGTTCCCCGTCACTCGCACCCCCAGGCCCCCCCCCCCCACCTCTTTTCACCAATATAAGCTGCTCCTAGTGGGTACTGTTGAACTAGTTACTAAAGTGGTACTAGTTGGCTTACAGTTCCAAGACCTACTTGCTTCATTAACAACACCTTTCCGAAGCACTCCCTTCTGAGAGTACTGTACTTTACATGGTACTGTACATGGTGAGGAAAAGCCTTGACCCTCCATTTGCTTTGTACAATGGTCACTGAAAAAGGAAACACTGATTTGCTGGACCAAGCTTGCAGGCTCACCCAATTATAAGTCAATCTTAAGCAACACTACTTTGTGTCTTAGCAGCAAAATAGCTACAATGGCATCATCAGCAATTAGTGAAGCTGACTGAGTGAATTTAGACAAGACACTCGCCTGAATCCTTAGACTGCTTGACTTGTTCTGCGAGTTCTAAAATCTTAGTAAGTGGAGCCTCCACATATAAAAGATTGTCCTGCCAGGTTGCCCAAGCCTCTCAATAACATTCTTTGGATCACACTAACAAATCATCATTTACTTGTTCAATTGAGCCTTGAAACTCTTTGTAATAAAACTGACAGCTGACTATGGAGAAGCTAGGACTCAAACCCTTCACTTTCAGGCTGCTGTTTTAAGGTAAAGGGACAATGGACATCTTTTGTATTTTTGATGGGTCAGGACGAAAGCGAAACATATTGGAATACATCATTATTCATGTTTGAATCAGTGGTGTTATAATTTTGTGAGCATACTTTTGTGCTTTCTCCAGAACAACATTAGCTTATTTCTTTGTCTTGCATTCCACCTCCAGATATGATGCTCAAAGGATTGACTAAGTGTTGTGAAGAACAGCCAATCAGAATACAAAAAGTATTGCATTCAACCCAGTTATCATTGTCTGAATCAGTCGAATAATAATTATCATCCTTTTGTACATTCTCCAAAACAACACGAAGTCATTTCTTCGTACTGATTCCTCCAAACTTGAGAGTCAAATGATTGACTGTCAAATATCTTTGGGCAGTTGAGAACCGCTAATCAATATACAGACAGAGTTGGAAATCCATTGTATTAGAAGGGTCCGGAACCTTATGCGAATATGCATGATTTACCAATTTTGGGTTAAGTCTGAATTTTTCTTGCTACAGAGACAGATTGTTATTGTTATTGTTATTTTGGATTTGTATCGCGCCCAATCACCTGCAGGTCTCTAGGCGCTCGGAAATCGGTGGTAAGAACAATAACTTGGCAATCACAGAATAAAAGGCATCCACTGGCCTATATAGCACTCATGATTCTTCTGAACAGCAGTGTTTTTAGCACCTTTCTAAACCGTAGGAGGTTCCCTTTCCTGCGCAGCGTCTCAGGTAGCGTGTTCCATAACTGAGGGACTAACACAGAGAAGGCTCTCCCTCCCTTGGTTACAAGTTTGTACCGGGGACAGACCAATAACTGAGAATCTGAGGATCTAAGAATTCTCATTGGACTGTACACCACCAAGCGATCTTTAATGTAGGCGGGTGCCAGACCGTAGATTACCTTGTGAGCTGTGCACAGATTCTTAAATTCCACTCGCTCTTTGATAGGGAGCCAGTGCAGGCTCTGTAACAGGGGAGATGCTTTAGTTCGTCTTGGGAGCCTGAAGATGAGTCGTGCAGCGTCGTTCATGACGACCTGTAGCCTATTGGTCAGGGTTTTCGGCAGGCCGAGATAGAGAGCATTACCGTAATCTAGCCTTGAGATAACAGTGGCTGCTACGATTGAGCGCATCATGGATTGAGAAAGGACGGGAGCTAGCTTCCGTAGCTGTCGGATGATATTAGTGCAGCTTCCCACCACAGAAGAGATCTGACTGGCCATTGATAGATCGCAATCCAGTTTGATCCCCAGGCTCTTTACATTCAAGCTAGGTTTTGGAGCCGGGCCTAACTCCGCAGGCCAGTAGAGGTCACACCATGGTGAGGTGGTAGATGGAATCACCAATACCTCGGTCTTATCTGGGTTGATTTTCAAAAGATTTTCCGTCATCCATTGTACAGTGTACCTCAAGATATTCTGGGCTTGGAGTTGTGCGGCGCTTGTGTTATCGACACTCAGCAACAGCTGCGTGTCATCCGCATAGTTAAATACTCTACAGCCCATGCTTGCCAAGGAAGCAAGCAAGCAGATTAACCAAAAGAGTGTGCAACTTCAGTTCTGGAGGAGCACAGCCTGATACTAGTAGTAAGTCAGTAAGTCAGGGTCAGGTTTTTGTAATTGTACAAGCCCGGGAGACAATGGGCCTGATTTAGATCTTGACAGGACTACTTCCGTCCTGCCGAGGCAGCGGTCCCAAGTACTTCATCAAGCAGGCAGCGTTCCGCTCACTATATTTAGATGTAGCGGCAATAGATAGAAAACCGCCAGTGGTCTTCTCTGCTGGCTAGCAGTCCTCCGTTGCTGTCATACCGGCGGGTTTGCGCCAGGTTGATTTAGAGGTTCCTGTTGTGCTGGTGGTTTCCTGGCGGTGTTTTGGCAGCTGTGTCCTGACAGATTGAGGCAATGTTGGTGGGGAGAAAGGTAAGTACTACTCATCATTATCTTAGTACACATATATGTTGTGAATGTGTCATAATGTATATGTAGGTAATGTGTTATGACCCTTTGTGGTACATATTGCATGCCACACAAATAACATACACACACTGTTGAATGCACACCCACAGGCACCACTAGCACAACACCTACAAGCAGCAATATTGTTTTTAAGTGTCAATTCAGTTGTGTTTATTTTACCTTAATGAGTAGGAAAATAAGCACTACTGCATTACACCTAAGAAAAATGTTGCATGTACGAGCAATGCAGTACACAAGGCTACAGCAATAGCCAATAAATGATGCATAGGATAAATATACAAGTAGGTTTCCATAATGCTTAGCAATAACAAAGTCGTTTGGTGTTGTGGTGGAGTCAGTGCAGGAAAGGAGGGACCTGGACGATGTGGTACAAGGCAGAAACAGAAGCAATAAGCAGGAAAAAAAGGTATATTTTGACCTCATTCCTTCGATTTTGCCAACTCGAAGTAGGAGGGATTCCTGCCACAGTTGCTACGGCGGAAGGGCACATCGTGATCGAGATGGTGGAAATCTGACATGGACCCCTGCCGACAGCTGCTTCTGCCTATACTGTTGTTGCCTTGGCTGCTTCATGGACCGAAGACTGCCAGAGTCCTGCCAACTCTGGCAGTCTTCGGTCCATGAAACAGCCAACATCTAATAAGGCGGGCTGACCGCAAGTCGGCAGGCTAGAAAACCATTGTAAAAGCAACAGCAGGACCTGATCCGCCACAATCTAAAGCACGTCCAATATCTTAAGCCATGAACTTTAGAATAGAAATAGCAAGAGAAAAAATCAGTTATATTTTATGAATTCTTCATCTTCGAATTCAAAATTATATAGAAAATACCACACACTTTATTTCTATTGTTATTATAATTTCCAATTTACATGAAAACTAACTTCAAGAGTATTTACTCAAATTTATATATTTAAATCCAAGGTTTAGAATTCAGAAAGCGACACTCTTGCATGCTGTCATTTTCGTTTTTATTGTTTATGCCATGCGCCAGAATGTTGGACTTCTATATGCACAATAACAGTAACGTCTTCAAATGTATTCACCAATGCTTCTTCGGAAAGACATGAAAAGGCGCCCTAGTTGCAAACCATAAATGCATGTAAGCAGTCTTGGAGCCTATAATTAGTCAACTGTTCCAGGGCTGAATATATCCTACAATAGCAATGCATGCTGGTCACTGTGTCCATGTCATGTATTTAATCAATATATCAGGGCATGAAATATAGTGTGCCAGTAGTGGGAGCACAAGTAGCAGGAAAGGCAAAATAATGTCCAAAAATCTATCTAGATATAGAGAAACAAAGCAAATTAGAAGCACAACTGTGTGAAACAAGCCCAACACACTATCAGATATATAATAACAATAAAAATGAATTTCTACAAATAGAATACAGAAAGGGGTGATGTGGGGTACTTAGCTTGGGTCTGAAATAACCCTGGGTGTAGTACTAAGCTACGTTCGCGTAGTTTGCGTAGTTTGCGCAACTACGTGCTACGCGAATGGCACTTAGCACAGTGCAAAAACGCGTAGCGCGCATTTTTTGCTTGCTCGCGGTCCTCAACGTCAAGTTGGCGACTGCGAGCGAGCAAAATAACATCCCGGTGAGACTTTTTCTCAATGCGAGGAGGTCCGGTTTCTCATTGCGAGTGGTCGCGTATGCTTGCAACTGCTCGTGATGATGAACTACCAGTCCGCGTTGAGAAAGCTGCCGCTTGAGTACAAATCTACTCGAGCGGCAAAAAATGACCGCTTGCACTGGGCAAGATGTGGTTTGCAATGATTGCACAGTGCGAACAAGCATCCGGCACTGTGCAAGAGCATTTTGTACAGTGCACTACGCAGTTCGCGTAGCTACGTGTAGCTTGTGTAATGCAAAGTGCACTTTGTGTAACTACGCGTAGCGTTACTACGCAAACTACGCCCAGGGTTAATCTGAACAGCAAGAAAAGAGGCTGTTATTCCAGCTGACTACTTTATATAGACCAAGGGCCTAATTACTCGTGGTGGTGGTCCGCCCACAGTATTTCGATCCAGAATCACGCGGCGGTGGTTGTGCGGACAGGAAAAATAATATGCTAGTGGTGCCGATGATGCCAATGCAGAGCATGTTACGACTTGTCGTTCCACCACACTTTTCATGGCTGGGAGCCCACCATTAAAAGGGTGGTAGAGAAACAAGTAAGGGGTCCCTGACAGGGCCCCTGACACTACTGAACATGGGTTGAGTGTGGGGGGGCACACGTTGTGCCCCGCTAATTGCACCTTTGTTCCTGCACTGTGTGTGGCATGCACGAAATGGTGCATGCCACACTGTGCAAGAATGTGCAGAAGGCACTCTCTCAGTCTGCATTTAAGGATCTCCTATGTGCTTAACATACCACCGCAGCACCTCCTGCCCGCCCGCCCAGTATTCAACTCAGAATCTGGCAGGCGGGTGAATCATGGCCTTGGCGTTCTTCCTGTGGGCACAGCAGTGGCAGTCCTACAGGAGGTCCGCCAAAGTCGTAATGAGGTCCCAAGCTCATTGTTGATTGATATTTTCACTTCCCCGCAGCCTGTAGTTTGTGACCCAGGGTTTGCTGGAAAGTATTTTGTTTGTGAATTGTTGCTGGTAAAATAAAAGCAGGAAGTTAAGAAATATATGAGCTGCCAGTCTTGTAATGCAATTATTAGTAATTGGCTGAAAATACTGACAAAGAATGTCATAGGAAGCAAATGGATTTCATTCTGATTGGCGGAAACATACTGTTGTGGGGCTGAGCCTTGCATTCACACAGTGTTAGGTTGACATGAGTTTATTAGAAGTTTAGCACCATTTTTCCTTTCTGCTGCCTTTTGCACACGGCACACACTTTATTAATTGTTTAGTGTTTAGCAGAGTGTTTTGCTTCACACGAGAATAACATGTTTTTCTACATTAGTAGCCTTGCCTGGTAAACTTAGCTTATTTCAAACTTGCACGTGTCTCTTTTTACTCCCTGTTTTGGACTGGTATGAGAGTATTACAAAAGAGTGTTCATGTTTTCCACATTGCCTGAGGTAACCTAAGTCGCATGTTCTGGGTTGTCTAATCATTGGTATTTTGGAAGAGCCAATGTGACACTGATGCTAGTCTGGTAGGGGATTTTGGGTACTAAGGTGAGTTTTGGCACACCCTAATTCACTGAGGTCCCAAGTCTCTGTGCACAGTTCTGTGTAGGAGCAGAATCCCTGCAAAATGGCGCCCAAACGATGGTGGTCTTATTACATGCCGCTTGAGTAGTACTTATATCAGTCCTTAGCACCTTCACTGTTGTTTCCGGTTAACAGTGGTGTCGGACAAACCTACCTATAGTAACATAGGTCTTTTCAAGCTTGAATCTTTAAAAACGGTTTGCTTTTGAATTACTACCCAGTTGGGCTACATTGTTTTACATTGTACCTGTACTTCTCTGTGTCGCTATGGCTAACGTTGACATACCGCAGCATAGTCGCATTGCGGTCCGCAATCATTTGCAGGCTTATAACGTTGGTTTAGAGGGCATGGCGGTTATTTTGGTGGTGAGTGCTGAGATAGCTTACCCGTTTAAGATTTTCTACTCATGGGTGACATTTCCTCCAGTGGATTCGGCTACTCAGGTGTTTTATACTTATACTCACACAGCCTTGCCCTTGGAATATGTTCCTTATAGGACACAGGAGATTCCGATTTCTGCATGGCAGCACCGTGTTTGGTTTGATGGCGCCCTTCCCCACAGTGTAACGGCGATTAGATTAGGTCGTCCATTCCAGGCGCTTCTTGGCCTTTTTTGGCTGGGTTCACCCCGCATCCTCGTGCGAGGTAGTCCCCGTTGTTGAATTACACATACTATATAACTCTGCAATCAGCGTTATTAGGGCCCTAGTTCAATACATTACCCGCAATTTCCAGTGCGGGCCCCCTGGTGTTGCGGCGCTTCCAGCTGGACCGAGCGGAATGAAGCTTGGTCCCGTGATGGTTAATGCGGCTATGGGCAAGCTTCCCCAAGATAAGGATGATATGCCTTCTTGGCTTGCTGAGAAATTTGACCAGCTGGAGGCAGTTTTTCCTAATTCGACTCCTGTAGAAAAACACAGGATTCTTACAATTAGTTTACCCAAGGACTTGGTACCAGAAGCCGGTGACTGCGAGTCATGGGGTAGAATGTTTGCGGCAGTGTACACGAGGTGCTTCGGCACTCCATCAATGGCTGTCCTTCCGACGGTCATTAAGCGTGTTCAAGATGAACACGGACCTGAGGCTGAGGTTGATTTGGGAATCAGACTCGTTGGCACATTTGACGTAGTTTCCGATCTTGTCCTTTCTAATATAAAGGGAGATGCGGTGAACTTCCAAATGGCTAATGCCTTACGCGATGTCTTTGATGCCGACAAACCCCCGCCAGTTACCGAGAATTATTACGGTGGCTTATAAAACCATTGGCCGTAATAGTTTAGGTGTCATGCCCTTTTCTGTCAAAGATAAAAAGCAACCGCAGGGTTCGAAGCCTGAAACAGACGTTCAACCCAAAGCTCCAAAGCAAAATTGGAACAGAAATAAAAAACAGGGAAAACAACAACAGAACAGGAGTCCCGTCCCACGTCACCCGTGCCTGCTTCTACTGAGCGCGTTTCTGATTTGTGCGACCGCTCTACGATTAAGTCACCTGATTGATTGCAGGCTCCTGATCAACACTCTCCTCGTTCTTTACAGGACACATCGGCCTCTTCGTCCGGTGGTGGAGGCGGCGGCAGAGGTCGGGGTGGCCAGCAGAGTCGCGACCAGCCCCACCCGAAAGACGGAAAAGGCAAGCAGGATGATTCTTCACAGAAAAAACCCCAGTTTCACAAAAATACATTTGCAGCTTTAACAACAAGATATGCCACTTATAGTGAGAACGCAGCTTCGGAATCTGATATGGGGGCTGACGTTGTTGGACAGCGCAGCGGAGATTACCATTGTCCACGAGGCTCTGCGTCCACTACTGAAGGTGACAGCGACTGACCAATTTATTGTTGTTGAGACAGGTGATATTAGAGTAGCTCCCCCTGATAGGCTTTTTGAATTTGACCTTTTGATTGAAGGTGACACACAACGTACCATAAAAGGGGTATTTTGGGAAAATCTTACAACTACTTATGACATTTTGTTAGCGGAGGCTGACTGGCCCCCACATTTAGTTCTCGCAGCTCCGAGAGGGGAGGAGGTAATCCTCCCTAGATTCGCGCACACAGTGTCTAAGGAGCATGCGCTGAATTTTGCAGAAGAGTGGGATGAGGTCCTTGCGCCGGCTTTGTACTGTACTCACTGTGGTTGGGATAAATTCTCCCCCCACCACGAGATTCCCCTACGGTCTATGCCACAGCCTCAATATCAATATCCCATGAGGCGTGAAGCGAAAGCTTCCGTGGCGGAAATCCTTGAACAATTGGAATATCAAGGAGTGATTGAAACTTGTGTGTCTCCGATGAATAACCCACTTTTTACAGTAACCAAGCCTGATGGTTCGTACCGTTTGGTATTGGATTACCGGCATTTAAACTTGCATTGCGGTACCTGTACAGTACAGAATACCCACAGCTCTGCTTTGGTGGATGGTCTTGTGCAAAAACGGTTTAAAACCACACTCGACATATACAATGTTTTTTTTGCCCATAACTTGTCTGGTCTGAGTTCCCAATGGACCAGTTTTACCAGTGGCGGCAAACAACGCCAATTTAAACGCCTGGCCATAGGCTATAAGAATAGTCCTGGTCTGTTTGCTGCACGTATCTTATCTCTACTAGAGAGGGTCGACCCAGATGCGTGTTCGTATGTGGATGACATTTGTCTCACAGACGACAAAATATGGGCGCATCTGTGCCACGTTGACCGCATAATTTGTAATTTTGCAGACTTCGGTTACAAATTTAGTTTTGCAAAGTCACACATTACAGAGTACACAGTGTTGTTCCTGGGCTATAAGGTCAGCAATGAAGGTCGAGGATTGGCTCCTCACTTCTTGGAGAAATGCGCACGGCTGCACGCTCCTACAACACTAAAAAAATTGCAATCCTTGCTGGGATTTGTTAATTTCGGGCGTACGTACTTTCCCGAATATGCCCAACGTAGCAAGCCATTGTATGCTTTGATACAACCTACTTTTACCAAATCGTGCTGGCTGCCTGAACATTCAACCATTTTGCAATTTTTGCAGGCTGATCTGCTAGAATCGAAATTCTGACTCGTGATAACCACACCAACCTAATGATAAGAATTATCCCCGGTGCGGTGGGTTTCACTTACCTTACTTTTAATGAAGGTGACACAGTACCTATCGCTTACAAGTCACACTTGTACACTTCGGCGGAAATGCGGTTTTCCACTGTGGAAAAGGTTTTGACAGCAGTGCTAATGGCGATTCTGAAGTAACGCGCACTGTTGCAGGGAAAACACATGTTGGTTGTTACCCCATATCCTGCCCTAGAGGCTGTGACGAAGACCAGTGTACCTAATTCTAAGGCTTTGCACCCACGGTGGATCTAATAGGCATCATAATTGACGTCTCCGGATGTCACATTCATTTTTGACGCCGCCTTAAAGTTGCAGGAGTTTTTGCAGTATGAGTTTGTTCATCCTGCTGCGTTGACTATGCGGCCTTTTGAGGATTTCCATTGTATCATTTACACTGATGGTTCAGCGCAAGTTGCGCATGGGTCTAACACGCATACTTCTCAGCCTGCCCCATTGTGGTTGGTACCATGGTGAATGGTGAATTCAAGTCCAATGTCGTGCATACGCAGACATTAGGGGACTGTCCGCCCAATTGGCAAAGCTCCGTGCTCTGATGCTTGCATTGGAGTATGCTGATCCTGGTGTGACTACTCTCATTGTGAGTGACTCTTACTACTGTGCCCAGTCTTACAATGAAAACCTGTTCTTTTGGACTCAGAATGATTTTCGAGATTCCAAGGGTAGCACAATAAAACATAAAATGATCTGGGTTTGAGTGGCTGAACTTAAAGAGCAGCTACCACTCGTGTATGTAATCCATACTCTTGGTCATCAACGTGTGGGAGTTCATGCTGTTGGCAATAGTTTGGTCGATGAGGCCGCAAAGACAGCAGTTTTGACATATTTATGTGAAAATACCGGACGTTGTTGACAAATTGATTCCCAACGCGGACCACAGGTCCACACTGATTACAGCTGCCCAGAAGGGTGTTGCATCCGTGCATGCAGGCGTTTCAGCTACTGTATCTCAGTTACAAAAACGTTTCTGGTGGCGGGGACTGTACAAACAGACGTATTTTTATGTCCTTCAATGTGACATTTGTCAGCAAAGAAAGCCTTCGACTGCTACGCGTCCGCCCCAGACACAGTTGTACATTTCTAATAGACCACTTGGTTGTGTTTATTTAGATCACTGCGGTCCTTTTTCCTCTGATACTGCGTATAAGTACATCTTAGTTGCAGTTGATTCAAGCACAGGCTTTGTTTGGGTCTGGCCGCACCGCAGTGCTGATTCGCGAACTGTCATAACAGACTTGCGTGTCTTTGTGGGAGTTTTTGCCTTTGGCACCTTCCATTCGGACCAGCGGCCAGCATTCACCTCTAAGGCGTACAAGGATGCCATGACTTCATTGGGGGTCCAAGTCAAGTTTTCGTCTCCATACTGGGATGGGGGCAACAGTGTTGTGGAGCGAATGAACCGCGATTTAAAGCAGTCTTTGTCAGCCAGAGTTATAGGTACTGGCAGGAACTGGCTATCCCATCTCAGTAGCGTACAGCATGCGCTTAATAATCTCCCTAGAAGCTCTCTGGGTAGATGGACCCCATATGAAATCCTCTTTGGTATCAAAATGTTTGTTCCGGTCCTTAAAGGTCTACACCAGGCGGCGACGGCTGCCCCCTTTGACAAAGATGAACATTGTCATGTTTTACAGAATCTACAAGAGACAAGAGACAGTCTTGCAAAGAACACTTGCCCTCCACATTAGAAGCTGTGTTCCAGATTCCTGTAGTTGGCTGGCTACCCCAAGTTGGAGAACTGGTTCGAGCGAAGGCGAGAACAAGTCAGAATTTGGTCCCTCATATCGAGCTCCAGTTCCTGTACTTGGCTTGCAGGGCACAAGAACAGTAATTTTACCACCACTTCCAGGTCGTAAAGAAAAAAGGTACATCTCCATTGGCAATGTCAAATTACACGGAGTGGCCGATTCTTCTTAGTATGACACCTCCGGTCTCTTGTCCATCCCGGCTCCTAACACCAGGCCTAACGTTGCCATCGAGATGCCTGCTGTTTCAAGTCCTTTATTGTGTACCCCACCTGATGATTGTCTTGATTATACTGAATATACTTACCCCACAGACTTATCAATGCCTGATCTACAAACACGTTTGGCAACTGAGTCCAGATTTTCATTTGACACTAACTCTATCACATCAAAGTCCCCTTCAAAAATCTCTGTTTTTGCTCCATAGTTTGATTCCTCCTTGGACCTACATTTGGTTGGTACTTTAAAAAAAAAATTCTGTTCATGTCAATTGGATTTGTGGTGTATTTTTTCCGTCTTGTAAACGGACACTATGTTGAAGAGAGGACATCTATTCGACACATTAATGGAACATTGGCACCCCATTCCTCATCACACTGATTGAAGAGGGACCTGACTTTTGTAAACATTACTGCTTGGCCCGTCTTAGATGGGATTGTATGGGATGCAGTTAGATTTCAAATACATTGTCCCACAGAGGTTTAAATGTCCCGAATGTCCTAAGGGTTTCTATGGGGGATGTGATTAAACAAAATATACGCTCTGATGATTGGGATGTTCAAGCCGTAGAGGCTTTGTTTTCAGATTTGAAATATTATGCTGCTTTTGATGCTGAAGATTTATATTAAATTCGGCGAATTATGGTGATTTATTTTGTTATAAACACTTTGGCAATCATTACCTGCATAAGGCAAACACCAGGAGGAATATGGTTAATCATACGCAATAGGAACACTGCCACGCTCCTGTTCAAGGCAGCTCCAGTTCTCTTTTAAAGAGGTTCACCTATTTTACTGATTTTAATCAGTCAAATCCTAATGCATTTTATTTTAAGATGACCGAAAAGTCCACTTCCAAAGTTAGACTTACCCACACAAAATTGTTATATTCCAAGTCCTTTTTTGACCAATTGGCTATTGGGGGCTATGAACTGTGAAAAGAAACTATTGATCTTAAATCTGTTTGGGGTTCTAAAAGTTGGCAAGTGCAAGGCACTGAGGCTTTACATCGTGCATGTCTCATCCCACACCATATGTTGTTTTTGAATTCTACTATTTCACAAACCACCTGCTTTGGATTGGCTACTACTAAAAAATTAAATGCTCCTTCTTTTCCAGAATTGGAAGAATACCCCAGTTGGGATAATAATACCAGTTTTTCAATTAGAGAATTACAGACCCTATTGCTGAATTCTACTTTTAACATATCCAGTTTGGATCCTAATGGTTGGTTGTTGTGGCACAAAAGTGAAGATTCCTGCCAACATCGTTTTCTGGGTTTAGCCCCTGGCTACACACAGGTTAGGGTGGATCCCCGTTTTGAGATTGACCATTCTGTGACTACCTATTCCATAGGCAAGTTATGTTAGAATTGGCTCAAACACTCCACTTTAGCGTCAGTTAAGCTTCATTTGTCTAAATTGACTGACGATGTTGATCTAAATGATTTTGCCAAGGGCCCTGCTTCCGGCAGATCCAAAAGGTGGATATATGCTATTTACAACGAAGTTTGGAAACTGTCCCAGATTGAGGCTGCTTCCCGCTTAAGAGAAATAGATCAAGCAAATTTAGAAAAGGTGCTGGCAGTTGTAGATAACAGCATTAACACGCTCTCTTCCCGCATTTACACTTTAGATAATATTGTTTCATCTGTTGTTGATATTGTGCAAGATGATGTCTCTGTTTTGTACCATGGTCAAAATCAATTGCGTTCTATTATGCAATTCACATGGACTTTGCAAACGTTAAAGGCAGGAAAAGTGCCTTGGCACCACATGAACACATCATCCTTGTTTGCCCCTTTTAACTTGACTGACAAGCAACATTTTATGTCTTTGAAGGATGCAACTTTTTCTATGTTACATATTGAAAAGTTAGAACTTTTTTGCCATTTTCTGTGGCCGAAACAAATTCTGCTGTGTGGATCATCCATGGGTTAATAACATTACCTTTTCCTTTGTTCAAATTCGAAGCTTGCATGAAGTACTACGCAATTGGCAGATATGAACCTCTGTGCACCGCTTATCTCCATGAAGCTTGGTCACTTCCTTTTACCTATAGGTGCCTGAGGGAGGGAAAAGAGGTTTATTTGAATGATGAGGATTGCACAACAACACCGGATCACTCAATAGTGTGTAGGAATATCCAATTGCATGGCTCATGCAACCAGGATGCGCCTAATTTAGCCTGTGTTTTTATAAGGTACACCTACGCCAGAGAATTTTGATTTTGGAACTAATGCAGTACGCACTGTATCATAGCTATTTCGAATGGAATGGGAAATTCTTTAATCAATCTAACGGAACATCGATGGGCTTTGGGGGGGCCCCCTCATATGCTAATATTTTTATGCAAAAATTTGAAAGGGATCATATACTTGCTAATCAAACATGGACTGAAGGTTTAACCATGTTTAAGAGATTCATCGATGATATTTTCTTGATCTGGTGCGGATCAAAAGAAAAACTGGAAGACAACATTAAAATGCTCAATGGTCAAAATGAAAGGATCAAATTCACGCACACCATATCCAAGGACTCCATTTCTTTTCTTGATGTACAAATTAACATTTCCAATTATGAGATCAGCACCAAAATATTTCAGAAACCTACCGATAGAAACTCAAGTTTGCTCTTTCAAAGTTTCCACCCTGAGCCATTGAAAAAACATTTGCCCTTCTCGCAATACACACGATTGAAGAGAATAACATCTGACGGAGAACAAGCAAAAGAATCAATGTCGCAACAAACTGTAAAATACAAACTGAGAGGGTATCCTGATGATATCCTAATACAAGCGATGGCTAAAGTTGATAAAATACAGAGGATCGACTTGCTGACACCTAGAATCAAACCAACCATTCAAAAAACCGTATGTGTACTCAAATATTCATCAGACTCAGAGAAAATCAAAAGAATCATCAATAAACATTGGCATTTGGTACAATCTGAACCAGATCTGAAAGATTTATACAATGAACGCATTACTTTCGCATATAAAAGGTCGAAAAATCTGAAAGAGGTGCTCAACACTTCAAGGAAAGCGAAGAAAACCTGGAAAGGAATGTCTAAATGTTTTAATTGCATTCATTGCAATAATGTCATCTGTGGTAACATCTTGATGCATCCCACCAAAGGGGTCCCTATTGAATTAGAGCATTCCGGGAATTGCGACACTGCAAATTGTATATATCTGATCAAGTGCCCATGTGGCAAGGTATACATCGGGCAAACTGAACGAAAACTGAAGGTCCGTATCACGGAACACAAAAGCAACATCAGACTTAACAATCTCAAATCAGCAATAGCATGCCATTTGAAAGAGATGAATCATCAAATATCACAGTTAAAATTTATGGTGATCGAGGTTATCCATCAGCGTCCTGACATGGATCCCATGAAACAAAGACTAAAAGCGGAGTTTCAGTGGATTAAAAAACTTAACTCTTCCCAGCCCATGGGTTTGAATGATCGCATTGAACATGCATGGGTCTTATGACTCATTGATTGGGTACATTGACTTGCTCCATATTCCTGTTACCCTGAATAAGTGTCATGGTTTATAACTCAGTCACACAGTATATTCAACTGTTTGCATTACACACGTAGTAATGGTAATTTTATTTGTGTTTCTATTTATGTTTAGGTTTTGCTTTCTATTTATGTTTAGGTTTTGCTTGACTTAAGCTCCCATCTTTTCGTTTTCTGTGTTTAATGACAGGTTGTCAACTTAGCCGCAGTGGCATCTATAAGTTAGCAGGCGCTTTCCGAGTGTTAGTGCCGAGATTACTGACGAGCGCATCTTTGTTTTGAAGCTAAAGCACCCGTTTCACGTGACCACGGTCCCGCAACGCCATTGGTTGTGATCGCGGTCACGTGATACACTTTCTATCCTATTATCACCCGTGTAGTTAGTTTGTGGTAACTTGCGGAATCCATGGAAGCGTGAACGCTCCGGAGAGCTTGTAAGTCATTTAACGTTTGTTTTCTGAAGTTTTTTGTGTTTTGTACGCTTGTACCTTTAGGGAGAAGCCAGCGTTATTATTCCTTTATAGCACCGAGGTGGAGCACTCTTCTGCTCAGTTTGTTTAAACTTTACGGTATGCGTGATTAACTTTTCAGTTGGGGCACTTAGTCTTACTGTGGATCACGACTTTTTTCACTTTTCCAGTTTCATTCTTCCTCACAACGTGCTGTGAGAATGACGTTACGCCTTATAGTTTAGCAGTTCCTTTATGTGAAGGGTGAATAATTTGGTCCTGTTTGATTTCTTTTCCATAGACCCCTGACGAAGGGTCACGTTTGTTGCTTGACCCGAAATGCATTGGGTATTTTCAAAAAACGTGGATTTATGCATTGATTGACAACACAGCATAAGAATTTCATTATGTTGGCAAGAAAGAATAACAAAAACAAAATAACAAATTCGAGTTAAAAATGTTATGAATTGAATAAACTTGAATGAACTTGAATGAGAAAACTTTGTTTTCGTGATCATTGGAGAGCCCAGTCTAGAGGCTGGTGTCTCTAACCTCAATATACGTTTGACACCAACGCCTGCTATCATGCCCACATTCACATTACTAGCAAACGGTAGTTATTTACTTTTAAATAATGCAGATTGTTGTGGGACGTTAGCTGGAATTCCTTACGTCGTTACGGTCTCTGAACGTGTGGTTTGTTGTAAAAACGTAATGTTTCCTCCTCCACATGAGAAGCTGGATGTTTCCATCTGGCCAATGATTCCGACCTTGAAAGCAGAGTTCAACAAGATGAGTCGCATAAGAGCTCTTTTGTCTCAAAAAGAAGTCGCTCTCACATCTGCTCGTGAAACATTTGTCCTTCACTTGGCAAACACCCGCACAAAGTCGCATGCTTTATTAAATACGGATTTGCCCCTGCATTTCGGAGAATTAATTCACACTATCTTTAATGCTTCCTCCATCACGGGGCTGGCTCACTTTTTTAATGTTGTTAATAGTGGCCTTGTGACTTTTTTCAAACTATATTTGGTGTGTTCCCGGCATTTTTTCATTTGATTTTTTCCAGCCTATTTGGTGGATTTCCCTTGATGCTCGCTCTGGTTGCAGGAGTGCTTCTGTTGCTTTGTTTATTTCAAAATGGATGCACATCCTGTGTTACAAGACGACCTGCTACGGCTGTTGCTGCTCCGCAACCGAATGCTTGATTATTATGGAGCTCTGCCTCTTGCTACATTGAGTGCAGCTTATGGATTATCGTTTCGATTTTCCTTTTTTACATGCGTCCAGCCTGTTTTTCATTGCCTGAGCTGCGATTTCGACTGGGCCCTGGATTTGTGTCTCTGCAATACGGTGTCTCCCAACGCGGATTATGATCAACTGATGAGCCCCTTAGTTGCTCATGAATTGTTTTGTTCTAGCGACGGGATTATGGCCTTTGCAGCAACGCATGGAGTCCTAGGACGTTGGAATGTTTCTGCAGCGGCGCATAACCTCTTGGCTCGCAGTTATATTGAAGAGAACCCGAGTTGTCCTCTGATGGTGCTAGAGGCTCCGGTTATTGAGAAACATGTATGTTCCTTCCCATTACTGAATTGGATGGCTGAAATAGTTTCAGATGAGAACAATGACTTCCTGTTGGAGGCTGTTGCAACGTACTGTGCATATACACTGTTGGAGTGAGATGCGTTTTCTCTTCTCCCCATTTTTGTGGCCAACGTCACATGTTGGACATCGTTTTTTTTATTATTATTTTTTTCCATCCTCATTTTTTCTCTCCCCGCAGGCCCATTGATTTCATTGTGCCCGTTAAAGTGAAAAGTGTTTTCAAAATTTGGAGTTTGCTCCCGTTTTTTCCACTGTGGCAATTTGAACTTGATTCTGACTCTTGAACTTGAACTCTGTGTTCCAAATTTGCCCCTTCTTATCCGTGCTCAGATCAATGGAGGGTGTCGTGGGGCTGAGCCTTGCATTCACACAGTGTTAGGTTGACATGAGTTTATTAGAAGTTTAAACGCTATTTTTCCTTTCTGCTGTGTTTTGCACATGGCACACACTTTATTAATTGTTTAGCAGAGTGTTTTGCTTCATACGAGAATAACGTGTTTTTCTACATTAGTAGCCTTGCTTGGTAAGCTCTGTCTAAACAGTGAGGGCTGAGGCCTTCAAGGTTATTTCAACACTGTATTTTCGGACTGAAAAGCGCACGTTCTAGACATAGCACATATGCAGCTGTGGCCACCTGTGATATTGGCGCGTTTAATAATACACTGCATAGGCATGATCAGACACACTTGGAGAACATTCGTATGCTGAGAGCTTGTGCAGATTTTGATGTGATCTACTTCTGCTATTACCAGAGGTATGGGGCAGCGTATGTAATCTCAAGAGACCTTCTGTAGTTATAAAATAACCTAATAGCAAGGGAGGGTGAAATATAGGTATATTTTTAACCTGTTTCCATTTAGCATTATAACATGCTTTCTTCCTTTGTATTTTATGGAATAGTAACTATGCTGACAATCTTGTTTCTGATAATATGTCTGCTTTTATTAGCTAAGGTACTGCGCATGAGAACACGGCGTTAGAAATAAATATTTCAAACTTGCACATGTGTCTTTTTACTCCCTGTTTTGGACTGGTATGAGAGTATAACAAAAGAGTATTCATGTTTTCCACATTGCCTGAGATAACCTAAGTCGCATGTTCTGGGTTGTCTAATCATTGGTATTTTGGAAGAGCCAATGTGACACTGATGCTAGTCTGGGAAGGGATTTTTGGTACTAAGGTGAGTTTTGGCACACCCTAATTCACAGAGGTCCCAAGTCTCTCTGCACAGTTCTGTGTAGGAGCAGAATCCCTGCAACAATACTGTAGGCACAGGTTCTGCAACAACCACAGCGATTACTATGCTATGTTCGTGGAAAGTACACTGGACATAAAACTGGATGTTAGACTTTCAGGCCGCTGATTGCTCTCCTTGTGGCTATAATGATGCTCTTCAGGCCAGCAAATCATAAGGGGCCTGAGGACTCACTAAAGACACACTGCTGGCTGAACTTTGGAAAATATTTCAGGCATTGCTTGATATTTTTAAAGAGTAGAGTAACCAGTTCAGTGAAGTAAAGGGATGAAGGTTTGTTGCCATTAACGGGAAATTGTTCACAGGTGATTCCAGGAGCTACATTATACATTTAGTTTGCTGATAAGAGCAAACACATGGTTGAGCATAGTCTGCCGCTAAAAGCTCACCCGTGTGGATAAGGGATTCGGTGTTCCACATAGGAGTAATACGCGCTATACAAATGCTATAATACAATACACTATCTCACAAGCAAAAAATGTAGGGTCCTATTTACAAACCCCTTGTACTGCCAATGCATCACTTTTTGTGACACACCGGTGGTGCATTTTGCTGCCCCATATTTAGCCTTTTTGTGTCCTTGTTAATGCGCCACCGTTTCACACAGCACTTTGTGTGAAAGGGTCGTTCCATGGGTTTTGCTGTGGGTGTTTCCACGCAACACCCATGGTACATAGACACCTGCAAATGTGTCTGAATGCTATGCCTCCCCAAGAGAAATATATTTCTCATCATTTTTTTCCCCATTTTATGCATGCTTCATTCTGCAGTACACTTAGAACAAGGAAATCACCTCTTGTGATTGTTTATATGCAGGAAGGGACACTTTCCCGGACATAAACAATCATCTCTATGACGCAGGCATCCTTGCACCATGGTGCTAGGGTGCCAGCGTCGAACCATGGCAGCTAATTGTGCGCCAGCACAGGGGAGAGCAAAGGGATCTGTTATATCCTTGTAGATATGACACAACCCTGCGCTTCGGAATTAACGCAGCGAGGTGCAGCCAAATGGCTTGCGCCACAGTGCCGCATTTATTCTTAGTAAATAAGGCCCGTAATTTTTACAGTTTCACATCCTCATATTGCATGCTATCTGAAACGGCCTCCTCCAACTTTATTCCTAAAAACCTGCATGAAAAATAACTCGTCTATCGAACGACCTTCTCCTTAAGTCCCTTGCACTGCTCCACTCTCTGAGTATAGCTTGCTTTGTTGCATTACAGTCTGTCCTATTTTCTATTTTTGTATTTCTGCAAATTGCCCACTCTTCATTTCATATATCACAACGTCCCCTTCTTTGAAACCATATTTCTGCGACCTATCAATACTTATAGTCTGATTTAGATCTTGGTGGGACTCCCGTCGTCCCTCCACGGTGGAGTATACAAGTATTCCGCCAAGCTTACGGTATCCAACTCACCCTCTTTAGATGTGTGCTGGCTGAACGGTCATCTGCATCGACAGACTGTTTCCCATCGCATAACTAGCACACCATCTTCTAGGCGGAGGACTACTCTGCTGGCTAACAATATTCCTTTGCCGTCAGGTCAGCGGGTTTGCACTGATCCTATTTAGATGTCCCTGTTCTGTAATGAGACTCAGTTTAGCAGCCCATCCAGGGCAGCACCCCCTCCGCTTTAGCTACAAGAGTAAGGGGTTGAGGAAACCAGAGTACAAAATATTATACTGTCCTCCAATCAATGGCGAGCCCAGTGCACATATATATGACGCCATTACGTTTACCATGGGATTTTAATTCCTCCCGTCACGTGAGTAAGGCACATCTCACAAATTCGTCAGCTACTACCAGAAGACATTTTTTCCATATAAGTTTTGGGATGATAAACCGGCGACTGCTCGAGGCATGTTCAAGACCCTTGAGACTTTCCAGCTCCACCCATGGAGCTTTGGGTTATAGTTTTACAGTATCCCAGCGGCTGATCCACGCTCCCTTACCAATGACTGTATGTTATTACTATTTTTCACCGAACCTTCAAAGAGCCTGTCGAATCTAAGGATGGTAGACGTGTTGGCAATAAAGTTAGACTAATGAGGAACTAAGTCATCACAATAAAAAGATAATTACATACGTGTATTGGACCCTTCTTGATGGGAGAACCTTACAATATCTTAGATGTAGAATTAGCTTCAGAATATTATTTTTGAGGCAGCCCCAAGCGTGTGCTACAGCCTTTCTAGTTACATCTGGGCCGACAAGTAGTGTGCTAATTTTAGCATTCCTCAGCTAAAATGTGTCTCATCTTGACTCAGCTGTGCCAGACCGATAACGCTGTCAAGTGTGCCCTCTGATATTCACTTCACCTACAGTGTAGGATTTTGTTGTTCATTTATTATATTATTCCTGTTTCCAGGCCAGAAGGAGAAGTTGAATGGGGTGAGTATGTGGGCGCAAAAGAAGGGTTTGAGTCAAAAGACTCTTTGCTGTGTGCTCTGTCAATCAGGGCTATGTGCAGGGCTTAATATGTAAAAAAAAAATAAGTGTGAGGGCTTGCGTCAGGAGGCCACTGCAGCCTGCACCACACATTGGCCCTGCTCTGCTGCAAATAATAGTAACAACACTACTACGAACCATCACACTTCTACAACTGTGACAATTCAGACTATTTCAGGCTGCCAAAGCTATAGGAATGGCTTGGACGGCAAGTCATAGCAATTTTTAATGTATATTGAATTAATAATTAACTTTTATTGTGGTCATCTCTAAATTAGCCAGACAGCGCCACATTGTGGCAGCCTGTCACAAGGACCGGTGTTGAAAATTAAGTGCTGGTGCTGAGCAACGGAAACCTCCAGGCTCACCAAGGGCGAGAAAAAAACACTACATCCTAAAGGAAGGAAAGCTACCCCAGGAGTGGCAATCAAGACCACCCTTCAGCATCCCTTGTGTAGAGTTCTCCACAGCCTGGGTACCCGCCAATGACTACACAACAAATGGAGTTTAGTATAACATGTCTTTATTAGTCTGCGTGTAACAGCAAACCCAACATTCTAAACCTCCATTCAGTTCACTACGATTTAACACTTACGTCACAGTTCTACTGAGTCCATCAGGAGCCAATAGGGTTCCCTCACTGCTAACTCACACAATATTACACCTGGTTCCCGGCCTCTGTCCAGCAAGACATAGCAAGGATCCATCTCCAGCCTTTGGTCTGGGTATCAGAATTGTAGTCCACCTACAGCCACACTAGGGGTCCTTTCTGCCCTTGCCATGCTGTGTAGAGATCCAGGGCTACATTTGTGGGATTTTGGCGTATGGCAGGGCAGCAAGACACCTTGCTGTGTTGCCCTACGCCAAAGTGAAAGGTCATGATGCAGCGTATTTAGGCAATACGGTGCATTCCTGTCCTTTCTCCCTGCACTAATGTCATTTTGGCAGCCTAGCCCCAACGTAGGCACCCTTGCACAATGTTGTATGGGTGCCTTCATTGCATGCAGGATTGTTTTTGTACAGGAAGGGCTACCTTCATGCACAAAAACAACCCATTACGGTGTGTTCCTCTTTCTAGTGTGCTGCAGAATGCAGCACACAAAGAAAGAAAAAAAAACAAGGAGAAATAAACATATTTCTCCTCGGTAAGCCTCACCTCGGGAGGCGTATAGATTTGCACTGCCCAGGTTTATATGACTTTGTAAATTTGGGACAGCGTCAAATTCCATGGCTGTTGCTTGGTAAAACCTACCGCAATGCCGATGGAGTGCTTACCGGGTGCAGAGTTAGGCGACGCAGTGATTTGCACTGGGTCGTCTTACTCATGATTTATGAGGCCACTCAAAGCCATGCAGGGCGGCTTTGCGTTGCTTCATGAATCAATTTGAGAGCCCTGCGCCTCGCATGTACCACTTTACGTGGTGCAAACGTATTGCAGGACTCTCATAAATCAGGCCCCCAGCATCCAGCACACCCAAGTGACCCATGATCCAGAGGTCAGGGACTTGACTGCAAGGACCATTGGTGACCCATATTCAAAAGGGCTGGATTTCAAATATCCTCTTAGGAGGTTAGGCAGGCTTCCCACCCCAATACACTATTAAGAAGGACTCCCTAGGGAACCAGGACTTTTGGTTCCATATAATTCTCACCTGACACTTGAAACTGTACACTATTATTCGTTTTTAGACGACCTGTAGTTTCGGTTTGTTTATCAGCGTTGTTTTTCCAATAATAGCTCTGGAGAAAATTCATGTTTACTGTTTGTAACAACTGACATGCTGCCAGGGGACTTGTAAGAGAATTTTCGTTGTTTATTATATATAGTAAAACATTTTTGTGATCACTGTCCGGCTGGACATATCACTCCAAACTAATATAGTTCCATTGTGTCTATATTATTACTTTTCTAAAATCTTAACCTTGCATGGGACCACTGTTGTTAGATATAACGTATGTTACCCAAGGTCCTTTGCTGACTTATTGGGTGCCCTTGTTGTGTGTCAGCTATGCCAGGGGACTTCTTATCACCAAGCTATAGTCATCCTTCCAGACTGGGCTTTCGTTAAAAAAATCTAATGAATTTCAAGAGTGGCTTCAACTCAACAGGACCAAACAATCAGATTACAATGGGGTGCAAAAAAGAAGAAACTACATGATTGAAAACACATCTCCTCTGGAGAAGTCATGAGATGATCCTAAAGAAATGCCCTCTGCTTTCCCCGGTGTTCTTTCACTGTCGCTCGACATGAGCAGTAGACACATTCAGGACCGATGAAGAACTTTAAAAGTATGTTGTTTGCTTTTTTGGTTTTAGTTCTAGTCCCTACTTTAATCAAGTTCAGGATGGATGGAGCACGTCTGACGCTGCAGAGATGGGATAATATAGTTTATGGCAGCAAAGAACATGCTGATAAATGACCCTGTAGAAAGAAAAGTGCGAAGTATCCTATCTATTCATAGAGGTATGCTGACGGGAGCCATTTTGAGAAACACAGTATGGAACAGAGCGAGGCCAAATGGAAGCATTACGTCACAGCACTGCTCCGACGGGGCGCGTTCTAACTGTGCAACATCAATGGTGCTCAGATGCGTGGATGGAGATTTTATATATATAAAAAACAGATGCTTTCTTTTATACTGTATTGTAGGAAAGTAGGATCTGCTTTCATGGTTGCCTCCACTTTTTGCTGGTGTCATTATGTTTTTCTGACTAGTCTGACTGGGATCCTGGTAATCAGGACCCCAGTCACTGTGCTTCTTCCCTAAATTGGATCATGGTGAGTACTTAGGTACACCGCAGATTGGCAACTAGTGTACCCTTGTAAGTCCCTAGTATATGGTACCAAGGTAACCAGGGCATAGGTACACCAGGGGTCCCCCATGGGCTGAAGCGTGGATTATGCCACCCATGGGAGACCACTCAAATTTTGACATTGCAGCCTGTATAAGCTGGTGCTAGCACCACTTACGACAGTATATCTGAGGTCACTGCACTTAAAACCTAACCCCTAAGGCACGCCTTTCAATCCTGAAGTCAGGGTGCTTGGTTATAAGTGTGAGGGTGCCCTTGCATGAGCAGGACACCCCTACAATCCACGGAGTCCATTCTCCCGGGTTGTAAGTGCATCATGGCAAGAGATGTGGTGCAGCAGCCAGGGCGGCTGGCTGCAGAACATGGGGGCTCACAGTTTGATCCCCGGCGGCAGGTTAGCCCAGCACTTTGTGACTCTGGGCAATGGCTCGCGTAATCGTCCCGACAGCCCCCAGCGCCGGGACACCTCACCTGAGGTATCTACGCGCATGTATGTGTGCCACATTGCACCTTAAAAAAAATCAAAAAAGTGCTTTTTTAAAGGAAATTGCATATTACCACCAACGTGAAGTTAGTGGTAGTTTGCGATTCCTTAAGGCAATATCGCAATTTACGATGCCTTCTAGCACAGTATTTAGAGAATAGCAAATTGTGATTCTCTAAATGCTTATGCAAAATAAAGAATCGCAATTTTGGCGATTCTTTATTGTGCGAGTAGGTTTGAACTTACTTGCGATCGCAAACGCTCAAATTTCAGCATTTGCGAACGCTTGATACATATGGCCCTATGTCTGAAGGCTGCTCACACGGCTGCCAAATAGAGAGCTTTCTAAGGTAGTCTAAGACAATTAAAATCACCATAAGGGTTGTCTAGATTAGTGCAGGGTGCCACACTTTCATAAGTGAGCACCATATACTAAGCCAGCCTCCTACATGTATGGATTGTGTTATGCTTAGTTGAGATGGGAGCAGGTGAAGGATTCTTAAGAAAAAACAAGGAAAGATGGGATCAAGTGAAAGAAGTCCGAGTAGACTGGCTGCAGGTTTCCAGAAGGACATTGCATGTCTTAGTCTGGTAGGGCTGGGTCAGAGACAGCCACACGTCAGACTCTGACTCAGACTTTTACAGACAGTGAGTGGCCTGACTAGTGAGAAGAAGGAGTCAGCACAAAGTAGATATACTTTTCACTTGACTTATTTTGCTAGTTGTTCTATGTTGTATTCTTTCAAGTGTTTTTTTTAATTGGTGACCTCATTAGTCAGTAAGGTCTTAACTCACAGCTCACTTCTTCGCCATTATTTTAGAGTAGGACAAGGCACTGAAAGGCGTAACCAAATGCAGTTTTGGTTTTGAAGTACATATATTTGGGAGGTATGCGGGGTGCAGCGACATTCCCCCATGCTGCAGGTGGCTAGTCGTGACTGATGCTCAGTGACACGGTGTGAATAACCCCGGTCCACACTCGCCCTCTTGAAGTGTAGCTGAATAAAGTTTCCACTCTGAGTTTCTTCTTCTAGTGACTTTACTGAAGCCGTTGCTTTTCTTCGAGCTGGACCCGTGAGGGAGAGGACATGGTAGAGTGGGGGTTTTAGTGATAAACCTGCTCATTGTGCAGCTTGTGCAGTCACAGCACTTCCCCGACAGCTCACAATCCATCCTCATTTGTAGCTACATTGTGAAGCACGACCTGGAAGTCTGTACAGATATGTGCAGTCAGCAGCGCCACGAGGCCTCGGTGTCTTCACAGTAGCCAGAGGGAGGGCAGAAGCCTGCAGGAAGGGGTGGGCACCAGTGCATATGACCGCCAGGCTAGCTTAGTGGATTAGGAAACCTCTTGTGTGACCTTGTATAACCTACAAGATTGAATCCTAATGAATATTTAAGGTTGGTCAATATTTCTGTATCCTGCGTTGTATTGTATTTCAGGTAATATGTTCAAATCCTACAGGCTAGCTCAGCCTCTTATCTTAAATGGCAGATAAAAAAGTAGCATTCTGTTGGTTGATAAAATAAATGGATGGCATTTCCAAGTTCAGTTTGTGCCTTGCTCTAAAAAAGGGCAATAAAACATCCAGCACTTTCCTACAGTCTGAGTCACATGGAGATGCAAACTGTGAAGTCAGAGCAGACAGTCTCACAAAAGCTGGTTAGGTATGTACATACTTCTTTATAACAGATATTCAGATAGTCAATACCAAGCTACAGGATCAGCATGGCACAGCCCACAGGCGACTGATGTTAGGGCTATCAGCCTTGTTGAGACTAGGCAACCTACACATGGGAATGTATGATGCAGAGTAAGAAGATTCATTCAGTTTTTAAGGGGTTTATTTTGTGAGCGAAATTGATCATTAGTCATTTGACGGTGTGCAGCAATGTCTTCAAGCCAAAGCTATACTGCAAGACCTGCAATACCACAGACACGGCCATAACCTGCTTTACGCCGCATAGCAATGCCATGCAAGGCTCACAGAGGTTCAATGTGTGGCCTGTAAACCAGGGCGGATAGAATGTAACCTTGAGGTGTTCCCCAGGTAATGAGAAAAAAAGAAGATATGATTGTTCAAATCTTCACAAATGGTCATCTACCACTGGGGAGGAAGGGGAGGCTGGATTATTCTGCACAGCGGGGAGGACCCCATCCACCATCTGTGGTGCTGCAGGTTTGATGCTTCAAAGAGCACAGAAGGTTCACTTTCTTCAGCAATGGGGTAGCTTGACCAGAATACAGTGGAGTTGAGAACGTTTTTATGTAGAAGTAAAGAATTCATGATTTGAAGAAAATTGGGGCAGATATTTTGGCACATACATAATGAGGTTTTATGTATGGCACCTGACTTATTTAATTAAGTTAGCTAGAGCTGCATTTTCTGCAGATGAAGGTGGTTCAATGAAAGATTTTTCGTTGTATTGTTTCAAAATTGAAGTCTGAGTATGAATGTGAGTTTCTTGCTGACAATGTCTTCCTTCACTTTGAATGCTTCATAGAGATTGCTAAAGATTTGATGAAGGGTGAAGATATTTCTTTGTGGTGAATGGATCCATTTGTTTCTGACACTATTGCACATTGAGGTCCAGCAATGAAGCTGTGTTCCTCAGTCTTTGATGCTTTAGGGTAAGTAGTGCATCTAGAGGCTGGATTGATGGGATCTCAGGTTTCCCCACTTGGAGATGGCTCACACTGTCACCTGGTTGCATTATGGGCTTGTGGATCTTTGTATGGTGCATCTCGAAGTTATAGGAGCCAAAAGATAAATTATTCTAATATGTTCTTATTGGAGAATCTAGTAAAATCTTTACTTAAGGGCAATTGAAGAGTGTTAGAAAATAGATTGTTTAAGAGAAAGAAAATGAAATGCAATGTATGCCTTTTGAAATATTAAATTGACTTATCAAAGCATTTTGGGGGTTTATGGTTCTATTAAGACTAATGATGGTCAAGTTATTAATGGGATGCTCTCACGGTCTAATCAAATCAAATAATATTGGTTGGTGGTTTAATAAATCATCAAGTCAGGCAGGTTCCCTTTCTTTTCAGTTGGGAAGGACTACGTTTGATCCAGATTGTGCTGCTAGTGACATGTGATTTATCTTGTGGCATTTCATTGAATGTTTAAGTTACAGGTGAACACATTAAATAAATAGTGTTTCATGCATTGTAGTAAATAGACCACTAATGTCCAGTTTACTTTATGGCCACGTGGTCTATTTTAGATGTAAAAAATATATATTCTAACAGACTTTCTCCTGTGAGAAATAGTTTTCACAGGAGAGAGTCTGTCTGATGGAAACAGAGAGTAGCTTTATCGACAGGAAAACTAGAGGCAGATATGGAACAAATTATTAAAGAGTAACCCTTACACCACTAGGCATTTAGATACAAATTTTATGAACTACGAAGTAGCCATTAAAGTGTAATAAGACAGATTGGAGAAAGAATGCAAGAATCATGACTCAGTAATGAAAAGGCAATTAGTATATTGTATGATCAGCTCTCGTATTGCATCAGGTCTTTTCTGAATGTGCATTATTCAGCATAATCTGCAGTTTGCCAATTGCCTTTAGCGATCTGTCAGATGCACTGGTGCATACTGAAGACTTTTCACAACCCACAACATTTCAACTCTTGTCTGGATGCGTAAGCAATCAGCCACATTATGTTGCTTGCATGTAATGCCTACACAAATAACTTTATTGCCTCCAAATGCATCTTTCTCCAGAGGTTTGACGAAGGAAATGGATTCAGGGGAGTGACATTTATAGAACAATCAAAACCTGACCATCGATCTAAATCAGGGGAAGACTATGAGATAGGATTCCGATCTTGACAGAGTAATGGCCAGAGCTGCAGACTTTGGAGCTGGGGAACCAGGTTTGAGCCTCCGAGTTGGCTCAACATTCTGATATTCTAGGCAAATTTCTTATTCTCTCTGTGCCTACCAAAAATATATGTGTTATTCTGTAAGTAACTGTTGTGGGGCTCTATATTATTTTGCTTTTCAGAAACAAACTCCTGTTTTGTGAGTTTGTTTCTGAAGAACAAAAAAGTGTAAAAAGTTGGTTGATGCCGTAAAAACTGACGGTGGCTGTTCATAAAACCTTTAGGGGCTTATTTACAAGGCCCTTGCGTCACTTTTGCATCACATTTCCCATGTTAAAAATGACGCAAAAGTGGCGCAAGGGGCTTGTAAATCTGCCCCTTAGTACATTAAAAGTATCTACTGCGACAGAGGTTCATTTCAGAGTACTGCCAGGATCGCGGAGGCAATGTCGTCCGCCATCCCCGAAGGACACTACTCTGTCTGTCAAACCATAAATCAGGCCCTATCTTACTATAAGTAGGAGTTAAACTGGAGCTGCAGGATGTGCCACAGCACCCTCATCAGTGCCTGAATAATATAATAAGTGTTACTGGTTTTATTTTATTATTGCTTTGACATTTCCTTCTGTATTTATCATTGCTTCTTGTTTGCTAATTTCTTCTATGTTTATCCCTATTTATTTTGGCTTTTGTGAAAAAATATTACTTCTAAATATATATTTGACCGATAACTCTATAGTTAGAATTTAATCCCTGACATTATGTAATGCTTTGAACACCAATAGATGATAAATAAAAACCATGCACAATTTAGTATCAACTTTGTGCACCGCTGTAGTTGCTTGAGCCTCACTGAGAAATGTTGTCTTTTTTTTACTCCCTTACCTGCCACACTGCACAGTTATTGGTCTAGCAGTCATGACTAACAGAACTTAGAATCATTCAAGAAACAACCTAATTTTCATTTTTATTAATATTTAAAAATAAATATGGACACGAATATAGATGGTTTTCTATCTGAATGTATCTGTAAAAATTAGTAAAACATTTTGCTGATTAAAATAATTTCAGAATTTGGCTCAGAATATTTAACAGATGTGAAATCAGAAAGTTATGATCCTAAGTGGCAGGCTTAACCTGCTTACCATAGTTTATATACAGTCAGACAAATATTACTTATTTTTATATTTCCTTAGTTATGCCAGGTCTGCTGTGGTGCATTGTAATCAATACACCATACAGATCTGTCTTCCAAGTGGTTGGCCAAACTCAGGTGTAGTCTCATTGCACTTGTTCTGGAGACTTATTGTATGTCAACCAGCGCAACATGACTTTTCGAACATGTTGCATATGAAATATTGGCTAGTATGATCAGTCAATTATAAGTCCATAGTAAGATAGGTGGACTGAAAGGATGAATTAGGCCATCAAACAATATCTCTAGTGTTTTTGATGGATAGCTATCACAAGATTTGCATGTAATAACTCTTTATACAATTCATTAGGATTTTTGTGTTTTTGCACTTATGGCATTGATCCCCTATTTTAAACCTCTACTTTTAGCACAGTTAAAGTACTTTCAGTAAGAAGTTCTTACAATCTCTGAAGACCATCCAGAGTTCTGCGGTTGGTCTTCGGCAAAAGGCTAAGCTAGACTATAAGAAATATGCTAATAGACAGAGATGTCCGACTCCTTCAACAAGAGTGGAAATTCAGACCGTCTCTCTTCCAAACATCTGAATCTTTTCAGTGTCCATCCTAAATTTGTCTCCACATTTGTAGGACATTTGTAGGACCTTTTTAATCACTAGGGTGGTAGGACCTGCAGTAGTTCAGTTACGCCACCCTGAATCATGGTGTGTGCATCCCATGGTGCATGTCTCCTCAGTTAAAGTAGCCAATTCAGTTGGTTGTATTTAACCCCTACAGAGGTAGTAGATGGTGCACCAGAATAGGAGGTAAAGGCTATATTTGACTCTAAAATCATAAGGGGCAGCTACAGAATCGTATTAATTGAAAAGGGCCAGGATGTGGCAGACCGATCAAGGGAACTTGTTGCTTTTGTCCATGTTTAGTGCCAGCTTTCCACTGTCCACAAGCCATCAATACTGCCTTTGGGAGATGGGAGGAGGCCGTATTTGGGAAAGAGACAGGCGATACTGTCCAAAATCTATTGAAAGACATGTATTCAGTGCAGGAAAGAAACTAGATAATGTAGTTTATACATTCAATTGCTAAAGATCACATTGGAGAATTTGGATACCGGGACCGTAGGTGGAATGTGGCTTGCTGGAAAGATGGGCCTAGGCACTTACAAAGGTCAGATAAATCCTTGCAAGTCAATATAAGCAGAGTCAGATGGTAGTCACATGCCTAGTAATGTTGTGTTGTAAGGTTCCCACTTCCATAGTTGAAACTTGGCCTTGCTCTCCAGCATGTTTATTTTGTATTCCCCTCCTTGGTTCCATTCATGTTAGAATTCCAACCTGTTTCCCCGGTTGTGGGGTGATTGCTGTTACCTGTGTTTGCACCCCAACAGTCTTTTGCCATATCAACTGTGTGTCTGTGTATTTCCTGGTTGCTCATCAATGTTGTTATACTGGGGAAATGGGTAACCACTTAGAGATAGATGGGTTTGTGTTTACCTTCGCCTTTGGGGTAGATATCATTTGCCATACATATCTGTTTTTATAAGTTTCCAGAACCCCTTCCAGAGGTTCACTGGGGCAAGAAGGGGTAACTGGGTCCAACCATGGGGGCTGAGGCTTTTTACTCCTGATGTCCCAGGGCCAGACCTATTATGGATTCTGAGCAACAGGGTCAAGTACGCCTCCAACACTTGGATTCTCAGAAATAGGGTGGTCCGAGCAGTTCAAGTCTCCGTCGGGGATAGGGGTAGGTGGAAAGGGGGTAAACATGGGCTTACACATCAAAATACACACAGCAGAAGCATTATGAAAAAAGAGAAGCATTTTGATTTTACCGCTAATAACACAAAGGTAAATACGACATTCACACACAACTGCACAGTCCCCCTCAGGTCAGGGCTCTAGTGTTTCATAGGAATTTCCCTGTGTCCCACTTCCTCCCTGCTCCGTGTGATAGTGGTTATTCCGATTTACAATAGGCAACATCCAGGGTACGTCCCGAGTGTCGAGAGTCCCCTCTGACTATATTTTAACAGTGTTCCAGTGCCACAGGGCTATCCAGCAAGCATGTTCCTGCAGGGCTGACTTGCCTTCAATCAATCAATCAATAAATCAAGCATTTGTATAGCACACTAGTCACCCATGAGGGTCTCAAGGCGCTGAGGGGTGGAGGGGGTGGCAGCTACTGGTCGAACAGCCAGGTCTTGAGAAGTCTCCTGAAGGTCAGCAGGTCCTGGGTCTGATTCAGGTGGGTGGGGAGGGTGTTCTAAGTCTTTGTGGCAAGGTGGGAGAATGATCTTCTGCCTGTGGTTGTTCGGAGGATGCGTGGGACGGTGGCGAGGACGAGGTCGGTGGAGCAAAGCTGGCGGTTCAGGGTGTAGAAGGACAGTCGTTTGTTGAGGTATGCTGGTCCAGTGTTGCGGAGAGCTTTGTGAGCGTGGGTGAGGCCTTTGCAGGTAAATCCTCTTGTTGACCAGGAGCCAGTGCCGCCTCTAAGGTGGGTGGTGATGTGGCTGTGGTGAGGGAGTCCAAAGATGAGGTGTGTAGAGGCGTTTTGTATGTGTTGGAGTCTCTTCTAGAGTGTAGCCTTGGTTCCTGCGTAGAGGGTGTTGCCGAGTGCTTAGGTAACCGTTCTCCTTGTTTCGGTGAGGATCCATCTGTAGATCTTGCGGAGGGTATTGAAGCAGGAGGAGGAAACAGCATTGACTTGCTGGGTCATAGAGAGCGTTGAGTTCAGGATGAACCCCAGATTGCGTGCCTGGTTAGTAGGTGCCAGGGCAGCTCCTAGCGTGTTCAGCCACCAGGAGTCGCCCCATACGGAGGTGGTGGAGCCAAGGATAAGGACCTCCATCTTGTCTGAGTTCAGTTTCAGGCGGCTGGTCTTCATCCAATCTGCGACGGCCTTCATTCCCTCATGGAGGTTGGATTTGGCGGTGTTCCGATCCTTGGTGAGGGAGAGGATCAGCTGGGTTTCGTCGGCGTACGAGACGATGTTGAGGTGGTGTGCTCTGATGATGTTGGCAAACTGTGCCATGTAGATGTTGAAGAGTGTTGGGCTGACGGATGATCCTTGGGGTATGCCGCAGGTGATCGGGTGGCTTCGGGTCGGTACGGGGGAGGCGGACTCTCTGGGTTCTGCCGGTGATGAAGGAGGTGGTCCAGTCTAGGGTTTTGCCTCGTATCCCGGCGTTGTGGAGGCGTGTGTGCAGGGTGTGGTGGCAGACGGTGTCGACGGCGGCCGAGAGGTCCAGGAGGATGAGGGCAGTGATTTCGCCCTTGTCCAGTATGGTCCTGATGTCGTCAGTGGCGGCGATGAGGGCGGTTTTGGTGCTGTGGTTGCTGCCGAAGACTGACTGGGAGGAGTCCAGGTTGTTGTTCTCCTCCAGGAAGTGGGTCAGTTGTCTGTTGGCGGTCTTCTCAATGACTTTCGCCAGGAACAGGAGCAGGGAGATGAGTCAGAAGTTCTTGAGGTCCTTTGGGTCTGCCTTGGGTTTCTTGAGGAGGGCGTTCATCTCGGCGTGTTTCCAGCTTTCAGGGAAGGTGGCGGTGTCAAAGGAGCTGTTGATTACTTTTCGGAGTTGAGGTGTGATGACAGAGATTGCCTTGTTGAAGATGTGGTGGGGCAGGGGTCGGAAGGTTCACCGGAGTGGATGGTGTTCATGATTTTGATGCTGTCTTCATCATTGATGTTGATCCAGGAGAGCAGAAGGTTGGTGTTTTTGGTCGGTGTTGGGTCGGGGGGTTGGCTTCTGTTGTTGGTGTCTGGGTGTCAAAGCTGCTGTGGATATCTGCGATCTTGCAGTGTAAGAAGGTAGCCAGGGAGTCGCAGAGTTCTGGTGACGGCGGTACTTCATTGGAGCTGGAGCTGGAGGTGGCTAGTTCTTTCACCATTTTGAAGAGCTCTTTGCTGCTGTGTGCGTTGTTGTCGATGCGTTCCTTGAAGGAGGTTCTTTTGGCAGATCGGCTGAGTTGGTGGTGTTTGCATCTGACGTTTGTGAGAGCTGCGTGGTTGTCTGGTGTCTGTTCATTGCGCCATTGCTTCTCGAGTCTTCCGCAGGTGCGCTTGGAGTTCTGAAGGTCGGCGTTGAACGAGCTGGCTCTTGTGTCGGTGTTCCTGTTGGAGGGTTTTCTGATTGGGGCGAGGATGTTGGCGCTGTCATCGATCCATGGTCTGAAGTTGTGGGCTGCTGCGTCGATCTCTGTGGGCTTGGGTGGAGGGTCTCGAGCGAGTGCGGTGATGAGTTGGTCTTTGGTTACTTTTTTCCAGTTGCGGTGTGGGATCCGTTGCGGTTGGTTGTGTGCGGTGTGTTTCTTGAAGGAGAAGTGGATGCAGTGGTGGTCGGTCCAGTAGAGTTCAGTGTGTGGCTGAAGGTGACGTGGACGCTGGCAGAGAAGATGGGGTTGAGTGTGTGTCCGGCGTAGTGGATAGGTGTTGTGACGAATTGTTTGAGTCCGAGGTTGGTGAGGTTGTGATCAGTGTTGTGGAGTTGTTGTCGTTGGTGTTCTCGAGGTAGAAATTCAGGTCTTCGAGGAGGATGTAGTCTGGGGAGGCGAGGGCATGCGTGCTGATGAGGTCATTGATGGCTTCGCTGAACTGTGGGCGGGGTCCTGGGGATCTGTAGACAAGGGTTCCTCTGAGGGTGGTGTTGTGATCGACGTGTATCTGGAAGTGTAGGTGTTCGGCCATGCTGAGGATGTCTTCGGTGTTGGTTGAGTTTCTGAAGGTGTTCCTGTGGATGATAGCAATGCCTCCTCCTTGTTTGTTGTTGTTCCGGTCCCTGTGTGTGGCCTTGTAGCCGTCCGGGATAGCTATGGCTATGTCTGGTGCCGAGGAGGTGTTCATCCAGGTCTCCATCAGGAAGGTGACGTCCAGGGCAGAGGAGTAGAGCAGGTCCCAGAGTTCTACGGCGTGCTTATGGATTGAGCAGGTGTAGTATGCAGCTGAGGTGGTTGTTGCCTTCCGTGTTGGGATGGGCAGGATGTGCTGGTGTGCGCCGGCTGGTGTTGCTGCTGTTTCGGCAGGTGAAGGGCCCATGGGTGAGCTTCGGGGTGGCCTGGAAGCAGGTGGGATTTTGGCAGGTGTTATATTTTAAAATTTCAACAGTGTTCCAGCGCCAGAGGGCTATCTAGCAAGCATGTTCCGGAAGGGCTGACTTGCCTTAAATCAGTCTTATGCGCACCTGTGGAATAAGAGCAACTGGAGTTCCTGAGATTGCCCTTTCTGTGGGCGGTGGAGCTGCAGCAAGTGATTCAGGTCAGTTTGCTGCATGCTCATAGAGTTCCTAACTCGCAGTTGCACCACCACAGCGATTTGAGGTTCTTTGCAGCTCATCCATGCAGAGTAAGTCACTGGTCTGTTCCACAGTGGGGGAAAGGTGCTGCAAAGATCATTTGTCTCAGGTTAGCAGGGTCCCCATAGCATCTTCACTTCTCTGAGGACAACTCCAACAAGTTCATACGTTTTGCTGGCCCTGGTGACAACCCTCTGGCATACAGCTCCAGTTTGATCGGCACACGGAAGTCCTTGGCAGTGGTCCCTTCTGGCACACAGGGTCGCGGCTCACTTCTACACAAGATAATATACTGAACAGTATTTCCCCTGGGGAAACCTCTAAGCCTGAGCTTCCTAGGCAACAGTAAAAAAACGTAATCTGGTTGATGGTTTTGAAAACCAGTTGTTTAATTAACACACACACACACCGGATCTCCTCTTCCCACATGCCTAGTAAGAGATTCACAAAATTAGGCGTGAAACACGTGCCCATGGCCGTGCCGTGCACTTGCCTGAAGAGCTCCCCATTAAACATGAAGATGTTATTCATTAAGCATAATATCATAATTTCTGCAAGAATTTGGGTATGTTCCATATAACCAATGTGCTTGTTACTCAGAAAGTGCATGCATTCTGTTATCCCCTGGTTGCCTTCAATGATGGTATATAAATAATTTACGTCCAGGGTAATGAGGATGTATTCTTCACTCCAAGCAATGCCCTCGAGTTTGCTAAAATAATCTTTTGTATCTTTAACATGAGATGATAACATGGTAACAAACTCTCCCAGAAAATGATCCACATATTTACTGATATTTTCAAACACACTCCCTATAGATGACACAATCGGCCTACCCGGAGGGGCCATGGGGTGTTTGTGTATCTTTGGAAGAAGATACAGAATGGACAGTCTTGGATAATCTTTTTTCAGGAAGCAGTATTCGTGCCATGTGATTATCCCAGACTGTTGCCACTCTGCAAGCTTGCTCAAAGTGGTGGTGATACACTCATTGTATGCAGTTGTGTTACATGGGCAGTAGAATCTGCAGTCGTCTAGTTGCCGATGGGCCTCATCAATGTACATTTGTTCGCTCATCAATACAATATTCCCGCCCTTGTCTGATGGATAGATAACAATGTTCTTGTCTTTGGATAGGGAAGTGATGATGTTTCTTTGTCTGTGGGATAAGTTGGATGCTTGAGTGTTTCTTGTGGTGTTCTGATGTTTCTGTTTCAGGAGTTCTTGTGTGACCACATCATGAAAAGGATCTATACAATCATGTGGGAGATTGGGGTAAAAGACAGAGCGTGCTTTAAAATTAGTACATGCAGCTCTGTCCGTGGGAATATCCAAATCACCTTTGGAGTTCGTCCCCCAATTAGTTTTCCCCCTGTTAATGAAATTAAGGTCATGTATGACCTGCAATGTGTGCATCCCCGACTGTGAGGTTCGGAACCCAGGATGTTTCCTGTGCAGTGCCAGTGTTGGGAGGTCTGTTTTCTTTGATACTGTGCCACTTCTTGAGCTTGAGCTTCCTAATGAATTTTAAAATGTCAACATGCGTCTCCGAGTAGTTGAACATTTCTGTTGGACAAAAGGTCAGTCCTAATCATAAGGTTTTCTTTTCATATATTGATAGGGGGAGGGTGGACAAATTGATAATGGTCCTGTTTACTATTCTAATGTATGTATTAATTTGCAGTATGCAGAATGTTTGTACACATGTTTTAGACTCCCTGTTACAATAAAGTACTTTATGTTGTAATATTGCCACTGCGGTTTCATTGTCTTTCCACCTTTCAAAAACAATAATCCTTTGTTTATTTCACATGTCTATATATTGTACGCGTATCCGTTCGCTCAGCGTGTGATCAAGGCAGTCTCTGCCGAAATGCATTGCAATGTGAAGAATAAAGCCAGTTTTGCACTTGCAAAGGTCCTTTGAGGGTGCGCTTTACTTGAACGTTGTTCGATACTATTGCGCTGCTGTGGTTCCGCCGGCACAGCGCAACACCTGACTACGGGGTTGATCCCAGGAGGAACTCTTCTCACTCACTCATGGATGCAGAGGTGGAAAGCTGCGGACGGCGACTCCATTACATAACTTATTGCCGCTCTGAGAAAATGTCAGCCAGTTTAGAGAGAGAACGGGAAGCCGCAGCCGAAGAATTAATCGAAATTTGCCGAATGCGAGCATAAGCACAGTGGGTGCGCAGGGCAGTCAAAGCACAATAAATCAAGAGGCCAAACAGCTACTTAAGACACTAGAAAAGAAAATGAAAAGTGAAATCCCCAAATGGTGGGAGCACAAGTCTCTCACGAAGTACGAAGAGAAGGAGCGAGTCCCACGGGGGCTCAGGATTCTTTTGGCACCAAGTTTTGATGAAACTAATCCCGCCATGTTGAAGGAATGGGGGGAAAGCAATCTGGTGGCATCTATGAACTTAGTACGAATCCTGATAAAATATGCGGTGATTGATCGCCAAGTCCTCCTGGAGGAGATTGACAAAATCAATGAAGAGTTGGACAAAATAGATAACACTGAACAAAAAGAACTGATAACGAAGTCACGGAAATAAATAAGTGAGAGATTGCGAAAACATGAAGACAGGATTAAAACACGTAAAGCGCACAAGTTGGCCCGCGATCAAGCAGACTACAAGCAGGGGCAAATCTACACCTTTTCATGCAAGTTTTTTTTTTTAACACAGATTTTATTTGTCTTAGGTCACATATAATGCATAGCTCCGGAGCCCGGAGTCTTCTGCACATATCAATATATCAGCAATACAATCTTAGACATTTTGTTCCTAAACAAACAACATCCTCCCTCCCCCTCCCTCCGTTTGTGCTGATGTCACCACTTATTTACAAAACAATTCAGAAAAGGGGGTGGTGATGGACAGATTATCTGAATTAAGCAGAACACTCCTACCCAGTCAACAGATCAGGGCTTGATCCATCACCGTTTTTTAGCTCACTGCACCATCCCAGCTCAGAACCTGGCTACATGCAAATTAGTCTGTCCCTGGCCCAGTGCATCATGGGAACAGGGCAGACCAAACTACCAAGCCAATTCTTTTACTGGAAAGGAAACAAGCTTCCGGGCACCGGTTTCTGGCATTACAGCCGTCTTCGGCCCGGCTTGCTTGAATCCTGATGGTGCAGTGAGCAAGGGACTCATGTCTGAGCATACCCTTCCACGCTTATGGTGGACAAAACGATTCAGAAAAGGGGGTGGTGATGGACAGAGTATCTGAATTAAGCAGAACACTCAAAGACAATTCTGAAAGTTGCATGCCCAGTCTAGCGAAACACTTCCTCCTTTCCACACATGTGCCACCTAGCAAATCGTCGGGAGGGCGGCCCTGTCAGACGGCGGGTCCAGGTCCAACCCTCGATAGTCTGCCCATCTCTTCCAGATCTTAAAATGCTTACGGGGGCACCCCCTGGCTATGAACACAGGTTGCTCAAGACCCATACAGAAGTCCATCGCATTTTTCCATACAGTTAACGGCAGAGCTTGAGGCGCCTTCCACGCCTTGGCTATGTCCCTCTTTGCCAGCGTAAAGCCCAATAATAGCAGGTGGCGCTGGTACCTATTGCCCCCTATCCCTTCCATCACATGCAACAAAGCTAATTTCGGCATGCGTGGGAGCTCCCACCCCAAGACCTCTGACATACAGGCAAACACCCCACTCCAGAATCTTTGCAAAGTTGAGCACCCCAGACCGTATGCATTAGTGTACCCTCCTCCGCTCCGCAGCGGAGGCAATCGGGGGAGCTAATCATGCCCGCCCTCCAAAGGCGCTCTTGGGTGAAATATGTGCGGTGTAGATATTTTAATTGAATCAGGCGTAAGCGCGTGGAGATTGCTGCTCCCCTCGGGCTAGCCAGTGCCTCTGCCCAGTCCTCCTCTTCTAAGTCCCCTACGTCCCCTCCCCACGCTATCTTAAGTCTGCGTAGGTCAGTGGAGCAGTGGTGCACAAGTGTTTGATAGATGCGTGAAATTTTCTTGCCTGGGAGCTCGCCCATGAACACTTTGGCCTCTAGCAGGCTAAATTCAGGGAGAGGCCCTACATCAGTCAGGTAGGGCATCAGCGCATGCCTAAACTGCAGGTATTTAAAGAATTGGGAGTGTGGCATCCCGTACTCATCCTGCAGGTTCTGAAAGGACTTCAGGGTACATCCCGTTATGACATCACCTAATGAGGAAATCCCTATTGTGTCCCAACCCCCAAATCCCCGCAGGGCATTCAGACCGGGAAGACGACCATTTCGCCAAAGGGGGGTCTCCTGAGTCAGCACGTTAATTTTTTTCTCGCAAGTTTGAACATGCTAAAATGCTTAAATTTGAGGTTAAAAATCCATTAGCCATCCGGCGCAACAACAAAGGAATACCGTGCAGATATCTGAAACTGGAGAAGACACAGAATCGTTATCAAGTACATCGGGATCAGAATGCAGTAATTATGATAGGCCCAATCCAAAGATTGTGCTGAGTTTGGGCGAAGAAATGGAGGCATATTACCAAGGGCCATTATCGCCGCATTAGCGGGACTTTTTCCCGCTAATGCGGCGATAATTTCATCGCCCTACTACCAAGCTGTCGCTAACAACAGTTAGCGACAGCTTGTAGGCGATAGCGGGCATTTAGAGGCCCACTTTGCATGTCAGCGATAATTATCGCTAATGACATGCAAAGTGGGCGTGCCAAGATGTTAGCGACTGAAAACAGTCGCTAACATCGCTATCTCCTATTACCAACTTGTGGAAATATTCCCGCTAAGCGCGAATATCTCCAAAAGCTAACGCCTGCCCTGAGCAGTTCTTACCCATGTTATCCAATGGTAGGTGGATAACATGGCTAAGAGCATTAGCTCGGTAATGCATGAATATCGCTGACTTTTCAGCGATATTCATGCATTTCGGCCGATTTTTATCGCTTAGGAGATAAACCTTGATAATAGCAAGGCTCCTAAGCAATAAAAATAGGCGAAGCACGGCGATATAATTATTGCCGCTAACCAAGCATAGCGATAATTATCGCTTATGCTTGGTAATATGCCCCTAGATTTTTTAATTGAGGACCAACGACAAATACTCCGCCCGAAAAATCGGAACAATCAAACAGAAAAAGGAGGAATGCAAGTAGGAGACCAAGGCGCAAAAAGCACAAACAACAAACATTAACAAAAGGAAGAGCAACAATGGTACAGGAAGCAGCGGTAGAGAATATGACAAATACAAATTTGTCTAACATTACTCCAACGGCAGCAGAGAAACAGCTCCTCGCTTTGGGTCGATGTATTTTGTTTTATAAGAAAACTCAAACTGAAAAAGTTTTTTACAATTAAAGCGGGTAATACAAATCCTAGTGTACCGCCCCCGCCCCCCCCCCCGCTCCCCCGTGAATACATCAATGTGGACAGACCGCCCGTACTTCCAGCATCTGATGCTGAGATTTTGTTAACTCTTCATGACTTAGGAACATTTACGAATGACATATCACAACCAAATGACATAGATGGGGTAAATACACAGAACCGCTTACAACAAATTGACATTCCACAGAAGGGAGCAGGAGAGAGTCCTTTTAAATCAAAGAGTACTTTTATCCCCATTATGCCAAAAGACGCCATAGACATTTTCCATGAATGTGTGACCGAGGATTTGAAGCAATTGAATCGGACAATCAATAAACAACACAGTGATAAGAAAAGCTACAATGAAATGCAATATGTGAACCTAAGGAAAAAACTGAGTGACAACCAAGAAATAATAATCAACAAATCGGACAAGGGAGAGAACATTGTCCTATGGCCTAAAAAAAATTACATCAAGAAAGCCATGAGACAGTTAAACAATGAGGAATGCTACAAAAGATCAACTGTGAATGAATATTAGAAAGCCAAAGAGGTTCTGAAAAAATTACTGTTTCAATATGAAAGTAAAGGTTTGATCTCAGCTACAGAATTCAACTTCCTACATATTGACAGTCCAGTCATTCCGATATTGTACCTAATACCCAAAGTACATAAGATGGTCTCTCCAACGTCAGGCAGACCCATTATTTCTACGATAAATAGTGTCAGTGAACATATCTCACAATATATTGATTATTATTTGCAGGACTTTGTTAAGAATTTACCCAGCTATGTTAAAGACACTGGGGACTTTTTGAATAAACTAAACGCTATTGAATGGGAAGATGGCTGGAGTTTAATAACACTTGACATCGAGTTACTTAACACCAGCATTAATCATGAAACCGGATTAAATGCTGTCAAGTTCTTTTTGGGAAAGAGACCATGTGAATACTATGGACATAACACAATGCTTTGTGAATTAATTTCTTGGTGTCTAAAGAATAATTTTTTTATGTTCGGAAAAGAGCCCTGAAACAAACAAGGGGTGTGGCTATGGGATACTGTTTCTCCCCCAGCTATGCTTGCTTGCATGTTGGCTGGTGGGAGGAACAGGTCGTGAAGAAGACACCCAATGTGAAACATGCACGTTATTGGCTACGCTATATAGATGATGTTTTCCATGTGTGGGACGGGGATGAGAACAGTGCACGAGAATTTGTGAGTACACTGAATAATAATAACCATGCAATTGAGACATCACTATTCAGAAAGACCACAGCAGGCAACAGCATATTACATGCTAGTAGAGGACACCCGAGACACCTGATTGACAGCCTTCCATATGGCGAATTATTAAGACTCAATCGCTTTTGCAGTTCACCTCACGATTTTGACAAATGCTCTAAGGAAATGGTAGAAAGACTTAAAGAGAGTGGATATAGTAACACAGTCCTCTCTAAGGCACTGACTAAGGCACATGAATGGCCTAAAGAGTCTCTAATACTCCAAATGTTTCAGTAAACAAGAGATAAAAATTAAGGCAATCATCATAAAAAAATGGCCTATAGTTCTCACTGATGGAGTGTTAGGAAGTAGACTTCCAGCGCTACCGACCATTACATACAGGAAGCTTAGATCAATGCGGAGCCAACTGGTGAGAATAAGTCCAGAACTTGGTACAGCGAGCACATGGCTCAAACTTAAGTTAGGCTTCCATAAATGCTCTTCCTGCCGAGCTTGGAAGTTTGGCATCAACACCACTCATTACAATACTCCATTTTCAGATAGGAGTGAGGTCATCAAGGGTAGCTATTGCTGCAGACCTGAGTATGCTGTATATGTTTTGGTGTGCACCTGTGGCCTGCGTTATGTGGGTAGCACTAAGCTGCAGGTGCAGGTCAGAATTCTATAGCATCTCAGGGCGATCGTGAAAAATGAAAACGCATATCTGGTCGCCCTCCTTAGAAGGGGAGGCAATAGAGAAAAACTGCTTGGAGAACTAGAGACAAGGATCATTTTGGAATTAGACAGCAAGGCACCCAATGGGCTTAACACCACCGAAGATATGTATAATTACCTGTAAACCCATTTGGTTAGAACAGTGTAGCTCCCAATGGATCAAGTTTATTATGTGGTTCTACTATACTTATCCTAGAGCAGCAAGAATAATGGAGGTTTGAGACATTCTTTTCACATGGACATAAGAGAGTGGATGTCAGTATTGTAGGATGAACCAACAAATACTTCCATTGCTGTTTGACTGAGATGCATCTTGAAGGACTGATGATAGCATAATTCCCGTTTTTTAACCAATATTACTTGCACAGTATGGTATTTTATTAGAAGTGAACGTTAAATGTGTTTGTTTTTAATAGTTTATATTGTTTCTCATAACTATTCAGGGTATTTTTAGGAGCACTTTAGCACTTTATTACCTAGATTAATCTTCTGAGACAGTTTTTAGGTAAAATCAACTCGCCGATTAAACTAAGGGACGAGTTGACAGGCAAGGTTGTATATGCATTCATGCAGATAAAAAGATGGGACCAATATTTTCCGTGGATAAGAATATATTTTTATATTCTTAAGTGGATTGATTGAATACATTACTTCAGTATGACAGCTGTTATACTTAAGATCCATAATATATGCAGAATTTGCACATATTGCGATGTTTTGCACTATGATTGTTTACATATGTATTATTATTTCTTTTTATGTATTAGGGTCAGCTACACATTTCACAATGATATCAAAACAGGTTTTACATTGAATGTTTTGTACATGTATATATTTATTCATGTATATATTTATATATATTACTTGCACTTGTCACTTTAAAACATAAGCATTTATGCTGCTTACAAAACTTTAAAACTAGCGTGTAATTTCAGTATTTTTTCGTATGTTTTAATGTTCATACCATACCTAAGGACGGAAGATTTCTTCTATGTCTATGGTGGTAGTCATGTGACACACAAATGGGTTGGACACCTAGCATCATTAAAACAATGGCGGACGCTGTATTTTGTGTGTGATCATGGGCACAGCATGCTCGAAATGCATCACAGAGGGCAAGAGTGATCCATAAACATCTTCCTGCCAGAGTCATTTGGGTTTGTTTCTCTCATTTCACTATTCTGGAGGGATAGTGAAATGAGAGAAACAAACCCAAACGACTCTGGCAGGAAGATGTTTATGGATATATATATATATATATATATATATATATATATATATATATATATATATATATATATATATATATATATATATATATATTCAAACAGGGTTTCATCCCGGAGGAAAAAACAGTTGGTCACACCTGGAAGCCTCATTTCAGTAGCTTTTAATGAGTTTAAAACAAGCAGCTTGTGGCTTATGTCCGACATGTTTCGTTCCGCCTGGAACTTTTTCAAGGTAAGCCTTTGCCCATGCGTCACACCACAGTCCAATGTTCAATGTCATTTTGTTTGCCTCCAATGGCATTCATTTGCGGAATCACTTCCTGTTAAAAATGCATTGTGGTACTTGTGGTCGTGCTCTGGTTCCAGACTCTTCATTTCACAGTCCGGGTTCTTCAAAAGTTGTTTTATTTTATTTCGTGTCTCCCTCAGTGTTGTTATTACCAGTTGATTGTTTTCTGACACGAGAGGTCGGACAGTGATTTAAAGAGTCTGTAGTTTATTTGAAAACCCTCCAGTGGGTTGAGCGCTGCGCTGCTGTTCTGGCGACGCTTGCTTCAAAGTACCTCAGTAAAATGACGGGCTTCCTCTGGTCAGCCTGCATCGAGACTGGCACCAAACCAATGCCGAGATCCAGTCCTCGGTGGCACCCTTCTCCCTTTCTTCGTTTTTTCCGATTCAACAAGATGGTTCAAGGCGGGAGAAAGCTGGCGCTCTTGTGGTGGTGTGAATCCTTCGGCTGAACCACGCCGATACGTATTCAAACAGGGTTTCATCCCGGAGGAAAAAACAGTTGGTCATATATATATCATCGCTCCAGAGCACCAGGGCAACGTACTCGCAGGCGGGTGCTTTCCGACGTGGGGGTGCACCCACAAATTAAATCACCGCTCCAATATCCGTACCATAAGACTTCTGCCCTCCTGGAAAAAAGCACTCGCGGGGGAGTTTCGTTAGGTTTTATTTTATTTCACCAACAAATGGACACTCCATCAAACAGACGCGTTTCGGAAAAAAGAACCTTCATCTATGTTTACTGATGTGCCGTCTACGAGTCAATTTAAACATCCGGTGTAATGAAATCAAAAAGGGACTCTGGAAACTAGAGTCCTCACACCAAACGAGCGCCATCTTGAAATGTCTAAATAAACAGTTCATAATTTTAACTCATCAAGCCCCTGGATGGGCGAGTAAATCTTACAGTCAACGTAATGTAAGAATATACAATATAAATTCAGCCCTGAATGGGCAAGCGCTCAAATTCTACACCAGAATTTAACTAAGACCCCAAATACCAAATGAATAACGGTAGAAAGGAGTAATGGAACATCAGAGGAGATCGACCAGGAAAGTTAGGGGGGAGAAAACACAAAGTACAAAAACATGTAGAAAATTATAGATAGAAAATTCTGCATGTCACATAAATTCACCATATATATAACAACAAACTTACACCCCATAATGTACTATATATACAATATATACAATATGTGTATTTCTAGGACATTTATGTATCAACCAAGCTAGCCTAAGATCCAAATAAACTGACTCTCCCTAGTACCTCCAGAAGTACGGGCCTGAACTATTCTCCCAAATGTATAGCTAATTCTTCACTGCTGTTCAAGCCTAGAGGGTGCTTTGTATGCATGTCGATAATGTATCTAGACTCCAATCTCTGAAGTCGTAGCAACCTATTGCCTCCTCTAGGGTTACTGGGAACATGGTCCAGCCCAAAGTAGCTGAGTAAATCCCTGTTGCGTTGATGGACTTTATCAAAATGACGCGCAACAGGGTATGTCTCATCCCCCTTAGCAATGGCCCGCATGTGTTCCAATATTCTCATTTTCATGGGATTAATCGTACTGCCTACATAACGTAGCCCGCATGGGCAAGTTAAGCAATAAACACTGTAGAGAGTAGTGCATGTTAAGAAACCTCTGATCTTTCTGCGAACTCCTACATGTGGGATTCGTAACTCAGGACTCGTTTGCTGATTTTACACGCCTTACATTTCCCGCATGGGAAAAAACCTTGCATGGGACCAAAGGCTGATTTTGGAATTTCCACAAAATGACTCTGTACCAGATCATTTTTTAAGGATCTCGCCTTTCTGAAAGTTACTAGTGGATTGGAGGGAAGGTCATTACTCAAGATCCCATCTGTCTTCAATATGTGCCAACTCCTTTTCAGAATCTTTTTCAACTGAGTAGCATCTTTCGAGTAAGTGGTTATTAACCAAAATTTCCCCCCATTTTTGGAGGCCTGTCTCTTTCTTTCTTTGGTCTTAAGGTGATTTTCTCTTTTAAGCTTGTTGGCCCTATCCAGGGCATTGTCCAAAATATCCTGACTGTAGCCACATACTCTGAAACGTTGCATACTTTTTTTGGCTGCACTCTGGAATTCTCTTTCATCTGAGCAGTTACGTTTCATTCTCAGAAGTTCCCCGTAGGGGATACTTCTAATCAAATTAGGGGGATGACTGCTCGAAGCTTTTAGCACCGAGTTCCCTGCTGTGGGTTTCCGATATAGTCAGCTTTTCAGTTCCCCTGACTCTACATAGATATTGATATTGAGATAGTTCACTGAAGTTGTGCTTACTTCTCCTGAGAATTCCAGATTCCTATTGAGAACTGTGATGTATTCCCTAGCCCTCTCTGGTGGTCCGTTCCAAACGATTAGCAAATCGTCTTTGAAACGATACCACCCCACAATCTGTTCCGTCCACTCACAGTTGTCAATCCCCCAGGCCACCTGCTCCTCCTACCAGCCAACGAATAAATTTGCATAGCTGGGGGCGAATCAGGTGCCCATCGCTGACCCGGACAGCTGTCTATACAGCTGTTTTTGGAACAGAAAAATATTGTTAGATAAACAAAATCCCACAAACTCTAAAACCATTGCACTATGTTGTGCATACTTCAATGGCCTTTTGTCTAGGAAATGTTTCGTGGCTAGGAGACCATCACTGTGTTTGATTGATGTATATAGACTTGTTATGTCCAAAACCATCATACTGTACCCCTCCTCCCACTTCAAAGAAGCCAATTTGTCCAAAAGGTCTGTCGTGTCACGGATATAGGATTTCAATGTCTTCACATGTTGAATAAGGAAGAAGTCAACATAGATGGACACATTTTCAGTAAGGTTCCCTTGTGGTGCCACAATGGGTCTACCAGGTGGTGTAGTTTTATTCTTATGCACCTTAGGGAGGTGATAAAATGTGGGGATAATGGGGTTCAGACGTCTCAAAAATAGGAACTCATCCATGTCTAGTAGTCCTTTATAATGCCATTTAGATGTCACCTCATGGTATACTACCATGCTCTGTTGGTATTCTTTGGCTGAAATGGGTGCATAGGTCTCTTTATTGTTTAGTTGGCGGAGAGCTTCTCCCTCATAGTTTGTCTTTGTCTGAATGACAATATTACCGCCTTTATCTGACGGTTTATAGACAACACCCTTATCATTGCACAGATCAATAAGGGCCAGTTGTTGTTTTTCTGAAAAATTTCCATCCGGGGATTTCACAAATTTTCGTTTGCGTCTAAACTGAGTTAGATCCTTGACTACTGCTTCTGCAAAGATATCAATAGCATCCACCGCCATTTGGGGATGAAATTTGGATGCAGGTTTGAAGGATGTCAATCCGCCTACTTGTTCTATTTCCGTCACAGCAAGTTGTTGTGTTCTACTAAGCGTTGTCAGTTGCTCTTCAGTTCTCAACTCTTCAAGAGTCACAATCGTCCCAAGATCTTCAACAGCCAAAGTATCAGTTTCATGTTCCATGGTACCTCTTTTAGTTGATTTCCAAGTTTGTGGTTTAGTCTTAAAGTACTTGTGAAGTTTTAATTTACGCGTAAATTTAAACAAATCTATCCGCGTTTGAGTGAATTCCATAGTTTTTTGGGGGCAAAAAGTCAATCCCAACTTAAGTACCGACTCCTCAGTACTTGTCAGTTGTTTCTCTGTCAGGTTGACAATAGTAAGAATATCCTCCTTCATTACCGCTTTTTGTTGTAGATCTTCCTGCTTCTCGTTACAGGTGGCGAGAAGTTGTCTCTTCCGGCCCCTTTGCCCCCTCCTTGTCTTCCTCTTCCCGACTTTTCTGGGGGCTTGCCCACACCTCCTTTCTGCCACGATTGGCGGATCAGTTTGAACTCCTCTCGAAAAGGAGTACGAAGCCGTCCCGACCTCAAAGCCCCTCCGGCCTCCTCTTCTGAGGATTCGTTTTTAGTTACTTCTGATTCCGATGTAACTGGTATTTCCGTTGTTGCTGCTGCAGTTGATGCCGTATTCTTACTTTTATTCAGTAACTCTTTCCTTGGTGTATCATATTTTTCTGCGAAAGTTAGGACCCTTCCTTGGGCGTAGTCGGCTTCGTCACAGTCGAATTTACTCTGCTTTTGTGTTTTAATTTTTTCTTCATAATTTTTAAGACACTTTTTCATTTGCTCTTTGTACTCCCCAATCTTCACCTGATCCTCCTCCTCCTTCAGTTCCTCTTCCAACGCTTCAATGTCTTTTAAAGCCTTATCGCGATCGCTCAACGCGAATTTCACCAGAATTCGTAAACTACCTTGACAAGATGCCGCGGTGTGTTCCGCCCACTCATCTAATAATAGCGGATCTGGTGACTCGTAGGCAGGCACAGTATAGATTCTCAAGCCTCTAGGGACTCTGTTGACCTTTATGTACTTTTGGGGGGAGGTCCCCTCTCACCATTTCCTGATTTCACGCTCGTACAGCCGTTCGAGCGCAGTACATTTGGAGACAAGATTGGTCTTTGTTGGTCCGGCTTGTGCCTGTTGCGTTGCCCCTCTTTCTCCTTTACTTTTAAATATGTTCAGGGCCGCATCCCGGCGCTCCGATTCACAGAACATACTCTTCCTGTCAATATTATGAGGCTATATGCCCCTGCTTCGTGTGTCCTGTCCCCCTCGCCTTGTCCGAGTGAAACAATCAAAAGAGTAGTAAGTTCATGCGCCAGCCGGCGCCCTACCGGGATTTTCCGCTGTTCGCTGATGCGGGTCAGCACTTCTTCCTGTGCTCGCAAATCCCTTGTATATTTGGCTTCCCTCGGTCGGTGCATCGTCGAATTCCATCATGATTAACTCCAGAGTACACTGCTAATTCAAATTCGTATTAGTGACCTGTAAGCTCACTCTGTTTGCCTGATATTTCTTTCACTCACTGTCCTTGTTACTTCTTTCCTACGTACGGTACAGGATTGTGCCTTACTGTAACCCTAATGTTTTGGTTATATGTTTTATTCTTACATTAAACTACTTACCAGATCAATAAAGATTCCCTGTCCGGCTGGAAAAGGGACTTTGAACTATATAGAAGCCCATTGTGGTCTATATAATATCTATGTTTACTCCTATCCTCATATGCTAAGGACCGTTTGTTTCCCTGATAAATACTCCATACCCATGGTCCTGAGCCATTTACTGGGTTTCCCCTTGTTTTTCTAAAAAAAAAGTAATATGTGATGTCATCAGCAGTGCATTGCGGGGCGCGAGTTATAGTTAGCTCAACTAACTATAACAGCCGAATTTCTCTGGTTTTGTACGAGTAAATGTCCAACTATCTATAACATTCATGAAACCTGTGTTTTTTTCAGTGAATATATATATATATATCTATCATAATAGCCGCCTAACCTGATCCATAGTTAGCAGTTATTCCACACTTAGCCTTAAACATGCTTATTAGTTCTATAGGCGTTTTTTTCCTAGCTACCTTGAAAAATTAGCCAAGGCTGCCTTAGCTTTAAAAAACAACAGCTTTCTTGATTTGATTGCCTGGCTCCACACGTCATTTTGGTCAAACAAGATACCCAGGTTCAAAAATGTCTCGGTGAAGTCAATCTTCTTATTGTCTACGAGATTATCTCTGCACTTTAAGTTCCCTTTCCCGCATTTCATTATGAAGGTCTTCAATTTATTTACCTGCACCTCCAAGTTATGCATGTAAGTAGTGTAACTTGTTAATAAATGTTGGGGCCCTAGCTGAGTGTGTACCAACAGCACTGCATCATCAGCATAGAGGAGGGCAGGTATTGGGCGATGTCCAGTTTGTGGTAGATCCAGTACTGATAAGACAATGACTGGCCCAAAATGTTAATATATAATGTTAAAAAAGTGTGCCAACAAGCATCCCCGTCTAACCCCTCTCTCTATGCTGAACGAAGTGGCTCACCCACTCGTCTTCGCTGATCGCAATCTCAATAGTTGGAATAACTTAGGGACTCAGAAAGGGGGCATTTACTGCCAGCCAGAACGCGTTGTTATCTCTAACCAAAGTTGCTACGTGCAGGGCCCTCTATGCATCCTCTCTCATTATCTCCCTATGTTCTCTTAGGGCTTGCTTATACTCCAATCAACATGCTTTAATTTCTAGCTTACATTTCAATGACTTGTGTAGCACATACTTCAAGTTCTTAAATGCATTGGTAAATAAGGTTTCAAACCATCTGTATTGTTTCTTGCTCGCTTTTCTGTTCTCAACCGATAAGCCATCCTTAATCCCTAATGTAATCAATTGGAAGGCTTCTAAAATTTTGACAGGATCCACATTATCTAACGCTAGGAAAGCTATGTAATGCTTACCCACAAGCTGCTTAATGAAATTAACAGGATCAACTTTGGACCACCGTAAGGTGTAGGCATTAATTCTATCGCGAGAAATGCTGTTAAGCATATATGAGCTTTTACCCTTTCTTTTTATTACTTTACTAGGCAACTTAAATCTTACGCTCAAGGGATTACTATGTATTTTAACACCATTAACTCTAGATGAATGTTTGGGTCTCTGAGTGGGTCTGTGAGTCAGTGTGTGGGTCTCTGAGTAGGTCTGTGAGTGGGTGTGAGAGAGCATGAGTAGTTCTGTAAGTGGGTGCGTGAGTGTCTGAGTGAGTGGAGAAGTGTGGCTCAGGGGTTAGAGGCGGCAGACCTGGAGCTTGAGTTCGGCCCGGGACCAGGGTCCAATTCCCCGCCTCGGCGGGTCTTGGGCTCAAAATTCCACGGACTCGTTAATTCTCGCTCCGGTGCCTTCTCAACTCACGGGTTCACACTCTGCGACTCTGGGCAATAGCTTGCTTAATCTCCACAACGGCCCCTCGCGGTGGGATGCCTGGCTTTCACCTTGTGGATACCCTGCCAGGGTTATCTCACAGGGGAATACCAGGACGGGTTCCCTAAGCAAGCGCTGAGATGCCCCAGGGTAAGTCGTGCGCTATATAAGTTTCATTCATTTCATTTCTGTGAGTGGCTGTATGTGTCTAAATGGGTCTGTGAGTAGCTGTGAGAGTGTCTGAGCGCATCTGTGATTGAATGCATGAGTGTCTGACTGGGTCTCTGAGTGCGTATGAGAGTGTCTGGGTAAGTCTGTGAGTGGATGTGTGAGGGTCTATGAGTGGGCATGTGAGTGTCTGAATGCGTCTATGAGTGGGGGTATCAGTGTCTGAGTGGGTCTGTCAGTGGTTGTCTGAGTGCCTGAGTGTATGAGTGGGTTTCTAAGTGTATGTGTGTGTGTGTCAGCAGCTGTGTCAGTGACACAACGGAACTCCACCTGCCCTTTCATCGAACAAGAGTCCAAAGTGTTGCACAAAATATGACCCAAGTGGAGTTCTTTCTATTGGTTAATTACTAAGTGCTACCTGCTTGGGTAAATGTCCAGTATATATTCTACACTACAACTGCGTAATAGAGCACGAGGAAATGTCACCAGTGACCTTGTGTGCTTTTTGGCAATGTGATTGTTCCTGGTGCGTCTTCATCCAGATATATGGGGTAAAAGTATTCGTCTTATGCAGAAGACAACGAGATTACAAAGAGGTAAACATCCACCAAACAGGGTCCTTCCTCTTAACTATATAAAGTAAGTGCTTCTTTGTTTGGTGGAGATGTCCTAATATTCCTCGACATCAAGAACTTCTCGCCAAAATCATCGGGAAATGGGGAGGAGGGAGTGTTAAGCTGTCCATCATCCTGGCAAAAGGCAAAAAGACAAAAAGACCTTGGGATACTACTAAGGTGGATGGGGCCAAATGGGGAAGCCTCCAAGTGATTTTCACATTTTCATACTCCTAACAATTTAAAGGGAGAACCATGGACTCTGCTCTCATTAGGACAGGACAACAAAGAACTCACTTGTCACAGGCACTAGAGTTTACGCTTCAATAAATCAATGCATTCACCTCCATGAAGGACTTCAGATCGTGTTTAAAAATGGAATTGCTGAGAAAACACATCTGCTTCACCTTCACAAGCCCGGTAGTTACTATAATTTGTCCTTTATGAAATAGAGCTTAAAAGGGGGCACCTGCTATTTTTATATTTGTAAATGAGTACCATTTAGTTGGGTAACAATAAACATCTGTTATTCAGCACCCAGATGCCCCTTTGGGGGTCAACGTGCGCTTTACAAATACACATGTTATGTTATGCTATGTTATGTTATGTGGGAGCCGGCATTGCTCTTGCCTGATTGCTGAAATGAAGCTCCCTGCGTGTGAGAACAATCCTTTCATCTCTTTCCCTGCCGAAAGAGATAAAAAATTCCCTTCCAGCAAGTGGGAGCAGTTTGACTGCTTCTGCTTCCTGGGAGTGTTTTCCTTTGCTTGGCCTGAGCTGTCTCAGCTACCGCTAAATAAAGCAAACAGCTATATACCAGGGGTGGTTACCCCAGGACATAACAGGAGCTGGCACTGGGGGTGGGTGACGGTCCGAAGGGCCATTCATTGTTCCAGGAGGGGGGTGTCATGCTGCCCCATCCCCCCTTTGTTGTGCATTGGCCGGCTCCGGGAAGGTGGTGGTCTTCGGGCCCTATAAGCCCCAGGAGGATAGGGAAGCCTTGTTGCCCCACTCCCTCTTTCTAAAAAATATTGGGCCCTGGGAGGTGATTGTCCCCAGAGCACAGGGGGGCCTGTGCGCCCCCTATAGTATTTCATAATTTGAGCCCCATGGAGGTGATGGTCCCCATGGGCTGGAGGGTTTCTGTGGCCCCCGTTTAACAATTATATCAGCCCCAGAGAGGTGGAGATCCCCTGGGCATTATGAAGTCCTGGTGGTGCCGTCTGCCCGACTCTTTTTTTTCCTATATGAACTCCGCATGTCCCTGGGACATGGCCTACCCACTGCTACAATGAACATTCCTATCTTGCTCCTTTTTCTTTTTTTGTGGAGTTTTTTTGGGGGGACTTAGTTCACAACCACAGAAATACAAAGTTGGATTTCCTTTAATATCTCACAAACTACTGAACATATTAACACCAAATAACTTAAAGTGTAATCTGCAGACCAAACGCTACCTTTCTGCCAAATTTGGTATCATTTTGTCCAGCAGTCCGGGTTGTAGTCATGTTCCAAGCCACTATGTGAAGTAACATGGGAAAGGAACTGTTTTTAACCCCCTCCCTTTTTTCTCGCTTGACGAATTACCCCAGAACTTTCTATGCACAACTAGAATTGCTGATACAAGTTTTCATGAAGATTCATCAACCGGTGCCAGAGATATAGGTAAGTCACAGTACTCTTTTCCTATCGAAACATGGTCCTAACTATAACTACCTAATGGCAACCACCAGTAGGTACTACATATATATGTATAGAAGATAAGCACATGTACAAAATAAGCACAGTATGAACATCAGTAACAGTAGCAATGATCTAGACATTCAAGGTAAGCTGCTGTTACTATTTCAAAAGCTGGGCATACCATCTTCACACACTGTCACATCAAACAGTAATACATTTGGCACATATGTGACCTTTGCTCAGTGTGCTCTACAGAGAGGAAAAGTGGATAAGCATGATGTCTGAATACATTTATGACACAGTGACATGCAATGTCACAAACACACAATGCCTTCCGCCTCATTTGCAGAGCACTCAATTTGTGCCCCTTCATGTACATGTCAAGGCAAAAACTTCACAGAATCCAATAAACAAGGCTATATGTGGTAAGAAGCAGTGCTGAAACACACAAAACATAAACACGAACACTTTTAGGAAAAACAGGATGAAGTAAAGGATGAACCTTTGCACTCCGTTATGAACACTCACCCACAACCTGACTTGCTGATGGCAACTCACTAGACAGTATTGATTATACAAGGGACATATGTGGCATGAAGCATCACTGAAACACATCATCTAGAAAAAGCAAACACCTTTAGGGAATGCAGAATGACGTAAAGCATAAAAGTTTGCACCACAACATGAACACCTTCCCAAAACCTGACTACAAGGAGACAACCAAGTTCACATTATCCACTAAACAAGGCTAATATGAGCCATGAAACAGTACTGAAACACACCTTGCAGGATGAAGTAAAGCGGTATTTTTTTACGTTTCTTTCTTAGACTTTTCTGTTTATGTATAAGAACAGTACCAATAGGACACCCGTTCTCCAAGAATATCTGTAGTAATTTCAAAAATCACAATCTTGCATAACATATTCATTAATACCCATCGACTCTTCCCTCTTGAACAATCCATTACAAATGCAGTGCTTGGCAAATTGCCGGAGAGGCGGTTGTCGTCCCATATCGGTCTCCTATATATGACTCGGCGAACTGAGTCGACTATGAGGCGTGCAACAGAAAGCAGTGAAGGGGGGGGAGGGGGGGAGCCACCAACTGTGGTATAGTGGTTATAAGCCATTCGAGAGTCATACACAGGAGATCCTACCACCGACCTCCGGTTTGTCACCACTTTGGGTTTGTTATACTTACATATGCCTTTCATGTTACCTTACAGTAAATATAATTCGTAAGACATGTTGGCACTCAAAATGAGAGGCTAATATTTTGTCATTAAGTCCTTTCTTACTTTATCAAGTATTATAGGCTGTAAGTGTAGAAGCCAAGGCAGCAACGCATGAACATGTAATAAATTAGTTATTTGCAAATTTACTACTGCATCTATGTTTCAGGAAGAATAGTGTGTGCACCTGAGGTTGTACAGTAATGTCTAGCATTTTAAATATTATATTTTTCATAATATGCTAATTTGCTGTTTTAAAATCTATAACTCATGCAGAAAACAAGGATATTTGTTTTATTATAAATAGTTTAGGATTTGCTAAGAAATATATATGAATATAAGAATGTTATTAACTTCTGTAGTTTTTCATTTAAAGAGGTTCCAGTATTAGTAATTTAGCTTAGGCTTATTGCACACATTAAACTGAGAGTTTTCTAATGACCTGCATCACACATCCACAGACTCTAGGGGTGATTCCTTCCTGGAAAATATAACTAGGTGCGGCAGGATTGGACTTACACCTCATGCATATGTATGTATGTATATGTATGTATGTATAGGCATTTATATAGCGCACTACTTACCCGGAGGGTCCCAAGGCGCTTCGACCGCTGCGAAACCCTTCCTGGCTTCCCTGAGAGATGGTCCCTTAATGGGTATCTCCAGGGTGAGACCAGGCATCCCCGGCGGTCTGGTGGGGCCGTTAGTGAAGATGAGGCAAGCTAATGCCCAGAGTTGCCGAGTGTGATCTCTGATCAGAGTGGGCACCGAGGCGAGAGAATTATCGAGTCCGCTGACCCTGGTCCAGAAACCTGCCGCGCTGGGAATCGAACCCTGGTCCCGGGCCGTCCTCTGCTCTCGGGTCTGCCGCCTCTAACCAGTGAGCCACACTACTAATAACATCTTACGTTGTAGGCTTCTCACTAATTTAGTGCCAGATACCTTTGTTGTTTCTAATTCTCACAGTTTTCAGTTTCTTGTAGGATTCTTTACCTTATTTTCGTGGTACGTTTAGGGAGAGTACAAGGCCTTTTTCTCCAAAGCCAACATTTCAACTGATCTGAAAGAAGTAGTGAATATATGTGTGCTGAATGGGTCTGTGAGTGGGTGCATAAGTGTCTGAATGGGTCTGTGAGTGGCTGTGAGAGTGGGTGCATCTGTGAGTGGGTGTATGAGTGTCTGACAGGGTCTATGAGTGTGTGTGAGAGTGTCTGGATAGGTCTGTGAGTGGGTGTGTGAGGGTCTATGATTGGACATGTGAGTGTCTGAGTGGGTCTATGAGTGACTGTATCAGTGTTTGAGTGGGTCTGTCAGTGGGTGTGTGAGTACCTGAGTGTATGAGTGGGTGTCTAAGTGTCTGTGTCAGTAACTGTGCCACAACGGAACTGCACGTGCCCTTTTATCTAACAAGAGTCCACAGTTTTGCACAAAATATGTATCCAAGTGGAGTTCTTTCTAATGATTAATTACGAAGTGCTACCTTCTTAGGTAAATGTCCATTATATATTCTACACTGCAGCTGCGTAATGGAGCATGAGGAAATGTCACCAGTGACCGTGTGTGCATTTTGGCAATGTGATTGTTCCTACTGCGTCTTTATCCAGAAATATGTGGTAACTTGAACCGTCTTATACAGAAGGCGACGAGATTACAAAGATGTAAACATCCAGCAAACAAGGGACCTTCTTCTTAACTGTATAAAGTAAGTGCTTTATTGTTTGGTAGAGATATCCTCATATTCCTCAGCATCAAGAACTCCTCGCCAAAATCATCAGGAAATAGAGAGGGGTGAAGGGTTAAGCTGTCCATCATCCTGGCAAAAAGCAGGAAGACCTTGGATACTACTAAGGTGGGTGGGGTCAAATGGGGAAGCTTCCAAGTGATTTGCACATTTGCATACTCGTTATAAAGTTACCTGGCCCCGTACAGCACGGATGACCCACTGACAAACCACGGACAATTGCATGTTGTCTTCGGGCCAGGTAACTTTATAAAGCAACATATGCTCGACACTCAAACTTTTGTTACCTTTCCCAGAGTTACGGGAATAGAGGTACGCATACACTGTTTACAATATAAAGTCTCCTGAAGAAGGGCTAATGCCCGAAATGCATTGGGCAGAATTTTTGGTGAATTTATGATGAAATGAGAAAAAATATTGGAGAAAAATGCTTGTAAATAAATATGATTGACATTGAACCAAAACATCTAAAATGCTAATGATTTTTTTTAATTGGGTACATCCTGGGGACATGTTTCACAGCGTGGGATAATGCAAGTCTTGTGACTCATAAAGACAGGACAACAAAGAACCCACTTGTCACAGTCACTACAGATTGCGCTCCAATAGATCAATGTATTCATCTCCATGAAGGATTTCAGATTATTTTTTAATATAGAATTTCTGTGAAAACACACTTGCTTTGCCTTCCCAATCCCAGGAGTTTCGATCACTTGTCCTTTACAGAATAGAGCTTCAACTGGGGCACCTTCAACCAGGGAAGACCAGGCGATTATTCACTCGATCTTTGTTTGTCATATCCCGGAGATGTAATATCAATATGCAGTAGCAGGTAGAACCTCTGAGCTTAGAGCTAGGCTGCATTATCTTATTAGATGCGGAAAAGCAACAAGCAGGGTCTCCTGGTCTTTCCCACGATGTATAATGAAGAAACTGAGGTTTGGACCTGAAAACATGTGTGGAATCAGATATTACTTAGGGACCCTTTAGGACGAGTGGTTACCATGGATAGGGAATAAAAAACTGTGCAAATTACAACTGAATATGCAACGTATGAAGATGATATAACTGTCTTCACAGAAAATGTGTATTGGTTATGGAGGCAATGCACTCCCAGGTGAAAGATGTTGGGAACGTTTTTGGCTGTTTGATGAACACTAATTAATGTGAAACTCTCATTCCACAAGAAGTTCGGCCTAAAAGCATTACACTGTTGAACCAGCCGAATATCCTTGGTTAAATTACTGTCAAGATCATAATATATTCTCTAGAAATTTTTAAGACACTCTTGAAACTGGTAGCAGGGCGAATAAAAAAACTGGACCAATTCCCAGTAGACCTCATGGAGTGATGCAATATTATCTGAACTGTGAACTTGTGAAAACATTTTTATCTTTTCAGAGCTATCGCTTTACTGATCACCACACATTCTTTTCGACTCTTGGACTATGTGAATAATAGCTTTACCTGGGTGACCGGAAAACAAGGTGAGTACTATGACTCATGAAACTATCTTCACATAGGGGCTGCCAGGCCCTATCAGATTTTAAACTATTCTGCTGGGCTGCAATGATTGATTGGGTAGCAGTAGTACAGCGATGTACCAGACAGGGCATATTTTTATTTTCTCTTGCAACTACAAGAGCTGGTGCATTATACACAGTTACTGTATTAAACAATAGGTTCAACGTATTACTTGCTGGAGGAGCTAGTCAAAATTGTTTTGTTTCTCTTGATACTCGCGATACATATCACTCTGGGATAAAGCCTTCCTTCCTTGGATATTTCGTGGTAATGATTGTTATGGGGTTAAGATAGTAACGTAACAGTGTCTAGGTCAGTTATATCACATTGGGGTGCTTCGACCCTTTAAGTGAATACATACTCTGTACAACATCCTCAGAACATGGATCTGCAAATCAGGTATTTTATTTCCCAAGTAAGTGAAGATATATTTTTAGATTTCCTCCCTCTAGTTAAAATATTGGTACTTGAGGGGGAGGCTAGAGGGGGAGGTCCCCATTTCCATTATTGCCAAACACTTGGAGGATAATGTTGATCGACAAGCATAAATTGGGAGGTAAAACGCAGCTAATTTTCATGCAGGTGAGTGTGTGAACTTGCTAGCATGTTCACCAATGATGACGAAGTCAAGAATAGCTTAAAGCATTCAAGGGTGCCATTCAGCTGTGCTGTGGAGAGATATTCGTTGTAGTGTCATGCGTTGAAATGGTTGCGTTGTAATGGCATGGGTTGTAATGGATGTTGCGTTGTAAAAGTTTTGTTGTAATGGTAGTGTGTTGTAAGAGTTGCGTTGTAAAGGTTGTTCCCCCATTAAGTCTATGAAAATGACAAAGGCTATTCCACCAGTATTTTATGGAGAGTTTTGTGAGGGTTTTCCAATTAAAAGAGATATGTTGGAAGGCTAGAGCAAGCATGAGATCAAAAAGACTGTGACAATGTGAGGCGAGATCAACGGATTCAGAGAAGCTTCCAGCGAAGAGAAGGGGTATAGAATAAGAAATGTAAATCTTAAACAGTCGGGAGATATATGACAAAACTTCCTCCAAAAGTCAGAAACCAAAGGACAGAGAAAGAGAAGATGAATGAGATTAGCATTAGAGGAACCACAAGTCCAGCAGTTATCATCGTCCATGAATGAACCTTGACACAGTTCTGACCCAGTCTTGCTTCATGAACTGTACACCAAAATGGAAACAGGCCTTGCTAAAATTACAACCACGACTGAAACAGGCAGCCTACAGACTTTCAAAGAGAAGGACCTTGTTTCCATATGAGGTAAAGGCCTGTCCAGGTTGTCTCTGTTTTTGTGTTTGAAAAGCTTCATTTGACAATCAATAAAAATATAACATACCAGCAATACAGGGACAGGGAGTAAAAGCAGAAATATAACAAAAGAATTGGCTAGTACATTGAAGAGAAGAATGAAAGCAATTTTTGGAATTGTATACAAGGTAGGGAAGGGGAGGAAGGGAAGGGAAGGAGGAGGAAAGAGAAGGGGGAGGAAAGAGAAGGGGGAAAGGGGGAATTTTAACACTCTGGTATAAAAGGAAAATTGTGTATTACATTGCATATTATATATAGATAAGAATTTGTTATTGATTAATTAAATCCATATATCAAGTCAACATGGGTAAGAATTAGAGAACAGAGATAATATCATTCAAGGGTGTGTGAAATTTTTGGAGGTTAGAGGCGAATTATTTTTTTTAACAATCTGGTTTAAATAGGTAGTAAGGGGTAACCAGAAGAGATCTCTATTGACCATTGGTTTACAGGAGGAGGCGAAAGCAACATTAAGTGGATGTATGACGTTACAACGCATACTTTTACAATGCAACATCCATTACAACGCATTCCATTACAAAGCATGCCATTACAACAAATTTTTAAAAACTACCTTTACAACGCATTCCATTACAACGCATACTACCTTTACAACGCATACCATTACAACGCATAACATTACATTGCATGTATGGTAAGTATTGGATTGTGTAGGGGTAAAAATTAATATTCTAACTCCAGGGGGTGCAACAGTAGGGTAAGTGTTGGATAGTGTAGGGGTAAAAATTGCTATTCTAACTGCAGGGGGTGCAATAGTAGGGTACGTGTTCGATAGTGTAAGGGTACAATGCATTGTAATGGTAGGCGTTGTAATGGTATGCGTTGTAATGACTACGTTGTAATGAAATGCGTTGTAGTGGTATGCGTTGTAGTGTCATGTGTTGTAATGGTTGCGCTGTAATGGCATGCGTTGTAATGGATGTTGCGTTGTAAAAGTTTTGTTGTAATGGTAGTGTGTTGTAAGAGTTGCGTTGTAAAGGTTGTTCCCCCATTAAGTCTATGAAAATGACAAAAGCTATTCCACCAGTATTTTATGGAGAGTTTTGTGAGGGTTTTCCAATTAAAAGAGATATGTTGGAAGGCTAGAGCAAGCATGATATCAAAAAGACTGTGACAATGTGAGGCGAGATCAACGTATTCAGAGAAGCTTCCAGCGAAGAGAAGGGGTATAGAATAAGAAATGTAAATCTTAAACAGTCGGGAGATATATGACAAAACTTCCTCCAAAAGTCGGAAACCAAAGGACAGAGAAAGAGAAGATGAATGAGATTAGCATTAGAGGAACCACAAGTCCAACAGTTAGAGTCAGTAGAAGAGGAAAAACGGGCTGTAGAGGCAGGGGTAAGATAAAGACTGTGATAAAGAAAGAACATAGATTGGGTAAGAGAGGCAGAACAAGAGATTTTTAAAGATCTGGACTAAAGTTTATCCCAGAAAATGATAGACCATTCGCATCCCAGATCCGATTCCCAAGAGCGTTCCAATTTAGATTTAGTTTGGTCTGGATTGGGGGCTAAGAAGTATTTGTATATAAGGGCGGCTTTGGGTAGAGAGAGGAGTATTTTAAGATGATAATTTTAGACACCAGTTGGGGTTGAAGAGGGAAGGGAATAGTAAATATCAAGAATAATCGCCATAAGAGTAGTAAACTTCTGTAAAAAAGAACAGGGGCAATGGAATAACGCCTGAAATTGGGGGAAGGAACATGGTGAAAGTCCATTGAAAAGGTGCTTGTTAGACGGGGACCCGGAGGGTCGGCCGAGTACAGGGGGGGAGGCTTCCGGCGAGGGCCCTCTCCGGTAATCGTACAGACAAGTAACTTCCCCCCCACAGATAGACACCACACAAGGATAAGGTCTGCACACTTTTATGTATATCTTTAGGCAAGGTAAGGAGCGGTACAGCAGGACCAGGATACGAGGATCCCGTCAAATCTAGTCTCTTTGGGGAAAAGGGGTAGCGGGACAGTCTGAGTACCGGTCCGGTACGGAAGCAGTAAAAGGTAGAGCTCACAATCCTCGAGCTGGAGGGTTCGTACTGAGGGGCCGCGGCAGCGCCAGCAGGCCTTGTAGGTGGTTCACGATGAGGAGGGCCGCGGCAGAGCCAGCAGGCTTCGAAGATGGTTCACGACAAGAAGGGCCGCGGCAGCGCCAGCAGGCCTGGAAGATGGTTCACGACGAGGAGGGCCGCGGCAGCGCCAGCAGGCCTGGAAGATGGTTCACGACGAGGAGGGCCGCGGCAGCGCCAGCAGGCCTGGAAGATGGCTTCACGACGAGGAGGGCCGCGGCAGCGCCAGCAGGCCTTGCAGATGATTCGCGACGAGGATGAGCCGCGGCAGCGTCAGCAGGCCTTCAAAGGTGGTTCACAAAGAGGAGCCGCGGCAGCGCCAGCAGGCCTCCAAGGATGAGTTCGTCTTGGTGTCTCTCGACTCCAGGATACAACTGCCTTCCTGCTCTGGAGCAGCCCCAGTTATAGGTCTGGCGTCCTTTGATGTCCGGACCCTCGCACTTGGAGGTCGGGAGGTCCGGGATGAGGGAGTCCAGACACCCAGCAGGGGGGTGGAGCCAGTGCCCGGGGAGGCTGGGGGCGATCGACACCTGGCGGAGGGGAGCCATCAACACTCCTTCTCCCATTGACCTGCCAAGTGGTCTCTTCACCCCCTGGGTGGATGGTGGTACCTCGATGTCGGGGCCTGGTTGGGCCCGAGGCTGAGGTCGACCCGAGGCCATGAGGCCTAGTCGTGTAGTGTCCAAGATGGCGGCTGGGCCGGAGACCGGGGTTCTGGGAGGGCCCCGGGCCAGTCGATACAGTGGTGTTCAGGAGCCAAGGTTCCGTCCGGGAAGGGCTGGGTGTTGCCCCGGCGGGCTGCAAGGGTGGTTCTTGTCCAAGGAGCAGGAGGAGCAGGGGTCCGCGACCCGCCATGCGGGGAGGGGACGGGTCGGCCACGAGGCCTGTCCAACATGCGTCCCCCCCAGCTGAAGGCAGGGAGAGTCACACATCCTCTTGGGTACTCTCCTCGCCGAGGCGGAAGAAGCGGGACAGGCCGTCTGCGTTGGCGTGGTCTTGGCCGGGGCGATGCTCCACAGTGAAATCCATCCCCTGCAGGGAGATGGACCAACGCAACAGTTTCGGGTTCTCCCCCCGCATCTGCATCAGCCACTGCAAGGGTCGGTGATCTGTTTGTACCCGGAAGTGGGTGCCGAAGAGATAGGGCCGGAGCTTCTTGAGGGCCCACACTACGGCGAAGGCCTCCCGCTCGATGGTGCTCCAACGCTGTTCTCGGGCCAGCAGGCGTCGGCTGATGAAGGCCACTGGCTGATCGACCCCCTCGGGGTTGAGTTGGGAGAGGACGGCCCCCACGCCATGATCTGAGGCGTCTGTCTGTACAATGAATTCCCGGCTGTAGTCGGGGGCCTGGAGCACGGGGGCGGTGCACATGGCGGACTTCAAGTTCTCAAAGGCCGCCTGACACTCAGGAGTCCAGTTGACTTGCTTGGGGTTCTTTTTGGACGTGAGTTCTGTGAGGGGCCCCGCAATGCTGCCATAGTCTTTTACGAAGCGCCGGTAGTACCCAGTGAGCCCCAGGAAGGCTCGGACCTCTGTCTGGGTGACCGGGGGCTCCCAGGCCTGGATGGCGGCAATCTTGAGCTGGAGGGGGGCCACCCGGCCACTTCCCACCTGGTGTCCCAGGTAGGTCACGGACCCTTGGCCGATCTGGCACTTGCTGGCCTTGATGGTGAGCCCGGCCTGCCGGAGGGCGTTCAGGACCTCCCGGAGGTGGTGGAGGTGTTCTGCCCAGTGGCGGCTGTACACAGCAATATCGTCCAGATAGGCGGCGCTGAATTCCTCGAGCCCTGCCAGCACCTTGTTCACGAGTCTCTGGAAGGTGGCGGGGGCGTTTTTCATTCCGAATGGCATCACTTTGAAGTGGTAGTGGCCATCCGGGGTGGAGAAGGCGGATCGCTCCTGGGCCCCTGGGGTGAGGCCGATCTGCCAATAGCCCGCTGTCAAGTCGAAGATGCTCAGGTAGCGGGCGACCCCCATGCGGTCAATCAGCTCATCTGCCCGGGGAATGGGGTGAGCATCGGTCCTGGTGACGGCGTTTAGACCTCGATAGTCTACACAGAACTTGAGCTCGGGGGGCGACGCCGGGGAGGCAGCCTTGGGGACCAGCACGACCGGTCTGGCCCAGGGGCTGTCGGACGGCTCGATCACTCCCAGAGCTAGCATTTTGGAGACTTCCGACTGGATGCAGGCGCGTACTTGATCAGGCACCCTGTACGCCCTGTGTCGGATAGGGGGGCTATCCCCGGTGTCAACGTCGTGGAGGCACCAGGGGGTGACCCCCGGAATGAGGGAGAACAGGTCGGAAAATTGGAGTAGCAGTTCTTGGCAGTCTCGGCGTTGCGCTGGAGACAGGGCATCGGAGAGGTGGACTCCCTCTACGGAGCCGTCCTTCTCAAGCGTTTTCAGAAGATCGGGAAGGGGCTCGGAGTCTTCTTCAGCCCCACTGTCGGTAGCCATCAGGAGGCTAAGTTCAGAGCGCACAAAGTGGGGCTTGAGTCTGTTGGCGTGGAGGACACGTAGGGGGTTTCGGGGTGACTCTATGTCTATCAGGTAGGTGACGGGGCCCTTGCGCTCCACCACTTTGAAGGGTCCCATCCATTTGTCCTGGAGGGCGCAAGGTTCAACCGGGGACATCACCCAGACCTGTTGTCCCGGCTCGAACTCGATGGATGAGGCATGCTGATCATACCAGCGCTTCATGTCTTCTTGGCTGGCTTCGAGGTTGGCCTTGGCAAGTTCCCTGAACCGCCGGGTCTGGTTACGGAGGGTCAAGAGGTACTTGTATACATCAGGGGGAGTCTTCTGAGGGGCCACCTCCCACCCTTCTTTGACCAGGCTGAGGGGGCCCCGGACGGGGTGCCCATACAATAGTTCGAACGGACTGAAGCCCAGGTATTTCTGGGGGACTTCTCTGTAAGCGAACAGGAGACACGGGAGTAGCACGTCCCATTGGCGACGTAGGGGCTCCTCCAGGCCCATGATCATCCCCTTGAGAGTGCTGTTAAATCGTTCTACTAGTCCGTTCCCTTGCGGGTGATAGGGGGTCGTGAATTTGTAGGTGACCCCGCACTGTTGCCAAAGGGACTTCATGTACTTGGAGATAAAGTTCGTGCTCCTGTCACTGACGACTTCCCGGGGGAAGCCCACCCGTGAGAAGATCCCCATCAGGGCTCGGCCCACCACAGGCGCTGTCACGGTTCGAAGAGGAATGGCCTCGGGATAGCGGGTGGCATGATCCACCAGGACAAGGATGAACCGGTGTCCCTGTGCTGTCCGGGGCTCCAGGGGCCCCACAATGTCTATTCCCACCCGCTCAAAGGGGGTGGTGACGATGGGAAAGGGTTGCAGGGGACCTTTCAGTTTTCGGCCGCTCTTCCCGCTGGCCTGGCAGGTGGGGCAGGCCCGGCAGTGGTTCGCTACATCGTTCCGCATCTTCGGCCAGTAGAAGTGGGTCACCAGGTGGCTGTACGTCTTGTCCTGCCCCAGGTGCCCGGCAAGAGGCACATCGTGTGCCAAGTTCAATAGGAAGTCTCTGAATCGGAGGGGGACCACCAACACCCGGCTGGCTCCCAGCTCGGCAATCTTTTGCTCACTGTAGAGCAGCTCGTTGTCCCAGTAGATCCAGTGGGCCCCCGAGGTATCCCCTGCGCTCTGGGCTATGGCTTGTTGTTGGAGTCCCTCGAGGGAGGCACACGCTCTTTGTTCCTGGCGTAACTGCTCCTGAATGGGGCCACCTTCTTGGCGCCACTGGGCCAGCTCCGGGAGGTCTTGTAGTTGATCAGGTGCTTCGTCGCCAGACCCCGGAGGACCAGGTTCAGGGGTGGTTTCTTCAGTGACGACCGGCGGTGGAGGTTCGGGCCACTCGGGTTCTTCAGTGGATGGGATGGCGCGGGCGGCCATGGATCGGGTCGTTACACAGACCCATTCAGGGAGACCAAGCATCCCCAGGTGCTCCCTCCGCTCAACGGCTGACCAGGGGGAGCTCTCGAGGTCGTTCCCCAGAAGGCAGTCCACCGGGGCATCGTCGCGGACAGTCTCTTTTAGCATGCCAGACACCCCCCCCCCCCACTCGAAGGGGATGCGGGCCATCTGGCACAGGCTTTCGGAGTTGTCTGCCTACCGCAGTGGACAAAGTACATTCGGTAGGATCTGGTCAGGGGTCTCCAGATGGCAGCGGACCACTGTCACACTGGCCCCTGTGTCACTGAGGGCTTCAGCCCGGCGTCTATTTATGGTGACCCACTGGCTGTATTTCTGCGTGTTGGCGGGGATGGGCGCCCGCGGGACCATGTCCCTCTCCCCTAGGCAGACCAGGGACATGGCTGCTGGTTCCCACTCGGGCTGGTATTGTTCGTACTCTTCGTCGCCTTCCTGGCCCGGCTCTTCTCCCAGGGTGGCGGCGGTGAACTGACGGTTCGTGGGGCCCTGATTTTTCGAGCAGTTCGGATCATTGGCGTAGTGGCCAGGTCGCTGGCACTTGTGGCAGGTAACGTTGGGGCGGAACCCTGGTCGCGTTGGAGGTAAGCATGGGCGGAAAATCCGTTTCGCTCGCGGATTTTGCGGATTTTCTGTAAATTCCCAATCCGCGAGATTCGCGAATCTCCCGCAAAATCCGCAAATCCGCGAGCAGCGGATTTTGCTCGCACTGCTCGCACTGTTCGCATGAGTTCGCGGCTTCCCAGTACAACTTCGCGCCCCGCGAATAAGTGCAAAATTGCAGAAATACGATCTTAGCAAAACTGAAACTACTTACCAGGTTCAAAAGTTCAGGCTCATCATTAGTTGCCATTTCCTGTAGTGCTTCCTGAGGGGCCCCTCCAGAGTTCAGTTGCCAGTTGCAACTATTATGTGACCCTGCTCTGAACCTCAGAATAGTTACACATATGCCACAAAGGTCCTGAATTACAGCTAAGGGAGACAAGCAGGAGCCAGGCTGGAAGTTCAAATCCATTAATCAGCCCCTAATTCATTATTGTCAGTTGGGGCAGGGCAGGTGTTGTAACTAATTTTGCAACAATGAAAGCACTTAGCAAGTGCAAAAGATCACTAATCAGGAAGCACTAAGGAAGCAGGTGCCAGCTAAAAAAATATTCTGTGACACATTAATCAGCCCCAAATTAATTCAGGTCACTTGAGGCAGGGAAGGTGTGCTTGCGTTGCCACAATAATGTACACTGCCTGGACAACCAGAGGGTGCTGTGATGAAACAGAGGGTGGCATGGGTGGGCCAGAGGGTGGCATGAGTAGTCAGAGAGTGGCAGTGGTGACAGAGAGTGGCAGTGATGAAGAAGAGTGTCCCAAACAGGCTGGACACGTAGAAACAACAAGTTCGCGAAACTTGCGACCCGACAGGTAAGTTCGCAATTTGCGAAATTGTACAAAACCCTCGCGAACTGGCAGAAACCCGCGCAAACACAAAAAAAAATCCGCAAATTCGCGAGAATTCGCGGATTTTGCAGATTGCGAGTTCGCAAATCCGCAAAATTCGCGAACGCGAGATTCGCAAAATTCGCCCATGCTTAGTTGGAGGGCTTCCTCTTCCGGCCGGGGGCGGGGTGTTGCTAGTGGGGGGCACCGCGATGGTGTCCCTGCCCCGACCCTGGCCTCCTCCTCCCCCCCGTGGCCGGTGGGGCCCTTGGGAGGTTCTGGTCTGTTCGCTGGGCCAGTTCCGGGGGACTTGGGTGCTCTCCCATCGGTCTGCTTCGATGGCGAGTTTCCGAGGTTCGGTCAGCTTACTATCAAGAAGGTGCTGTCTCAGTTCGACGAAGCAATGAATGGAGAGGTGTTCCCATACAATAAGGTCGAATAATTGCTCGTATGTGGTGACCTGGCTGCCCTTGATCCAACCCTCGAAGGCCCGGCTAAAAAAGTTTACGTATTCCACCCAGGTTGTACCAGGTATTCGTTTGCAGTCTCGAAACCTCTGCCGGTACATTTCGGGCGTGAGCCCATAGCGAGTGAGGAGGGCGGCCTTCATGTGGTCATAGGATGTCATCTGGTGGTCGGGGAGTTGCAGCAGGGCGTCTCGTCCTTTCTTGACAAATTTCCCCCATAACCCGGCTCACCAGTCGCTCCGCGGGATTCGGTGGGAGGTCATTGTTACCTCGTAGGCTTTAAACCATTGCTGGATATCATCGTTCCGGTAGTATTCCCTGACGACGTCCTTGGGGACGTGGACCTTCGGGTCCGTAGGGGCAGTGGGGCTCTGGTGCCCGGAGACTCTGAGGTCTTTGTTCTGCCATCGGATCTCTAGCTCCTTCAAGTTGCGCTCATGCTCGTAGGCTAGTCTTTTCTCTTCCAGCTCCCTCTGGCTCTTTTTCTCTTCCCGTTCTTCCCTGAGCCGTAAGTGTTCGAGGGTTATTTTTTGTTCTGCCAATTTGAGTTCTCCATCTAGGCGGAGTCGAGCCAGTTCCAACTCGTGGAGTCGGATTTTCTCCCGTTCTCGGGCTTCTTCGGCCGAGAGGCCCGGTCTTCTTTCGTCCACAGGGGTGGTACTTGTTTCGGTTGTCTCGAGGCTCTGATTTTGAGGTGGGGATGTTTCCGTCTCCACCCAAGACTCTAAGGCGTGCTTGAGGTCATCTTCGTGCTCAGTCCCGTGGTAGCAATGCCCAGCTCTATGCAGAATTGCTTTAGTTCTTTGTGGCTGTCTTCTTCCAGCTTTTCCATCTGAAATTTTTCGGTTGTTCCACTCTCCTTTGTCGTCATGGTGGCTGTGTGTCGTGGGGTGAGTTACTCTCTGTACGATTATGCGTCGGCTTGGATCGCGCCGCTGGCCACCAATGTTAGACGGGGACCCGGAGGGTCGGCCGAGTACAGGGGGAGAGGCCTCCGGCGAGGGCCCTCTCCGGTAATCGTACAGACAAGTAACTTCCCCCCACAGATAGACACCACACAAGGATACGGTCTGCACACTTTTATGTATATCTTTAGGCAAGGTAAGGAGCGGTACAGCAGGACCAGGATACGAGGATCCCGTCAAATCTAGTCTCTTTGGGGAAAAGGGGTAGTGGAACAGTCTGAGTACCGGTCCGGTACGGAAGCAGTAAAAGGTAGAGCTCACAATCCTCGAGCTGGAGGGTTCGTACTGAGGGGCCGCGGCAGCACCAGCAGGCCTTGTAGGTGGTTCACGATGAGGAGGGCAGCGGCAGCGCCAGCAGGCTTCGAAGATGGTTCACGACAAGAAGGGCGTGGCAGCGCCAGCAGGCCTGGAAGATTGTTCACGACGAGGAGGCCCGCGGCAGCGCCAGCAGGCCTGGAAGATGGTTCACGACGAGGAGGGCCGCGGCAGCGCCAGCAGGCCTGGAAGATGGTTCACGACGAGGAGGGCCGCGGCAGCGCCAGCAGGCCTGGAAGATGGCTTCACGACGAGGAGGGCCGCGGCAGCGCCAGCAGGCCTTGCAGATGATTCGCGACGAGGATGAGCCGCGGCAGCGCCAGCAGGCCTTCAAAGGTGGTTCACGAAGAGGAGACGCGGCAGCGCCAGCAGGCCTCCAAGGATGAGTTCGTCTCGGTGTCTCTCGACTCCAGGATACAACTGCCTTCCTGCTCTGGAGCAGCCCCAGTTATAGGTCTGGCGCCCTTTGATGTCCGGACCCTCGCACTTGGAGGTCGGGAGGTCCGGGATGAGGGAGTCCAGACACCCAGCAGGGGGGTGGAGCCAGCGCCCGGGGAGGCTGGGGGCGATCGACACCTGGCGGAGGGGAGCCATCAATACTCCTTCTCCCATTGACCTGCCAAGTGGTCTCTTCACCCCCTGGGTGGATGGTGGTACCTCGATGCCGGGGCCTGGTTGGGCCCGAGGCTGAGGTCGACCCGAGGCCACGAGGCCTAGTCGTGTAGTGTCCAAGTTGGCGGCTGGGCCGGAGACCGGGGTTCTGGGAGGGCCCCGAGCCTGCCGATACAGTGGTGTTCAGGAGGCAAGGTTCCGTCGGGGAAGGGCTGGGTGTTGCCCCGGCGGGCTGCAAGGGTGGTTCTTGTCCAAGGAGCAGGAGGAGCAGGGGTCCGCGACCTGCCATGCGGGGAGGGGACGGGCCGGCCACGAGGCCTGTCCAACAATGCTCAACCCAAATATTACTGTTTAATCTCCAAAAAATGGGTCTGTCGTGAAGGAGAATAAGAGAGTTATGCCAAATAGAGGAGTATAGGAAGGATTCACGAGAGATAATGTTATGTTATGTTAGGGAGTATTTATATAGCGCCTATCACCGCCGGCCTCTAAGCGCTTACCAGAACAAAAAACATAACACACTAATGCTCCTAGAACCTCAGTTGTTCCACCTCCTATAATGTCATGAAAGCCCTTCTGAAAAGATAGGTTTTTAATTTCTTTCTGAAGGGTAGAAGCTGCGATTCCTCTTTCAAGGTGGGCGGGAGCTCATTCCACAACTGTGGGAGAAGCACAGACAGGGCCCTGCCCCCTTTGGTCTTTAATTTGAACCTAGGTTGAATCAGGTTGGAGGTTGTTTCTGAGCGCAAAGGTCTCCCAGGAATGTACCTCTTCAGACGTTGTTTAATGTACTCTGGGGCTTTCTCAAAAAGTGCCTTATGGGCCACACAGAGACATTTGAACTGGACTCGGAATTTCACTGGAAGCCAGTGCAGCTTCTGAAGAAGGGGGGATGTGTGCGAGTTTCTAGGCACAGAATAGATGAGCCTAGCTGCGTCATTCTGTATTACCTGCAGCTTCCTCAACAGCTTGTGTGGTAAGCCCAGGTATAAGGCGTTGCCTTAATCGAGTCTCGAGATGACTGTGGCGTATACGATCGATTGCAGGGTGGAGGCAGATAAGATGGGAACTAGCTTGCGCAATTGCCTCAACACACCAATGCAGGAACCGACGACAGCAGAGACTTGAGGGGCCATTGAGAGGTCTGCATCAATCCTTAGTCCCAAGCTTTTTACCACGGTGCCAGGAGACGGGGTGGTTCCCAGCTCAGGGGGCCAATACAGGTCACTCCAGGGATCCTCTTTGTTGCTGATCACCAGCACCTCTGTTTTATCAGCATTCACCTTCAACAGATTGTTAGTCATCCAGTTGAATGTGAATGAGAGCAAGTTCCTCACTGATTCCTGGGCCTCAATGGTGTTGTCTAGCCGGACTAAGAGCTGTGTATCATCTGCGTAATTAAAAATCTTGCAGTTCATACTCATAAGCTCCTCCACTAGAGGTTGTAGATAGATATTGAAAAGCAGGGGGGATAAGGCCGACCCCTGAGGCACCCCCCACGTCACTTCGCAGGTCTCAGACAGTTGGTGTCCTAGCTGCACTCTCTGGGTACGGCCTGACAGGAAGGATTCTAGCCACTTTAGCACCTGGCCTGTGATCCCCAACTTCGCGACACGGTCCAGCAGAATAGTATGGCAGACCGTGTCGAAGGCCGCCGATAAGTCTAATAGAATCAGGGCGCACGGCTGCTTGTTATCTGCCCTGGCTCGCAGCTCATCGGCGACCGAGGCCATGACCAGTTCTGTGCTGTGTTGGGGCCGAAACCCAGCCTGCCTGGTGTGGAGAAGATGATATTCTTCCAGATGGCCGGCTAGAGTGCTGAGAACGTGCTTTTCTAAGATCAAACTGAGAAAAGGCAACTGCAAAATGGGCCTATAATTTTTTAAGGCCGTCGTGTCCGGTGCTGCTTTCTTTAAGAGTGGGGAGACCCTGGCTTCTTTCATCTGGGTAGGCAAATAACCTGATTTAAGTGAGTTGTTCAATAAATTCAATACCTGAGGCTGAATGGCTGGCAGGGCCATTTTAAAAATTTTAGGGGGGCATGGGTCTATGTTGGAACCTGATTTAATTTGACCGACCAGCTCCAATAGACACTTATCATCGATAGGAGGGAAGCTGTTCAGAGTCATGGATGGCACCTGAGCAGTTTGACTGGGCGGCAAAGTTATAGTTGGCCGTGCTTTGATGTCTGAAATGATGTCCTGTACCTTCTGAAGGAAGAAAGTTTGAAAGGAGTCACAATCAGGTTGATCTTCCGCCGAGATTTTCCCTTCTCGTTGTGTGAGTTCCCTAAGAATCGTAAAGGTTTCTCGCTGAATATTGGTTGCCTCTCTTATTCTTCCCTCATAGAAGGCAGCCTTTTTTTCTAGGATGTCTGCCTTATATTTTGAAAGCAGAGTTTTGTAAGTTTCGGCCTCTGATTGACTGTAATGGAGTCTCCACCTTCTCTCTGCCTTACGGAGGGCTTGTTTCTTCTGTTTCAAGGAGGCGTCAAACCATGGCGCTCCTTTCCCTTTAGTTCTGGTGCTCTCCATCTGCTCAGGGACAAGTTTGTCCAGTGCGGTGAGCAGCCAGGTTTCTAACATCCTAACATCATTGTCTAGGTCTGTGCCGTTCATGTTGGGAGGAGTAGAAGAGAGCAGGGTCGTAATTAGGAGGTTGGCTTCCACCTTACTCCAGGATCGAATTTTTCTCCGGGCTTTATTGAAGGCAGCCCTCACCGGATCACCTGGAATCCAGCATTTTATGAGAGAATGATCTGACCAAATACACGGACTGATCTCCGTTATTTCTATATTTGGTAGGGAGGCCCAGACAAGGTCCAATGTATGGCCTTTCACATGAGTTGGGCCTACCACTAGCTGTTGCAGATTGAGCAACGAGAGATTGGCTTCAAACACAGTCTCTGTAGTGGCTCTAGGTACCTTGTCCCAATGGTAATTGAAGTCACCTACCACCAGAAGGGACTTGCATCTTGTGGCTAAGTCCGTTAAAAGTTCAAAAAGGACGTCATTGAAGTCTGGGGAACTTTGCGGCGGGCGATAGACCACCAGTATTACTATGCATGAAGATTTGAATGAGACTTTTATCCCTAGCAACTCTGCACTAGCACAGTTTTGTGCTACGATCTCTTTCACTGCGAGGCATTTTTTATACAAAAAGGCTACGCCCCCCCCCTTTGCAATCGTTTGGACGATTATACCAGAGTGCGTCATAGTCTGAGGGAAGGGCAGCCAAAATGTCGGGCATAGAGGCAGAGCCTAGCCATGTCTCTGAAAGTGCAAGGATATCAATGTCCCCATCAAGCAATAGGGAAAAGACTTCTAAATGATGCTTTTGTAGCGAGCGCGTATTAAGTGTCGCTAATATAAGGCCATCTGACTGCCGATCAGTTAAAGTGGGGGGAGACCTAGGGCTAGTATCTGTGGTTTGCAGCAGGGTCTCAGCTTGCAAGCAGGCAAAAGTACTTTCATCTAGGCGTATGGAGTCTGTCTTTAATGCCCATAGAGCATCTGGCGTATATGTCCGAGATGGACCAGAGTTTGAGGCCCCTGGGCCCGTCCTGGCACGGACGGGCACAGACGGGCTTTCCTCTGGCGCTCCACCGGCGCGATGCTGCGCGCGATCGCTGCGCGCTAGCATACTAGTAATTAATTATAGAGTGTGGCTGAAAGGTACGTGCAATGACTAGCCCGCTAACACCCAAAGCGTGGTGTCAGCGTCTAGCCCACACCTAAGATGGCGGGCGGCGTGAAGCGGCGATGTAATCACCAAAGTGGTGAGAGAGGTCTGTTTTGCCGATTATAGTGTAGGCAATGTGAAATTGAATGAAGCGTGGGGTCACTGACACAGTATTTGCGCTAACTAATCACTATCCAATTTATCAAGCATGAAATAAGTATTTACGAAATACACAATATATTTTGAAAAAGGAGCAGAGCTCCAAACACTTTAAAACAGGTAAAAACAGTAGCGGTTCTTTAGATGGCAGCAGTATGTCGTTCTAGGTCTAATCGTCGGGAAGCGCCGAGTGACCTCCTCAAATAACTTTGCCTGAAAGGTACGTGCAATGACTATCCCGCTAACACCCAAAGCGTGGTGTCAGCGTCTAGCCCACACCTAAGATGGCGGGCGGCGTGAAGCGGCGATGTAATCACCAAAGTGGTGAGAGAGGTCTGTTTTGCCGATTATAGTGCAGGCAATGTGAAATTGAATGAAGCGTGGGGTCACTGACACAGTATTTGCGCTAACTAATCACTATCCAATTTATCAAGCATGAAATAAGTATTTACGAAATACACAATATATTTTAAAAAAGGAGCAGAGCTCCAAACACTTTAAAACAGGTAAAAACAGTAGCGGTTCTTTAGATGGCAGCAGTATGTCGTTCTAGGTCTAATCGGCGGGAAGCGCCGAGTGACCTCCTCAAATAACTTTGCCTGAAAGGTACGTGCAATGACTAGCCCGCTAACACCCAAAGCGTGGTGTCAGCGTCTAGCCCACACCTAAGATGGCGGGCGGCGTGAAGCGGCGATGTAATCACCAAAGTGGTGAGAGAGGTCTGTTTTGCCGATTATAGTGCAGGCAATGTGAAATTGAATGAAGCGTGGGGTCACTGACACAGTATTTGCGCTAACTAATCACTATCCAATTTATCAAGCATGAAATAAGTATTTACGAAATTCACAATATATTTTAAAAAGGAGCAGAGCTCCAAACACTTTAAAACAGGTTAAAACAATAAGGAAGAAAGAAAAAGTTAATATTTCCTTGAAAGAAAAGGGTAATATTAAAATGTGATCAATGGAGAGCCAAGGGGGGGGGGGGGTAAAGGGAGCGGGATCAGATATGAGCCATTTTGAGGCATGACGAAGGGAAAACGATTTGTGGTAGAGACAAAAAAAAACGGGAAGTTCACGCCACCATTAGACTTTGGCTTGCGAAGAGAAGATAAAGAGATTCTGGCTGTTTTATTTTTCCAGAGAAATTTATAGAGGCATGAATCAATATGTTTAAAATAAAGGGTGGGAATATGAATGGGGAGCATGGAGAGTGTATAAATTAAAATTGGGGCAATCATCATTTTAATTGAATCTAACCGACCCCACCAAGAAAGAAAAAGGGGGTTCCAGGAAGGAAGTCATTTCTCAATTCGAGATAAAACTGCAGACATAGTCAATTTAAATGAAGAGGCAATGGAATTGGAAACCATATGCCAAGATATTGAATTTTTGAACTATTCCAGGCAAATCCAGTGGATGAAAAGGAATGGGGAAGACAGAATTTTGTGAGAGGAAGAATTTTGGTCTTATCTGAATACATTTTGTAGCCAGAGACCTGTGAAAAAGAATCAAATTCAAGTAATAAAGGGAGAATAGAGATTTCAGGAGCAGAAATAAATAAAATAATATTTTCTGCATGAGCAGAAAGTTGCAGTTGATGGTCACCGTAAGAAAAACCAGAGATGGAATTGTTATTACGAATAGAAGCAAAAAGGGTTCAAGAGCTAGAACGAAAAGAAGAGGGGATAAAGGACAACCTTGACGAGAAAAATAAGATGAGACTCAACCATTGACTAATACCGAAGCTTTAGGGGCAGAGTATAGTAAGGGGATCAGTGAGATCAATTTAGGACCTAAAACCGTGCCATTGCAATGAGGCAAATTGGAAGGACCAATCTACTCTATCAAAGCTTTCTCTGCATCAACAGAGATGGGAAGTGGAGAGGGAGAGAACTTTATTTAAGACATTGAGAAAAAGACAGGAATTGTCAGAGGTAAGTCTCCCCTTGACAAAACCGCATTGCTCCTTACCAATAAGATGAGGCATGAGGGGATCTAAACATAAAGAAAACGATTTAGCAAATAATTTATAATCAACCTTAACCAGGGAGATCAGGTGATAATTCTTTCAAAATTTAGGGTCTTGACCTTCTTTAGGAATGAAGCAGATTGTGGCCACCTGAAAGGTGCTCTCTGTCTTACCAGCTAAGTAAAATGAATGGAAAAGTGTTAAGAGTTTCAGGATTTATAACTCACAAAAGTGCACCTAAAATTCAGCAGAAAATCCATCCGGGCCAGGAGTTTTCCCTTTAGTGAGAGTATTTAAAACTGTAGAAAGCTCATTAATGGATAGATTAGTTTCAAGATCAAAAAGATTAAGATGGGAGCTAGAGGGAGCAGGGGTTTTATCAAGGTAGGCCTTAATGAGAAAAAAGGGGGGAGGGGACTCTGGAGTATAAAGTTATGCAAAAGGGGATTATTAGAGGAGTAAATAGAGTCTATGAGGGTGCGATCTTTGCATGTTTTGAGGTAATTAGCTAAACGTTTTCCTGTTTTATTACGGCCACCATAGTAACGGGCACCACTACGAAGGAGTACAGAGGACGCATTGTCAGTGGTGGTTTTGTTAAAACCAAGTTTAGCTTGTATCAACTCTGGTGAGATGGAATCTTTCAAAGAAGTATAAAAGTCATGTTCTAGGAGCTTAATATGCTCTAAAATAGCTTTTCGCTGTTGAAGAAAAGTTTCTTTTTTTATAGAGTCCCAAATGATATGGGGGAAGGAATTGGGGTCACGGTTAAGTTCAAATAATTAATTAGCAAAGGAATGAAAGGAGGAAGAGAAAAGAGGGTCTGAGAGAAGAGAGTTATTAAAAAGCCATCAAGAGGATTTGGGATGCGGAGGGAATAAATCAAGATCTGTTATAATTGGGGCATGATCCGAAATAACTATAGGTTCAATAAAGGAAGATAGTAAATGTTGAGATAAGGATTGAGAAAGAAAGATTCAGGCTAGGCAAGAAATAAAAGCATGAGGAGGAGAGAAAAAAGAGAAATCCAGAGTGTCAGGGTGAAAAAGTCTCCAAGAGTCAATGAGATGTGCCTGAGAGATAGTATCAAGAAAGTGTTTGTGGGTTTTATATGGGACAAACCAGACCTTAGATTGACGATCAAGAAATGGATCTACAACTTGATTGCAGTCACCTCCTAGTATGAAGAGATCCTTTTGAAGTTGGATAAATATTTGCGTAATCAGAGGCCAAAAAGAACAGTCAGGATGTGTAGGACCATAAACATTAAAAACTGTTAAAGGAACAGTATTAATTAACAATTTAGCTATTATCCATCTACCTTCTGTGTCAATTTCTTGTGATAATACTTTATCATTCAATTTCTTATGACATCAAATTATAACACCATTTTTTTATTAGCAGATGGAGAGAATAACACCTTACCCACCCAGCTTCTTTTTAATTTTAGTGCCTCAATTTCTGTAAGATGGGTCTCTTGTAAAAGAACCAGATCAGGATTATAGGAGGCATGGTGGGGAAGGATTATCTGTCTTTTAATAGGATTAATAAAGCCCTTTCCATTCCAGGAAATAACTCTGAATGCAAAAACATTAAAGGTTTAAACAAACAAAATATGCAGTGAAAGGAAAATTAAAGAAGATACCAATGGAAAAGGGGAAACAAGAGGTAAGAAAGGAAAAGGGAAAGAGAGGAGGAGGAAGGATACAAGGAGAGACAGTACTTATCCAAAGAAGAAGACTGAAAAAACATACCTGAGGGGGACAAGGACGAGATAAGACTGGGGCAGTGGCAACGTACGGAAGATGAAACACCCGAACCAGGAAGTCTGGACCACACCAGAACAAATAGACATATGTAGACAGACCAAATAAACTTAAAAATGAAAGGTGCAGATGGAACCTGTGATATATAAAAAAAAAGGGGAGAGTTTAGAAAAGGAAAAAATAAGAAAATTTAGAAGATACACATTTGACAGAATAGAAACACAAAAAACAGATATGAATTGTCGGAATAACATATAATCTAAAACAGATAAAGGGAGATATATAACAATCAACCATGAAAAATGTTGATAATAACCATATTGTGGTTGAGAGAAAGCGCAAACGTTTCTTATTTAGTAAATACAATATTGATAGAGAGGATAAAAAATAGGAGTAGAGATAAACATATTCAAATCATACATTAACAGTATGAAGACTATAGGCAAAATACAAGGATGAATATAACATGTCAACCATTAGGAGGACCGGCAGAATCCATGATGATTGAAGAGTGAGAGTATATAAACTTCCTAAGTTCCGAAGGATTTTCAAAAGATAGAGTACGATTTTGGAATGTCACCTTGAAAATGCAGTGAGGACAGAGACCATAGCGGGCTCCCAATGAGCGGAGAGGTTGTCGAAGACTAAGGAACTCTTTGCGTCTGGCTGCTGTAACGTTGGAGACATCGTGAGATAGAAAAACCCTCTGACCAAGCCAAGAAAGTTGCCGTTTTGCTCTGGGTGCAGAAAGGACTGAGAGTAAGTCAGTATATTTCAACAAGAGGATAATGACTCCTCAGGGCCTAACCGAAGTTGAAGACAGCGAAGGACGAGGACCAAGCCTCTGGGCCCTCTGAATATTGAGAGAGGTTGAGGTAGGCATGTCCAGTAGTTTTGGTAGCAAGGAAGTGAAAAAGGCGACAGGATCTTCACCCTTTAAAGCTTCAGGTTGTCCATAAATTCGTAGGTTGTTCGTCCTGTTGCGATTTTCCAAATCTTCAGTGTGTTACTAAAGTTTACAAACCTCTTTCTCTAGAGAGGAAAGTCTTTGAAAATCAGCTTGAACAATCGAGAGTTGTAGTTCCATTGTAGAGATTCTACCCTCTATTAAAGACCACTTTTCTTTCAAAAATTGCATTTTCTTGTTCGTCTCCATCACAAACGGACGTAAGGCGTGTATTTCCTCCAGTAGCAACTCCAAGGAGATGTCTTATCTGGAGATGGAGGGTCCTGCTTCAGTTGTTTAGGTGTTGACGTAGGCGGAGAAGATTCATGCAGAATTGATTTGGATGACTGGTTATGAGCAGAAGTCACTCCAGCCATGACTGTAGTGGGTGATGAATTACTAGATGTAGATGATACAGGAAGCTTAGGGACAAAGACAAATTGAGGTTTGCGTATTCTGCCCATATTATTATTACTATTATTATATTTCTTATATAGCGCCAGAATCGACCCCCGAGGGGGTATCTCCGCGCTTGCCTTGGGAACCCGTCCTGGTTTTTCCCTGTGAGATAGCCCCTACATGGCATCCCCAAGGTGAAAGCCAGGCATCCCGCCGCGGGGGGCCGTTGTGGAGATTAAGCAAGCTTAATGCCCAGAGTTGCAGAGTGTGAGCCCATGATTAGGTCAGGCACCGAAGCGAGAATTATCGAGTCCGTGGACATTTGAGCTCAACACCCTGCCGCGTCAGGAATCGAACCCTGGTCCCGAGTCTGACCTCTGCTTCAGGGTCTGCCTGCTCTAACCAGTGAGCCACACTTCTCCATATACAAGTATCAATCCCGTAAAACAAGGTATAATCTAAAAGCCAGCTGTGGGAGTAATGTTCCTTCAAAAGTTGGTGAACGTAGAGATAAAAAAAAGTATATATATATCCTAGAGACCACCAAAAGAATTATGCAGTTTGAGTGGATGATTGGCTTATATAAAGAAGCAAACGCCCCCCAAAAAAGTCCAAAGGTGTGAGTCAAGGAGAGGAGTAGCTTAGATACTAGAGGAGATACATAGGTTTCAAGAAGAAAACCACCATAGAAAATATATCAGCATGAGAATATTGTTAAAATGATGAAAAAGGATATTGTTGGGGTAGAAAAACACATAGGCAAGTCATGAAGTGCTCTTGCAGGTTCAAAAATAGCAGTAAAGTTCAGCGGCCATTAGCAAAATACATGTTCAGCAGCTGCTATGAGGAGAAAATAGGAGACTTCAGGAAGCAAAATGGTGGCCGCTCTGTGGCACGCTAAAATTCGGCAAAATTGATGAGAAGCGCAACGCGCTTCAAAATGAAAAACAGCTCACCATGTTCTGGAGGTGTTCCGCTGCTGTTTTCGTGAAGGTCCGTATGGCGTAGGTGCGAGGAAACGCACCTAAATACTTGCGGGGGCATCCAGCGAGCTGAGCTCCTAATTCAATCGGCCATCTTGCTCGGCGCTGTAACCACACCCCTGTCCTGGTTGCTTCTAACCAGGAGGTCAACAACACAGCCGTCAAGAGGAGCTGCCAGAGCTGTTGTGGTGAGCCAAAACCTGATTAAGGGTGTCTGGCCCAGGGGAAAACCTGTTCAGTATTCAGACAGCTGAACCAATTTACAAGTACCGCTGGAGCAGTGCTCACAACCACACCTGCCAGAGGTGATGGAGGATACCCAGTAGAGTGCATGCAATGTTTACCGAAGACAACCCATGACACAAGGATACAACCACCTAACCAGACTGAGAAGAAGATGAATAAGAAGTGCTTCTCTTTTCATTTGTAGTCGAACATCCAAGCTCAAAAAGCCAAAATGTAAAGGCTTGATATTGCTGTGCTGATCGCCAACCATTCCCCATTGAACGCAATGGACACAAATTTAACTTTTATAACAACAATATGTCATGAATATAAAAAATGGGCTGATTTATGGTTTGTCAGACTGGGTGTTCCGTCACCAATGCAATAGAAAAACCCTGTCTGCCAAACTGCCATTACTTACACAAGTTCAGATTAATTGTTTTCTTAAATTGAACAGTGTGCCTTTACAAGTTCAAAACTGCTCTAATTTAACAATGAAGGCCACCTTTTCCCCTTGAAAGAGGATCTTTATTGATACCGTCACACAGTTGGGCTGCCTGCCATATTTTGGGTTGGGAGCACCTCCAGCTTTACAGTGACTGAGCCCCCACTGGCTTCATCAACGAAAAGCTTCATCTGACGGCCCCAGAGGATAGTGGCCATTTGAGGAAGGGCATTATATTGCTCATCTACTTAGAGTGGATGGTTTAATGTATTTTTTACTGTCTGTAAAAACATGTCAGTGGGGGACAGAAAACAACAAAAAATGACTCTTCCTCTCACACCCAGGAGAAAAAACTGCCTAAGTCTGGAGGTCATTGTTTTTTTTTTATTTCCGTTGTTTTTGATAAACACAAGCCTTGTTAAAATTTGGTAGGTGGCCATCCACCAAATGTATTGTACTTTGACTGGAACCACTGTGGCTGCAGTTTCTGTTAAGGTAAAGTGACCACTGCTGGGCCAGAGGTGATCTTTAAGTTCGACCGGCAATAGTCCGTCATGGTGGTGGTGTAAGAAATTAAGTTATTAATTGGGGTTGATGATTATTCACCTTGAGCAATAATCACTAACCTTGTATGGGTGAATCCTTAAAGTCACTAAAGTAACAATAGCTCAACCCCTGTTAGGTATGGCAATGAGCCTGCTAGTTTAATATATGGCCAGGTATTTATGCAGTACCAAAACAGTAATAAAGTCAAAATGAAACACAATAAAAATCCCAAACTAAATTAGGAAAATAGAGTACAATTTGATAAAAAGAATGGCACCAAAATGACAAAAATATAATATGGAGACCCGGAGATATGTAGTTTTAAAGTTTTAACTAGAAATAGCGGTGAGAAGCACAGATGCCAATGATAGTCTATGGTTGCAGTAGACCACGACCTAGCAGCAGTTTGAGGGTAATCATGATGGAGTGAGAGTTAAATACTCCAATCAGGTTAGTCATGGTCAGAGATTTTACTTTCTTGGCCCTTTAAGTAAGTCCCAATCTATCACAGGAGTACACTTCTAAGGCCCCCCAGGACCAAAGGGGAGGCACTAAAGGACTTACAGGTTGTCAGGCAGAGGCCAAAAGCAGTGTTTAGTCCAGATCCAGTTGCCACAGGTCAGATGACCAGTTCCAAAAAGGCCTCTTATAGCTTATTGTCTACGTGTAGTCTTATTTCCCTTGGAGTCTACCTCTTCATTCTAGGTATAACACTGAGCAGGTCCAGTCCTTCAGGGCTCTGATCAGGTCACAAACAGCAGGTCCAATCCTCTTCTGTTCTTCTGCAGGTCCAGAAGTGTTCTGAAGTAGGAGCATGGCACGAACTAGTGGGTGGAAATGACTCCTGGGAACACCCTAACTTGTAGAGTACAAGTTCCCGAGGCCAATCCTACCCAATTTGGTAATTTTCAAGAAAGTAAAAGTATTCAACAACACTAAACAAGGGCTCTCTGAGAGCTTGGGGCATATGTGAGGAGTGTACACTGGTAATCAAAGAGTCCTACACATCTAACACTAAAATGCAGTTTGAAGTGTCCACTGTAGCCACAATAAACCTAAAGGCAGACGTCTGGTAGGACAAAAGCAGGATCTTCCAGCAACCGCACAGCTGATTACACAATCATTATTTTGGCTTCTTGTTTCCCTTCAGGAGCCTGTGCACTGCAAAGTGTCATATGTAAATCCAGCAGATATGTCTAGCAGGATTTGACATGCAAGCAGGATTTGACACTGCAATTTAAAAAAGGATGCTCACAGGCCCTTCCCTGAAAATTCTGGGATGTTCAGAGGAGTCATGTCTGTCCATTCAAGTCAGCCCATTGTTAGGTCCTGGGAGTCACTTCGCACCTTTTTCACACATATTTAAATAGTAATTACTGACTGGCATAAGTGGCAGAGCCTATCAAATGCAAATACAAATGTAGACTCCAGGAACTTCAAGTGGGGCAAAGGTAACTTTCTAACAGCTACTTTTCTTAATATTTATTAAAAATCCAACTTCACTATCGAATTAGAGTTTTAATAACTATAACAGACCGTTGTGATTATTTTTCCAGCTAGTCTCATTCCTAAAATACAGTATTGGGGTTTTTAATCTGCACTCTAGATTTTTTTACAATCAATCAATCAGAGTACTTGTTAAGCGCGCTACTTACCCATGAGGGTCCCAACGCGATGAGGGGAGAGGGTGGGTGCTGCTACTGCTCGAAGAGCCAGGTCTTAAGGATTCTTCTGAAGGCGAGTACGTCTTGGGTCTGCCGTATGTGGGTAGGGAGGGTGTTCCAGGTCTTGGTGGCGAGGTAGGAGAAGGATCTGCCACCGGAGGTCATTCGCTGGATGCGGGGGACATCTGCGAGGGCGAGGCTGGAGGAGCAGAGCTGGCATGGGGGGTTGGAAGCTGAGTCTGCTGTTCAGGTAGGCTGGTCCGGCATTGTGGAGTGCTTTGTGTACGTGAGTGAGGAGCTTGAAGGTGATCCTCTTGTCGACGGGGAGCCAGTATAGGTCTCTCAGGTGGGGGTGATGTGGCTGCGGCGGGGGACGTTGATGGTCAGACGGAGGCGTTTTGGATGCGTTGTAGTCGTCGTAGGTGTTTGGCTGGGATTCCTGTGTAATGTGCGTTGCCATAGTCCGGTCTGCTGCTGACGAGAGCCTGTGTCACCGTTCTTCTTGCTTTGGTCAGGATCCACTTGTAGATCCTGCGGAGCATGCGGAGGGTGTTGTAGCAGGAGGAGGAGACAGCGTTGACCTGCTTAGACATGGAGAGGGAGGAGTCGAGGATGAATCCTAGATTGCGTGCATGGTCGGTGGGTATTGGTGCTGTTCCCAGTGTGGGCGGCCACCAGGAGTCGTCCCAGGCTGAGGGGGTGGGTCCGAGGATGAGGACCTCCGTCTTGTCCGAGTTCAGCTTCAGACGGCTGCTCCTCATCCAGTCGGTGACGGTCTTCATTCCCTCGTGGAGGTTGGTTTTGGCGGTGTGTGGGTCCTTGGTGAGGGAGAGGATGAGCTGGGTGTCGTCAGCGTAGGAGATGATGTTGAGGTCGTGATGGCAGGGCACATGTGCGAGGGGGGCCATGTAGACATTGAACAGTTTTGGGCTGAGGGATGAGCCCTGGGAAAAGCCGCAAATGATGTTGGTGGCTTTGGATTGGAAGGGTGGGAGGCGGATGCGCTGGGTTCTTCCGGAGAGGAAGGACGTGGGACAGTCAAGAGCCTTCTCTTGGATTCCAGCTTCTAGGAGGCTTGTCTTTAGAGTGCGATGGCAGACCGTGACGAAGGCGGCTGACAGGTCCAGGAGGATGAGGGCTGATGTTACACCGTTGTCTAGTCGGCACCTGATGTCGTCTGTGGTGGCGATGAGGGCTGTCTCAGTGCTGTGGTTTCGTCTGAATATTGACTGGGACGGGTCTAAGATGTTGTTGTCTTCCAGGTGGTGGACCAATTGCACGTTGATGATTTTCTCGATGACCTTTGCCGGGAACGGGAGCAGGGAGATGGGCCGGACGTTCTTGAGGTCCTTGGGGTCCGCTTTCGGGCTTCTTGAGGAGGCCATTGATTTTGGCGTGCTTCCAGCTTTCCGGGAATGTCGCTGTTTCGCAGGAGATGTAGATGACCTTCCGTAGTTGGGGTGCGATGGCTGCGTCTGCTTTGTTGAATACATGGTGTGGGCACGGATCAGACGGAGATCCTGAGTGGATGGAGTTCATGACCTTGCGTGTCTCGTCGTCGTTGATGTTGGACCAGGAGGTCAGGCGGTTGGCGCTGGTGGTGTTCACAGGGGAGGTGGAGTCTGGCATAGTCGTGGCGGTCGTGGTGTTGAAGCTGTCGTCGATGTCAGCGATCTTGTGGTGAAAGAAGATGGCTAGTGAGTCGCACAGTTCTTGTGAGGGAGGGATCTCATTGGCGTGGCACTGGGGTTGGAGAGTTTCTTTACGATGCTGAAGAGTTCTTTGCTGTCGTCGTATGCGTTGTTATCCAAGCGGTCTTTGAAGTAGGATCTCTTGGCTAATCTGATGAGATGGTGGTATCTGCAGGTGGAATCCTTGTGGGCTGCTTGATTATCCGCTGTGCATTTGTGGAGCCATGTCTTCTCCAGTTTCCGGCATGCGGGTTTAGAGTTCTGGAGCTCGACAGTGAACCAGGTGGCTCTCTTGTTGGTGTGGCTGTTGGAAGATTTCTTGAGCGGGGCGAGGGTGTTGGTGCAGTCGTCGATCCACTGTCTGAGGTTTCGGGCTGCAGCGTCTGGGTTGGTGGCTTCGGTGGGTGGGTTCTTGGTGAAGGAGGTGATCAGCTGGTCTTCGGTGACTTTGCTCCAGCAGCGGCGAGGCAGCTGCTGCGTGCGGTGGTGCGTGGTTGGTTTCTTGAAGGTCAAATGGATGCAGCGGTGGTCGGTCCAGTGGAGTTCGGTGGGGTGGTTTATTTATTTATGGGTTTCTATAGCGCTGGAATCGACTCCAACTGGAGTATCTCTGCGCTGTGATACCAAATAAGATTTAAATATTTGAAGGTTGAAGGCAACGTGGGAGCCTGTGGAGAAGACGGGATCCAGCGTGTGGCCGGTGGCGTGGGTGGGTACGGTGATGAGTTGTCTGAGGCAGAAGTTGGCGAGGTTGTCGATTAGGGTGGCAGAGTTGGCGTTGTTGTTGTTTTCGAGGTGGAACTTCATGTCCCTGAGGAGGATGTCGTCCGTGGAGGCAAGTGCGTGGGTGCTGGGAGGTTGGCGATGGAGTCCCTAAACTGAGCCTGGGGTCCGTGGGTCTGTAGATGAGTGTTCCTCTAAGGGTGGTGTTGGGGTCGGTGTGGATCCGGATGTGCAGGTGTTCGGCGGTATTGAGGGTCTCGTATGGGTGAATCCTTAAAGTCACTAAAGTAACAATAGCTCAACCCCTGTTAGGTATGGCAATGAGCCTGCTAGTTTAATATATGGCCAGGTATTTATGCAGTACCAAAACAGTAATAAAGTCAAAATGAAACACAATAAAAATCCCAAACTAAATTAGGAAAATAGAGTACAATTTGATAAAAAGAATGGCACCAAAATGACAAAAATATAATATGGAGACCCGGAGATATGTAGTTTTAAAGTTTTAACTAGAAATAGCGGTGAGAAGCACAGATGCCAATGATAGTCTATGGTTGCAGTAGACCACGACCTAGCAGCAGTTTGAGGGTAATCATGATGGAGTGAGAGTTAAATACTCCAATCAGGTTAGTCATGGTCAGAGATTTTACTTTCTTGGCCCTTTAAGTAAGTCCCAATCTATCACAGGAGTACACTTCTAAGGCCCCCCAGGACCAAAGGGGAGGCACTAAAGGACTTACAGGTTGTCAGGCAGAGGCCAAAAGCAGTGTTTAGTCCAGATCCAGTTGCCACAGGTCAGATGACCAGTTCCAAAAAGGCCTCTTATAGCTTATTGTCTACGTGTAGTCTTATTTCCCTTGGAGTCTACCTCTTCATTCTAGGTATAACACTGAGCAGGTCCAGTCCTTCAGGGCTCTGATCAGGTCACAAACAGCAGGTCCAATCCTCTTCTGTTCTTCTGCAGGTCCAGAAGTGTTCTGAAGTAGGAGCATGGCACGAACTAGTGGGTGGAAATGACTCCTGGGAACACCCTAACTTGTAGAGTACAAGTTCCCGAGGCCAATCCTACCCAATTTGGTAATTTTCAAGAAAGTAAAAGTATTCAACAACACTAAACAAGGGCTCTCTGAGAGCTTGGGGCATATGTGAGGAGTGTACACTGGTAATCAAAGAGTCCTACACATCTAACACTAAAATGCAGTTTGAAGTGTCCACTGTAGCCACAATAAACCTAAAGGCAGACGTCTGGTAGGACAAAAGCAGGATCTTCCAGCAACCGCACAGCTGATTACACAATCATTATTTTGGCTTCTTGTTTCCCTTCAGGAGCCTGTGCACTGCAAAGTGTCATATGTAAATCCAGCAGATATGTCTAGCAGGATTTGACATGCAAGCAGGATTTGACACTGCAATTTAAAAAAGGATGCTCACAGGCCCTTCCCTGAAAATTCTGGGATGTTCAGAGGAGTCATGTCTGTCCATTCAAGTCAGCCCATTGTTAGGTCCTGGGAGTCACTTCGCACCTTTTTCACACATATTTAAATAGTAATTACTGACTGGCATAAGTGGCAGAGCCTATCAAATGCAAATACAAATGTAGACTCCAGGAACTTCAAGTGGGGCAAAGGTAACTTTCTAACAGCTACTTTTCTTAATATTTATTAAAAATCCAACTTCACTATCGAATTAGAGTTTTAATAACTATAACAGACAGTTGTGATTATTTTTCCAGCTAGTCTCATTCCTAAAATACAGTATTGGGGTTTTTAATCTGCACTCTAGATTTTTTTACAATCAATCAATCAATCAGAGTACTTGTTAAGCGCGCTACTTACCCATGAGGGTCCCAACGCGATGAGGGGAGAGGGTGGGTGCTGCTACTGCTCGAAGAGCCAGGTCTTAAGGATTCTTCTGAAGGCGAGTACGTCTTGGGTCTGCCGTATGTGGGTAGGGAGGGTGTTCCAGGTCTTGGTGGCGAGGTAGGAGAAGGATCTGCCACCGGAGGTCGTTCGCTGGATGCGGGGGACATCTGCGAGGGCGAGGCTGGAGGAGCAGAGCTGGCATGGGGGGGTGGAAGCTGAGTCTGCTGTTCAGGTAGGCTGGTCCGGCATTGTGGAGTGCTTTGTGTACGTGAGTGAGGAGCTTGAAGGTGATCCTCTTGTCGACGGGGAGCCAGTGTAGGTCTCTCAGGTGGGGGTGATGTGGCTGCGGCGGGGGACGTTGATGGTCAGACGGAGGCGTTTTGGATGCGTTGTAGTCGTCGTAGGTGTTTGGCTGGGATTCCTGTGTAATGTGCGTTGCCATAGTCCGGTCTGCTGCTGACGAGAGACTGTGTCACCGTTCTTCTTGTTTTGGTCAGGATCCACTTGTAGATCCTGCGGAGCATGCGGAGGGTGTTGTAGCAGGAGGAGGAGACAGCGTTGACCTGCTTAGACATGGAGAGGGAGGAGTCGAGGATGAATCCTAGATTGCGTGCATGGTCGGTGGGTATTGGTGCTGTTCCCAGTGTGGGCGGCCACCAGGAGTCGTCCCAGGCTGAGGGGGTGGGTCCGAGGATGAGGACCTCCGTCTTGTCCGAGTTCAGCTTCAGACGGCTGCTCCTCATCCAGTCGGTGACGGTCTTCATTCCCTCGTGGAGGTTGGTTTTGGCGGTGTGTGGGTCCTTGGTGAGGGAGAGGATGAGCTGGGTGTCGTCAGCGTAGGAGATGATGTTGAGGTCGTGATGGCAGGGCACATGTGCGAGGGGGGCCATGTAGACATTGAACAGTTTTGGGCTGAGGGATGAGCCCTGGGAAAAGCCACAAATGATGTTGGTGGCTTTGGATTGGAAGGGTGGGAGGCGGATGCTCTGGGTTCTTCCGGAGAGGAAGGAGGTGGGACAGTCAAGAGCCTTCTCTTGGATTCCAGCTTCTAGGAGGCTTGTCTTTAGAGTGCGATGGCAGACCGTGACGAAGGCGGCTGGCAGGTCCAGGAGGATGAGGGCTGATGTTACACCGTTGTCTAGTCAGCACCTGATGTCGTCTGTGGTGGCGATGAGGGCTGTCTCGGTGCTGTGGTTTCGTCTGAATATTGACTGGGACGGGTCTAAGATGTTGTTGTCTTCCAGGTGGTGGACCAATTGCACGTTGATGATTTTCTCGATGACCTTTGCCGGGAACGGGAGCAGGGAGATGGGCCGGACGTTCTTGAGGTCCTTGGGGTCCGCTTTCGGGCTTCTTGAGGAGGCCATTGATTTTGGCGTGCTTCCAGCTTTCCGGGAATGTCGCTATTTCGCAGGAGATGTAGATGACCTTCCGTAGTTGGGGTGCGATGGCTGCGTCTGCTTTGTTGAATACATGGTGTGGGCACGGATCAGACGGAGATCCTGAGTGGATGGAGTTCATGACCTTGCGTGTCTCGTCGTCGTTGATGTTGGACCAGGAGGTCAGTCGGTTGACGCTGGTGGTGTTCACAGGGGAGGTGGAGTCTGGCATAGTCGTGGCGGTCGTGGTGTTGAAGCTGTCGTCGATGTCAGCGATCTTGTGGTGAAAGAAGATGGCTAGTGAGTCGCACAGTTCTTGTGAGGGAGGGATCTCATTGGCGTGGCACTGGGGTTGGAGAGTTTCTTTACGATGCTGAAGAGTTCTTTGCTGTCGTCGTATGCGTTGTTATCCAAGCGGTCTTTGAAGTAGGATCTCTTGGCTAATCTGATGAGATGGTGGTATCTGCAGGTGGAATCCTTGTGGGCTGCTTGATTATCCGCTGTGCATTTGTGGAGCCATGTCTTCTCCAGTTTCCGGCATGCGTGTTTAGAGTTCTGGAGCTCGACAGTGAACCAGGTGGCTCTCTTGTTGGTGTGGCTGTTGGAAGATTTCTTGAGCGGGGCGAGGGTGTTGGTGCAGTCGTCGATCCACTGTCTGAGGTTTCGGGCTGCAGCGTCTGGGTTGGTGGCTTCGGTGGGTGGGTTCTTGGTGAAGGAGGTGATCAGCTGGTCTTCGGTGACTTTGCTCCAGCAGCGGCGAGGCAGCTGCTGCGTGCGGTGGTGCGTGGTTGGTTTCTTGAAGGTCAAATGGATGCAGTGGTGGTCGGTCCAGTGGAGTTCGGTGGGGTGGTTTATTTATTTATTTATTTATGGGTTTCTATAGCGCTGGAATCGACTCCAACTGGAGTATCTCTGCGCTGTGATACCAAATAAGATTTAAATATTTGAAGGTTGAAGGCAACGTGGGAGCCTGTGGAGAAGACGGGATCCAGCGTGTGGCCAGTGGCGTGGGTGGGTACGGTGATGAGTTGTCTGAGGCAGAAGTTGGCGAGGTTGTCGATTAGGGTGGCAGAGTTGGCGTTGTTGTTGTTTTCGAGGTGGAACTTCATGTCCCTGAGGAGGATGTCGTCCGTGGAGGCGAGTGCGTGGGTGCTGGGAGGTTGGCGATGGAGTCCCTAAACTGAGCCTGGGGTCCGTGGGTCTGTAGATGAGTGTTCCTCTAAGGGTGGTGTTGGGGTCGGTGTGGATCCGGATGTGCAGGTGTTCGGCGGTATTGAGGGTCTCGTCTGCGTGGGTGGCGACATTGAGGGTGGACTTGTGGACGATGGCTATTCCTCCTCCGATTCCGTTGACGCGATCCCTGCGGGTGATCCGGTAGCCGTCTGGGATGGCTATGGCGATGTCGGGCGCCGAGGAGTCGTTCCACCAGGTCTCGGTCAGGAAAGCCACGTCTGGGGCAGAGGTGTTGAGCAGATCCCAGAGCTCGACGGCGTGTTTGCTTGCGGAGCGGGTGTTGAGGAGTATGCAGCGGAGGTGGTTGGGTCCAGTCCTTGGAGGTTTGGTGGTTCTGTTGCAGGTGAAGCTGCAGGTGTGGCAGGAGAAGGGTCAGTAGGTCAGTTTCGGGGCGGCCTGGAAACAGGTGTGGTTTCGGCTGGCATTGAGTGCGTGGAGGGTGCTGGCATCGTAGTGGATTCTGGTGTCGTGGCATTCGCGGGGTCTTGGGGTTCTGGCTCTGGGTGTGGTCCAGGCGCGGAGGGGCGCAGACAGGCTTGCCTTAGGCGCGCCCGCTGCCCGAGCCCGCTGTATGGCCGCTTTTCGGCCTGCATATGAGGTGGCTTGGGAGGGAGGAGCAGCTGGGAGGCGGGAGCGGGGAGGCGAATGGGTGTGCAGGGGGCTGGGGCCGCAGGGAAGCAGCTGCGGGAAAGGGCCGGATCGGCAGCGACGGGGGGGCAGGGGGAACTGGCGCACAGGGCAGAGGGGAGAGAAAACCCGGGAAACAAGGAGGCAGCAGGGAGTCAGGAACCAGGCAGTCAGGTGACGAGCAGCGCTTGGGGGCGACCTGCCTGCGACCAGGGTCAAAGGTCACAAAAAAGCGCAGAAGGTAACAAAAAACGGGGGAAACGAGGGGCACAGAGGCACAAAGGTCACATGAAAGGGCAGAAAAGGTCACCAAAAACAGGGGGAAACGAGTGGCACAGAGGTAGTAAGGTCACAAGAAAGGGCAGAAAGGTCACAAAAAACGGGGGGAAGCAAGTGGCACAGAGGCAGAAAGGTCACAAGAAAGGGCAGAAAGGTCACAAAAGACAGAGGAACGAGTGGCACAGGAGGCAGAAAGGTCCCAAGAAAGGACAGAAAGTTCACAAAAAACAGCGGGAAATGAGTGGCACAGAGGCAGAAATCTCACAAGAAAGGACAGAAAGGTCACAAAAAACGGGGGGAAACGAGTGGCACAGAGGCAGAAAGGTCTCAAGAAAGGGCAGAAAGGTCACAGAAATGTAGGGGCAGCTAAACAACAGAAGACAAAACTGGTAGAGAGACACGGGTGCCGCGAGGGAAGTAGAAGGTCTAAGACAATCTAAGACAATGAACTATAGTTTTTGGGTGTTAATAACATTAAGTACATGCTAACATTAAATGTCTACATATCCTGTTTTTATACCATACACTCTGCCTTGTCGGCGATAAGGCCTACATAGGGGTGACTAACTAATATTTAAAAGGGAGGTGTTTGATCTGTCAAAAGGGTTTATTTAGAGAAGTCGAATTGCAGTGTTTACACTGCTACAGCCAGGCCTCACAGTATAAGCCTGAAGCCACATTTGCACAATCTCTGTAGTGGATCACTCAATGGGTAATCGAGTCCACCAATGGCACTTTTACTGCAAGGCACTGGGTACACCTTGTACCATATACTGGGGGCTTATAGGCAAGTTAAATATAGCAATTTACAGTATACCAATTTAACTATCATTAGAGGGGGAGCACAGGCAATTTACCACTGCTTGGTGGAGATAACGTGAACAGTGGTCTAACATCAGCAAAAGGAGAAAAATACAGGGTGACTATGCAGAAAAGATGGATTTATTACAGGTCGTCCCAATGTTCTCCACCACCCTGGCGGATGGTGTACCAGCCACTAAACACACAACCAGGCCCAAAGGTTTTCATCATAAAAATTATAATAGGCAAGCTGCTGAGCTGCAACAAACTTAACACATGTGTCTCATTTACATCTTGTAGATTTGCAGGGATGGAACGTGTTGGCAAAGCTATTGTGTGGTGATTATAAAAAAAAGAGGATAATTGATTTTCAATAAAGGATTTACTACAACTACAATCAAGACATATGACTGTTTGATATTTCTGTCTGGGAAGCCTTTCTGTTTGCGATATTTGTTTCTATTTATCTATATAAGCTGTACTATATTAGCTATATAAATAGAATATATGCTTCTCTGGTGCAGGGTCAGTTTAGAGTTTTGTAACAGTGACTTTTAACCACCAAAGGGGGATGTATGTGGCTGCATCCCAAACCCGCTGCACAAAGGTTTAGTACTAACTCAATAGGCCTACGTAATAGTGACGTCTGGTGCTGGATCATTTAAAACCTTTGACCCTGATCTTTTATACATTGATTCAATACTATGCCCTGATGGATCTTATGTACTTTGTTATCAATAAGGCTTTTATGATAACTTGTATTTTTTACTGTTGGACTGTAAGAATGATGATACTTTTATGATACTTGTTATTGAAATAAAGCTATTTGGTATGGTGTACCTAAGATACATACCAAAGAAAAAAAAAACTCCTTTTAGACCTGTTGTTTCTAATAAAGATGCCATTACTGAATCATTGAAAAGAAAAAGACTGACAAGTTACCATTTTACGTCAATAGCAATTTTGTAGTTATGCTTTATGTGGAGTAATTGTATATTAATATTCCTCAGAAAGAAGTGGTAAAGATAGCCAATGAAGCTGTAACAAACAATACTGAGGTGCAGACCCTGTATTTATTTACACAGTGTGCCAAGATTGTTTTAGAGAATAACTTATTTTTGTTTAATGGCTCCACCGACAAACAACACAAGGGAACTAGCATCAGAGCGGTATGTGCCCCCAGTATGGCGAACCTTTATGTAGGTGTCTTTAAAGGTAGATACATCTGTAGTGAATTGGCACGTTTCAATGAGAACTAATATACAGATATATAGATGATGTTTTCTTTATCTGAAGGAGCAACAAAGAGGCTCTTAATGAACTTCTAACTTAGCTTAACTTGTGGGACCCCAAATTGAGACAGACTCCTAAATCGAGTAGCTTGAGAAAAGTATATTAATATATGGATCTTTGTTGCTTTTTTTTTACAAAACCGTTTACATCAAACAACTGGATGTAACGCTCTGTAGCATTTTTCAGAATGAAGCATTGCCTTTTGGATAGTGCTTTGGCTTTGAAGCAACTGTTCTAATCTGGAAAATGTTGTTAAACATTTAGAAACTCTGAAAGAAAGTTTTGGGCTTGGGATTAGTCCAACGCAACATTTGATCACTCATTTGTTTCAATCGGAAGATTTTATAATAGAGTTTGTGAGTTTGAACAACCTGTGAAAAAAATGATGACACTATTGAAAGCATTATGAATCACAGGAATGTTTCAAACCACATTACAAATTTGATTATTAGCGTGGTGAAAGGGACTTTGGGAGTATCACTAGTAGTTGGTTAAAGGCAGAACCTGGTTTTTACAAATGTACAAAATGTGAAGCATGTAAACATGGGACAAATTAAAAAAAAGTTGGACAATCACTTTTCTAAGACACAAAGACCCCCTAAAAGTTGTTTACAACTGCAAAATGGACTATGCTACTTACATGCAAACATGCCTATGCTGTAACAAAATACAAATGCAGCACAAAACATGCAGTACACATCCTACAGCATTTGAGGGCAATAGATAATAAAGATAAGACATATCCAGACACTTCAGGAAAGACCATAACGGAGACAGTACCATGCTAAAATATAGTGTCATTGATGCAATCCCTAACACCATAAGAGGAGGTGATAGAGAAAAAACACTTGTTTCATCATGTAAATGCCTTCAGTTCTGTGTGAACAGAGGGAAATGACTGTTAATTGATGTTTAAGCAATTTAAATGATGTTACTTTTTTTCAGATGGGGCTTAAGTTAACTAAATATGAGTGAGAACTAAGCAAGAGGTAAGCAAGAAAGTCGGGTACGATGTCTTGTCAGAAAAAATAGGGCTTTCTAGAACATTAGGTTCCTAAAATGAATTTACTAATGACAAAAGCACAAAGCATTTAATCGGAACACCTTGTATTGCTGTACTTGGGGCAGCCCACAGGGGTGGAAATATATTAAGCCGATACACAAACATGGACTTAATGATGATACATAAACTCAGAATAAATTGCAGTATGATTGACTACCCATCAAAGAATCAGGCACAAGAGAAGAATCAGGGTGTAATAATTTGTGACACTTTCATAAAATGATTCACCCACAATATTCTTGAGATTATGGTGAAGTTATGGATTTTGAAATGCAATGCAATTAGGTAATCGCAATTTACAACGTATGAAACTCAAAGAGTTTTATATAGCGATTCCTAGGGGGTCGCTAATTGCTCTACCTCACTAATATTAATGTGGTAGATCGAAAATTTGCGAACCCCTAGGAATCGCTAAAATCATGGGGATGGTGGCTCGCTGGGGTCAGCAGACCACCATGTCCGTGATTACTTTTAAATAAAGCAATCTTTTTTTTAAATGCAGTTCGTTTTCTTTCAAAATAAACAGAATACATTTCAAAAACAAAAATTAAAAGTTTTATTTTTATTTTTTAAGAGTAGACAGTGGTCTGGGACCACTGCCTGCTCTTAAAAAATGCTGTGACAAGCATTCACAAAGGGGAAGGGGTCTCTTGGGGACCCCTTCCCATTTGAGAATGGGTTATACCTACTTGAAGTACGTGGTAAAATGCAAATGTTTTGCGACCGCATTTCGGTCACAAAACATTCCTACATACTGATGCAATTAGGTATAAGGAAGGGATGCCACAAACACGCCCCTTGTGATTCACAAACTCATTTTTCGATTCGGTAACAGGTTACTGAATCGCAAAATGGGTTTTGATACATGCAAAAAGCCTTTGTAGCGTTTGCAAACTGGCTCGTTTGCGAATGCTGAATAGCTTGATACATGTAGCTCTAACTATCATATTGACCACTAAATTATTTGTTTTAACTTTATTCATTGTATAGTAAAATTTGTATGAATATTACTCGAAAGGAGGATTCCTTATTTGTTCCTTTTAAAGTTCTTATGGGAGCTCTGGTTTCTGCTTTTGTAAGAGACTAGCAGCCCGTCCCGACGTTGTCCGGGTATGAATTGCTGCCGGCCAGTAGTATATTGTTTTGTAGGATTTCATTTAGATAGCATTTCTTATCTGTGACAGGCCTGTGAAACGCTCCGATTCACAGTGCACTGCTGATGCACTTAAGAGTGCGCGTTCAGTAGTGTGTGAACTCGAGTTTCCCTACTTTATTTTTCCTTGCAATATTATATAGCGCGAACTCGACAACATGGCATGAGCACAATTTACATTACAGAAGAACACATTCATTTGTGGTAGGCACGGGGAGACAAAGCGATTTGCCTGGAATCACAGGATGTTAAGCTGATGCCGAGATTCGAATGTAGCTCCCCAACTCTAAAGTTCGCAATTCTAGAACTTGTGGCGGGAGGTGTGTCTAAAAGGTATGTCGGTGCTGGCCATCAATGAGAGAGACCTGTACATTTTTCAAATGGGTGGTGAAAAAATATGAGTATGTTGCTGGAGTTGTGGGCCGCCGTGCCACCAATGTACTTACCGGGGGAGGGTAAACACCCATTATTCTGCAACTTTCTTTCCGCATACCATCACTCCGCATACTTTCATTGCGAAAGTACCATGACTCCGCAATGCCATTATAACGTATGGCATTACATTTTATATGCTTTTACCACGCATACATTTACAACAAAATTCGTTGTAAATGCATGAATGGTAAAAGCATTTTTTTTAATGTTTGGATAAGGTAAGTATGGGCATAGGGTATATGTTTTGGGTTACTGAGGTATATGTTTTGGGGTGTTTGGGTATTTTAAGGGTTCAGATATAGTTTTGGGTTATGAGGTAGAGGGGTAGTTTTAGGGTTTAGGGCTAGGTTTGGGTTTTGGGGTATAGGGGTATTTTTAGGGTTCAGGGGTAGGTTTGGGATTTGGGGTACAGAGGTATTTTAAGGGTTCAGGGCTAGATTTGGGTTTTGGGGTACAGGGGTATTGTTAGGGTTCAGGGCTAGGTTTGGGTTTTGGGGTACAGGGGTATTTTAGGGTTCAGGGGTAGGTTTGGGTTTTGAGGTACAGGGTTATTTTTAGGGTTTAGGGCTAGGTTTGGGTTTTGGGGTACAGGAGTATGTTTAGGGTTTAGGGGTAGGTTTGGGTTTTGGGGTACAGGGGTATTTTAAGGGTTCAGGGCTAGGTTTGGGATTTGGGGTACAGGGGTATTTTAGGGTTATGGGGTAGGTTTGGGCTTTGTGGTACAGGGGTATTTTTAGGGTTCTGGGGTAGGTTTGGGTTTTGAGGTTCAGGGGTATTTATAGGGTTCAGGGCTAGGTTTGGGTTTTGGGGTACAGGGGTATTTTTAGGGTTTAGGGATAGGTTTGGGTTTTGGGGTACAGGGTGTATTTATAGGGTTAAGATGGGTTAGTGTTTAAGGGTGTAGGGTATTTTAAGGAGTAAGGGTGGGTTATGATTATGGGGTGCAGGGTGGGATTAGCACACGATATTAGACATGGCATGAAGGGCGGAACGTACCACACACCCTCAGAGTTTGTAACGCCCCAGCACATGCCCACAGCCCAACGCAGAAACGCCCACAAGGGACTACTTTGCTGGCACGGTTCTCTTACCTTTTAAATGTATATGGTGGGCGTCTGCATAGCCTATGTACTTTTGCTGCAACTGCCCTTTCCAACGCTGTATTGGGTGTTGTGATTGGTGCTGTGGTTCCTGAGATTACCCGCCTCAAAGGTTTGGGCTCTCTCTTCATTATATTAGTATGGATGGAGTTATAATTGTTCATATTGGGGGTAAAGGGGAAGGTGTGTGGTACATGTTCACTATACCTTTATGTGGGTAGGTTCCATTATAGAATGGATTCTCACAATAGAACTTTAGAGCCCTGTAGAAAGGCAGATGGTCCTGGCTGTGGTGTGTTGCAATAAACATATCTGCAACCTGTAAAAGCTTTGTGTTTGCTGTATCATTTCACAGACACTCATGCCGTCACTCTCCGAAATGCACCAGCCACGCACTGTACCTACCTATGCCGCTAGAAGACTGCCAGTGTCAATCATTTTCTATTTTGTATAATGAAAAGATCTTTCACAAGCTTCACTAACATACACAAAAATGAAAACAATGGCAAACAGAAGGGCCAGTTGCCTGTCATGTAAAGAGCGGTGACATAAGAATGGTAGCAGTGCATACTTCTTCACACAGAAAATATCAGCTGCCCCTTCAATGTATTATTGAAGATTGTGAACAGCTTCAAAACAATGTTAAGATTGGTAACGGCGAAATAAATGCAATTGTAGTGACAAAACAACATATTTTCAGTAAATTAATTCAAAAAAAGATTATTTTGCCAATGCTTGTTTTTAGGTGAAGTGGGTCTTCAATTAATCAATCAATCAAGTATTTATAAAGTGGTGCTCTTCACCCCTTAGGGTATCCAGGCACCAAATTATGACTATATTTTACCATCCAGCCATTGGACGAGGGAGGGCAGCTTACCCTGCTTACACCAGACACATGACACCATTGCTTGCCAGGCCCAGGAGACTTCTCAATATTGGGTTAGTGCTCCCTGGCTAGGGCAGGGTACCCCCTCTCTTGTGCCTTACAGTACTGTACCGTGGCTGAAAGTGTAGTGTAGTTCCGATAATACCCTTTTATGCAGGACCTACGTTGTTTACGGTTAACATATACTGTGGGCTTGGTGGCAAACTGAGTCTGTACTCCCCCACCGAATATGTCAGCCTGTTTGGAATTTTATTGCGCACAACTACCCTGGGGTATCTCGGTGCATGTCGGACTTCCTGGGACAGAAAGCAACCAGATGCTCATTGATTAAATAACCAGATTTTCAGAAGTTTACGGAAGATGATGAGAGAGGGACTGGTTTTGATGAACAGAGGGAGAGAATTCCAGAGCCTGGGGGTTGCTACTAAGAAACGTCTGCCTCCCCAGGTAGTGGTTCTGGTACGTGGGACGGAGAGAAGATGGGTGCAGGATGAGCGAAGTGATCTTTTTGGAGCGTAGATCCGAAAAGCATCCTTAAGAAACCTGGGTCCTGAGTCATGGATGGCCTTATAGGCGATACAGAGTGCCTTAAATTGTATCCGACTCTTGACCCTTAGCCAGTGCAGGTGACGTTTGGCCGAGGAGGTGGGGCGGTGACCAGGGATGCCTAGCAAAATTCTGGCTGCAGCGTTTTGGACTGATTGTAGTTTGGTTAAAACTTGTTCTTGCGTGTTGAGGAAGAGAGCGTTGCCATAATCCATCTTGGAAAAAACGAGGGTGGTGATCAATGTTTTTCCTGCAGCTGGAGGGAGATATGGCAGCAGCTTCTTAATCTTCCTCAGCATATAGAAGGAGGATGCGACCACTGCATTCACATGGTGCTTGAATACTAGCTTGTCATCGAACATGACACCGAGGTTTCTGACCTTGGCAACTGGAGTGGGAGGAGAACCCATTTCAGTGGGCCACCAAGTGGAGGACCATTCCGGTGAAAGGTTGCCAAAGGTCATCACCTCGGTCTTGTCCGAATTTAATTTCAAGCAGTTACTTGACATCCATGAGCTAATGGCCGACATCCCCTCCTGGAATCTTGCAGCAACGGCTGGTCCATCCTTATGTACCGCCAACACCAATTGGGTGTCATCCGCATAGGTGGTTAAGAGCAGCCCGTGTGCTTTTATAACCCTCGCCAAATCCGCCACATATATATTAAATAATGTGGGGCTTAGCGAGGAGCCCTGGGGCACCCCGCACGGAAGGGTGAAGGTAGGCGAGTAGAAAGTGCCCAGTTTCACCGCCTGCATGCGGTTGGCCAGAAATGAAGCAATGAGGTCCCTGGCAAGATGGGTGACCCCAGAGATGTGACACGGTCGATCAAGATGGAGTGATCGACTGTGTCAAAGGCAGCGGACAGATCTAGGAGTATAAGGACCGCCGCCCCACCCTGGTCCATTATAGTCCTAATCTCGTCAGAGGCCTTTATCAGAGCGGTTTCTGTGCTATGGCCCTTCCTAAACCCGAATTGGGTGTCATCTAAAAGTTGATGACAGTCGATGAACCCTGAAAGCTGTTTGTTCATGACTGCTTCAAATATTTTGTCCTGGAATGGGAGGCAGGCGATGGGTCTGTAACTGGCTGAGTCAGCAGGGTCCAAGGACGTTTTTTTAACAGGGGCTTGATGACTGCCTTTTTCCAAATTCAGGATAAATGCCTGTCTGGAAGATGGAATTACATAAGTCCGTGAACGGGGAAGTAATAACCTCAGTGAGAGCGCTCAGTATGGAAGGGGGGCAAGGGTCTAAAGGAAATCCAGATTTATTAGAGGTGATAAGTTTGCTGATCTGGTCTGACGAGACCAATTGAAAATTGGAGAAGATAGGTGTAGTTGAGGGGGCCAGAGGAAGTGGGTCAGGGCAATCCGAGCATTTAGGGAGGGAGAAAGATGAATAGATATTAGTGACCTTGGTGGAAAAGAAAGTTGCTACCTCATTACAAAGATCTTGAGATGGCTCAATGGGCGGTCCTGTCGGAGGGTTAGAGAGAGAATCTACTACTTGAAATAGCTTTCTTGTAGAGTTCTGGGCATATTCAATATGGGCCTGAAAAAAAGCGCTTTTATGTTTAATGATGGATCTTTTGTATAGCGCCCGCGCATCTTTGTAGGTTTGCTTGTCCGACAGACTGTAGTGCTTGCGCCAGCGTCTTTCTAAGTTCCTACAATACTGCCGTTGTAGTCGAAGATCCTCTGTGAACCATTGGGCAGATGGCATGGCCCGGTTAGAAGTGATGGATTTGGCCGGGGCTACTTGATTAATTGAGTCCAGGATCCATTTCTGGTACCTGCTTGACAGAAGACTGGGGTGAGGTGATACCTCGTAAGGAGATTCAGCCAGGATATTGGACAATAACGGGTAGTCCAGGTTTTTTCAGGCTCTGGTACTAATGGGGGTACGAGATGTGGACTGAGGAGGGTTAGGGTTATGAGCCCAAATGGTGTAAATGACTGCAAGGTGGTCCGACCATACTACGGGAAGAACAGTGACAAGTGAAATGTTGGGGTTGTTAGTGAACAAACCATCAAGCGTGTTGCCTGCTTGATGAGTAGGGGCTGCCACTAACTGCTGTAGACCTACCGTGAGTAGATCGGCAATAAGTTGAGTGGTGTCTTTGTCCCCTGCGACTTCCAGATGAAAATTGAAGTCCCCCAAGATGGTATAGTCAGAATGGACTAAGGAGAGTTCCGTAAATTCATCAAGAGCCGAGAGGAAGCGAGTATGTGGGCCAGGCGAACGGTATAACAGAATCCCTTTAAAAACTTGATTGTGATTAAGTGTAATGAAAAAGGTACAGGCTTCACAATCCAGTCGATGAACAAGTTCGATCTTGGAGTGAAAAACCGCTTTATGGATAATGGCTAAACCACCTCCACTCCCTGTAGTTCTGTCCTGTCTTACCACACAGAAGCCCTCCGGTGTGGCCGAACAGAAATCCGGGCCGGAGGCAGCATCTCCTCAAGATTCAGTTACAAACAGGATGTTCAGCTCCTGGCTTACTATGAATTCCCTGATGTCTAAGCTATATTTCGGGAGGGAGCGGGTGTTATCAAGCGCCGAGCGAAAATAGCGCTTAGGTGTGGGACTAATACCATAGGCAGAAGGCATATGACATGGGAGAGTGTAGTTACAGCCTGGACATGGGGCAGGAGCGGGCACAGGGCAACTAGGAGGGGGCAAGTGTCGACACCGCGTGTTAGTGGTAGGAGTATTGAGTTCCCACAACTGAGAAGTGGAATAGCGCAAAGAGGTACTGTGAGTATCAAAGTGCCCGGGGCCAGGGGGAGTGGCCCTGGGCCCGGTACAGGCACGGACGGGCACAGACGGGCTTGCCTCTGGCGCGCCTCCGGCGAGCCATCGGCGCGCCTGCTGCACCCGCCCGCTGCGCGGACAGGAAGAGGAATTCATTATATCGTATGTAGGCCCCCAATCGGCCTAACACTAGAGCGCTGTCCTCGTCCTCACTTAAGATGGCGTCCGCAGTTCGTGCCGCGAGGGGTCGAGGGCGGTGGACAACAGAAGCCCCAAATCGGCTTCCTGAGGCCCCGGTAATCCCTAGAGGCCCCACAGGTAGGGAAATGCGGCGAGGGGGGGGAGCAGAGTATGTTTTCGCATTAGTTAGCAGGCAATGCTACTAGAATCTCCTGTTATCAGAGAGATTTGTTTTTGCAACTTCAGAGCATAATAACCTCAGACTCATGGAAACAACATACTACTTTCAACCCAGTCACTCGTGCTTGCTTGTTTTGCTCTCAGAGAGATACACAGAAGAACAGTTGAGCGTGTTTACAATAAGAATTTATTGTACCGTAGTTCTTCTCATGTAAAATAAGTGCGCTGCTACAACTGTAATATAGTAGCAGAGATCTAGAACCAAAGTACAGTGAAAAAGAAGAAATAGTATTGTTCTACCATTTTGCAATAGTCATGAACACATACATGAATATGAAATGCATTTATAAAATAAAGTGTGTACTCTTAAGATGCCTGTCTAGATGTACCTAAGTGTATGTGAGTATGTGTGAAAGAGCCTAAGCCTAAGAACCTAAGTCTAAGAACCTAAGTCTAAGTGCCAAGAATCCCAATAGGATTTAGTCGAACCCCCATACCTGAATAGTGAGAGTGTGGGACTGCATCCTGGACTTGAGCTGGACACCCCGCAATGGATCGTCAGACCACTGTCAGCTGGAGCGATGGAGCGATGGCATGCCGGAGCCGCAGTGTCTCTGGTCAGTGTGTCGGCCTTGAAGTGTTGGTCCCCTCCTGCTTACTGATAGCAAGAGATGTTGTATTTATACAGTCTATGTGCGTATGTTCCCCATTGTTCAGTATGAGGATGACGCTGGGGATTAAACCTTGTGCGTCGATGGGAGATGTGAAGTGGACCTCCTGCAGACGGTACTCATAAATTATTCATATGTGCTAAGGATGACGTCTTAGAAATATCAATTGGGAAAAACCCACCCTCTGCCAGGAATCAGGTGAAAGGTATCGTCCAAAAAAGGCTATAGTCCTTTAAGGTGTTATGTCCATACAAGGCAGTCTGTCCTTATTTGAAGTTATGTTCTTATAAGGCTCGTTCATGTGAAATGACGGGGAGATGACGTAGGGTAAGTGTACGATGTTCCCTAGACCTCTATCAGGGTACCGATATGAAATATAACACTCCACCTTATACCTAACAATGATAATACACATTTGAGATACACATTTATAACGGTGTCAGTGCATAAAACTATGAAGCAGTCATTTAAAATGCTTCAAAAAAATGTTAAAATTCCATTTAAAACAGTTTAAAAAACGATGAAAACATTTTATTTGTGAAAGAACAATTTGTAGTAAAGTTCCGCAAATCACAGTTCTAAATGAGTTTGATCACAGAAGTTGAACTACTGCAAGCGTACTGAGAAGTCCATGCTTTGGTATAGAAAGTGTCAATTTGAAAAAGTTATTTTGAGAAAAAAGAAGGGGAAAGAAAAACTGAATTTGTTCCCAGCACACGATGAGCCAGATTCAAATTATATGTCCTGGCTGGGAGACATAACATTGTTGTTGCCTTCTGTCGTAGGGGACAAACATTGTAGTACCTTGCATAGCACATCAAGTGTGCATAAATGAAACTCGTCAGTGCCGCCAACAGTTGTTGGTGAGGCAGCTGTTGCTGTATTCGATACCTTGGTGCCAAGGGTGGAGCTGAAATCCAACTCAGTCAAGGGCACCTGCGTATCCTCGAGGAATTCATGTGTTGAGATGAGAATACGCTGGGGAAAGAGTCGAGCCTGGGACAGCAGTGGTTCCAGCCTGGAGTCTATGTTCGCTGGCGTCTCCATTACAGGTGTCATACAGATGTCTAATTCACATTCTCCTCCGCAAAACAGGCATCAGAAAACAGGTACGATGCAGTCTTCGTAGACTGGTCTAAATGACAGGAGCCAAGAAGCACTTAGTTCTCGAAGGCGAGGCGCACCCAGATGTTGTACCATGAGCTCATGGTAATATCTTTCCAGGAGAGCTTTAGCAATCTCGCTGGCGGATGGTCCGTCCATTGCGAAGCAGGTAAACGTCAATCAGTATTCCAGATATTGCAAGCAGGATCAGAGGTATACCCCTGTTGTGCCCTAGATAGTGGGCACTACGACCCTGCAACACAAGTGGGGGACGAGGCAGACACTGGACACCAGTTCCGGTCAGGGGAAAGGAAGTGGGGGACAGACGATGGTGACCAGGGATGGCGCAGATCATTGATGCTGTAAGAATAATACAAGAATAAAGTTACCTTGATCAAGTGGTGGTCTCCTGTCGTGATTGAAGTACAAGGACACAACATCTGGCGACGAGGAGTGAAAGAATAACACGCGTGTCCTGCACAGCTGATCGACTAAGAAAAGCGAGACCAGGAGCCCACCCTGGTTCGCATGAAGAAGGAAGTCACGGCGCGAGAGCCCACCACGGCCATGACAACAGCGCCGGAGAAAATCGGATCTGACTGGCAGGAGCAGCACCGGTAAGAGACCCGATCAAAAAGCGCGCGTGAGAAACTGAAAAAGAGGCGAACTCTCGCGAGATCAATAGCAGCCATCTTCAGGTCAGGCGAAGTGACCAATGAGCGCCGCCGAAAAGCGGGTGGCCATTTTAAGGTCAGGCATTACCGGGATTGGCTCCAAATCGCGTGAGATTTCGGCGGCCATTTTAGAAACAGGCACACGAACCAATAGCATACCTCAAAGAAACGGCGGCCATCTTAAAAACAGGCAAAACATAGAGAAAAACAACAGACAGTGCTGAGAAGAGCACAAGATAGAGGAAACAAGCACTAAACAGTGCAAATGAAAGCAGTAATAAAGGAAAGCACAAAGAGCAACCAAATAAAGACTGAAAGTTCAGAATAGAAAAAAAAGAGAAGGAAAGACAGCAGAAAGAAAAAGTGCCAATAAGAGCACAAGAGACAAAAAGTGCAGAAGACTTTAACAAAAGAGGAAACAAGCCCAAGCATGTGCAAACACAAGCACAGGGAGGCAGAGTAGCGAATTACAATAAATACAATAAAATAAAGAGAAGGAAGTCAACAAGCAAGAGACACTTGAAGGTCATCGGAGAAAGGGATTAAGAAAGATGGCTGAACAAAAGAGTTAAAAGCAGAGCGCCCAATACCGCAGACCTCTCCCATTCAATCTATCGGAACCGCAAGTAGGGATCAGATGGGAGAAATGGATGAGGAAATTCAAGTGATACATGCGGGCCACGGATGTAATAGAGGCCAAACAAATGGATCTATTTCTAAATCTGGTCGGCGATGGCATAGATGACCTAGTAGTAACAGCGGAGGAGACGTCGACATACAAAGGGCTAATCAAATGTCTCTCAAGCACCTTTGATCCCCAGAGAGACATTGACTTTGAGAGATACACGTTCACCATAGCGTTCCAACACACGGATGAATCGCTGGATGAGTTCGCGATGAGGTTGCGCAAGCTAATGACACACTGCAAATTCGAAAAGTTCGATAATGAACAAGCGATTCGCCTGCGCATCATTGAAGGATATCGTGACACAGACTTCAGGACGAGAATCCTGAAGGAACCGACCTCACAGGAGAAAATATTGTCAATGGCAAGGGCTGAGGAATGGGCAACGGCGCAAGCAAATCAAATGGAGCGGGGAAAGGCATGGCAAGTAGAACAGGCACACCGCGTGGCGGAGAACAACTGCATGAACGGGTGGAAAAAAGGACAGAATGAACAAGTGGCAAGGAAGCACCATGATTCGACCTGTTACAGATCGGAACTTGAATTCCCACACAAAGGCGCGTGCCCGGCAATGGGCCAAACATGCAGGAAGTGCAATAGGAGCAATCATTTTGCCAGCGTCTGCCAGGGACTGCAATTCAAAAGTGAAAGAGGAAGACCGGGAAGACCAAGGATGATGACAAGCAAGCATGTCAGACACGTAGAAACAACAAACAGAAGCTCATCGTCCGAGTAAGGAGAAGACGAGGAAGAAGAAAAGGTAGAACGACTGTACCTCATGTCCGATAATGATGCCATGCACACCGATGAGGGCATAACTAGAGAAAGCATCCACCTGGTGAACAAAGACAACATCAAGAAGACGGAGACCGTGACCATAGAGGTGGGACCACACAAAACACGCTTCGTGCTAGACAGTGGAGCAACGTGTAATGTCATGTATGTGTCAGAATATGAAAAGATGGAAGTAAAGCCAGTGTTGATGCCATCAAAAGTTGAAGTATTCACGTGGGGGTCAAGAAAACCAGTGATGAACATGGGAAAATTCACAGAAAATCTGAGATACAAAGGACAAATGCTGAAAGAAGAAATACATGTGCTAAAAGGTGACATTCCGGCACCATGCCTATTGAGCAATGTCACAGCCCAGGTAATGGGCCTCCTCGAAATGACATACAACATGTCAGAGAAGAAGAACATCCTGCAGGAATATCCCAAACTTCTCCAAGGACTAGGGAAGTTAAAAGGACGACAAATAACACTGCACATCAATGAAGCAGTAAAACCAGTGGCTCAACATCACCGGCGAATACCAATACACCTACAACCGCAGGTAGAGGAAGAGATTGAAGTGCTGCTAAGGCAGGACATCATAGAGCCAGCCGAGGGACCGACACCATGGGTGTCGCCAATAGTGGCAGTGCCAAAGAAGAACACGTCCAAGATTCGCATCTGTATCGACATGAGAATACCGAACACAGCAATTGAACGTGAAAGACACCCAGGACCTCACATCGATGACATGATAAGTTGCCTAATAGGCACAAGACGTTTCTCCAAACTAGACCTGTGCAAGGGATATCATCAGCTGGAACTCGTCCCTAATTCCAGATATATCACAACATTTTCCACGCATTTGGGTCTCTTCCGATACAAACGTCTGAGTTTGGGATATCATCGGCTGCTGAAATATTTCAAGAGACAATACGGCAAATAATAAGGCCAGTGAAAAACAGTCTGAACTACAGTGACGACATTCTGGTGTTCGGCAAGTCAGATGAGGAACATGACAAAGCAGAGAGGAACAAGAATAGTAATGCCCAGGGCACTGAGGAAACAGACGGTAGAACTGGCACATGAATCACTAAGAGGCATGGTAGCAACAAAGAAAATGCTACCGGAAAAATGTTGGTCCCGGGACAAGACAACATGGTTGAGGCTGTAATCACACACTGCCATGTCTGCCAAGTGACAGGACAGCCACAGAAGCCGGAACCGCTGCAGATGTTGGAACTACCGAAGGCAGTGTGGACCGAATTGGCAGCCGATTTTTATGGGCTCCTGGAGACAGGAAACTACCTGCTAGTGATAATAGATGAATTCTCCAGATTTCCCATCGTACGGCAAGTGGCGTCAACGTCAGCAAACGCAACGCTGCCAGTCATGGATGATGTCTTTGCAGCATGGGGATCTCCACAAACTCTAAAGACTGACAATGGCCCGCCCTTCTCAGGAGAGGAGTTCAGAAAATTAATGGACTACCTAGGGATCTGCCACCGGAAAATTACGCCTCTGTGGCCCCAGGCAAATGGCATGGCAGAACGATTCATGGGAACGATCAAAAGGGCCGTACAATGAGCAAAGATAACCCAGATGTCGATAGGGCAGGCCCTGTGCCAGATACTAAGGGACTACCGAAACACTCCTCACAGCTTCACAGGGCGGTGCCCTGCTGAGCTCGTGCTAGGACGTCAGAGCAGGACGAGGATACCGCAGTTGGAAGAGACATCAGGAAGGGAGCGAAGCAACATAGCTGCCATAGACAAAGAAGCAAAGGCGAAAATGAAAGCATACGCTGACGCAAGGAGGCATGCCACTCCGGCACGACTAAAAAAAGGAGACAAGGTAGTAGTGCGGCAAAGACAGCTAAGGAAGTCAGACAGCCCGTTCTCAAAAGATCCGCTGACGGTGACTGAAGTAAAAGGGCCCATGATAACAGAATCAGCAGGGCGTTACCACATCACACGAAACAGCTCGCACTTCAAGGAAGTGAAGATCAAGGAAGAAGATGAGCAGGCACCAGTGCAAGAGGAAACCAGACAAGACGAAGGTGCACGAATGGAAGAAGGAGGGACAAGGCAGAGAAGGGAATGCAAGAGGCCAAAGAGACTGATTGAATAGATGTAATGGGACTGTTCCGCAAGAGAGTCTCTCTCTCTCTCTCTCTCTCTCTCTCTCTCTCTCTCTCTCTGTCAGTGAAAAGAGGTAGTGTCAGAAAATGTTTGTTTGCAACAAGGGGGCAGATGTCGTGCCCTAGATAGTGGGCACCAGGACCCTGCAGCACGAGTGGGGGACGAGACCGACACTGGACACCAGTTCTGGTCAGGGGAAAGGAAGTGGGGGCCAGACGACGGTGACCAGGGATGGGGCAGGACGCAGATCATTGATGCTGTAAGAATAATACAAGAATAAAGTTACATTGATCAAGTGGCGGTCTCCTGTCGTGATTGAAGTACAAGGACATGACAACCCCCGAAAATGCTTCCAAAGACAGAGTGTACAAAGCTAGGAATAACTCTGAGGATGGTCTGGGAGGTGTTAAGGAATCCCGACCATATGGTTTTAAATAGGTGCACAACACCGCTCATATGAGACATATTTACATATCTGCGAAATGTTGGAGGCAGTTTGTACGGATTAGTGCCTGTATCTCTGCCGAGGTCCTTGCAACTTGAAGTTCAAAGGTTTCTCGTGCAGAGGTCAGTGGCACGGTTTGCTGTAAAAGCATGGCTTTCATTCTGCTCAAAGCATCAAACTGCATAAAAAAAACATTCAGTGAAGGCCATACTGGCGCCTCCCTGACTGTATGTGTTGGAGGAAACAATCCTTGCATACAACAAGTAACCCTGGTGTTCACGGTGACCAGAAAGGAAATGCCCGGTAGCATCCCACAACAACCTTGATCGTTCAGCATCAAGTAACTGCCATTCGAAAGTAACCCGAACACAGGCGTGATCACGGCAGCTGGAGTTTCTTTCATGTGGCAAGACAGATTCGAAACTGAAGCACTACAGGCCCCGTGCAAAACGATATCTTGGCACATAAGAGAACTGCTTAAAGCGCTCTTGTAGTTAGTACCACTAACAAACACTTCCCTACTCCTGCATCGAAATCTATATGGCAAATGCTAGGATTTCCTAATGTATTCTTTACCCAATTTTTCATATCTGCCTGCCTGCCTGCCTTTGTTCAAGGCAATAGTGAAACTGAAAGGTCGTGACCCAGAGACTGATATGGCCGTGGATTAGCCACTCTCTGGATGGTAACTCAGCCACTGTCAATGGAAGCCTGTCCAGTTTTTCAATTTGCAGCATTGTATATTTTTCTCCCCTTTGTGTCATTTCTATCTGTGTATCAGTTAGATTGTATTCTTAAAACAGAGACACACTGTTTATAAAACGCCAAGGAACAAAGCATGCACTCAAAGATTGTAGCATCCAGCTCAATAACATAATAGAACGTAACTGTGATTGGCCGTGTTGTAATATGGCTAAATCCTGTTCCAGTGCGCCTATTGCAGAAGATATAAGGTAACCCAATGAATATACTCTGGAGCTCAAAGTTGTTAACCCATTATCCACCATAGAAGAATAAAATAGAATAGAAGTAGCATTTGTAAAGCGCATGGCTACCCATGGGCATCTCAGCGCTAGAAGTAAGAAGAGGCCTATGAAGCTTATCTGGGGAAGAGCCAGGTCTTCAACAGCTTGCGAAAAATGAGGTGATTAGTTTCTTTCTGTAGCTGGAGGGGAAGAGAATTCTAAAGCTTGGCGGCATTGTAGGAAAAAAGCCGACCTCCGCTTCTGGCTCTTCTAATCCTTGGGACACAGGCCAAATGCAAATCATCCGATCTTAGAGGTCTGTTATCTTGATAGGATTTAGCAAAAGGGGAGATAATCTTTGGTTCATTCCCTCCAAGCAATTTGTGAGTAATACAAAGAGCTTTGAAATGGATTCTCTCCCGAATGGCCAGCCAGTGTAGGGCTTTCAAAGCAGGTTTAGCTGACTGTCGATAGGGAGTTCCCATGAGGGTTCTTGCCGCACAGTTCTGGATTATTTGAAGCTTAGAAAGCACTGCCTATGGGGCACCCAAATAGAGTCCATTGCTAAAGTCAAAGCGTGATAGAATAAGCGCTTGGACTGCAAGTTTCCTAGCTTGAAAGGGAAGTAGAGGCAACACTTTGCGAAGCATTCTAAGCATATTGAAACAGGCGGCAAACACCTTTCTGGCTTGGACTTTAAGGGGAAGGTCTGAGTCCAGCCAGAATCCTAAACTCTTTATGTTTGCTTTGGGAACAGGTGCTGAACCCATTGCCATCGGCCACATCACCGTTGGTTTAAATAATAGAGGATTACCAAAGAGCATAAGCTCAGTCTTATCCCCATTCAACTTCAGATGGGAGTAATGCATCCATTTGGCCACTTCTTCGAGACACGTACAAAGTCGGGATGTGGATGAATCAGACTTGTTGAGTGAAACCACTAGCTGAGTATCATCAGCATATGTTATAATATTTACTACATATGGCTGTATGATTTCTGCCAATGGGGCCATATACGCATTAAAAAGTGAAGGGCTTAAAGAGGAGCCCTGTGGGACTCCACATGACAGGGGCCAGGGTTTAGACATGGTTCCACCCTCAAATACTTGGAAGGAACGCCCTTCCAAAAATGACCTCAGCCAGGTTAACGCTGTTCCCGTCACCCCTAGATTTCTAAGACGGTCAATCAAGATACGGTGGTTCACCGTATCGAATGCCGCACTTAGATCTAGTAAAATCACAGCAGAAGATCCTCCAGAATCAAGAATTTTTCTTTATTCTTCCAGGACAGCTAAAAGAGCTATCTCTGTGCCGTTACCAGGACGGAATCCTGTTTGAGTTGGATGGAGGAGATGATTCGTTTCTAAGTAGGCAGAAAGAGTGATATTTATATGTTTCTCTAGGATTTTGCTAATTCCAGGAAGAAGAGAAATCGGACGGTAGTTGATGAGACAGTCAGGATCTAAAGTAGGTTTCTTCAACAAAGCTCTTACCATGGCTTTTTTCCAGAGTGGGGAGACTACTCCGGACACAATAGAAGAATTAACAACATCTCGAAGGACAGGGCCAACTGTCTCTACTGCCTGCTTGAGGATACTAAGTGGGGTGGGGTCATTAGGTGATCCACTTTTTACTCGATCAACCATCGCTAGCAGACAGTAGTAGTCAATTGTAGGAAAGGTCACTAGACTTATTTCCTTGCCTTATATGGAGGGCTTATCATGGAAATAAGTTCATCGGTGGATGAGAAACATTCATAGATATTCTTAATTTTTTTGTGAAAAAATTCTGCCATTTTATCACAGCGCTGGTCTGATGAGGCGGAGGGATCAGAGAAGGAGGGGACATTCATTAGATTCATGACAATTTGGAAGGTTTCCCGGGAGGAATTAGCAGCCGAAGCAATAGTCTTCTCATAGTAGAGAGCTTGAGTGTTTCTGATTTCCATTTGATAGATTTTGATGACATTCTTATATTCCTGCTTCTTGTCTAAGGAAAAATTCCTTCTCCAGCTTTCTTACACAGTTGTTTCAGTTCTCGAAGCTTTGGGGTATACCAGACAGCTTTGGTGGGACCTTTATAGACCTTTATAGAGCTTGATAGTAGTTTTAGGTAGGACTGAATCCAGAGAGTTATTAATTCAATTGTCAAATTTCACATTGGCCACTGTCGGATCTGATGTAAAAGCAGGTTTGGATTTCTCCAAACTTTCTGTCCAAGAGTCCAGTTGGAGTTTTGACCAGCATCGGGACTTAGTTTGAACTAGTTGAGTTGGGGGAGTGACATAAGCAGGGGACCATAAAAAAGGGATGAGGAGATGATCCGACCAAGGAATAGATAATGGTAATTGGCAGGATAATTCCTTCAGACCAGAGAAAATAGGGTCTAAGAGGTGTCCTTTTGAATGTGTTGCTAGTTGAACTATATGAGATAGCTGTATAGCCGCTAGGTTAGAAATCAATTCAGTTGCAAGCTTAGAATTCATATCATCAAAATGGATGTTAAAATCTCCAAGAATGGTAAAATTAGCGCTGGAAATTGCTACTTTGGAGGCCGTGTCTATAAGTGAGTCACAGAATTGGCCTGCGGGTCCTGGAGGGCGATAAACCAGAATCCCTGAAAAGGTTAGTGTAGGAGTAAATCCAATTGAAAAATGAAAATGTTCGCAGTTCGAGAGAGGACTCCCCAGGACTCTGCAAGTGAAGTGATTCTTTAGAATTATAGCAATTCCACCCCCTTTACCATGGGTTCGATCAAGTCTGTGTATTGTGTAACCATGAGGGAGGTCTTGTACTATATCAGGGTCAGTGGCTATATTCAGCCACGTTTCCGTTCAATAAGAATAACCTAAAAATTTGATTCGATTTCGCTGCATATGAAGTGATATAACTAAGGTCCTGAAAACTATGTGAACAGTGCTTACACCTATAATTCCTTTGGTCAGGAGCGATGGAATGAAGGGAGAACGGGTCTAAAGGTAGGTTAAAAGACTTAAGTAAATTTGGGCTGTACCGTAGTTTTCCTGATGGGGAACAGACAGGGGGTCTGGCCAGTGGTCCCCGAAGGGTGCGGACACATCATCGGGCTTAATATAGCACTGGTGATGTGATCGACTAGAGTGCTAACTAGAAAGATGGCGGCAAGTTATATTGCAGGAGTTCCCTCCACAAATTCCCACTGGTACAGCAGTTCGTGCAGCAATGGGAAGTGCTATAAGGTAACAATTTCAAAATTCTATTGGCAGCATTCTAAAAAAAATTCTAATTCCGTTTTTCAATTCTTATTCAAAACGTGGTTCTCGCGCCAGCTAAAATTCAAGCAGCTTCTTACTCGCTGCGCGTTCGCGACATCTGGCTTAATATAGCCCTGGTGATGTGAGGGACTAGAGCGCTAACTTGAAAGATGGCGGCAAGTTATATTGCAGGAGTTCCCCCTCAAATTCCCACTGGTACAGCCGTTCCTGCAGCAATGCGAAGTGCTATAAGGTAACAATTATAAAATTCTATTGGCAGCATTCTAAAAAAACATTATAATTCCGTTTTTCAATTCTTATTCAAAACGCGGTTCTCGTGCCAGCTGAAATTTAAGCAGCTTCTTACTCTAAGGATTTTTCTAAGTTTATACGGTCTATTTCCCGTATTCTCTCTGCAGCTTCTTGTTGGGAAATCTTCTAGATTTCATTGTAGGCAGAATAAATGCCTGCATATATGAAACGTTTTTGAAGTTGTTTCCTAGGTCCTAGTAAAAAGTCCCTAAGATCCATGTCTTGTGAGAGTAAGGCTAAGTGTTGTTTCACTTCTGCAAGTGTTGAGGTTTCTCGCCATTCTAGGCACAACTTCCCGACACTATAGGATGTCACTACCCCTGGATGTTCTCTCTGTACATATTGTGGATCTGGCCTATTCATACTGAGTCCCTTTGTGATGTGCAGGAACCGTTTATGACATGTGTTTGTGTCTAAGGGCCAAACCACCCACTCCTTCCAATTTGAGTCTGAGCTTTTGTGCTTTAGTTCCTTGGAAGAAGAATTCTGCCACCCCTGTGATGGTGTAGGAAATTTTGGAGTGTTCAGGTCCTTTATCTTGGCTATTCCAAGGTAGGATGTCTGTTGCACATTATCATTTAAAAAGATCACCTGCTGTGGAATGAGGCATGCTCTAAATAGTGCCTCTGTACCCTGGACTTGCCAGATTCCTGAACCCCAAATTGATTTTGAGTCATATTCGTTTGGTCATAGGTTGAAACCCTGTTCAGATAATTGGGCTACAAAGGAAGCAAAGTAAAACTGTTTAGTGTTGGTCGACATAATTTTCAGTGCTGATTTTGGTACAAACTTATATTAATATGGGTCTGTGGTGTTAAACCCTGAAAAGTATGCAAAATTTTGTGCAAACAATTGTAAACTACTTTTTGGTGGTGTTGGGCAATGTTCCCACTGATGATACTCAAATACACTCCTAGGTGAAATGGATTTGTGCAGGAAATGATGACCAAAATGTTGATAACAATGCAATTTGTCATAGTCTTAAGATCCCTCTAATATTTATACAAACAGAATACCTAAGCACACCAGTATCATTATTTCCAATATTAGTAATGTAAATATTGCTCCAAACAGTCTGTAAGGTCTCAGTGCCCTATACAATTCAGTCCGAAAAGTCTCAAGAGGAAATGAGTGAGTAATCCAAACAAATCTTCATGGGCCGAAGTCTGTTTTTAATTTCATAAATCACAAGAAGAAGACAGCAGCCGACGCGCGTTTCGCCCACAGGGCTTTTTCAAGGCTTGTTGTTTTTTTCTCTCTTCAAGCATCTATGAATCAACGTGTTCCCTTAACGATACTACTCATGCGTGAATGGAAGGTATTCCAAATATTTATGATCAACTTTCTTTTCCGCAGTATATTGTCGCATGCATGTGCTCCTATTTTTTCACTCGATACTAAGATAAGTGTGGCCCCAATGTGTGAGACACATTTGTCCTTTTTCAAGTTCTAAAATTCCATTTTGGAGTTCAGTTCCATCGTACAACGAACACGAGTGGGCGCGATAAGCTTTTCCTTTGGAAATTAAGAAGCATACCATTGGATTTATCAAGATTTGATGGAATGATTAATTCCCTTTTATGGATGGAACTGAACTCCAAAAAGCCAGTGTAGAAGGTGGGCGAGGGAGTCTGTAGAGTCAGTCCATAGTAGAAAAATATCATCTATATGTCGTTTCCACAGGGCTATGCCACTGTGGAAAGGATTAGAGGTGTTCAAGATACAAGATGTTTCAATGCTGTCCATGTATAGAATGGCCAGATTGGGAGCAAAAATAGCTCCCATGGATGTTCCACGTACCTGGCCATAGAATTGTCCCTCAAAAAGAAAAAAATTCTTAGTTAGACAGATTTTCAGTAATTGGAGAATGAATAGTGATGGGACATTATGCGGGCGTGGTCGTGTATTTAGAACTTTTTCAATAACCCGAAGTGACTCAAATTGAGGGATGTTAGTGTATAATGATTCCACATCCAGTGTACTTATGGGGCTGGATGTGGGATCGTATTTGGAACGTATTTGGAAAATGATGGAAAAATTATACTTTCTCTCCTGGAGCACTCCATTACGAATGCAGGCGGCAAATCTTGTTCCGCTAACAGGATGTCATAACCAGATGATAAGTTCTTCCAAAAAAAACGTTTACTTTCCTGGGCTTGTCCCCCTCCAACTCGAGTGTTATTTCATATAACATATGTGGGACGCTCACCCTGGTGTCGGGTGTTTCCACCGTGATGTAATCATTCAACTCCGCTGTCACCAGAAATTCTTTCAGGTTCAGGCGTGCTATTGTTACTTCTGCCGCACTGTCTAGCATCGTCAGAGCCCATTCCCCGTTCAGAAGTTGTGTCCTCAGAATTCTGGGCATGTCTGATTTCCATACCAGAGTAGTTCAACAACGAGAGAGAAAGGGTCAGAAGGTCACTCTCATACCCCTTAAATAAATCTCAACAAACAACAAAAGAGTGACAGAACAAGTGCAGTATACTTCAAGACGTCGATGGTTTTTGTTTCTTTGGACATCCGGCTCAAGTCCCTGACATTTCCATTCATAGGCTGTGACCGTAGAATGTCTCTTTTCAATGTTTTATAAATTTTGGCCACAAATTTCGGTTTGTTGCATCTGAAATGTTTGATCCTGTATTGATTGTGGTATCAACATTTTGTTTTTTTGACTAAATATGCCTATCTCTTTTTGAACTTCACATCTTTAAGCACCCCCCTTTCTTTTCCTTTCTCCCCTCACCTTGGGGCTTTCTAAATAACATCAATCTATATAAAGTGATTGTCACCAGTATAGGTGCTCAGTGTTGTTAATAAACTGCAATACTTGCACGTTTCATACAAATGTGAACTTTGTCCTTGAATTGTGTTAAGTGCTAGTCTAGCTAGTGTAATACACCTTTTCTTACGGGGACCCCGTATTTACATGTACCAGTATACTTCAAGGACACGAATCGTGAATCTTGAAAAAATTAACAGAAAGTGACAGGTGAGTGAACTACAATTCGAAAAGAACCCTCATGCACCAAACAAGTTGGCGACTGGCTTCATCATTGGGTTCACTTTCGAGGGCTTGTGAATTTGTGCCCAAGTGTGTGTTAGTGAAGATTAAAAGAAGACATAGCTATACCCTATAAACATTTTAATAGAGGGATAGCCCACCCACAATAAAAACAAAGTGAAAGTGGACACCTAGAGGTTATGCAAATTTGAACCAGTGTGTCCAAAAAGGTCCTTATGGTCGACATGTTTCTGCTATACAGAGCCACTTAGGCTCAGCTTTCATCAGGACCAAAGATCCATACCCTAACGCTAAGGCGTGACCACTCAATAGGGATATGTACAGTTTCTAGCAACTCCCGGAATTCCCGTGTAGACTCTCCTTGTGTTGTCAAGGGTCTGCAATTGGGCAGATTACAATCCGGGCCGTGGTGTTGAATACGGCAGGTCCACAGCGGTTAGTCGCCTGATAGCACTAAATCGGGCGTGAAGGTTTCCCCCACCACGCGCCTAAGGTGAAAGTTCATTGCCATTAAGCAATTGCAGACCCTTGACAACAGATTCCAGGAACCAAACAAGTACCCTGTCCCCCCTGAACTATTATACCTCTAGTTATTTTTGCTCAATACTACTCAATCTAGTGTTGATGTCTGTAAGTTTGTTTAATAAAGGTTTTAACAGCGCCATTAACTTTTCCTCTAATTTGACCAGTATACAGTCTTCTAAGTCTACTGGAGGCTGCTTGCAGGGACATTGAGGTCTAGGGACACTTGGGCTGATGGAACTAATAACGACTACCTCTTCTGGCATGGCCTTTCTTACCGCGAGCAGGACCTTTTGTTTTGGCCACTTTACTAGTTTGTTGTGTGGTAAGAAGTAAACCCCGCCTTTCTTTTCCTAGCAATGGCTGGAGCCGTGCCCCCCTAGCCCTTGCCTGTGATTGTCGTGTCAATCAGGTTGCAGTCGGGGGTAAAGGTAAGGGTGTAACTGGCGGTTCCATGTCGATAATGAGCGGGTCTTCTGAGATTGCTATCAGAGGCTCAGGGACCGATTGGGGAGTACTATCCAAGTTGCATTCAACCGAAGTGACTGAATTGAGAAGGGGCCCACCTATGGGGACTTCAATTGAGGCTGGACGTGTGTCAAAAGAAAGTCTCCATTGAGTCAGTTCTATTTCATGGATTAAGACCGACTCAACCCTAATAAGGAAAGCGTCAAGAGTACCCACAACCCCTTGACCCCCTACCCCTTTGCGGATACCCTTACTCACACTCATTCTTAAGGCAGCCAGTACAATCAAAGCTAAAGAAAGATATAATGCAGACAACAGTAGCTAGTAAGTTCAAAGTCCTGACCAAGTTCGAGCCACGTTGGGCGCCATGTAGTGTAGTTCTGGAAGTACTGTTTCATGCAGGACCTACTCTGTTTACGGATAACATATACTGTGGGCTTGGTGGCAAACTGAGTCTGTACACCCCCACCGAATATGCCAGCCTATATTTTCGCATTAGCTAGCTCGCAGTGCTACTAGAATCTCCTGTTATCAGAGAGATTCGTTTTTGCAACTTCAGAACATAATAACCTCAGACTCGTGGAAACAACATACTACTTTTCACCCAGTCGCTCGTGCTTGCTTGTTTTGCTCTCAGAGACATACAGAGAAGAAACAGTTGAGCGTGTTTACAATAAAAATTAATTGTAAAGTAGTTCTTCTCATGTAAAATAAGTGTGCTGCTACAACTGTAATGCAGTAACAGAGATCTAGAACCAGCAGTACAGTGAATAAGAAGAAATAGTATTGTTCTACCATTTTACAATAGTCATGAACACATACATGAATATGAAATGCATTTATAAAATAAAGTGGGTACTTCTAAGATGCCTTTTCTAGATGTACCTAAGTGTACCTAGCATGTGAGTAGGTGCGAAAGAGCCTAAGCTTAAGCAACTAAGTCTAAGAACCTAAGTCTAAGTGCCAAGAATCCCACTAGGATTTAGTCAAACCCCCATACCGGAATAGTCCAGGACTTTGTCCTGGATTTGAGCTGGACACCCCGCAAAGGATCGTCAGACCACTGTCAGCTGGAGCGATGGCATGCCGGAGCCGCAGCGTCTCTGGTCAGTGTGTTGGCCTTGAATTCTTGGTTCCCTCCTGCTTACTGATAGCAAGAGGTGCTGTATTTATACATTTTCCTCATTATTCAGTATGAGAATGACATTGGGGATTAAACCTTGTGCGTCGATGGGAGATGTGAAGTTGACCTCCTAGAGAGTGTACTCATAAATTATTCATATGTGCTAAGGATGACGTCTTAGCAATATTGATCGAGAAAAACCCATCCTCTGCATGGAACTAGGTGAAAGGTTTAGTCCATAAAAGGCTACAGTTCTTATAAGGAGTTATGTCCATAAAAGGCAGTCTGTCCTTATTTGGAGTTATGACCTTATAAGGCTCGTTCATATGAAATGACTGGGAGATGATGTAGGGAAAGTGTATGATGTTCCCTAGACCTATATCAGGGTACCGATATGAAATATAACAAAAGGTCCAGGAGGGAAAGGGACACATCTCAGGATATAGCTATCAATAGTGGAGCAGGTGCCAGTGTAACCAGGCCCAATGGGTTTTAGTTGGCCAATGCACCCAAATTATGGCTGTATTGTACTATCCAGTTAGTAGACCCAGAGGCTTGCACAAAGGATTTATGGCAGCACTGCTATGCCACTGGCTCCTCTGACATGAGCCTTACAGTGACGATCCAGTAGTTCCAGGCCCAGGAGAGGCCCCCACCCATACACCTTGCAGCACTAGGCAGCAATGGACATTAGCTATGAGTCACAGCAAAGAAACCTCTCTGGTTCCACCCTGATGCACGCATACCGTACGCCAAGCCGGAGAGAGACTTAGCAAACCCCACACCACTAAAGGCCTTTCATCCCATTGGAATCCCTCGGAACCCACAAGATATTCAACCACTATCCACTACTTGTTGGCATGGAAAAAGCTACTCACAAAAACAGGAGGGTCAACATTGTACTCTCCAGCCCTACCACTGCCAGCGAATCCGTGGCTCCCCACGCAGTGGAAGTCGGGACTAAGTGCACTCTTTTGCGATTAGGACTTCACTCTATGGGGGATCTCTTCCCTGGGGGCCATGTATTTTCCCGCACTGAGAACCCATGTTTTTTGTCCGCCACGTTCATGGACCATTTCATACTCACCCATTTGCAGAGCGTGCTTGGAAGCACGCTATCAACCTATCCGATAGAGCCGGCCGAGTTTGGCCCACTCACACTAGTAATTACAGACACTAGTGGAGAGCACATCACTTCTAGACTGTACACAGCCAGCCTTTCCTTGATGCCACAACGAGATAGTAAGGTCAGAGAAGCCTGGGCTGCTGATATAGGTCAACCAATCACAGATGACATCTGGAAAGGGTGGTGCAAACAAGTTAAACTAGTATCATGCAACCATAGACATAAACTATTACAATTTAAGATACTCAGAAGGGCCTATGTTACACCACAGCAAATGGTCAGGATAAAGAACACCACTTTTACTCATTGCCCCATATGTAATCAGCGAGCAGCATTGTTCCTACATATGGCTTGGTCCTATAGCATAATACGCGCTTATTGGCAAGAAATACATGATCTAGTTCAGCAGGTCGTGAGGATAAAACTGTCCGCATCTCCATTGATTGCACTAATGGGCTATGTAGATCCGTTACCCAAAAACACACGCAGATTCATAGCAATCGCCATGCTGCTGGCGACAAAAGAAATAGTTCTTCACTGGGCAGAAATCCAACACTAAGAGCTGGCTTAAGAATTTGTCATATTGCGATACCACGAGCGAATTATACGCAGAACTACAACCGCCCACCTCACGACCCACGGATATATGGCAACCCCTTAGGGAATTTCTCCGTTTACAAGAGATGCCCGGCACAAGTACCCAATCAAGAGAGACAAGGAACTAATCAGGGCACACAATTAGCGGAGCAACGTAGGAGTTTAGTGAGGTTACAGTTCTGTTTATGGCAGCACAGAGATATCCAATTGACAAATGGGGCGTAAGAAATGGTGAGTAGGAATTCAAGTAACATACTTACAGACGATCATCAGATTTGTTATATAAGGGAATGTATCTGTTTATCTATATTGGCTTGTATAATTTTTATTTTGTATTTTGTTTTGTTCTTTCCTATTCACTGAGCCGGCAAGCAAGGTACCTGCAATCTAAGTATCATGATTCATCTGAATTGTTTAAAAAATGATAAATAAAGTTTTTAAAAAAACATTTGAATAATTATTTAATTCTATACCTATAAGCATTGCCATTGATTGCCACATGAACAAGCCAGGTGAACTAAGGAGCGTTACAATTACAATTAGTCCCCAAGCTCTGAACTATTGTTATGACATGATGCTCTCAGAGACTGGTGAACTATAGCGGTCATTTGATTTGCTAAAGATTGGGCTTGCAGATGCAAAATAGAAGGAGATTAAGTGATTGACAAAAGACAGGAGTTACAAAGAATAAGTCTACGCTAACACAAGTCATAGGATTCATTATCATTCCCACAAAAAAGAAGTTCTTCTCTTTGAAATGCCTTTGTTTGCAGAGTTTGACTATAGGGCGACATTCCCACTCTGGCCCTAGGTTTGGAACAGCAATAATGAGGGTAAGGAAGTTAACTTTTGATTTTAAATTTATGATTGTAGATGGCTTCAGTTGAACTCAAGATGAGTGTCTCACTTTTCACGGTGTTTTGGGTGCCACATTATGGTGAAAGGTTTATATAAATCAGGGGTTTTACTATTGAAATGTGAATATCAATAGTTTCATAAAAGGAGGAGATCCTGACTGAAGAAAGAACACATAATTAATAATGGGATTAATATTCTTTATCTTTGTAGGTACGCTTCAAGAGTGTGTCAACCAAAGTCAAGTATTGCCGAACATCTATCCCTATCACTCAGTTTAGTTAACTCGGAGGAACTAGGTCTTTTATCAAGGGCTCTGTATCCAGAAGAAGGCTGACGACCCATTAGGGTGATAGAACAGGCCGAAACATGTTGATACTAGCAGACAGGGTGATAGCAATATAGTCTCTCTGATACAACCGCTTAATAATGTTTTGTAATCCTGTCAAAAGAGGCCTGAATAAATAAGAAGAGGGGCACCTGCTTAGACAGTTTTAATACTTTTTTCTTTTTGCAATTGGGATCCCTTTCATGTAAAATTATTTCTACAAAATATATATGCGCTCCACCCTGAGAGATGGGGAAGCGGCCCTATGATGACTCATGCTACTATTTAGTGGGTGAGGGCAATTTAAACAACCCTATGGGTTTTCCAGTTGGTTTTCCTCCTAGTCTCTCTTTATGTCACATATTCCCATGTCCTGACTAGGGTAACTGGGAGCCTATTAATCTTTTGTCCTTCCTGTTTGGTGAGTTTTTTAAACCCTACTGAAGCCATCTTATTTCAGTATTGTCTGGGGCAATTTATCTTGAAATGCTAATCGTACACTAACCTAGAAACAATATGTTATAATTTTGGTAAAGATAGCAGTTTGCGGAGACCTAGGCTTAGCTTTCCCACCCAGTTTGTATAATGTAATGCATTTCCACTTACTAGATTAAACCATATGTGCCTATTTTATTTAAGTTATAATTTATGTTTTTATTGTTTTACTGATATCAGCACTGGGTAAATTGCTTCCTGAAAAGTTACTTCAATGATAGGGGAACAATAATGGCGCATGGCTGCCAAGTTTCCTAGATTCCATGCGTGATGTGCTGTTACAGTTCTGGATTTTGTCTCTGAATTCTAATTCTAATTAGAATGGATTAAACAAGATTACAAGCCCCAGAATGTAATGAAAAAAATGTAGGCTGGAGTAACGCATCATGCTTGGACCTGGGAAACTTGGCAGCTATGATGGTGAATTGAATCCCGGGTTAATTAACGGTAACCTTTGTTGCCTTATTTCATTTTGTCCTCGTTCAAAGTGAGGTGATGTCAACTCGCAACAAGAAAAAGGAACAGGAGGATCCTTGAAGTCTAGCCCCACCCACTCAACCTGGTTGCTGTAAAGGGGGCTGGCACTTCTGGATCCTCCTGTATATATCCGAGCCCTTGTAGAGGACTGACAGGAGGGAGGGTGGGTGTAATGTAATGACTGTGAGGAGGAAGAGATGGAGTAAGTGTAATGAAGATAACCGATAAGTAACAGGAGAATTACCCATAAGTCCCTCGTTCTCGTCCCAGTCATTACAAAGTGAGGTATACCAAAGCCAAAAAGTCCTTTGACGACCTGAAAGAAAAGAACGGAATGAATCACAACACCTGCACCCAAAATCAAATGCAAACCAGAAACATTATTAAGGCAATAATACTTGACAAATGTATGCTCAGAGGAAAAGTAGCTCTCTATCAATTTCCTGGATTGATACTCACTGGATCTACACCCAGGAGGCGGCCATTCCTCTCGTTGATCTTTCCTGAAATGGAAGTTTGCTTGAAACATCCTTTAAAATCTACAAAATTTTAGACTTGATCCATCTTCTTAAAATCATAGAATTCACCTTCTTTCCGTTTACTTATTCAATAAATGTTACTCCAGAGAGGAGGGTGAAGGCTAGAAATAAGAAGAAATATTTTCTGGTATCTATAAAAAGTAGACCTAACCTTTGGAACAAATGTAGGGTCAGGTCTTAAAATGGCCCGTCTTCCAAAAATCAAATTTAAAGAGGGCAACATTAAAAAAAAAATCTTTTTATTGATTATACAAACAAACAGTACAGCAGTGGTGCTTTCCAACGCCAATTAAGACATCGCAAGCGATTACAGCTAAAAGAACCCCTTGTAATCTCAGACTTTAAGACCACATCACTTTTCTTCATCTTGGACCTCTATAAAGTTTCCTGCCCCACCTATACTGTTACTACGTACGAGGGAGGGTTGCACATATTGCCTCTGTGTGTGTTCCACTTCCCCCATACCCGATCCCACCTCCGGGGGCATCCTCTGTTTTTGTAGACCTCTACTTCTGAAATCATGCACCAGTCCATGTCTCTCTCCCATTCAACTAAGGATGGTGACTCCGCCACTCCCCACCTCCGAGCTATATTAGGTTTGCGATCATGAAACCCATAGTGTTCCAGAGCTGCTCTGTATGATTCATGTTGGTTACTTACCATGTGTTTGATGGAGCGGGTTAATGAACAATATTTTGTTCAGGCTTGTGAAGTCAGACTTCCATAATGTTTAATAAAACTAATATGTTTGCTGTATGTTATTAAATCAACCTAGAATAAACTGTGCAACATGAACACATGGGACTAACATTATGCTTATTAGTGCAAAATACAAAAGAAATAATACAATGTAAATGTAAATGTAAATGTAAGGTGTTTTGTAGCGCGCTCAATTACTACCGGAGTATCCTGGCGCGAATGACCGCTGGGGAACCCGTCCTGGCTTTCCCTGTGAGATGGTCCCATGCTGGGTATCTCCAAGGTGAAGCCAGGCATCCCCGGCGTCTGTGGGGGGCCGTTGTAGCGATGAGGCAAGCTTAATGCCCAGAGTTACCGAGTGTGATCACTGCCCAAAGTGGGCACCGAGGCGAGAATTATCAGTCCGCTGACCCTGGTCCTCGACCCTGCCGCGTCGGGAATCGAACCCTGGTCCCGGGCCGTTCTCAGCCTCCGGGTCTGCCGCCTCTAACCAGTGAGCCACACCTCGCTACTACAATAATTATTGTCTATTGTCTTTGTCGTATACTAACTGCTGCTGTTAAAAATATTAGCATGTGCTTTTTAAATGTGCTTTTGTCTTGTCTTTTCTGTGACAAATGCAGTTCCAGATCGGATTGGTATATCAAAGGTAATATATGGTGCTTAAATGTGCTTTTGCTAGGTAACATAATTAATGGGTTAACATTTAGCAAAGGGGTGGGTAACAGAACAAATGTAAATTCTTTAATTAATTGATGTTTTATGTTTGTTTAAATAATAGTTTTCCAAATGAAGCTTAGAGTTGGCTGCAGAAAAATAATGCATTCTAAAAAAGTGACGCAAGAAAAAGTGGCGCAGAAAATTGACGCTTTCTGAAAAGAGGCCTGCTGATGTAAAGCCACAAGAGAAAACTTATTTTGAAAAAGATGAGAAGCCTATAAACTTTTATTGTGAAAAGATTTGAAAAGAACTGCCAAAGGCGACCCTATGGAGATGTTTGCTATTGTGCCACGGGAAGCTCAGAACGGACAGGCTCAAGGCCAGGATGTGAGTCGTGGCATTTTTGTGCATTACATGAACATCTTTGCTACAAAATGTAGCAGCCTAAGGAAGTGTTGCCAGGACTCTGTGCATGAACAATGGGTTAGTGAAAAAGCCCAGACCGGAGGTGGAAGATGTCACAATTTACTGTGGCATGAGGTGGCTCAGCCAATGGGGAGCTTGAATTCAGCTGTTGGAATGTGAAAATAGTTAGTTTAGCCTTAGTTTTAGGGTATTAGAATTGGCTCAAGGAGCAGACTTTTTCCTACGCTTCTTGATTCGCACGTAAGGAAAGGAGACTTTAAAAGACTTTGTTTTCAGGCGATGAGGGTAGAGACAGGGAATTAGTTAGGGTTTGGAAATGCTCTTTTTCACTTATTTCTGTTCATGAATAATATTTCTTGAATCAAGCTCTTTGATATTTGATATTTATTAGCTTTTGTAAAGCGCTACTTTCGCTCCGGAGGGAGCATCTTGGCGCTGAGCACACAGAAGATCTACTGTGGGTAGTATGGATCAAATGGCTGCAAGAACTGCGGAGTCAGATTGAGAGTAAATCCAAGTCTTCAGGGATTTCCTGAAAAGGCTTTCTGAAGGGGCATGCCTAAGATTGGGGGGGAGGCGATTCCATGCCTTGGCAGCGAGAAATGAAAAGGTCCTTCCGCCCTTGGTTTTTAATTTTATTCGAGGTTCAGAGATGAAATTGGCGCCTGATGACCTCAAGCAGCGGGTTGGAATATAACGCTGAAAGCGCTTAATCAGGTAGGATGGGCCCGTACACTTGTTGGCTTTAAAGACAGTGACTAGAAGCTTGAATAAGATTCTCTTATGGAGGGGCATCCAATGGAGTGCGTTAAGGGCTGCAGAGGCTGAAGACCTGCGGGGGAGTTTCAGGACAAGCCTAGCCGCTGCGTGTTGAACACTTTGTAATTTTTTTAGGGAGGACTTCTTAATGCCTGCTAGGAGGCCGTTACAATAATCCAGCCGGGAAAGGATGAGCGCAACCACGACTGATTTCCTGGCTGAAATGGGCAAAAAATCAAAGAATTTCTTTAATTGCTTGATTAAGCTGAAACAGCGCCCTGCGGTAATACGCACATGCTCATCGAAACTGAGGGATGCGTCGAATTGAACTCCCAGATTGCGGGCTGAAACAACCGCGCTTGGTGGTGCTCCGGAGTTATGAGGCCACCACTCTTTAGGGGAAAAGAGTGTACCTTTACCGAGGGGTATTATTTCGGTTTTGGCGCTGTTGCATTTTAGATGATTCAGGTTAAGCCAGGAAAAGACTTCTGACAGGCAGTTTTGAAATCTGATGGCAGCATCAGGGAGTCTTTTGTCAATAGTGACGACGAGCTGAGTGTCGTCGGCGTAGGATGTCACAAGAATCCCATGTGACTCAATCAACGTAAGGAGGGGGGCCATGTATACATTAAAAAAGAGAGGGCTCAGGATGGAACCCTGGGGCACACCTGAGATGGTGGAACGTTCGCCAGAAAGATAAGGGCCTAAGGAAACCGTTTGAGAGCGGTTGGACAGAAATGAAGTTATCCAAGCAAGCGCGGAGCCCGAGACACCAATCTCACGCATTCTATTAATAAGAATAGCATGTGAGATGGTGTCGAAGGCCGCGGTTAAGTCGAGCAGGATGAGGACAGCCTGCCTGCCCTCATCCTGCAAGAACTTGATGGTGTCTGATAACTCAATCAGAGCGGTTTCTGTGGAATGGCCAGGGCGAAAGCCGGATTGCTGTGGGTGCAGGATGCGTTTATTTTCCACAAAATGTTTTAATTCCTCATGAACTAATTGCTCGGTGATTTTGCCTAGCGCCGGGAGAAGGGAAATTGGGCGCATATTAGACAAATCAGTAGGGGGTTTATTTTGCTTTTTCATGAGGGGTTTGACTATGGCCTTCTTCCAGTCAGTGGGAACAATACCGGAGTTGAGAGATTGGTTCACAATAGCATTAATCAGAGGGTTGACGGCCTCGATGAGGTGGTGTAGGATGACTGGGGAGCAAGAGTCCGTAGGGGCACCTGATTTACAAGCCAGGATAGCTTTTTGCGTTTGCTGTAGGGAAACTGTTGTGAATTGATTTAGTAGGGGAGTAGTTGTATCGGGTTCTTGGGTTGGAATGGGTAAGGAGGGGAAGTCCTTATGGATATTATTAATTTTCTCCTCAAAGAAATCAGCGATTTGATCGCAGAGAGTTTGTGAGGGGGGAATTTCAAGTGCCAGTGTCTTGGGATGAGTGAAGGATTTTACGATGTTGAAAATCGTTTGTTGTTTCTGTTTAGCTGAGTCTATTGCTAGAGTGAAGAATGCCGTTTTTTCTTTTTTTATATTGGAAAGATATTGTTTTCTCTGGAGGATGTATAAGGATCTGGCAGCAGGGTCGTAGGTTTTCCTCCATTTTCTCTCCATAAGCCTACACTTAAGGTGGCAGTCAGTGAGGGCTGGAGTATACCAGGGGGCATTGGGCTTCTTTTTACCTCGAACTGGTTTTTGAGTAGCAGATGTTAAATTGGCAGAGACCATTCTGTCAATCCACAGATGAAAATTTATGGAGTCTAGTGATGCATCTCCCATAATGGGAGGGGGGGGGACAGCCGGTTGGGGGTTGAGTTTGATGCACTCAGCTACCTTTTTCCAATTGACGGAAAAGGGGGTGTGAGAGTGTTTAATGGGGGAAGAGAGCAGGGTTTTGGTTTTGATGGAAAAAGGAATGAAACAGTGATCTGTCCATATTTGTGGTAGGGGGGGAGAAACATCTAAAGAGGCCAGGTTTGTGCAAATGCCGTCCAGGGTGTGCCCGGCACAATGGGTAGGAAGGGAGACTGATTGGGAGAGACCAAAAATCTCAAGGGAGTGGCGGAAATTGAGAGTGTGTGGGTCAGTACAAGATTCCAAATGAAGATTGAAATCCCCTAGGAGGGTGAAGGTGGGGTAGTGGGTAAGGAGGGCTGCCAGAGTTTCATCAAGGGAGTCCAAGAATGAAGTGGCATTTCCAGGGGGGCGATAGACAAGACCTCCTGAGAAAGCGGAGGAAGAGCTAATTTGGATAACAAACCCCAGGAACTCACAATCCTTGAAGGCGGCCAGGTCGAATGTATGGCACTTAAATGATTTCTTTACAATGATGGCAAGCCCGCCTCCCCGACCAATGGGTCTGTCCTGCCTGAAGATGGTGAAATCAGGAGGGAGGGCGGCTGCAAGATCAGGGTTGGAAGCATCATGCAACCAGGATTCGGTGATGAATAGGGCATCAAGATCGGCTGATACAATAAGGTCATGGATGTCTTGTCCGTGGCGTGCTAAGGATCTGGCGTTAATGAGGCCACTATTAAAAGAAGTTGTCTTAAGGCGAGTAGGAGAGGGAAGGGGAGAAATAGGACTGACGGGACAAGAGGATGACCAACCACATGAACGACAGATAGAAGGGCCCCTGAGGTGGTCAGAAAAGGAGTGAACATGACAGGAAGGACTAGGTAAGGTAGGGCGCATAGAAAGCAGCGTCGAAGAGTCGTACCTGAGGACTGGGAGTGTGGGAGCAGCATGGCCCGCGCCCGGCGCGATCCTGGCGCGGACGGGCGCAGACGGGCTTGGCTTAGGCGCGGCTTCGGCGCGTATCCGGCGCGCCCGCTGCGCCAGCCCGCTGCGCCGTCTGGCTGCTTTGCACATTATGTAAGGAGATAAGAGGGTGGGAGTAGGGCGCGACTAGAGCGCTCTCCCCGCCTGCCTCACTCAAGATGGCGCCCACCGCCGCCGAGTGTCGGCTGAGAAGCGGTAGGGCGGAATTAAGAGAGAATAAACGGTGTTAAGGTGTCAGAGTGCCTAAGGTAATTGATTCCCCTTATTTTAAAAGCCCCCAAAGATGAACATCAAACAGTTTTAAAAATAGTTAAAATAACGCTAAGAATGCAATAATCACAGTGCTACAATTGGGATTCTAGATAACACGCTCGTTTTGACATCAGCCGCTCGCAGCCCCAGTTCCCCTCACTAGGGAGAGCTTCGGAAGGGCGCCGAGCGCTGCAAAAGGATAGATTTAAATACACCAAGAGGGCAGGAGTAGGGCGCGACTAGAGCGCTCTCCCCGCCTGCCTCACTCAAGATGGCGCCCACCGCCGCCGAGTGTCGGCTGAGAAGCGGTAGGGCGGAATTAAAAGAAAATAAAAGCTCTCTTTATAAATGCTGAATAAACCTTTCTTTAATGACATTTTCTGATACTTGTTTAATAAAGTTCCAAAGCCTAAGTTTTCATGAATATGTTTGAATAAACTTACTAAATAACAAGCTGGTCTTGTTTATTGTAAATAGTTTAAACAACATATTAGATTCATTCGCCTCATGATTCAGCTGCTCTGTTATTTTTATGGGCCTGGTATTGATTGGTAAGTTTGGTGGTAGATGGTGACATTATTTATGCAGAATTTTGGTAGGAGCGCTGGATCATGTTCAACAGGCACAGCTCAGGGCACAGTCGAATAACCCCACCACTAGCTTCTCTCATACATGTGATTATTGCTTCCCAGTATATCCTGATCGCTGGACATTCCCAAATAATATGATAAAAGGTGCTGATTCCCCACATAACCTTCTGCACCCTGCCTCTACATTCTTGCCCATTTTGACCAATGTGATGCCAGCAATGTAAGATCTATGGAGTATTTTTAATTGGACAAGTCACAGTCTTGATGATATTGCGACTTGTCGTGGCGATGCCAGCGCCTCCCGCCAATCCTCTTCCTCTAGGTTCGTGATATCAGCCAGCCAGCACTCTCGAAGCCTAAGAAGCGAGTCAGGTACGTTAGTGATAATTTTTTTGTAGGTCAAGGATATGGCCTTGCAGTGCATATATTTGGACGAGAGCCTTTCTTCCAATGGCAAGGCCTCTGGTATATCTTCCCCAAATGGGACCGCACCACTAAGAGCATGTCGTATTTGTGAATATCTAAAGGTTTCTCTCTCAGAAAACTCATATTCTCTCGGTAGTTCTGCAAATAGGATTATTTTCACCCTTACCCACAAATCACCCACCCTTGAAATGCGGATGGTGTCCCATTTGTTGAACCCTGGTAGTGGCCCAGCTTCCCCAAGCGCTCTGCCCACCAGAGGTGTGTGGCAAGTGTCACTCTGTTTGCCCATCCAAGATGTTTTGTCTCTCTGTGGCAGATGGCAACTGTTTGGGCAGTGGGTTTTTGCTTTCTTGGGTTGGTGTATAAGCTTTGCTGTACCCCCCGACTCCCATTAACCACTCATCCATATGAAAGCACAGAGAAAGGTCAGGGCAACAGAACCCTGCACCAGTCGTTTAACGTGTCGTGGCTGTAGCAGTGAATTTTCAACTAGGTGCAATGAGCAGGAGACGTGACCCTCATACGCCCCCAAAAAAATGGCTCTGCACTCAATTAAACAAGTGGGCGCTTTAAAAATGGACATTAGTGCCCATAGTCAATCACAAATAAACATAAAGTGGTATCTTCCCAAATGAAACACGTTGTTAGGCGTCTTTGCTGGAAAAATGAGTTCCTTTTAATATTTAACATTTACTTACAACCACTGGTGGAGGAGCTGATGCGTATGAATTGCGAAATTTTCAATTACGCAGATGATACCCAGCTATTAGTTTGGCTGGATGACACCAAAGAGGCCCAGGAATCCGTGAGGAACATGCTCAGCTTCACGGTCAACTGGATGACTAACAATCTGTTGAAAGTGAACGCTGACAAAACGGAGGTGCTGGTGATCAGTAACAAAGAGGACCCCTGGAGCGATCTGTACTGGCCTCCAGAATTGGGAACCACCCCGTCTCCTGGTTCTGTAGTCAAAAGCTTAGGGCTAAGGATCGACGCAGATCTCTCAATGGCCCCCCAAGTTTCTGCTGTCGTCGGATCCTGCATTGGTGTGCTGAGGCAACTACGAAAATTAGTCCCTATCCTATCTGCCTCCACCCTGCAATCGATCGTATCTGCCACAATTATTTCAAGAATCGACTATGGCAATGCTTTGTATCTTGGCCGGCCACAGAAGCTGCTGAGGAAGCTGCAGGTAATACAGAATGATGCAGCCAGGCTGATCCATTCTCTGCCTAGAAACTCGCACGCAACCCCCCTGCTTCAGAAGTTGCACTGGCTCCCAGTGAAATTTCAAGTCCAGTTCAAATGTCTCTGTGTGGCCCATAAGGCACTTTTTGGGAAAGCCCCAGAGTACATTAAACAACGTTTGAAGAGGTACATTCCTGGGAGACCCTTGCGCTCTGGAACAATCTCCAATCTGTTTCAACCTCGGTTCAAATTAAAAACCAAAGGAGGCAGGGCCCTGTCTGTGCTTCTCCCACAACTGTGGAATGAGCTCCCGTCTCACCTTGAAGGAGGAATCACAGCTTCTACCATTCAGAAAGAAACTAAAAACCCATCTTTTCAGAAAGGCCTTTATGACAGTCTAGGCGGTAGAACAGCTGAGGGTTTTATGGGCACCAGTGTGTTATGTTCTTCTGTTAAGCGCTTAGAGACCGGTGGTGATAGGCGCTATATAAACATTCCTTAACTTAACATAACATAACATAACATTTATTCACTAGAAATTCCTTAAAATCACTGCACACATTTGACAGCCGATACATTTCGTCCCTCTTGGGACTTCTTCAGGGCTAAAATATACAATCGATATACATATTAAAAAACATATATTACAATGCACAATGAACCAGACATAGTATGAGATACTCTCCATACATTTATGTATGGATCTATTTTATATTAAAGCAACAAACGTTTAATCATTTAAATTCTAGGGAGATAACCAATCCACAATAGTATACAGTAATAGTTTATTCTTGTTAAAGCTTCATAGTGTAAATTATGTACATATTAACATTCTTTATGGGAGGAATTGACAAAAAATAATTCATTCACAAAAACTTTTCAAAAGATCAAGCAAATTGTCAAAAACCCAACGCAATTATAAGATAACACTTAATTGAGAAGAGAAGCCGAAATTAGTGAAAAAAAGAGACTAAATATAGAATAGAGGAATGGTCTGAGAAACACTATAATGCCCAGTTAACGTACTTTAGCATTTAAAAGACATATTCCATATGCTCTTCATCTTTATCTTTAAAAGAACGAAAAAAGATCTGAAAAGGGTAAGACAGAAGATTCACCTTAATGTCCGCTCAAGTGAAAACATTCCATTGTTAATTTATTAATAAAGACAAAGCCCACTGCATAAGCTGCACAACCCTGCAGTGACTGAGAATGCTGTGCTCGCAATTCTACTTATATGATTCTTGTGAAATAAAAATGTCATGTAAGAGCATGATATCATCGCACTCCAAACAATGCTAAGTGCCAATTCATTGTATTAATTATAAATGCAAAAGTTCACGCAGAAAGAACCTGTTCAGATAAAAAACCTGAACAGTTGAATTAGTGGCAAAAAAAACACGTGTGATGTTGTGATGTTTATGTGGGACTAGATAGAATGCCATAGTCAACCACAATATATTCAATTGCTATCAACTGTATTCAAAAGAAAGACATTATATTTCTAAAACATCTTCTATGCGCAAACAACATTCTGCATAATTCCGAGCTGAGAGTTATAATTCCATTGACAGGCATCTTGTTCAAACACAGGCAAACACAAAAAATGACACTAGAATTTTCTGTACTGTATTACCCAGACATTGAAGTTTGAGGTGCAGTGTGTGAACTACTGTTGCGAACAGTATTTTCTGATATAAGAAAAATATATGCACCACGGCCCCATGACTAGGCGCCATTATGGAACTGGTGCACACTCTGACAAGTGCGGAGAATCACGCCGCGCGCACTTAGGACCCGGCCTCTCCGGACCCCGCCCGCCCCTGGTCTCTGGTGGTTGGTCGGGCGGACGGCCCAATCGGCATCCGGCCGACCCATTTCCGGTCTGACGATATCGCCTGACCGAGGGGTCAGGGGGTGGAGACTCTGGGCCTATTTAGGGTCAACTCCCTGTGACTGGGGTCTCTGTTCCCGCTATCACTCCTTGATACCTGACTGCTCACGCCGGCACCGGGCCATTCTCGTGATCCTGGCCGGCTTTCTGAAACTCCAGAAGCAGAAGGTTAGAGCATCGTTCGTGTAGCCAGGTAAGGGGTCGAGTGCCTCGGGGGGCCTCGTGGGCAGCCGTGAGTCACGGTGGGTGCTGGGAAGGGATAGGAGTGTTGCTGCCTTATGGGGCTTACGGCTGTGTGCGGGGATCCTCGTGGTACGGGCTCCTGCCGGGCGGCGTGAACGGTGTTTAGGGGTGTGGGAGCAGGGAACTCGGGCGCGTTAGGTGCTATAGCAAGGTAGTGCGAAGCGCGATATAGTTAGCATGGCGCCAAAAAAGGGAGGACAGAAGCGAAAAGATTCTGAGCCTGAATTGGCACATATTATGAAATTACTGCTGAAAAAGTTGAGCAAGGAGGCTCCCGATAGCGGGGATGAGAGCGATTCTTCCAGAGGGGAGCAACCCGAGGTGGTGGAGCGGCCACGCAGGGGGGTGCCACCGAAGGCTGCTTGTCCTCCATTAAAGAAGAAAGCCAAGGCACAGCCTAAAAGAAAAGGGGAAGCCAGGCAGGAGAAGAGTGGGCCTAGCCCTGCCAGGGGGAAACGGGACGAGGGATCAGTAGGTCCCGTCCCCACGCCTCCGTTAGATGCAGAGCAGGTTTACCCTTCTGATCCCATTCCGAATGTGCCCGCGCCAGTAGACCCAGTGGGTTCACTTTTGTCTGAGATTAGGGAGGCGCTTAAGGCGTTGGGCCCGGGAGGCGCGGTACCAATAGTTACGGTCCCTCCGGCCCCACTCCCACCGCAGCCGGTGGCCGCAGTGGCAGCTGCGTGCGACCCGTTAGACAGCTTGCTGGCGTCAGTTTCCACATTAGTGGGCCAATTATCAGCTCCATAAAAAGTATTAGAAAGAGTGAGCGCTGGAGCGGCGGCACCGTGGGTGCCCCCGCAGGCCACAGAACAGGGTGCGTTGCAGGACATTCAGAGGCAGTTGTCGCTCTTAATCGAGTTGCGCAAAGCGTTGCCCAGTGTAGCGATTGGAGCCCACCCCCCCCCCGCGACAGCGATAGCTGTAACACCTACAGGAGGTAAGCCTGGTGACGCTACAGCAAGGAGCAGCGAGGTGGGGGCTAGTCAGGGGAACGTGTTATCTCAGTCAGGGATGTTAGCTACGCATGTGAGTATGGAAATGCGAGAGAAGATTTGGAAAGGTGCCTACGTAGATATATTCTCCCTTATCAGGCCGAAGAGAAGAGAAGAGGATTACAAGGACAGGGAGGGGAAAGAGCACTCCTTCCGAGATCGGAGACCTAGGATTGAGGAGACATTAACCAATTGGTTTTTCGGCTTTCAAGTCTACGTGACAGTATTGTTGGAAAAAAGGCCAGAGTTGGCGATTCCGCTGGTGTTTTATACCAATAAGATCGTGAAGGCTCACTCCACTCATGGGGGTTCAGCCTGGCTGACATACGATAGGGAGTTTCGCTGGGTGAAGGAGGAAAACCCCTCCATTTGTTGGGATCAGGTGGAGGTCAATGCTTGGTTAGAGAGCGTGAGTAATAGGGAACACCCGGCTAGGCAGCCTTTTCGGACTTCCCAGGGAGGGCCGAGCGAGAAGAAAGGTACATGCTGGGCATTCAATGGCAAAGGGTGCACATGCCCCCCCGGGCAGTGCAAGTTTAAACACGCATGCGCCTACTGTGGTCACCCATCCCATCCAGAATCTAAGTGCAACAAGAAATCCAAAGAACGGGGGGGTACAGCCCCTAAGGATACCAAGCCTCCCCAAGTCTGAACTGCCTACTCCAGTGGATATTGAAAAGATGATTTTTTGGTTGAACAGGTACCCAGACAGGGCAGCTACTAGGATGTTGTTTGAGGGTTTTTCCAGGGGATTTCGTATTCCAGCGTCTCATGTCCCCCTATTAGTCAGTGTAGGAACCAAGTTTCAGCGAGGACCCATCCCTCAGTAGTGGCCACAAAGGTGGAAAAGGAGCGGGCCTTAGGCCGAGTAGCAGGCCCATTCCCGGCTCCTCCGTGGGAGAACTTTGTGTGCTCCCCTCTGGGAGTAGTGCCCAAGAAGGAGCCGGGACAATTCAGGATGATTCATAACCTGCATCGGTAAATGATGCCATCAACCCGGCAGTGTGCTCAGTGACGTACTCGTCCTTTGATGCCGCGGTTCAGAAAGTGAGGGAGCTAGGCCGGGGGGCTTTGCTAGCGAAAACCGATATTGAGTCAGCATTCCGCTTGTTGCCGGTGCATCCCGAGGATTACCATTTGCTAGGCTTTCAGGTTCAACAACAATTTTATTAAGACAGATGTATGCCTATGGGTTGTGCGGTCTCCTGCAAGTACTTTGAGACATTTAGCTCCATGCTGCAATGGGTGTTTTCGCAAAAGTCAGGATGTACAGATGTGGTGCATTACTTAGACGACTTCATGGTGATGGGCCCCGCGTCTTCAGATGCCTGCGCTTTGGCCCTGAGTCAGCTGGTGGCTATGTTAAAGGAATTTGGGGTGCCGCTGGCACCGAGCAAGACAGTTGGCCTCGACACGTGCATGTCCTTCCTGGGCATCGAAATTGACACAGTAGCGGGGGAATGTAGATTGCCGATGGATAAAGTAAGAGCCTTTTCCTTAGCCATTGAAGTAGCCTTGTCGTTTCCGTAGGTGACGTTGCATCAGTTACAAGTTCTTGTGGGTCAGTTAAATTTTGCTTTGCGCATCATTCCCATGGGACGCCCTTTCTCGAGGTCTATAGCCAGAGCAATGGTAGGTCTCACCCAGAAGCATCATCGGGTGCGATTAAAAGCAGGGGTTAAGGAGGACCTCAAGGTGTGGCGAGACTTCCTGACAGATTTCAACGGGCGGGTAGTTTGGCCCGCGCCGCCGGTGTCCAGTGTTGAGCTAGGCCTATACACCGACTCAGCCGGGGGTGTTGGTTTTGGGGCGATCTTGGGCCCTTCCTGGTGCGGGGTGGTCTGGCCAGCGGAGTGGCACTTAGCGGGCTTGACAAAGAATTTAGCTTTCCTAGAGCTTTTTCCCATTTGGGTGGCAGTCACGATCTGGGCGGAGCACTTCAGGGACAGGGCAGTGACCTTCTGGTCGGATAACATGGCGGTGGTCCAGGTTATCAATCGGCAAGGGGCGACTTGCCCACATGTGCTTAGGTTGCTGAAGCTGTTGGTGTTGGCATGCTTGAAATTGAACTTGACTTTTAAGGCTGCGCATATACCTGCTGTTGATAACCATGCTGCTGACGCTTTGTCTCGTTCCAAGTTGCAGGACTTCCGGAGGTTCCACCCGCAGGCGGAAGAGTGCATGACGACGTTCCCCACGTCACTGTGTAAAATTGGAGCCCCGCTTTAGCGGGGCTGGTAGGTGCCGCTCTGAGTGATCGCACCAAACGTGCTTATCAGTCACAGTTTAATGTTTACAGATCATTTGTGGAACAGATGGGAGATGAGAGGATCTTTTCAACTGAAACGTTGTACGCTTTTTTACAGGTTCTGCGGGATCAGGGCAAATCAGTGTCCTATGCTAGGGCCTCCCTGGCAGCGATAGGCTTCTTTGCTAAACTGGCGGGGAAACGGCACCCTGGGGCTTCATTCTTGATCAGGAATCTCGCTGATCTCGTCCTCCAAACCATCAGCTCATATCTCTGACCCCATTCTTCCCTCACTAATCATGAAAATGAAACACTCTCTTGCACCTATATGGGGCAAAATCATAAACAGCTCCCTAAAAAACGGAGTGGTCCCTGACTGCCTAAAAATTGGGCAAGTTACCACCCTGCTGAAAAAACCAGGTCTTGACTCAACAGACCTGAACAACTTCAGACCAATATCTAACCTCCCTCTACTAGCCAAAACATTGGAACGATGTGTACTCCTGCAACTGACTCATCATCTGGACAACATCAATCTCTTAGGCCCCCTCCAGTCTGGCTTCAGACAAGGATGCAGCACAGAAACAGCGATGCTGAACATCATAGACGATATCCACGGATCTCTGGATTCAGACAAATGCTGCCTCCTCATTCTACTTGACCTTTCTGCAGCATTCGATACGGTGGATCACAAACTCCTCACCAAGGCTCTTCAAGAAAGAGCAGGCCTCGGCGAAGTAGTTCTCAAATGGTTCTCCTCATTCATACACAACCGAACACAAATATTAAAAATCAAGAATTTCACCTCCGAAATCCAACAGGTCAATAAGGGCATCCCCCAAGGTTCGGTGCTCTCGCCCCAGCTTTTTAACATCTATATGGAACCACTCTCCAAGCTACTCAGAAAAGCCAACATCCGCTTTCACCTCTACGCGGACGATACACAAATCTATCTGGAAACTTCCTCTCTCACTGACATACATAGACTAAATGCTGTCCTGAAAGATGTTCAACAATGGCTGACAAACAATCACTTGAAACTGAATCCAGACAAAACTGAGACACTCCTCATCTCGAACAAGGAAGACAACCCACAAATCTCCGAATGGCTAAAAGCTATCGATGTGCTTAAAGGAAATCTTACTTTGCCGACTCTGTTAAATCTCTTGGCATCATCAAAGACCCCAAACTAAACATGGTAAAACACATCAAGAATGCAGCCAAAGGTGCTTTCTTTAACCTCAGACTGTTGAACAAGATCAAACCCTACATTCCTAACAAGGATCTCAAACTGGCCACTCAATCTCTGGTACTGTCAAGGCTAGACTATGGGAACGCAATCCTAACAGGCATCCCAAAATCGAACTTGGTACTGATCAAAACAACACTACATGCTGCAGCTAGAATGATTACCGGCATCAAAAAATCGGATCACATCTCCCCAGCACTCAAGGAACTCAAATGGCTCCCAGTAGAAATGCGTAGTAACTTCAGAACGGCCTGCCTAACACACAAAGCCCTCCATACCGGCAAACCCAAATACCTGGCAAATAAACTCAAAAAAGCAGGCCAAGCCAGGAATCTGAGAAGCTCTAACTCCTTCCTGCTCATCCTACCCAAAACCATAAAGAAAAGAACAGCGGACTGCTCCTTCACTGGAAACGCCCCCAAAATCTGGAACTCCATCCCCCCGCACATCAGAACTATTCCTTCTTTTGTGGAATTCAAAAGGCAACTCAAATCCTTGTTTCTGATCCGCTCCCTTGGCCGTGGATAACCAGGGTCAGCAAGCAACCCCTGAACTATGTGAATACAGTGAATCCCATAATCCAAAGAAGCTCGGCAACTCACCCATGTTCCGCTTACAATGTCACTCTTTGAATGCTTATACCTTACATATGTTATGTTCATGTTTATGTTTATGTTATGCATATGTTTATACAGATTTTTGTCATTCTATTACTGTAAAGCGCTCTGCTACCTCCGGGTCTTGACAGCACTATAGAAAACTTCCTAAATAAATAAATAAATAAACAAATAAATCTCCATAGCTACTTTGCCTTTAATACGTCTATTTTTGTTTAAAGGCTACATTTTCGGAAGTTTTGCTTTTATAGTCAGCCTAGCACTGTGGTTTGAAACATATCTTTGGTTAAGGGTTTAAAACTGACTCTTTATTCTTTCCGGCCCTTGAGTTCATGCCCATTCTAACATTTTAAGATGGTGCGGTTTCTTGCCATCATGTCCCGTAAAGTATATGGCAGATGCCGAGACTCAAATGTTAAATGCAATTCAATTCAGTTGTGTGTTTTGAGACGGTATATATACCGGGCTTGTAGTGGCGCTCAGTTCTTTTCAGGTCTTGAACCGGATGCCACAACCAAACCTTTGGGAGATACATATCCCGTGAGGAGTAGCCTTCTCTGAAATTGACAAAGGGTGTTAATAGTTTATGCCACACTCGGATGCAGGCTGTACTTTAAGCACAAACATGTTGTGCTATAAATCTGAGATAATCATTTAAAGTGATAATTGATGTAATATGATAAGATATCAAATGTAATTTCCAATATTTTCTAGTGCTCAGCACATTAACATGCGCCATTTGCGTCATTAGCATGCCTTGTCATGGGGGTGGAAAGTTAGGGCATTTAGTATTAGGACCCGTACCCTCCAGATATTCCCCCGCCGCCCAACAACCCTAGACATGCAAGATCCCCACATTTTGAAATCACCAGAGATTCAGGTGGGGGTTAAAAAGACCAAAGTTCTCGGATAAAAGTATCAGTTCCAAAGTCCGACAAATGTACCCCATCCTGGTGGTACATCACTTCTCCGGAAATCATCCGGTGCTGGAGGTAGCGCAAGCGGCCCTTCACTGAGCACGACCTTGCTAGTTTGCCGTTCAATCGCCTCACCGAGACGTTCAAAGATCTAGGACGCACTCCTGGGCCCCATGCCCTGCGTGATGGGAACTCATGTCCCAGCCAGGCAAACTCTGCTAGTAGGGCCTCCTTGACAACCAAGCGCCCTCTGTCGACCATGTCGTTGCCTCCCAAATGCAAAATAATCCAATCCGGCGATTTGTGCTCTCGTGCCCTGAGCTCCTCGGCGATCCGCCTCTGCGTCTGGGACGGGGCGGAAGCTGAGCCAGGGGGTGCTCAAAGAGCCGGGAGAGAGAGCCTGAGGAGCAGCCGAACTGGTCTTCTTGGGGTGTGAATCGTTGGGGTCAAGTGAAAGTTCAATTTTTGTGATCTTTTCGTTGAAGAAGTGGGCGAAATTGTCGCAAAGATCTTTGGACGCTAGCACAGAAGAAGACAGTGGTTTGGACGTTTGTTGCCTGATGATGCTGTAAAGTTCCTTCGGTCTATTTTTTAGCTTTGTCCAGAGCCTCGCGAAAGAAGCTGGATTCTTTGTTTTTGATGTGGTTGTTGTATTTCCTTCGGGCTGCTTTCAGTTGATCACGAAGGATGGCCGTTGGGTTGTTTCTCCACTTTCTTTCCTTGGCTCTTAGAGTTCTCCTTTCTGCGTTGAGGTCAGCGTTGAACCACGTTCTGGAAGGGATAACTCTGCTTCTTTTGAGCTTTAGTGGCGCAAGTTTGTCGAGTATGGACACTAGCTCGGAGTTGTAGCAGTCAGTGAGCTCATTGGTGGAAAGGTGCGCTTTATTGGCCGGAAGAAGAGAGCTTAACTGATCATCCAGGATATCCAGGGGTATTTGAGAGAGGTTTCTTGTCCATTTGGGGGGGTCTTGGGGGGTTTATGTGAGGTAATGGGGTGATTGATATGAAAGAGGACCATGTGGTGGTCTGGCCAGTCGACGGGAAGGATGTGGTTGATCGTGATTGATTTCTTTTGTGAGATGATAGCATCCAGTGTGGCTCCTTTGTAATGAGTCTCCTCTGTGCAATGTTGTTGCAGGTTGTTATCATGAAGGAGGCTGGATAACGATTGGATTAGGGGATTGTGTGTCTCATTCCAGCGAAGGTTCAGATCCCCAAGAATTAGGTTATTGGAGTTGCTGAGTGCGCCTTGTGCAATCAGGTCGGAAAGTTGTTCTCCAAAAGGGTTGTTTTTACCTGGGGGGTGGTAGAGCAGGTGACACCGTAGAGAGTCTTTGTCATTGGTCTTGATGATGGTGGATAGGCATTCGAATGTATGTTATAAACCGTTTTGTAGCGCGCTCTGTTACTTGTGAGTATCCTGGCGCGGGGAAAGGATCAGAACGGCAGAAAACAAGACTGCAGAGAATGTATCGTACTCAAAAGAGGTGGTTTCCGAGATGTCCAGGCTGTCCTTGTGGATGATAGCCACCCCTCCTTCCCTATGCTCTATCCTGTCTTTGGTAATGAGGGAGAAGCCAGGTGGTACCAGCATGTCAAGGTATGGAGGGGATATCTTATTTAGCCAGGTCTCTGTGAGGAACGCAATGTCGATATCATGAGTGAGGTTAGCTTCAGCTAGTTCAGTTGCGTGCAGTGAGGCTGATCTACAGTTGATTAGCAAGCAATTGGAGAATTGCTCCTGATCGCTGGCCGATTTATCTTTGATCTCCCTTGGTATGGCGGTGAGGACCGGGTATCTCTGAGGTTTCGTGGTGGGGTGGACTTTCCGGTGACCTGTGATTACTTGGATTTTGGATTTGGGAGAATCTAAGGTCGGGGTGTTGTATGTGGCGGCTAGTAGGGCTGCTTCGCTGTCTGACATAGGTGCTGCTGATCTTAAAGGCCTTGAAGTCAAGTGTTTGGTGTCTGATAGGGGGTTAGGAGGAGTGTGGGAAGGAGTATGAGTCTTGGACATAGGGAAGGGGTCTCCGGTTTTTGTAGTCTGCTGTAGGCAGGATTCCGAGATCTTGAGGGGGGGATAGTGAAGCTGGGTACTAGAGGTTTCTGTGGGCCTAGGAGAGCTGTTAGCGTTGCCAGAGAGATCCGTCAGCGGGGGGCATTTGGAGGGTCTGGGGGTTATACCTAGGTTGGAAAGGATCTCCAGTAGGCCTTGGGTGATTGTGACAATCTAGTTTTTGAGAGCCGTGAGGCGTTGTGACACAGAGTTGAGGGAGGGGATGGGGGTATCTGGGGTAGCGCCAGGTGTGTTGTGGTTCGGGTTGGGGTGTTGAGGGGTCCGGGGAGAGGACGGGGGAAGGGAAGGGGAAGGTGCAGGGGAGGACTTTGAATGACTGTGAGCTGGGATGGGACTCGAGGGGAGGGGGGTTCCTGAAGGCGGAGGAAGGGGAGGGGAAGGGACAGGGGGAGGCCTTGAATAACTGTGAGCTGGGATGAGGCTCATGGGATCAGGTTGAGGGATCAGGGTGCGGTTGATGGGATCAGGGGAGAAGGGGGGGAAGGGGAGGGGTAGGGACAGGGGAGGGCTTTGAGTGACTGTGAGCGGGGATGAGACTCGAGGGGAGGGGGGTTACTGTAGACGGAGGACGGGGAGGGGGAGGCTTTGTGTGACTGTGAGTTGGGATGAAGTTCGTGGGGCGTGAGGTTCCTGGAGGCGTGGAAGTATTGCCAGTGGGGGGATGAGGGAGGCGATAACTGGGGGAGGTGTGGCTGTTGGAAAAAGGGATTGAAGGAGGGGTTGGAGTTTCCTGTTGTGGCTGATTGGTAGTAAATGCCTGTTGTGAGACAACGGGGCAAGGGGGGCGTAGCAGGCAGGAAAGATATCACGGAGGAGAGGATCATAGTCTTCTCTGTTAGTGGTGAGGGAGGGCGGAGAGGGGGTTGCGGCGTGGTGAGGTAGAGTTGGGGAGGCTGATCTTAATGTGGGGAAAAGGGTGTCGAAGGCTTCAAGGTTCTCGTTATTGGTCTGGATAAGAACCGTGCCGTTGGTGTAGATGGTCATCGTAGTGTAGCCTCTACCGACCGATCCAAAAGGGAGTATAGTGGTAAGTTTGCAACTATGGGGAGTGGATGTGGTTTTGGCAATAAATAGTTGCGTTCTGATCACGGAGATCCAGTAATCAGGTCTCTCAGTATGGAATATAAAGTCCATCTTAGTCGGACCATTTGCAGACGAGTGGAAGATTAGGGTTTCCCTATGTTGACGGATAAGTTTCTGTTTGAAAGAGCGTCTCGATTTAGTAGAGAGGAGGGGGGGAAGATGATGGTGAAGGAGTTACGGCTGTGAGGTTTCAGGTGGGTAGATAATACTTGAGGGGAAGGGGAAGGTCGGTCTCGAGCCATCCTGAAGGTAGCGAAGGGCGTGAGAGTACCTTAGTTAGCTACGGTGTTGCGCTAGGTGACGCGACTCACCAACTTTGTATCTGGTGTCCGCGAGCCGGAGAATCCTTGAAGACAGCCAAATTGTAGACGATCCAGCATCAACTAGAGGATTGCAGGGAGGGCGATGTTGATGGCTGAAGGTGGCTCCGGTACCTGTAAGATTCGCTCTGGAGGTGTCCTGGGGTCACGGGAAGGCAGGGGAGCGTCAATCACGTTAACATGTAATCGGGCAGACAGTCCCTGCTTTCCGATAGCGTGAGTCAGGCTGCACTTCCTTGCTTAGAGGTGGGCTAGAAGGTATGGAGCTGAGGCGCCAGCTTTGTTAGAGGGCAGAGTTTGAGCGTTTAAAGCAGTCATAGTGCCCGAGTTGGGCCACAGATTGTGGAAAGGCTAGCGTTGCTTCTTTGTTGACTGATTCCACAGGCTATGGTGACGCCCTACCGTGTCTCACGTATCTAACATGAGCACATGTTTGACTCGTACAAGGAGTGCGCCGGGCCTTTCGGGGCAGTATGATCCTCATGGTTGAGTCTGGGCAGGACGATCTGTACCTCCTTGGTGCGCTGCAGGTAGGGGGGGTAACTTGGGTGCCAGGTGTACTATAGATAGGAGGGCAGGAATCTGGGAGGTCAGGTGAGCAAGGGGTGAAACGAACAATGCACTCACTGTTGCAGGAGAGACTGGAGCACAAATGGGAAATAACACGTTGCGGGCCCCTAGCCCGGTGTGAAACGAACAATGTACTCACTGTTGCAGGAGAGACTGGAGCGCAAAGGGGAAATAACACGTTGCGGACCCCTAGTTAGGTGCATGTAGCAGTAGACTTTTCTTTCGGAAACAGTTTTAAAGCCTTCCGAATGATGTGGTGTCTCCACTTTAATCCCATATCTCAGATTCTGTAACATATGGCAGCACCTACGTTGGCTTGGGATATTTGGTTTAAATTAGTGTGGGTTGGATTAGTTGATTAGATGCAAATCGAAGAATACCTTTGGTCACCCCCTCAGCTTTGCTGGATAGCTCCTACACATGGATAAGGGTGTTGGAGATGGTTTTAGATGCTTGGTTTCTTGATAGGTTATCCTTCTAGAAGCAGAGACGGTTTTCGATTTTTCTCATGCTCTGAGCCTCATACCGCAGTTCTTGATTTTATTCTGATTGATTTTCAGCTTGTTCCTTATGCAGAACAGTTCAATGGCTATCATTTGAGATTGGAAGGCACTTTGTGTCTAGGCTAGAAAGAGAGTTGTTGGCATAAAGGAGTAGTATTTTTACATCTTATGTTATGTTATGTTACCTTGTTTTTGTATAGCGCAAATCACCACTGGTCTCTAAGCGCTTTCCAGAGGGAACAAAACACCCTGCCACTAAGAGCTCCTCACAGCCGGCCCATTATATTGCGGGGAATGTCTTTCTAAACAGATGGGTTTTCAAATGTTTTCTGAAAGACAAAAGCCCTAGGTCTCCTTGCAAGAAGGCGGGAAGCTCATTCCAGAGCTGAGGGAGAAGGACCAACAGAGCTTTACCTCTTCTGGTCTTAAGTTTGAATTTTGATGACGTCAAATTCATAGCTTTAGAGGAGCGTAGAGCTGTGCCTGGGACGTACCGCACCAGTCGATCCTTGATATATTTAGGGGCCTCCCCATAGATGGCCTTATGAGCTACACAAAGACATTTAAACTGCACCCGATATTCAATAGGCAGCCAGTGTAGTTTGTGCAGCAAAGGAGTGGCATGAGTTCTTCTCGGAAGGGAGAAGATGAGCCTAGCCACATCATTCTGGACTACCTGTAATTTCCTGATGAGTTTTCTTGAGAGTCCCAGGTAGAGGGAATTACCGTAGTCCAGCCGGGCTATGACAGTAGCAGACACAATGGATTGAAGCGCCGGGACTGAAAGAATAGGTACCAATTTCCGCAATCGGTGGAGTAGGCCAATGCAGGTGCCAACCACCGAGGAGACTTGAGGGGTAATAGACAACTTTGAGTCAATTTTTAGGCCCAGACTCTTCACTACTTTCCCTGGAGTAGGTGCCTCATCCAGTTCGGTGGGCCAAAAAAGCTCACACCAGGGATTATTGGGAGTATCGATGATAAGTATCTCTGTTTTGTCAGGGTTAACCTTCAGAAAGTTGTTTGCCATCCAGTTAACTGTGAACCTAAGAAGTTTTTTGACTTGGCTTGTATTATCCAGTTGAACCAGGAGTTGCATGTCGTCCGCATAATGAAATACTTGACAGTCTCTTTGCATTAGTTCAGCTACCAGAGGCTCCAAGTAAATATTGAAGAGAAGGGAAGACAAAGCTGAACCCTGGGGGACCCCGCAAGTCACTGGACTGGCCCTGGATAGTTGGTCTCCCATTTGCACTCTTTGCAAGCGGCCAGTTAGAAAGGAGGTTAGCCATTTAAGCGCTTGCCCCCTGATCCCAAGATTCGAAACCCGGTCTAGCAGGATGGCGTGGCTGACCGTGTTGAATGCTGCGGACAGATCCAGGAGAATCAGGGCGCACGGTTGTTTATTGTCCGCTCTGATTCTCAGATCATCCACCACTGACGCCATAACTAGCTCAGTGCTGTGGTGTGGTCTAAAGCCTGCCTGCCTAGGATGAAGTAGCTTAAACTCTTCCAGATAGCTTACAAGCGTTTTCAAGACCTGTTTCTCCAATACCTTCGCTAAAAAAAAAAGGGAGCTAGGAGATAGGTCTATAGTTTTTCAGAGTTTTTACATCAGCCCCTGCTTTCTTCAGGAGAGGAATAACTCTAGCTTCCTTCATATTCGCCGGTAGATAACCTGAGTCCAACTACTCATTTAAAAGATCTAACACCGGCTCTTCCAAACCAGGCAAGGCCATTTGAAAGACCCTCGATGGGCACGGGTCCATTCTAGAGCCAGATTTAACTTGCTTTGCTGTGGCCATGAGGCTCGCCGCACCAAAGTGAGGGAAGCTCATTAGGGTGCCACACCGTTGTGGGGGTCTCAGAGGGTCCTTTATGCTGGTATCATTTGAGATAGTGGTAATCTCTAAAATGATATCTTGTACCTTTTGGAAAAAGAACTCCTGGAACTGGTCACAATTGGGAAGATCGTTTGCTTGAGTCTTGCTCCCTCTCAGAGTAAGTTCCTTCAGATTCAAGAAAATCTCTTTTTGTTTGTTTCCTGCTTTGCCTAGTCTATCCTCGTAAAAGGATGCCTTCACCCAGTAAGGAGCGCCACCTTAGACCAGCACACAATGTGCAGTTAAGGAGGTCCTGATGTCAAAAAGCTGCACCATTTTATAATATCAAAAAGTCCACTAGATCCGCATAGTTGACGTTAAAGTGTTGTTAACCAGCGCATCAGATTTGAAAATCACAAACGCAAATAAAATTCAAAGCAAAAATGAAACATTAACCACAAAATAGGAAACATAAAAAATATCCCCACACGCAAGTAAAGTCACATAAGCATTTGTGTCACATAATATATATCCTCACTTAACTAACTGTTCCATCATTCACAAAAAAGTGAGGAACTGTGAGATAATACATTTCAATATCCATTTATGAAAGTAATGCAATCAAAAATTACACTATTTCATGATATTAGTACATGCCCTCATTATAAACGGAAGGACGACAAATGTATACTCAAAAAGTCATAGCCACAGATCAATGAAGGACAGTATTTAAAAAGATGGCTCCCATGTGAACAGGGAAAGACCTTGCATCAATTATCCAATATTTGAGACTGTGCATGATTCCGAATTCACCATATCAGACTTCCTTGTAACACATTCGATTACCACTTTATATGATGAAGATTACTCAGGAGATTTGGTATAATTCGCACAAGATTTGAATGTACTAGAGGACGTAACAGTGGACAGTGGTCTGCGCAATAAATCTAAGTTAATTCCCCTAAGCAATACAAATTCTGTAATTGATCAATTTTCATCTAGGGTCACTCAAGACCTATATCGTTTGGAAGACAGTCATGCAACAGATAGAAAGTGTACACACCAATAGAACATAAGTAGGGACGATAGAGTTTTCCTTCAATCTATCAGAGATGATTCCAACCTAGTGATCCAGAAAGCGCCATAAAGACATAAATATTGTTATAATGGATTATAGAGACTATATGGCAGAAATAGATAGACAACTTGGCCACACTAACTATTATGAAAGACTTAAATCTAATCTCACAGCCTTTATTGAGAGAAACGACAATACCAAATTAACAGATTAACAGTCCTGTCTTATTACTGACTTGGAATATAGGTACCTTCTAGTTCAATATTCTAGACACCTATGCATCTACGTACTTCCAAAAATACACAAAGGTGGCCCCTTTCCCCCTGGGAGGCCCATTATATCAGTACTGGGGGCCACACAGAATGCATTGCAGGGTATGTAGATACATTCCTTCAACCTTTTGTTCAAAATCTCCCTTCCTATTTGAAGGACAGTAGAGATTTATTATGTAAACTGGAGGACTTTAAATGTGAAGAAGGTAGTTTTAAATTTGTCACCATGGACGTGGAAAGTCTTTATACTTGTATTGAAAAGAACTATGGTCTTGGAGCAATGACAAATTTTTTGTATAAACCCAATGGGAGCCACTTGGAGCATAATAATATGCTCTTAGAATGTCCGAAATTATCCTTTAGCAGAATGCCTTTATGCATGGAAATGCTTGGTTGTTACAGTAACAAGGGACTGCCATGGGCGCCAATTTTGCTTCCTCTTATGCTAACCTCTTTAAGAGGTTGTAGTAGATGGAGCATGCCTGGGTCTCAGGTGCAAGCAACTGGATTGACAATATTCTTTTTTATGCCCGATACATCGATGATGTTTTTATTATTTGGAGGGGCAACAGTAAGAATCTTGAGCAATATTTCACATACTTGAATAACAACAAATTTAATGTGAAACTTACCATCAACAGGTCCAAACTGGAAATTGCATATTTAGATCTCAGACTATATATAGTAGGAGATACCATACAAAGTGCAATTTTGTCAAACTCTACGTCATGCAACAGTGTGCTCCATGCCAATAGCTGTCATCCGAAATCTACCATCTCGGCAATACCATTTGGTGAAATGGTAAGAGCATGGCGTAACTGTAGTCAAGACCACAACTTTAAGAGAAATGTAGAAAAGATAAAGAGAGATTTTAGTGAGAGAGGTTATGATAACAATTGTCTAAGAAAAGCTGAGGAGTGAATAAACAAACTGGACAGGAAGCAGAATCTTGGTACTAGTAATCACAAAGTCGATATCACACATCGGACACAGGTGGCTTTTATAACAGAATATAATGTCTCTAGTGGCCACCTTTTAAACATTTTGAGAAAGAACTGGCACTTACTTATGTCTAACACATTGCCCTCAGACACTGTACGTAGAAAACCCATGGTCACTTACCGCAAAGGGAAAACAATAAAAGATATGCTGTGTCCAAGTTACGTAAGAGAACCTAATATTATTGCACAGACGTGGCTACCAGAGAAGCCACAGGGCTTTTTTTATCTGTGGGAATTGTTGTGTATGCAGTTTATGTGTGTATTATGTGTTGCATAAATTTGTAGCGCGCACAGATACTCAGGAGTGTCCAGGCGCGATGCCTAGCGGAGTATGGAAAATTAATTACAAGCACAGAAATGTGGAAGGGCATTCCAAGCAACATCAGCCTTCACAGCAAAGGAGCTGCCCCCTAACCTCTGATATTTGAAGCGAGGAACATGAGCAAAGCAAAGGGACATGGATCCCAAAGGAACGTAAAAGGAGAAATGTCTCTGCAAATAAAGAGGACTGCAGCCATGAAGAGCACGATGGGCCAGAACCAATGATTTAAATTTAACTCTATCCACCATGGGGAGCCAATAGAGTGATCACAACTGATGGTGAACACAGTTCCTAGCCGAAATACCCATTAGGAGTCTGGTTGCCGTATTCTGAACCACCTGTAGCTTCTTCAACAGGTAGCCCGGAATACCAACATAAAGGGCATTGGCATAATCCAGCTGCAACAGAATCAGTGCACAAGTGACCGTTTCCCTCGCCACCTGAGGTAGAGAGGAAAACATTTTCTGGGGGTTTTAAGAAGGCCAAAACAACAGCCAGCCAACTTCTTAATGTGTGTCAAAAAGGAGAGACTTTCATAAAACCATACCCCCAGATTTTTAACAGACTTCCCTGTGGAGGTGGGCAAGGGAAACTCAGGAAGCCAAAGCTGCTCTCGGTAGTTAGAAGGAAATTTACTAAATAGAAGAATTTCGGACTTCTCTTTATTGCATTTAAGCTGTGCATCTGCCAACCATTTGCAAACAGAAGATAGACAATGTTTAACCAATAGAACAGAGTCCGTATTTTTGTCCCAGGTAAAGAGCAGCTGTGTGTTGTCAGCAAAGGCTATCACCTTGGCCCACAACTCCTCCACCAGATATATCAGAGGAGTGACATAGATATTAAAAAGAATGGGGCTAAGGGAAGATCCCTGGGGGACTCCCATTGTCACTGACTGAGGGGAGGAGGAGGACGGTGGAAGCCAAATCTGCTCGACCCGCCCCTCCAAGTAGGACCTGAGCCACCCCCAAACGGCACCCGACACACCAATCCTTGCCAATTGCGCTAAGAGAAGTGAGTGCAGGACCATGTTGAACGCCGCCGAGTGGTCCAGCAAAATAAATGCAGCTCTCCCGCTGGCGTCCAAACACTCACAGATGGCCTCCGACACCTCAACCAGGACAGATTCTGTACTGTGAGATTCCCGAAACCCTGAGTGGGCTGGATGCAGCAGCGCCTCCCTTTCCACAAATTCCATGAGCTGTTTGTTAACCACCTTCTCACACACCTTATCCAAAGGAGGTAGAAGGAAGATGGGCCGGGGATTCCCTGGGCTAAGGGGTTCCAATGATGGCTTTTTTTTAGACATGGCAAGATCTTAGCCTGCTTCCACACCTGTGGTTCAGCAGCTTTCTGAAGAGACATTTTAATAATGGTATTCACTTCTGTGTTCGTGATCTCTGCCACTGCTGCCAGTAACCTGGCAGGACAAGGGTCAGAGGGTGGACCAGACTTTAAACCCTTGAGAATGTTAAGGGATTCCAGTGGATCGACTGGCCTGAATACAGACAATGAATGAGCAGGATCAGCAGATTGAAACACCGAAAATGGCCCAATGCTGTTGTCACAGGATGTAAACGCCGCCTGAATAGTCCGAATCTTATCCCTAAAGAAGCAGGAAAGAATGTTACACCAGGTAGGTGAAGATGGAGACTCACTTGCTTGGGCCAGAGGGGACGTGAAACTCTGAATGCTAGCAAACAAAAATTTCTTTAGAGTTGTTACTAGCTGATTCAATACGGGCTGAGTAAAATTGCCCCTTAGCCAACGTAATGGCTTCATAGTATTTTTTTTGCTTATCTCTGAGCTTCCGCTTGCTGCCGGGCAGTATCCGCTTCTGCGCCAAGCCCACTCAAGGGTCTTACATTCATGCTTCAAAGCTTTAAGTGCCAAGTTAAACCAGGGTTTGGAAGGGGATTCCCTAGCCAGCCTGGTGGGCCATTGTGGGATCATCGTGGCTACTACCTTAGAGACCCAACTAGTGACCCCAGCCAAGCACTCCTCAAGCCCCCCTGCCAGAGTAGGCCTAGAAGTTTCCAAGGCCAGATTGAAGTCACGTGGATCAATTTTCCCAAAGGCTGGATTATGGCATGAGCACACTAAAGGCTCAACAGTGGACACGCCCCATGAAAAGTAGGCTGTAAAATGATCTGACCATGAGACTGAGCAAAGACCCCTTAGTAGAATAGGGAAGGTGGTACAATTAGGGTAAAGTACATGGCCGGCCTGATGAGTGGGAAGGCTGACCTGCTGATCAAGTTGAGCCAAGCTTAAGATGTCCAACAAGTCGCCCAAATCCTTAGTATCCGCTTGATCAAGATGGATATTAAGATGACCCAGGATCATATAGTGAGAAAATCTTACTGTGTCAACAAATTTACTTTTTTTAACTACAACAACTCAAAAGATTTAAAACACATCTTTTATAAACTGCAACACAACATTCGTTGTCTACCTGATCAAATGTGCATGTGAGAAAATGTATACTGGGAGCAGTATACAAAGCTTGAAAGTTTGTATACTAGAACATGTATCAGGAATAGAGATGAGAGATACCTTGTGGTGCAGCACATACATACCACACATCCTGATGACACAAGGATCACATTTCATGACTTAGATCATGTTAGAGGTAATGACAGAGGTGGTGATAAGGTCGCCTACTTGAGACAGATGGAGGCCAGATGGATTTGTCGCCTCAGAGCTGTATCATTTGGTCTCAATAATGAATGTCATCACTTCCTTGGTTAACTCATATTTCTAGGTGTAGGTATCAATTGCATTTAATGTATGATTATTGATAGCAAGTCTTTGAATCAATTATTTTTACTTTGGTTTGGATCAATTTTGCTCAACGTCTTTCATTCCCTATGAGTTTTTAACTTGAAAGTATGACAGTCTTAGAGATGTTTTTTTGGTCCCAATATTAACAATTAATTTCGCCATTCTCCACAAGACATCTTCATGCCAACTTACCAGATTGATATATCTAGGTGTTCACATGATATACTTTTAAGGTGTGATCGTTGATAACAATTCTCTAAATTAATCGTTTTTCACTTTTGTTTTGATCTAGCTCACTTAAAATGTCATACTGTGAGTATGGAATATTTTGAACATCTCGCTTTTCCCATGTGGCCTTAGGGATATGTGCACTGTCATGTACCCTTGTTACTATGATGCTTTGACTCACTTTGAAGGATCAAAATATGCTAAACGCCTGATGCCTCAGCTCATATATGGCATGGATACAATGTCTGTTCACATGGGAGCCATCTTTTTAAATACTATCCCTCATTGTATCTGAGGCTCTGACTTTTTGAGTATACATATGTCATCCTTCCATTTATAATGAAGGCATGTACTAATATGATAAAATAGTGTAATTTTTGCTTGCAGTACCTTCATAAATGGATGTTGAAATGTAACATCTCACATTCCTCACTTTTTGATGAATGATGGTGATCCAGCTGCTTACCAGCAACAGGTAATCTAATATCATGGGCCCATACACACATTCACAACAACCTGGTGATAATCGCTGGGGTCATGTTTTTATGAATTTCTAACCATTATCAATATTAGTTACCTCTGGTTCTGAACTAATCTTTCCATTATCAATAGTTCTTTCCTCCGGTCGATGGACCATTAGTTGAACTAGTTGATGGTGAAATGACTTAAATCACTCATTTGCAGATTTTAAATGATCACAGAGTCGGAAGTATTTTAAATCTTTATCTAAGAATAATTTTCATGTGAACTGCTTACAAAGTACAGAAGAGTCTCCGTCTATTCATTAGGAAGTAAAATTCAATCAATCAATTCATCAAATATATTCATTAATGCTATGCAATGACTATGCATGGAAAGGAGAGGGTGGAGAGAAAAGGACATAGGCACATAAACAGGCATATAATTATAGTTACCAAGTATGGTGTGAAAACCAACTCCCTGGCCAAGGAGCTGGGAAGGGTCCCCAAGGAAAGATCTGGTGACCAAAGGCTTCAGGACAGGAATCAGGACAGATGACCTCTCCATCACCGACGCTTGTGTAGCACCCCTCTGTGACACTCTCTTCCTCCTCAAGATTCTTCTGCGATCGTTTTCTAATTAAATTAATTTAAAATAAAGTGGCTCTGCATTCCATTCTTCTTAAGCTACTCTTGTCACTCCAACAGCATCCCAACCTCTGCAGCATTTAGCATCGACGTCTCGTCAGGCAGCATCCCAGTCTCAAGCTTGCTAACTAGCTAAAACTACCTCAATTATACCCTACAATATTCATATACCCCCCAATAATGTTTCAATATCATGAAACTCCTAACTCTGATTGGACAGGCAAGCGGAGGTGATCATCACACCCTGCTTACATTTCACTCTTTTCAGTTAGCCCTTTGTTAATAAACCCATCCCCTTAATTCTGTATTCAAACTTTTTTTTCCACCCTCATTCACATTATTTTTGCAACATTTATAATAGCTTTCACAGTTTCCACCATCCTGGTGAACTCTTCACCACTTGGTACTCAGGCCAGGACACTCAGTGGCCTTGGCTTGTGTTCAAGTTTGCAGTCGTTGTTCCGGATTCACTCTCAATAGTTATGCATTTCAGTCATGTGATTCAGCTTACTTCTGTAACACTCGAGAGGCCCAAAGGCGCACTAATAATAAACTCAGAAAGACAGTTGTTATTTTCAAGAATAAATGATTTCACTGTATACCACCTATTACTATTCTAACCCCAATTTACTTTTTAATACTTCCCCGCATTACCATTAGTAAAATAACTTACTTTAGTTTTCAGCAAAGCAGATGCCAAGCATGTTAGTTCAAAGCAGCCATTTTGTCAGGAATTGTGCAAGCGCAAGCAATTCCCTCCAATCGAAAGTACGTCATACCACGAAGATGCAGTAGACGCATGCGTACTAAAGATTTTCAGTTAGCAGCCATTTTAGAATCTCACTCGAGTTACTCGTTTGTAAAACACATTGGCAAGCTTCTTCTTCTATAGTGTAGTCTGTTGTGCAAATTAATTCACACAGTACAATGTTAATATGGGGTTAAGAGTTACGTGACAGGATTGCGACTGAGCAAGTCTCTTTTCTACGAGTCCTTTCTCCATCAATATGATGGAACAGGTAGTTAAGTGAGGACATATATTCAGTGAGATAAGTGCTTATGTGACCTTACTTGCATGAGGGGATATTTTTAATGTTTCCTATATTGCTGTTAATGTTTCATTTCTGCTTTGAAATGTATTTGTGATTGTGATTTTCAAATCTGATGCCTTGGTTAACAACACTTTAACGTCAACTATGCCGGTCTAATGGACTTTTTGATATTATAAAATGGCACAGCTTCTTGACATTAACTGCACATTGTGTGCTGCTCTAAGATGGCGCTCATTACTGGGCAATGATATCTCCTTAGCTACTGTGCCTTTAATACATCTTTTTGTTTAAAGGCTATATTTCAGGAAGTTTCACTTTTATAGTCAGCCTAGTACTATGGTTTGAAACTTATCTGTGGTTTCGGGTTTAAAACTGACTCTTTACTCTTTTCAGCCCTTACGTTCATGCCCATTCTAACACTTTAAGATGGCGTGGTTTCTTGACCTCATGTCCTGTATTGTATATGGCAGATACGGAGACTCAAGTGTTGAATGCAATTCAATTCAGGTGAGTGTTTTGAGACGGTATAAATACTGCGCTTGTAGTGGTGCTCAGTTTTTTTCATCTTGAACCGTACGCCTCAACCAAACATTTGGTAGGTACATATCCCGTGAGTAGTAGCCTTTTCTTAAATTGACAACGCGCATTAATAGTTTATGTCGCACACGGATACAGGCTGTACTTGAAGCACAAACATTTTGTGCTATAAATCTGAGAAAATCCTTTAAAGTGATTTTCTTTTTTTAATCTTTTTATTAACATTGCTCAAGAGACCATTTAGTACAAGACAGTTCCATAGGTTCATACATGAAGAGACCACTGAAATCAATAGCAAGATATTCATGAGGGAACAGCAAAGACTGTAAAAAGGCACCCATCCAGCACGCAGCTTTGCACCCACCCCAAATTCTCTGTCTTTTTGCCAGGGTGCCTCCGGCTGCGGAGGTGCCTGTGACCCCCCACCCCCTAGCAATGTTGCCTTTTGCAATACCCGCAGCCAAGGCCAACCAAATTCCCTTATAGCGAGAGCAGTCAGTTTCACCTTTGATCATCAGCAGAAGCCACTTCGGCTCTATTAAGACCGTCTCCCCCACCACCCTAGACATGACATCAATGACATTCTTCCAGAAACAAACTATCTCGGGCACTCCCATAGGATATGCAGGAAGGTACCCTTTTGCTAACATCCCCTAACACACAACGCTGATGAAATCCTGCCCCATGTATAAAGGTGCATGCAGGCATAGGAGGTGCGGTGTAGAATCTTCAGTTGTACTAATCTAAATCTCCCTAGGGCTCTGCAGTGCCTCCTGCCAGTCCTCATTGTCTATGCTGCCAATGGCTTTTGTCCATGCTTTCCGAAGGGCAACCAGGGGGTCTGTTACTTTGTTTATCCATTTACGATAGATCGTTTATGTTGGTTTCTAAGTGATGAGATCTAGTAACAACCTATCTTCTGACGGGGATATTCCGGAATAGATGTATCACTATGTATGTGTGCTCGCAGAGCGTGCAGGAGTCGAACATGATGATAACTCTAAAAGTGATTTTTTGACGTAATATGATACGATATCAAATGTCATTTCCAATATTTTATAGTTCTCGGCGCATTAACATGCGCCATTTACGTCATTAGCATGCCTTGTCATGGGGATGGAAAGATAGGGCATTTAATATGAATGCGCGCCCGTTCCAGAATAGTCATGGGGCTGCAGTGTATATATTAACCCATGGCAAAGTACTACGCTACGCTCGCGTAGTTTGCGCTACTTCGCACTACGCAAATTGCACGTAGCACAGTGCAAACATGCATAGCATAGCATAACAGTCATTTTTTTGCTTGCTCGCGGTCCTCAACGTCAAGTTGGCAACCGCGAGTGAGCAAAATGACATCCCTGCGAGACTTTTTCCTCATTCGCGGTCAGCAACATCAAGTTGCCAATCGCAAGCGTGGAAAATAAACCTTCCGGCGAGATTCTCAACGCGGGGAGGTCAGGTTTTTCATTGCCAGTGGTCGCGTATGCTCGAGACCGCTCGCGATGAAAAACTACCAGTCAGTGTTGAGAAAGCTCTGCTCGAGTAGAAGTCTACTCGAGCGGCAGAAAACGACCGCTTGCACCGTGAAAAATGCAGTTTGCATTGATTGCACAGTGTGGACAAGCATCCGGCACTGTACAATCAGTGCGAACAGCATTTTGCACAGTGCACTACGCAGTTCGCGTAGCTATGCATAGCTCGCGTAGTGCGAAGTGCACTTTGCGTAGCTACTCGTAGAGCTACTACACAAACTATGCCAAGGGTTAGTATACATTTTTCTTATATTAGAAAATACTGTTCGCAACAGTAGCTCACACACTGCACCTCAAACTTTAATGTCTGGGTAATACAGTACAGGCAATTCTAGTGTCATTTTTTGTGTGCATTTGTTTGAACAAGATGCCTGTCAATGGAATTATAACTCTCAATTCGGAATTATGTAGAACATTGTTTGCTCATAGAAGATGTTTAAGAAATATAATGTCTTTCTTTTGAATGCAGTTGATAGCAATGGAATATATTGTGGCTGACTATGGCATACTATCTAGTCCCATATAGACATCATTCATGTTTTGTTTTGCTACTAAATCAACTGTTCAAGTTTTATGTCTGAGCGGGTTCTTTCTGTGAGAACTTTTGCTTTAATTAATTAATTAATACAATGAATTGGCACTTAGGATTGTTTGGAGCACAATGATATCGTGATCTTACATGATGTTTATATTTCACAAGAATCATGTTAATAGAATTGCGAGCACAACATTCTCAATCACTGTAGGGTTGTGCCTGTTTACGCAGTGGGCTTTGTCTTTACAAATAAAGTAACAATGGAATATTTTCACTTGAGCGGAAATTAAAGTGAATCGTCTGTCTTACCCTTTTCAGATTCACTCGTTCCACAACAGTTTACGTTCTTTTAAAGATAAAGATCAAAGGCATATGGAATATGTCTCTTACATGCTAAGGTACGTTAGATTAACTGGGCATTATAGTGTTTCTCAGACCATTCCTCTATTCTGTATTTAGACTCCTTGTTTACTAGTTTTGGCTTCTCTTCTCAATGAAGTGTTATATTAAAATTGCGTTGGGTCTCCGACAATTTGCTTGATCTTTGAAAAGTTTTTGTGAATAAATAATTTTTGGGTAAATTCCTCCCATAAAGAATGTTAATATGTACATAATTTGCACTATGAAGAATTAACTATTGCTGGATACTATTGTGGATTGGATATCTCCCTAGAATTTAAAAGATTAAACGTGTGTTAGCCTTAATATAAATTAGATCCATACATACATTTATGGAGAGTATCTCATACTATGTCTTGTTCATTGTGCATTGTAATATATGCTTTTTAATATGTATATAGATTATAAATAGGCTTTGTTTTTGTGTATATTTTAGCCCTGTAGAAGTCCCAAGAGGGATGAAACGAATCGGCTGTCAAATGTGTGCTGTGATTTTAAGGAATTTCTATTGAATAAAATAATGAAAGGAACTCATTTCTCCAGCAAAGACGCTTAACAACGTGCTTCATTTGGGAAAATACCACTTTATCTTTAAGTGTGATTGACTATGGACACTAATATCCATTTATAAAGCGCCCACTTGTTTAATTCAGTGCAGAGCCATTTCTGTCTTAACTCATCCATATGACACCTCAAATCACTATGTTCATGATGTGCCCATTTATTCATGACCACTAATTGGACTGCCCAATAGTATGCTTGAATATTAGGTAAAGCGGTTCCACCTTCGTACCATCCTCTGGTGAGTTTGTGGGCTGTGATGCAGGGTGGCTTCCCATCCCAAAGCAGGTCTCTAACCTCTACATATATTGACCTGAAGTAGGCTTCGGGAATTTTATAGGGAGTATTCTGCAGAGCATAGAGAAACCATGGCAGTTCGATCGTTATAAATAATGCTGCTCTTTCCAACAGGGAGAGTGGCAAAGCACGCCAGTGCTGCATATCTCCCCTTAGATGAGCAAGTGGTGAGAGCAGATCGCGTTCATTAAAAATTTCCTCTCTTAAAGTAAGATAAATACCTAGGTATATAAATCCTCGGTCGCAATCCTCGCTTCACAGCCAGCAGGCAGGGCAGGAGCCAGACCCTGTAAGGGGAACACCACTGACTAGGACCAGTTAATAGTATATCCAAAGTGTCTCTTAAATTGGAACACATCTGAAGTTTCCTGCCGATGTAGGGTCATGGTGACGCAACATACAACAGTATGTCGTCTACATAGAACAATATTCTGTCTTCACACTCCCCTGTCCATCTCAGCCCACGAATTATTGGATCTCCCCGTATACAACTCGCTAAGGGCTCTAGTATCAGAGCAAACAGGAGTGGAGATAGGGGACAGCCCTATTGTGTTCCCCGATTTAAGGTAAATATATTTGATTTGTGCCTGTTTACTACTACTTGTGCCAACAGTTCAGTATACAGCAGTTGAATCCATGTGATCATTTTTTTTCCCAGTTCCATGTGCTCTAGGACGTTAAACATATATGGCCTTGCGACGGTGTTGAAGGCCATGCGAGCGTCTAACGATAGTATTTCTGCATCCTCTTGATTGGAGTCTCTGCCCAAACACACCATTCAACCGCCTCGGGTTGAGAGCAGTATTACGGCCCGGCATAAATCTGGACTGGTCCGGATGCACAAGTTTGGTCACCACTGGGATCAGCCACCTAGCTAGAACCTAAGCCAGAATTTTAACCTCCGCGGAGAGAAATTGGCCTTTAGGAGGAGCACTTCTCTGCTGGCTTGCCCCTCTTATGCATTACTACAATGAAGGCCAGTCTCTGATCTTTGGGTAGCATACCCAACTGCCAGCTCTCTTGATACATATTGAGGAGGTGGAGCGCCACCTTGGACGCAGTTAACTTAAGGAGCTCTATTGGGATGCCATTTGGTCCCATGGCCTTAAGGACTGTATGCTATTTATAGCTGCAATTATTTCCTCCTTTGTGAAGTCGTCTTTGAGCGTTTGCCTGTCCTCGCTTGAAAGGGTCTGAATTATGATATATGCTAATAACTCTCTGGATTCCCCTGCTGTGCCTGATGCCTCTGGGGGGTAGTAAGGGGCATGGGCATGTAGTGGGTCGCAAAGGCCTCTGCAATTTCCTGAGGGTCACATATCCATTCCCCCTCCGCTCCCTGTATGGTCATTACCCACCTATCCGACTTTTCCCGTTTATCCAGCCAAGCGAGTAGTTTCCCTGCTCTGCCTCCAAGTTCATATACTCTATCCTGCATCGCCCGAAGGCTGCCTCTTACCATTTCTGTTACTATATTCCTATACTCTTGCATCTAATGTGCGCTTGATGTCCTAGTCCTAGTCTGTTAAGGAGGTGGGGAACTGTTCCAAAGCCAGTATGCCTCGTTCCAACACATCCAGCCCCTTTAGGACCGCACGGCCAGCTTCCCAGATAGGCTGCGGAGACTGAACTGAATCCACATTTTCATTGAAATAATCTTCAGTAGATTTGACAATGCTGGCTCTGATGTGCGGGATTGTGAGGTACCATGTGTGGAAAAGTAGGTCTGTTGTCTTGCCATTTACTTCACCATTTTGTTCTATACCCTTCATGTCTCATGACTGACCTTCTCTCTCTGTATCACGAACACTCTGGAGCTCCACTTTTGACCTGCCACATTCCTGCACGGACACTCACACCCTGTTCATGCTACCAACCGACCACCACATGCTCAACCAGTCGGACAGGGAGTTTCTCAGCTGTTTATCGTCCTCACCCTGCACACTACGCCTGCAGGCATCCATCAACAGGCCTATCCCTGCTTGCTGGGTAATCATACCTCTCACCTGTGCCCTGCAGGGGTCCAAACAACTAACATTTGTGGACTTATTTGTATAAACATGCTCTTCTCCTACACCCTGCAGGGGCCTCACAGCTACCACCTTTGCTTATCAGATTGACCACTGTGTACTATGTAATTATAGTGTTTTGCCCATGTCCTGCGAAAACCCCCAAAGGCTACTCACCTGCTGATCCTCCAGATTAACCATTGTTTACAAATGCAATGAAGTATTATTGGTACAAGTGTTCCCCGGAAGTGCATGGGGAGGTGTGCCATAGTGAATACCTTACCCGCACGATCTCCGACCATAACCAGCTGCTCGTGCAGATGCGATGGTCGCAGCGTCGCCCACACATTCCCACCTGGAAACTACGCTCAGAGACCCTAGACGATCAGGTCTTCCGGACCGCGATAGCCTCGAGTATAGAGACGTATTTCCAGATCAATGCGGGGACCGCGGGGTCGGCCACGGTTGAATGGGACGCCTTCAAATCAGTGGTGCGGGGGTGATGCATTGCGACAGTGTCGGGGGTATGGAAAACCTTACTTAGTGACATTCGCCGTGAGGACGGAAAACTGCGCTCGCTGGAGCGAGAACGACCTGAGCTACCGGATACTCATGAGGCCCTCCTTGAGGCGAGGGAATCAGCAACGGTGGAACATCTCAGGTGCTTCGACTACAAATCCTACCTCACGCGTGCACATTTTGAACGGGATAAAACGGGGGCTCTCTTGGCCTGGCTAGCCAATCCGGCTCGCCGCGGTTCGGTCATCCTTGAACTCAGAGATCACGCGGGAAAGGCGCGGTTCGACCAACAGGGAATTAATGAGCTATTCTATGATTATTACACGGAACTATACCATAGTCGGGTCCTTCCGTCGGAGGACGAGTTCCAGAGATTCCTGGAGGGTTTGGGTTTGCCGGAGCTGGACGAAGAGGACGCAAAACCTCTGGGGGATAACATTGAGGTGAGGGAGGTGAGAGTCGCCATCAGGAGTATGGCACGGAATAAAACGCCAGGCTCCGATGGTCTCCCGATGGAATTTTATCACACATATGTCGACCTCCTGGCGCCCCGGCTGGCGTGGCTCTACAATGAGGCTAAACGACTAGGTAGCTTACCGAAGACCACTGGCGAGGCGCTAATTGTCCCACTATTGAAACCTGGCAAACAGCCTTGGGACAGATCGGCGTATCGCCCGCTGTCCATGCTTAACCTGGACTACAAAATATTGAGCAAAATCTTGGTGACGCGTCTACTCCCCCACATGTCCACTCTGATCCACGTGGACCAATCTGTTTTTATCCCGACCCGCAACACCGCGCTTAATATACGACGGCTCCTCCACGTTCTGGAGACTGACACCTACGATGTGGACGAGGCGGCGCTGTTTGCAATCGACATGGAGAAGGCCTTTGATACCCTGGAGTGGCCCTACCTTTTCCATGTTATGCGTGCAATGGGTCTGGGCAAGGATTTTGTGGATTGGACGGCACTATTGTACCAGAACGCTACGGCTAGGGTCAGAACAGGAGGTGTAATATCTGAGGCTTGCGCCGTAGGAAGGGGCACTCGTCAGGGGTGCCCCCTCTCCACCCTATTATTTGCCATAGAGATCGAACCTTTGGCGGTGCGAGCCCGGATGGGGCAGGCGTATCAGGGGTTGGACGTCTACGGGCAGGTGCACCATATAGCTTTATACGCTGATGACCTCCTACTGTTTTTGGCGGACTCTGCTGCCTCCCTGCGGGGGCTAAGCCCCTCCTTAAGTCGCTGAGCGTGGTCTCGGGCCTCAGGGTGAACTGGGCGAAATCTTACCTGTTCCCGACTTGTGCGCGTAGAACATGCCCACACACTACGGAAGGAGTGGCCTGGGAGGAGAGGAGTCTGCGCTACCTGGGTACTTCGATCTATCACAATAGCATAGACATTCTAGAGGGCAATATCGGGTCGGCGATCAGATTTACTAAAACGAATTTCACCTTCTGGAGTACGCTCCCATTGTCACTGGCGGGGAGGGTGGCGCTCCTCAAGATGGTGACGCTACCGAGGTTGCTCTATTTTTTCCGAACTCTTCCGGTCTGGATCCCGGCGAGTTACTTCTGGAGACTACGAGCCATAGTGATTGGTTTTCTATGGGGTTCAGGTAGACGCAGAGTGGCACACACCATGCTTCTAAGGCCTCAGGCTGAGGGGGGTCTCGCGGTGCCGGATTACGAGCTGTACTACCTGGCGGCCCAATTACAGTGGTTAACACAATGGGTAGCGAGAGCCATGAGGGAAGAGGACGGATCTGGTGAACCGGCGGGACCGGTTCAGGTAGTATCCCGGATCGTTCTGGGCCTCCGGGTGGGGGACCTCCATCTCACCCAGGATTTCTCGACGGGCCGGAAGTGTTGGAATAGGTATCTGCGGAGGGGACATATTGAGGCTCCATACGCACCTGAGATCCTGCTCAAGTTATGCAGGGCGCTCCCGCATGGGGGCACATGGCACCGTTTGGAAGACTGAGAGCATCAGGGTCTAGCGTCTGTTGGGGATCTGTTTGATGACGGAGTGCTAATTCCTTTCGATCTCTTGAGGGATCGCTTTGGGCTTCCGGGGGGAGACTTCCTCCTTCATGCGGCGCTGACAGCGGGGATCCGTAAACATTGGAGGACAGGTATGACGGAACCGCCACTGTCCATGGGCTGTCAGTACGTGGTAATGGCCGCGGGACGGTTAAAGCTATTACGTGCCTCTATAAGCGCATGACTATGGAAGCTTTAACCACGCTACAAGCTCTGAAGGCGAAATGGGAGGCGGATTTAACGACGGAGATCCCTGAGGCGGCGTGGACTGGTATAGTGGAGCAGGCCTGGAAAGGGACGCGCAACGCGAGGTTTCAGCTGGTACATTTTTACATCCTGCATAGAGCATACCTTACCCCTGACAAATTACATAAGTGCTTCCCAACCCACTCGGCGGCCTGCCCGCGCTGCCCGGCGGAGGTGGCTGATTTCCAACACATGTTCTGGTCCTGCCTGGCACTGGGCTCCTTTTGGCAGGGAGAGCTCACTGAGAGGGATTTGCAACCTACAATGGCACACTGCGTTCTATACTGGTTCCCACACACATCTGAGAACAAAATCACTAGTAAGTTCCTGGACCTGGGTCTGCTTTTAGCGAAACGAGCCATAACATCCCAGTGGAAGGCGAGTAGGGGTCCCACGGTGGAGAGGTGGAGGGCGGAGCTCACTAAATGGGCCCGCTGTGAGGGGGAGGTTCGTCTGCAGCTGGTACTTAGAGCAGGTACTTATGCTGCTCTGGAGCGGGCCCGGGCCTGGGAGCGATTGGCTCTGGAACTCACGCTTTCAGACTCTGACAGCGAAAGCTCCCCCGCACGTAGCCCTGCACCTTAGTTGCCTTAGCCTGGGTTTGTAATCATCCAGGTTCTTTCCCTTGGATTGCCCCGCGCCCCACGAGATGACTGCAATCCCCTGTTGGTTACTCCTGATAGCCTGTCTCGGACCTGCACTGCTCGCGAGGGATTCTGACTTGCTCTTGTGGAACTCTGACACGCCTGGAGTGGGGCGGGGGGCGGGGACAGGGGGGGGTACTGGTAGGGGTAGGAGGTAAGAGATGTGGGGGTTTAGGTTGGGGAGTTTTGAGGGGGGGATGTTTATTTGGATTTTTTAGAGGCTCACTAGGCCGGGAGCGAGAGAACCGAGAGGAAAGAAAGGCAGCCTTGAGTACTGCCTGCGGAACAGTTATATCTAAGCCTTAATGCACCTGTCAGCTACTAGTGCTCTCTTGTCTAATGCCGCTCAACCTCCGGGGTGTGAGCTGAATGGCCGTGTAAGCCTGTGCTATGCGACAATGGGTAACTGGGCTGTTAGACGAAATGGTTGTACAAATTGTGACGCTGCAATAAAAATGTATAAAAAATAAAAAAAATGAAGTATTATTGGTACAACTCCCTTACATGCCTAGGACAAGATAGAGGGTATATAAGATGTAAAGTAAGAACATTCTACGGACTGCCTCCTCAGACAGCTATGGGTGTCTGTTGCTGATGCTCTCTCCATCTAATGAGATTGTAATAAATACCCTTTCTCTCTGTGCTCCAGAGTTGTTCTCAGTTTGTATTCCGGACCCGTGGACTATAGGGTGATCCCTGCATCTTTTGGGTGGTCCCCCAAAAGACCCCCAAAATCCACAATTAGCGCCCAACATGGGGGTCGATCAGAGAATCGGTTGCCCGGTCGAGGGGTCCCGACGAGGAAGTTGAACGGACAGTGGTAGGGCATGCCTACGCAAAAAAGACCCTCATCCTCGTAGCCACCAACCGACCTTCACTACATCCGAAAAGACCCCCACAAGTGGCTCCGGTCCTGACTCAGGCCCTAGATAGACTTGGACAATCTTTGCAGTAAAGAGACAATCTGGAGAACAAGACAAAGGATTCTGGTAGGGTCACTGATATGCAACACCTTTTTGTTTGTACTTGGTTTTGGTTGTCTGGTTTGTTTGATTTCACTCTTTGCAAAGATTGAAGATAAATGGATAGTGTGGACTTTTTGTCCGACCTTTGAAATTTGTAGAGATATTATTTAAGATAACATAGTAAAGCATGACCGTACTTAGTAAATCCGCTTGATAAGGTTGTTGATGAAACCTTTTTTGGGGGTATTTTAGTTACCCAGACTTGGTTCGATATTTGCAAATAATGAAAGTTAAGCGGGTAAAGTGGACTATTTTGTCCAGTTCTCTGAAATTTGTAGAGACGTTTTTTAAGAAACTAGAAAAACATGCCCGCATTTAATAAATTTGCACAATGGTTTGGTTGTTATATATCTCGATCGAGGGTGCTAGAAGATAGTCAGCCGGCTCCCCCGGAAGGTACCTCAAGTACGGTTATGTACATAATATACGGTATTTCTTCCATAATGTATAATTCATTATGGCATACATACACGTCCAAGACGGTGAAAAGGCTCTCATGACTATAGTACATGATATGATTGCAGCTGGGGTAGTTGAGGAAGTTCAGTCTAACATTTTCAATAGCCCCATCCTTCCGGTTTTGAAACGTACGTCCACTTCCGAGAAAATATACCGTTTTGTCATTGACCTCCGCGCAATCAACTAAATAGTGGTCCCACAATATCCTGTGGTCTCTGACATAACAACTATATTGACAATGATCCCTTCAACTGCTACCACCTTCACAGTAATAGATCTCAAGGATGCCTTTTTCTCCATACCAATACATCCTGATTCACGCTACCTTTTTGGTTTCACCATAAAAAACAGATCGTACAGATTCTGCCAAGCTCCTCAAGGGTATACTGAAAGCCCTAGTATCTACAGCCAGGCCCTCAAACAGCAGCTCGACCAGATACAGTTACCACCCGGCGCTGTTCTCATCCAATATGTCGATGACATTCTGTTGACTGCAGACACTCCGGCCCTGGCTCGCATTGCCTCTCTTACTACAGTACGCTTTTTGGCATCACAGGGCCATAAGGTGTCCAAGAATAAGCTACTGTATTGTAGACAGCAGGTGACCTACCTCGGCCATCTGCTGTCTAAGGAGTGCGCACTCTCACACCTGACCGCATCCAAACAATACTACACCTTTCCTCTCCCACCACCCAAAGAGATGTTTGTGCACTAATTGGTCTCACTTCCTTTTGTCGCCAATGGATACCAAATTTTTCCCTCATAGTTAAGCCACTCCTTGCTTTGCTTACAAAAGATTCACCGCATCTCTTCCTTGGACACATGAACAACCAAGCCTTTCAAGACTTACGCCACGCTCTTTGCTCTGCACCAGTATTGGGCACACCTGACTTCTCTAAACCCTTCTGCCTCTACACCCATGAGCGCTCAGGATGTGCTCTCTCGGTCCTGACCCAAATTCACGGCACCAAACAACGCCCATGCGCTTACTTTTCAGCCACCCTAGACCCTGTGGCCAGAGGCCTGCCCTCTTGCCTTAGAGCAGTTGCAGCAGCGGCCGTCTCTATCCGACAAAGTGAAGGGACTGTGATGGGATCTAGATTGACGGTATTAGTTCCACACGCAGTCGACATATTACTGAATCAGACGAAGACACAACACCTCATTAGTGCACGACTAACAGGATACAAACTTATGCTTTTAGCACCCCATATCACGCTAAAGAGATGTATCACCCTGAATCCTGCCACACTCCTTCCCACACCAGGTTCTGACATCCCAGACATTCCACATGACTGCCTCTTTCGAACAGAAGAACAGACTAAGGGACGGGTAGACTTAAAAGACACCACTATCACAGAACAGGATGGGCAATTGTGGGTGGATGGGTCTTGTATTAAACTATCAAACTGTACCACATCTGCTGCCTATGCCCTCATCACTACCAACACCATTGTTGAGACTGCACGCATACCTCAGAAATTGGCCCAGGCCGCAGAACTTATAGGTCTCAACCGCACTTGTATCCTTAGCCAGGATCTCGCTGTCACCATCTATACCTACAGCCAGTACACCTTTGGAGTAGCCCACAGTTTTGGTATCCTTTTGAAGGAGAGAGGGTTCTTAACGTCACATGGTACGCCCATTCAGCATTGTGACTTAGTCACTGCATTGCTCCAAGCCTTGACACTACCCAGAACATTAGCAATTGTTAAATGCAACGCACACAGGAAGGTCACAGACGAAATAGGATTAGGAAATGCTTTTGCTGATAAGACAGCCCGGGTAACTGCACAGGAAAGAATACATACCCCTATGTACATAGTAAAATCCCAAGCAGAGAAATGGCATAATGTTAGACAACAGATCCGGAACATCCAGTCCACTGCCACCTCTGAAGAACTTCAAAATTAGGAGAAGGAGGGCATGCTTGATGAAGAAAATTGTTGGCGATCCAAAGATGCAAAACTTTGGATATTACCAAATGCTTATCTCCTCTCATTGTTGAACATGACTCATTTGCCAGCACACACCAATGCTGCCACCATGACCAAAATATTACAGGAAGTGTGGGATAACAACCAACTCCGGTCTACTGCCTCCAGGCTGGTCCAACAGTCTTTGGTTTGTCTCTGCTACAATGTAGGCAAAGGGACTCGGGTACCACAAGCAGGATATGCCATCCCTACATCACCTTTCGAAGTCTTGCAGATGGATTATATCCAAATGGAACGATGCAACAAGCTTAAATATGTTTTGGTGGTTGTTTGCACGTTCAGCAAATGGGTGGAGGCTTACCCTGTCAGAGACAACACTGCCGTAACCACCGCCAAGATATTGCTGAAGGAATTCTTTCCCCGCTACGGCCTTGTCAGGAATTGGGTTTCCTTGCGCCTACCTGGGCTTTTGAACTACGTTTCCCATGATCTTTCATACCCGGAAGGTACATATGGACATCCCGCGCAGTAGCGGATGCGCGTAATTCTGTTTGTTTCCTGTTTCGTTTTGCTGGAGGTCCGTAGTCGAGGATCTCGTGTTTCTTCCTTGAGGGTTCCGACTTGTTTTTCACAGAGGATTACGAGTCCCGGGCTGCAGCGGTGGTGGGTTTCAACGTGCCGCAAATCCCCTTCCTTCCTTCACGGAACATTGTGTGTCGCCCGACTACACGTTACCGTGTTTCCGATTGCCCTCATCCTTCAGTGAACGTTGTGTGTCGGCCGACCACACGTTACCGTGTTTCTGAGTGCCTTCATTCAGTCTCGGGGCTCCAAGATATTCCCGCGTGGCTGCGCTTGATAATTGCTAATTCCGGATATTGGATTACCGGCTGGCTAGCCATTCTGGATTGATATCGTACTTTTGTCTGTATTGCGGAACATGGTGGTGTAACTACATGTTACCGTGGTGTTTAGTGCTGCCTACTAGAAGCGGTTCAGAAAAGGGGGTGGTGATGGACAGAGTGTCTGAATTAAGCAGACCACTCCTACCCAGTCCAAAGATCAGGGCTTGATCCATCACCGTTTTTTAGCTCACTGCACCATCCCAGCTCAGAACCTGGCTACATGCAAATTAGTCTGTCCCTGGCCCAGTGCATCATGGGAACAGGGCAGACCAAACTACCAAGCCAATTCTTATACTGGAAAGGAAACAAGCTTCCGGGGACCGGTTTCTGGCATTACAGCCGTCTTCGGCCCGGCTTGCTTGAATCCTGATGGTGCAGTGAGCAAGGGACTCATGTCTGAGCATACCCTTCCACGCTTATGGTGGACAAAAACGATTCAGAAAAGGAGGTGGTGATGAACAGAGTGTCTGAATTAAGCAGACCACCTCCCCTGTCAACCGGACAGGGGAGGTGAGCCAAAAGTCGCAGGGCGGTAGTATTATCTGGAAGGGTGGATTGGTACTCCAGGGTAGCGGGGTACTGAGAAGCCTAGCCAGGAGAAGCAACCACCAACTACCGGCGACGCGTAGGGCTCACCTTTTCTCTCCAACAGCTGTAGAGCCCAAAAGAAGACTGATTATGACCGACGATGAAACAATGAAACTTTCCAACAAGAAGATAGCACTATGTAACAAACTGCATAATAACAGGTCAAAAGCTTTGACGACAGTTCTCCTCCTCACTATTATCTTTGCCATCCTCTTCTGGATCATAGAGGAAGGGGCACCAGCCAAGGATACCATATTGCCCACTGATGACACGCCTCCTGAACACTCCCATGTCTCCTTGTCCCCTTATCTCAAAAATAGGCGACAAGAGTTTTGGAACAACACCTTCATCCAAATGTTGAATCAACATAATGAGGTATTGAATAAAATGAACTGTTGGGTCTTTGGTTTCCTGCCTCACTCCACAGAGAATAACATACCCTTCCTACCTTACTTTTACTCTATACATGCCTCTTGTGCTGCCTGGATGTCGCTCATTATGGGCGCCCATCGGTCCAGCGGCCTTGCCGACATCACTCTCCAAGAATTGCAAGATGAGTTCTGGCAGGACAAAACGGGCAATGCTGTTTGCCCAAAGAACAGTTCTACAAGAATGTCTAAGGAATGTCTAAGGATGAGAAGGAGGAAATGCTGGTATTCGATCCAACCAGTAGAATACGCTTCTCCAGCTTCAAAGCGAGGACACCCTCCAAGCGGACCCCACCGCTAGCTGTTGTTCGCATTCTGGACTAATGTGTATTAGAAGCTTAGGTATTGAGTACGTTTGGGACAGCTCTTGTGCCATGACAATAACTTCCCTTGTTGCCTCCCCAAACATCTAGTTTGTGTGTGGAACAAAGGGGCGTACACTTGGTTTCACGAGAACTGGGGAGGCACATGTTACATAGCTTTCCTCCTTACCCCCTGTCTACATTGATTCTCCTATTCATCATCGCGCCCGCCGCAGCAATGATGTAGCCGAACAAACAGACACAACCTCTCAACAATTCCTGGATGCCATGAAGGGCATCCTTCCCTTCTGGGGACCAATGGCAAACAGCAGAGCCATTTGCCACCTCACCAGAGTCATGGAAGCCACCGTCAAGATCACAGCTGGTATTCTGGCGAACAATACAGCGGAGCTCCAAGCGGTATGCCTCGTCACTCTTCCAAATCGCATGGTCCTTGATGTCATCCTAGCTGACCGCATAGGAGCATGTCATATCATTAGCACCAGCTGTTGCATGTATGTTCCGGACCATTCATCATCTATCTACGAGGCTATTTACACACTCCATCGAATAACCTCCGACCTCCATGAAGATACAGGCTCATGGTCCCTTCGTTCTTGGGTATGACAACTCCTACTGACATTGGGATGGAAGGTCCTAATGATTATCTGAATACCTCTTGCATTGATCTTCTTTTGCTGTCTTTGCCTTCAATGTGACCTCCCACTCTGCGGCCTCTGCATGAAAGCGACGTACAGCCGCAGGAGCAACCGCAATATGAAATAATCCTGGGTATGCCGTGGCTGAGCCATCATAATCCTTCAGTGGATTGGAGAGGAAAACCTTAATGTTTGATGATCCTAGTTGCAGGGTCCACATCATGTCTGAACAAACCCCCCAAGTAGTAGCGTTGTTGTACTTCCATTGTCTAGCTACTGCAGCGGAAAAGGTGGTGGTCCTGCCTCCTTGCTACCAAGAGTTTCAGGATGTATTCAGTGAAGCTATGGCGGAGCAACTACCTCCACATAGAGAATACGATTGCCAAATCGATTTAGTGGATGGCACTTGTAGGGTGTATGCATTATCAGTCCCTGAAACAAAGCACCTTAAGGAATATCTAGATCACTATGTGAGAATAGATTTTAACAGACCATCCCGCTCGCCTTCTGCTTCTTCTTTGTTTTTTATTTCGAAGGCGAATGGTGATTTACGGGCTTGCGTGGATTATCGCAAGCTCAACAAAGTCACTGTTCGAAATAGATACCCTTTACCCCTCATTTCTGTATTACTGGATCAGGTTCGTAATGCAAAAATATATACCAGGCTCGACCTCCGAGGGGCATACCATTTGGTTCGCTTCAGGGCAGGGGACGAGTGGAAGACCGCATTTAAGACCCATTACGGCTTGTATGAATACCTAGTCATGCCTTTTGGGCTGTGCAATGCCCCTGCCGCTTTTCAGTTTTTTCTGAATGACGTATTTAGAGAGTATATGGACATCTGTGTTGTTGTATATATAGACGACATTTTGATTTACTCTGAGGAGGTTGACACACACATATCACAGGTCATCCTGGTACTCCAGAAGTTGAGGGAAAATAAACTGTACTGCAAGTTAAGCAAATGCGAGTTTGGGGTGGACTCCATTGAATTCCTGGGGGTTATGCTACACCCGGAGGGTCTGCGCATGTCTGATCGCAAAGTCTTAGCGGTCCAAGAATGGCCTACTCCTAAATCAGTAAAGGCAGTACAGAGCTTCTTGGGCTTTGCTAATTACTACAGGTGTTTTATTGTAGGATTCTCGCAGATGGCTGTTCCTTTGACACACTTGCTGCGTAAGGGAGTGAAATTCAGTTGGTCGCTGGAGGCTGACCAGGCCTTTGCGTGTTTGAAGCATGCTTTCCCTTTAGCTCCTGTGTTGGCCCATCCTAAAACCGAGTTGCCTTTCATTGTGGAAGCGGATGCCGCCGATGAGGCCCTCGGGCCATCCTTTCGCAAAGAGACCCAGAGACCGGTCAACTACATCCAGTGGCCTACCTTTCCATGAAATTTAACCCGGCCCAAAAAAACTATACAATATCTGAACTCTTAGCGGTAAAGAGGGCCTTCCAGGAATGGAGACGATACCTTTGGGGTGCAGAAAATCCGGTGACGGTGTATTCCGATCACCGGAATCTTCAATACATGCAAACCGCCAGACATCTATCTCAGCGCCAGATGAGATGGATGTTATTCTTTGCCGAATTTAACTTTGTCATTACTTTCAGACCAGGGTGTGAGAACAGAAAGGACGACGCTTTGTCCAGACAAGAAGAAGGGTATTCCTCAACTGCTCCAGTAATGGAATCCATAATAGAACCCACGAAGGTGGTTTGTGTACTGAGTGCAGAGACATTCTTGTGTAAAATACGGAAAGCTAAAACTCTATCTCTGTGGGATTCCTGGGCTGCAAAGGACAGTCATCGTTCCATGAAACAGGGATTGCCTTTCATTAACTCTCGGCTGTTCTTGCCATCCATCGCCTTACAGAAAGAGGCTTTTCGGTGGTGTCATGTGGCTCCTTTGGCTGATCATCAGAAAGCGCTCAAAACAATACAGTTGGTACACTTCTGGTGGTTGTCTTTGAGAAAGGATGTTACCTTATGGGTAGCCCTTTGTGATGTATGTGCACGTTCCAAAAACGATAGTGGAAAGAAGAGAGGTAAACTGATACCCATGCCTACCCCTAGAAAACCCTGGCAAACTATTAGTTTGGACTTTGTGACAGGATTGCCACCTGATCAGGGTAAGTCAGCTATTCTGGTAGTGGTAGACAGTCTAACCAAACTTGGGCACTTCATACACTGCATCAATCTTCCTACGGCTGGCCAAACAGCGCAACTGCTCCTCACAGAAGTGATCCGTTTACATGGGATACCTGAGGTCATAGTTTCCGACAGAGGCCCCCAATTCATCGCCAGATTCTGGAAATATTGGTGCACAGCATTACATATCAAGTCATCTTTGTCCACGAGCTTTCATCCTCAGACCGATGGACAAACGGAGAGGCTAAACCAGACTCTAAAGAAGTACCTCCGTTGTTATGCCAATTCAGCACAGGACTCGTGGGTATCGTTATTGTGGATGTTTGAATTGGCTTACAACAACGCCTGGCATTGCTCTGCGGGGGTATCTCCTTTTTATGCAACATATGGGGTTGATGCTTACATTCTTCCGGTCAACATCCCCGAGAGTGTGTCTGATCAGCCCCCTGTGTACAGTAGAGTGAGGAGACTACACTCAGTACAGAAGCAACTCCTTACACACTTGATAAAGGCTAAAGTGGAGTACAAGAGATGGGCCGTTGTTCATCGTAGGGATGGTCCTGACTATCAGGTTGGGGACAAGGTCTGGCTCTCTACTAGGAACATAAGATTCAAACTGCGAAGTGTGTTTCATCCTCGTTTCATTGGTCCGTATGTCATCATTAAGAAGGTGAACCCTGTGGCCTTCAAGTTGAAATTGCCTGCTAGTCTGCGGATCCACCCTGTGTTCCACAGTAGCCTTCTGAAACCTGCTTTATCGTGTGTCAGGAGGGCCACTCCTCCGGTTTTGGTTGATGGTGGGGATGAGTACGAGGTGAGAGGCATCCGTGACTCAAAATGGAGACGTGGTGTCCTGTGGTACTTGATTGCCTGGAAAGGGTATTCGGCCGAGGACGACTCTTGGGAGCCGTGCCACAACGTTCATGCTCCTGCGGCTGTACGTCGCTTTCATGCACAGTTCCCGGCTAAGCCTGGTCCTAGGAGGGGCTGAGGCGGAGGACCTACTGTCAGGGATCAGCGTCCCTTCGAGCCTACCGAAGGATTAAAACTACATTTCCCATGAGCCTTCAGTTGGGAAAGTACTTAGCGTTGTCACGCGCGGAAGCAGATGCGGGTTATTCTGTTTGTTTCCCTTTGCCATTGCTAGAGGTGCGTTGGAGCGAGTCTCGGGTTTCTTCTTTGTGGCTTCCTGCTTTGAGTCTTCAGAGGCTATCGATTTTCCTCGGTACAGCAGTGGGTGAGTTGACGACGTGCTGCTGCCTCCCCTCCTCAACAGCCGAACGTTGTGTGTCGGCGGACCACACGTTGCCGTTATTTCTTCAGCATTTCACCTGTTCTAGGTAACTTCGAGTTTTCCAGCGCGGCTGCACTAGCGAAAGAATACAGGGCGCTGTGTGTCGGCTGGCCACGCGTCGCTGTTGGAATCATAACCATTACGATAGCAATGCGGAACATAGTGGTAGTTACTACATGTTACCGTAGCAACAAAGGCTTCCTTCTTGTGAGCGGAGCGCTGTGTGTAACCTGTCACACGCTACCGTTAATGATTAATCATTCTGCGTTTGTAGCGGAGTAAGGTGTGTTGGCTAACCACTTGCTGCCGTGAACACTTGTATGTACTTTGCTTCACTGATACAGCAGAGTATAGTGGTGGTTACTACATACTGCCGTGTGTATTGCGCATTCTTGGGATTACACGGTCTCCTTTCTTTTGACCAATATCTGGATATGGCTCTATAACATACCAGGTGTTCGGAACCTTGTTTCAGTTCTAATAACAATTGGAGTACTTTACTATTGCTGAACTTCAGGCGGTTACTGGAAGTCAGTAGGCTCTCATAGATTTGAGTGCAGAAGACTCTTACGTTGTTTTCTTTGTTATCCTTGCTGGGTGTTTGCTGACTCTGGGTTTTAGGTGTGTTTATGTGACATCAGGCATTTCCCTCATAGCGAGAATTGATGAGAGTAGCCATGTTGTTAATATGTATCGTTTAACAGTATATTCTGTTCTTCTATCGTTTCAGAGCCATTGTCCCAGCAGTCCCCACCCCGTTCCTGATATCCCTCGCCTAATGGTTCCAAGTCCCTGTATTATAAGACAAGGGAGCTGGTAACGTTAGGAGGTGGACTCCCATTAGCAACGACCGGATCCTGTGGAGCGTATTCGTGACATTTCTCCTACACCCTGCAGGGGCCTCACTGCTACCACCTGTGCTTATCAGATTGACCACTGTGTACTATGTAATTATAATGTTTTGCCCATGTCCTGCGAAACCCCCAAAAGCTACTAACCTGCTGATCCACTAGATTGACCATTGTTTACGAATGCAATAAAGTATTATTGGTACAACTCCCTTACATGCCTAGAGCAAGATAGAGGGTATAGGACTGGTGTGGCTCACTGGTTAGAGGCGGCAGACCCGGGAGCAGAGGACGGCCCGGGACCAAGGTTCAATTCCCAACGCGGCAGGGTCGTGGACCAGGGTCAGCAGACTCGATAATTCTCACCTCGGTGCCTACTCTAACCAGAGATCACACTCGGTAAACTTTGGGCATTAGCTTGCATCATCTCCACAACGGCCCCCCACATATGCCGGGGATGCCTGGATTCACCTTGGAGATACCCAGTAGGGACCATCTCACAGGGAAAGCCAGGACGGGTTCCCCAGCGGTCTACTGCGCAGAGATACTCCTTCGGGAGTCGATTCTAGCGCATTACAAACCCACAATTAAATTAAATTATATAAGATGTAAATTAAGAACATTCTACGGACTGCCTCCTCAGACAGCTATGGGTGTCTGTTGCTGATGCTCTCTCCATCTCATGAGATTGTAATAAATATCCTTTCTCTCTGTGCTCCAGAGTTGGTCTCATTTTGTATTTCGGACCCGTGGACTATAGGGTGATCCCTGCATCTTTTGGGTGGTCCCCCAAAAGACTCCCAAAATCCACACATGGACTGATCGATATGGATCTACACATAAATGTTATACCCAGACTGCATTTTGCCCATACTGGTGCGTGGTCTGAAATCCCCCTGGCTAAATGTAATCCGTGAAGTATTGTTTGTGTTCTGCTACAGTGAGGATTTAGTCGATTCGGGACAAGCTATTGTGTGCCCCCGAGTGAAATGTGAATTGCCTTGTTTCAGGGTGAGCTTCCTGCCACACATCTACTAGGCCAAGGGAAGTCATGAATTCAGCCATAGTATTTTGGGTGCATGGGGTGGAATCTATCCACCTGGTCACTTACGGTCATATTTAGATCCCCTCCTATCGCTAGTGCTCCTTAAGGGAAATCTTGAATCATTTTACTCATGTTCGGTAGTGCACGTTGTGTAATGCAGGGGGTATATAGGCAGACATGATACTGACCCTTCTGCCCTCCCAGGTTCCGGTCACCCTGTTTATCCGTGTAAGTGCCTGACAATGTAAAGGGGAATTGTTTATGCATCAGGATCCCTGCCCCCCTGGAACCTGAGGTAAAACCTGAGTGTACAATAAGCTTGTAACCCCATCTGTTAAGCGCCTCGTGAGTATTCGGATCAGGTGGGTTTCCTGAAACCGGATCACGTCTGGAGCCTGTCTTTCAATGTATTGAAGCATTATACCTCTTTTGAGTTTGTCCCTAGTCCATTAACATTCTAAGAGAGTATCTGAGTTGATGTTTCAGCCCTCCCATCCATCGTGGATATGTCTCTAACCTGTGTGTTCTCAGTGACTGTTTGTGTGGTCCCTACTATAGAAGCGATAGATAAATCCGCCCATTATGTTGGCTCGTTAACTTGAGTCCTGAGCTGCATATGCAGAATTGTTATCTGTGGTAAGAGGTGTGGTCTCTGAAGTGCCGTTAGTGAACTATTTTGCCATTGCCACTGAACAATATAACATGAATTACAACTAACACTCCCCTGGAGCAATACATCCATCCCTGCATGACAGTTCCAGAACTACCCACCTCCCCAACTTTGCAGAGTGCCTGTCGCTCATCCTTCCTTGTAATGGGGGAGCCATGTGACAGACCTCCCCTACTCATGGCCCCCAACTTTCTCTGGACAATTTACTACAATGACTACGTTAGTACAGTTATTGATGTACTCAGCCGTCTCTCCTTCTGTGGCATGTCGACAGCTACACCAGCCCTTGTCAAGATGCTGAACACCATGTCACATTTACAGTTCTACTCGTGTCCAAGAGGCGACCCAAGTGTTATAGGGAACCATGTTTCATTAACCTTTGTGAACATCTCAGTGTCTCCCGGGCACAAGTAAGGTCAAACCACGAAGTGCAGTTAATGTTATGTTAGCTGGTGAGCTAGTCTTTATTATTAGCGGGGTTCGTCTCCTCTTGTCTATGATCCGTTTGTTTCTGCGTCTTCCTCATTCGCCGCCCTCGTCTATCAGGATTATCAGGATCTCCTACTTCTCTCTGCCATCCCTCTAGACACTCCAAGACATCCCCCGGCTTGGTGAAAAACTAGCTTTTACCTTCTGCCTCAAACCTCAACTTAGCTGGAAACAGCACTGCGTACTTCAAATCCTTCTCTCTGAGGGTTTTTTTTTTACCTCCAGGAAGCTGCCCCTCTGCCTCTCCACCTTTATGGTGAAGTCAGGAAAGAATGTTATTGTACTATTTTCAAACTTAGAAGGAGGTACGCTCCGAACAGTTTGGAGAATGATGTTGCAGTTTATGTAGTTGAACACACAAGCCAGGATGGGCCTAGAAGCGCACCCAGCTTGGATCTGCCTCACGGCACATGATGAGCACGTTCGATAGAGAACTAGCAGGAGAGATTCCGAGGTGGTAGATGTTTTGTGACTAGGTCCTCCACAAAGAGTTCTGTATCTGGTCCCTCTGCTCTCTCTGGCACACCCAGGATTCTAATGTTGTTTCACCTAGATCTGCACTCGTAATCATCCAATTGTGCTGGTAAGATTTTACTGGTGGCTTGCAAATCTGAGACTTGTTTTCCAAAGTCTTCATGCCCGCAACCAGACCGTGGGTTACAACCTCCCTTTCTTTGACTCTAGAGTCTGTTTTTCTTAAGTCTGCCTGTAGTAGGGAGATGTCTGTGGATACTGAGTCCAAGCGTACCTCTAATGAGGTACGCACGCTGGTAATGGCCGACATTATATCCTGTAATGTGGGTATCCCTGTTCAGCCTGTTTCTGAAGTGTCTCTTGTTAGGGTTCTGGCTGCACCGCAGCCCCATCCTGCACCATCCTTTTCACATATATGGTGGTGAGCGGCGGTTTCCTACCACATTGGTGCCTCCAAGAGCGCATCAGTGGTGTGGCCGAGTCCGCTGTCACAGCATTGGGCTCACGTCTGCGTCACTCCATGGCTTCACTGGTTACACAGAACTCAAATTCCAGAGACCTCTAGCAGCTCTGAAGGCTGTTTTGTCCGGCCGGTGCGATAGTGCGTCGCACCCGATACCCCTGCACTCATTTTAATGCTCCCAACTTTAAAATGTTTCTTGCCGAGGTGATAGCAACTAAGAAAAGAACCTTATAGGATCGTTGTTTTAAGTCACTCATATCCAGAGGCTCAAAGCCATGGAATTGCAAAGCCCCTAAAACAGTAGAAAGAACCCAAGCTGGCCAAAGGTGATTTTTTTCATTGGTTTTACCACTGAAAAGTTTGTGAGCTGCCTAGACACCAAAGATTGCATCACCGAGGAAGGTTAAAAAAAGTCTCTAAAAGCCTTTATCACAAACCATTATGCTTTCAGAGTGGAAGAGAGAGCTGTAGGCTTATTACTTACAACTCCAGATTATTTATCTGAAACCACTTTTAAAAAAATATAAGGTATCCTCTGTGAAAACAGCCATGAGTCTTTTATTCGCACTTGCCAAATCTGATGTGTGCTTTTTTACAGCTGTATATATTTTAAAATATGTATCTCTTAGGAAAAGTATGTCTTTTGTAACTGAAAGCTTATAAAATGTAATTGTAAATTGTAAGCGTTGTGATGTACTGTTGCACTTTTATGATTATTTTATAATGATCGAATAAAGTTTTTTTAACTGAACTGAACTGTAGGTGAAAACAATCCAGAAGAAAGTGCAACACATCAGACAAACTACAGGTTGGTGCAGAAAGATCATGAGCAGATTTCCAGTGCTTTTAATAAGAATTTAAAGTGAAAGGCCTTCTGGAGTGCTGAATTACCTCTACCTCTAGGGGAAAGACCCTTTGCTAAAAGTACAGACTTCTCAACCTCCAAACCAATAGAGTGAGTTGGAGTCAGCAAGTTGGGCTGAAGTTCAGAGAGGAAAAGCGACTTCTGCAGTACCCAAGGAGGTAGAAGAGCCACAGATGTCAGAAGCAGAAACCAGGACCTCCATGGCCAATAATGGACTACAAGAATCAAGTCTCCTCCCTCCTACTGGAACTTGGAGGGAACCTTTTGGATCAACGGAAAAGGAGGGAATGCATACAGGAGAAGTCTCTTCCACTCTATCACCTATGCGTCCACAACCCACGCTCCCTGTTCCGGAAACCTGGAGCAGTATCTGTGAAGATGAGTATTGTCCTTAGTTGAAAAGCAATCCAGAAAGGGTTTCCCAAACCGTCTGCATATTTCTTGAAACGTTGACCTGGATGACGTCAATTCCTGCATATTTGGAAACGTCCTGCTTTCATGTTGTCCGTCCCCTTAATGTGGTCTGCTGACAAATGTAAAAGATTGATCTCTGCTCAAGAGCCGAATTGTGCTGCTATTGCATTGAGGGATTTTGAACGCATGCTTCCCTGGTGGTTGACGTAAGCAACTGCTACTGTATTGTGTATCTTTATTGGTACATTGTTCTGAAACAGATGGTGATGGAAAAACTTCCGTTCCCTGAAGATTGCCATCAACTCCCTCCAATTCGATGATCTAAGACTCTCCAGGAAAGACCACTTGAATTGGCAGGTCTTGTCCACCAGAGTAGCACCCCAGTGCTGGTGTCTGTTTTAAGAAGTACTGCAGAGTCCAGTGCATCTGCATCCATTGAATAGATTCCTTGTATCCAAACACTAAAGAAGACTGAGCCTGACCACCTTCTGGGGCAGAGGACTCAACTTGTCTAAGGAATGAAGCGTTGACAACCAATGTATGTTCACGTTCCACAGAAGAGGCTGCAGATGAAATCTCACTGGACCATATGTACTGTAGCCACCACATACCCCTGAACTTGCAGCCAAAGCTTTGCCAGAGCCTGATCCCTGGAAAGTAGATCCTGCACTGCCAACTGTTAAAGCAAAATCCTTGTCTAGGGAGAAAAACTCTCCCTAGATCTGTTCTGAAGCAGCCTCGTATGAAGATTATATCCCTTGTGGAAGACACACCACATTTGGAAAAATTCAGGAGATTGCCAAAACTGGAGATAACCCATTTCATTTTTTTCCCAGAGGAGATGAATCTGTTCTAAACTTAGAGCATTTAGGAGCTAGTCGTCTAGGCAGGGAAAAATTGGAATTGCCAGAGGATGCAAGTAAGCCATCACTGGTGTCATCATCTTGGTGAAGACGCTCAGGCTGAATGGAAGAACTATGAATTGCCAATGGAAAGCACCCACTGAAAACCTCAAGGATCTGTGATGTTGGGTGGCAATAGGAATGTCCAGGGTTATTAGAAAGTGGTTGAGCAGGATCAGAGGAATAATCATTTGAAGGGTTTCCATTTTGAATCCATGGATCGAGCCCTGATCTTTGCACTGGGTAGGAGTGTTCTGCTTAATTCAGATACTCTGTCCATCACCACCCCCTTTTCTGAATCGTTTTGTCCACCATAAGCGTGGAAGGGTATACTCAGATGTGAGTCCCTTGCTCACTGCACCATCAGGATTCAAGCAAGCCGGGCTGAAGACGGCTGAAATGCCAGAAACCGGTCCCCGGAAGCTTGTTTCCTTCCCAGTATAAGAATTGGCTTGGTAGTTTGGTCTGCCCTGTTCCCATGATGCACTGGGCCAGGGACAGGCTAATTTGCATGTAGCCAGGTTCTGAGCTGGGATGGTGCAGTGAGCTAAAAAACGGTGATGGATCAAGCCCTGATCTTTGGACTGGGTAAGAGTGTTCTGCTTAATTCTGATACTCTGTCCATCACCACCCCCTTTTCTGAATCGTTTTGTCCACCATAAGCGTGGAAGGGTATACTCAGATGTGAGTCCCTTGCTCACTGCACCATCAGGATTCAAGCAAGCCGGGCCGAAGACGGCTGAAATGCCAGAAACCGGTCCCAGGAAGCTTGTTTCCTTCCCAGTATAATAATTGGCTTGGTAGTTTGGTCTGCCCTGTTCCCATGATGCACTGGGCCAGGGACAGACTAATTTGCATGTAGCCAGGTTCTGAGCTGGGATGATGCAGTGAGCTAAAAAACGGTGATGGATCAAGCCCTGATCTTTGGACTGGGTAGGAGTGTTCTGCTTAATTCAGATACTCTGTCCATCACCACCCCCTTTTCTGAATCATTTTGTCCACCATAAGCGTGGAAGGGTATACTCAGATGTGAGTCCCTTGCTCACTGCACCATCAGGATTTAAGCAAGCCGGGCCAAAGACGGCTGAAATGCCAGAAACCGGTCCCCGGAAGCTTGTTTCCTTCCCAGTATAAGAATTGGCTTGGTAGTTTGGTCTGCCCTGTTCCCATGATGCTCTGGGCCAGGGACAGACTAATTTGCATGTAGCCAGGTTCTGAGCTGGGATGGTGCAGTGAGCTAAAAAACGGTGATGGATCAAGCCCTGATCTTTGGACTGGGTAGGAGTGTTCTGCTTAATTCAGATACTCTGTCCATCACCACCCTTTTTCTAAAACTGGAGATAACCCCTTTCATTTTTTTCCCAGAGGAGATGAATCTGTTCTAAACTTAGAGCATTTAGGAGCTAGTCGTCTAGGCAGGGAAAAATTGGAATTGCCGGAGGATGCAAGTAAGCCATCACTGGTGTCATCATCTTGGTGAAGACGCTCAGGCCAAATGGAAGAACTATGAATTGCCAATGGAAAGCACCCACTGAAAACCTCAAGGATCTGTGATGTTGGGTGGCAATAGGAATGTCCAGGGTTATTAGAAAGTGGTTGAGCAGGATCAGAGCAATAATCATTTGAAGGGTTTCCATTTTGAATCCGATATGCTGAATGAAGAAATTGAGATTCTTCAATTCAATGACCAGGCGAAAATCCCCTGATGCCTTCAGAACATGGAAGACACTTGAGTAAAGACCCTGACCCCACTCCTCTCTGGGGACAGGAACAATTGCACCCTTTTTTGAAGCAATGTTACTCCCTCCAACAATGCTCTCTTCTTGATTAGGTTTAGAGACAATGGAGGATGAATGATCTCCACAGAAACTGTAAGAGAATAACCCCTCTTTATCACCTGAAGCACCCACTGATCTGTGTGTTGTCAACAGTTGCCACTGAGAAGCGAACTGTTGAATCCTTCCACAGACCCTTAATACAGAGGTCTCCATTTCGGCATAGTCAGGCGCGCTGTTCTTGAGTGTTTGTGTCTAGTTTGTTCCTCTTAAAGGATTTGAAGGAAGATTTAGGCTGAAACATAGCTGACTGTACCAGATTCTGATGCCTTCCTGAGAGCTGCCAAAACAATAATCTGAATTTTGATGAACTTGCCCCTTTCGAGGAATGGTGCTGGAATGAAGAAGATTTTTTTCCCTTAAAAATACTGTGCAGTCTGTCCTCCAGCTCCACACCAAAGAGCCTTAATGTGCATTTTGAGTGCAACAACTCTGTATACTGCGCCAGTATTCCACCTTCAAATAAGGATTTCTTCTGGAAGCAATGGATGCCCCCTCCTGTGAGAGTCGCCGATCTAGCAACATCAAAGGAAATGTCAGAGTGGATTTTAATTTGGCATTCTATATCTTCCAGCAAGGTGAGGCAATCTGCCCCGTTTTGAATGGCAGTAAACAAGGCCTTGAAATCAGGAATGTGCCATGTATGCTCTATAAATCGCTGCTCTCATTGGCACATGGGAACCAGAAAACCCTTTTTAGGGCTCGACCTCTGCCAATGCGCAAGCATTGCAGAGGTCGAGACATATTATGGCTTATCCAGAGCTTAACTAAACGGGCGATTTGATGCTGTGCCCGTGAAAAAGCGCGTGCACAGCAACAAAGCCACCTGCCTCCCTTCACAAGCTTACCCCAGCGTGAGCTCTGGCATTTCTCCTCCCCTAATTTTTCACTGCCCACGGCCGGTCGGCACATCAAAGACTGCTGCTCCCAGTGCATCTCGTCACCCTTACTCTCCCCTATTCTTCCCTTCTTGCCTCTCCCCGCCCCCCCCCTCCCCACCACAGCAATGCCGAGGGCTTGTCTGCCTTCTCCCAGACTCGTTTACTTAACGTTCCCTGGCCTGCACACTAAACTTTCCCTAGCTCTGATGCCTGGGGCGCTTTTTTTACAATGCATTTACCAATGCTTTTTTTTGCGGCTTTGCATTTCTATCTACCCCTCCTTCCTCTCTCCCTCCCTCCCTCTCGCTCAGCCCCGAGGCCGAGCCCCTGGCACAGCTTTGCAACAGAGGCCCTCGGCAACAGGGAGAGTCGATTTACACAGGCAGCAATGCAGCCTCTAGACTCTGCAGCCTGGGCCTACATACAAACAGGCAACCATGGACACGAAGAAACGACATAGCAAAAATATATCAATCTAACCATGGAGACTTTATGGCCACCATTTGCACGGCTCCAGGCAAATACCAGATCAGGCCTCTTTTGCTGTTAAACGATTGACAGTTATTACCCAAATCAATTAACTCTTGTTTTGTAGATCAAGAAAGACTTGGCTGCCCCTGCCAGAGCACAATTCCCATACAGAGCAACAACGCCTATGCTCATTTGATCTCTCATTCAGTGAGGTTTTTCTTCGCAGTCTCAAACGTAACTTTGCCATACATGCAGACGCATGCTTGTTAACTTACCCTTATTTGGATGATGTCCGCTTTTCAGTGATTTTCGCCATCCTACAAAGCACCATGCTTCTAAAGACTTCAATATGGGTAACCATTTTTGCTAACCTGCAACACCTTCATAAAGAGGTTTAGTCCTCATTGAATGTATGTGATGAAATCAACCTCATTCGCGAGGCAACAAAAAGGTTGACATTAATACACAGGTCCCGTGATGCAAATTGAAGAAGAAAAAAACAGCCCTTCGTCCCATTCACTCCAGACATCTCCATTCGCACCTCTGCATTATCTTTCTTCCTAGAGCACAACCACCAGAGACGAGTTGTTCCCAAATAAAACACAGTGACTGCTACTTGAGGCCCTGAAATTAGAAGTGTGCACAATGCAGTTTCCGGGATCGGACATTAGCACAACTGATTTAAATATGCCTCAAGTTGTAACAAGTAGAACAATGATGGAAATTAAAGCCAGTTCACAAGAGAAGCAACATTCTGTTTTCACTCGCACAGCCACCACACAGCTCCACCGATGCACCCACCACACAGCTCCACCGACACAGCTCCACCGATGCACCCACCACACAGCTCCACTGATGCACCCACCACACAGCTCCACCGATGCACCCACCACACAGCTCCACCGACAAAGCTCCACTGATGCACCCACCACACAGCTCCACTGATGCACCCACCACACAGCTCAACCGATGCACCCACCACACAGCTCCACCAATGCTCCAACTAAGCTCCACCAATGCACCCACCACACGGCTCCACCAATGCACCCACCACACAGCTTCACTGATGCACCCACCACAGAGCTCCACCGAGGCACCCACCGCACAGCTCCACCGAGGCACCCACCACACAGCTCTACCATGCCCCCACCACACAGCTCCACCGATGCACCCACCACACAGCTCCACAGATGCACCCACCACACAGCTCCACTGATGCACCCACCACACAGCTCCACCGACACAGCTCCACCGATGCACCCACCACACAGCTCCACTGAGGCATCCACCACACAACTCCACCGAGGCACCCACCACACAGCCCTACCGATGCACCCACCAAACAGCTCCACCGATGCACCCAACAAACAGCTCCACCGATGCACCCACCACACAGCTCCACCGATTCACCCACCACCCAGCTCCACCGATGCACCCACCACACAGCTCCACCGACACAGCTCCACCGATGCACCCACCACACTGCTCCACCGATGCACCCACCACACATCTCCACCGATGCAGCCACCACACACCTCCACCGACACAGCTCCACCGATGCACCCACCACCCAGCTCCACCGATGCACCCACCACACAGCTCCACCGATGCACCCACCACACAGCTCCACCGATGCAGCCACCACACAGCTCCACTGACACAGCTCCACCGATGCACCCACCACCCAGCTCCACCGACACAGCTCCACTGATGCACCCACCACACAGCTCCACCGATGGCACCCACCACAAAGCTCCACTGAGGCACCCACCACACAGCTCTACCATGCCCCCACCACACAGCTCCACCGATGCACCCACCACACAGCTCCACAGATGCACCCACCACACAGCTCCACAGACACAGCTCCACCGATGCACCCACCACACAGCTCCACTGAGGCACCCACCACACAGCTCCACCAAGGCACCCACCACACAGCCCTACCGATGTACCCACCACACAGCTCCACCGATGCACCCACCACACAGCTCTACCGATGCACCCACCACCCAGATCCACCGATGCACCCACCACCCAGATCCACCGATGCACCCACCACACAGCTCCACCGACACAGCTCCACCGACGCACCCACCACACAGCTCCACCGATGCACCCACCACACAGCTCCACCGATGCAGCCACCACACAGCTCCACCGACACAGCTCCACCGATGCACCCACCACCCAGCTTCACTGATGCACCCGCCACACAGCTCCACCGATGCAGCCACCACACAGCTCCACTGACACAGCTCCACCGATGCACTCACCACCCAGCTCCACCGATGCACCCACCACACAGCTCCACCGACAAAGCTCCACCAATGCACCCACCACACAGCTCCACCGATGCAGCCACCACACAGCTCCACCGACACAGCTCCACCGATGCACCCACCACCCAGCTCCACCGATGCACACACCACACAGCTCCACCGACACAGCTCCACCGATGCACCCACCACACAGCTCCACCGATTCACCCACCACACAGCACCACAGAGGCACCCACCATACAGCTCCACCAAGGCACCCACCACACAGCTCCACCGAGGCACCCACCACAGCTCCACAGATGCACCCACCACACAGCTCCACCGATGCACCCACCACACAGCTCCACTGATGCACCCACCACACAGCTCCACCAAGGCACCCACCACACAGTCCTATCGATGCACCCACCACACAGCTCCACTGATGCACCCACCACACAGCTCTACCGATGCACCCACCACCCAGCTCCACCGATGCACCCACCACATAGCTCCACCGACACAGCTCCACCGATGCACCCACCACAATGCTCCGCCTATGCACCCACCACACAGCTCCACCGATGCAGCCACCACACAGCTCCACCGACACAGCTCCACCGATGCACCCACCACCCAGCTCCACCGATGCACCCACCACACAGATCCACCAATGCAGCCACCACACAGCTCCACCGACACAGCTCCACCGATGCACCCACCACCCAGCTCCACCGATGCACCCACCACATAGCTCCACGGACACAGCTCCACCGATGCACCCACCACACAGCTCCACCGATGCACCCACCACACAGCTCCACCGATGCAGCCACCACACAGCTCCACCGACCCAGCTCCACCGATGCACCCACCACCCAGCTCCACCGATGCACACACCACACAGCTCCACCGACACAGCTCCACCGATGCACCCACCACACAGCTCCACCGATGCACCCACCACACAGCACCACAGAGGCACCCACCATACAGCTCCACAGATGCACCCACAACACAGCTCCACCGAGGCACCCACCACACAGCTCCACAGATGCACCCACCACACAGCTCCACGGATGCACCCACCACACAGCTCCACAGATGCACCCACCACACAGCTCCACCAAAGCACCCACCACACAGCTCCACCGATGCACCCACCACACAGCTCCGCCGATGCACCCACCACACAACTCCGCCGAGGCACCCACCAGACAGCTCCACCGATGCACCCACCACACAGCTCCACTGATGCTCCAACTAAGCTCCACCAATGCACCCACCACACAACTCCACCAATGCACCCACTAAGCTCCACCGATGCACACACCACTCAGCGCAACCACAGCATCACTCAGCGCAACCACAGCATCACTCAGCACCACCACAGCATCACTCAGCGCAACCACAGCATCACTCAGCGAAACCACAGCATCACTGGTTCAAATATGTTCTTTCAATGTTTCAAACTGTTTTCAAGCTTTCACGCTTTATTACAAATCACAAAAAGATGTTAATATTTCACTTCTGTTCTTGGATTTTCGTCACAATAAAAAACACTCCACATATTCTTCACAAAAGTTATTTACAAAAGTTTAAGCTATTGCCATTACAAATTAAATAAATTATTTAAGTATTAATTATTTTAAAAAATTAAAAGCTATTGTTATTTGTAATATCAATACATCTAAGTCACGTAAATACAAAACATGTTGCATTACAAATGCTATAGGTGTCACATTTGCGAAAGTTATAACTATTGGCATTGTAAATGACAAAGCTATTAATTTAGCTATTTTAAAAAATAACACATAAATAAAAAAAAAATCATTTATAAGACCAATAGCTGAAACTTTCCTAATGCGAGCCCTATTGCATTTCCAATGCTTGTTTAAGGCAGAATCCACTCTTTTGTTTGAAGAGTACCTTAACATGTTCTTCTCTGCCACGGAAGAGCTACCCACAAGGCTGGCAACCTCAAGTCAATGTGGACATTGACTGGCTAAACAGAGTCCATATCCTCCAGGAGATTTAACTTTGACATAATCCGGGGCAGCACAGGGCTTGATTTAGAACTAGGAAGAGGGATTACTCTGTCCCAAAGGTGAAGGAAATTCCATCCGCCAAAATATAAATCATAATACATTCTATGGGATTTATATTTCGGCGGATGGGATATCCATCACCATTCTGATGGAGTAACCTGTCCGCCGAGTTCTAAATCAGTCCCTTAATCTTATCCGGATCATTTCACTCCTGTTTGATGACATCCTTAGCAAACTGATGGATCTGCATCCCAGAACTAAATGGCCTTTGGAATTACCTCAACAGGGATTCATCAGGGGTTCCAGATTTATCATTAGGAGTTAACCCCATATTTCCCTTACATGGGCCAACAGGACCCCAAATATTTATTTAGTAATATACTTCCCCTTGAGATTAGTAGGGATAGGAGTTTCATCGGAAGAATCAGAGTCCCCAGACACAGACGACTCCTCTGTACCCTTCTTGATGTGAGCGGGAGGAGTCTTATCCCTGAAGGCAGCGAAGGTTTCCAAAACTACCTGTCTGATTAGCTCTTTCTCCCCTCCTCCCAATGCTTTCTTCTCTGCTTTGGGACAGGAGACTGACCAGGAGATGAAGAAGCAGTAGAAGCAGAGGGAGAAGAATATCTCTTCTTTGTCAAATGCTTTCCCATAATGCCCAGAGAACAGCAGACCTGAAAACAGCACAAACACATGAGTACAACATAAAAGCCTCTTATCTTGGACTTTTAAAAAACTGGTGCAAAGTGCGCTTCATCCCACGTGTCCGATCTGAAAGGCCACGAATGTGCACATTAGGGTTTCCCATACCACGCATGCGCAAGCTCCCTCACATCGTGCATGCACTTACCAAAGCAGCAAACTCCCTTCATCCAGTTTATCAAAGGGAGTGTTGAGATGCAAAAAGGTGTCCACCACATCCCCACATTCACTACCCTGCAAGGAAGGACGCATTCTATGCCCAAGACAATAAGAGAAAATACCACATCCTCGCTCCTTAGGGTGACCAGGTGTCCCGGATTTGCCGGACGGTCCCTGTTTAGGTCTCGCTGTAGCCAATGCGCTTGCGCATTGCTTCTGCGAGAAATTATGTAGGGGCTCCAGGAAAGCCTAACAAGAGGGCTTTGGAATGCAGATTATGGCCAGTGCATGTGAGGCATTAAAGTGCGAAGGTGGCATCTGGACTGCTTTCACCAGCGCGCGCTCGGCCTCACTTCCTGCTCCCCCTCTTACTTTCGTTATCACTCACACCCCATATGCTCGTTCCCTTCCACCCTTCCTGTGATGCCAGAGGGCTTTGGAATGTGGATTATGGCCAGTGTATGAGCCTCACTATTTGCTCCCCCGCACCACCCCATCAGACTTCAAAGGCTGCCGCTCCACCGCCCCCCCCATCAGACTTGAAAGGAATGCACTTCCCGCTAGCTTGTTCTTTTAGCCCTACACTCGCCATGCATTCGCTAAAGCTCCCCAGTGGGCCTTTTGCCCCTCACTGTAAAAGCTCCTCTCCTCACGTCTCTTTCTCGCTCTCGCACCCACGCTCTTTCTGTTACTCCTTGCTCTATTTATCTCCATTCCTCCCCTGTAGTTCTCTCTCATTCTCACGCTCTCCCTCACTCGCCCCCTAACATCCCTCTCGCTAACCTACTTTCCCTTTCAATGCTTAATGCTGAAAAATATAGACAGTCGCCAGGTGTTTTTAATTCAATTTTTTCCCTTTCTACGTACACACCACTCGTGTGTTATTTTTTTTTCTCCTCCTACCCCTCTCTCTACGTCTCTTTCTCGCTCTCGCACCCACACTCTTTCTGTTACTCCTTGCTCTCCCTCCAACTCCATCCTCCAGCTCCACCCTCCAACTCCAACCCCACCCTCCAAATCCACCCTCCAACTCCAACTGCACCCTCCAAATCCAACTCCACCCTCCAAATACACCCTCCAACCCAACCCTTCAACTCCACCCTCCAACTCTACCCTCCACCCTACAACTTCACCCTCAAACTCCACCCTCCACCCTCCAACTCCAACTCCAACCTCCAACTCCACCCTCCAACTCCAATTCCACCCTCCAACTCCACCCTCCAACTCCAACTCTACCCTCCAACTCCAACTCCACTCTCTAACTCCACCCCCCAACTCCAACTCCACCCTCCAAATCCAACTCCACCCTCCAACTACAACTCCACCCTACAACTCCAACCCCAACTCCACCCTCCTACTCCACCCTCCAACTCCAACTCCACCCTCCAACTCCAACTCCACCTCCAATTCCAACTCCACCTCCAACTCAAACTCCACCTCCAACTCCAACTCCACCCTTCAACTCCAACTCCACCCTTCAACTCCAACTCCACCCTCCAACTCCACCCTCCAACTCCACCTTCCAACTCCACCTTCCAACTCCACCCTCCAACTCCACCCTCAAACTCCACCCTCCAACTCCACCCTCCAACTCCAACTGCACCCTTCAACTCCAACTCCACCCCCCAAACTCCACCCTCAAACTTCACCCTCCAACTCTACCCTCCAACTCCACCCTCCAACTCTACCCTCCAACTCCACCCTCCAACTCCACCCTCCAACTCCACCCTCCAACTCCAACTCCACCCTCCAACTCCACCCTCCAACTCCAACTCCACCCTCCAAATCCACCCTCCAACTCCACCATCCAACTCCAACTCCACCCTCCAACTCCAACTCCACCCTCCAACTCCAACGCCACCCTCCAACTCAAACTCCACCCTCCAACTCCACCCTCCAATTCCAAAACCATCCTCCAACTCCACATTCCAACTCCAACCTCCAAATCCACCCTCCAACTCCAACTGCACCCTCCAACTCCAAATCGCCAGGTGTTCTTAATTAATATTTTTTCCCTTTCTACGTACACACCACTCGTGTGTTATTTTTTTTCTCCTCCTACCCCTCTCTCTACGTCTCTTTCTCGCTCCCGCACCCACGCTCTTTCTGTTACTCCTTGCTCTCCCTCCAACTCCATCCTCCAATTCCACCATCCAACTCCAACTATACCCTCCAACTCCACCCTCCAACTCCACCTCCAACTCCACCCTTCAACTCCACCCTCCATCTCCAACCCCACCCTCCAATTCCACCCTCCAACTCCAACCCCACCCTCCAATTCCACCCTTCACCCTCCAACTCCAATTGCACCCTTCAACTCCAACTCCACCCTCCAAATACACCCTCCAACTCCACCGTCCAACTCCACCATCAATGCACCCACTAAGCTCCACCGATGCACACACCACTCAGCGTAACCACAGCATCACTCAGCGCAACCACAGCATCACTCAGCACCACCACAGCATCACTCAGCGCAACCACAGCATCACTGGTTCAAATATGTTCTTTCAATGTTTCAAACAGTTTTCAAGCTTTCACGCTTTATTACAAATCACAAAAAGATGTTAATATTTCACTTCTGTTCTTGGATTTTCGTCACAATAAAAAACACTCCACATAATCTTCACAAAAGTTATTTACAAAAGTTTAAGCTATTGCCATTACAAATTAAATAAATTATTTAAGTATTAATTATTTAAAAAAATTAAAAGCTATTGTTATTTGTAATATCAATACATCTAAGTCACGTAAATACAAAACATGTTGCATTACAAATGCTATAGGTGTCACATTTGCGAAAGTTATAACTATTGGCATTGTAAATGACAAAGCTATTAATTTAGCTATTTTAAAAAATAACATATAAATAAAAAAATAAAAAATGTATAAGACCAATAGCTCAAACTTTCCTAATGCGAGCCCTATTGCATTTCCAATGCTTGTTTTAGGCAGAATCCACTCTTTTGTTTGAAGAGTACCTTAACATGTTCTTCTCTGCCACGGAAGAGCTACCCACAAGGCTGGCAACCTCAAGTCAATGTGGACATTGGCTGGCTAAACAAAGTCCATATCCTCCAGGAGATATAACTTTGACATAATCCGGGGCAGCACAGGGCTTGATTTAGAACTCGGAAGAGGGATTACTCTGTCCCAAAGGTGAAGGAAATTCCATCCGCCAAAATATAAATCATAATACATTCTATGGGATTTATATTTCGGCGGATGGGATATCCATCACCGTTCTGATGGAGTAACCTGTCCGCCGAGTTCTAAATCAGTACCTTAATCTTATCCGGATCATTTCACTCCTGTTTGATGACATCCTTAGCAAACTGATGGATCTGCAGCCCAGAACTAAATGGCCTTTGGAATTACCTCAACAGGGATTCATCAGGGGTTCCAGATTTATCATTAGGAGTTAACCCCATATTTCCCTTACATGGGCCAACAGGACCCCAAATATTTATTTTGTAATATACTTCCCCTTGAGATTAGTAGGGATAGGAGTTTCATCGGAAGAATCAGAGTCCCCAGACACAGACGACTCCTCTGTACCCTTCTTGATGTGAGCGGGAGGAGTCTTATCCCTGAAGGCAGCAAAGGTTTCCAAAACTACCTGTCTGATTAGCTCTTTCTCCTCCTCCTCCCAATGCTTTCTTCTGTGCTTTGGGACAGGAGACTGACCAGGAGATGTAGAAGCAGTAGAAGGAGAGGGAGAAGAATATCTCTTCTTTGTCAAATGCTTTCCTATAATGCCCAGAGAACAGCAGACCTGAAAACAGCACAAACACATGAGTACAACATAAAAGCCTCTTATCTTGGACTTTTAAAATACTGGTGCAAAGTGCGATTCATCCCACGTGTCCGATCTGAAAGGCCACGAATGTGCGTAATAGGGCTTCCCATACCACGCATGCGCAAGCTCCCTCACATCGTGCATGCACTTACCAAAGCAGCGAACTCCCTTTATCCAGTTTATCAAAGGGAGTGTTGAGATGCAAAAAGGTGTCCACATCCCCACATTCACTACCCTGCACGGAAGGACGCATTCTATGCCCAAGACAATAAGAGAAAATACCACATCCTCGCACCTTAGGGTGACCAGGCGTCCCGGATTTGCCGGACGGTCCCTGTTTAGGTCTCGCTGTAGCCAATGCGCTTGCGCATTGCTTCTGCGAGAAATTATGTAGGGGCTCCAGGAAAGCCTAACAAAAGGGCTTTGGAATGCAGATTATGGCCAGTGCATGTGAGGCATTCAAGTGCGAAGGTGGCATCTGGGCTGCTTTCACCAGCGCGCGCTCGGCCTCACTTCCTGCTCCCCCTCTTACTTTCGTTATCACTCACACCCCATATGCTCGTTCCCTTCCACCCTTCCTTTGATGCCACAGGGCTTTGGAATGTGGATTATGGCCAGTGTATGAGCCTCACCATTTGCTCCCCCGCACCACCCCATCAGAGTTCAAAGGCTGCCGCTCCACCGCCCCCCCATCAGACTTGAAAGGAATGCACTTCCCCTAGCTTGTTCTTTTAGCCCTACACTCGCCATGCATTCGCTAAAGCTCACCAGTGGGCCTTTTGCCCCTCACTGTAAAAGCTCCTCTCCTCACGTCTCTTTCTCTCTCTCGCACCCACGCTCTTTCTGTTACTCCTTGCTCTCTTTATCTCCGTTCCTCCCCTGTAGTTCTCTCTCATTCTCACGCTCTCCCTCACTCGCCCCCTAACATCCCTCTCGCTAACCTACTTTCCCTTTCAATGCTTAATACTGAAAAATATAGACAGTCGCCAGGTGTTTTTAATTCAATTTTTTTCCCTTTCTACGTACACACCACTCGTGTGTTATTTTTTTTTCTTCTCCTACCACTCTCTATACGTCTCTTTCTCGCTCTCGCTCTCGCACCCACACTCTTTCTGTTACTCCTTGCTCACCATCCAACTCCATCCTCCAGCTCCACCCTCCAACTCCAACCCCACCCTCCAAATCCTCCCTCCAACTCCAACTGCACCCTCCAAATCCAACTCCGCCCTCCAAATCCACCCTCCACCCTCCAACTCCACCCTCAAACTCCACCCTCCACCCTCCAACTCCAACTACATCCTCCAACTCCACCCTCCAACTCCAATTCCACCCTCCAACTCCACCCTCCAACTCCAACTCTACCCCCCAACTCCAACTCCACCCTCTAACCCCACCCCCCCAACTCCAACTCCACCCTCCAAATCCAACTCCACCCTCCAAATCCAACTCCACCCTCCAACTACAACTCCACCCTCCAACTACAACTCCAACTCCACCCTCCTACTCCACCCTCCAACTCCAACTCCACCCTCCAACTCCAACTCCAACTCCACCCTCCAACTCCAGCTCCACCCTCCAACTCCACCCTTCAACTCCACCTTCCAACTCCACCCTCCAACTCCACCCTCCAACTCCACCCTCCAACTCCACCCTCCAACTCCAACTGCACCCTCCAACTCCAACTCCACCCTCCAAATACACCCTCCAACTCCACCCTTCAACTCCACCCCCCAAATCCACCCTCAAACTCCACCCTCCAACTCTACCCTTCAACTCCACCCTCCAACTCCACCCTCCAACTCCACCCTTCAACTCCACCTTCCAACTCCACCTTCCAACTCCAACTCCACCCTCCAAATCCACCCTCCAACTCCACCATCCAACTCCAACTCCACCCTCCAACTCCACCCTCCAACTCCAATGCCACCCTCCAACTCAAACTCCACCCTCCAACTCCACCCTCCAATTCCAAATCCATCCTCCAACTCCACCCACCAACTCCAACCTCCAAATCCACCCTCCAACTCCAACTCCACCCTCCAACTCCAACTCCACCCTCCATCCTCCAACTTCCAACTCTACACTCCAGCTCCAACTCCACCCTCCAACTCCAACTCCACCCTCCAACTGCACCCTCCAACTCCAAATCACAAGGTGTGTTTAATTCAAGTTTTTTTCCCTTTCTACGTACACACCACTCGTGTGTTATTTTTTTTCTCCTCCTACCCCTCTCTCTACGTCTCTTTCTCGCTCCTGCACACACGCTCTTTCTGTTACTCCTTGCTCTCCCTCCAACTCCATCCTCCAACTCCACCCTCCAACTCCAACTATACCCTTCAACTCCACCCTCCAACTCCACCTCCAACTCCAGCCTTCAACTCCACCCTCCATCTCCAATCCCACCCTTCAATACTACCCTCCAACTCCAACCCCACCCTCCAATTCCACCCTTCACCCTCCAACGCCAACTGCACCCTTCACCTCCAACTCCACCCTCCAAATACACCCTCCAACTCCACTGTCAAACTCCACCATCCACCCTCAAACTCCACCCTCCACCCTCCAACTCCAACTCCAGCCTCCAACTCCACCCTCCACCCTCCAACTCCACCCTCCAACTCTACCCACCCACTCAACTCAAACTCCACCCTCCAACTCCAACTCCACCCTCCAACTCCAACTCCACCCTCCAACTCCACCCTCCAACTCCACCCTCCAACTCCACCCTCCAACTCCACCCTCAAACTCCACCCTCCAACTCCACCCTCCAACTCCAACTCCACTTCCAACTCCAACTTCAACTCCACCCTCCAACTCCCCCCTCCAACTCCAACTCCACCCTCCAACTCCACCCTACAACTCCACCCCCAACTCCAACTCCACCCTACAACTCCACCATACAGCTCCACCCTCCAACTCCACCCTCCAACTCCACCCTCCAACTCCAACTCCAACCTCCAACTACACCCTCCAACTCCAACTCCACCCTCCAACTCCAACTCCACCCTCCAACTCCACCCTCCAACTCCAACCCAACCCTCCAACTCCACCCTCCAACTCCACCCTCCAACTCCACCCTCCAACTCCAACTCCACCTCTAACTCCACCTCCAACTCCACCTCCACCTCCAACTCCCCCCTCCAACTCCAACTCCCCCCTCCAACTCCACCCTCCAACTCCACCTCCAACTCCAACTCCACCCTCCAACTCCAACTCCACCCTCCAACTCCACCGTCCAACTCTACCGTCCAACTCCAACTCCAACTCGACCCTCCAACTTCAGCTCCACCTCCAACTCCAACTCCACTCTCCAACTCCACGCTCCAACTCCATCTTCCAACTCCACCCTCCAACTCCAATTCCACCCCCCAACTCCACCCTCCAACTCCACCCTCCAACTCCAAATCCACCCGCCAACTTGAACTCCACCCTCCAACTCCACCCTCCAACTCCAACTCCAACTCCACCCTCCTACTCCAACTCCACCCTCCGACTCCAACTCCACCCTCCAACTCCACCTTCCAAATCCAACTCCACCCTCCAACTACAACTACAACTTCACCCTCCAACTCTAACTCCACCCTCTAACTCTACCTCCAACTGCAACTCCACCCTCCAACTCCACCCTCCAACTTGACCTTCCAACCCCACCCTCCAACTCTACCCTTGAACTCCACCCTCCAACTCCACCCTCCAACTCCAACTCCACCCTCCAACTCTAAATCCACCTCCAACTCGAACTCCACCCTCCAACTCCAACTCCACCTCCAACTCTAACTCCACACTCCAACTCCATCCTCAAACTCCACCCTCCAACTCCACCCTCCAACTCCAATTCCACCCTTCAACTCCACCCTCCAACTCCAATTCCACCCTCTAACTCCACCCTCCAACTCCAACTCCACCCTCCAACTCCAATTCCACCCTTTAACTCCACCTTCCAACTACAACTCCACCCTCCAAATCCACCCTCCAACTCCACCATCCAACTCCAACTCCACCCTCCAACTCCAACTCCAACTCCAATGCCACCCTCCAACTCAAACTCCACCCTACAACTCCACCCTCCAATTCCAAATCCATCCTCCAACTCCACCCTCCAACTCCAACCTCCAAATCCACCCTCCAACTCCAACTCCACCCTCCAACTCCACCCTCTATCCTCCAACTTCCAACTCTACACTCCAACTCCACCCTCCAACTCCAAATCCACCCTCCAACTGCACCCTCCAACTCCAAATCACAAGGTGTGTTTAATTCAATTTTTTCCCTTTCTACGTACACACCACTCGTGTGTTATTTTTTTCTCCTCCTACCCCTCTCTCTACGTCTCTTTCTCGCTCCCGCACCCACGCTCTTTCTGTTACTCCTTGCTCTCCCTCCAACTCCACCCTCCAACTCCAACTCCACCCTCCAACTCCAACTCCAACTCCACCTCTAACTCCACCTCCACCTCCAACTTCACCTCCACCTCCACCTCCAACTCCCCCCTCCAACTCCCCCCTCCAACTCCACCCTCCAACTCCACCTCCAACTCCAACTCCACCCTCCAACTCCAACTCCACCGTCCAACTCCACCCTCCAACTCCACCGTCCAACTCTACCGTCCAACTCCAACTCCAACTCGACCCTCCAACTTCAGCTCCACCTCCAACTCCAACTCCACTCTCCAACTCCACGCTCCAACTCCATCTTCCAACTCCACCCTCCAACTCCACCCTCCAACTCCAATTCCACCCTCCAACTCCACCCTTAAACTCCAAATCCACCGGCCAACTCGAACTCCACACTCCAACTCCACCCTCCAACTCCAACTCCAACTCCACCCTCCGACTCCAACTCCACCCTCCAACTCCACCTTCCAAATCCAACTCCACCCTCCAACTACAACTACAACTTCACCCTCCAACTCTAACTCCACCCTCCAACTCTACCTCCAACTGCAACTCCACCCTCCAACTCCACCATCCAACTCGACCTTCCAACCCCACCCTCCAACTCTACCCTTGAACTCCACCCTCCAACTCCACCCTCCAACTCCAACTCCACCCTCCAACTCCAAATCCACCTCCAACTCCACCCTCCAACTCCAACTCCACCTCCACCTCCAACTCCACCCTTCAACTCCATCCTCCAACTCAAACTCCACCCTCGAACTCCAACTCCACCTCCAACTCTAACTCCACACTCCAACTCCATCCTCAAACTCCACCCTCCAACTCCACCCTCCAACTCCAATTCCACCCTTCAACTCTACCCTCCAACTCCAATTCCACCCTCTAACTCCACCCTCCAACTCCAACTCCACCCTCCAAATCCAACTCCACCCTCCAAATCCAACTCCACCCTCCAAATCCAACTCCACCCTCCAACTAAAACTCCACCCTCCAACTCCAACTCCAACTCCACCCTCCAACTCCAACTCCACCTCCAACTACAACTCCACCCTTCAACTCCAACTCCACCCTCCATCTCCACCCTCCAACTCCACCCTCCAACTCCACCTTCCAACTCCACCCTCCAACTCCACCCTCCAACTTCACCCTCCAACCCCAACCTCCAACTTTACCCTCCAACTCAACCCTCCAACTCCAACTGCACCCTCCATCTCCAACTGCACCCTCCAACTCCACCCTCCAAATAAGCCCTCCAACTCCACCCTTCAACTCCACCCCCCACATCCACCCTCAAACTCCACCCTCCAACTCTACCCTGCAACTCCACCCTCCAACTCCACCCTCCAATCCACCCTCCAACTCCACTCTCCAACTCCACCCTCCAACTTCACCCTCCAACTCCACCCTCTAACTCCACCCTCCAACTCCACCCTCCAAATCCAGCTCCACCCTCCAAATCCAACTCCACCCTCAAACTACAACTCCACCCTCCAACTCCACCCTCCAACTTCAACTCCCCCCTCCAACTCCAACTTCACCTCCAACTCCAACTCCACCCTTCAACTCCAACTCCACCCTACATCTCCACCCACCAACTCCACCCTCCAACTCCACCTTCCAACTCCACCTTCCAACTCCACCCTCCAACTTCACCCTACAACCCCAACCTCCAACTCCACCCTCTAACTCCAACTGCACCCTCCAACTCCACCCTCCAAATACACCCTCCAATTCCACCCTTCACCTCCACCCCCCAAACCCATCCTCAAAATCCCACCCTTAACTTTACCCTGCAACTCCACCCTCCAACTCCACCCTCCAACTCCAACTCCACCCTCCAACTCCACCCTCCAACTTCAACGCCACCCTCCAACTCAAACTCCACCCTCCAACTCCACCGTCCAATTCCAAATCCACCCTCCAACTCCACCTTCCAACTCCAACTCCACCCTCCAACTCTAACCTCCAAATCCACCCTCCAACTCCAACTCCAACTCCAACCTCCAACTCCACCCTCCAACTCCAAATCCACTTTCCAACTCCACACTCCAACTCCACCCTCCAACTCCACACTCCATCTCCACCCTCCAACTTCAACTCCAACTCCACCCTCCAACTCCACCCTCCAACACCAATTCCACCCTCCAACTCCACCCTCCAACTCTACCCTCCACCTCCAACCTCCAACTCCACCCTCCAACTCTAACTCCACCCTTCAACTCACACTCCACCCTCCAACTCCAACTGCACCCTCCTACTCCAACCTGACCCTCCAACTCCAACTCCACCCTCCAACTCCAACTCCACCCTCCAACTCCACCCCACAACTCCACCCTCCAACTCCAACTCCACCCTCCAACCCCAACTCCTCCCTTCAAGTCCCCCTCCAACTCCAACTGCACCCTCCAACTCCAACACCACCCTCCACCTCCACCCTTCAACTTCACCCTCCACCCTGCAATTCCACCCTCCAACTCCACCCTCCAAATCCACCCTCCAATTCCACCCTCCAACTCCAACTTTACCCTCCAACTCCACCCTCCAACTCAAACTCTACCCTCTAACTCCAACTCCAACCTCCAACTCCACCCTCCAACTCCAACTCCAGCTCCACCCTCCAACTCCAACTCCAGCTCCAACCTCCAACTCCACCCTCCAACTCCAAATCACAAGGTGTGTTTAATTCAATTGTTTTCCCTTTCTACGTACACACCACTCGTGTGTTATTTTTTTTCTCCTCCTACCCCTCTTTCTACGTCTCTTTTTCGCTCCCGCACCCACGCTCTTTCTGTTACTCCTTGCTCTCCCTCCAACTCCATCCTCCAACTCCACCCTCCAACTCCAACTATACCCTTCAACTCCACCCTCCAACTCCACCTCCAACTCCAGCCTTCAACTCCACCCTCCATCTCCAACCCCACCCTCCAATACCACCCTCCAACTCCAACCCCACCCTCCAATTCCACCCTTCACCCTCCAAAGCCAACTGCACCCTTCAACTCCAACTCCACCCTCCAAATACACCCTCCAACTCCACTGTCAAACTCCACAATCCACCCTCCAACTCTACCCTCCACCCTCCAACTCCAACTCCAGCCTCCAACTCCACCCTCCACCCTTCAACTCTACCCTCCAACTCTACCCACCCACTCAACTTAAACTCCACCCTCCAACTCCAACTCCACCCTCCAACTCCACCCTCCAACTACAACTCCACCCTCAAACTCCACCCTCCAACTCCCCCCTCCAACTCCAACTCCACTTCCAACTCCAACTTCAACTCCACCCTCCAACTCCCCCCTCCAACTCCACCCTCCAACTCCACCCTCCAACTCCACCCCCAACTCCAACTCCACCCTACAACTCCACCATACAGCTCCACCCTCCAACTCCACCCTCCAACTCCACCCTCCAACTCCAACTCCACCCTCCAACTCCAACTCCAACAACACCCTCCAACTCAAACTCCACCCTCCAACTCCAACTCCACCCTCCAACTCCACCCTCCAATTCCAACCCAACCCTCCAACTCTACCCTACAACTCCACCCTCCAACTCCAACTCCACCCTCCAACACCAACTCCAACTCCACCTCTAACTCCACCTCCAACTCCAACTCCAACTCCACCTCCAACTCCCCCCTCCAACTCCACCCTCCAACTCCACCCTCCAACTCCAACTCCACCCTCCAACTCCAACTCCACCCTCCAACTCCACCGTCCAACTCCACCGTCCAGCTCTACAGTCCAACTCCAACTCCAACTCCAACTCGACCCTCCAACTTCAGCTCCACCTCCAACTCCAACTCCACTCTCCAACTCCACGCTCCAACTTAATCTTCCAACTCCACCCTCCAACTCCAATTCCAACCCCCAACTCCACCCTCCAACTCCACCCTCCAACTCCACCCTCCAACTCCAAATCCACCCGCCACCTCGAACTCCACCCTCCAACTCCACCCTCCAACTCCAACTCCAACTCCACCCTCCTACTCCAACTCCTCCCTCCGACTCCAACTCCACCCTCCGACTCCAACTCCACCCTCCAACTCCACATTCCAAATCCAACTTCACCCTCCAAATCCACCCTCCAACTCCACGCTCCGACTCCACCCTCCAACTCCACCCTCCAACTCCAAATCCACCTCCAACTCCAACTCCACCCTCCAACTCCAACTCCACCTCCAACTCCAACTCCACCCTTCAACTCCACCCTCCAACTCAAACTCCACCCTCGAACTCCAACTCCACCTCCAACTCTAACTCCACACTCCAACTCCATCCTCAAACTTCACCCTCCAACTCCACCCTCCAATTCCACCCTCCAACTCCAACTGCACCCTCCAACTCCACCCTCCAATTCCACCCTTCACCTCCACCCCCCAAATCCATCCTCAAAATCCCACCCCTTACTCTACCCTGCAACTCCACCCTCCAACTCCACCCTCCAACTCCAACTCCAACTCCACCCTCCAATTCCACCCTCCAACTCCACCATCCAACTCCAACTCCACCCTCCAACTCCAACTCCACCCTCCAACTTCAACGCCATCCTCCAACTCCAACTCCACCCTCCAACTTCAACGCCATCCTCCAACTCAAACTCCACCCTCCAATTCCAAATCCACCCTCCAACTCCAACTCCACCCTCCAACTTCAACCTCCAAATCCACCCTCCAACTCCAAATCCACTTTCCAACTCCACACTCCAACTCCACCCTCCAACTCCAACTCCACACTCCAACTCCACCCTCCAACTCCACACTCCAACTCCACCCTCCAACTTCAACTCCAACTCCACCCTCCAACTCCACCCTCCAACTCCACCCTCCAACTCCAATTCCACCCTCCAACTCCACCCTCCAACTCTACCCTCCACCTCCAACCTCCAACTCCACCCTCCAACTACAACTCCACCCTTCAACTCCAACTCCACCCTCCAACTACAACTGCACCCTGCTACTCCAACCTGACCCTCCAACTCCAACTCCACCCTCCAACCCCAACTCCTCCCTCCAAGTCCACCCTCCAACTCCAAATCCACCCTCCAACTCCAACTGTACCCTCCAACTCTAACTCCACCCTCCAACTCCACCCTTCAACTTCACCCTCCACCCTCCAATTCCACCCTCCAACTCCAACTCCACCCTCCAAATCCACCCTCCAACTCCAACTCTACCCTCCAACTCCACCCTCCACCCTCCAACTCAAACTCTACCCTCTAACTCCAACTCCAACCTCCAACTCCACCCTCCAACTCCAACTCCAGCTCCACCCTCCAACTCCACCCTCCAACTCCAACTCTACCCTCCAACTCAACACTCCAACTCCACCCTCCAACTCTAACTCCACCTCCAACTCCAACTCCAACTCCACCTCCAACTGCAACTCCACCCTCCAACTCCAATTCCACCCTCCAACTCCACCCTCAAACTCCTACTCCACCTTCAAACTCCAACCTCCAACTCCAACTCTACACTCCAACTCCACCCTTCAACTCCAACTCCACCCTCCAACTCCACCCTCCAAGTCCAACTCCACCCTCCAAATCCAAACCTCCAACTCCACACTCCAACTCTACCCTCCAACTCCACCCTCCAACTCTAACTCCACCCTCCAACTCCAACTCCAACCCCCAACTCCACCCTCCAACTTCAACTCCAGCCTCCAACTCAAACTGCACCCTCCAATTCCAACTCCACCCTCCAAATACACCCTCCAACTCCACCCTTCAACTCCAGCCTCAAACTCTACCCTCCAACTCCACCTTCCAACTCCACCCTTCAACTCCAACTCCACCCTCCAACTCCACCCTCCAACTCCAAATCCACCCTCCAACTCCCCCTCCACTCTCGAACTCCAACTCTACCATCCAACTCCAACTCCACCCTCCAACTCCACCCTCCAACTCCAACTCCACCCTCCAACTCCAACTCCACCCTCCAACTCCACCCCCCAACTCCAACTCCACCCTCCAACTCAAACTCCACCCTCCAACTCAAACTCCACCCTCCAACTCCACTCTCCAACTCCAACTCCACCCTCCAACTCCACCCTCCAACCCCACCCTCCAACCCCACCCTCCAACTTCAACTCCACCCTCTAATTCAACCCTCCAACCCCACCCTCCAACTCCACCCTCCAACTCCATCTCCACCCTCCAACTTCAACTCCACCCTCTAACTCCAACCTCTAACTCCACCCTCTAACTCCACCCTTCAACTCCACCCTACAACTCCATCCTCCAACTCAAACTCCACCCTCCAACTCCAACTCCACCCTCCAACTCCACCCTTCAACTCCACCCTTCAACTCCACCCTCCAAATCCACCCTCCAACTCCATCCTCCAACTCCATCCTCCAACTCCAACTCCACCCTTCAACTCCAACTCCACTGTCCAACTCCACCCTCTAACTTCAACTCCAACTCCACCCTCCAACTCCACCTTCCACCTCTACCACCAACTCCAACTCCACCCTCCAACTCAACCCTCCAACTCCAACTCCACCCTCCAACTCCAACTCCACCCTCCAACTCCACCCTCCAACTCCATCCTCCAACTCCACCCTCCAACTCCACCCTCCAACTCCACCCTCCAACTCCACCCTCCAACTCCACCCTCCAACTCCACCCTCCAACTCCACCCTCCAACTCTACCCTCCTACTCCACCATCCAACTCCAACTCCACCCTACAACTCCACCCTCCAACACCACCCTGTAACTCCATCCTCAAACTCCACCCTCAAACTACAACGCCACCCTCCAACTACATCCTCCAAACTCCAACCCCCAACACTACCCTCCAACTCTATCCTCCAACTCCAACTCCATCCTCCAACTCCACACTCCAACTCCACCCTCGAACTCCAACTCCACCCTCCAACTCCACCCACCAACTCCAAACTCCACCCTCCAACTCTACCCTCCACCCTCCAACTCCACCATCCAACTCTACCCTTCAACTCCAACTCCACCTTCCAACTCCACCCTCCAACTCCACCCTCCAACTCCACCTTACAACTCCACCCTCCAACTCCACCCTCCAACTCCACCCTCCAACTCCACCCTCCAACTCCACCCTCCAACTCCACCCTCCAACTCCACCCTCCAACTCCCCCCTCCAACTCCCCCCTCCAAGAACAACTCCACCCTCAAACTCCAACTCCACCCTTCAACTCCAACTCCAACTTCCAACTCTACCCTCCAACTCCAACTCCACCCTCCAACTCCACCCTCCAACTCCAACTACACCCTCCAACTCCAACACCATCCTCCAACTCCACCCTCCAACTCCAACTCCACCCTCCAACTACACACTCCAACTCCACCCTCCAATGCCACCCTCCTACTCCAACTCCACCCTCCAACTCCAACACCATCCTCCAACTCCACTCTCCAACTCCAACTCCACCCCCATCTCCACACTCCAACTCCACCCTCCAACTCCAACTCCACCCTCCAACTCCACACTCCAACTCCAACTCCACCCTCCAACTCCACCCTTCAACTCCTACTCCACCCTCCAACTCCATCTCCACCCTCCAAGTCCACCCTCCAACTCCAACTCAGCTCTCCAACTCCACCCTCCAACTCAAACTCCACCCTCCAACTCAAACTCCACCCTCCAACTCCAACTCCACCCTCCAACTCCAACTCCACCCTCCAACTACAACTGTACCATCCAAATCCACCCTCCAAATCGAACCTCTAACTCCACTCTTCAACTCCAACTCCACCCTCCAACACCATCCTCCAACTCCACTCTCCAACTCCAACTCCACCCCCCAACTCCACCCTCCAACTCCACCCTCCAACTCCACCCTCCAACTCTACCCTCCAACTCCACCCTCCAAGTCCACCCTCCAACTCCAACTCAGCTCTCCAACTCCACCCTCCAACTCAAACTCCACCCTCCAACTCCAACTCCACCCTCCAACTCCAACCTCCAACTCCACCCTCCAACTCCAACTCGACCCTCCAACTACAACTCTACCGTCCAACTCCACCCTCCAACTCCAACCTCTAACTCCACCCTTCAACACCAACTCCACCCTCCAACTCCATCTCCACCCTCCAAGTCCACCCTCCAACTCCAACTCAGCCCTCAAACTCCACCCTCGAACTCCACCCTCCAACTCCACCCTCCAACTCCACCCTCCAACTCCACCCTCCAACTCAAACTCCACCCTCCAACTCCAACTCCACCCTCCAACTCTACCCTACAACTCCACCCTCCAACTCGACCCTCCGACTCCAACTCCACCCTCCAACTCCACCCTCCAACTCCACCCTCCACCCTCCAACTCAAACTCCACCCTCCAACTCCACAATTTATTTATTTATTTATTTTCAACATTTATAGAGCCCACTGTTACCAATGGTGTCCTGGCGCTGGTTGACCACTCCCGAAACCACTACCAAAGAGCTAGCCTGCTTATTGCCTGAATAGCCAAGTTTTCAGTACCTTCCGGAAAGACATCAGATCTGGTATCTGTCTGATGTACGCTGGCAGGGCGTTCCAGGCTTTTGCTGCTCCCAAGGAGAAACTTCTGCCTCCCCAGCGGGCTTTTTTAATTCTTGGGATCACTATCAGCCCTTGATTGGTTGATCTCAGTGATCTTACAGGATTGTACCATTGGAAGTACTGGGTCATGCACTGCGGACCTAGCCCCTTCAAGGCCTTAAAGACCAGACATAGTGCTTTAAACGCAATGCGTTTGCGCACAGGCAGCCAGTGCAGTTTCACCAGCTCATGGGCGACCGACCCGAATTTGGGAGTGCCCGAGATCAAGCGAGCTGCTGCATTTTGCAGCATTTGTAGTTTATTTAAAAGACCCTGTTGAGCATTAAGCAGTAATCCATTACAGTAATCCAGTCGAGACAAGTTATTCCTGATACTGCTGTTTTCCTATGCTCGTCTGGAAGAAAGGGCAGGATCTTGCAAAGAGTTTTTAGAACAAAGTAAGTAGCTGAGGACAGTGCATTTACTTGAGGCCTGAAGGATAGTTCTTCATCCATTAGGACCCTGAGGTTTTTGACCTTGGCGGCTGGTGCAGGGGGGGTGCCGAATTCTTCCGGCCACCAACTCGGAGACCAAAAGTTCTCCTTGGCCCCAAAAAGGAGAACTTCGGTCTTAGTCGAGTTTAGTTTTAGGCAATTCCCTGCCATCCAATCGCTGACCGCAAGCATGCAGTCTTTAAATCTGCTAGCTGTGCTTTCCTCACCTCCTGGCAGCAGTGACACCACAATCTGTGTGTCATCTGCGTATGAGGTTATATTAAAACCAAAAGCTCTGATCACGGGTGCTAAAGTGGATACATAAATGTTAAAAAGCATTGGACTCAGTGAAGAGCCCTGGGGCACCCCACAAGGGAGTATGAACAGGCAGGATTCTTGATCATCCAGTGTCACTACCTGAGTTCTGTTAGTGAGGAAGGCCAACTCCACCCTCCAACTCCACCCTCCAAGTCCACCCTCCAACTCCACCATCCAACTCCACCCTCCAATTCCAACCTCCAACTCCAACTCCACCCTCCAACTCCAGTCTCCAACTACAACTCCACCCTCCAACTTCAACTCCAACCTCTAACTTCCAACTCCACCCTCCAACTACAACTCCACCCTCCAACTCCAACTCCACCCTCCAACTCCAACTCCACTCTCCAACTCCAACTCCACCCTCCAACTCCAACTCCACCCCCCAACTCCACCCTCCAACTCCACCCTCCACCCTTCAACTCCACCCTCCAACTCCAACTCCACCCTCCAACTCCAACTCCACCCTCCAACTCCAACTCTACCCTGCAACTCCAACTCTACCCTGCAACTCCAACTCCACCCTCCAACTCCACCCTCGAACTCCACCCTCCAACTTCAACTCCACCCTCCAACTCCAACTCCACCCTCCAACTCTACCCTACAACTCCAGCCTCCAACTCGACCCTCCGACTCCAACTCCACCCTCCAACTCCACCCTCCAACTCCACCCTCCACCCTCCAACTCCAACTCCACACTCAAACTTCAACGCCACCCTCCAACTCCACCCTCCAACTCCAACTTCCAACTCCACCCTCGAACTCCACCCTTCAACTTCAACCTCCAACTCCAACTCCACACTCCAACTTCAATCTCCAACTCCAAATCCACTCTCCTACTCCACCCTCCATCTTCACCCTCAAACTCCAAATTCCAACTCCACCCTCCACCCTCAAACTCCACCCTCCAATTCCACCCTCCAACTCCACCCTCCAACTCCACCCTCCAACTCCACACTCCAACTCCACACTCCAACTCCACACTCCAACTCCACACTCCAACTCCACACTCCAACTCCACACTCCAACTCCACACTCCAACTCCACACTCCAAATCCACACTCCAACTCCAACTCTACCCTCCAACTCCAACTTCCAACCCCACACTCCAACTCCAACTCCACCCTCCAACTCCACCCTCCAACTCCAAATCCACTTTCCAACCCCACCCTCCAACTCCACCCTCCAACACCAACCTGACCCTCCAACTCCAACTCCACCCTCCAACTCCACCCTCCAACTCCAACTCCACCCTCCAACTCTACCCTCCAATTCCAACTCCAACTCCACCCTTCAACTCCAACTCCATCCTCCAACTCCAACTCCACCCTCCAACTCGAACTCCACCCTCCAACTCCAACTCCACCCTCCAACTCCAACTCTACCCTGCAACTCCAACTCTACCCTGCAACTCCAACTCCACCCTCCAACTCCACCCTCGAACTCCACCCTCCAACTTCAACTCCACCCTCCAACTCCAACTCCACCCTCCAACTCTACCCTACAACTCCACCCTCCAACTCGACCCTCCGACTCCAACTCCAACTCCACACTCAAACTTCAACGCCACCCTCCAACTCCACCCTCCAACTTCCAACTCCACCCTCGAACTCCACCCTTCAACTTCAACCTCCAACTCCAACTCCACCCTCCTACTTCAATCTCCAACTCCAACTCCACTCTCCAACTCCACCCTCCATCTTCACCCTCGAACTCCACCCTTCAACTTCAACCTCCAACTCCAACTCCACCCTCCAACTTCAATCTCCAACTCCAACTCCACTCTCCAACTCCACCCTCCATCTTCACCCTCAAACTCCAACTTCCAACTCCACCCTCCACCCTCAAACTCCACCCTCCAATTCCACCCTCCAACTCCACCCTCCAACTCCACCCTCCAACTCCACCCTCCAACTCCACACTCCAACTCCACACTCCAACTCCACACTCCAACTCCACACTCCAACTCCACACTCCAACTCCACACTCCAACTCCACACTCCAACTCCAACTCTACCCTCCAACTCCAACTTCCAACCCCACACTCCAACTCCAACTCCACCCTCCAACTCCAAATCCACTTTCCAACCCCACCCTCCAACTCCACCCTCCAACACCAACCTGACCCTCCAACTCCAACTCCACCCTCCAACTCCACCCTCCAACTCCAACTCCACCCTCCAACTCTACCCTCCAATTCCAACTCCAACTCCACCCTTCAACTCCAACTCCATCCTCCAACTCCAACTGCACCCTCCAACTCCACCCTCCAACTCCAACCTGACCCTCCAACTCCAACTCCACCCTCCAACTCCACCTTCCAACTCCACCCTCCAACTCCACCCTCCAACTCAAACTCCACCCTACAACTCCACCCTCCAACCCCCCCTCCAACTCCAACTCCACCCTCAAACTCCAACTCCACCCTCCAACTCCAACCTCCAACTTCCAACTCTACCCTCCAAGTCCAACTCCACCCTCAAACTCCATCTCCACCCTCCAAGTCCACCCTCCAACTCAGCCCTCCAACTCCACCCTCCAACTCAAACTCCACCCTCCAACTCCAACTCCATCATCCAACTCCACCCTCCAACTCCAACCTCCAACTCCACCCTCCAACTACAACTCCACCCTCCAACTACAACTCCACCGTCCAACTCCACCCTCCAACTCCAACCTCTAACTCTACCCTTTAACTCCAACTCCACCCTCCAAGTCCACCCTCCAACTCCAACTCAGCCCTCCAACTGCACCCTCCAACTCCAACTCCACCCTCCAACTTCACACTCCAACTCAAACTCCACCCTCCAACTCCAAACTCCAACTCCACCCTCCAACTCCACCCTCCAACTCCACCCTCCAACTCCACCCTCCAACTTCACACTCCACCCTCCAACTCCAAACTCCAACTCCAAACTCCAACTCCACCCTCCAACTCCACCCTCCAACTCCACCTTCCAACTCCACCCTCCAACTCCACCCTTCAACTCCAACCTCCAACTCCAACTCCACCCTCCAACTACAACTCCACCCTCCAACTCCAACTCCAACCTCTAACTTCCAATTCCACCCTCCAACTACAACTCCACCCTCTAACTCCAACTCTACCCTCCAACTCCAACTCCACCCTCCACCCTCCAACTCCACCCTCCAACTCCAACTACACCCTCCAACTCCAACACCACCCTCCAACTCCACCCTCCAACTCCAACTCCACCCCCCAACTCCACCCTCCAACTCCACCCTTCAACTCCTACTCCACCCTCCAACTCCATCTCTACCCTCCAAGTCCACCCTCCAACTCCAAATCAGCCCTCCAACTCCACCCTCTAACTCAAACTCCACCCTCCAACTCCACCCTCCAACTCCACCCTCCAACTCCAACCTCCAACTCCAACCTCCAACTCCAACCTCCAACTCCACCCTCCAACTCCACCCTCCAACTCCACCCTCCAACTACAACTCCACCCTCCAACTACAACTCCACCCTCCAACTCCAACTCCAACCTCTAACTTCCAATTCCACCCTCCAACTACAACTCCACCCTCCAACTCCAACTCTACCCTCCAACTCCAACTACACCCTCCAACTCCAACACCACCCTCCAACTCCGCCCTCCAACTCCAACTCCACCCCCCAACTCCACCCTCCAACTCCACCCTTCAACTCCTACTCCACCCTCCAACTCCATCTCTACCCTCCAAGTCCACCCTCCAACTCCAAATCAGCCCTCCAACTCCACCCTCTAACTCAAACTCCACCCTCCAACTCCACCCTCCAACTCCAACCTCCAACTCCAACCTCCAACTCCACCCTCCAACTCCACCTTCCAACTACAACTCCTCCGTCCAACTCCACCCTCTAACTCGACCCTTTAACTCCAACTCCACCCTCCAACTCCAACTCCACCCTCCAACTCCACACTCCAACTCCAACTCTACCCTCCAACTCCAACTTCCAACCCCACACTCCAACTCCAACTCCACCCTCCAACTCCACCCTCCAACTCCAAATCCACTTTCCAACCCCACCCTCCAACTCCACCCTCCAACACCAACCTGACCCTCCAACTCCACCCTCCAACTCCACCCTCCAACTCCAACTCCACCCTCCAACTCTACCCTCCAATTCCAACTCCAACTCCACCCTTCAACTCCAACTCCATCCTCCAACTCCAACTCCACCCTCCAACTCCAACTCCACCCTCCAACTCCAACTCCACCCTCCAACTCCAACTCTACCCTGCAACTCCAACTCTACCCTGCAACTCCAACTCCACCCTCCAACTCCACCCTCGAACTCCACCCTCCAACTCCAACTCCACCCTCCAACTCTACCCTACAACTCCACCCTCCAACTCGACCCTCCGACTCCAACTCCACCCTCCAACTCCACCCTCCAACTCCACCCTCCACCCTCCAACTCCACACTCAAACTTCAACGCCACCCTCCAACTCCACCCTCCAACTCCAACTTCCAACTCCACCCTCGAACTCCACCCTTCAACTTCAACCTCCAACTCCAACTCCACCCTCCAACTTCAATCTCCAACTCCAACTCCACTCTCCAACTCCACCCTCCATCTTCACCCTCAAACTCCAACTTCCAACTCCACCCTCCACCCTCAAACTCCACCCTCCAATTCCACCCTCCAACTCCACCCTCCAACTCCACCCTCCAACTCCACCCTCCAACTCCACACTCCAACTCCACACTCCACCCTCCAACTCCACCCTCCAACTCCACCCTCCAACTCCACACTCCAACTCCACACTCCAACTCCACACTCCAACTCCACACTCCAACTCCACACTCCAACTCCACACTCCAACTCCACACTCCAACTCCACACTCCAACTCCAACTCTACCCTCCAACTCCAACTTCCAACCCCACACTCCAACTCCAACTCCACCCTCCAACTCCAAATCCACTTTCCAACCCCACCCTCCAACTCCACCCTCCAACACCAACCTGACCCTCCAACTCCAACTCCACCCTCCAACTCCACCCTCCAACTCCAACTCCACCCTCCAACTCTACCCTCCAATTCCAACTCCAACTCCACCCTTCAACTCCAACTCCATCCTCCAACTCCAACTGCACCCTCCAACTCCACCCTCCAACTCCAACCTGACCCTCCAACTCCAACTCCACCCTCCAACTCCACCTTCCAACTCCACCCTCCAACTCCACCCTCCAACTCAAACTCCACCCTACAACTCCACCCTCCAACACCCCCTCCAACTCCAACTCCACCCTCAAACTCCAACTCCACCCTCCAACTCCAACCTCCAACTTCCAACTCTACCCTCCAAGTCCAACTCCACCCTCCAACTCCAACTCCACCCTCCAACTCCACCCTCCAACTCCAACCTCCAACTCCAACCTCCAACTCCACCCTCCAACTCCACCCTCCAACTACAACTCCTCCGTCCAACTCCACCCTCTAACTCGACCCTTTAACTCCAACTCCACCCTCCAACTCCAACTCCACCCTCCAACTCCACACTCCAACTCCAACTCTACCCTCCAACTCCAACTTCCAACCCCACACTCCAACTCCAACTCCACCCTCCAACTCCACCCTCCAACTCCAAATCCACTTTCCAACCCCACCCTCCAACTCCACCCTCCAACACCAACCTGACCCTCCAACTCCAACTCCACCCTCCAACTCCACCCTCCAACTCCAACTCCACCCTCCACTTCTACCCTCCAATTCCAACTCCAACTCCACCCTTCAACTCCAACTCCATCCTCCAACTCCAACTCCACCCTCCAACTCCAACTCCACCCTCCAACTCCAACTCCACCCTCCAACTCCAACTCTACCCTGCAACTCCAACTCTACCCTGCAACTCCAACTCCACCCTCCAACTCCACCCTCGAACTCCACCCTCCAACTCCAACTCCACCCTCCAACTCTACCCTACAACTCCACCCTCCAACTCGACCCTCCGACTCCAACTCCACCCTCCAACTCCACCCTCCAACTCCACCCTCCAACTCCACACTCAAACTTCAACGCCACCCTCCAACTCCACCCTCCAACTCCAACTTCCAACTCCACCCTCGAACTCCACCCTTCAACTTCAACCTCCAAATCCAACTCCACCCTCCAACTTCAATCTCCAACTCCAACTCCACTCTCCAACTCCACCCTCCATCTTCACCCTCAAACTCCAACTTCCAACTCCACCCTCCACCCTCAAACTCCACCCTCCAATTCCACCCTCCAACTCCACCCTCCAACTCCACCCTCCAACTCCACACTCCAACTCCACACTCCACCCTCAAACTCCACCCTCCAACTCCACCCTCCAACTCCACACTCCAACTCCACACTCCAACTCCACACTCCAACTCCACACTCCAACTCCACACTCCAACTCCACACTCCAACTCCACACTCCAACTCCAACTCTACCCTCCAACTCCAACTTCCAACCCCACACTCCAACTCCAACTCCACCCTCCAACTCCAAATCCACTTTCCAACCCCACCCTCCAACTCCACCCTCCAACACCAACCTGACCCTCCAACTCCAACTCCACCCTCCAACTCCACCCTCCAACTCCAACTCCACCCTCCAACTCTACCCTCCAATTCCAACTCCAACTCCACCCTTCAACTCCAACTCCATCCTCCAACTCCAACTGCACCCTCCAACTCCACCCTCCAACTCCAACCTGACCCTCCAACTCCAACTCCACCCTCCAACTCCACCTTCCAACTCCACCCTCCAACTCCACCCTCCAACTCAAACTCCACCCTACAACTCCACCCTCCAACACCCCCTCCAACTCCAACTCCACCCTCAAACTCCAACTCCACCCTCCAACTCCAACCTCCAACTTCCAACTCTACCCTCCAAGTCCAACTCCACCCTCCAACTCCAACTCCACCCTCCAACTCCACCCTTCAACTCCTACTAAACCCTGCAACTCCATCTCCACCCTCCAAGTCCACCCTCCAACTCCAACTCAGCCCTCCAACTCCACCCTCCAACTCAAACTCCACCCTCCAACTCCAACTCCATCATCCAACTCCACCCTCCAACTCCAACCTCCAACTCCACCCTCCAACTACAACTCCACCCTCCAACTACAACTCCACCGTCCAACTCCACCCTCCAACTCCAACCTCTAACTCTACCCTTTAACTCCAACTCCACCCTCCAAGTCCACCCTCCAACTCCAACTCAGCCCTCCAACTGCACCCTCCAACTCCAACTCCACCCTCCAACTTCACACTCCAACTCAAACTCCACCCTCCAACTCCAAACTCCAACTCCACCCTCCAACTCCACCCTCCAACTCCACCCTCCAACTCCACCCTCCAACTTCACACTCCACCCCCCAACTCCACCCTCCAACTCCACCCTTCAACTCCTACTCCACCCTCCAACTCCATCTCTACCCTCCAAGTCCACCCTCCAACTCCAAATCAGCCCTCCAACTCCACCCTCTAACTCAAACTCCACCCTCCAACTCCACCCTCCAACTCCACCCTCCAACTCCAACCTCCAACTCCAACCTCCAACTCCAACCTCCAACTCCACCCTCCAACTCCACCCTCCAACTCCACCCTCCAACTACAACTCCACCCTCCAACTACAACTCCACCCTCCAACTCCAACTCCAACCTCTAACTTCCAATTCCACCCTCCAACTACAACTCCACCCTCCAACTCCAACTCTACCCTCCAACTCCAACTACACCCTCCAACTCCAACACCACCCTCCAACTCCACCCTCCAACTCCAACTCCACCCCCCAACTCCACCCTCCAACTCCACCCTTCAACTCCTACTCCACCCTCCAACTCCATCTCTACCCTCCAAGTCCACCCTCCAACTCCACATCAGCCCTCCAACTCCACCCTCTAACTCAAACTCCACCCTCCAACTCCACCCTCCAACTCCACCCTCCAACTCCAACCTCCAACTCCAACCTCCACCTCCACCCTCCAACTCCACCTTCCAACTACAACTCCTCCGTCCAACTCCACCCTCTAACTCGACCCTTTAACTCCAACTCCACCCTCCAACTCCAACTCCACCCTCCAACTCCACACTCCAACTCCAACTCTACCCTCCAACTCCAACTTCCAACCCCACACTCCAACTCCAACTCCACCCTCCAACTCCACCCTCCAACTCCAAATCCACTTTCCAACCCCACCCTCCAACTCCACCCTCCAACACCAACCTGACCCTCCAACTCCACCCTCCAACTCCACCCTCCAACTCCAACTCCACCCTCCAACTCTACCCTCCAATTCCAACTCCAACTCCACCCTTCAACTCCAACTCCATCCTCCAACTCCAACTCCACCCTCCAACTCCAACTCCACCCTCCAACTCCAACTCCACCCTCCAACTCCAACTCTACCCTGCAACTCCAACTCTACCCTGCAACTCCAACTCCACCCTCCAACTCCACCCTCGAACTCCACCCTCCAACTCCAACTCCACCCTCCAACTCTACCCTACAACTCCACCCTCCAACTCGACCCTCCGACTCCAACTCCACCCTCCAACTCCACCCTCCAACTCCACCCTCCACCCTCCAACTCCACACTCAAACTTCAACGCCACCCTCCAACTCCACCCTCCAACTCCAACTTCCAACTCCACCCTCGAACTCCACCCTTCAACTTCAACCTCCAACTCCAACTCCACCCTCCAACTTCAATCTCCAACTCCAACTCCACTCTCCAACTCCACCCTCCATCTTCACCCTCAAACTCCAACTTCCAACTCCACCCTCCACCCTCAAACTCCACCCTCCAATTCCACCCTCCAACTCCACCCTCCAACTCCACCCTCCAACTCCACACTCCAACTCCACACTCCACCCTCCAACTCCACCCTCCAACTCCACACTCCAACTCCACACTCCAACTCCACACTCCAACTCCACACTCCAACTCCACACTCCAACTCCACACTCCAACTCCACACTCCAACTCCACACTCCAACTCCAACTCTACCCTCCAACTCCAACTTCCAACCCCACACTCCAACTCCAACTCCACCCTCCAACTCCAAATCCACTTTCCAACCCCACCCTCCAACTCCACCCTCCAACACCAACCTGACCCTCCAACTCCAACTCCACCCTCCAACTCCACCCTCCAACTCCAACTCCACCCTCCAACTCTACCCTCCAATTCCAACTCCAACTCCACCCTTCAACTCCAACTCCATCCTCCAACTCCAACTGCACCCTCCAACTCCACCCTCCAACTCCAACCTGACCCTCCAACTCCAACTCCACCCTCCAACTCCACCTTCCAACTCCACCCTCCAACTCCACCCTCCAACTCAAACTCCACCCTACAACTCCACCCTCCAACACCCCCTCCAACTCCAACTCCACCCTCAAACTCCAACTCCACCCTCCAACTCCAACCTCCAACTTCCAACTCTACCCTCCAAGTCCAACTCCACCCTCCAACTCCAACTCCACCCTCCAACTCCACCCTCCAACTCCAACCTCCAACTCCAACCTCCAACTCCACCCTCCAACTCCACCCTCCAACTACAACTCCTCCGTCCAACTCCACCCTCTAACTCGACCCTTTAACTCCAACTCCACCCTCCAACTCCAACTCCACCCTCCAACTCCACACTCCAACTCCAACTCTACCCTCCAACTCCAACTTCCAACCCCACACTCCAACTCCAACTCCACCCTCCAACTCCACCCTCCAACTCCAAATCCACTTTCCAACCCCACCCTCCAACTCCACCCTCCAACACCAACCTGACCCTCCAACTCCAACTCCACCCTCCAACTCCACCCTCCAACTCCAACTCCACCCTCCAACTCTACCCTCCAATTCCAACTCCAACTCCACCCTTCAACTCCAACTCCATCCTCCAACTCCAACTCCACCCTCCAACTCCAACTCCACCCTCCAACTCCAACTCCACCCTCCAACTCCAACTCTACCCTGCAACTCCAACTCTACCCTGCAACTCCAACTCCACCCTCCAACTCCACCCTCGAACTCCACCCTCCAACTCCAACTCCACCCTCCAACTCTACCCTACAACTCCACCCTCCAACTCGACCCTCCGACTCCAACTCCACCCTCCAACTCCACCCTCCAACTCCACCTTCCAACTCCACACTCAAACTTCAACGCCACCCTCCAACTCCACCCTCCAACTCCAACTTCCAACTCCACCCTCGAACTCCACCCTTCAACTTCAACCTCCAACTCCAACTCCACCCTCCAACTTCAATCTCCAACTCCAACTCCACTCTCCAACTCCACCCTCCATCTTCACCCTCAAACTCCAACTTCCAACTCCACCCTCCACCCTCAAACTCCACCCTCCAATTCCACCCTCCAACTCCACCCTCCAACTCCACCCTCCAACTCCACACTCCAACTCCACACTCCACCCTCAAACTCCACCCTCCAACTCCACCCTCCAACTCCACACTCCAACTCCACACTCCAACTCCACACTCCAACTCCACACTCCAACTCCACACTCCAACTCCACACTCCAACTCCACACTCCAACTCCACACTCCAACTCCACACTCCAACTCCAACTCTACCCTCCAACTCCAACTTCCAACCCCACACTCCAACTCCAACTCCACCCTCCAACTCCAAATCCACTTTCCAACCCCACCCTCCAACTCCACCCTCCAACACCAACCTGACCCTCCAACTCCAACTCCACCCTCCAACTCCACCCTCCAACTCCAACTCCACCCTCCAACTCTACCCTCCAATTCCAACTCCAACTCCACCCTTCAACTCCAACTCCATCCTCCAACTCCAACTGCACCCTCCAACTCCACCCTCCAACTCCAACCTGACCCTCCAACTCCAACTCCACCCTCCAACTCCACCTTCCAACTCCACCCTCCAACTCCACCCTCCAACTCAAACTCCACCCTACAACTCCACCCTCCAACACCCCCTCCAACTCCAACTCCACCCTCAAACTCCAACTCCACCCTCCAACTCCAACCTCCAACTTCCAACTCTACCGTCCAAGTCCAACTCCACCCTCCAACTCCAACTCCACCCTCCAACTCCACCCTTCAACTCCTACTCCACCCTGCAACTCCATCTCCACCCTCCAAGTCCACCCTCCAACTCCAACTCAGCCCTCCAACTCCACCCTCCAACTCAAACTCCACCCTCCAACTCCAACTCCATCATCCAACTCCACCCTCCAACTCCAACCTCCAACTCCACCCTCCAACTACAACTCCACCCTCCAACTACAACTCCACCGTCCAACTCCACCCTCCAACTCCAACCTCTAACTCTACCCTTTAACTCCAACTCCACCCTCCAAGTCCACCCTCCAACTCCAACTCAGCCCTCCAACTGCACCCTCCAACTCCAACTCCACCCTCCAACTTCACACTCCAACTCAAACTCCACCCTCCAACTCCAAACTCCAACTCCACCCTCCAACTCCACCCTCCAACTCCACCCTCCAACTCCACCCTCCAACTTCACACTCCAACTCAAACTCCACCCTCCAACTCCAAACTCCAACTCCACCCTCCAACTCCACCCTCCAACTCCACCCTCCAACTCCACCCTCCAACCCCACCCTTCATCTCCAACTCCACCCTCCAACTCCACCTTCCAACTCCACCCTCCAACTCCACCCTTCAACTCCAACCTCCAACTCCAACTCCACCCTCCAACTCCACCCTCCAACTACAACTCCACCCTCCAACTCCAACTCCAACCTCTAACTTCCAATTCCACCCTCCAACTACAACTCCACCCTCTAACTCCAACTCTACCCTCCAACTCCAACTCCACCCTCCACCCTCCAACTCCACCCTCCAACTCCAACTACACCCTCCAACTCCAACACCACCCTCCAACTCCAACTCCACCCCCCAACTCCACCCTCCAACTCCACCCTTCAACTCCTACTCCACCCTCCAACTCCATCTCTACCCTCCAAGTCCACCCTCCAACTCCAAATCAGCCCTCCAACTCCACCCTCTAACTCAAACTCCACCCTCCAACTCCACCCTCCAACTCCACCCTCCAACTCCACCCTCCAACTCCACCCTCCAACTCCAACCTCCAACTCCACCCTCTAACTCCACCCTCCAACTCCACCCTCCAACTCCACCCTCCAACTCCACCCTCCAACTCCACCCTCCAACTACAACTCCACCCTCCAACTACAACTCCACCCTCCAACTCCAACTCCAACCTCTAACTTCCAATTCCACCCTCCAACTACAACTCCACCCTCCAACTCCAACTCTACCCTCCAACTCCAACTCCACCCTCCAACTCCACCCTCCAACTCAAACTACACCCTCCAACTCCAACACCACCCTCCAACTCCACCCTCCAACTCCAACTCCACCCCCCAACTCCACCCTCCAACTCCACCCTTCAACTCCTACTCCACCCTCCAACTCCATCTCTACCCTCCAAGTCCACCCTCCAACTCCAAATCAGCCCTCCAACTCCACCCTCTAACTCAAACTCCACCCTCCAACTCCACCCTCCAACTCCACCCTCCAACTCCAACCTCCAACTCCAACCTCCAACTCCACCCTCCAACTCCACCCTCCAACTCCACCTCCAAACTCCACCTCCAACTCCACCCTCGAACTACAACTCCTCCGTCCAACTCCACCCTCTAACTCGACCCTTTAACTCCAACTCCACCCCTCCAACTCCAACTCCACCCTCCAACTCCACCCTCCAAGTTCACCGTCCAAGTCCACTGTCCAACTCCAACTCTACTCTCCAACCCCACCCTCCAACTCCACCCTCCAAGTCCCCCTCCAACTCCAACCGCCAACTCCAACCTCCAACTCCACCCTCCAACTCCAACTCCACTCTCCAACTCCACCCTTTTACTCCAACTTCCAACTCCACCCTCCAACTCCAACTCCACCCTCCAACTTTACCCTCCACCCGCCAACTCCACTTGCCAAATCCAACTCCACCCTCCAACTCCACCCTCCACCCTTCAACTCACTCCACCTCCAACTCCAACTCCACCCTCCACTCCAACTCCACCCTCAAACTCCACCCTCAACTCCAACTCCACCCTCCAACTCCAACACCACACTCCAACTCCACCCTCCAACTCCAACTCCACCCTCCAACTCAACCTCCAACTCCAACCTCAACTCCAACCTCCAACTCCAACCTCCAAATCCACCCTCCAACTCCCTCCCCTCCAACTTCACCTCCAACTCCAACTCCACCCTCAACTCCACTCTCCAACTCCACCCTCCATCTTCACCCTCAAACTCCAACTTCGAACTCACCCTCCACCTCTCAACTCCACCCTCCAACTTCAACTCCACCCCTCCAATTCCACCCTCCAACCCCGCTCCACTCCACCCTCCAACTCCACACTCCAACTCCACACTCAACTCCACACCACTCCAACTCCACACTCCAACTCCACACTCCAACTCCAACTCTACCCTCACCCAACTTCCAACCCCACACTCCAACTCCAACTCCACCCTCCAACTCCACCCTCCAACTCCAAATCCACTTTCCAACTCCACCCTCCAACTCCACCCTCCAACACCAACCTGACCCTCCAACTCCAACTCCACCCTCCAACTCCAACTCCACCCTCCAACTCCACCCTCCAACTACAACTCCACCCTCCAACTACAACTCCACCCTCCAACTCCAACTCCAACCTCTAACTTCCAATTCCACCCTCCAACTACAACTCCACCCTCCAACTCCAACTCTACCCTCCAACTCCAACTCCACCCTCCACCCTCCAACTCCACCCTCCAACTCCAACTACACCCTCCAACACCACCCTCCAACTCCACCCTCCAACTCCAACTCCACCCCCCAACTCCACCCTCCAACTCCACCCTTCAACTCCTACTCCACCCTCCAACTCCATCTCTACCCCTCCAAGTCCACCCTCCAACTCCAAATCAGCCCTCCAACTCCACCCTCTAACTCAAACTCCACCCTCCAACTCCACCTCCAACTCCACCCTCCAACTCCAACCTCCAACTCCAACCTCAACTCCACCCTCCAACTCCACCCTCCAACTACAACTCCTCCGTCCAACTCCACCCTCTAATTCGACCCTTTAACTCCAACTCCACCCTCCAACTCCAACTCCACCCTCCAACTCCACACTCCAACTCCAACTCTACCCTCCAACTCCAACTTCCAAACCCACACTCCAACTCCAACTCCACCCTCCAACTCCACCCTCCAACTCCAAATCCACTTTCCAACCCCACCCTCCAACTCCACCCTCCAACACCAACCTGACCCTCCAACTCCAACTCCACCCTCCAACTCCACCCTCCAACTCCAACTCCACCCTCCAACTCTACCCTCTCCAATTCCAACTCCAACTCCACCCTTCAACTCCAACTCCATCCTCCAACTCCAACTCCACCCTCCAACTCCAACTCCACCCTCCAACTCCAACTCCACCCTCCAACTCCAACTCTACCCTGCAACTCCAACTCTACCCTGCAACTCCAACTCCACCCTCCAACTCCACCCTCGAACTCCACCCTCCAACTCCAACTCCACCCTCCAACTCTACCCTACAACTCCACCCTCCAACTCGACCCTCGACTCCAACTCCACCCTCCAACTCCACCCTCCAACTCCACCCTCCACCCTCCAACTCCAACTCCACACTCAAACTTCAACGCCACCCTCCAACTCCACCCTCCAACTCCAACTTCCAACTCCACCCTCGAACTCCACCCTTCACTTCAACCTCCAACTCCAGCTCCACCCTCCAACTTCAATCTCCAACTCCAACTCCACTCTCCAACTCCACCCTCATCTTCACCCTCAAACTCCAACTTCCAACTCTACCCTCCACCCTCAAACTCCACCCTCCAATTCCACCCTCCAACTCCACCCTCCAACTCCACCCTCCAACTCCACCCTCCAACTCCACACTCCAACTCCACACTCCAACTCCACACTCCAACTCCACACTCCAACTCCACACTCCAACTCCACCCTCCAACTCCACCCTCCAACTCCACCCTCCAACTACAACTCCACCCTGCCAACTACAACTCCACCCTCCAACTCCAACTCCAACCTCTAACTTCCAATTCCACCCTCCAACTACAACTCCACCCTCCAACTCCAACTCTACCCTCCAACTCCAACTCCAACCTCCACCCTCCAACTCCACCCTCCAACTCAAACTACACCCTCCAACTCCAACACCACCCTCCAACTCCACCCTCCAACTCCAACTCCACCCCCCAACTCCACCTCCAACTCCACCCTTCAACTCCTACTCCACCCTCCAACTCCATCTCTACCCTCCAAGTCCACCCTCCAACTCCAAATCAGCCCTCCAACTCCACCCTCTAACTCAAACTCCACCCTCCAACTCCACCCTCCAACTCCACCCTCCAACTCCAACCTCCAACTCCAACCTCCAACTCCACCCTCCAACTCCACCCTCCAACTCCACCCTCCAACTCCACCCTCCAACTCCACCCTCCAACTACAACTCCTCCGTCCAACTCCACCCTCTAACTCGACCCTTTAACTCCAACTCCACCCTCCAACTCCAACTCCACCCTCCAACTCCACCCTCCAAGTTCACCGTCCAAGTCCACTGTCCAACTCCAACTCTACTCTCCAACCCCACCCTCTAACTCCACCCTCCAAGTCCACCCTCCAACTCCAACCTCCAACTCCAACCTCCAACTCCACCCTCCAACTCCAACTCCACTCTCCAACTCCACCCTTTTACTCCAACTTCCAACTCCACCCTCCAACTCCAACTCCACCCTCCAACTTTACCCTCCACCCTCCAACTCCACTTGCCAAATCCAACTCCACCCTCCAACTCCACCCTCCACCCTTCAACTCCACCCTCCAACTCCAACTCCACCCTCCAACTCCAACTCCACCCTCAAACTCCACCCTCAAACTCCAACTCCACCCTCCAACTCCAACACCACACTCCAACTCCACCCTCCAACTCCAACTCCACCCTCCAACTCCAACCTCCAACTCCAACCTCCAACTCCAACCTCCAACTCCAACCTCCAAATCCACCCTCCAACTCCACCCTCCAACTTCAACCTCCAACTCCAACTCCACCCTCCAACTCCACTCTCCAACTCCACCCTCCATCTTCACCCTCAAACTCCAACTTCGAACTCCACCCTCCACCCTCAAACTCCACCCTCCAACTTCAACTCCACCCTCCAATTCCACCCTCCAACTCCACCCTCCAACTCCACCCTCCAACTCCACACTCCAACTCCACACTCCAACTCCACACTCCAACTCCACACTCCAACTCCACACTCCAACTCCACACTCCAACTCCACACTCCAACTCCACACTCCAACTCCAACTCTACCCTCCAACTCCAACTTCCAACCCCACACTCCAACTCCAACTCCACCCTCCAACTCCACCCTCCAACTCCAAATCCACTTTCCAACTCCACCCTCCAACTCCACCCTCCAACACCAACCTGACCCTCCAACTCCAACTCCACCCTCCAACTCCAACTCCACCCTCCAACTCCACCCTCCAACTACAACTCCACCCTCCAACTACAACTCCACCCTCCAACTCCAACTCCAACCTCTAACTTCCAATTCCACCCTCCAACTACAACTCCACCCTCCAACTCCAACTCTACCCTCCAACTCCAACTCCACCCTCCACCCTCCAACTCCACCCTCCAACTCCAACTACACCCTCCAACACCACCCTCCAACTCCACCCTCCAACTCCAACTCCACCCCCCAACTCCACCCTCCAACTCCACCCTTCAACTCCTACTCCACCCTCCAACTCCATCTCTACCCTCCAAGTCCACCCTCCAACTCCAAATCAGCCCTCCAACTCCACCCTCTAACTCAAACTCCACCCTCCAACTCCACCCTCCAACTCCACCCTCCAACTCCAACCTCCAACTCCAACCTCCAACTCCACCCTCCAACTCCACCCTCCAACTACAACTCCTCCGTCCAACTCCACCCTCTAATTCGACCCTTTAACTCCAACTCCACCCTCCAACTCCAACTCCACCCTCCAACTCCACACTCCAACTCCAACTCTACCCTCCAACTCCAACTTCCAACCCCACACTCCAACTCCAACTCCACCCTCCAACTCCACCCTCCAACTCCAAATCCACTTTCCAACCCCACCCTCCAACTCCACCCTCCAACACCAACCTGACCCTCCAACTCCAACTCCACCCTCCAACTCCACCCTCCAACTCCAACTCCACCCTCCAACTCTACCCTCCAATTCCAACTCCAACTCCACCCTTCAACTCCAACTCCATCCTCCAACTCCAACTCCACCCTCCAACTCCAACTCCACCCTCCAACTCCAACTCCACCCTCCAACTCCAACTCTACCCTGCAACTCCAACTCTACCCTGCAACTACAACTCCGCCCTCCAACTCCACCCTCGAACTCCACCCTCCAACTCCAACTCCACCCTCCAACTCTACCCTACAACTCCACCCTCCAACTCGACCCTCCGACTCCAACTCCACCCTCCAACTCCACCCTCCAACTCCACCCTCCACCCTCCAACTCCAACTCCACACTCAAACTTCAACGCCACCCTCCAACTCCACCCTCCAACTCCAACTTCCAACTCCACCCTCGAACTCCACCCTTCAACTTCAACCTCCAACTCCAGCTCCACCCTCCAACTTCAATCTCCAACTCCAACTCCACTCTCCAACTCCACCCTCCATCTTCACCCTCAAACTCCAACTTCCAACTCCACCCTCCACCCTCAAACTCCACCCTCCAATTCCACCCTCCAACTCCACCCTCCAACTCCACCCTCCAACTCCACCCTCCAACTCCACACTCCAACTCCACACTCCAACTCCACACTCCAACTCCACACTCCAACTCCACACTCCAACTCCACACTCCAACTCCAACTCTACCCTCCAACTCCAACTTCCAACCCCACACTCCAACTCCAACTCCACCCTCCAACTCCACCCTCCAACTCCAAATCCACTTTCCAACCCCACCCTCCAACTCCACCCTCCAACACCAACCTGACCCTCCAACTCCAACTCCACCCTCCAACTCCACCCTCCAACTCCAACTCCACCCTCCAACTCTACCCTCCAATTCCAACTCCAACTCCACCCTTCAACTCCAACTCCATCCTCCAACTCCAACTGCACCCTCCAACTCCACCCTCCAACTCCAACCTGACCCTCCAACTCCACCCTCCAACTCCACCTTCCAACTCCACCCTCCAACTCCACCCTCCAACTCAAACTCCACCCTACAACTCCACCCTCCAACACCCCCTCCAACTCCAACTCCACCCTCAAACTCCAACTCCACCCTCCAACTCCAACCTCCAACTTCCAACTCTACCCTCCAAGTCCAACTCCACCCTCCAACTCCAACTCCACCCTCCAACTCCACCCTTCAACTCCTACTCCACCCTGCAACTCCATCTCCACCCTCCAAGTCCACCCTCCAACTCCAACTCAGCCCTCCAACTCCACCCTCCAACTCAAACTCCACCCTCCAACTCCAACTCCATCATCCAACTCCACCCTCCAACTCCAACCTCCAACTCCACCCTCCAACTACAACTCCACCCTCCAACTACAACTCCACCGTCCAACTCCACCCTCCAACTCCAACCTCTAACTCTACCCTTTAACTCCAACTCCACCCTCCAAGTCCACCCTCCAACTCCAACTCAGCCCTCCAACTGCACCCTCCAACTCCAACTCCACCCTCCAACTTCACACTCCAACTCAAACTCCACCCTCCAACTCCAAACTCCAACTCCACCCTCCAACTCCACCCTCCAACTCCACCCTCCAACTCCACCCTCCAACTTCACACTCCAACTCAAACTCCACCCTCCAACTCCAAACTCCAACTCCACCCTCCAACTCCACCCTCCAACTCCACCCTCCAACTCCACCCTCCAACTCCACCCTCCAACTCCACCCTTCATCTCCAACTCCACCCTCCAACTCCACCTTCCAACTCCACCCTCCAACTCCACCCTTCAACTCCAACCTCCAACTCCAACTCCACCCTCCAACTCCACCCTCCAACTACAACTCCACCCTCCAACTCCAACTCCAACCTCTAACTTCCAATTCCACCCTCCAACTACAACTCCACCCTCTCACTCCAACTCTACCCTCCAACTCCAACTCCACCCTCCACCCTCCAACTCCACCCTCCAACTCCAACTACACCCTCCAACTCCAACACCACCCTCCAACTCCACCCTCCAACTCCAACTCCACCCCCCAACTCCACCCTCCAACTCCACCCTTCAACTCCTACTCCACCCTCCAACTCCATCTCTACCCTCCAAGTCCACCCTCCAACTCCAAATCAGCCCTCCAACTCCACCCTCTAACTCAAACTCCACCCTCCAACTCCACCCTCCAACTCCACCCTCCAACTCCACCCTCCAACTCCAACCTCCAACTCCACCCTCCAACTCCACCCTCCAACTCCACCCTCCAACTCCACCCTCCAACTACAACTCCACCCTCCAACTACAACTCCACCCTCCAACTCCAACTCCAACCTCTAACTTCCAATTCCACCCTCCAACTACAACTCCACCCTCCAACTCCAACTCTACCCTCCAACTCCAACTCCACCCTCCACCCTCCAACTCCACCCTCCAACTCCAACTACACCCTCCAACTCCAACACCACCCTCCAACTCCACCCTCCAACTCCAACTCCACCCCCCAACTCCACCCTCCAACTCCACCCTTCAACTCCTACTCCACCCTCCAACTCCATCTCTACCCTCCAAGTCCACCCTCCAACACCAAATCAGCCCTCCAACTCCACCCTCTAACTCAAACTCCACCCTCCAACTCCACCCTCCAACTCCACCCTCCAACTCCAACCTCCAACTCCAACCTCCAACTCCACCCTCCAACTCCACCCTCCAACTACAACTCCTCCGTCCAACTCCACCCTCTAACTCAACCCTTTAACTCCAACTCCACCCTCCAACTCCAACTCCACCCTCCAACTCCACCCTCCAAGTTCACCGTCCAAGTCCACTGTCCAACTCCAACTCTACTCTCCAACCCCACCCTCCAACTCCACCCTCCAAGTCCACGCTCCAACTCCAACCTCCAACTCCACCCTCCAACTCCAACTCCACTCTCCAACTCCACCCTTTTACTCCAACTTCCAACTCCACCCTCCAACTCCAACTCCACCCTCCAACTTTACCCTCCACCCTCCAACTCCACTTGCCAAATCCAACTCCACCCTCCAACTCCACCCTCCACCCTTCAACTCCACCCTCCAACTCCAACTCCACCCTCCAACTCCAACTCCACCCTCCAACTCCAACACCACACTCCAACTCCACCCTCCAACTCCAACTCCACCCTCCAACTCCAACCTCCAACTCCAACCTCCAACTCCAACCTCCAACTCCAACCTCCAAATCTGCCCTCCAACTCCACCCTCCAACTTCAACCTCCAACTCCAACTCCACCCTCCAACTCCACTCTCCAACTCCACCCTCCATCTTCACCCTCAAACTCCAACTTCGAACTCCACCCTCAACCCTCAAACTCCACCCTCCAACTTCAACTCCACCCTCCAATTCCACCCTCCAACTCCACCCTCCAAATCCACACTCCAACTCCACACTCCAACTCCACACTCCAACTCCACACTCCAACTCCACACTCCAACTCCACACTCCAACTCCACACTCCAACTCCACACTCCAACTCCAACTCTACCCTCCAACTCCAACTTCCAACCCCACACTCCAACTCCAACTCCACCCTCCAACTCCACCCTCCAACTCCAAATCCACTTTCCAACTCCACCCTCCAACTCCACCCTCCAACACCAACCTGACCCTCCAACTCCAACTCCACCCTCCAACTCCAACTCCACCCTCCAACTCCACCCTCCAATTCCAACTCCAACTCCACCCTTCAACTCCAACTCCATCCTCCAACTCCAACTGCACCCTCCAACTCCACCCTCCAACTCCAACCTGACCCTCCAACTCCAACTCCACCCTCCAACTCCACCTTCCAACTCCACCCTCCAACTCCACCCTCCAACACAAACTCCACCCTCCAACTCCACCCTCCAACCCCCCCTCCAACTCCAACTCCACCCTCAAACTCCAACTCCACCCTCCAACTCGCACCTCCAACTTCCAACTCTACCCTCCAAGTCCAACTCTACCCTCCAACTCCACCCTCCAACTCCACCCTTCAACTCCTACTCCACCCTGCAACTCCATCTCCACCCTCCAAGTCCACCCTCCAACTCCAACTCAGCCCTCCAACTCCACCCTCCAACTCAAACTCCACCCTCCAACTCCAACTCCATCATCCAACTCCACCCTCCAACTCCAACCTCCAACTCCACCCTTCAACTACAAATCCACTCTCCAACTACAACTCCACCGTCCAACTCCACCCTCCAACTCCAACCCCTAACTCTACCCTTTAACTCCAACTCCACCCTCCAAGTCCACCCTCCAACTCCAACTCAGCCCTCCAAATGCACCCTCCAACTCCAACTCCACCCTCCAACTTCACACTCCAACTCAAACTCCACCCTCCAACTCCAAACTCGAACTCCACCCTCCAACTCCACCCTCCAACTCCACCATCCAACTCCACCCTTCATCTCCAACTCCACCCTCCAACTCCACCTTCCAACTCCACCCTCCAACTCTACCCTCCAACTCCACCCTTCAACTCCACCCTTCAACTCCAACATCCAACTCCAACTCCACCCTCCAACTCCACCCTCCAACTACAACTCCACCCTCCAACTCCAACCTCTAACTCCCAATTCCACCCTCCAACTACAACTCCACCCTCGAACTCCAACTCTACCCTCCAACTCCAACTCCACCCTCCACCCTCCAACTCCACCCTCCAACTCCAACTACACCCTCCAACTCCAACACCACTCTCCAACTCCACCCTCCAACTCCAACTCCACCCCCCAACTCCACCCTCCAACTCCACCCTTCAACTCCTACTCCACCCTCCAACTCCATCTCTACCCTCCAAGTCCACCCTCCAACTCCAAATCAGCCCTCCAACTCCACCCTCCAACTCAAACTCCACCCTCCAACTCCACCCTCCAAGTTCACCGTCCAAGTCCACTGTCCAACTCCAACTCTACTCTCCAACCCCACCCTCCAACTCCACCCTCCAAGTCCACCCTCCAACTCCAACCTCCAACTCCACCCTCCAACTCCACCCTCCAACTCCACCCTCAACCCTCCAACTCCACCTGCCAAATCCAACTTCACCCTCCAACTCCACCCTCCACCCTTCAACTCCACCCTCCAACTCCAACTCCACCCTCCAACTCCAACTCCACCCTCCAACTCCAACTACACCCTCCAACTCCAACTTCACCCTCCAACTTCAACTCCACCCTCCAACTCCACCCTCCAACTCCACCCTACAACTCCACTGTCCAACTCCAACCTCCAACTCCAACCTCCAACTCCAGCCTCCAACTCCAGCATCCAACTCCACCCTCCAACTCCAACTCCACCCTCCAACTCCACCCACCAACTCCACCGTCCAACTCCACCCTCCAACTCCACCCCACAGCTCCACCGTCCAACTCCACCCTCCAACTCCAACCTCCAACTCCAGCCTCCAACTCCAACATCCAACTCCACCCTCCAACTCCAACTCCACCCTCCAACTCCACCCACCAACTCCAACTCCACCCTCCAACTCCACCCTCCAACTCCACCCTCCACCCTCCAACTCCAACTCCAACTCCACCCTCGAACTCCACCCTCCATTCCAACCTCCAACTCCAACTCCACCCTCCAACTCCACCCTCCAACTCCACCCTCCAACTCCAACTCCACCCTCCACCCTCAAACTCTACCCTCCACCCTCCAAATTCAAGTCCACCCTCCAACTCCACCCTCCAATTCCACCCTCCAACTGCAACTCTACCCTCTAACTCCACCCTCCAACTAAAACTCCACCCTCCAACTCCATCTCCACCTCCAACTCCACCCTCCAACTCCAACTCCACCCTCCAACTCCAACTCTAGCTCCACCCTCCAACTCCACCCTTCAACTCAAACTCCGCTCTCCAACTCCAACTCCAACCTCCAACTTCACCTCCAACTGCAACTCCACCCTCCAGCTCCAATTCCACCCTCAAACTCCACCTTAAAACTCCTACTCCACCCTCCAACTCCAACTCCACCCTCCAACTCCAACTGCACCCTCCAATTCCAACTGCACCCTTCAACTCCAACTCCACCCTCCAAAAACACCCTCCAACTCCACTCTTTAACTCCACCCTCCACCTCCACCCTTCAACTTCACCCTCCACCCTCCAACTCCTCCCTCCAACTCAAACTCCACCCTCTAACTCCAACCCCAACTCCACCTCCAACTCCACCCTCCAACTCCACCCTCCAACTCCAACTCCAGCTCCACCCTCCAACTCCAACTCTAACTCCACCCTCCAAAAACACCCTCCAACTCCACCCTCCACCTCCACCCTTCAACTTCACCCTCTACCCTCCAACTCCTCCCTCCAACTCCAATTCCACCCTCCAACTCCACCCTCAAACTCCACCCTCAAACTCCTACTCCACCTTCCAACTCCAACCTCCAACTCCAACTCTACCCTCCAACTCCACCCTCCAACTCCAACTCCACCCTTCAACTCCAACTCCAACTCCACCCTCCAACTCCACCCTCCAACTCCACCCTCCAACTCCACCCTCCAACTCCAACCTCCAACTCCAACCTCCAACTCCACACTCCAACTCCAACTCTACCCTCCAATTCCACCCTCCAACTCCACCCTCCAACTCTAACTCCACCCTCCAACTCCAACTCCACCCTTCAACTCCACCCTCCAACTCCACCCTCCAACTTCAACTCCACCCTCAAACTGCACCCTCCAACTGCACCCTCCAAATATACCCTCCAACTCCACCCTTCAACTCCAGCCTCCAAATCCACCCTCCAACTCCACCTTCCAACTCCACCCTACAACTCCACCCTTCAGCTCCAACTCCACCCTCCAACTCCTAATCCACCCTCCAACTCCACCCTCCAACTCCCCCTCCACAATCGAACTCAAACTCCACCCTCCAACTCCAACTCCATCCTCCAACTCCACCCTCCATCTCCACCCTCAAACTCCAACTCCATCCTCCAACTCCTACTCCAGCTCCACCCTCCAACTCCAACTCCACCCTCAAACTCCACCCTCAAACTCCAATTCCACCCTCCAACACCACCCTCCAACTCCACCCTCCGACTCCAACTCCACCCTCCAACTTCACACTCCAACTCAAACTCCACCCTCCAACTCCAAACTCCAACTCCACCCTCCAACTCCACCCTCCAACTCCACCCTTCATCTCCAACTCCACCCTCCAACTCCACCTTCCAACTCCACCCTCCAACTCTACCCTCCAACTCCACCCTTCAACTCCACCCTTCAACTCCAACCTCCAACTCCAACTCCACCCTCCAACTCCACCCTCCAACTACAACTCCACCCTCGAACTCCAACTCCAACTTCTAACTTCCAATTCCACCCTCCAACTACAACTCCACCCTCCAACTCCAACTCTACCCTCCAACTCCACCCTCCACCCTCCAACTCCACCCTCCAACTCCAACTAACCCTCCAACTCCAACAAAACCCTCCAACTCCACCCTCCAACTCCATCTCCACCCCCCAACTCCACCCTCCAGCTCCACCCTCCAACTCCACCCTTCAACTCCTACTCCACCCTCCAACTCCATCTCTACCCTCCAAGTCCACCCTCCAACTCCAAATCAGCCCTCCAACTCCACCCTCCAACTCAAACTCCACCCTCCAACTCCACCCTCCAACTCCACCCTCCAACTCCACCCTCCAACTCCAACTCCTCCGTCCAACTCCACCCTCTAAGTCGACCCTTTAACTTCAACTCCACCCTCCAACTCCAACTCCACCCTCCAACTCCACCCTCCAAGTTCACCGTCCAAGTCCACTGTCCAACTCCAACTCTACTCTCCAACCCCACCCTCCAACTCCACCCTCCAAGTCCACCCTCCAACTCCAACCTCCAACTCCACCCTCCAACTCCACCCTCCAACTCCAACTCCACTCTCCAACTCCACCCTTTTACTCCAACTTCCAACTCCACCCTCCAACTCCAACTCCACCCTCCAACTTTACCCTCCACCCTCCAACTCCACCTGCCAAATCCAACTCCACCCTCCAACTCCACCCTCCACCCTTCAACTCCACCCTCCAACTCCAACTCCACCCTCCAACTCCAACTACACCCTCCAACTCCAACTTCACCCTCCAACTCCACCCTCCAACTCCACCCTCCAACTCCACCCTACAACTCCACCGTTCAACTCCAACCTCAAACTCCAACATCCAACTCCAGCCTCCAACTCCAACATCCAACTCCACCCTCCAACTCCAACTCCACCCTCCAACTCCACCCACCAACTCCAACTCCACCCTCAAACTCCACCCTCCAACTCCACCCTCCACCCTCCAACTCCAACTCCACCCTCAAACTCCACCCTCCATTCCAACCTCCAACTCCAACTCCACCCTCCAACTCCACCCTCCAACTCCACTCTCCAACTCCAACTTCCAACTCCACCCTCCACCCTCAAACTCTACCCTCCACCCTCCAACTTCAAGTCCACTCTCCAACTCCACCCTTCAATTCCACCCTCCAACTGCAACTCTACCCTCTAACTCCACCCTCCAACTAAAACTCCACCCTCCAACTCAAACTCCACCTCCAACTCCACCCTCCAACTTCACCTCCAACTGCAACTCCACCCTCCAGCTCCAATTCCACCCTCAAACTCCACCTTAAAACTCCTACTCCACCCTCCAACTCCAACTCCACCCTCCAACTCCAACTGCACCCTCCAACTCCAACTGCACCCTTCAAAAACACCCTCCAACTCCACTCTTCAACTCTACCCTCCACCTCCACCCTTCAACTTCACCCTCCACCCTCCAACTCCTCCCTCCAACTCAAACTCCACCCTCTAACTCCAACCCCAACTCCACCTCCAACTCCACCTCCAACTCCACCCTCCAACTCCACCCTCCAACTCCACCCTCCAACTCCAACTCCAGCTCCACCCTCCAACTCCAAATCTAACTCCACCCTCCAAAACACCCTCCAACTCCACCCTCCACCTCCACCCTTCAACTTCACCCTCTACCCTCCAACTCCTCCCTCCAGCTCCAACTCCAACTCCACCCTCCAACTGCAACTCCACCCTCCAACTCCACCCTCCAACTCCACCCTCCAACTCCACCCTCCAACTTCAACTCCACCCTCAAACTGCACCCTCCAACTCCACCCTCCAAATACACCCTCCAACTCCATCCTTCAACTCCAGCCTCCAACTCCACCCTCCAACTCCACCTTCCAACTCCACCTTCCAACTCCACCCTTCAGCTCCAACTCCACCCTCCAACTCCAAATCCACCCTCCAACTCCACCCTCCAACTCCCCCTCCACAATCGAACTCAAACTCCACCCGCCAACTCCAACTCCATCCTCCACCTCCACCCTCCATCTCCACCCTCAAACTCCAACTCCATCCTCCAACTCCTACTCCAGCTCCACCCTCCAACTCCAACTCCACTCTCCAACTCCACCCTTTTACTCCAACTTCCAACTCCACCCTCCAACTTTACCCTCCACCCTCCAACTCCACCTGCCAAATCCAACTTCACCCTCCAACTCCACCCTCCACCCTTCAACTCCACCCTCCAACTCCAACTCCACCCTCCAACTCCAACTACACCCTCCAACTCCAACTTCACCCTCCAACTTCAACTCCACCCTCCAACTCCAACTCCACCCTCCAACTCCACCCTACAACTCCACCGTCCAACTCCAACCTCCAACTCCAACCTCCAACTCCAGCCTCCAACTCCAACATCCAACTCCACCCTCCAACTCCAACTCCACCCTCCAACTCCACCCACCAACTCCAACTCCACCCTCAAACTCCACCCTCCAACTCCACCCTCCACCCTCCAACTCCAACTCCAACTCCACCCTCGGATTCCATCCTCCATTCCAACCTCCAACTCCAACTCCACCCTCCAACTCCACCCTCCAACTCCAACTCCACCCTCCACCCTCAAACTCTACCCTCCACCCTCCAACTTCAAGTCCACCCTCCAACTCCACCCTCCAATTCCACCCTCCAACTGCAACTCTACCCTCTAACTCCACCCTCCAACTAAAACTCCACCCTCCAACTCCATCTCCATCTCCAACTCCACCCTCCAACTCCAACTCCACCCTCCAACTCCAACTCTAGCTCCACCCTCCAACTCCACCCTCCAACTCCAACTCTACCCTCCAACTCCACCCTTCAACTCAAACTCCACTCTCCAACTCCAACTCCACCCTCCAACTTCACCTCCAACTGCAACTCCACCCTCCAGCTCCAATTCCACCCTCAAACTCCACCTTAAAACTCCTACTCCACCCTCCAACTCCAACTCCACCCTCCAACTCCAACTGCACTCTCCAATTCCAACTGCACCCTCCAACTCCAACTCCACCCTCCAAAAACACCCTCCAACTCCACTCTTTAACTCCACCCTCCACCTCCACCCTTCAACTTCACCCTCCACCCTCCAACTCCTCCCTCCAACTCAAACTCCACCCTCTAACTCCAACCCCAACTCCACCTCCAACTCCACCCTCCAACTCCACCCTCCAACTCCAACTCCAGCTCCACCCTCCAACTCCAACTCTAACTCCACCCTCCAAAAACACCCTCCAACTCCACCCTCCACCTCCACCCTTCAACTTCACCCTCTACCCTCCAACTCCTCCCTCCAACTCCAATTCCACCCTCCAACTCCACCCTCAAACTCCACCCTCAAACTCCTACTCCACCTTCCAACTCCAACCTCCAACTCCAACTCTACCCTCCAACTCCACCCTCCAACTCCAACTCCACCCTTCAACTCCAACTCCAACTCCACCCTCCAACTCCACCTTCCAACTCCAACCTCCAACTCCAACCTCCAACTCCAACCTCCAACTCCACACTCCAACTCCACCCTCCAATTCCACCCTCCAACTCCACCCTCCAACTCTAACTCCACCCTCCAACTCCAACTCCACCCTCCAACCCCACCCTCCAACTCCACCCTCCAACTCCACCCTCCAACTCCACCCTCCAACTTCAACTCCACCCTCAAACTGCACCCTCCAACTCCACCCTCCAAATATACCCTCCAACTCCACCCTTCAACTCCAGCCTACAAATCCACCCTCCAACTCCACCTTCCGACTCCACCCTACAACTCCACCCTTCAGCTCCAACTCCACCCTCCAACTCCAAATCCACCCTCCAACTCCATACTCCAACTCCCCCTCCACAATCGAACTCAAACTCCACCCTCCAACTCCAACTCCATCCTCTAACTCCACCCTCCATCTCCACCCTCAAACTCCAACTCCATCCTCCAACTCCTACTCCAGCTCCACCCTCCAACTCCACCCTCAAACTCCACCCTCAAACTCCAACTCCACCCTCCAACTCCAACACCACCCTCCAACTCCACCCTCCAACTCCAACTCCACCCTCCAACTTCACACTCCAACTCAAACTCCACCCTCCAACTCCAAACTCCAACTCCACCCTCCAACTCCAAACTCCAACTCCACCCTCCAACTCCACCCTCCAACTCCACCATCCAACTCCACCCTTCATCTCCAACTCCACCCTCCAACTCCACCCTCCAACTCTACCCTCCAACTCCACCCTTCAACTCCACCCTTCAACTCCAACCTCCAACTCCAACTCCACCCTCCAACTCCACCCTCCAACTACAACTCCACCCTCGAACTCCAACTCCAACCTCTAACTTCCAATTCCACCCTCCAACTACAACTCCACCCTCCAACTCCAACTCTACCCTCCAACTCAAACTCCACCCTCCAACTCCACCCTCCAAGTTCACCGTCCAAGTCCACTGTCCAACTCCAACTCTACTCTCCAACCCCACCCTCCAACTCCACCCTCCAAGTCCACCCTCCAACTCCAACCTCCAACTCCACCCTCCAACTCCACCCTCCAACTCCACCCTCAACCCTCCAACTCCACCTGCCAAATCCAACTTCACCCTCCAACTCCACCCTCCACCCTTCAACTCCACCCTCCAACTCCAACTCCACCCTCCAACTCCAACTACACCCTCCAACTCCAACTTCACCCTCCAACTTCAACTCCACCCTCCAACTCCAACTCCACCCTCCAACTCCACCCTACAACTCCACTGTCCAACTCCAACCTCCAACTCCAACCTCCAACTCCAGCCTCCAACTCCAGCCTCCAACTCCACCCTCCAACTCCAACTCCACCCTCCAACTCCACCCACCAACTCCACCGTCCAACTCCACCCTCCAACTCCACCCCACAGCTCCACCGTCCAACTCCACCCTCCAACTCCAACCTCCAACTCCAGCCTCCAACTCCAACATCCAACTCCACCCTCCAACTCCAACTCCACCCTCCAACTCCACCCACCAACTCCAACTCCACCCTCAAACTCCACCCTCCAACTCCACCCTCCACCCTCCAACTCCAACTCCAACTCCACCCTCGAACTCCACCCTCCATTCCAACCTCCAACTCCAACTCCACCCTCCAACTCCACCCTCCAACTCCACCCTCCAACTCCACCCTCCAACTCCAACTCCACCCTCCACCCTCAAACTCTACCCTCCACCCTCCAAATTCAAGTCCACCCTCCAACTCCACCCTCCAATTCCACCCTCCAACTGCAACTCTACCCTCTAACTCCACCCTCCAACTAAAACTCCACCCTCCAACTCCATCTCCACCTCCAACTCCACCCTCCAACTCCAACTCCACCCTCCAACTCCAACTCTAGCTCCACCCTCCAACTCCACCCTTCAACTCAAACTCCACTCTCCAACTCCAACTCCACCCTCCAACTTCACCTTCAACTGCAACTCCACCCTCCAGCTCCAATTCCACCCTCAAACTCCACCTTAAAACTCCTACTCCACCCTCCAACTCCAACTCCACCCTCCAACTCCAACTGCACCCTCCAATTCCAACTGCACCCTTCAACTCCAACTCCACCCTCCAAAAACACCCTCCAACTCCACTCTTTAACTCCACCCTCCACCTCCACCCTTCAACTTCACCCTCCACCCTCCAACTCCTCCCTCCAACTCAAACTCCACCCTCTAACTCCAACCCCAACTCCACCTCCAACTCCACCCTCCAACTCCACCCTCCAACTCCAACTCCAGCTCCACCCTCCAACTCCAACTCTAACTCCACCCTCCAAAAACACCCTCCAACTCCACCCTCCACCTCCACCCTTCAACTTCACCCTCTACCCTCCAACTCCTCCCTCCAACTCCAATTCCACCCTCCAACTCCACCCTCAAACTCCACCCTCAAACTCCTACTCCACCTTCCAACTCCAACCTCCAACTCCAACTCTACCCTCCAACTCCACCCTCCAACTCCAACTCCACCCTTCAACTCCAACTCCAACTCCACCCTCCAACTCCACCCTCCAACTCCACCCTCCAACTCCAACCTCCAACTCCAACCTCCAACTCCACACTCCAACTCCAACTCTACCCTCCAATTCCACCCTCCAACTCCACCCTCCAACTCTAACTCCACCCTCCAACTCCAACTCCACCCTCCAACTCCACCCTCCAACTCCACCCTCCAACTTCAACTCCACCCTCAAACTGCACCCTCCAACTCCACCCTCCAAATATACCCTCCAACTCCACCCTTCAACTCCAGCCTCCAAATCCACCCTCCAACTCCACCTTCCAACTCCACCCTACAACTCCACCCTTCAGCTCCAACTCCACCCTCCAACTCCAACACCACCCTCCAACTCCACCCTCCAACTCCATCTCCACCCCCAACTCCACCCTCCAATTCCACCCTCCAACTCCACCCTTCAACTCCTACTCCACCCTCCAACTCCATCTCTACCCTCCAAGTCCACCCTCCAACTCCAAATCAGCCCTCCAACTCCACCCTCCAACTCAAACTCCACCCTCCAACTCCACCCTCCAACTCCACCCTCCAACTCCAACTCCTCTGTCCAACTCCACCCTCTAAGTCGACCCTTTAACTTCAACTCCACCCTCCAACTCCACCCTCCAACTCCACCCTCCAAGTTCACCGTCCAAGTCCACTGTCCAACTCCAACTCTACTCTCCAACCCCACCCTCCAACTCCACCCTCCAAGTCCACCCTCCAACTCCAACCTCCAACTCCACCCTCCAACTCCACCCTCCAACTCCAACTCCACTCTCCAACTCCACCCTTTTACTCCAACTTCCAACTCCACCCTCCAACTCCAACTCCACCCTCCAACTTTACCCTCCACCCTCCAACTCCACCTGCCAAATCCAACTCCACCCTCCAACTCCACCCTCCACCCTTCAACTCCACCCTCCAACTCCAACTCCACCCTCCAACTCCAACTACACCCTCCAACTCCAACTTCACCCTCCAACTCCACCCTCCAACTCCACCCTCCAACTCCACCCTACAACTCCACCCTACAACTCCAACCTCAAACTCCAACATCCAACTCCAGCCTCCAACTCCAACATCCAACTCCACCCTCCAACTCCAACTCCACCCTCCAACTCCACCCACCAACTCCAACTCCACCCTCAAACTCCACCCTCCAACTCCACCCTCCACCCTCCAACTCCAACTCCACCCTCGAACTCCACCCTCCATTCCAACCTCCAACTCCAACTCCACCCTCCAACTCCACCCTCCAACTCCACTCTCCAACACCAACTTCCAACTCCACCCTCCACCCTCAAACTCTACCCTCCACCCTCCAACTTCAAGTCCACTCTCCAACTCCACCCTTCAATTCCACCCTCCAACTGCAACTCTACCCTCTAACTCCACCCTCCAACTAAAACTCCACCCTCCAACTCAAACTCCACCTCCAACTCCACCCTCCAACTTCACCTCCAACTGCAACTCCACCCTCCAGCTCCAATTCCACCCTCAAACTCCACCTTAAAACTCCTACTCCACCCTCCAACTCCAACTCCACCCTCCAACTCCAACTGCACCCTCCAACTCCAACTGCACCCTTCAAAAACACCCTCCAACTCCACTCTTCAACTCTACCCTCCACCTCCACCCTTCAACTTCACCCTCCACCCTCCAACTCCTCCCTCCAACTCAAACTCCACCCTCTAACTCCAACCCCAACTCCACCTCCAACTCCACCTCCAACTCCACCCTCCAACTCCACCCTCCAACTCCACCCTCCAACTCCAACTCCAGCTCCACCCTCCAACTCCAAATCTAACTCCACCCTCCAAAACACCCTCCAACTCCACCCTCCACCTCCACCCTTCAACTTCACCCTCTACCCTCCAACTCCTCCCTCCAGCTCCAACTCCAACTCCACCCTCCAACTGCAACTCCACCCTCCAACTCCACCCTCCAACTCCACCCTCCAACTCCACCCTCCAACTTCAACTCCACCCTCAAACTGCACCCTCCAACTCCACCCTCCAAATACACCCTCCAACTCCATCCTTCAACTCCAGCCTCCAACTCCACCCTCCAACTCCACCTTCCAACTCCACCTTCCAACTCCACCCTTCAGCTCCAACTCCACCCTCCAACTCCAAATCCACCCTCCAACTCCACCCTCCAACTCCCCCTCCACAATCGAACTCAAACTCCACCCTCCAACTCCAACTCCATCCTCCAACTCCACCCTCCATCTCCACCCTCAAACTCCAACTCCATCCTCCAACTCCTACTCCAGCTCCACCCTCCAACTCCAACTCCACTCTCCAACTCCACCCTTTTACTCCAACTTCCAACTCCACCCTCCAACTTTACCCTCCACCCTCCAACTCCACCTGCCAAATCCAACTTCACCCTCCAACTCCACCCTCCACCCTTCAACTCCACCCTCCAACTCCAACTACACCCTCCAACTCCAACTTCACCCTCCAACTTCAACTCCACCCTCCAACTCCAACTCCACCCTCCAACTCCACCCTACAACTCCACCGTCCAACTCCAACCTCCAACTCCAACTCCAGCCTCCAACTCCAACATCCAACTCCACCCTCCAACTCCAACTCCACCCTCCAACTCCACCCACCAACTCCAACTCCACCCTCAAACTCCACCCTCCAACTCCACCCTTCACCCTCCAACTCCAACTCCACCCTCGGATTCCATCCTCCATTCCAACCTCCAACTCCAACTCCACCCTCCAACTCCACCCTCCAACTCCAACTCCACCCTCCACCCTCAAACTCTACCCTCCACCCTCCAACTTCAAGTCCACCCTCCAACTCCACCCTCCAATTCCACCCTCCAACTGCAACTCTACCCTCTAACTCCACCCTCCAACTAAAACTCCACCCTCCAACTCCATCTCCATCTCCAACTCCACCCTCCAACTCCAACTCCACCCTCCAACTCCAACTCTAGCTCCACCCTCCAACTCCACCCTCCAACTCCAACTCTACCCTCCAACTCCACCCTTCAACTCAAACTCCACTCTCCAACTCCAACTCCACCCTCCAACTTCACCTCCAACTGCAACTCCACCCTCCAGCTCCAATTCCACCCTCAAACTCCACCTTAAAACTCCTACTCCACCCTCCAACTCCAACTCCACCCTCCAACGCCAACTGCACTCTCCAATTCCAACTGCACCCTCCAACTCCAACTCCACCCTCCAACTCCACCCTCCAACTCCACTCTTTAACTCCACCCTCCACCTCCACCCTTCAACTTCACCCTCCACCCTCCAACTCCTCCCTCCAACTCAAACTCCACCCTCTAACTCCAACCCCCAACTCCACCTCCAACTCCACCCTCCAACTCCACCCTCCAACTCCAACTCCAGCTCCACCCTCCAACTCCAACTCTAACTCCACCCTCCAAAAACACCCTCCAACTCCACCCTCCACCTCCACCCTTCAACTTCACCCTCTACCCTCCAACTCCTCCCTCCAACTCCAATTCCACCCTCCAACTCCACCCTCAAACTCCACCCTCAAACTCCTACTCCACCTTCCAACTCCAACCTCCAACTCCAACTCTACCCTCCAACTCCACCCTCCAACTCCAACTCCACCCTTCAACTCCAACTCCAACTCCACCCTCCAACTCCACCTTCCAACTCCAACCTCCAACTCCAACCTCCAACTCCAACCTCCAACTCCACACTCCAACTCCACCCTCCAATTCCACCCTCCAACTCCACCCTCCAACTCTAACTCCACCCTCCAACTCCAACTCCACCCTCCAACCCCACCCTCCAACTCCACCCTCCAACTCCACCCTCCAACTCCACCCTCCAACTTCAACTCCACCCTCAAACTGCACCCTCCAACTCCACCCTCCAAATATACCCTCCAACTCCACCCTTCAACTCCAGCCTACAAATCCACCCTCCAACTCCACCTTCCGACTCCACCCTACAACTCCACCCTTCAGCTCCAACTCCACCCTCCAACTCCAAATCCACCCTCCAACTCCATACTCCAACTCCCCCTCCACAATCGAACTCAAACTCCACCCTCCAACTCCAACTCCATCCTCTAACTCCACCCTCCATCTCCACCCTCAAACTCCAACTCCATCCTCCAACTCCTACTCCAGCTCCACCCTCCAACTCCACCCTCAAACTCCACCCTCAAACTCCAACTCCACCCTCCAACTCCAACACCACCCTCCAACTCCACCCTCCAACTCCAACTCCACCCTCCAACTTCACACTCCAACTCAAACTCCACCCTCCAACTCCAAACTCCAACTCCACCCTCCAACTCCAAACTCCAACTCCACCCTCCAACTCCACCCTCCAACTCCACCATCCAACTCCACCCTTCATCTCCAACTCCACCCTCCAACTCCACCTTCCAACTCCACCCTCCAACTCTACCCTCCAACTCCACCCTTCAACTCCACCCTTCAACTCCAACCTCCAACTCCAACTCCACCCTCCAACTCCACCCTCCAACTACAACTCCACCCTCGAACTCCAACTCCAACCTCTAACTTCCAATTCCACCCTCCAACTACAACTCCACCCTCCAACTCCAACTCTACCCTCCAACTCAAACTCCACCCTCCAACTCCACCCTCCAAGTTCACCGTCCAAGTCCACTGTCCAACTCCAACTCTACTCTCCAACCCCACCCTCCAACTCCACCCTCCAAGTCTACCCTCCAACTCCAACCTCCAACTCCACCCTCCAACTCCACCCTCCAACTCCACCCTCAACCCTCCAACTCCACCTGCCAAATCCAACTTCACCCTCCAACTCCACCCTCCACCCTTCAACTCCACCCTCCAACTCCAACTCCACCCTCCAACTCCAACTACACCCTCCAACTCCAACTTCACCCTCCAACTTCAACTCCACCCTCCAACTCCAACTCCACCCTCCAACTCCACCCTACAACTCCACTGTCCAACTCCAACCTCCAACTCCAACCTCCAACTCCAGCCTCCAACTCCAACCTCCAACTCCACCCTCCAACTCCAACTCCACCCTCCAACTCCACCCACCAACTCCACCGTCCAACTCCACCCTCCAACTCCACCCCACAGCTCCACCGTCCAACTCCACCCTCCAACTCCAACCTCCAACTCCAGCCTCCAACTCCAACATCCAACTCCACCCTCCAACTCCAACTCCACCCTCCAACTCCACCCACCAACTCCAACTCCACCCTCAAACTCCACCCTCCAACTCCACCCTCCACCCTCCAACTCCAACTCCAACTCCACCCTCGAACTCCACCCTCCATTCCAACCTCCAACTCCAACTCCACCCTCCAACTCCACCCTCCAACTCCACCCTCCAACTCCACCCTCCAACTCCAACTCCACCCTCCACCCTCAAACTCTACCCTCCACCCTCCAAATTCAAGTCCACCCTCCAACTCCACCCTCCAATTCCACCCTCCAACTGCAACTCTACCCTCTAACTCCACCCTCCAACTAAAACTCCACCCTCCAACTCCATCTCCACCTCCAACTCCACCCTCCAACTCCAACTCCACCCTCCAACTCCAACTCTAGCTCCACCCTCCAACTCCACCCTTCAACTCAAACTCCACTCTCCAACTCCAACTCCACCCTCCAACTCCACCCTTCATCTCCAACTCCACCCTCCAACTCCACCTTCCAACTCCACCCTCCAACTCTACCCTCCAACTCCACCCTTCAACTCCACCCTTCAACTCCAACCTCCAACTCCAACTCCACCCTCCAACTCCACCCTCCAACTACAACTCCACCCTCGAACTCACACTCCAACCTCTAACTTCCAATTCCACCCTCCAACTACAACTCCACCCTCCAACTCCAACTCTACCCTCCAACTCCACCCTCCACCCTCCAACTCCAACTAACCCTCCAACACCACCCTCCAACTCCACCCTCCAACTCCAACTCCACCCCCCAACTCCACCCTCCAACTCCACCCTCCAACTCCACCCTTCAACTCCTACTCCACCCTCCAACTCCATCTCTACCCTCCAAGTCCACCCTCCAACTCCAAATCAGCCCTCCAACTCCACCCTCCAACTCAAACTCCACCCTCCAACTCCACCCTCCAACTTCACCCTCCAACTCCACCCTCCAACTCCACCCTCCAACTCCACCCTCCAACTCCAACTCCTCCGTCCAACTCCACCCTCTAACTCGACCCTTTAACTTCAACTCCACCCTCCAACTCCAACTCCACCCTCCAACTCCACCCTCCAAGTTCACCGTCCAAGTCCACTGTCCAACTCCAACTCTACTCTCCAACCCCACCCTCCAACTCCACCCTCCAACTCCAACCTCCAACTCCACCCTCCAACTCCACCCTCCAACTCCAACTCCACCCTTTTACTCCAACTTCCAACTCCACCCTCCAACTCCAACTCCACCCTCCAACTTCACCCTCCACCCTCCAACTCCACCTGCCAAATCCAACTCCACCCTCCAACTCCACCCTCCACCCTTCAACTCCACCCTCCAACTCCAACTCCACCCTCCAACTCCAACTACACCCTCCAACTCCAACTTCACCCTCCAACTCCACCCTCCAACTCCACCCTACAACTCCACCGTTCAACTCCAACCTCAAACTCCAACATCCAACTCCAGCCTCCAACTCCAACATCCAACTCCACCCTCCAACTCCAACTCCACCCTCCAACTCCACCCACCAACTCCAACTCCACCCTCAAACTCCACCCTCCAACTCCACCCTCCACCCTCCAACTCCAACTCCACCCTCGAACTCCACCCTCCATTCCAACCTCAAACTCCAACTCCACCCTCCAACTCCACCCTCCAACTCCACTCTCCAACTCCAACTTCCAACTCCACCCTCCACCCTCAAACTCTACCCTCCACCCTCCAACTTCAAGTCCACTCTCCAACTCCACCCTTCAATTCCACCCTCCAACTGCAACTCTACCCTCTAACTCCACCCTCCAACTAAAACTCCACCCTCCAACTCAAACTCCACCTCCAACTCCACCCTCCAACTCCAACTCCACCCTCCAACTCCAACTCTAGCTCCACCCTCCAACTCCACCCTCCAACTCGAACTCTACCCTAGATACTCCACCCTTCAACTCAAACTCCACTCTCCAACTCCAACTCCACCCTCCAACTTCACCTCCAACTGCAACTCCACCCTCCAGCTCCAAATCCACCCTCAAACTCCACCTTAAAACTCCAACTCCATCCTCCAACTCCACCCTCCATCTCCACCCTCAAACTCCAACTCCATCCTCCAACTCCTACTCCAGCTCCACCCTCCAACTCCAACTCCACTCTCCAACTCCACCCTTTTACTCCAACTTCCAACTCCACCCTCCAACTCCAACTGCACCCTCCAACTCCAACTGCACCCTTCAAAAACACCCTCCAACTCCACTCTTCAACTCTACCCTCCACCTCCACCCTTCAACTTCACCCTCCACCCTCCAACTCCTCCCTCCAACTCAAACTCCACCCTCTAACTCCAACCCCAACTCCACCTCCAACTCCACCTCCAACTCCACCCTCCGACTCCACCCTCCAACTCCACCCTCCAACTCCAACTCCAGCTCCACCCTCCAACTCCAAATCTAACTCCACCCTCCAAAAACACCCTCCAACTCCACCCTCCACCTCCACCCTTCAACTTCACCCTCTACCCTCCAACTCCTCCCTCCAGCTCCAACTCCAACTCCACCCTCCAACTCCACCTCCAACTGCAACTCCACCCTCCAACTCCACCCTCCAACTCCACCCTCCAACTCCACCCTCCAACTCCACCCTCCAACTCCACCCTCCAACTTCAACTCCACCCTCAAACTGCACCCTCCAACTCCACCCTCCAAGTCTACCCTCCAACTCCACCCTTCAACTCCACCCTTCAACTCCAACCTCCAACTCCAACTCCACCCTCCAACTCCACCCTCCAACTACAACTCCACCCTCGAACTCCAACTCCAACCTCTAACTTCCAATTCCACCCTCCAACTACAACTCCACCCTCCAACTCCAACTCTACCCTCCAACTCCACCCTCCACCCTCCAACTCCACCCTCCAACTCCAACTACACCCTCCAACTCCAACACCACCCTCCAACTCCACCCTCCAACTCCAACTCCACCCCCCAACTCCACCCTCCAACTCCACCCTCCAACTCCACCCTTCAACTCCACCCTTCAACTCCTACTCCACCCTCCAACTCCATCTCTAGCCTCCAAGTCCACCCTCCAACTCCAAATCAGCCCTCCAACTCCACCCTCCAACTCAAACTCCACCCTCCAACTCCACCCTCCAACTCCACCCTTCAACTCCACCCTCCAACTCCAACCTCCAACTCCACCCTCCAACTCCACCCTCCAACTCCAACTCCTCCGTCCAACTCCACCCTCTAACTCGACCCTTTAACTTCAACTCCACCCTCCAACTCCAGCTCCACCCTCCAACTCCACCCTCCAAGTTCACCTTCCAAGTCCACTGTCCAACTCCAACTCTACTCTCCAACCCCACCCTCCAACTCTACCCTCCAAGTCCACCCTCCAACTCCAACCTCCAACTCCAACCTCCAACTCCAACTCCACTCTCCAACTCCACCCTTTTACTCCAACTTCCAACTCCACCCTCCAACTCCAACTCCACCCTCCAACTTTACCCTCCACCCTCCAACTCCACCTGCCAAATCCAACTCCACCCTCCAACTCGACCCTCCACCCTCCAACTCCACCCCCAACTCCACCCTCCAACTCCACCCTCCAACTCCACCCTTCAACTCCTACTCCACCCTCCAACTCCATCTCTAGCCTCCAAGTCCACCCTCCAACTCCAAATCAGCCCTCCAACTCCACCCTCCAACTCAAACTCCACCCTCCAACTCCACCCTCCAACTCCACCCTTCAACTCCACCCTCCAACTCCAACCTCCAACTCCACCCTCCAACTCCAACTCCTCCGTCCAACTCCACCCTCTAACTCGACCCTTTAACTTCAACTCCACCCTCCAACTCCAACTCCACCCTCCAACTCCACCCTCCAAGTTCACCGTCCAAGTCCACTGTCCAACTCCAACTCTACTCTCCAACCCCACCCTCCAACTCCACCCTCCAAGTCCACCCTCCAACTCCAACCTCCAACTCCACCCTCCAACTCCAACTTTACTCTCCAACTCCACCCTTTTACTCCAACTTCCAACTCCACCCTCCAACTCCAACTCCACCCTCCAACTTTACCCTCCACCCTCCAACTCCACCTGCCAAATCCAACTCCACCCTCCAAGTCCAACTCCACCCTCCAACTCCAACTACACCCTCCAACTCCAACTTCACCCTCCAACTTCAACTCAACCCTCCAACTCCAACTCCACCCTCCAACTCCACCCTACAACTCCACCGTTCAACTCCAACCTCCAACTCCAGCCTCCAACTCCAACATCCAACTCCACCCTCCAACTCCACCCTCCAACTCCACCCACCAACTCCAACTCCACCCTCAAACTCCACCCTCCAACTCCACCCTCCACCCTCCAACTCCAACTCCAACTCCACCCTCGAACTCCACCCTCCATTCCAACCTCCAACTCCAACTCCACCCTCCAACTCCACCCTCCAACTCCACCCTCCAACTCCACCCTCCAACTCCAACTTCCAACTCCACCCTCCACCCTCAAACTCTACCCTCCAACTTCAAGTCCACCCTCCAACTCCACCCTTCAATTCCACCCTCCAACTGCAACTCTACCCTCTAACTCCACCCTCCAACTAAAACTCCACCCTCCAACTCCAACTCCACCTCCAACTCCACCCTCCAACTCCAACTCCACCCTCCAACTCCAACTCTAGCTCCACCCTCCAACTCCACCCTCCAACTCCAACTCTACCCTCCAACTCCACCCTTCAACTCAAACTCCACTCTCCAACTCCACCTCCACCCTCCAACTTCACCTCCAACTGCAACTCCACCCTCTAGCTCCAATTCCACCCTCAAACTCCACCTTAAAACTCCTACTCCACCCTCCAACTCCAACTCCACCCTCCAACTCCAACTGCACCCTCCAATTCCAACTGCACTCTCCAACTCCAACTCCACCCTTCAAAAACACCCTCCAACTCCACTCTTCAACTCCACCCTCCACCTCCACCCTTCAACTTCACCCTCCACCCTCCAACTCCTCCCTCCAACTCAAACTCCACCCTCTAACTCCAACCCCAACTCCACCCTCCAACTCCAACTCCAGCTCCACCCTCCAACTCCAAATCTAACTCCACCCTCCAAAAACACCCTCCAACTCCACCCTCCACCTCCACCCTTCAACTTCACCCTCTACCCTCCAACTCCTTCCTCCAACTCCACCCTCCAACTCCACCTCCAACTGCAACTCCACCCTCCAACTCCACTTCCACCCTCCAACTCCACCCTCCAACTCCACCCTCCAACTCCACCCTCCAACTTCAACTCCACCCTCAAACTGCACCCTCCAACTCCACCCTCCAAATACACCCTCCAACTCCATCCTTCAACTCCAGCCTCCAACTCCACCCTCCAACTCCACCTTCCAACTCCACCCTACAACTCCACCCTTCAGCTCCAACTCCACCCTCCAACTCCAAATCCACCCTCCAACTCCACCCTCCAACTCCCCCTCCACAATCGAACTCAAACTCCACCCTCCAACTCCAACTCCATCCTCCAACTCCACCCTCCATCTCCACCCTCAAACTCCAACTCCATCCTCCAACTCCTACTCCAGCTCCACCCTCCAACTCCAACTCCACCCTCAAACTCCACCCTCAAACTCCAACTCCACCCTCCAACTCCAACACCACACTCCAACTCCACCCTCCAACTCCAACTCCACCCTCCAACTCAAACTCCACACTCCAACTCCACCCTCCAATTCCACTCTCCAACTCCAACTCCACCCTCCAACTCCACCCTCCAACTTCACCCCCCAACTCCACCCTCAACCCTCCAATTCCACCCTCCAACCCCACCCTCCAACCCCATCCTCCAAATCCACCCTCCAACTCCACCCTCCAACTCCACCCTCCAACTCCATCTCCAACTCCACTGTCTAACTCCACCCTCTAACTCCACCCTCTAACTCCACCCTACAACTCCACCCTGCAAATCCACCCTCCAATTCCACCCTCCAATTCCACCCTCCAACTCCACCCTTCAACTCCAACTCCACTGTCCAACTCCACCCTCCAACTTCAACTCCAAAATCTAACTCCACCTTCCAACTCCAACTCCACCTTCCAACTCCACCCTCCAACTCCACCCTACAACTCCACCCTCCAAATCCACCCTCCAATTCCACACTCCAACTCCACCCTTCAACTCCAACTCCACCGTCCAACTCCACCCTCCAACTTCAACTCCAAAATCTAACTCCACCTTCCAACTCCAACTCCACCTTCCAACTCCACCCTCCAACTCCACCCTCCAACTCCACCCTCCAACTCCACCCTCCAACTCCAACCTCCAACTCCAACCTCCAACTCCAACCTCCAACTCCACCCTCCAACTCCACCCTCCAACTCCACCCTCTAACTCCACCCTCTAACTCCACCCTCTAACTCCACCCTCCAACTCCACCCTCCAACTCCACCCTCCAACTCCACCCTCCAACTCCACCCTCCAACTCCACACTCCAACTCCACACTCCAACTCCACACTCCAACTCCACACTCCAACTCCACACTCCAACTCCACACTCCAACTCCACACTCCAACTCCACACTCCAACTCCACACTCCAACTCCACACTCCAACTCTACCCTCCAACTCCAACTTCCAACCCCACACTCCAACTCCACCCTCCAACTCCACCCTCCAACTCCAAATCCACTTTCCAACCCCACCCTCCAACTCCACCCTCCAACACCAACCTGACCCTCCAACTCCACCCTCCAACTCCATCCTCCAACTCCAACTCCACCCTCCAACTCCACCCTCCAATTCCAACTCCAACTCCACCCTTCAACTCCAACTCCATCCTCCAACTCCAACTGCACCCTCCAACTCCACCCTCCAACTCCAACCTGACCCTCCAACTCCAACTCCACCCTCCAACTCCACCTTCCAACTCCACCCTCCAACTCCACCCTCCAACTCAAACTCCACCCTCCAACTCCACCCTCCATCCCCCCCTCCAACTCCAACTCCACCCTCAAACTCCAACTCCACCCTCCAACTCCAACCTCCAACTTCCAACTCTACCCTCCAAGTCCCACTCCACCCTCCAACTCCACCCTTCAACTCCTACTCCACCCTGCAACTCCATCTCCACCCTCCAAGTCCACCCTCCAACTCCAACTCAGCCCTCCAACTCCACCCTCCAACTCAAACTCCACCCTCCAACTCCAACTCCATCATCCAACTCCACCCTCCAACTCCAACCTCCAACTCCACCCTCCAACTACAACTCCACCCTCCAACTACAACTCCACCGTCCAACTCCACCCTCCAACTCCAACCTCTAACTCTACCCTTTAACTCCAACTCCACCCTCCAAGTCCACCCTCCAACTCCAACTCAGCCCTCCAACTGCACACTCCAACTCCAACTTCACACTCCAACTCAAACTCCACCCTCCTACTCCAAACTCCAACTCCACCCTCCAACTCCACCCTCCAACTCCACCATCCAACTCCACCCTTCATCTCCAAATCCACCCTCCAACTCCACCTTCCAACTCCATCCTCCAACTCTACCCTCCAACTCCACCCTTCAACTCCACCCTTCAACTCCAACCTCCAACTCCAACTCCACCCTCCAACTCCACCCTCCAACTACAACTCCACCCTCGAACTCCAACTCCAACCTCTAACTTCCAATTCCACCCTCCAACTACAACTCCACCCTCCAACTCCAACTCTACCCTCCAACTCCAACTCCACCCTCCACCCTCCAACTCCACCCTCCAACTCCAACTACACCCTCCAACTCCAATACCACCCTCCAACTCCACCCTCCAACTCCAACTCCACCCCCCAACTCCACCCTCCAACTCCACCCTTCAACTCCTACTCCACCCTCCAACTCCATCTCTACCCTCCAAGTCCACCCTCCAACTCCAAATTAGCCCTCCAACTCCACCCTCCAACTCCAACTCCACCCTCCAACTCCACCCTCCAACTCCACCCTTCAACTCCACCCTCCAACTCCACCCTCCAACTCCAACCTCCAACTCCACCCTCCAACTCCACCCTCCAACTACAACTCCTCCATCCAACTCCACCCTCTAACTCGACCCTTTAACTCCAACTCCACCCTCCAACTCCACCCTCCAACTCCACCCTCCAAGTTCACCGTCCAAGTCCACTGTCCAACTCCAACTCTACTCTCCAACCCCACCCTCCAACTCCACCCTCCAAGTCCACCCTCCAACTCCAACCTCCAACTCCACCCTACAACTCCAACTCAACTCTCCAACTCCACCCTTTACTCCAACTTCCAACTCCACCCTCCAACTCCAACTCCACTCTCCAACTTTACCCTCCACCCTCCAACTCCACCTGCCAAATCCAACTCCACCCTCCAACTCCACCCTCCACCCTTCAACTCCACCCTCCAACTCCAACTCCACCCTCCAACTCCAACTCCACCCTCCAACTCAAACTCCACACTCCAACTCCACCCTCCAATTCCACTCTCCAATTCCACTCTCCAACTCCAACTCCACCCTCCAACTCCAACTTCACCCTCCAACTTCACCCCCCAACTCCACCCTCCACCCTCCAATTCCACCCTCCAACTCCAACTCCACCCTCCAACTCCAACACCACCCTCTAACTCCTCCCTCCAACTCCAACTCCACCCTCCAACTCCAACTCCACCCTCCAACTCAAACTCCACACTCCAACTCCACACTCCAACTCCACCCTCCACTTCCACTCTCCAATTCCACTCTCCAACTCCAACTCCACCCTCCAACTCCTACTCCACCCTCCAACCCCATCCTCCAACTCCACCCTCCAACTCCACCCTCCAACTCCGCCCTCCAACTCCACCCTCCAACTCCACCCTCCAACTCCACCCTCCAACTCCATCTCCACCCTCCAACTCCAACTCCACTGTCCAACTCCACCCTCTAACTCCACCCTCTAACTCCACCCTCCAACTTCACCCTACAACCCCACCCTCCACATCCACCCTCCAATTCCACCCTCCAACTCCACCCTTCAACTCCAACTCCACCATCCAACTCCACCCTCCAACTTCAACTCCAAAATCTAACTCCACCTTCCAACTCCACCTTCCAACTCCAACTCCACCCTCCAACTCCAACTCCACCCTCCAACTCCAACCTCCAACTCCAACCTCCAACTCCAACCTCCAACTCCAACCTCCAACTTCACCCTCTAACTCCACCCTCTAACTCCACCCTCTAACTCCACCCTCCCACTCCACCCTCCAATTCCAACTCCAACTCCACCCTTCAACTCCAACTCCATCCTCCAACTCCACCCTCCAATTCCAACTCCAACTCCACCCTTCAACTCCAACTCCATCTTCCAACTCTAACTGCACCCTCCAACTCCACCCTCCAACTCCAACCTGACCCTCCAACTCCAACTCCACCCTCCAACTCCACCTTCCAACTCCACCCTCCAACTCCACCCTCCAACACAAACTCCACCCTCCAACTCCACCCTCCAACCCCCCCTCCAACTCCAACTCCACCCTCAAACTCCAACTCCACCCTCCAACTCCAACCTCCAACTTCCAACTCTACCCTCCAAGTCCAACTCCACCCTCCAACTCCAACTCCACCCTCCAACTCCACCCTTCAACTCCTACTCCACCCTGCAACTCCATCTCCACCCTCCAACTCCACCCTCCAACTCCAACTCCACCCTCCAACTTCACCCCCCAACTCACCCTCCACCCTCCAACTCCAACTCCACCCTCCAACTCCAACACCACCCTCTAACTCCTCCCTCCAACTCCAACTCCACCCTCCAACTCCAACTCCACCCTCCAACTCAAACTCCACACTCCAACTCCACACTCCAACTCCACCCTCCACTTCCACTCTCCAATCCACTCTCCAACTCACCAACTCCACCCTCCAACTCCTACTCCACCCTCCAACCCCATCCTCAAACTCCACCCTCCAACTCCACCCTCCAACTCCGCCCTCCAACTCCACCCTCCAACTCCACCCTCCAACTCCACCCTCCAACTCCATCTCCACCCTCCAACTCCAACTCCACTGTCCAACTCCACCCTCTAACTCCACCCTCTAACTCCACCCTCTAACTCCACCCTCTAACTCCACCCTCCAACTTCACCCTACAACTCCACCCTCCAAATCCACCCTCCAATTCCACCCTCCAACTCCACCCTTCAACTCCAACTCCACCATCCAACTCCACCCTCCAACTTCAACTCCAAAATCTAACTCCACCTTCCAACTCCACCTTCCAACTCCAACTCCACCCTCCAACTCCAACTCCACCCTCCAACTCCAACCTCCAACTCCAACCTCCAACTCCAACCTCCAACTCCAACCTCCAACTTCACCCTCTAACTCCACCCTCTAACTCCACCCTCTAACTCCACCCTCTAACTCCACCCTCTAACTCCACCCTCCCACTCCACCCTCCAATTCCAACTCCAACTCCACCCTTCAACTCCAACTCCATCCTCCAACTCCACCCTCCAATTCCAACTCCAACTCCACCCTTCAACTCCAACTCCATCTTCCAACTCTAACTGCACCCTCCAACTCCACCCTCCAACTCCAACCTGACCCTCCAACTCCAACTCCACCCTCCAACTCCACCTTCCAACTCCACCCTCCAACTCCACCCTCCAACACAAACTCCACCCTCCAACTCCACCCTCCAACCCCCCCTCCAACTCCAACTCCACCCTCAAACTCCAACTCCACCCTCCAACTCCAACCTCCAACTTCCAACTCTACCCTCCAAGTCCAACTCCACCCTCCAACTCCAACTCCACCCTCCAACTCCACCCTTCAACTCCTACTCCACCCTGCAACTCCATCTCCACCCTCCAAGTCCACCCTCCAACTCCAACTCAGCCCTCCAACTCCACCCTCCAACTCAAACTCCACCCTCCAACTCCAACCTCCAACTCCACCCTCCAACTTCAAACTCCAACTCCACTCTCCAACTCCACCCTCCATCTTCACCCTCAAACTCCAACTTCCAACTCCACCCTCCACCCTCAAACTCCACCCTCCAACTTCAACTCCACCCTCCAATTCCACCCTCCAACTCCACACTCCAACTCCACACTCCAACTCCACACTCCAACTCCACACTCCAACTCCACACTCCAACTCCACACTCCAACTCCACACTCCAACTCCACACTCCAACTCCACACTCCAACTCCACACTCCAACTCCAACTCTACCCTCCAACTCCAACCCCACACTCCAACTCCAACTCCACCCTCCAACTCCACCCTCCAACTCCAAATCCACTTTCCAACCCCACCCTCCAACTCCACCCTCCAACACCAACCTGACCCTCCAACTCCAACTCCACCCTCCAACTCCACCCTCCAACTCCAACTCCACCCTCCAACTCCACCCTCCAACTCCACCCTCCAACTCCACCCTCCAACTCCACCCTCCAATTCCAACTCCAACTCCACCCTTCAACTCCAACTCCATCATCCAACTCCAACTGCACCCTCCAACTCCACCCTCCAACACCAACCTGACCCTCCAACTCCAACTCCACCCTCCAACTCCACCCTCCAACTCCAACTCCACCCTCCAACTCCACCCTCCAATTCCAACTCCAACTCCACCCTTCAACTCCAACTCCACCCTCCAACTCCAACTCCACCCTCCAACTCCACCCCTCAACTCCTACTCCACCCTGCAACTCCATCTCCACCCTCCAAGTCCACCCTCCAACTCCAACTCAGCCCTCCAACTCCACCCTCCAACTCAAACTCCACACTCCAACTCCATCATCCAACTCCACCCTCCAACTCCAACCTCCAACTCCACCCTCCAACTACAACTCCACCCTCCAACTACAACTCCACCGTCCAACTCCACCCTCCAACTCCAACCTCTAACTCTACCCTTTAACTCCAACTCCACCCTCCAACTCCAACTCAGCCCTCCAACTGCACCCTCCAACTCCAACTCCACCCTCCAACTTCACACTCCAACTCAAACTCCACCCTCCAACTCCAAACTCCAACTCCACCCTCCAACTCCACCCTCCAACTCCACCATCCAACTCCACCCTTCATCTCCAAATCCACCCTCCAACTCCACCTTCCAACTCCATCCTCCAACTCTACCCTCCAACTCCACCCTTCAACTCCACCCTTCAACTCCAACCTCCAACTCCAACTCCACCCTCCAACTCCACCCTCCAACTACAACTCCACCCTCGAACTCCAACTCCAACCTCTAACTTCCAATTCCACCCTCCAACTACAACTCCACCCTCCAACTCCAACTCTGCCCTCCAACTCCAACTCCACCCTCCAACTCCACCCTCCAACTCCAACTACACCCTCCAACTCCAACACCACCCTCCAACTCCACCCTCCAACTCCAACTCCACCCCCCAACTCCACCCTCCAACTCCACCCTTCAACTCCACCCTTCAACTCCTACTCCACCCTCCAACTCCATCTCTACCCTCCAAGTCCACCCTCCAACTCCAAATCAGCCCTCCAACTCCACCCTCCAACTCCACCCTCCAACTCCACCCTCCAACTCCACCCTTCAACTCCACCCTCCAACTCCAACCTCCAACTCCACCCTCCAACTCCACCCTCTAACTCGACACTTTAACTCCAAATCCACCCTCCTACTCCAACTCCACCCTCCAACTCCACCCTCCAAGTTCACCGTCCAAGTCCACTGTCCAACTCCAACTCTACTCTCCAACCCCACCCTCCAACTCCACCCTCCAAGTCCACCCTCCAACTCCAACCTCCAACTCCAACTCCACTCTCCAACTTTACCCTCCACCCTCCAACTCCACCTGCCAAATCCAACTCCACCCTCCAACTCCACCCTCCACCCTTCAACTCCACCCTCCAACTCCAACTCCACCCTCCAACTCCAACTCCACCCTCAAACTCCACCCTCAAACTCCAACTCCACCCTCCAACTCCAACACCACACTCCAACTCCACCCTCCAACTCCAACTCCACCCTCCAACTCCAACACCACCCTCTAACTCCACCCTCCAACTCAAACTCCACCCTCCAACTCCAACTCCACCCTCCAACTCAAACTCCACACTCCAACTCCACCCTCCAATTCCACTCTCCAATTCCACTCTCCAACTCCAACTCCACCCTCCAACTCCAACTCCACCCTCCAACTTCACCCCCAACTCCACCCTCCACCCTCCAATTCCACCCTCCAACTCCAACTCCACCCTCCAACTCCAACACCACCCTCTAACTCCACCCTCCAACTCCAACTCCACCCTCCAACTCCAACTCCACCCTCCAACTCCAACTCCACCCTCCAACTTCACCCCCCAACTCCACCCTCCACCCTCCAATTCCACCCTCCAACTCCAACTCCACCCTCCAACTCCAACACCACCCTCTAACTCCACCCTCCAACTCCAACTCCACCCTCCAACTCCAACTCCACCCTCCAACTCCAACTCCACACTCCAACTCTGCCCTCCAATTCCACTCTCCAATTCCACTCTCCAACTCCAACTCCACCCTCCAACTCCTACTCCACCCTCCAACTCCACCCTCCAACTCCGCCCTCCAACTCCCCCCTCCAACTCCGCCCTCCAACTCCGCCCTCCAACTCCGCCCTCCAACTCCGCCCTCCAACTCCACCCTCCAACTCCACCCTCCAACTCCACCCTTCAACTCCATCTCCACCCTCCAACTCCAACTCCACTGTCTAACTCCACCCTCTAACTCCACCCTCTAACTCCACCCTCCAACTCCACCCTACAACTCCACCCTCCAAATCCACCCTCCAATTCCACCCTCCAACTCCACCCTTCAACTCCAACTCCACCGTCCAACTCCACCCTCCAACTTCAACTCCAAAATCTAACTCCACCTTCCAACTCCAACTCCACCCTCCAACTCCAACTCCACCCTCCAACTCCAACCTCCAACTCCAACCTCCAACTCCAACCTCCAACTCCAACCTCCAACTCCACCCTCTAACTCCACCCTCTAACTCCACCCTCTAACTCCACCCTCCAACTCCACCCTACAACTCCACCCTCCAATTCCACCCTCCAATTCCACCCTCCAACTCCACCCTTCAACTCCAACTCCACCGTCCAACTCCACCCTCCAACTTCAACTCCAAAATCTAACTCCACCTTCCAACTCCACCTTCCACCTTCCAACTCCACCTTCCAACTCCAACTCCACCCTCCAACTCCAACTCCACCCTCCAAGTCCACCCTCCAACTCCAACCTCCAACTCCACCCTCCAACTCCAACTCCACTCTCCAACTCCACCCTTTTACTCCAACTTCCAACTCCACCCTCCAACTCCAACTCCACCCTCCAACTTTACCCTCCACCCTCCAACTCCACCTGCCAAATCCAACTCCACCCTCCAACTCCAACTCCACCCTCCAACTCCACCCTCCAACTCAAACTCCACCCTCCAACTCCACCCTCCATCCCCCCCTCCAACTCCAACTCCACCCTCAAACTCCAACTCCACCCTCCAACTCCAACCTCCAACTTCCAACTCTACCCTCCAAGTCCCACTCCACCCTCCAACTCCACCCTTCAACTCCTACTCCACCCTGCAACTCCATCTCCACCCTCCAAGTCCACCCTCCAACTCCAACTCAGCCCTCCAACTCCACCCTCCAACTCAAACTCCACCCTCCAACTCCAACTCCATCATCCAACTCCACCCTCCAACTCCAACCTCCAACTCCACCCTCCAACTACAACTCCACCCTCCAACTACAACTCCACCGTCCAACTCCACCCTCCAACTCCAACCTCTAACTCTACCCTTTAACTCCAACTCCACCCTCCAAGTCCACCCTCCAACTCCAACTCAGCCCTCCAACTGCACACTCCAACTCCAACTTCACACTCCAACTCAAACTCCACCCTCCTACTCCAAACTCCAACTCCACCCTCCAACTCCACCCTCCAACTCCACCATCCAACTCCACCCTTCATCTCCAAATCCACCCTCCAACTCCACCTTCCAACTCCATCCTCCAACTCTACCCTCCAACTCCACCCTTCAACTCCACCCTTCAACTCCAACCTCCAACTCCAACTCCACCCTCCAACTCCACCCTCCAACTACAACTCCACCCTCGAACTCCAACTCCAACCTCTAACTTCCAATTCCACCCTCCAACTACAACTCCACCCTCCAACTCCAACTCTACCCTCCAACTCCAACTCCACCCTCCACCCTCCAACTCCACCCTCCAACTCCAACTACACCCTCCAACTCCAATACCACCCTCCAACTCCACCCTCCAACTCCAACTCCACCCCCCAACTCCACCCTCCAACTCCACCCTTCAACTCCTACTCCACCCTCCAACTCCATCTCTACCCTCCAAGTCCACCCTCCAACTCCAAATTAGCCCTCCAACTCCACCCTCCAACTCAAACTCCACCCTCCAACTCCACCCTCCAACTCCACCCTTCAACTCCACCCTCCAACTCCACCCTCCAACTCCAACCTCCAACTCCACCCTCCAACTCCACCCTCCAACTACAACTCCTCCATCCAACTCCACCCTCTAACTCGACCCTTTAACTCCAACTCCACCCTCCAACTCCAACTCCACCCTCCAACTCCACCCTCCAAGTTCACCGTCCAAGTCCACTGTCCAACTCCAACTCTACTCTCCAACCCCACCCTCCAACTCCACCCTCCAAGTCCACCCTCCAACTCCAACCTCCAACTCCACCCTACAACTCCAACTCAACTCTCCAACTCCACCCTTTTACTCCAACTTCCAACTCCACCCTCCAACTCCAACTCCACTCTCCAACTTTACCCTCCACCCTCCAACTCCACCTGCCAAATCCAACTCCACCCTCCAACTCCACCCTCCACCCTTCAACTCCACCCTCCAACTCCAACTCCACCCTCCAACTCCAACTCCACCCTCCAACTCAAACTCCACACTCCAACTCCACCCTCCAATTCCACTCTCCAATTCCACTCTCCAACTCCAACTCCACCCTCCAACTCCAACTTCACCCTCCAACTTCACCCCCCAACTCCACCCTCCACCCTCCAATTCCACCCTCCAACTCCAACTCCACCCTCCAACTCCAACACCACCCTCTAACTCCTCCCTCCAACTCCAACTCCACCCTCCAACTCCAACTCCACCCTCCAACTCAAACTCCACACTCCAACTCCACACTCCAACTCCACCCTCCACTTCCACTCTCCAATTCCACTCTCCAACTCCAACTCCACCCTCCAACTCCTACTCCACCCTCCAACCCCATCCTCCAACTCCACCCTCCAACTCCACCCTCCAACTCCGCCCTCCAACTCCACCCTCCAACTCCACCCTCCAACTCCACCCTCCAACTCCATCTCCACCCTCCAACTCCAACTCCACTGTCCAACTCCACCCTCTAACTCCACCCTCTAACTCCACCCTCCAACTTCACCCTACAACCCCACCCTCCAAATCCACCCTCCAATTCCACCCTCCAACTCCACCCTTCAACTCCAACTCCACCATCCAACTCCACCCTCCAACTTCAACTCCAAAATCTAACTCCACCTTCCAACTCCACCTTCCAACTCCAACTCCACCCTCCAACTCCAACTCCACCCTCCAACTCCAACCTCCAACTCCAACCTCCAACTCCAACCTCCAACTCCAACCTCCAACTTCACCCTCTAACTCCACCCTCTAACTCCACCCTCTAACTCCACCCTCCCACTCCACCCTCCAATTCCAACTCCAACTCCACCCTTCAACTCCAACTCCATCCTCCAACTCCACCCTCCAATTCCAACTCCAACTCCACCCTTCAACTCCAACTCCATCTTCCAACTCTAACTGCACCCTCCAACTCCACCCTCCAACTCCAACCTGACCCTCCAACTCCAACTCCACCCTCCAACTCCACCTTCCAACTCCACCCTCCAACTCCACCCTCCAACACAAACTCCACCCTCCAACTCCACCCTCCAACCCCCCCTCCAACTCCAACTCCACCCTCAAACTCCAACTCCACCCTCCAACTCCAACCTCCAACTTCCAACTCTACCCTCCAAGTCCAACTCCACCCTCCAACTCCAACTCCACCCTCCAACTCCACCCTTCAACTCCTACTCCACCCTGCAACTCCATCTCCACCCTCCAACTCCACCCTCCAACTCCAACTCCACCCTCCAACTTCACCCCCCAACTCCACCCTCCACCCTCCAACTCCAACTCCACCCTCCAACTCCAACACCACCCTCTAACTCCTCCCTCCAACTCCAACTCCACCCTCCAACTCCAACTCCACCCTCCAACTCAAACTCCACACTCCAACTCCACACTCCAACTCCACCCTCCACTTCCACTCTCCAATTCCACTCTCCAACTCCAACTCCACCCTCCAACTCCTACTCCACCCTCCAACCCCATCCTCAAACTCCACCCTCCAACTCCACCCTCCAACTCCGCCCTCCAACTCCACCCTCCAACTCCACCCTCCAACTCCACCCTCCAACTCCATCTCCACCCTCCAACTCCAACTCCACTGTCCAACTCCACCCTCTAACTCCACCCTCTAACTCCACCCTCTAACTCCACCCTCTAACTCCACCCTCCAACTTCACCCTACAACTCCACCCTCCAAATCCACCCTCCAATTCCACCCTCCAACTCCACCCTTCAACTCCAACTCCACCATCCAACTCCACCCTCCAACTTCAACTCCAAAATCTAACTCCACCTTCCAACTCCACCTTCCAACTCCAACTCCACCCTCCAACTCCAACTCCACCCTCCAACTCCAACCTCCAACTCCAACCTCCAACTCCAACCTCCAACTCCAACCTCCAACTTCACCCTCTAACTCCACCCTCTAACTCCACCCTCTAACTCCACCCTCTAACTCCACCCTCTAACTCCACCCTCCCACTCCACCCTCCAATTCCAACTCCAACTCCACCCTTCAACTCCAACTCCATCCTCCAACTCCACCCTCCAATTCCAACTCCAACTCCACCCTTCAACTCCAACTCCATCTTCCAACTCTAACTGCACCCTCCAACTCCACCCTCCAACTCCAACCTGACCCTCCAACTCCAACTCCACCCTCCAACTCCACCTTCCAACTCCACCCTCCAACTCCACCCTCCAACACAAACTCCACCCTCCAACTCCACCCTCCAACCCCCCCTCCAACTCCAACTCCACCCTCAAACTCCAACTCCACCCTCCAACTCCAACCTCCAACTTCCAACTCTACCCTCCAAGTCCAACTCCACCCTCCAACTCCAACTCCACCCTCCAACTCCACCCTTCAACTCCTACTCCACCCTGCAACTCCATCTCCACCCTCCAAGTCCACCCTCCAACTCCAACTCAGCCCTCCAACTCCACCCTCCAACTCAAACTCCACCCTCCAACTCCAACCTCCAACTCCACCCTCCAACTTCAAACTCCAACTCCACTCTCCAACTCCACCCTCCATCTTCACCCTCAAACTCCAACTTCCAACTCCACCCTCCACCCTCAAACTCCACCCTCCAACTTCAACTCCACCCTCCAATTCCACCCTCCAACTCAACACTCCAACTCCACACTCCAACTCCACACTCCAACTCCACACTCCAACTCCACACTCCAACTCCACACTCCAACTCCACACTCCAACTCCACACTCCAACTCCACACTCCAACTCCACACTCCAACTCCACACTCCAACTCCAACTCTACCCTCCAACTCCAACCCCACACTCCAACTCCAACTCCACCCTCCAACTCCACCCTCCAACTCCAAATCCACTTTCCAACCCCACCCTCCAACTCCACCCTCCAACACCAACCTGACCCTCCAACTCCAACTCCACCCTCCAACTCCACCCTCCAACTCCAACTCCACCCTCCAACTCCACCCTCCAACTCCACCCTCCAACTCCACCCTCCAACTCCACCCTCCAATTCCAACTCCAACTCCACCCTTCAACTCCAACTCCATCATCCAACTCCAACTGCACCCTCCAACTCCACCCTCCAACACCAACCTGACCCTCCAACTCCAACTCCACCCTCCAACTCCACCCTCCAACTCCAACTCCACCCTCCAACTCCACCCTCCAATTCCAACTCCAACTCCACCCTTCAACTCCAACTCCACCCTCCAACTCCAACTCCACCCTCCAACTCCACCCCTCAACTCCTACTCCACCCTGCAACTCCATCTCCACCCTCCAAGTCCACCCTCCAACTCCAACTCAGCCCTCCAACTCCACCCTCCAACTCAAACTCCACACTCCAACTCCATCATCCAACTCCACCCTCCAACTCCAACCTCCAACTCCACCCTCCAACTACAACTCCACCCTCCAACTACAACTCCACCGTCCAACTCCACCCTCCAACTCCAACCTCTAACTCTACCCTTTAACTCCAACTCCACCCTCCAACTCCAACTCAGCCCTCCAACTGCACCCTCCAACTCCAACTCCACCCTCCAACTTCACACTCCAACTCAAACTCCACCCTCCAACTCCAAACTCCAACTCCACCCTCCAACTCCACCCTCCAACTCCACCATCCAACTCCACCCTTCATCTCCAAATCCACCCTCCAACTCCACCTTCCAACTCCATCCTCCAACTCTACCCTCCAACTCCACCCTTCAACTCCACCCTTCAACTCCAACCTCCAACTCCAACTCCACCCTCCAACTCCACCCTCCAACTACAACTCCACCCTCGAACTCCAACTCCAACCTCTAACTTCCAATTCCACCCTCCAACTACAACTCCACCCTCCAACTCCAACTCTGCCCTCCAACTCCAACTCCACCCTCCAACTCCACCCTCCAACTCCAACTACACCCTCCAACTCCAACACCACCCTCCAACTCCACCCTCCAACTCCAACTCCACCCCCCAACTCCACCCTCCAACTCCACCCTTCAACTCCACCCTTCAACTCCTACTCCACCCTCCAACTCCATCTCTACCCTCCAAGTCCACCCTCCAACTCCAAATCAGCCCTCCAACTCCACCCTCCAACTCCACCCTCCAACTCCACCCTCCAACTCCACCCTTCAACTCCACCCTCCAACTCCAACCTCCAACTCCACCCTCCAACTCCACCCTCTAACTCGACACTTTAACTCCAAATCCACCCTCCTACTCCAACTCCACCCTCCAACTCCACCCTCCAAGTTCACCGTCCAAGTCCACTGTCCAACTCCAACTCTACTCTCCAACCCCACCCTCCAACTCCACCCTCCAAGTCCACCCTCCAACTCCAACCTCCAACTCCAACTCCACTCTCCAACTTTACCCTCCACCCTCCAACTCCACCTGCCAAATCCAACTCCACCCTCCAACTCCACCCTCCACCCTTCAACTCCACCCTCCAACTCCAACTCCACCCTCCAACTCCAACTCCACCCTCAAACTCCACCCTCAAACTCCAACTCCACCCTCCAACTCCAACACCACACTCCAACTCCACCCTCCAACTCCAACTCCACCCTCCAACTCCAACACCACCCTCTAACTCCACCCTCCAACTCAAACTCCACCCTCCAACTCCAACTCCACCCTCCAACTCAAACTCCACACTCCAACTCCACCCTCCAATTCCACTCTCCAATTCCACTCTCCAACTCCAACTCCACCCTCCAACTCCAACTCCACCCTCCAACTTCACCCCCAACTCCACCCTCCACCCTCCAATTCCACCCTCCAACTCCAACTCCACCCTCCAACTCCAACACCACCCTCTAACTCCACCCTCCAACTCCAACTCCACCCTCCAACTCCAACTCCACCCTCCAACTCCAACTCCACCCTCCAACTTCACCCCCAACTCCACCCTCCACCCTCCAATTCCACCCTCCAACTCCAACTCCACCCTCCAACTCCAACACCACCCTCTAACTCCACCCTCCAACTCCAACTCCACCCTCCAACTCCAACTCCACCCTCCAACTCCAACTCCACACTCCAACTCTGCCCTCCAATTCCACTCTCCAATTCCACTCTCCAACTCCAACTCCACCCTCCAACTCCTACTCCACCCTCCAACTCCACCCTCCAACTCCGCCCTCCAACTCCCCCCTCCAACTCCGCCCTCCAACTCCGCCCTCCAACTCCGCCCTCCAACTCCGCCCTCCAACTCCACCCTCCAACTCCACCCTCCAACTCCACCCTTCAACTCCATCTCCACCCTCCAACTCCAACTCCACTGTCTAACTCCACCCTCTAACTCCACCCTCTAACTCCACCCTCCAACTCCACCCTACAACTCCACCCTCCAAATCCACCCTCCAATTCCACCCTCCAACTCCACCCTTCAACTCCAACTCCACCGTCCAACTCCACCCTCCAACTTCAACTCCAAAATCTAACTCCACCTTCCAACTCCAACTCCACCCTCCAACTCCAACTCCACCCTCCAACTCCAACCTCCAACTCCAACCTCCAACTCCAACCTCCAACTCCAACCTCCAACTCCACCCTCTAACTCCACCCTCTAACTCCACCCTCTAACTCCACCCTCCAACTCCACCCTACAACTCCACCCTCCAATTCCACCCTCCAATTCCACCCTCCAACTCCACCCTTCAACTCCACCCTTCAACTCCAACTCCACCGTCCAACTCCACCCTCCAACTTCAACTCCAAAATCTAACTCCACCTTCCAACTCCACCTTCCACCTTCCAACTCCACCTTCCAACTCCAACTCCACCCTCCAACTCCAACTCCACCCTCCAAGTCCACCCTCCAACTCCAACCTCCAACTCCACCCTCCAACTCCAACTCCACTCTCCAACTCCACCCTTTTACTCCAACTTCCAACTCCACCCTCCAACTCCAACTCCACCCTCCAACTTTACCCTCCACCCTCCAACTCCACCTGCCAAATCCAACTCCACCCTCCAACTCCAACTCCACCCTCCAACTCCAACTACACCCTCCAACTCCAACTTCACCCTCCAACTTCAACTCAACCCTCCAACTCCAACTCCACCCTCCAACTCCACCCTACAACTCCACCGTTCAACTCCAACCTCCAACTCCAGCCTCCAACTCCAACATCCAACTCCACCCTCCAACTCCACCCTCCAACTCCACCCACCAACTCCAACTCCACCCTCAAACTCCACCCTCCAACTCCACCCTCCACCCTCCAACTCCAACTCCAACTCCACCCTCGAACTCTACCCTCCATTCCAACCTCCAACTCCAACTCCACCCTCCAACTCCACCCTCCAACTCCACCCTCCAACTCCAACTTCCAACTCCACCCTCCACCCTCAAACTCTACCCTCCAACTTCAAGTCCACCCTCCAACTCCACCCTTCAATTCCACCCTCCAACTGCAACTCTACCCTCTAACTCCACCCTCCAACTAAAACTCCACCCTCCAACTCCAACTCCACCTCCAACTCCACCCTCCAACTCCAACTCCACCCTCCAACTCCAACTCTAGCTCCACCCTCCAACTCCACCCTCCAACTCCAACTCTACCCTCCAACTCCACCCTTCAACTCAAACTCCACTCTCCAACTCCAACTCCACCCTCCAACTTCACCTCCAACTGCAACTCCACCCTCTAGCTCCAATTCCACCCTCAAACTCCACCTTAAAACTCCTACTCCACCCTACAACTCCAACTCCACCCTCCAACTCCAACTGCACCCTCCAATTCCAACTGCACTCTCCAACTCCAACTCCACCCTTCAAAAACACCCTCCAACTCCACTCTTCAACTCCACCCTCCACCTCCACCCTTCAACTTCACCCTCCACCCTCCAACTCCTCCCTCCAACTCAAACTCCACCCTCTAACTCCAACCCCAACTCCACCCTCCAACTCCAACTCCAGCTCCACCCTCCAACTCCAAATCTAACTCCACCCTCCAAAAACACCCTCCAACTCCACCCTCCACCTCCACCCTTCAACTTCACCCTCTACCCTCCAACTCCTTCCTCCAACTCCAACTCCAACTCCACCCTCCAACTCCACCTCCAACTGCAACTCCACCCTCCAACTCCACTTCCACCCTCCAACTCCACCCTCCAACTCCACCCTCCAACTCCACCCTCCAACTTCAACTCCACCCTCAAACTGCACCCTCCAACTCCACCCTCCAAATACACCCTCCAACTCCATCCTTCAACTCCAGCCTCCAACTCCACCCTCCAACTCCACCTTCCAACTCCACCCTACAACTCCACCCTTCAGCTCCAACTCCACCCTCCAACTCCAAATCCACCCTCCAACTCCACCCTCCAACTCCCCCTCCACAATCGAACTCAAACTCCACCCTCCAACTCCAACTCCATCCTCCAACTCCACCCTCCATCTCCACCCTCAAACTCCAACTCCATCCTCCAACTCCTACTCCAGCTCCACCCTCCAACTCCAACTCCACCCTCAAACTCCTCCCTCAAACTCCAACTCCACCCTCCAACTCCAACACCACACTCCAACTCCACCCTCCAACTCCAACTCCACCCTCCAACTCAAACTCCACACTCCAACTCCACCCTCCAATTCCACTCTCCAACTCCAACTCCACCCTCCAACTCCACCCTCCAACTTCACCCCCCAACTCCACCCTCCACCCTCCAATTCCACCCTCCAACCCCACCCTCCAACCCCATCCTCCAAATCCACCCTCCAACTCCACCCTCCAACTCCACCCTCCAACTCCATCTCCAACTCCACTGTCTAACTCCACCCTCTAACTCCACCCTCTAACTCCACCCTACAACTCCACCCTCCAAATCCACCCTCCAATTCCACCCTCCAACTCCACCCTTCAACTCCACCCTTCAACTCCAACTCCACTGTCCAACTCCACCCTCCAACTTCAACTCCAAAATCTAACTCCACCTTCCAACTCCAACTCCACCTTCCAACTCCACCCTCCAACTCCACCCTACAACTCCACCCTCCAAATCCACCCTCCAATTCCACACTCCAACTCCACCCTTCAACTCCAACTCCACCGTCCAACTCCACCCTCCAACTTCAACTCCAAAATCTAACTCCACCTTCCAACTCCAACTCCACCTTCCAACTCCACCCTCCAACTCCAACTCCACCCTCCAACTCCACCCTCCAACTCCACCCTCCAACTCCACCCTCCAACTCCAACCTCCAACTCCAACCTCCAACTCCAACCTCCAACTCCACCCTCCAACTCCACCCTCTAACTCCACCCTCTAACTCCACCCTCCAACTCCACCCTCCAACTCCACCCTCCAATTCCACACTCCAACTCCACACTCCAACTCCACACTCCAACTCCACACTCCAACTCCACACTCCAACTCCACACTCCAACTCCACACTCCAACTCCACACTCCAACTCCACACTCCAACTCTACCCTCCAACTCCAACTTCCAACCCCACACTCCAACTCCACCCTCCAACTCCACCCTCCAACTCCAAATCCACTTTCCAACCCCACCCTCCAACTCCACCCTCCAACACCAACCTGACCCTCCAACTCCAACTCCACCCTCCAACTCCATCCTCCAACTCCAACTCCACCCTCCAACTCCACCCTCCAATTCCAACTCCAACTCCACCCTTCAACTCCAACTCCATCCTCCAACTCCAACTGCACCCTCCAACTCCACCCTCCAACTCCAACCTGACCCTCCAACTCCAACTCCACCCTCCAACTCCACCTTCCAACTCCACCCTCCAACTCCACCCTCCAACTCAAACTCCACCCTCCAACTCCACCCTCCATCCCCCCCTCCAACTCCAACTCCACCCTCAAACTCCAACTCCACCCTCCAACTCCAACCTCCAACTTCCAACTCTACCCTCCAAGTCCCACTCCACCCTCCAACTCCACCCTTCAACTCCTACTCCACCCTGCAACTCCATCTCCACCCTCCAAGTCCACCCTCCAACTCCAACTCAGCCCTCCAACTCCACCCTCCAACTCAAACTCCACCCTCCAACTCCAACTCCATCATCCAACTCCACCCTCCAACTCCAACCTCCAACTCCACCCTCCAACTACAACTCCACCCTCCAACTACAACTCCACCATCCAACTCCACCCTCCAACTCCAACCTCTAACTCTACCCTTTAACTCCAACTCCACCCTCCAAGTCCACCCTCCAACTCCAACTCAGCCCTCCAACTGCACCCTCCAACTCCAACTTCACACTCCAACTCAAACTCCACCCTCCTACTCCAAACTCCAACTCCACCCTCCAACTCCACCCTCCAACTCCACCATCCAACTCCACCCTTCATCTCCAAATCCACCCTCCAACTCCACCTTCCAACTCCATCCTCCAACTCTACCCTCCAACTCCACCCTTCAACTCCACCCTTCAACTCCAACCTCCAACTCCAACTCCACCCTCCAACTCCACCCTCCAACTACAACTCCACCCTCGAACTCCAACTCCAACCTCTAACTTCCAATTCCACCCTCCAACTACAACTCCACCCTCCAACTCCAACTCTACCCTCCAACTCCAACTCCACCCTCCACCCTCCAACTCCACCCTCCAACTCCAACTACACCCTCCAACTCCAATACCACCCTCCAACTCCACCCTCCAACTCCAACTCCACCCCCCAACTCCACCCTCCAACTCCACCCTTCAACTCCTACTCCACCCTCCAACTCCATCTCTACCCTCCAAGTCCACCCTCCAACTCCAAATCAGCCCTCCAACTCCACCCTCCAACTCAAACTCCACCCTCCAACTCCACCCTCCAACTCCACCCTTCAACTCCACCCTCCAACTCCAACCTCCAACTCCACCCTCCAACTCCACCCTCCAACTACAACTCCTCCATCCAACTCCACCCTCTAACTCGACCCTTTAACTCCAACTCCACCCTCCAACTCCAACTCCACCCTCCAACTCCACCCTCCAAGTTCACCGTCCAAGTCCACTGTCCAACTCCAACTCTACTCTCCAACCCCACCCTCCAACTCCACCCTCCAAGTCCACCCTCCAACTCCAACCTCCAACTCCACCCTACAACTCCAACTCAACTCTCCAACTCCACCCTTTTACTCCAACTTCCAACTCCACCCTCCAACTCCAACTCCCACTCTCCAACTTACCCTCCACCCTCCAACTCCACCTGCCATATCCAACTCCACCCTCCAACTCCACCCTCCACCCTTCAACTCCACCCTCCAACTCCAACTCCACCCTCCAACTCCAACTCCACCCTCCAACTCAAACTCCACACTCCAACTCCACCCTCCAATTCCACTCTCCAATTCCACTCTCCAACTCCAACTCCACCCTCCAACTCCAACTTCACCCACCAACTTCACCCCCCAACTCCACCCTCCACCCTCCAATTCCACCCTCCAACTCCAACTCCACCCTCCAACTCCAACACCACCCTCTAACTCCTCCCTCCAACTCCAACTCCACCCTCCAACTCCAACTCCACCCTCCAACTCAAACTCCACACTCCAACTCCACACTCCAACTCCACCCTCCACTTCCACTCTCCAATTCCACTCTCCAACTCCAACTCCACCCTCCAACTCCTACTCCACCCTCCAACCCCATCCTCCAACTCCACCCTCCAACTCCACCCTCCAACTCCGCCCTCCAACTCCACCCTCCAACTCCACCCTCCAACTCCACCCTCCAACTCCATCTCCACCCTCCAACTCCAACTCCACTGTCCAACTCCACCCTCTAACTCCACCCTTTAACTCCACCCTCCACCTCACCCTACAACTCCACCCTCCAAATCCACCCTCCAATTCCACCCGCCAACTCCACCCTTCAACTCCAACTCCACCATCCAACTCCACCCTCCAACTTCAACTCCAAAATCAAACTCCACCTTCCAACCCCACCTTCCAACTCCAACTCCACCCTCCAACTCCAACTCCACCCTCCAACTCCAACCTCCAACTCCAACCTCCAACTCCAACCTCCAACTCCAACCTCCAACTTCACCCTCTAACTCCACCCTCTAACTCCACCCTCTAACTCCACCCTCCCACTCCACCCTCCAATTCCAACTCCAACTCCACCCTTCAACTCCAACTCCATCCTCCAACTCCACCCTCCAATTCCAACTCCAACTCCACCCTTCAACTCCAACTCCATCTTCCAACTCTAACTGCACCCTCCAACTCCACCCTCCAACTCCAACCTGACCCTCCAACTCCAACTCCACCCTCCAACTCCACCTTCCAACTCCCACCTCCAACTCCACCCTCCAACACAAACTCCACCCTCCAACTCCACCCTCCAACCCCCCCTCCAACTCCCAACTCCACCCTCAAACTCCAACTCCACCCTCCAACTCCAACCTCCAACTTCCAACTCTACCCCTCCAAGTCCAACTCCACCCTCCAACTCCAACTCCACCCTCCAACTCCACCCTTCAACTCCTACTCCACCCTGCAACTCCATCTCCACCCTCCAACTCCACCCTCCAACTCCAACTCCACCCTCCAACCTTCACCCCCCAACTCCACCTCCACCCTCCAATTCCACCCTCCAACTCCAACTCCACCCTCCAACTCCAACACCACCCTCTAACTCCTCCCTCCAACTCCAACTCCACCCTCCAACTCCAACTCCACCCTCCAACTCAACTCCACACTCCAACTCCACACTCCAACTCCACCCTCCACTTCCACTCTCCAATTCCACTCTCCAACTCCAACTCCACCCTCCAACTCCTACTCCACCCTCCAACCCCATCCTCAAACTCCACCCTCCAACTCCACCCTCCAACTCCGCCCTCCAACTCCACCCTCCAACTCCACCTCCAACTCCACCCTCCAACTCCATCTCCACCCTCCAACTCCAACTCCACTGTCCAACTCCACCCTCTAACTCCACCCTCTAACTCCACCCTCCAACTTCACCCTACAACTCCACCCTCCAAATCCACCCTCCAATTCCACCCTCCAACTCCACCCTTCAACTCCAACTCCACCATCCAACTCCACCCTCCAACTTCAACTCCAAAATCTAACTCCACCTTCCAACTCCACCTTCCAACTCCAACTCCACCCTCCAACTCCAACTCCACCCTCCAACTCCAACCTCCAACTCCAACCTCCAACTCCAACCTCCAACTCCAACCTCCAACTTCACCCTCTAACTCCACCCTCTAACTCCACCCTCTAACTCCACCCTCCCACTCCACCCTCCAATTCCAACTCCAACTCCACCCTTCAACTCCAACTCCATCCTCCAACTCCACCCTCCAATTCCAACTCCAACTCCACCCTTCAACTCCAACTCCATCTTCCAACTCTAACTGCACCCTCCAACTCCACCCTCCAACTCCAACCTGACCCTCCAACTCCAACTCCACCCTCCAACTCCACCTTCCAACTCCACCCTCCAACTCCACCCTCCAACACAAACTCCACCCTCCAACTCCACCCTCCAACCCCCCCTCCAACTCCAACTCCACCCTCAAACTCCAACTCCACCCTCCAACTCCAACCTCCAACTTCCAACTCTACCCTCCAAGTCCAACTCCACCCTCCAACTCCAACTCCACCCTCCAACTCCACCCTTTAACTCCTACTCCACCCTGCAACTCCATCTCCACCCTCCAACTCCACCCTCCACCCTCCAACTCCAACTCCAACTCCACCCTCGAACTCTACCCTCCATTCCAACCTCCAACTCCAACTCCACCCTCCAACTCCACCCTCCAACTCCACCCTCCAACTCCAACTTCCAACTCCACCCTCCACCCTCAAACTCTACCCTCCAACTTCAAGTCCACCCTCCAACTCCACCCTTCAATTCCACCCTCCAACTGCAACTCTACCCTCTAACTCCACCCTCCAACTAAAACTCCACCCTCCAACTCCAACTCCACCTCCAACTCCACCCTCCAACTCCAACTCCACCCTCCAACTCCAACTCTAGCTCCACCCTCCAACTCCACCCTCCAACTCCAACTCTACCCTCCAACTCCACCCTTCAACTCAAACTCCACTCTCCAACTCCAACTCCACCCTCCAACTTCACCTCCAACTGCAACTCCACCCTCTAGCTCCAATTCCACCCTCAAACTCCACCTTAAAACTCCTACTCCACCCTACAACTCCAACTCCACCCTCCAACTCCAACTGCACCCTCCAATTCCAACTGCACTCTCCAACTCCAACTCCACCCTTCAAAAACACCCTCCAACTCCACTCTTCAACTCCACCCTCCACCTCCACCCTTCAACTTCACCCTCCACCCTCCAACTCCTCCCTCCAACTCAAACTCCACCCTCTAACTCCAACCCCAACTCCACCCTCCAACTCCAACTCCAGCTCCACCCTCCAACTCCAAATCTAACTCCACCCTCCAAAAACACCCTCCAACTCCACCCTCCACCTCCACCCTTCAACTTCACCCTCTACCCTCCAACTCCTTCCTCCAACTCCAACTCCAACTCCACCCTCCAACTCCACCTCCAACTGCAACTCCACCCTCCAACTCCACTTCCACCCTCCAACTCCACCCTCCAACTCCACCCTCCAACTCCACCCTCCAACTTCAACTCCACCCTCAAACTGCACCCTCCAACTCCACCCTCCAAATACACCCTCCAACTCCATCCTTCAACTCCAGCCTCCAACTCCACCCTCCAACTCCACCTTCCAACTCCACCCTACAACTCCACCCTTCAGCTCCAACTCCACCCTCCAACTCCAAATCCACCCTCCAACTCCACCCTCCAACTCCCCCTCCACAATCGAACTCAAACTCCACCCTCCAACTCCAACTCCATCCTCCAACTCCACCCTCCATCTCCACCCTCAAACTCCAACTCCATCCTCCAACTCCTACTCCAGCTCCACCCTCCAACTCCAACTCCACCCTCAAACTCCACCCTCAAACTCCAACTCCACCCTCCAACTCCAACACCACACTCCAACTCCACCCTCCAACTCCAACTCCACCCTCCAACTCAAACTCCACACTCCAACTCCACCCTCCAATTCCACTCTCCAACTCCAACTCCACCCTCCAACTCCACCCTCCAACTTCACCCCCCAACTCCACCCTCCACCCTCCAATTCCACCCTCCAACCCCACCCTCCAACCCCATCCTCCAAATCCACCCTCCAACTCCACCCTCCAACTCCACCCTCCAACTCCATCTCCAACTCCACTGTCTAACTCCACCCTCTAACTCCACCCTCTAACTCCACCCTACAACTCCACCCTCCAAATCCACCCTCCAATTCCACCCTCCAACTCCACCCTTCAACTCCAACTCCACTGTCCAACTCCACCCTCCAACTTCAACTCCAAAATCTAACTCCACCTTCCAACTCCAACTCCACCTTCCAACTCCACCCTCCAACTCCACCCTACAACTCCACCCTCCAAATCCACCCTCCAATTCCACACTCCAACTCCACCCTTCAACTCCAACTCCACCGTCCAACTCCACCCTCCAACTTCAACTCCAAAATCTAACTCCACCTTCCAACTCCAACTCCACCTTCCAACTCCACCCTCCAACTCCAACTCCACCCTCCAACTCCACCCTCCAACTCCACCCTCCAACTCCACCCTCCAACTCCAACCTCCAACTCCAACCTCCAACTCCAACCTCCAACTCCACCCTCCAACTCCACCCTCTAACTCCACCCTCTAACTCCACCCTCCAACTCCACCCTCCAACTCCACCCTCCAATTCCACACTCCAACTCCCCACCTCCCCACTCCACACTCCACCCCACACTCCCACACTCCAACCACACTCCAACTCCACACTCCAACTCCACACTCCAACTCCACACTCCACCTTACCCTCCAACTCAACTTCCACCCCACACTCCAACTCCACCCTCCACTCCACCCTCCAACTCCAATCCACTTTCCAACCCCACCCTCCAACTCCACCCTCCACCACCCTGATCCTAACTCCACCTACCCTCCAACTCCACCTCCACCCTCCAACTCCATCCTCCACCTCCAACTCCACCCTCCAACTCCACCCTCCAATTCCAACTCCAACTCCACCCTTCAACTCCAACTCCATCCTCCAACTCCAACTGCACCCTCCAACTCCACCCTCCAACTCCAACCTGACCCTCCAACTCCAACTCCACCCTCCAACTCCACCTTCCAACTCCACCCTCCAACTCCACCCTCCAACTCAAACTCCACCCTCCAACTCCACCCTCCATCCCCCCCTCCAACTCCAACTCCACCCTCAAACTCCAACTCCACCCTCCAACTCCAACCTCCAACTTCCAACTCTACCCTCCAAGTCCCACTCCACCCTCCAACTCCACCCTTCAACTCCTACTCCACCCTGCAACTCCATCTCCACCCTCCAAGTCCACCCTCCAACTCCAACTCAGCCCTCCAACTCCACCCTCCAACTCAAACTCCACCCTCCAACTCCAACTCCATCATCCAACTCCACCCTCCAACTCCAACCTCCAACTCCACCCTCCAACTACAACTCCACCCTCCAACTACAACTCCACCGTCCAACTCCACCCTCCAACTCCAACCTCTAACTCTACCCTTTAACTCCAACTCCACCCTCCAAGTCCACCCTCCAACTCCAACTCAGCCCTCCAACTGCACCCTCCAACTCCAACTTCACACTCCAACTCAAACTCCACCCTCCTACTCCAAACTCCAACTCCACCCTCCAACTCCACCATCCAACTCCACCCTTCATCTCCAAATCCACCCTCCAACTCCACCTTCCAACTCCATCCTCCAACTCTACCCTCCAACTCCACCCTTCAACTCCACCCTTCAACTCCAACCTCCAACTCCAACTCCACCCTCCAACTCCACCCTCCAACTACAACTCCACCCTCGAACTCCAACTCCAACCTCTAACTTCCAATTCCACCCTCCAACTACAACTCCACCCTCCAACTCCAACTCTACCCTCCAACTCCAACTCCACCCTCCACCCTCCAACTCCACCCTCCAACTCCAACTACACCCTCCAACTCCAATACCACCCTCCAACTCCACCCTCCAACTCCAACTCCACCCCCCAACTCCACCCTCCAACTCCACCCTTCAACTCCTACTCCACCCTCCAACTCCATCTCTACCCTCCAAGTCCACCCTCCAACTCCAAATCAGCCCTCCAACTCCACCCTCCAACTCAAACTCCACCCTCCAACTCCACCCTCCAACTCCACCCTTCAACTCCACCCTCCAACTCCAACCTCCAACTCCACCCTCCAACTCCACCCTCCAACTACAACTCCTCCATCCAACTCCACCCTCTAACTCGACCCTTTAACTCCAACTCCACCCTCCAACTCCAACTCCACCCTCCAACTCCACCCTCCAAGTTCACCGTCCAAGTCCACTGTCCAACTCCAACTCTACTCTCCAACCCCACCCTCCAACTCCACCCTCCAAGTCCACCCTCCAACTCCAACCTCCAACTCCACCCTACAACTCCAACTCAACTCTCCAACTCCACCCTTTTACTCCAACTTCCAACTCCACCCTCCAACTCCAACTCCACTCTCCAACTTTACCCTCCACCCTCCAACTCCACCTGCCATATCCAACTCCACCCTCCAACTCCACCCTCCACCCTTCAACTCCACCCTCCAACTCCAACTCCACCCTCCAACTCCAACTCCACCCTCCAACTCAAACTCCACACTCCAACTCCACCCTCCAATTCCACTCTCCAATTCCACTCTCCAACTCCAACTCCACCCTCCAACTCCAACTTCACCCTCCAACTTCACCCCCCAACTCCACCCTCCACCCTCCAATTCCACCCTCCAACTCCAACTCCACCCTCCAACTCCAACACCACCCTCTAACTCCTCCCTCCAACTCCAACTCCACCCTCCAACTCCAACTCCACCCTCCAACTCAAACTCCACACTCCAACTCCACACTCCAACTCCACCCTCCACTTCCACTCTCCAATTCCACTCTCCAACTCCAACTCCACCCTCCAACTCCTACTCCACCCTCCAACCCCATCCTCCAACTCCACCCTCCAACTCCACCCTCCAACTCCGCCCTCCAACTCCACCCTCCAACTCCACCCTCCAACTCCACCCTCCAACTCCATCTCCACCCTCCAACTCCAACTCCACTGTCCAACTCCACCCTCTAACTCCACCCTTTAACTCCACCCTCCAACTTCACCCTACAACTCCACCCTCCAAATCCACCCTCCAATTCCACCCTCCAACTCCACCCTTCAACTCCAACTCCACCATCCAACTCCACCCTCCAACTTCAACTCCAAAATCTAACTCCACCTTCCAACTCCACCTTCCAACTCCAACTCCACCCTCCAACTCCAACTCCACCCTCCAACTCCAACCTCCAACTCCAACCTCCAACTCCAACCTCCAACTCCAACCTCCAACTTCACCCTCTAACTCCACCCTCTAACTCCACCCTCTAACTCCACCCTCCCACTCCACCCTCCAATTCCAACTCCAACTCCACCCTTCAACTCCAACTCCATCCTCCAACTCCACCCTCCAATTCCAACTCCAACTCCACCCTTCAACTCCAACTCCATCTTCCAACTCTAACTGCACCCTCCAACTCCACCCTCCAACTCCAACCTGACCCTCCAACTCCAACTCCACCCTCCAACTCCACCTTCCAACTCCACCCTCCAACTCCACCCTCCAACACAAACTCCACCCTCCAACTCCACCCTCCAACCCCCCCTCCAACTCCAACTCCACCCTCAAACTCCAACTCCACCCTCCAACTCCAACCTCCAACTTCCAACTCTACCCTCCAAGTCCAACTCCACCCTCCAACTCCAACTCCACCCTCCAACTCCACCCTTCAACTCCTACTCCACCCTGCAACTCCATCTCCACCCTCCAACTCCACCCTCCAACTCCAACTCCACCCTCCAACTTCACCCCCCAACTCCACCCTCCACCCTCCAATTCCACCCTCCAACTCCAACTCCACCCTCCAACTCCAACACCACCCTCTAACTCCTCCCTCCAACTCCAACTCCACCCTCCAACTCCAACTCCACCCTCCAACTCAAACTCCACACTCCAACTCCACACTCCAACTCCACCCTCCACTTCCACTCTCCAATTCCACTCTCCAACTCCAACTCCACCCTCCAACTCCTACTCCACCCTCCAACCCCATCCTCAAACTCCACCCTCCAACTCCACCCTCCAACTCCGCCCTCCAACTCCACCCTCCAACTCCACCCTCCAACTCCACCCTCCAACTCCATCTCCACCCTCCAACTCCAACTCCACTGTCCAACTCCACCCTCTAACTCCACCCTCTAACTCCACCCTCCAACTTCACCCTACAACTCCACCCTCCAAATCCACCCTCCAATTCCACCCTCCAACTCCACCCTTCAACTCCAACTCCACCATCCAACTCCACCCTCCAACTTCAACTCCAAAATCTAACTCCACCTTCCAACTCCACCTTCCAACTCCAACTCCACCCTCCAACTCCAACTCCACCCTCCAACTCCAACCTCCAACTCCAACCTCCAACTCCAACCTCCAACTCCAACCTCCAACTTCACCCTCTAACTCCACCCTCTAACTCCACCCTCTAACTCCACCCTCCCACTCCACCCTCCAATTCCAACTCCAACTCCACCCTTCAACTCCAACTCCATCCTCCAACTCCACCCTCCAATTCCAACTCCAACTCCACCCTTCAACTCCAACTCCATCTTCCAACTCTAACTGCACCCTCCAACTCCACCCTCCAACTCCAACCTGACCCTCCAACTCCAACTCCACCCTCCAACTCCACCTTCCAACTCCACCCTCCAACTCCACCCTCCAACATAAACTCCACCCTCCAACTCCACCCTCCAACCCCCCCTCCAACTCCAACTCCACCCTCAAACTCCAACTCCACCCTCCAACTCCAACCTCCAACTTCCAACTCTACCCTCCAAGTCCAACTCCACCCTCCAACTCCAACTCCACCCTCCAACTCCACCCTTTAACTCCTACTCCACCCTGCAACTCCATCTCCACCCTCCAAGTCCACCCTCCAACTCCAACTCAGCCCTCCAACTCCACCCTCCAACTCAAACTCCACCCTCCAACTCCAACCTCCAACTCCACCCTCCAACTTCAAACTCCAACTCCACTCTCCAACTCCACCCTCCATCTTCACCCTCAAACTCCAACTTCCAACTCCACCCTCCACCCTCAAACTCCACCCTCCAACTTCAACTCCACCCTCCAATTCCACCCTCCAACTCAACACTCCAACTCCACACTCCAACTCCACACTCCAACTCCACACTCCAACTCCACACTCCAACTCCACACTCCAACTCCACACTCCAACTCCACACTCCAACTCCACACTCCAACTCCACACTCCAATTCCACACTCCAACTCCAACTCTACCCTCCAACTCCAACCCCACACTCCAACTCCAACTCCACCCTCCAACTCCACCCTCCAACTCCAAATCCACTTTCCAACCCCACCCTCCAACTCCACCCTCCAACACCAACCTGACCCTCCAACTCCAACTCCACCCTCCAACTCCACCCTCCAACTCCAACTCCACCCTCCAACTCCACCCTCCAACTCCACCCTCCAATTCCAACTCCAACTCCACCCTTCAACTCCAACTCCATCATCCAACTCCAACTGCACCCTCCAACTCCACCCTCCAACACCAACCTGACCCTCCAACTCCAACTCCACCCTCCAACTCCACCCTCCAACTCCAACTCCACCCTCCAACTCCACCCTCCAATTCCAACTCCAACTCCACCCTTCAACTCCAACTCCACCCTCCAACTCCAACTCCACCCTCCAACTCCACCCCTCAACTCCTACTCCACCCTGCAACTCCATCTCCACCCTCCAAGTCCACCCTCCAACTCCAACTCAGCCCTCCAACTCCACCCTCCAACTCAAACTCCACACTCCAACTCCAACTCCATCATCCAACTCCACCCTCCAACTCCAACCTCCAACTCCACCCTCCAACTACAACTCCACCCTCCAACTACAACTCCACCGTCCAACTCCACCCTCCAACTCCAACCTCTAACTCTACCCTTTAACTCCAACTCCACCCTCCAACTCCAACTCAGCCCTCCAACTGCACCCTCCAACTCCAACTCCACCCTCCAACTTCACACTCCAACTCAAACTCCACCCTCCAACTCCAAACTCCAACTCCACCCTCCAACTCCACCCTCCAACTCCACCCTCCAACTCCACCATCCAACTCCACCCTTCATCTCCAAATCCACCCTCCAACTCCACCTTCCAACTCCATCCTCCAACTCTACCCTCCAACTCCACCCTCCAACTCCACCTTCAACTCCAACTACAACTCCACCCTCGAACTCCAACTCCAACCTCTAACTTCCAATTCCACCCTCCAACTACAACTCCACCCTCCAACTCCAACTCTACCCTCCAACTCCAACTCCACCCTCCAACTCCACCCTCCAACTCCAACTACACCCTCCAACTCCAACACCACCCTCCAACTCCACCCTCCAACTCCAACTCCACCCCCCAACTCCACCCTCCAACTCCACCCTTCAACTCCACCCTTCAACTCCTACTCCACCCTCCAACTCCATCTCTACCCTCCAAGTCCACCCTCCAACTCCAAATCAGCCCTCCAACTCCACCCTCCAACTCCACCCTCCAACTCCACCCTCCAACTCCACCCTTCAACTCCACCCTCCAACTCCAACCTCCAACTCCACCCTCCAACTCCACCCTCCAACTACAACTCCTCCATCCAACTCCACCCTCTAACTCGACCCTTTAACTCCAACTCCACCCTCCAACTCCAACTCCACCCTCCAACTCCACCCTCCAAGTTCACCGTCCAAGTCCACTGTCCAACTCCAACTCTACTCTCCAACCCCACCCTCCAACTCCACCCTCCAAGTCCACCCTCCAACTCCAACCTCCAACTCCAACTCCACTCTCCAACTTTACCCTCCACCCTCCAACTCCACCTGCCAAATCCAACTCCACCCTCCAACTCCACCCTCCACCCTTCAACTCCACCCTCCAACTCCAACTCCACCCTCCAACTCCAACTCCACCCTCAAACTCCACCCTCAAACTCCAACTCCACCCTCCAACTCCAACACCACACTCCAACTCCACCCTCCAACTCCAACTCCACCCTCCAACTCCAACACCACCCTCTAACTCCACCCTCCAACTCAAACTCCACCCTCCAACTCCAACTCCACTCTCCAACTCAAACTCCACACTCCAACTCCACCCTCCAATTCCACTCTCCAATTCCACTCTCCAACTCCAACTCCACCCTCCAACTCCAACTCCACCCTCCAACTTCACCCCCAACTCCACCCTCCACCCTCCAATTCCACCCTCCAACTCCAACTCCACCCTCCAACTCCAACACCACCCTCTAACTCCACCCTCCAACTCCAACTCCACCCTCCAACTCCAACTCCACCCTCCAACTCCAACTCCACCCTCCAACTTCACCCCCCAACTCCACCCTCCAGCCTCCAATTCCACCCTCCAACTCCAACTCCACCCTCCAACTCCAACACCACCCTCTAACTCCACCCTCCAACTCCAACTCCACCCTCCAACTCCAACTCCACCCTCCAACTCCAACTCCACCCTCCAACTCCAACTCCACACTCCAACTCTGCCCTCCAATTCCACTCTCCAATTCCACTCTCCAACTCCAACTCCACCCTCCAACTCCTACTCCACCCTCCAACTCCACCCTCCAACTCCGCCCTCCAACTCCCCCCTCCAACTCCGCCCTCCAACTCCGCCCTCCAACTCCGCCCTCCAACTCCGCCCTCCAACTCCACCCTCCAACTCCACCCTCCAACTCCACCCTTCAACTCCATCTCCACCCTCCAACTCCAACTCCACTGTCTAACTCCACCCTCTAACTCCACCCTCTAACTCCACCCTCCAACTCCACCCTACAACTCCACCCTCCAAATCCACCCTCCAATTCCACCCTCCAACTCCACCCTTCAACTCCAACTCCACCGTCCAACTCCACCCTCCAACTTCAACTCCAAAATCTAACTCCACCTTCCAACTCCAACTCCACCCTCCAACTCCAACTCCACCCTCCAACTCCAACCTCCAACTCCAACCTCCAACTCCAACCTCCAACTCCAACCTCCAACTCCACCCTCTAACTCCACCCTCTAACTCCACCCTCTAACTCCACCCTCCAACTCCACCCTACAACTCCACCCTCCAATTCCACCCTCCAATTCCACCCTCCAACTCCACCCTTCAACTCCAACTCCACCGTCCAACTCCACCCTCCAACTTCAACTCCAAAATCTAACTCCACCTTCCAACTCCACCTTCCACCTTCCAACTCCACCTTCCAACTCCAACTCCACCCTCCAACTCCAACTCCACCCTCCAACTCCAACCTCCAACTCCAACCTCCAACTCCACCCTCTAACTCCACCCTCTAACTCCACCCTCTAACTCCACCCTCTAACTCCACCCTCCCACTCCACCCTCCAAATCCACCCTCCAACTCCACCCTCCAACTTCAACCTCCAACTTCAACCTCCAACTCCAACTCCACCCTCCAACTTCAACCTCCAACTCCAACTCCACCCTCCAACTTCAATCTCCAACTCCAACTCCACTCTCCAACTCCACCCTCCATCTTCACCCTCAAACTCCAACTTCCAACTCCACCCTCCACCCTCAAACTCCACCCTCCAACTTCAACTCCACCCTCCAATTCCACCCTCCAACTCCACCCTCCAACTCCACCCTCCAACTCCACCCTCCAACTCCACCCTCCAACTCCACCCTCCAACTCCACCCTCCAACTCCACACTCCAACTCCACACTCCAACTCCACACTCCAACTCCACACTCCAACTCCAACTCTACCCTCCAACTCCAACTTCCAACCCCACACTCCAACTCCAACTCCACCCTCCAACTCCACCCTCCAACTCCAAATCCACTTTCCAACTCCACCCTCCAACTCCACCCTCCAACACCAACCTGACCCTCCAACTCCAACTCCACCCTCCAACTCCACCCTCCAACTCCAACTCCACCCTCCAACTCCACCCTCCAATTCCAACTCCAACTCCACCCTTCAACTCCAACTCCATCCTCCAACTCTAACTGCACCCTCCAACTCCACCCTCCAACTCCAACCTGACCCTCCAACTCCACCCTCCAACTCCACCCATAGAATCGCTCGGGAGGTGCCAATGGTATACCTGGATTCTGGATGACATGGACTGTGGGACCAGGACTGAAAGGTGAGGGAGTAGAGGGTTGAGAAGCAAAGAACCCACCTCCCATGGCCGCCCCATCCGGATTTTGAGAAGGGGGGGAAGTGTTGCCTCCCTAATATAACTCCTCCCTTTTCGAGAAATGCCTGCCACCTCCCGTCTTAGCGAACTCACTTCTGTTCGGAGGTCCGCATTCTCCTGTCGTGTGGCATGTACCTCCTGTTGGAGAGCAGTTACACTCTCCAACAAGGTAGCCAACACTGTATTAGTATCCATCGCTCAGGCTGACGAATTTCGTGGGCTTGTCAATCTGTCACGACGTCAATGGTATTTACCACTAACCTCTGAAAGATGTCAGCAGGAACGATGGATGGATGACTAGTCCCCCTCTTCTCCAGAACGCACAACACACAGTGCAGGGGTAAGACAACTATGTATAAATGCCTCCCGGTAAAAAAGGGGGATTAAAACAAGATAAGATATTCCAAAGGGCTTCCTAGAAATGTCTGGATGCCGTCCACCCACTCTCTCGCCAGTCTCTAGGACCCCCCGGTGATTTCTGCAGATAGGGAAAGAACAAGAACCAACAATTAGAAACCCAGTCCTGCACAGGAATCACAGTAACAATACTCTCTATGCGATAGGTACTAACGGTTGAGTGGAACTGGAACGCTTGAAAAGCCCTTAGGAAAATAAAACAGGAAACAGTACTTCATCCGGTAGAACCAAGCCGTCTCAGGAGCAGCCTGGCAACTAGTGGTCAAGGTTTCAGATGAAGACAAAATCAGCAAGGAAGGTGCAAAATAAAGAATAAACAAAATCAGCAAGGGTTTCTTCTTGTAAAGCGCACCGGTACCGGCACGCCTGGATGCACCAAAGGAATTCCCCAGGACAAATACAGTGACGGAGACGACAACGCGCTCCTGCGCGGGTCTCACAAACGCCACTCGCTAGAGCGAGGCCGCCCGTCTTATCAATGCGGGGACTCACTGAATGTAGCAATAATACAAGAATAACTGTCTCGAGAAAAACTGGGAAGCAGAATCCGTTCTGCTCAAGACTAACAAAGTACCTGGATCTCCGCTCCGACTAAACAGGCATGGCTCCGT